>NC_132907.1:36751323-38221323 GCF_047675955.1 Chlorocebus sabaeus
AATTTTAAAATGCATAGAAACATAAAGTGCTTACTTTATGTGTCAGCACTGGGCTTGATAAATGTTGCTATTATTAGTAGTATCATCAAATGAAAAGGTTGAGCCAGAAAATCTGTCAGATCTTTTCGTGACTCAAGGTACTAGGTCTCCAAATACTGAGACCCAAAAATGTGCCAATCCTGAAGTAACAGACTTGGGAATCACAGCATTTGTCAGAGTGAAATTAGTGACAGAGACGGCTCCTGAGGCCCCCAGAACTTTCCCTCTGTATTAACCGTGTCTTTTATTTTTTGATTTTTTTTATTTTTTGTATTCTGATGCTTTGACATTTGGGGCCTCACTGATTCTGGAGGGACTGACCCTCCCAGGATTAGCCAGTTTCTAGAGATAGTAAACAACTTACTGGAGCACTCTTTTCAAAGGCAAACCAACCAATCCAGAGCACACACTCCCAACCACCTCCATTTCAGGGCTTTCACACTCTGGGCCACTATCCATCTGCCCTAACCGCTCCAGGACTTACTAAGTGCCAGGCAACTGGGGGATCGCTCCTGTGTCCCAGAGCCCGTTGAAATGGTTCAAACTAGCTAATCTGAACCCTGCGTACTCTGACCCTCCCATTCTTTCCTGCTTCCACAGACAGGAGGTGTAACACATTTGGTAAGTATAAATGTGTCTATTACTTGTTAAAATGCTTTATTTGAATGTGGACTGTTGCAAATCTACTAATCCAGTTTGAAGAATCAGAAAATCCCTATGCAGTGCATGACAAGAAAGCAAACCATCAAGTAGAAAACAAAGAGAGGTTTCCCACTCAGGATCTTCCTTCCTGATGCAGTAAAAATGCCACTTGAGGCTGGGCATGGTGGCTTATGTCTATAATCCCAGTACTTTGGGAGACTGACCTCAAGTGGATCACTTGAGGTCAGCAGTTTGAGACCAGCCTGGCCAACATGGTGAAATCTCATCTCCCCTAAAAATATCAAAATTAACCAGGTGTGGTGGCACACACCTGTAATTCTAGCTACTCTGGAAGCTGAGGCTGGAGAATTGCTTGAACCTGGAAGGCAGAGGTTGCAGTAGGCTGATATTGCACCACTGCACTCCAGCCTGGGAGAGAGAGTGAGACTCCTTCTCAAAAAAGATAAAAATAAAAACAAAAATGCTACTTGAAAACTGGCCTCAAGTTTGATTTTTCTATAGCTGGAGGATTCCACTGACAACCAGGTTGAGATTTATTACAATTTTTGTCATACAACACTTACCTGGAGAAGAAGTATAATGTAGTAGAAATCAGACTAGTCCAGCTAGCAGGAGACCTGGACTTTAGGCTCCGCTGTGGTACTAACTGTAAGGTAAGGTCAAATCACTTAGCCTCTCTATATCTTGGTTTCCTAACTTGGCGGTTCTATCTGGGAGCAGTTTAAAATGAATAGAGTGATCCAAATTAAATCAATGTCTGAAACTTGTCTTGGTAGAGAAAATGGTATAGTGTATTAACCCATGATGACTTTCATACCGTGAAACCATTTTGCCTCTTTTCTTTGAAATGTATAATAGGCTAGGATGAAGATGATGTGGGTTTTAATGAATTAGTTACACATAATGTAAATGTATAAAAATACAATAAGTTGGGAAGAGCAGTTCACTGCTTGGTTATTAAAGCACAATGAGATGACAAGCCATCAGTGCTAAATATATTTCCAAATAAGTGATTTGTGAGAGTTGTTAAACAATCATAACTACCTACAACTAAATATTTTCCGGCACACTTACATTATAGCATAATGTAAGGATTCCCGTAATTATTATAGGATTGCCTATACTTAAGCATACCACTGTTGCTCCTCATTATTTCGTCTCCTGCATGCCTCCAATGTGAACTCTTTCAAGAACATTTTCAACATCCCAAAATGCATCACTCAAGATTGCCATCTTCAAAAAAAACAACCACCACCATATTCAAGAAGACTCTAATGTGATAGACCTAACTTGGAATCCCCTCTTAGCCATTCACTATGTGCAACCCTGAACAAGTTATTTAACTTATTTAACTGTCCTATATGCAAATTTCTCAAGTAAAATAGGACAGTAATAAATTAAAAGTTTGGTTGTGAGAATTAGAGATAAGGCATAGATAATGCCTAACATATGCTATGTATTCAATAAATGCTAGCTATGCATCATATTTATACAATTTGGTATTTGCTTGTAGAAGTACATAATTATTCAATAAGTATTAATTTCCCTTTCTAACTATACTGCAAGTTCCATAAGCATAAAATCTTTGCGTTGTACTTCTTTTAAATGTTTCACAATCTAATAGACCACAATAGTATATATAATAGTATACACTATTATATATACTATTGTAAAACCAATTTTCACACTCCTAGAATCAGATATGACTTAGGGGCTCCTAATGTACCTAAAGAGGAAGAAATTGGATTATGTTTTCATTGCAATAATATTAATGGTCATTAATCTACTATTGTGACTGACAAGGAGGGAAAAGTGAAGGATTCCCAAGAGACTGAACCCTGATGGGAGTGTGGGCATCCACAGAGCAGGAGAATGGAGGCCCTAGAATGAGGTCTCAGGCCTGACTGTCTATAGACTTAAAGAGTTTTATTTTTTTAAGAATCTAGTAGATTGTGGAAGATCAGAGACAAATTTGGAGAGAATAATATTTCAGAGACTTTTTCGTGAACTTATGGAAACTGAGCAGCATAAGGAGGTATTAGAGTAGAAGCAGCTCAGGGATCTGAGCTTTGGTTGGCCAGAGAAGAGCTATATTCATCCAGAAGTGAGATGTAGACATAAATAACTTATTTCAATGCCCCAAAAAAGGTGAGTGAATTAGCACTGGCTAGGGACCAGCATTGCTTTAAAGAAAATATTTTTAAGTGTGAAAAATAATTTATATTATTTGAAATATATCTGATTTACATTAAAGTTAGATAATTTTTGTACCTCAACAAAGAATTTCTGTCAAAAACCTACATTGAAAATTTGCCAGAAATTATAAGACTGGCTTAACACACCATGTTGATGTTTTATCTAAATGATTCTAACATCTATTTTTAATTATCTCTACAACAAAAAGAAGAGAAGAAAAAGTGGGGCTATCAACCAGAGGAATGATTGTTCTTTCATATTAGCAAAAAGAACATTGTCACAGAGTTAAGGGATGTATAGTTTCCAAATTAATTTAATTTTCCGTTCACCAAAGCCCCTGAGAATTAAGGAACCTTTCTTAAAACTAAATATCAAATGTATCAGATAACAATTGGGTTGCCTGCAGTTTAAAAGGAAGAGAATGAATCAGGACCCATACATGAAGCAATGGACAAAGCTTTTTCTGTCTCCATACAGAGGAGTGTGAGATTGGTATCTACATTAATTGAGGTCAAGTTTCTGATGAGAAACACTCCCAATAAAAACGCCTTTGGGGAATGATGGAGCAGGGAATATGCCCAGCCTAAGGCCTACTTGTACAAGTTCTTATGTGATGCATGCCTGTGAATTATAACGAGATTTGAAAGACTCTAGAGTTAGAATAAGTAAAACAGTAACGGCCTATCGTAAGCTACCTAAGAAGGTACCTGTCTGTGTATATACCTGCATCTTTAATTTTTACTTTAAATTTCTACTTTAATAAGACCTTTAAGATGTTTAAAGGTCATTCACTTTATACAGATTTTTTAAATAAAGGGCTGTTTTCTTTTTTTAAAAAAGTTAAAATCCTCTACTCTGGGATTTGTTTGTTTTTTGTTTTTAGCTTTCCATATTTATGAAGGGAGGCTTATTGTCAGTCCTACTGATCAGTCCTGGCACCAGCACCAAGTGGTAGTAGCTGTTGTAAATGTCTCAGAAGGAGGTAGAAAACACCTCTTGGGAACTGCCTGATTACAGAGCAAATCAATTTGAGTGGCAGAGGTACAAAGGAATAGGAAAAAGATGCCAAAATTTACTGTAGAAACATTCTTCCTATGTACATATTATGATAGCCATAAAATATTTACTACATCAGTCTTTTTTGGTGTAACCATTTTTTTTAAATTGGCTGCTTCATCTTTTATATTGCCTTGGACCTGCTATCCACATACATTTTCCTCTGTTTTTTGCTCACTGGTCTCCTAAATTTATC
This sequence comes from Chlorocebus sabaeus, assembly GCF_047675955.1. NCBI lineage: Eukaryota > Metazoa > Chordata > Mammalia > Primates > Cercopithecidae > Chlorocebus > Chlorocebus sabaeus. The sequence continues at coordinate 36,755,474 of NC_132907.1, forward strand.
CCACCAGTTTGGCTAAGCTACCTCTGATCTTCTTCTGGAGGTAAGAGGCAAAAAGCTAGCCAAATGGTCTCACAACTTTGGGAGAACCTTCTACTTGGTGAAGACCCTGTTTCAAATAAATATTTCATTTCATTTGTTTTATTTGCATATATAAACATAGCTCTTAGAGTTGAAAACAGTTTGCACAGTATAAATAGACCATCTTTGAAGTTCTATCTGGAGCTTTATGAAGGGTCTAAACCTACACTTTTCCTATATTTGGTTGTTTATCTTTTTCTTTAAAATGCCCAGGAAAGGCTGCTCTCTGTGACCTCAAAGCCCAGATCTACGTAGCCTATTTTACAGATTACAAAAATGTCAGAGAAGGAGTCACAGACTTTCTCAAGGTTACACAGATCATAAAAGGCAGAGCCAAACTTTTCCTTCCACCACCACCAAGATAGAGCACCACATGACAACAAGGCATAATAATTCACCCTTCATATCTTAAAGAGGCATCACCACTACTTTCTTTGAAACAGAATGTGCTGCAGCAAAGAGGCTGGAAATTGAGGCTTGTGGATGCCCTGGGGATAGAACAAGGCAGAAAGTTTCTCCCTTACACATGGATATGTTCAACACCCCAGACTGAAGAACACCGCCAGTTCAAAGCCACTTACCCAAATCTGAAGCTTGATTCTCTTTTCATTTTTGAATACAGTTTTTACTTTGAAATCGATCCCAACTGTGCTGACGAATGCAGATGTAAAGGAGTCATCTGCATAACGGAATAGAAAAGATGTTTTCCCCACACTGCTATTGCCGATGATGAGTAATTTGAACATGTAGTCAAAGTTCTGATCAGAGGAGTCTTTCTGGCCATACCTGGCATCTTGGGCAGAGGCCATCTGTGACAAAAACAAAACAAAACAAAAACAAAAGAGGTGTGAATCAGACCCTCATGTGATATGAAGCTAGCAGCATACTCATTATTGGCCTTGCCAGAAACAGATGTCAGACACTCAGGAGGCGAGTGGAGAGTGCTCCCCAGTCTTCCTCTGATATTCGTATCCATGGCAATAATTCCCTGCTGGAAGACAGAACAGCAAATCTTACAGGCCTTTCCAGCTGTGTTGGTGCATGTCACTGCTCAGCATTCAGAACCAATCAAAGACACCAAAGGGGATGTCTATAAGGGTAACATGACAAGCAAAGAGATGAGAAATTGGCCAGGGCATGTGGGCTCTGAAACTTTATAATCCTACTGACGGAGACACCAAGGTAGCTAAACAGCAGGGTATTTCTTCCTGAATTATCTGAATGATTCGAATCTCTCTTATTTCATAGGGAAGCACACCCAAAGCATATCTCTGCTTCATTTATTATCATATCAAATCAACATCCTAACATAAATGGCAGTGTTTTTTAAATTAAAAATAATTATGATGGGAAATATATATAGTTCAAACAATGTGCCAGATACTGTTAACTTATTTAATCCCTCACAGTAACCCAATGAGATGGGTACTTTTAATATTCACATATTAAAACGAGAAAATCAAGGCCCAGAGATATTAAGTAACTTGCTCAACTTTATACAGGTGTTAATAGTAGAGGCAGGATTCAAACAAGCAGTGTGGTGCCAGGGCTCATGTTCTTGACACCTGCCCTATTTCCAAATGACGACTAGGCAGGCATGCACAAGCGCCCTAGAAGATCATGTCGGAAATATTCATTGTGAAATGCATCACAGGAGAGCCTGACCTGGGTTCAAAACTTACCTCCACTGTGTGGAGCTGTGTGACCTTGGTTTGTTATTTTAAATTGGTGTGCTGCAGTTTCCTGCCTTACATGAAATGGGAAAATATAATATCTAACTTGGAATTCTTGTGAAAATAATAGATGATACAACTGTAAAGTAGATATGTAAAGCATCTAGCATAAAATAGAAAATGGTCTCTACAATCAATTACAAATGCTTTAGATGGATATTGGCTTTTATTTATCTTTTTTGATGATCATCTTAACATCTATCAAAAATGATGTTGCATTACTTCTAAGTACCATTTGGCTCAATATAGAAAAGAGGTATTTAGAACGTTGCATCCCACTGATTAGTACATTTGCTCAGCACATTTTCTGATGCTATAAATTATTTGGCAATTGTTATTGTGTTTAATATGGTAGCCACTAGTCACATATGGCGATTTAAGTTTACATTAACATGAAATAAAATTAGAAATTCAGTTCCTCAATCATAGTAGCCACATTTCAAATGCAAAATAGGAATATATGACTAATGGCTACTGTACCGGGCAGTACAAACTACAGAACATTGGCATAATTGCAGAAAGCTCTATTGTACAATGCTAGGCTAGACAGTCTATTTTCCATTTCCCATAAAAGTTGATTAATAGTTACATCTCTCTCTTTGGGGTAGCAGTAGGAAAAAGGAGAAGCTCCAAGAGATGGCAAAATGTTAGAAACAGTAAACAGTGCTCAGCCTCAACAACAACAGGTTGTTGTCCTAGATGTCAGGGTGTGTGCGTGTGTGTGTGTGTGTGTGTGTGCACGTATGTTTACAGAAAACTGAGAAAAAAGGGAAATGGTGAGATAGTGTATTCCTCATCTACAAATACTTAATGCCAGCAAGATAATGCAATTTTATGTATAAGAATAAGGACAAACAAAAATCCGTGTGTATCTCATGAAAGTTGAGGATAATAAAGCTTCAAATTGCATTTTACATTTTCTTATTAAACATAAGCTTAAGCATTTCTCTTTTTAAGTCTATACGGCCACACAAATATATTTAGAAATTGTGAAAACCTGTAACAAATGCTTCCCAGTGGGCAGAGGTTGGCCTCTAAAAGAGGCAGATAGCATCACTTTCTTTTTTGGCCCACCAGCCCACATGCTAAGGTCAACTTTCCTCAACACATGCCAGCCAAGGGCAAAAGTAGGATTGCAACTCTTGACCACTAATTTGAACAATGATATCTTGCCATGATGATTTCTGGTCCTCCAGAAAGCCAGTTAACTGTTTTGTTTGGCAGTGTTATTCCTGCAGACATTGCCCTTTCACTATTTAATGCCCCTCTCCTATCTGAGCTGCTAAATTCAAACAGGCCTAAAAATGGCCTTCATTAAGAAGATCCTTTTACCTTTTTCCACATGAACCAACCTGGATTTGGGGGTCTGGTAAGAATGTTCAGCTAAGCCACAGCCAGAAAAGGGTCACTATACATTTCCTAGAGCTGCTCACTCACTTGGCCTGATAGCTTACTATCTGTTGCACCCCCATAACCCTATGGTGACATTCAAACTGAGGCCTGAGGATCTCTAGGATACCTCAAAAGATGTAATGAAGACTGCTGCTATCAATTTCAGGTGCCATTCCGAAATTATGTTGGTTTCAAAACCTGAAGAAACATAATTGTCCCTCACTATCTATAGAAGTTGGTTCCAGTACCTCCCATGGACACCACAATCTGCAGATGCTCAAGTACTTGATATAAAATGATGTGGCATTCACATATGCATATCCTCCTGTATAGTTTAAATTATCTACAGATTACTTATAATACCTAATACAATGTAAATGTTATGTAAATAGTGGTTATTATTCTGTATTATTTAGGAAATGAAAACAAGAAAAAAAGTCTGTACATGTTCAGTACACATGAAATTTTTTCCCAAATATTTTCTATCTGCAACTAGTTCACTCCACACATAGGAACTCATGGATATGAAGGGTGAATTATATAGATATCACTAATATATAGTCTTTTGGAATATGACTGTTTGCCTTTAGATGAAGACAAGCACAACTGGGACAGCAGTATCTTTAATTTCAAGGGCTAATATACCTTGTTGTGTTAGCAGCAAAGAAGGTAATGGGGGCAAAAGAGGATGTCTAGGAGAGAGACAGAGCTGGTGGACATGTGTACCCAGCAAAATTCTTCTCAGGAAGAGCCTCTAAAGAATTAATTAGAAAAAGTTATTATCTCACTTACTCTTGAAGCCTTTTTTTTTATATACTATTTCCTAATTTAACACACCTAAGATTCACAAAGAGCCAAAAAGATATGCATTTGGAATGTATGTGTGTTTTTGTAAAACTTCAGAATAATGCAATAAATCCTAGCTCAGAGGATGAAGAAAGAAACAGCCCTAATCTTGCTGAGACCACAAGTGAAGCAATTTGACAGCATATGAATGTCAAAGAGGCTTACAGACAGGCGCTATGTAAGTTTACTGACATCTCTAAATACTGAAGTCATGTGAACATTCTCAAAATTTTCATGGGGAAATATAGCTGAAATTTGAAAACAGGAACAGGCAAGGGGCACATCAAATTTCATAAAAGATGTACAAAAATGACTCTTCAAATGGTATTATTCTTGAACCTCAAATAACAAATAATCATAGAGTTGGAAAGAATCTTCAGGGCCATGCACTTCCCACCAACCCATGTCCCTTTCATGGCATCCATCATCTGAGGTTGTTGTCCTAGCTTCATCCTTCACATTGAGCAGCAAGATGTTCACTATGCTGTGAAGCAGCCTTTACAGCATAGAGAGAACTTCAGGCATCTGAAGGAACCCCTCAGGCTCCATAAGCTTTCTCTCCTCCTGCTTGGATGATCCCAACTGATTCATCCTCTCTTCCCAGGACATGTCTGAAAAATTGAACACCTCCTGCTAGGTTAAAACTGACACCTCTTCAGATTTTCAAAGTCCCATGTGTAGCTCTCATAACTGGTCACAATATTCTAGATATTTATCTACTTAGTGCAAAGTAGAATGAAACCATTATATCTTAACACACTTGACTTAATATAAAGTCTCCTAAAATGCTCATCACTATTTTCACATGACTATTATGAACATAGGTTTCTCCTATTCCCATTCTATATTTGACAACTTATTTTTTACGGAAGCATCAACCTTTATGTGTATTCTGTTAAATTTCCTCTTGTTTGCTTTGATTTACAATTCAATTGTGATCTGACAATCCCTTCATCAAAAATATTAGTTATCTTTTTCAGATTTGTGTCATTCCTAAATTTGATCAGTATATATTTTATGTGTTCATCTAAGGCCCTCATCAAAATGTAAATCACTTTATAGACAAACAACAATTAACTTTTTAGCCTGTTGAATATATAAATCTATGGGTGAGACCGCAACAGAATGTCATTAAGGAATTCAAAATATGAAGCAAATTCTTAACCTTTGAAAGTTGGTGTCTTGGAAAGCCACTGTGTTGTTGGTCCAGGTAGGCCTTGGTTCAACAGCAGAGAATAGATCATGGATTTAATTGTTGTGTCATTTTAAATTTTAACTATTGTTTTCCCAGAAGTTCTACCGACCAGGAACCAAATAGGTTACCTCTGATTAACACATGTAACCACAGCCTCCTTCAGAGTTGTTCACATTTGTTTTCCAAATTAGATAGGAAAAAGAAATTATTTACAAGAATTCAATTGGCCACTCACAAATCTAAACTGCACTAAGCCATTCCGTGGATCTGATGAGGAAAAACAAAAAGAAGTTCTTTCAAAGTTACTATATCTCATACTGATTGGGCAGAAGCATTCCCCTTGAAAACCAGCACAAGACAAGGATGCCCTCTCTCACCACTCCTATTCAACATAGTATTGGAAGTCCTAGTCAGGGCAATCAGGCAAGAGAAAGAAATGAAAGGCATCCAAATAGGAAGACAGGGAGTCAAACTATCCCTGTTTGTAGACTACATGATCCTATACCTAGAAAACCCCATAGCCTTGGCCCAAAAGCTCCTTAAGCCGATAAACAACTTCAGCAAAGTCTCGTGATATAAAAATATCAATGTGCAAAAATCACTAGCATTCCTATACACCAACAACAGTCAAGCTGAAAGCTAAATCAAGAATGCAATTCCATTCACAATTGCCACAAATATATATATACACACATATACACACACACATATACACACACACATACATATACACACACACACATACACACACACATATATATATATACACACACACACACACCTAGCAACACAGCTAACCAGCTAACCAGGGAAGTGAAAGATCTGTACAAAAGCAATTACAAAACACTGCTCAAAGAAATCAGAGATGACACAAACAAATGGAAAAATAGTCCATGCTCATGGATAGGAAGAAGCAATATCATTAAAATGGGTATACTGCCAAGAACAACTTATAGATTCAATGATATTCCTATTAAACTACCAATGACATTCTTCACAGAACTAGAAAAAACTACTTTAAAATTCATATTGAACAAAAAAGAGCATGAATAGCCAAGGCAATCTTAAGCAAAAAGAGCAAAGGCATCATGCTACCCAACTTCAAACTATACTACAGGGCTACAATAACCAAAACAGCATTGTACTGGTACAAAAACAAGACGCATAGACCAATGGAACAGAATAAAGAACCCAAAAATAAGACCACACACCTACAACTATCTGATCTTCAACAAAGCTGACAAAAACAAGCAATGGGGAGAGGACTCCCTATTCAATAAATGGTGCTGGAAGAACTGGCTAGCAGTATGCAGAAGATTGAAACTGGACCCCTTCCTTATACGGTATACAAAAACTAACTCAAGATGGATTAAAGACTTAAATATAAAACACAACTATAAAAACCCCAGAATACAACCTAGGCAATACCATTCTTGATGTAGGAGCAGGCAAACATTTCATGACAAAGATGCCAAAACCAACTGCAACAGAAGCAGAAATTGGCAAATAGGTTCTAATTAAACTAAAGAGCTTCTGTACAGCAAAAGAAACTACCAACAGAGTGAACAGACAACCTACAGAATGAGAGAAATTTTTTACAAACTATACATAAAACAAATGTCTAATATACCACATCTATAAGGAACTTAAACAAATTTACAAGAGAACAACAACAAAAAAACCCATTAAAAAGTAGGCAAAGGGCATGAACAGACACTTCAAACACAGAACATATGAAAAAAAGTTCAACATCACTGATCTTTACAGAAATGCAAATCAAAACACAATGAGATACCATTTCACACCATTCAGAATGGCTATTACTAAAAAGTCAAAAAATAACAGATTCTGGCAAGGTTGCAGAGAAAAAGAAATGCTTATATACTGTCGGTAGGAGTGTAAATTAGTTCAACCATTGTGGAAGACAGTGTGGCAATTCCCTAAAGAACTAAAAACAGAAATGCCATTAGACCCAGCGATCTCACCACTGGGTATACACCCAAAGGACCAGACATTGTTCTATGATAAAGACACATGCACATATATGTTCATTATTGCCCTATTCACAATAGTAAAGACATGGAATAAACCTAAATGCCCACCAGTGGTAGACTGGATAAAGAAAATGTGGTACATATACCATGGAATCCTATGCAGCCATAAAAATGTCTTTTGCAGGAACATGGGATGGAGTTGGATGCCATTATTCTTGGCAAACTAACTCAGGAACAGAAAACCAGATACTTCATGTTCTCACTTACAAGTGGGAGCTAAATGATGAGAACACATGGACATATAGAGGGGAACGAAACACACTGGGGCCTATTGGACAGTGAAGGGTGAGAGGAGGGAGAGGATTAGGAAAAATAACTAAGGGGTACTAGGCTTAATACCCAGACGATGAAATAATCTGTACAACAAACCCCATGATACAAATTTACCTATATACAAACCTGCACATGTACCCCTAAACTTAAAATAAAGGTTAAATAAAATAAAGTTACTGTGTTCCAACTACTACTACTGATAATAGTCTAAAGGTGAATGGAAGGAGGAACTAGGGTAAATTATCCAAAAAACATGCAATTCTTCTTTGAAATTAGAAGGGTAAAAATCAGGATGGGACATATGTATTGAAGTGCAGAAACACATAAAGTAGATTCAAATCTCAATCATTGTCACCTGTGAAAAAAGAAAAGAAAATGGCAAATTGCAAACAAAAAACATACTCAACATTGTTGATATTAGAAAATGCAAATTAAGACCCCAGTGAGATACCACTGTATACCTATTATAACAGCTACAATTAGAAAAAAAATTAAAACCTGACAACAATTGCTGGCAAGGATGTGGAGCAACCAGAATGCTCATAAATTGCTGCTGAGACTGTTTAAAATGGCACAGCCTCTTTGACAAATAGTTTAGCACTTTCTCATGAAGTTAAATTGTATTTACCATATGACCTAACAATCCCACTCCTAGGGATTTGCCCAAGAGAAATAAAAACGTATGTACACACACACACACACACACACACATACAGAGAGAGAGACAGAGAGAGAGAGAGAGAGAGAGAGAAACAAAAATCATTTTTTTCTGACAGCTTCAAAGGCAAGGCTAAATTTTTAAAGCTAAGAAAGAAAATATTTAAAGTGAGCATTCCCAAATATCTGTCATCTGGACTCCAGGCTATTTGTCCTGGTGAAAGTCCTCATCTGTACACAGGTTTGCAGGTCTCCACGTTTGTCTCTCAGAATCGATTAGAATTGTGATGTGCTTTGCAATCTCTGGCCAGCAATTTATCCATGTATCTGCTACTGTTTGCTCTTGCAGGAGCCAGTTCACTGTTTACAACTCACCATCAAGCTGAAAGGATGCTGCCCAGGGTACAGGAAGTGGCCAAGGCGCTGGAAGGTTTAAATCCTAACCGTGGCTTCTGAAGTGAGAGGGCCCAGAAAAGGTCAGATTCAGAAATTTTCTTTACCTTAGTAGGGAATGAATAACTATTTTATGGGATTCACAGGAAAATGTATACAATAGTATGCCAAATTATGGTAATGTTTTCAAAATGCAAACCACTATACATTTTAAAGGCATAAAGGCATTCCTCAAGCTAAATTTCACCTTTCTTTCAGCCTTTCTCTGGATCTCCAACTCACGTGTAGCTTCTTTAGTAGATGCGGATAACTCTCAGCTTATGTACTGGAATATGGCTAAATAATAACAGCAGCATAGGTCTTACATGTTCTATGTGCTTTACATGTATTATCACACCTAATCTTTGCACTATCCCTAGAAGGTGTAACTAGTTCAACCATTAGCATCCCCTTTTTAAAGGAACAGAACCTTCTAGTACATTTCAAAGACTACTTTCCACTTTCCCCTGCTGGAAAAATGAGACATTTTTCTCTGATCTTCACTGGAGGACCTGCTAGGGCTCCTGAAGGTAAAATGTAAAAAGGGTGAAGGGGACCCCTAAGACTGGCACCCCCTGGAATTTTTCTCTCTCAGACTGGTCCACACCGAGCCTCCAACAATGCAATTATAGTTGAGATTTTTCTTTTCTTTTTTTATTATACTTTAAATTCTAAGGTACATGTGCACAACATGCAGTTTTGTTACATAGGTATACATGTGCCATGTTGGTTTGCTGCACCCATCAACATGTCATTTACATTAAGTATTTCTCCTAATGCTATCCCTCCCCCTGCCCCCTATCCCGACAGGTCCTGGTGTGTGATGTTTCCCACCCTGTGTCCAAGTGATCTCATTGTTCAATTCCCACCTAAGAGTGAGAAAATGCGATGCTTGATTTTCTGTCCTTGTGTGATAGTTTGCTGAGAATGATGGTTTCCAGCTTTATCCATGTCCCTACAAAGGACATGAACTCATCCTTTTTATGGCTGCATAGTATTCCATGGTGTATATGTGCCACATTTTCTTTATCCAGTCAATCACTGATGGACATTTGGATTGGTTCCAAGTCTTTGCTATTGTGAATAGTGCCACGATAAACATACATGTGCACGTGTCTTTATAGTAGCATGATTTATAATCCTTTGGGTATATATCCAGTAACGGAATCTCTGGGTCAAATGGTATTTCTAGGACTAGATCCTGGAGGAATTCCCACACTGTCTTGCACAATGGTTGAACTAATTTACACTCCCACCAATAGTGTAAAAGTGTTCCTATTTCTCCACATCCTCTCCAGCATCTGTTGTTTTTTGACTTTTTAATGATAGCTATTCTAACTGGCATGAGATAGTATCTCATTGTGGTTTTGGTTTGCATTTCTCTGATGGCCAGTGATGATGAGCATTTTTTCATGTCTCTGTTAGCTGCATAAATGTCTTCTTTTGAGAAGTGTCTGTTCATATCCTTTGACCAATTTTTGATGGGGTTGTTTGTTTTTATCTTGTAAATTTGTTTAAGTTCTTTAGATTCTGGATACCAGCCCTTTGTCAGATGCAACCCGTGGTTTTTTTTTGCTTTCCATTTGCTTGGTAGATCTTCCTCCATCCCTTTATTTTGAGCCTACATGTGTCTCTGCACATAAGATGGGTCTCCTGAATACAGCATACTGATGGGTTTGGACTCTTTATCCAATTTGCCAGTCTGTGTCTTTTAGTTGGGGTACTTAGCCCATTTACATTTAAGGTTAATATTGTTGTGTGTGAACTTGATCCTGTCATTATGATGTTAGCTAGTTATTTTGCCCATTAGTTGATGCAGTTTCTTCCTAGCATCGACGGTCTTTACAATTTGGATATTTTTGCAGTGGCTCATACCAGCTGTTTCCTTCCACGTTTAGTGCTTCTGTCAGGAGCTCTTGTAAAGCAGGCCTGGTGGTAACAAAATCTCTCAGCATTTGCTTGTCTGTAAAGGATTTTATTTCTGCTTCATTTATGAAGCTTAATTTGGCTGGACATGAGATTCTGGAATGAAAATTCTTTTCTTCAAGAATGTTGAACATTGGCCCCCACTATCTTCTGGCTTGTAGGATTTCTGCTTTGAGATCTGCTGTTAGTCTGATGGGCTTCCTTTTGTGGGTAACCCAACCTTTCTCTCTGGTTGCCCTTAACATTTTTTCCTTCATTTCAACCTTGGTGAATCTGACAATTATGTGTCTTGGGGTTGTGATTCTTGAGGAGTATCTCTGTGGTGTTCTCTGTATTTCCTGAATTTGAATGTTGGCCTACCTTGCTAGGTTGGGGAAGTTCTCCTGGATAATATCCCGAAGAGTGTTTTCCAACTTGGTTCCATTCTCCCCATCACTTTCAGGTACAACAATCAAACGTAGATTTGGTCTCTTCACATAGTCTCATATTTCTTGGAGGCTTTGTTCATTTCTTTTTGCTTTTTTCTCTAATCTTGTCTTCTTGTTTTATTTCATTAATTTGATCCTCAGTCACTGATATCCTTTCTTCCACTTGATCAAATTGGCTACTGAAGCTTGTGCATGCACCATGAAGTTCTTGTGCCACGGTTTTCAACTCCATCAGGTCATTTAAGGTCTTCTCTACACTGTTTATTCTAGTTAGCCATTCATCTAACTTTTTTCCAAGGTTTTTACCTTCCTTGTTATGGGTTAGAACATGCTCCTTTAGCTCGGAGATGTTTGTTATGACCAACCTTCTGAAGCCTACGTCTGTCAACTTGTCAAAGTCATTCTCTGTCCAGCTTTGTTCTGTTGCTGGCGAGGAGCTGAGATCCTTTGGAGGAGAAGAGGCACTCTGGTTTTTAGAATTTTCAGCTTTTCTGCTCTGGTTTCTCCCCACCTGTGGTTTTAACCACCTTTGGTCTTTGATGTTGGTGACCTACAGATGGATTTTGGTGTGGATGTCCTTTTTGTTGATGTTGATGCTATTCTTTCTGTTTGTTAGTTTTCCTTCTAACCGGTCCCTCAGCTGCAGGTCTGTTGGAGTTTGCTGGAGGTCCACTCCAGACCCTGTTTGCCTGGGTATTACCAGCAGAGGCTGCAGAACAGCAAATATTGCAGAACAGCCTATATTGCTGCCTGATCCTTCCTCTGGAGGCTTCATCCCAGAGGGGCACCCACCCATATGAGGTCTGTCGGCCCCTACTAGGAGGTGTCTCCCAGTTAGACTATATTAGGCTCAGGGACCCACTTGAAGAGGCAGTCTGTCAGTTCTCAGAACTCAAACACTGTGCTGGGAGAACCACTGCTCTCTTCACAGCTGTCAAACAGGGACATTTAAGTCTGCAGAAGTTTCTGCTGGCTTTTGTTTAGTTATGCCCTGCCCACAGAGGGGGAGTCTATAGAGGCAGTACACCTTGCTGAGCTGCGGTGGGCTCCACCCAGTTTGTGCTTCCTGGCCACTTTGTTTACCTATTCAAGCCTCAGCAATGGCGGATGCCCCTCCCTCACCAGGCTACCACCTTACAGGTCGATCTCAGACTGCTGTGCTATCGGTGAGCAAGGCTCCACTGGCGTGGGACCTGCCAAGCCACACATGGGAGAGAATTTCCTGGTATGCTGATTGCTAAGACCATGGGAGAAGCACAGTATTTGGGCAGAGTGTCCCGTTTTTCCAGATGCAGTCTGTCACAGCTTCCCTTGACTAGGAAAGGGAAATCTCCCGACCCCTTGCACTTCCTGGGTGAGGTGACACTCCACCTTGCTTTGGCTCACCCTCCGTGGGCTGCACCCATTGTCCAACCAGTCCCAGTGAGATGAAACAGGTACCTCAGTTGGAAATGCAGAAATCACCCATCTTCTGCATCAATTACGCTGGGAGCTGCAGACCAGAGCTGTTAGTATTCGGCCATCTTGGAACAGAAGCCCTCTTTTTTTTTTTCATTTTTTGAGACAGAGTTTCACTCTTGTCACCCAGGTTAGGGTGCAATGGCACTATCTTGGCTCACTGCAACCTCCGTCTCCCAGGTTTAAGCGATTCTCCTGCTTCAGTCTCCCAAGTAGTTGGGATTACAGGCAGTTGGTGCCCACCACCACATTCGGCTAATTTTTGTATTTTTAGTAGAAACAGGGTTTCACTATGTTGGCCAAGATGATCTCAAAACCCTGACCTCAAGAGATCCGCCTGCCTCGGCCTCCCAAAGTGCTAGGATTACAGGTGTGAGCCACTCTGCCCAGCCAGTTCAGGTTTTTCTACTTCAGTGCTAGTTCCCAGAGAAGTTTCTGCTCTGTTAAGTTGTGATTTTCTGTATCTGCCTGTCTGTCACTCCAATTACGAGGGGCAGTGATTTGCCCTGTGACTTCATTTCTCTGATGGATGTAAGAAGAGTTGTTGATTTTTAGTTTGTTCAGCTTTTTTCTAGTGTGAAGATGGAAGTGATGACTTCCAAGCTCCTCACACGCAGAACTAAAATCATCTCCATTTTAAAGATGAAATTAAAGGAATCTGAGGGGAGGGAGAATCATGGTGGATGGGAGGCAGGATTAGATCGTGCTCTGTACAGAGCAGCATATGGAGGCTTGCACTGTGAATTTTAGCTCCAGATTGACTGCAAGAAAAAAACAGCAATCCTGAGAGGACCCACAGACCTTCTGAAGGAAGCAGACTGCTCCTGCAGAACCCAGGAAATAACTCAAATACTGTGAGTGCCCCAATTGTGCAACTGGAAAAGGGAGGTCCTCCTCTCCCGAACACACACCCCACTGGAGAAGTTGAAGGTTTGTTTGTGGAAGAAGTTTCAGACTTTACCTGGAGCTGAGTCAAGTTAGAGAGCTGAGCCAAGAGAAATTCAGTGGTAGAGGAAGCAGCAGAAAGGCCCTGCGAGCTCTCCAGGTCCCCAAGCAGCCCATTGCTGCCTGGCACCACAGGGATCCATCTGGAGGACGGCCAGAGGAGCAGAGGGTAAAACTCCACAGAGAGAAGGAATTCTCTAGCTGAACTTTGTAACAATTTGAACAGGGCAAGAATCCTCCTGGCCAGAACTCACGGGGGGGCACAAATCTGAATCCAGCTTACAGACTTCACAGGGTGGGGAAAAACTAAAGCCTTTTTCTTTTGTAGCTGTGAGGCAGAAAGCTTCAGGCAAGTTTTCAAGCCCATCTTGCCCTCTATCTGGAAACAGAACCGGGGCTGTTGTTGGGGTCACTGTGTGAATGAGACCAGCCCTTCAGTTTGCATAGGAGCTGGGTGAGGCCCGTGACTGCCGACTTTCCCCTACTTCCCTGACAACCTCCATGACTCAGCAGAGGCAGCCATAATCCTTCCACAACTCCAGTGACCTGGAAATCTCACCCCCATCTGCCACAGCAGCTGAAGCAAGACCCACCCAAAGAGAGTCTGAGCTCAGACAGGCCTAGGCCAGCTCCCCATAGTCCTTCCCTACACACCCACCTTTCTGGTAGTGGAAGACAAAGGGCATATAATCTTGGGAGGTCTAGGGCCCTGCCTACTGCCGGTCCCTCTCCACACTACTACAGCTGATGCTTTCTGCAAAGTGCCACCTCCTGGCAGAAAGCCAACCAGCACAAAAATAGAGCATTAAACCACCAAAGCTAAGGACCCCCACGGAATCCACTGCACCCTCTGCCACCCCAGTGGAATAGGCACTGATATCCACACCTGAGAGACCCATAGATGGTTCATATCACAGGACTCTGTGCAGACAACCCCCAGTACCAGCCTGGAGCCAGGTAGAATGGCTGGGTGGCTAGACCCAGAAGACAGACAACAATCACTGCAGTTTGGCTCACAGGAAGCCACATCCACAGGAAAAGGGGGAGAGTACTACATCAAGGGAATACTCTGTAGGACAAAAAAAGAAATCTGAACAACAGCCTTCAGCCCTAGACCTTCCCTCTGACAGAGCCTACTCAAATGAGAAGGAACCAGAAAACCAACCCTGGTAATATGACAAAACAAGGCTCTTCAACACCCCCAAAAATCACACTAGTTCACCAGCAATGAATCCAAACCAAGAAGAAATCCCTGATTTGCCTAAAAAAGAATTAAGGAGGTTAGTTATTAAGCTAATCAGGGAGGGACGAGAGAAAGGCTAAGCCCAGTGTAAGGAAATCCAAAAAATGATATAAGAAGTGAAGGGAGAAATATTCAAGGAAATAGATAGCTTAAAGAAAAAACAATCAAAAATTCAGGAAGCTTTGGACACAACTTTGGAAATGTGAAATGCTCAGGAAAATCTCAGCAATAGAATTGCACAAGTAGAAGAAAGAAATTCAGAGCTTGAAGACAAAGTCTTTGAATTAACCCAATCAATCAAAGACAAATAAAAAAGAGTAAGAAAATATGAACAAAGCCTCCAGAGTCTGGGATTATGTTAAATGACCAAACCTTAGAATAATCGGTGTTCCTGAAGAAGACAATTCTAAAAGCTTGGAAAACATATTTAGGGGAATAATCAAGGAAAACTTCCCCAGCCATGCTAGAAATCTAGACATCCAAATACAAGAAGCGCAAGGAACACCCGGGAAATGCATCACAAAAAGATCTTTGTGTAGGCACATCATCATCAGGTTATCCAAAGTTAAGACATAGGAAAGAATCTTAAGAGCTGTGAGACAGAAGCACCAGGTAACCTATAGAGGAAAACCTATCAGATTAACAGCATATTTCTCAGAAGAAATTCTACGAGCTAGAAGGGAGTGGGGCCATATCTTCAGCTTCCTCAAACAAAACAATTATCAGCCAAGAATTTTGTATTCAGCAAAACTAAGCATCATATATGAAGGAAAGATACAGTTATATTTAGACAAGCAAATGCTAAGAGAAGTCACCATTACCAAGCCACCACTACAAGAACTGCTAAAAGGAGCTCTAAACCTTGAAACAAATTCTGGAAACACATCAAAACAGAACCTCATTAAAGCATAAATCACACAGGACCTATAAAACAAAAATACCATTGCATGATGAATGCAATGGTATCTCATATTTCAATACTAACATTGAATGTAAATGGCCTAAATGCTCCACTTAAAAGATACAGAATCACAGAATGGATAAGAACTCACCAACCAACTATCTGCTGCCTTCAGGAGACTCACCTAAAACATAAGGACTCACATAAACTTAAAGGGGTGGAAAAAGGCATTTTAGGCAAATGGACACCAAAAGTGAGCAGGGATAGCTATTTGTATATCAGACAAAACAAACTTTAAAGCAACAGTGGTTAAAAGAGACAAAGAGGGACATTATATCACCGTAAGAGGCCTTATCCAACAGGAAAATATCACAATCCTAAACATATGCACCTAACACTGCAGCTCCCAAATTTATAAAACAATTATTAATAGACCTAAGAAATGAGATAGACAGCAACACAGTACTACTGGGGGACATCAATACTCCACTTACAGCACTAGACAGGTCATCAAGACAGAAAATCAATAAAGAAACAATGGATTTAAACTACACCTTGGAACAAATGGACTTAACAGATACATACAGAACATTTCATCCAACAACTGCAGAATACATGTTCTATTCAACAGCACATGGAACTTTCTCCAAGATAGAACATATGATAGGCCATAAAAGAAGCCTCAATAAATTTAAGAAAATTAAAATTATATCAAGCATTCTCTTAGACCACAGTGGAATAAAACTGGAAATCAATTCCAAAAGGAACCTTCTAAACCACAAAAACACATGGAAATTAAATAACTTGCTCCTGAATGAACACTGGGTCAAAAACAAAATCAAGATGGAAATTTAAAAATTCTTCGAACTGAGTGACAGTAATGACCCAACCTATCAAAACCTCTGGGATACAGCTAAGGCAGTGCTAAGAGGAAAGTTCATAGCCTTAAACACCCACATCAGAAAGTCTAAAAAGCACAAACAGGCAATCTAAGGTTGCACCTCAAGGAACTAGAACAACAAGAAAAAAACAAACCCAAAACCAGCAGAAGGAAGGAAATAATGAAGATCAGAGCAAAACTAAATGAAATTGAAACAAACAAAAAAATACAAAAGATAAATGAAACAAAAAGCTGGTTCTTTGAAAAGATAAAAAAAAAAAAAAAATTGATAGACCATTAGCGAGATTAACCAAGAAAAGAAGAGAGAAAATCCAAATAACCTCACTAAGAAATGAAACAGGTGATATTACAGCTGACACCACTGAAATACAAAAGATCAGACAAGACTACTATGGACACCTTTATGCATGTAAACTGGAAAACTTAGAAGAGATGGATAAATTCCTGGAAAAAATACAACCCTCCTAGAATAAATCAGGAAGAATTAGATACCCTGAACAGACCAAAAAAAAGCAGCGAGATTGAAATGGTAATTTAAAAATTAACAACATAAAAAAGTCCAGGAACAGACAGAGTCACAGCAGAATTCTACCAGACATTCACAGAAGAATTGGTACCAATCCTTTTGATGCTATTCCACAAGGTAGAGAAAGAAGGAACCCTCCCTACTTCATTCTATGAAGCCAGCATCACCTTAATACCTAAACCAGGACAGGATACAATCAATAAAGAAAACTACAGACTGATATCCCTGAAGAACATAAATGCTAAAATCCTTAACAGAATGCTAGCTAACTGAATCCAATAACATATTGAAAAGATAATCCACCATGTTCAAGTGAGTTTCATACCAGATACGCAAGAATGGTTTAACATACACTAGTCAATACATGTGATACACCAAATAACAGAATTAAAAACAAAAATCACAGGATCATCTCAATAGATGAAGGAAAAGCATTCAACAAAATCTAGCATCCCTTTATGATTAAAACTTTCAGCAAAATTGGCATACAAGGGACATATCTCAATGTAATAAAAGCCATCTATGACAAACCCACAGCCAACAAAATACTGAATTGGGAAAAGCTTAAAGCATTCCCTCTGAGAACTAGGACAAGACAAGGATGCCCATTCTCACCACTCCTCTTCAACACAGTACTGAAAATCCGATCCCAAAGCAATCAGACAAGAGAAAGTAATAAAGGGCATCCAGATCAGGAAAGAGGAAATCAAACTGTCACTGTTTCCCGATTATATGACAGTGTACCTCGAAAACCCTAGACTCCTCTGAAAAGCTCCTAGAACTGATAAAAGAATTCAGCAAAGTTTCCAGATACAAAATTAATGTACACAAATCAGTACCTCTTCTATATACCAACAGCAACTAAGCAGAGAGTCATATCAAAAACTCAACCCCTTTTACATTAGTTGCAAAAATAGATAAATAAACAAATAAATAAAAATACTTAGGAATATACCTAACCGAGGAGGCAAAAGACCTCTACAGGGAAAACTACAAAACATTACTGAAAGAAATTATAGCTGACACAAACAAATGGAAACACATCCCATGCTCATGGATGGGTAGAATCAATATTGTGAAAATGACCATACTGCCAAAACCAATCCACAAATTCAACGCAATCCCCATAAAAATATCACCATCATTCTTCACAGAATTAAAAAACAAATTCTAAAATTCATATGAAACCAAAAAGAGCCTGCATAGCCAAAGCAAGATCAAGCAAAAAGAACAAATCTGGAGGCATCATACTACCTGATTTCAAACTAAACTATAAGGCCATAGTCACCAAAACAGCATGGAACTGATATAAAAATAGGTCTGTAGACTAATGAAACAGAATAGAGAACCCAGGAATAAACACAAATACCTACAGCCAACTGATTTTCGACAAAGCAAACAAAAACATAAAGTCCCCCCTTTTCAACAACTGGTGCTGGAATAATTGGCTAGCCACATGTAGGAGAATGAAACTGGATCCTCATCTTTCACCTTAAACAAAAATCAACTGAAGATGGGTTAAGGACTTAAACCTAAGACATGAAACTATAAAAATTTAGAAGATAACATTAGAAAAATCCTTCTAGACATTGGCTTACTAGGATTTCATGACCAAGAACTCAAAAGCAAATGCAGTAAAAACAAAGATAAATAGCTGGCACCTAATTAAACTAAAGAGCTTTTGCACATCAAAAAGAACAGTCAGCAGAGTAAACAGACAACCCACAGAGTGGGAGAAAATCTTCACAATCTATACATCTGACAAAGGACTAATACTCAGAATCTACACAAAACTGAAACAAATCAGCAAGAAAAAAAAAAATCCCATCAAAAAATGGTCTAAGGACATGAATAGACAATTCTCAAAAGATACACAAATGGCCAATAAACATATGAAAAAATGCTCAACATCACTAATGATCATGGAAATGCAAATCAAAACCACAATGCGATACCACCTTACTCCTGCAAGAATGGCCATAATAAAAAAAATCAAAAAATAGTAAATGCTGGCATATATGCAGTGATCAGGGAACACTTCTACACTGCTGGTGGGAATGTAAACTAGTACAGCCACTATGGAAAACAGAGTGGAGATTCCATAAAGAACTAAAAGTAGAACTACCATTTGATCCAGCAATCCCACTACTGGTTATCCATCCAGAATAAAAGAAGTCATTATTCAAAAAAGATATTTGCACACACATGTTTACACCAGCACAAATCACAATTGCAAAATTGTGGAACCAACCCAAATACCCACCAATCAATGAGTGGATAAAGAAATTGTGGGGTGTGTGTGTGTGTGTGTGTGTGTGTGTGTGTGTGTGCATGAATAATGGAATACTACTCAGCCATAAAAAGGAATGAATTAACAGCATTTGCAGTGACCTAGATGAGATTGGAGACTACTATTCTAAGTGAAGTAACTCAGGAATGGAAAACCAAACATCATATGTTCTCTCTGACATGTGGGAGCTAAACTATGAGGACACAAAGGCATAAGAATGATACAATGGACTTTGGGAACTTGGGGAGAAGAGTGGGAGAGAGGCAAGAGATAAAAGACTACAAATAGGGTGCAGTGTATTCTGCTCGGATGATGGGTGCACCAAAATCTCACAAATCACCACTAAAGAACTTACTCATGTAACCAAATACCACCTGTACCCCAATAACTCATGGAGAAATAAAATAAAATGGAAAGACAGAGAAAGAAAAGAAAAAAGAAAAAGAAGGAAGGAAGGAAGGAAGGAAAAGGAAAAGGAAGGAAGGAAGGAAAGAAAGAAATTAAAAGGAGAGTCTGAGAGAAAGTTAAAGTGGAATGGTTCTTGTTTTTCAATAGGTTACCCTGATTTCTCTCAGCCTGTGCATTGAGTTCTCATTGTCTGGGCCAAATGTGTTCTTCAACAGCTAGTGACACGCAGACCCAGCTGGTTCATTCTACCCTTCACCAAACGAACAAGTTTGAAACTTCAATATATACAATATATATATACACATATATGTGTGTATAAATACATATATGATCCCAACAGATATATACTATACATGTGTATGTATGGTAATGGTTTTTTACTTTGCTTTGAAATTTGTAGATGTATATTGACAGAGTATTAAGAAAAAGGACATTAATTTTATCAAACCATGTGCTGTTTCTACTAGTATGAAAGGCCAGTGTTCTTCTCTCAGCCCATACTCTATAGTTTACTTCCAGTTTGGTTCCAGAGGTTTCCCAGAGTGGGGCTAGCCCACATTGGGGTCTTGACAGCAGCAGAGTAAAGGAGAACCCCAGACCACAGAGGGAAGATTGTAAGCAAGGTCTGCTGGGACAGGAATGACAGTGGCTGGGAGAGCCCCTAGACTCTGACAATGCAATCCTGATAGCTGCAATGATGTGGTCCTGAAGCTCAGGACTAGATTCAGATGTGGTCCTGAAGCTCAGGACTAGATTCAGATGTGGTACTGAAGCTCCTGAAGCTCAAGCTCTGGTCCCTGAAGCTCCTGCACATACTCAGAAATGTGGAAGCTTTGTAGTCCTGGGATGCCAGAGAGGACCCAGCTACTGGTAATCCAGGCCTTATAAATCACAGTATGGTGAGAAGCAGGAAAATACCATTCCACCTATTTTCTATCTCTAAAATTATGTGCATGCAGATGCATCTGTGAAAAAGAGCATTCCACATTCTTAGTGGGATGTGAGTATGGATAAGAGCACATGCCCTGAGTCAGGCTGCCAAAGAAGGAATCCCAGCTCTGCGATTTGCTCCTTCGCTACTTGTGAACATTTGGGAAGGTTTTTGTTTTGTTTTGTTTTGTTTTGTTTTATCTATTCTAAACTGCAGTTTCCTCATCTATATAATAGGAATAGTGAGATGAGCAAAGGAAAAGTGTTGGTATGTGCTAAATGCTCAAGTGAAGTATTATCTTTGATATTCTTCTTGTTGAATTCCCACCAATGTTATTCTCTGAAATGGAAATGGTCAGTTTTACAGAATATACTTTCTCTTATTACCTAACTTCAGAAGGCAAGAGGTTTTAACACCCAACACTTTCCTGAGAGTTTCATAACTTCTGAAATAGATGACTTAAATTATCCCCCTATTTCCAATTGTTATGACATGCAACAAAAAGCATTCATCCATACACCTCTTGGGGTAGAAGCTAAGACACTGAGGCATCTGTGTGTAGATAGAAGTGTTCTGTGGTCCGGACAGACTGCAGGGAGGAGAACGTGACCAAAGGCCATATTCCCTGTGATAGGACCTGTCCTAGAACACTGCCTGCCACCGAGTAACTTCTAAAAATCTGCTAAACTCATGAAATCCTTGAAAGCAAGTGGAATTTTGTAGAAACTTGGAGAGAGCTGAGTTTCATGTCTGGGCTAATAAGAGGAAGAATCCAAGTGGTAAGAAAAGATAAGAAAGGGAGCCCCAAGAACTCACAGCACTGTGGGAAAACTCCTCTCCTACAGCTTTGAAGTGTGTTTGGGTAAAGTTTAACTTAACCTCTGATACTGAATTTGGAAAATCACTGAAGTCCACAATATCATTATTTCAATATTGGGAATCATTAAAAGGCTTTCAGCTATATATATATATGTGTATATATATACACATACACACATATATGTATGTATGTTTGCATATGTGGTGATGATCACCATCCTTTCCCCTAAACCCCTCTAAAATAATAGCAAAGGGATTTCACAAAAGCAAAATCCTTCTGGACAGAGAGAAGTAGACAGGAGACAAGAGTAGAAAAGAGAGGTCAACAAAAGTATGGAATCTGGAAGTGAATAGACTGGAGAAAGCAGAATCCTAAGCCTGCTGAAAAACCTCACAAGAATTCTTGCCTGGAAGAACCTAGAAAGGCCTTAGAATTGGAGATACCAAGTGTCTTCATTATAGGGTATGGGCAGGGTTACCAATTGTCCTGGTTTGCCTGAGAATGAGGAGTTTCATGGTACACAGCGGAATTTTCAGTGCTAAAACCAGTCGGCTAGGTGGTGGGTCACCCTAGCTGTGGCTGGGGCATGCAAACAAGAGAACTGGTTGAAAGTCCAAACCCCACATGCCTCCCAATAGCCAAGCAACTATCTTCCCCTTATACAACTTAGATAAAACAAAAGAAGTTTAAAACATAAAAAAAAACCTCATCATTCTTGACATTCACACTTTCTATATACAGATGTCAATTTGTAAAAATGAAAGGGCCTCTCTCTTAGCAACAAAATGTAAAGAATCCTTCAAAACTTTTCTCGTGGATATAAAATATACAGAAGGTTTCTCATCATTTCTTGGCAGAAACAAACATCAGACATCGTGTTTTCAAATACCTGTTCTCTCCAGTTGGATACATTTTTATTTGGGAATACAAAATGAAATCCTTTTAGGGTATACTATATCCAAAATTCTCAGACATGCAGAACTCCACTCAAATTCTGCAGAATTAGAATATTTAGAGTGAGGCCAGAAATCTGTCATTTTTTTAAACCCTTCATATGTTGTTTTCATCAGTCAGGTTTAGAAATCATTGGATTAACAAACGTTCATATGGAAGCCAGGATAGATATATGTTGTCAAGGCCTCTGGGATATACTATGAGGTGACTGAGTAATCTGACATTTAGGCCAAGATCCCTGGGAACATGGAAATATGATCCTAGAGCTCTCCACCAGCTGCTATCTTCACCAGACACCCCTCTTGGTGATACAGTTCAGCAGATCTCACCATCATGATGTTGACTCTTGCAGAGAAGGGTCTACACCCTACAATGCCCAGTCTGCCCAGACAAGCTGAATTCTGAGAAATGTGTTTCATCAATTATCTCTGCCCTGGTAAAAGCCAGAACCTTCTGAGGACCAGTGATATAACTCACTGCAAGCACCCTACTAGACTTTGAGGAGGGACAACCTACTAGGAATCGGTAAATATGTTCTCAAAGCTATGCAACTCTGTTCTGCTGAACTCTGTGGAAGGTGGCCTTGACTTTCTCCATCAGTCATTTTTAAAAATAAACACAATTGGGCTTTACTTCCCCCTCAGTCCATTAGAAAGCACTGACAGCTAAAGGAGACCTGTGTCTAAATGGAGACCACAAAATGAGGAATAGCTCTTACAAGAATACCTCTTCCTGAGGAGAAAGAGTAAACAGAATGGCCATACCCAGTGCTATGTGGTATAAGGAAAATCTCTCCTAAAAATATCTAGTAAGGTACTCTAAAAATTCCCACTGAGGAATTAAAAAAAGCCTACATGTTAATATTAATATATTTGTTTCCCAATAAGTTTTCATCATTAAACATTTTTTAAAACACTAAACATTTAAAAAGTATCAAACATTAAAATAATGAGACATTGAAAAATTCCTCCTGAGATTTGCTATAAATATTGGTTCTAGATCTTGATATATTGCTGCCCTTATTTCATCCATCAAGGTAGGTCATGTGTAGGAACAAGCATCTTGTTGTCCATGCACTTATGAGACAAAGGAATATCTGGATTATCTGTGAAAAACTTGGTGTATTCACAATCTACATGTTTTTGTTTCCAAATTGTATAACTGTACCAATTAGGATGACTTACAAAGCCACTTTCATAGTCATAATCATCCCTGCCTTTCATTCAAAAGCTACTGCGACTATTATTTACTATAAAGAATAAACTCAACCACGCACATTCATAAAAGAATGCTCACATCACAGGTGTGCTGTGTTTCTGTTATTCTTTTTCATCAGTCCTGCCACTCAGACAGGTGTTCAGTGGATCAAACACTCTAAAGAAAAACTATCTTCTATTAAAGCTATGAGCCATAGGTGAGAGTCATAGGAGAGTCATAATTTGCCAGTTGGTAAACATATCAGTTCTTCATGCTGTTTAGTATCCCTTGAGCTATGGCCACTTGAACTGAAATTATTCATCAGTGTTGGCTTGTAAGTTTCTCTATCATCCAAGCCACTTGGTGGCTAGCAAGTAACGCCCATTGATCTTCGATGAGCTAGAGTTAAACAAGTGGCAGCAGACAAGTGATGAGAGGCTGATGGCCTTTCCTCTCACTGTTAGATTATGATTCAGGTAGCCAGACATAATACGCTAAAAGTGTAGGAGCTAAGTGGCTATGATTCCATGTTTTTCTCAGATAGGAGGCCAAGGAGGCATAACATGTGGTTTTTTGAAGGTCGCTCGACCTAAGTTACTAATACTACCCCAAGCCAACCAGCTTGCTGGAGAGTGCGGCAGGGAACTACTGACCCTTTCTTTTTACCATTCACTAGAGGACTGAAGACCTAGAATACTTACTCCTATTGCTTCATTGTTTAGTGAATGCAAAAATACATCATTATCTCAATAGAACTGACAGCACACTTCAAACCAATCTGAAATATGTTGGTGTTGGAAAAGGCATTTTGTTTCTGCAGAGTTGACACCATTAAGGAATACATAAGTTGGCAAAATAAAGTAATTGTTAAAGTTATTTTATTTTTACAATTTTGCAACTTGTTAAAATTTCAAAAAGTATCTTAAAGCTCACAATTTAATTTGAAAAACACAAAGAAAAGGTATAGTATCACAGGAACAATGCTCAATAGAAATATAATTAAATGATAGAAATGAAAATGTAAACATAAGTATTGTTCCAAAAATATCTCTAAAAGATAATCAAAGCACTAATATTATTATTTACATTTCTCTATCTCCTTTTCTATAAGAAGCTCAGTTAATTACTGTGCTTCCTTAGTTTCCACACACTACTATAAATTAATCTTATTAACCTCTTTCAATACTCAGCACCTCATCCCAAGATTAATATATATCCTCACTTGGAAACAAGTTTCCAGTGTAAAAAGAGCCACTATTGAGCCTAAAAGGAAAAGTACAATAACTAAAATGAACAATTCCTGGACAAGCTTAACAAAAGACTGAAGATGACAGAGGAAAGAGTCATTGAACTTGAAATAAATCAATATAAATCATACAATCTGACAAATACAAAGAAAAAATTTTTTAATGAACCAAGCCTCAGTTACTTGTGGGAAGATACCAATTCTAACATACATGTAAATGCCAATATCAAAAGGAAAAAGAAGAGAATAATTGGATGAAAGAAGACTTAAAGATGTAATGGCTAAATATATTTCCAATTAGGTGAAAAATAAAAATGTATGTATCTGAGAAGCTTATCCAATTCCCCAATCTGACTAAATATAAATAAAATGACATCTAGACACATTATAGTCAAATTGTTTAAACTGAAAGTTAAATAGAAAATCTTGAAAACAGATGAAAAAACTGACATTACACACAAGGGCACAACGATATGAAGAACAGCTGAATTCCCATCATAAAGGAGATCAGCAGAAAATAAAACAGCATATTTAAATTACTGAAAAAAATCAACAAGAAATTTTATATGCAGTCAAAACTCTTATTCAAAAATGAGGGCAACATTTTTAAAAACCATTATCAGATGAACAAAAACTAAGAGAATGAAATGCCAGCAAAGCTGTACTATAGGAAATGCTAAACGAGGTTGTTCAGGCTGAAGAAAAATGACACCAGATAGACACTCAGATAAATAAGAAGAGCACCAGAAATGGTACATAGGTGAAAGGCAAACATAAATAAATATACATTTTTTCACTCTTAATCTAAAAAATACATATTGCTGTTGAAAGCTAAAATTATAAAACTTTATTGGGGATTTATAATAAATGTAGATGTGACATATGACAAAAATTTCACAAACAATGAGGTAAATGAAATTATATCACAGCAAAATTACTATATTTTATGAGAAGTAATACAATATTAACTCTAAGTAGACTATATAATAAGTTAAATATGCATATTGTAATTCTTAGGATAAACACCAAATATACACAAAGATATACAGTTGAAAAGCCAACACAGAGGGCTGGGCGCAGTGGCTCACGCCTGTAATCCCAGCACTTTGGGAGGCCGAGGCAAGTGGATCACCTGAGGTCAGGAGTTCCAGGTCAGCCTGGCCAACATGCTGAAACCCTGTCTCTACTAAAAATACAAAAATTAGCTAGGTGTGGTGGCACATGCCTGTAATTTCAGCTACTCAGAAAGCTGATGCAGGAGAATAGCTTGAACTCGGGAGGCAGAGGTTGCAGTGAGCTGAGATCGTGCCACTGCACTCCAACCTGGGCAACAAGTGCAAAACTCCATCTCAAAAAAAAAGAAAAAGAAAAGAAAAGCCAACGCAGGAGTTGAAATACCTAAAAATATTTAATTAAGCAAAAAAGAATATAAAAAAGAAACAGAGAAAGAAAGAGAAACAGAATAAATAAAAAACAACAAAATGGTAGACTTAAATTCAATCATAATGATAATCGCAATATATGAAAATGGACCAAGAAAAAGGCAGTGATTTTTCAAACTGGAAAAAAAATGAAAAGCCCAACTCTACATTGACCACAAGATTCACACTTTAAATATAAAGACACATACAAGTTGAAAATAGAATTATAAAATTATATATCTATACCATGAAAATACTATTAAGAAAGCAAGAGTGTCTGCATTCTCTATTAATATCAGACAAGATAGACTTTGAGGCAAGGAGTATTGCTGGAGATGAAGTGGGACATTTCATAATATAAAAGGAAAAATTACTCAGGCAGACACATTTAAAAATATGTGTGTATATCTAATAACAGAGTCTCAAAATATATGAAAAAACTCAAAAGAACTAAAAGGATAAAGAGGCAAATTGACAATAATAGTTGGAGATTTGAAAACCTTTCTCAGTACTTGATAGAATAAATAGACCAAAAATTGATAAGGATATAAAAGGTCTTAGCAACACCACACAATGCCATAACCCAATTTATATTTAGAGACTACTACCCTGCACAACTACAGCACACACAAGCACACATTGAATCATAAAGTCAGACCACATGCTGAACTAAAAACAAGTCAACAATTTTAGAAGATTAAAATCTTAAAGAGTATCTTCCATAGCAGCAATAGAATTTAACTAGTCATCAGTATCAATAAAATATCTGTAAAAATACTCAAGTATTTGGAAAATAAACACACTTTTAAACACATGGATTAAACAAAAACATCATAAGTGCCAAATAGTTTGAAATAAAACATAATGTAAATACTATATTCAGAAATGTGTGCCTGTCAGCTTAAGGAGTACTTACGGGGAAATTTATGATTTCTAATGCTTACATTTATTAAAAGAAAATAAATATTTAAAATCGGTGACCTGCCAGGTGCGATGGCTCACACCTGTAATCCCAGTACTTTGGGAGGCTGAGGCGGGTAGATCACTTGAGGCCAGGAGTTCAAAACCAGCCTGGCCAACATGGGGAAACCCTGTGTCTCTATTAAAAATGCAAAAATTAGCTGGTTGTGGTGGTGGGCGCCTGTGATCCCAGCTACTCGGGAGGTTAAGGCAGGAGAATCGTTTGAACCCAGGAGGTAGAGATTGCAGTGAGCTGAGATCCAGCCACTGTACTCCAGCTGGGCAGCAGAGTGAGACTCTGCCTTAAAAATAAATAAATAAATAAATAAGTGAACTAAATTTATACTTTAAGAATCTAAATGAAGAAAAGGTTCTACTAAGTAATATAGTTTTTTTAAAAACAGCTAAAATCAACAAAATACAAACTAAACAAAATTAACAGAGGTAAAAGTTGACATTAATACCGATACAAACATTTAGCAAGACAGGCATAAGAGAGAGGGAGAAAACTCAGATGATCAGTAATAGGAAAGAAAGGGGATATCACTACCGATCCCAGAGATATTTAAAAGGTAATAAAAATCTTTTTAACAATTTTGTGTTAATAAATTGGAAAAATGAGGTGAAAAACAAAATTTACTAAAACTGACTCACAATGAAATAGAAAAATTTTTATATGCATATTTAGTTTTCTATTGCAGCTATAATGGATATTTAAAACCATACCCATTTACTGTTTTCTGAGCCAGAAATCTCAGCTAGGTCCTCTGCTCACTCTGCTCAGTTCCACCCGGCTAAAATCAGTGTGTTGGCTGGAATGGGTTTTGATCTGGAGGGTCTAGGAAAGATTCCACTTCCAAACTCATTCAGATTGTCAGCATAATCCAGTTGCTGGTGGTTGTAGGACAGAGGTCCCTACTTCCTTGACACACAGCCTTCTTCATCTTCACCCCAACAATTATTTTCATGTTTCGAAATTGACTTCTTCTACCACATCACTCTGACTTCAGTGAGAGAAAGTTCTCTACTTTTAGGAGGTCTTGTAATTAGATTGGACCAACCTGATAATGCAGGTTAATCTCCCTGTTTTAAAGTTTATAATATTAATTACACCTGCAGAGTCCATTCTGTTATGAAATGGAACTTATTCACAAGTTACCGGGTTAGGCCATGGAGCATTTTGGGAGGGATGCTATTCTGCCTAATACAATGTACTTAAGGGAGATAGATAGATAAGAGATATTAGTATATCAATGAAATCTTTAAAAATTAAAACTCTTCTTTAAAATTTTCAGAAAGAAAATTCCAGGCTCCACTGGCTTCATTGGTGAACTCTATTAGACATTTAACAAGCCAACATATACTAATCTTATGCAACAAAAATATTCAGAAAACTGAGGGGCAAAGAATACTTCTTAGCTTGTTTTATAATCATAATTCCAATACTATAACTTCATGAAGGCATTAAGAGAAAATCATAGCCCAATATCCATCATGACTAATGCAAAAAAAATACTTAACAAAATATAATCAAGCTTAATCCAGCTATATACAGAAAGGACAATATATCATGACCAATAGGGTTTATCTAAGGAATGCCAGTTTAGCTAAAAAAATCAATCTACGTAATCCGACAAACTAAAGTAGATAAACCACACAATCACATCAACAGATATATAACAAGCATTTGACAATATTCAACACCTATTTATATTAAAAACAAATTTTCCCATCAAATGAGAATCAAATTTGTTCAATATAATAAATAATATCTATACCAAAACAAAAAAACAGTAACAAAACCCTATAGCTAGCTTCACACTTAACAGTAAAAAAAAGGAAGGCCTTCCCTCCTAAAATGGGGAACAAGATAAAGATGTCCGCTGTCGTCACATCTACTCAACATTGTACTGGTTATTCTATTCTATTCAATAATATATGGGGAAAAAAAGAAAGTCTTTGGAAAGGAAGAAATAAACTATCTCTATTTGCAAATAATGACAGTTTATGTTGAAATGTTTATGGAATCTTAAAAAAAACTAGAAATAAATATAGCAAGGCCTCTGGACACAGAGTCAGGACAAACGGATCAGTCTGGATACAGACCCGACCTATAATTAATTAACCTAAATTTCATCAAAATTCAAAAAATCCTCACCAAATATATATTATTATATATTCATATTTAGAATATGAATATATAAGCCACCAAATGGGAGAAACTTTTATTTGTATATCTATCTGACTTGACAAAGGACTAAATTGAAGATGAAAGATCTCTTGCAACTAAAACAAATCCCCCAGATGGATAAAAGGTTAGAATACACTACTCACAAGGGAAGATATATAAATGGCCAATAAGCACATAAAAATACACTAAAAACCATTCATCATTAGGACAATTCAAATTTAAATCATAATGAGATAGCAGAAAACACTCATTAAAGTGGCCAAAACTAAAAAGACCATTGACATTACATGTTGTTGAAGATGCGGAGCCACTAAAACTCTCTCATACATTGCTGGTGAGAATTGCGGGTCCTCCCACTTTGGCAAAAGATTTGATTGTTTCTTATAAAGCTTAATATATCATAAAAAAGAACAATAGAAAAAACATTTATCCCAGAAATTTTACTTTTAGGTATTTACCCAAGAGAAGTGAAAAGATATTATCATAAAAAAGAATAGAAAAAACATAGCCTTATTCATAGTATCCCCAAACTAGAAATTACCTCCAAGTTCACAAATAGGATAATGAATTTTAAAAGTATAGTAAATTGATTTTAAAAGTATAATATTCAGCAATAAAATGGAATGAATTATTGAAACATGCAACAACATGGATGAATCTCATACGCATTATGCTGAACAAAACAAGCCAGACTCAAACGAGAACATATTTTTTTTGTTCCACAGTATGTTCATACTGCATGTTCTACAGAACTATATAAAGTTCTAAAACAAATCAAACTTTTTTATGGTTAAGTCATTCTGCAGGGCTGAGTGAGACAGGAAACACAGGAAAATCCCACAGCTAAGCCGTGATTGGTCAGTCTGTCCAGGAGAACCCAGGGATCTCAAGTTCAAGTCTCACCAAAAAAGTTTACTGCATAGGTGGATTAGGAAAAACCATGAAGGAACACTCGGGGTGATTAGAAATGTTCTATATCTTTATAGTGGTGTGTGTTACACAGATTTATACATTTGTCAACATTCATTAAATTGTTCACTTAAGATTTGTACATTTCAATGTATATAAACATTATTTAAAAAACTATAACTAATGAATGAAAAATGCTAAAGATCTACGTAATTCTGAATAACTCTCAAAGATTTAATCTTCACAGGCTGTAGTATCCTTGGTAATAGACTGACCTACTAAGATGATTCCCACAGAACCTCTGAGCCACATTAATTAAAAAAAGGGGAAAACGGTTGGAAAACCTTTAATCTATATAAGAACTTTTTTTTGAGGTGGCCCAGCTGCTTGTACTTAGCGAGTTGAGTGGGCAAGAGTAGTTTCAAGAAAACTTATTCTTCAGCATAAACATACATTTCCTTCCTGGAATATCATGGTGAAGAAAGGACTTTCCAACTCCAGTATAAGCTTAGAATGGTGGCAGAAAATTATGGTAATTTTGCAGTTTCAATGGAAAAACATTCTTATACCACAAAAGTGAATTTTTGCTATAGGTTAAGTTTCCTTGCTATCCTGCACTTCCTTTTACAGAAGAAAAGTGGATACTTGAGCAATTAACCCAAATGGAGCCAGGAAGAATTTCTCATTTCTCTAAAGTCAATTAGGGATTTTCTGTTTCTGTAAAGGATGAGGACTACATGTCCATTTCTCAGAAAGATAGAGGGATGATCACTGAGGATGGATATGGTTAGGAATTCAACAATAATGAAGTACAAAAATGCCATGTACTTTCAATAGCCAAATAAAACAGTGACATTTAGACTTTAATTCTTTGCAATTTGATTTTGTGTACAGCATGGCTAACTTTAATATATAACTAATGGTTTTTAGCTCCACTTCATCTTCAGCCTACATCTATAGTCCTTCTTCAATCCTCCTCATCTTTAGTCAAACAATTTCTTTGGCACTCTGCTCCACACTTTGGGTAGATATATTTCTTTGAATTTTCCTCAATAGTTAGAAGACTTCATTTATGAAGTGACCCCAAAAGCTTGTGGATAACAAAATGGAAAAGTAAGCATTTAGTCGGAGACAATGAATTCCACTTTGGTCGTGTAAGAGAGTACGTGAACCTGCCAGAAATTATAATAGACAGAAGTAAGCCATTTTCAAAACATTGGCCCTTTTCAAATATTCAGTTTAGTTTATGCAAGTTTATTTTATAAAAAGAAGATAGGGCCAATTTTCCTTTCTTCTGAACCAAATGAATGACTCAAATTATATCAATAGCTGTCTCATTCTTTACACCACCCATTTATATCTTCCTGGGGTATCAAAAGTAATAGAGGAAAGAACATGGGTTTTCTAGACAGAGAGATCTGACAGAAATTTTACTCTATCCTAGTAGGAAAGTTATTTAGTTTTAATAAGTTCAAGTGATCGTGCCTATAATTAGGGTAACAGTGACCACTAGGATTTTTAAATATATTTCTAAATATTTTTGTAAAATATATCCATACACACATATGATTGTTATATATTATTTATACATATAGAAATTGTTTTATACATACACACAAATAAAATGAAATCTAAGTCACGGGGCTTGGCACAGGCAAGGCACTACCTAAACTAGAATTTGTTCAATGTGGCTCCTGAATCAAATGACAATTTGTTAACCAGAGTCTTGTCCTCAAGTCATGAGAACTGTTATTTCTCATCTCATTTGGCC
The DNA here is from genome assembly GCF_047675955.1 of Chlorocebus sabaeus. NCBI lineage: Eukaryota > Metazoa > Chordata > Mammalia > Primates > Cercopithecidae > Chlorocebus > Chlorocebus sabaeus. The sequence continues at coordinate 36,787,560 of NC_132907.1, forward strand.
CTCAGGATTTATGTACACACTGAATGAGAAGACACGAATGACCAGCTCCTGCATTAGAATGCTAAGCCTATCACTTGAGACACTTACCAAATGCTATTTCTGGTTATTTAGGTTAGAAAGGAAATAAAGATGTCAGAGATTATCATTGTATATTATTTTAGTAATTACTATAAAAAACAATTAACCCTCATTTTCCCTCAATTCAGAAAGAAATACGCTTCATAAAATATGCACATATCAAAGATAACTACCCTGAACAGAACACCAAGTTATTTATATAGATACATCAAATGCTTTTTAAAAGACCTTACATGACTTTTAAAAGGCTTCTTTAGAAAATATAAGAAGTAAATTGGGAAATAAGCAAATACATTAAAAAGCTCATATTGTTTCACATCAACAAATGAACTAAATATTTTTAAAAGCAGAGAATAAATCTCTTATTTTATGAAACCATAAAATGAGGTTTTGCTTGTGAGTCATCTTCTACAGACCTAAGTAAAAAAATATTTGGGACATACATTTGAAATGATGATGTGGTTCAGTCTTTAAATGAAAAAAAAAGTCAACTATTTATTTTGTTGCATTGTCATATATCAAAGTCACATGAAATGTGATTACAATTCAGAAATATCAGTGCTGAAACATTACTTGTTACTTTAAAATATTCAGAGTAAGCTTATAGTTTTTATCTTATTATTACATATTTTTGAAAATTAATGATAATGGAGATGGGGTCACTATAACAACAATTTATTAGTTAAATTGAATTAATGTATGTGCTCTAATTAAATATGCTAAAAAGTCTTTGATTTCCTAAAATGTACATTACTCATGACAGCATTTGGAAATTTTAAATTTCAAAAACTTAGTCCAATGATTTAAAAATACATGATAAATATGACAATAACTCTATCCACAAACAAATTAATTTCATTTTACCTATTTTTATTTTAGTTCTTCATTAAAGTTTCGACTAAAATAGAAAATCACAGTGCCTACTACATAGTTAGTGAACACAAAAACTAATTTTAACTATTTCCTAAAATATTAATACAGTTCTGTAATATTTTAATGACCTTTCTGAACATTCTAAGCAACTCCTGTAGGAAAGCAAAATTAATACATAGTGTGGTTAAATTTTTCATAATTTATTTTGATTGAAAAATATCAGTGCATATATAGAGTTGATTTTATTAACAATCTATTTTTCAAAAATTCTTGGAAATCTTTTTTATTGTGTAAATTTAAGACGTACATGTTTTCATATACATATACCTAGTGAAGTGTAACGATCTACTTTTAAAGTCTACAATTAATGTTTACTTATAATCAAATATGATTAATTTAGCCAGTTGGCTCCTGGCAGTATCTCCAGTAATAGAAAATTATCATAAACCAATATATCTTGATTGCAACAGCCTGTACCTTTATTGTCTGTTCAGATTCTTTTCACATCAGGTCTATAATGAAAAGCTAAGTCACAAATAGAGGTATTAGAAGACACACAAAGGGGCCACTGTTCCCTGACACAAATCAAATTTTCAATAACTCATAGGTAATTTGAGGACTTCCCTTATATAATCCCCCAACAAACAATTAAATTCCATAGATTTTTCATTTAACAGTCCAGTAAGGGTTTCTTAATATACATAACCCATAAAATAAATTAAAAGTAAATCGAAGCATATGTTTAAAGTCCTTGATTCATGAAGAAACCAGTTAGAAACGCTGAAGCCTGAATTAATGTCAAATATTTATACTGTTGGGTTTGGCAACAGAGGTGGGTTCTCAGGAGAGAGCACATTCCAAATGATGTTTTCTACTCTCCTCTCAATCCCATTCATAAAATGCCTTTCTGTTACACAGTAGGATCACTGTCCGATTAATAAACACAAGCTGATGTTTAATGTTAACTGGTAGTACATAGAGACGAGAATTATCACTCATCTTTACTTAAAAACAAAACTTAAGCAAGATGTTTAAGCAGAGGTTACTTCTGCACCGGAGTCCTTTGCATTTCTCAAAGGAAACAAACCTAAGAATGTGACTGAAATGGGGAATCGGAGAACAAATGGGCACATAACACAAGAAAGCTCAGAGGGGGCTGTCTCCAAAACAGAGTAAACCAGTTGTGTGGACAGTGATGCTGGCATAGCTCAGAGATACGCCAAGCCCCGATGTGTTTGCTATTTTCTGCTGATACTGGGAGCCTAACTGAAGAAACAGGACTTTGAGGAGCCTAACATTGGCTTCTCTTTCTTTAATGCGCCCTTAACCAAGCGGAATTCGCTCTATGCCGACTCCAGTGGGAAGCCTTCAACCCCGAATTTGACCTATCTGCCTTAAATCCGTGAGTATTTCACCGCAATCTCAAACCCCGGATGCCAAGAGAGGAGATCAATGCCAACACGAGATTGCATGCCCCTCTGACTTTTGTTTGCTTGGGTTTTCATTTTAGACAAACACTCTTATCCTCATTACAGAGCCTAGACAGATTGCGAATAGCCCGATCCCCTCATCAAGACAGCCCCAATCACAGCCACACAGAGCGCAAAGAAACCCAACTCTGTTCCCAGGGTCTTGTCACTGAGCCGCATCTCCGCGGGTGGCCGCCTAGACCTTCCCTTACGTTGAACTGTTTGTGCGCGGAGCAAGGGGAAAAGCATCTCTTTCAATTCCTCCCGAGGCCACTCTTTCTTTATGGACCCACCTGCATGGGCGCTTCGTGTCTCATTGTTGACAAATGTCCTTTCTCTCTGGCTAGGACAGCACTGGTCCGGGCTTCCGGTCAAACGTGCACAGTCCGCGCGCTCCCCGCTCCACACTCAGCACTGTTGGGGTTCGCTAACCGGCTCCAACATCAGCACCGGAGCTGTCCTCTCCTGGCGCCGCACACGCGTACTGCCGGGGAGCCCCGTGCGCTCCTGGGAGCTGTAGTTTCGCCCTGCGGGGCTTCCCAGCAAACAGGCGAGCGGTGAACTACACCTCCCGGCAAGCAAGCAAACTCTTAAACAGGCTTGATCCGCCAGTCCGGCTCGGCCGCGGAGCCTCCCTACTCCTTTCGAAATGCTCCTGGGTTACCTCTGCCAGTCTCCCCTGCCCTCTTCCTCGCCAGGGGCAGGCGAATGTGACCCCAGCTTATCTCAGCTGGAGATTTTTCTTTGCTAACTATCGCCTTCGGGAGTAGACTGTGATTTCCTGATTAGAAAACAACACTACCTTGTGCTAATTTCCAATGCAAACGAAGCCAGAGCTGGTCTCTGGGACTCTCCGCCCTACCCCCTCCCCATCTGAATCGGGAAAGTTTCTACGTTTCCTTAGGCAGAGTGGGGCAGTTTTACAGTCTCATTCAGCAAACGTGGGGGGAGAAAGACGATGAATGGTACACACATAAGGAAAGTGGTTTATCCGTGGTTTATCCGCATAATTGCATTGAGAAGTCGCGCGCGCGTACACAGTCACACACACAACCCGCAAACCAAAGTGCGTGAAAGCGAGATTTCTGGCTAAGCACCCGCAAGGAACTGCCTTCGCCTGCTTACCTTTCCATACAGCTCCATTACAACTCGAGGTTCGGAAATTCTCAAGTGACCTCGCTACAAAGGAGGTTAGGGCTCTACGTAGGAAGCGGGGCTAAAATGAAAAGGCACAACACAATAGAAGGGGTAGGGGTGGCGTCTGGCGGAGAGAAAAAGGAGGGACGTGGAGAAGACAGCTGATTTCGATGGAGGGCTTCTTTCCTCTAGAGGGAAAATGTGGAGTCTTCAAGCGGCAGCTGCAGAGAAAAGACTGAGTCTCTTAGGAAGTGCCAGGGGCGCGATAGCGCTGGGCAGCCCCTCCCCAAGCCCTCCCCCAGGCACCTTCCGCCGTCATTAGCGCGCACACACAGCCGCTGGCCGCGGGCTGCAGAGCTGAGAGGGCACTGGGTTATTTACCCAGAGCAAGCCACATAAAATGAACACATTCATCACTGGAACCCAAAAGCATCGTCACAGAATGAGATGGGAGACCTCTATCAAGTTATCCTGTCCTTTAACACAAAGTCATTCCTTATATTACAACTATACTCCTCCTAGATTAGTTCAAAAAAATGGTTTTGAAATTAGGAACTGTACTTTTGTTGGGCTTATCCTTTTCCTGTCAGTTGACTGATAGGTTTGACTATCCATGTGCTCCGTAACTATCTAGAGACAGCGCTCTCTACTTAAAAGTAAATGTTGATCATCCAGCAAATGAGCCCTGCCTTGGCATGAAGTCAAAATTATAATGGAGACAGAGTGAAAAAGGAATGATTGTGATATTGGCATGGAGGTATGAAAGGAAGAACTGGAATCAGCTTTAAACTTCGTTGTAGCAGTAGAACAGAGGTTCTGAAACTTAAATGTACTTGAAAATCTGTTGAGACGGAGGTTAAAGTTAAAATTTTTAAGCCACAGGTAGAGATTGATTCACTAGATCTTTTGAGAGGTCTGGAAATTAGCATTTTAAATAAACACCCCAGAAATTCTGATGCAAGTGGTTCCCTTGCTATAATCTGAGAAACACTGTCTTAAACGAATCTATGCGTAACACTTTTCCAAAGATGCAAGCCTCAAAAGTGTCATGGTATGGACTCAATAATGCAACAGTCTCATATTGGGAACCTACAATATTCAATATTTCCATAATTTTAGTTGATTGTATTATTTAACAACTCTATAATCTGTCTTCTAATCTTGCAATTAGTGAGAATGTAATGCAATATCACCTAGGTAATTAGTTTTTATAACTATTCGGAAAATACATTTAAGCCAGGTGTGGCGGAGTGTGCCTGCAGTTATAGTTACCCGAAAGGCTGAGTCAGGAGGATCATATGAACCTAGAAATTCGAGGCCAGTCTAGGCAACATAGTGAGACACCCCCATCTGAAAAAAAAAAAAAAAAAAGACATACATTTAAAAATATAAACTTCATAGTTGAGAATTGTTTGATACTTAGAGAAGTTTCATGTAAATTAGCTAATAACAAAATGGAAAGTTAAAAGGAAATCCAATATCAATATGTATCACAGAAGCACCTTATTAGAAGTATGACTTCTGCAATTTTAAAAATTAAGATGTATCTAAAGATGCATCTCTTTAAAAATTGTTTTCAAGAGAAATGCCAACAAAATAATCCTGACATTTACATGTATATAATTGTTTGGCATTTAATAATATTTGCTCAGCTACTTAGAGCCTGCCTTTCATCAGAACAACTTGCTGTGTTTTTTGTACTATCATCACTATCTGAAATTCTCAGAATTCAGTCTGATATAGAACATATTTAAACATTATAAATATTTACCTTGCAAAATTACTATTCTTTGAGAAGTTTATGCCTTCTCAACATTTCACTAAAATTATACACATCGTCAGATTTTTTAGTATGTCTTTTATTTGTGGAAGAACCCATGAAAATTTAGTTTAAAGCTGGAGTTTTTAAAAACACGTTGGGGGGAACTTAATTCTGTCCTGTGTATAGTGCCTTAGCTGAGAATTCAAGGTGTGCAAAGAGGAAAAAAAATCTAGTCAGGAGTCAGATAAACCAAGAAAAGTGGACTGAAGCTGACTATCTAAAATCAGAGCAGGAGCAGAGTAGCTTTGCTTGAAATCAGGTCACCATCCATGAATTTCATTCCTAAGGTCATTAAATGGCTGCTTGAGCTCCAGCTCTTACATCCACATTCCAGCTAGCAGGAAGGAGGAAAGGTGAAGGGTATTTCTCCATCACTTTATGTATACCACTGCTCTTATATTCCAGTTCCTTAAACTTAATCTTATGACCATACCTTTTACAAAGGAGGTTGAAAAATGTGATCTTTATTCTGAGTGGACATGTGCCCAGGTGAAAATCACAAATTCCGTTACAAACAAGTTTTCACTGTGTCGACCAGGCTGGTCTCAAACTCCTGGCCTCAAGTGATCCTCCTGCCTCGGCCTTCCAAAGTACTGGGATTATAGGCATGAGCCACCGCCCCTGGCCCTTCCATAGCATTTTTAAAAGACTAGTACACTAAGAAGGGATCTTACAAATAATGTAGCTCATTTCTTCCACTTTGTGAGTACAAAATTAGATCCCATAAAAGTGAAATAACCTACCTAAAGCCCCACAAGTCATCCAGTGCTGTTACAAATATTGGAAAAAGACAACTATTTTGAGAGTATATTGCAATTTACTAATATAATCACATTTTAAGTGTATCAACTATTTTCATTATCATTAGGTTTATCTATTATAATTTAAAATGAGGAGGGTCAAAAAGACAAGACACCATCTTCTTCCTTAAGGGGACTAGAAACTAATTCTGGAGACCAGATAGATAAATTGGTAACGTGACAATAATAAAAGACATCAGTGGCAGAACAGTGCCTGATATCCACTCTTATCAGTAACTGCTTTAAAGACTTATAGAAAAGAGTAATCAGATCAATGATACTCTCCGGGAAAGTACATTGTACCCCTAAATATGTTCAAAAAGATCATCTGATTATAAATGTAGAATAAAAGACATAGACTAGAAGATCTTCAAAGGAACCTAAAGATCATTTTGTTCTTCTTTCTTAATTTGCAGATAAAGAAATAAAGACCCAAAGGTGAGTAATGACTCACATAGCATCACACTAATTACCATCAGAGACAGAACTAATATACAATTCATGTGACTTCCAGTCCAGAGTTCTTTGTAAATATATAATATTTCAACAATCACTACTTTGGATGTGAGCACTTATTTGCTGTCTCATAACTTGACTATACTTTTACTAAGAAATCATTAAAATTACCAAACATTAAAGTATAAGTCAAATACCTCATTCAGAAAGATATGCAATCTGATAGTTATCTCTCCTTTGCTAGTTGAGAAGCAGGGTATAAGATCTAAGGATAATTGATTATACTTTCTTCTTCAAATAAGGTGTTGGAAAATATTTTAAATTTTATTATTTAAAAATTTCAACATATTAATTAAGCTATAGAATCAAAGTTTTATTATTTTGCTAATTAAAATTAAATTTAACACTACTATCCACATGTTAAGATGGTCATAAAATCCAGTATCAACTGATTTAGCAGAAGTAACATAGGAGTTTGTCTCTTCTTTCACCTTAGATGGCACAAGGACCCTGAAGCATAGGCTGGTTGGGAGAATGGTAGATGCCAGGTATCTCTCTCATCTTTGATGGTTGCTAATACGGCTATTTTCAGGTCAACGTGGCTCATTTGCATGCAGGTAGCTCCATTCTCCTCATGCGAAGCTAAGCCACAGAGATCCTGATCGAAGTCCCAAGACCACAGGCACATAGTGTATCAGTTAGTTTTGCTATGCAACAAGCAACCTCAAAACTTAGTAATTTAAACAACCACATTTTTAGTTCATGATTCTGTGGGTTGACAATTGGGCCTGGGCTTTCCCAAGCAGCTCTTTCTGCCTTGATTTGTGTCATGTATGCATCTGTATACAGCTAGAAGTCAGTGAAACAGCTCTGCTTCTTGCAGATTATCTGGCTGTTGGCTGGGGAAAAGGACAGGAACAGTTATATATGTCTCTGATCTTCCAGCAGGGTACCTCAGGTTTGCATACTTGGCAGCTTTGTAAGGTTACATGAGAAAAATCAGAGACATACAAGGCCTCTTAGAGCCTAGATTCAGAACCAGCATAGCAAAATTTCTGCTGCATTATATTGGCCAGAAGACGTCATAACTCAGCTCAGATTCAAAAGATGGAACAATAGACTTCAATTCTTGATGGAGGAAGCTTCAAAATCACATTTAAAAAAAGACTTGAATACAGGAAGGTATGGAGAATGTGACCACTGTTGCAACCTACCGCATCTAGGCAAGCATCCCCATGGAGGCTCTACAATTTCAGAGGCTGTGCATTCTGATGCGCACCCGCCTCTGCTTCTGAAAGCCATAAATCTCACCACCTTCCTGGTTTCAGGGATTCTATCAACCTCGTAGGGCACCTCTTTAATCACAGTACATCTGCTGATTAATTTTCTCATTGAGAAATACAGTTTAATTATTTACGTGGACCTAAACCTTTAGTAGCAAAGATGTATATGGGAAGTTCCCTCCAGCATAACATTCATAGTGGATTGCTTCTCTTTCTGGCTGTTAGCTACATCAGGAAGGTAAGTCTTCCTGGACAGAAGGATCAGAAGCCTGGTCATCATTACTGCAAAAAGGGAATATCTTTCATTCTTCCATGAACTCCCTACAGAAAACCAACCAACCAACCAAACAAACAAAAAACAAAAAAGAAAAAACAAAAATGACTCCGTCATTTCTCAATAGCCATTCTGTCACAGCACATTTTCATTTAATCTTCTTGGCACAAAACTCATAAGAAACTTGAGTTAGAATTATCAGTCATTCTCAAAACAAATTTTTGTAAGCACTATTTTTTCCACAAAGCATTATCTGTGTCAAATAAATATGACCACTCACAACTTATATTTTTTCTATCTGTTCCTTTAGCTTGTTTATAGTCTGAGTATATATGTGTTTCTTAGAGAAGGACAGCATATCATTATAAAGCACTCATTTAATTCTAGTTCAAACAATTATAGTTGAAGTACACTTTTCTTTATGTAGTCATGATTTTTGGAACATGCATTTTCTTGATTTATTAGGTAATGAACCCTACATAAAAAATAGTTTTCCTTTATAGTAACAAAAGCCTCTTCATATAGAAGCTTATTAAACTCTTAATAGTCACACTAAACACAAATTCCCTAGTACCATAGATGAATATCATGTCTTTAAGAAGGCCAGAGTAGAAGGAGAAGAACAGTGTGAAAGTCGTGTTTATCTAAGACTTACTTTATACTAGGGCTGTGCTAGACACTTCACTGGTTTAAATTAATGTTTACACTAGCAAGAAGTAATTATGATTGCCTTCTATATTAACAGGAAAAGAGGGCATGGTCAAACTGGGTAATTTGTAGAGAATTTAATAAAGAGACTATTTACCATGAGCAGTGTTAGAGGAAACACAGAGGGCGAGTAGAGTACCCTGGGAATATAAGCAGCACAGAACTAGTGAGAAGTTCTAGCCAGAAGGGTCAAGGTCAAGAAAAAGAGAATCTACTGAAAAGGCTGTTGAAAATAGAGTCTACGGTAGAAGGAAATTACCAACACTCCCACTGGCTGTCTCCTGCTGACTCCCCATTGGCTGAACCTGATCAGAATCCAGAGCCTTGGAGCCTGTGGATGCAGACCAGACACTCAGCCTCCTAAGACAGAGCTGTGTGGAGAAGGGAGAAGGAGGCAAACCAGGAGACATCAGCATATTTCCCCTGCATCCCCCCATTTTAAAGATGAGGAAGTTGAGAGTCAAAGAAAATAACTTCAGGAGGTCACCAAGGTAAAACAGAATGTAAAATCAGATCTTTCTTGTTCTCTTTGAATAATATGTGTTCACTACCCTATTGAGTTTGGTAAAGAGAAAATATGTATATATATTCACCATAAAGAGTATTTTCCAAACCAATTCCATCCCCAACCCCAGCCCCGCCTTTAACTTCCACATCCATATCATCACCAGGACTCTCCAGTGAGGGATGGTTACTTTTATCATCACATTTTAATGGGACCCTTTTATAACCTCTATGTTTAATACCATTCCTCTTACACTGTTTTTATTTCCTAATATAAACAATTTCACTACTGTTTTAATTAATTGTCAACAAATATCTATTAATTGCCTAATATGTACCACAGCTATTTTTTTTGTTTTTGTTTTTGACACTGTAGAGGATACAACTGATGTCTATATAGACATGGCCTCTACCTTTAATTGGTTATACTCTTGTTTCTGTTTTTTGTTTCTTTCTTCTTTCTTTTTAAAGCACTATATTCTTCAGGAGACCAGGGATCATTTCTGACTTGTTCACTACTTTTTAGCAGTACCTGTAGCAGTACCTGGAATAGTGCCTAGCACATAGTAAGAGTTCAAAAAATATTGTTGGCCTAATGAATAATAGTTTTAAAATACTGAAAATCAAATGTGATGAAACTCATAAATATGTGACACACATAGTGAGGAGTTTGGAGGCATGGGAAGATTAAGGCCAGGAATAATTACAAAGACAGAGGAAGCTTTTTTGAAAATGGAGATACCCAGAGGAGCATTGAAGGGTGAATTGAGTTTAATAGATATATGAGAGAAGAGTTGAAAATGTTCATGGAAATATGGGATTAAGAGATAAAAATAAAAAATATAAAATTCATTTTTCAACATAAACTTCATCAAATTCAATAAACTTTTGTAAGCTATGATACCAGCCATTTAGTTCATCCCTAAAGAATTAAGATTCCTGGAAATCTAACCATGTTAAAGCAATCTTTTTTACATTATTAACTAAAATGGGTGCCTTTAAAGCTTTTTTTAAGATTACAAGATACAAAGTAGTCAGGAGATCATATCAGGACTGCAAGATGAATGCCTAATGATTTCACATTTAGACTCTTACAATATTGCCCTTGTTTGATGAGAGAATGAGTTAGGAGCATTGTTGTAATGGAGGAAGACTATTTGGTGAAGTATTTCCAGATGTTTTTCTGCTAAAGTTTTGGCTATCTTTCTCAAAACACTCTCATAATAAGCAGTTGTTATTGTTCTTTGGCCCTCCAGAAAGTCAACAAACAAAACGCCTTGTGCATCCTCAAAATCTGTTGCCATGACCTCTGCTCTTAGTTCACTTTTGCCATGACCTTTGCTCTTGACTGGTCCAACGGCTACCAAGAGCTACCAAGAAGTAGCCATTGAAATGTCAATTTTAGCCAAGTAGATGTCTATGGTGTTGGTTATTGTTTCTGTTGTTAATCGTTGATCTTCTTCAATTAGGACAAACAAGATTAATTTTTTTCTTGCCAACTGATGTGGATGGTCTGCTGTTCATCTTCAACATCATCTTGTGCCTTATCTTCAAACTGTCTTTTTCCTTCTTAAAAAGTTATCCATTTGTAAACTGCTGGTTTCTTTGGGACATTGTCCCCATAAAGTTTTCATAAAGTCACAATGATTTCACCATTCTTCCACCCAAGCTTTACCAAAAATTTAATGATTGTTCTTGCTTCAATTTTAGCAGAATTCATGTTGCTTCTATAGGGGCTTTAAAAAAATTAATGTCTTATCCTCCCTCCCTCCCTCCCTCCCTCCCTTCTTTCCTTCCTTCCTTCCTTCCTTCCTTCCTTCCTTCCTTCCTTCCTTCCTTCCTTCCTCTTTTTTTTTTTTGAGATGGAGTCTGGCTATGTCTCCCAGACTGGAGTGCAGCTGCTCGATCTCAGCTCTGCTCACTGCAAGCTCCACCTCCCAGGTTCACGCCATTCTCCTGCCTCCGCCTCCCAAGAAGCTGGGACTACAGGCGCCCACTACCATGCCCGGCTAATTTTTTGTATTTTTAGTAGAGACGGGGTTTCACCGTGTTAGCCAGGATGGTCTCGATCTCCTGACCTCGTGATCCACCCTCCTCGGCCTCCCAAAGTGCTGGCATTACAGGCGTGAGCCACCGCGCCCGGTCTCATTGGTCTCTTTCTTGTTGTCTCTCCTCCTGCCACTCTGGAGCTCCTCCTTTCCTCAGCAATGTCTGCTGTTTTAAGTTGCACGATACAAAACGAAACGAAACAAAACAAAAACAAACAAACAAAATCACCTGCCCAGCTTGCTCAGTTGTCCCTCTCAGCATATGGCTTTGTTTAGTGACTTCTACCACTACACTAAGAATGTATTTGTTTGTTTTACTATTTTAGTTTCGCTATTACTCCTATGGGAAGTTTTTCTCAACCTTTCCAGGTGTATTCCACTATGTCCTCCTATAAAGCTCATAGCTTCTGCCATGACAGCAATTATTGGGATATATTGAAGTGGTTTGTATTGTAGCCCCTCTCTCTGGAGCAAGGAAGAAGAGGTCTGGGGCTGTCTTGCTGTTGCCATGTGATGTATGAACAACTATGTCTATCCAATAAGCCTCCAATAAGGGAGGATTTTCAATCATTTTATGAATATAATTTTACTTATCTCTTCTCAAATGCTGTATTTCATGCTGGTAAAGGTGCTTTTCTTGCCGAAGGAGTTTTTGGAACCCTGAAAATTACTTTGTAGTTATACCTAGAAACAGGACTAACTTGATTTGAGAAATACGATTGCCAATCATCTTGGTTTAACCAGGACTCAAGAATTTTTGGGATTCGGGGATTTTCAGTGCTAAATCCTAGAAAGTCCCAAGCAAACCAGGGCAAATTGGTTCCACCATATTGGAAAATAAAAAAACAAATAATAATAAGCTTCCTCTGTGCACTATGCTGTGTCTATAAATACTAGCCAAGGTTATGTTTAGTGCTGCAAAATTTAATTTCTGATCTCACTTTTTCATCCCTTGAGTAATGGAACATTATGTCTTTGTAGGAAAGCACTCACCCTGTGTATAGTGAGCTGAGACAGAGAATTCATAGACTTTGTCAATTTATGTTGCTTTTAGCATACCACAATAATTGGTTCTCTCAAAGTCGCCTTTTATGCCTTGTGCTATAACTGACTGGAAGAACTCTCAAGCAGAGAGCTTTCCCTTTAGATGGTTTATTACAGATGAATTCACAGGAAATCATTTTTGTGGTTGTTGGTTGTTCTTAACTCTCAGAAGTTCCTTGAGAGAGAATTACTTTCATCCCTTAAGAGGAGATACTGGGTTGGAACACAGCATTCATACTCAAGCACTTCAGCGCTATTTGGATTGAACCAAAATGAATTTAATTCTTATTCGACTCTTTCCATTATTTCCTTATTGTGTTCCTTGTTTTTGCCTGTAGTAAAGGGCATTGGTGGGTGATAGAACAAAGATAAAAAGCAATACAAGATTTTAAGAAATTGATTTTCTTATTCAGGAAATAAGGTGGATGGAATATATAGTATTGGAAGTACTCTCCAGTCTAACACTCAAAGCTAGGAGGGGGCAGCTGCTTGGCACTTTCATTAGCTTGGAAGCCATAGAATGGTTATCAATTTAAGTTACATAGCTCAAATGATTTTCTGGAACATCAAGGATAAGATAAGGATACACAAGAAAAAAATTTGCTCCCTGTGTACTTTATGTTTTATAGCCTCATGAATGATTGGGGCTTAGATTGCTCATGTATTTGTTGTCTCATTCTCACAGATCACAGGTACGTATCAAGGGCAAACCTAGGTCAATCCTTTTAGGCAGTAGTCAGCAAGTGCATTTAATAGCTGGCTTCTCAGGAGCATGCATGAAGCTTTTTACATGTGCCGTTTATCATTTTCTTCTCACATAAAATCTACAAGGTAGATATTATGACGGTTGTTGTTTACAAGAGAAAATCAATTGAGGAGTGGAAAGTTTAAGAAGCTTGCTTTTTTGTAAGCAAAGATATAGATAGGTGTTCCAATCCAGGTGATCTGACCCCAGAGCTACATGCTTATTTACCATGCCAGGACTTGCATAGGTGTGAACATGTATCCTTACCCTTTTTTTTTTTTTCTTTTTTTGAGACAGAATCTCACTCTGTCTCTCAGGCTGGAGTGCAGTAGTGCAATCATAGCTCTCTGCAACCTTTGCCTCCCAGGCTTAATCAATCCTTCTGCCTCAGCCTCCAGAGTAGCTGGAACTACAGGAGTAGGCCACCATATCCAGCTAATTTGAGCTAATCTCAATCCTAGCTTCCACAATCTAAATTTTGAATTTAGGAAATAATCAATGAAAAGATAATGAAAATAGAAACATAATATGAGATAAACACTTTGAGGGAAGAAAACATTTATTAATTTAAAAAGTTAATATTTTCTGAGATTCATTAGGTTTGTGGTCTTGTACAAAAATCCCCTATGTTTATTTTTCTCATTATGTTCTTTATATCCAATAAAATACTTTCCTTTTAATAATCTTGTAACATTGCATTAAAACAAATATGAAACGAAAGATGTATCATAAAACCTCTGAAGAAAAAGTAAAGTAATAAAGTAGTAACTTTTTATATCTTGATGATAACTGTGCTGTAAGAATTATTATTATAATCCCATTTTATAGGTGAGGAAACAAAGCTGAAGGTAAAGTGAATTGCCAAGGATTACATGTCAACCAAATTGAAGACCAAAAACTGGAACCCAGTTTTTCAAAAGATGCAATGGCTTACATGGGACATAGCAGCCATCCAAGGAAATACAAGGTGATTCCCTGGGTCATCACTCCAGCACTTAATACTACTAGGAAAATTGAGCAGTTAGACTTGGAGAAATAAATATCACCACTAAAAGGAAGTCACTCATGTAACCCTAAGCATTCAGCAAGGCCCTGAGTTTATTTCCCCAGTTGCATCAGCCTTCTATACAAATCCTAAATCTGGATATTGTTTTCATTGATGCTGGAATTACTCTGAGTTGATTAAATTCAACTGGATAAAAAAATATTGCTTATGTAGAATTTTCAAATAGTGATACGTTTCGTAACATGATGTCCCTGCCAGACTGAAGTAGAACCTGGATTATTATCATTAATAAAATAATAAGAATAACTTATCATGTGGGTATTTGTTATTTACCAATCACTTTCATATTGATTAGGTCATTGATCTCCAGACAATCTTTTAAGTGGAGGATATGCTGTTTTAAATCTTATTTTGTACTTCTTTGATCGAGGGTGGGCTAATAAGACATTTGTAGGTAGATCTGTCCTACAATGATTCATAAATTTATATATAAAAAATTACAAAGATCTTTCAGTATTATTGCATTAAGTTTTGAATTATACTGTTGTTCCTTATCAATTTCCTTGAAACTGATTATTAGAATCCTGGTGGCAAATTTTAGTAGCTTGCAGGTTCCAAAATAACATCCTCATATTTTAATTTTATGGTACCAGAGAGTCTGGAACTAAAGAAGAAAAATAATCATTAGGGTTAATATTTATTTATTACTTTGTTTTCAGAAGGAACTATATACCTTCTGGCAAAATGTTAGTGAGTTCCTAGAACAATTATGATGCTTGCTGTGGATAGACAGAGGACCAATTTCATATTAAGACAAAGCAATATAAAATAAACCAGAATGTTATTAAAGTCATTGACCATAAAAATTTACTCTGTGGTTACTATGAGTCAGCAGGTAATGAGAGCTGATTCTATGGCATCAAAAGACCTACATACAATTTCAGCTACTCCATTTTTAGAGCAGAAAGGTTGATTCACCTCTCAGCTCCTGTAAGCCTTTATTTTCCTACCTGTAATAGAGGGTCAGCCATAGCTTCAGGGCTATTTTTGAATGTATATTCACTGTAAAGGGCCATACTAAAGGGGTTGACGGTCAGAGACACTAGGATGGAGCTGGGTGAGTTTGGACAAATTGAAAATATTGAATTTCTCTAAGCCTCAGTGTCATTGTCTATAAAATATGAGTAATGCTAATAACTACTTCATAGGTATTACCATTATTTTTGCAGAACTGAATAAAGAAATGAATGTATATGGAAATGCTTTTCAACCTGTAAAACACATGCTAGTCAGATCACATTAGTATAGAAAGTGTGCCGGGCGCGGTGGCTCACGCCTGTAATCCCAGCACTTTGGGAGGCCGAGGCGGGCGGATCACAAGGTCAGGAGATCGAGACCACGGTGAAACCCTGTCTCTACTAAAAATACAAAAAATTAGCCGGGTGCGGTGGCGGGCGCCTGTAGTCCCAGCTACTCGAGGAGGCTGAGGCAGGAGAATGGCGGGAACCCGGGAGGCGGAGCTTGCAGTGAGCCGAGATCGCGCCACTGCACTCCAGCCAGGGGGACAGAGCGAGACTACGCCTCAAAAAAAAAAAAAAAAAAAAGTGAGTGAATCTACCACTGAAAACAGTGTGCTGTCTTTGGATCTTAATCAATTTTCATATTCACTGATGAATTGTGGAGAAAAACAATCCTGAGGAAGGCCATCTTCTAAGTCATGCTTTT
This sequence comes from Chlorocebus sabaeus, assembly GCF_047675955.1. NCBI lineage: Eukaryota > Metazoa > Chordata > Mammalia > Primates > Cercopithecidae > Chlorocebus > Chlorocebus sabaeus. The sequence continues at coordinate 36,803,532 of NC_132907.1, forward strand.
AACCTGATTTTAAAACTACTGCCTCCTATTTTGAGGGATCTTCTTTTCACATTGGACATGCTGGGGTTGTTCCAGGGTATATGCCAGTCTTTTTCCTGCTGTTTCTCTGCTACCACCCTAGGCAATCTCATCTGCATCCTAGCTTCAATTTCCATTGATACAGTGATGCCTCCTGGATCCATATTTTGAACCTAGATCATCTCTTCTCCTTTAAACTGGCATAGCTAACTGCTGACTGGTTATCTCCAACAGTATGCCCATAAGTACCTCAAACATAGTCTTCCTCTGCTCCACACCTAATCCTTCTTCTCTATTTCTCATCTTTGTGAATGGTCCCATCATCCACCTACTTCTTTAGGTGAGAAATCATGTTTTGACAATGACTTTCAATCTCCATCATTCCTCAGATTCAATCAATCACCAAGTATTGTTCACTCCACTGTCTAAATATCTCTCCATTCCCACTGCTTTCACCCAAACTAGGTCACGATGATTAGTCATTTGAATTATTTCTTCTAGTTCCCAATCTTTATTTTCTCCCAATCAATTCTTCACATTGTGTTCTGAATGATTTTCCCCAAATCTAAAAATGATCAAGTGTTATCTATACTAAAAACCCTTAAGTGGCTTCTGCATGCCCAGCAGCTTAACGTGACTCCCAGGCCTTCACGATCTAGCTTCTGCTCAATCCCATAGTTTTCATCTCTCAGCACTCCACCTTCACTCTCCGTGCACCAGTTTTGCAGAAGTTTCTACCAGTCTTCCACTGTACCATGCTCTCTCTTACCTCTAGCCTTTAGCACAGGGTAGGTATTCTGCTAGAAATGCTTTATCACTGTTCTGCCTGCAGCACACATGTGCACACACACATGCTTTACTTTCTTAATTCATACTCAGTTTTTCAACTCTCAAATTAAACTTCAGTCTTTCAGGAAGCTTTTCTTACTCGTAACACTCTAAAGTCTAAGCTAGGTATCTGTACTTTTACCATGATAAGGCTGTCTTATAATCACCTAGCTTCTCCTGTAACATTTCCACTAAACCACACAATTGGTAGGAACGAGGTCTGAATCTGTCTTATGTATCCCTCGCTTCTCATTTATTAAGTCAGGGTTCAACTAGAGTAACGGAACCAGTAAGAAATAGATGTTAAGTGATTTATTGCAAGAATAGACCTAAGTGATTTTGAATACTGGCTGGACAAGTCTGAAATCTGTAGGGCTGGCTATCAGGAAGGACAGGCTGGAACTCAGGCATGAGTTGAACTGAAGTCTGCAGATATTGAACTCTAAGACTCAGTGTCCTTGTCTGTAAAATAGGAATAATGCTGATAACTGCCTCATAGGGCTTGTTTTTCTTCTTCAGGGAAGCCTCAGCTTTGCTCTCAGGGCCTTTCAATGGATTGAATCAATCAAGCCCACTCAGATTATTTAGAATAATTTCATTTACTTGAAATCAATTGATAGTGGACTTTAATAACATGCAAAATGTCTTCATGGCAATACCTGGATTAACATTTGATTGAATAATTGGGGACTGCGGTCTAGCCAAGTTGACAAAACTAATCATCACGTATGTTATTTAGTATAGAGTAGGCTCTCAGTAAATGTGTGTGAAATGAACAGACACCCAGACTATTTCGTTGAACAAGGGCATTTCCTGGGTACATCTGAAATGTTCCACTTTGTACTACTTAATTCAGCACTATCATATTATTTATGTCTTTTACTTATCAAAGTCTGTGATTTTTTTTTCCTCTTGGTACATCTGAAAGAAAGAAAATGATATGCCCCATGCTATTTATGACCCCTCAGATTTCTTTAGAAAGAATACATTCAGGCCAGGTGCAGTGGCTCACACCTGTAATCCCAACATTTTGGGAGTCTGAGGTGGGAGGATCACTTGAGCCCAGGGGTTTGAGGTTGCAGTGAGCTATGATTGTGCCACTGCACTCCAGCCTGGGCGACAGAAGAAAACCTTTTCTCTTACAAAACCAAAAAAGAATCAATACCAATTCATGTCATTAAATGTGACAGACGTTGATCTTCTTGAGGTCGGGGCTGTATGTTAACATTTGTGTGGTCTCTCAGCCTTACCTCAGTGTATGTGTGCAGTAAGTGTTCAATGCAGCTCTGTTGTAAAAAACTAAATTAACCTACTAAGATTTCTTTAAACGATCAATTTATAGCATTTTATATTGCATTTATAAATACTTGTAATTGATCTTGGACTATTATACTAAATGCCTTAAAAGAAGCAAAATAATACATTTGGGAGTAAATGAAAGATTTTTTCTTCAGTATCAGTGCAATATAAGATTACACATTATAATGAATAATTGTGAAATAATGTTTAATGTAAACATTATATATGTGACAATACTCTGAATACAATATGATGCTTATCAAAATCAGCTAAAATAAAAAATGTTTTTAAGATTACATATTATGTGACTTGATGAGAGGAAGGAGGAAGGAAGTTCAGCATATATTATCAATTCTAAGATGTCATCAATTGATTACGAGGTACACCATTATTTGATTTACTATTAAGAACAAAAGAAAAATCTGTGTCAATCAACCACGACTCATTATCAGTTATAAATTGCATCCCAAGTTTAGATAAGTTACAATGTGAAAAAAATTTAAACACTGCATCTCAGAATTGATTAAATGTGATGTGTTATCCGGATTAGTAGTAACCATGCCCTATCAAGGTGGTGATCGGGTATCTGTTTCATTTTGTCCAAAGTAGAACAAAAAAGCAAACTCAGCCATCATCAAATTAAGCTCATCATCTGGTCATTATATTTTTCTATATTGATGGGTGAGCTCCTCTGTGTTTTAATTAATTTCCAAGAGATCTATCATTTTACCTGTGAAGTAAAATAAAAATGTTTCTAGACCATAAACTTATCAATGACATGGAAGGTGCATTTTGTTTCAGGATGATTCACATGAATTTTTCTTTCCTGGGAGGCTATAAAGGGCAGTGGTGAAGAGTGTAGGCCTTATAGCCTGACTGACAAATCTTGGTTCTTCCTTTCTAGCTACAAGTTAACTAATCTCTGTGCCTTGGTTTCTGCAGCTGGAAAATGGAGATTACAATAGTGCTACTCAAGGTACATGATAATGCAATGAGTTTACATGGATAATGTACTTAGAAAGTGTCTGATACACATAGTGTGTGCCAATAAATGCCAGTTTTTATTTAGTATTAATTCTCAGAGAGGTTGAAGAACTTCAAGGAAATTTTTTTTTTTCTTTTCTGATGTTGCTACTGTAACCTCCAAAGTATACAGACGAATGAAGAAAAACTGGCTTCCTCCAACAGAACAATTCCTGTTGCAGGTATCCGCTATTGTGCTGTTCCCTGCTAGGAACTCAGAAGATGAATTCATTTGAAGCCATTACTATGATAATAGCATATTATTATTATTGCCTCCCTTTTAGCCTCTGAATTCTCAGTGTTTTTGTAGCATTTTTCCAGTGTTGGCAGAGCTGCTTTCATTAGAAGAACAGTTATAGTAACTATCTACAGCATTATTTTTGCTGCTTACCCTCAAGAGTGACACTTGAGGCAAGAGACGGGCTATTGGACTAATGGTGTGGTGCAGTCCAAGTCAGTGAAAAGAGTGTGATCTTTGTAATCAGACCACCCACAATTGGAATCCTTATTTTATGCAGGCACTAGCTTTCTGGCCCTGGGGAAAGTATTTCAGTTCTCTGAATCCTAATCTTGGGGGTAATTTTTTTGATTGGTATAATTTTGAACTTACAGCAAAGTTGCAAGGATACAAAGAAATCTCATATGTTCTTCACTTCAATTCACGTATTGTTAACACTTTCACATTTGCTTTATAATTCTGTGTGTGTGTATATATATGTGTGTGTATATACTTACAGATTTTTTTCTGAATCATTTGAGAGTAGATAAGAATATTCTCTTAAATAACCAGAGTACATTTATCAAATTTAAGAAATTTAGCATCAATATAATTATATTACCAAGGCCATATTCAAAATTCACCAGTTGTCCTAATAATGTCCTTTATTGCTTTGTTCCCAGTCCTAAATCTAATCACAAGGTCCACACATTTTATTTAGTTGTCATGACTGTTTCATCTTCTTGAATTCGATTTTCATTAACTTTTTGAACTTGACATTTTTGAAGAGTACAGGCCAATTCTTTTGTAAAATGTTCCTCAGTTTGAGTTTGTCTGAGGTTTCCTTAAAATTAGATTCAGGTTAGGCATTTTGGGCAGGAGTAGTACCTAGTGATATGTAGTGAGGACATCACATCGGGGGCATGAGAATTTAATTTATTTCAGAATTGGTGATGTTAACTTTGATCACTGATTAAGCTGTTTACATCTTACAGTTACTATTCTCCCCTTTGTAATTAATAAGTAATATGCGGTAATATGCTTTTTGGGATATGTGGAGCTATCCTGATTCTCATCAAATGTTCACCAACCAGGTTTAGAATCCATTGATCATTCTTGCTGGATCAAGTATGACTATGGTAGAAACAAAATGGTAATTTTTTTTCAAAATGATGATTTTTCTTTAAAAAACTCTATTATTACACCTACATTTATTAGTTGTATTCTATTGTAAGAAAGCTTTCTCTTGTCCGCATTTAGGTATGTATTTAATATTAGTATAAACTTAGTATTCTTATTTTATTCAATTAGTTATATTATTATTATTAATATTATTATTATTAACTTTAATATCCCTTAACCTGGAATCAATTTTCAGGTCGTAATTTCCAAAGGAAACTTCTTTATCTTTTTGAGACAGGGTCTCACTGTCCCCCAGGCTGGAGGGCAGTGGTGTGATTATGACTCACTTCTACCTCAAATTCCTGGGCTCAAGTGATCCTTCCACCTTGGACTCCCAAGTGCTGGGATTACGGGCGTGAGTCACTGTGCCTGCCCAAAGGAAATTTCTTAACTAACCCAGTTTAAGACAAAAGAAATGTCATCCCACTATACATCACAAACAGGACTGTGCTCATAGGACAAGTGCCCTATCTAAGGTAAATGGTTACTGAATGCCAAGTGAGAGAAACAGGTTTTTTTGTTTGTTTGTTTGACACAGAGCCTCGCTCTGTCACCCAGGCTGGAGTGCAGTGGTGCGATCTGGGCTCACTGCAAGCTGCGCCTCCCGGGTTCACCCCATTCTCCTGATTCAGCCTCCTGAGTAGCTGGGACTACAGGCGCTGGCCAACCCGCCCCCGGCTAATGTTTTGTATTTTTAGTAGAGACGGGGTTTCACGTGTTAGGCAGGATGGCCTCGATCTCCTGACCTCGTGATCCGCCCGCCTCGGCCTCCCAAAGTGCTGGGGTTACAGGCGTGAGCCGCCGCGCCCTGCCGAGAAACAGTATTTTCGAAGCTGTTCTGGGTGTTGTGGGTGATGTGTTTTTTAAAAATTAAGGTATAATTTAGATACAGTGAAATTCACCCTTTTTAATGTACACTTCTGAGACTTCTGACAAATGTATTGAGTGGTTAATTACCTAAAAAATTACCTAATCTGGCTGGGGCAGTGGCGAGGTGGCGGGCGCCTGTAGTCCCAGCTATTCAGGAGACTGAGGCAGGAGAATGGCGTAAACCCGGGAGGCGGCGCTTGCAGTGAGCTGAGATCTGGCCACTGCACTCCAGCCTGGGAGACAGAGCGAGACTCCGTCTCAAAAAATAATAATAATAAAATAAAATAAGTAAAAATTACCTAATCCACCTTTGTAGTCACACCTCCTATCCCTGCCAACTCAAATCCTGGCAACTGATGTTTTCCATGGGTAAGGTTTTGCTTCTTCCAGAATTTCATGTAAATTGAGTCATACAGAAGGTAGTCTTTTGTGTCTGGCTTCTATCACTTGGCAGAACGCACTTGAGATTTCATCCGTGTTGCTATGTCAGTGTAGTTTGTTCTTTTGTTTGCTGAGTAGTATTCTATTGTGTGGATGCATCTCAGTTTTTCTTCATTGTGGGCCCTGCTTCTGATTACTCCATCCTTCATTCCTCCCTTCACTCTTCCTCAATCCTTTCTTCTTTTTTCTTCCTTCTCATCTCCATCTCTACCCTCAAGGAGATGAAGTACTCTTCTCTTTGGTTAGATTTGAGGATTCTTATTTGCCCCTCTTTTGTGGTTGGAGCCTTGTGGATAGATATAAACTTATACTAAGCGGCCACTTGTTTCTCTCAAAATACAATGTGAAAGTTAAAAGAGAAGGCTTTGTTAGTATCCCAGCTCTGCCACTTACTGGCTGTGTGATCTTGATCAAGTTACCTAATATCTCTGTGTCTGTAAGTCGTTATAGGTGAAATGGAGAAGAAAACAGTACTTACGGCCTTGGGCTATGAGCATTAAATAAGTTCATTCATAATTGTAAATGGCTTAGAGCAGTGCCTGGCATATTGTAAACTCTTAATAAGTGTTGATTACTTAGAGCCATTTTGACACTTGGGAAGGCTTTTGAATAAAAACACAGTATATAGAAAACTTAATTAGAGTTTGGTCTCACTGTAGGAGAGTGGTCCTGTAGTCTTGGGAAGGTGGGTTTGGGCTGAGGGGACAGGAGCTAGAAGTTCTGTTCATCTGTAAGCTATGTGGTCACCATATAAGTGGTAGTGGGAAGTTTCCATATTTTTTAACCTCATTTTGCTAGTAGAAAGCTGCCTAATACATCCTCAAGCACTTTCCCCATTGTCCCTGCTCTGAGATAATTGGATTGACCTAGCCGGTATAAAAGCTGTGTCTGGGTGAATTACGAGTTTGGCATTTATCTGACTTACACAGCCCTTTTAGCAATAGAAGCACAGGCCTGCTGGAAAATATTGCTGCCTTAATCCTTGTGTGAGCTCTCAGGTCATGTCACTCCTGTGGACACCTTGCCACCACCCTCAACAACATTATTCTGTGCACATCTTCAATCTTTGCTATATTGCTCCTGGAAAAGGACAAAAAGAATTACAGGAAAAATAATGCTTTTATTTTTCTTTTATTCTGACCTCTTTCAGACTGAAATATAAAATAAGTTCTTCCAGCCTAACTCGTAGTTCCCATGCCTCAGTAAGTTTTATACGTTTCACCTACTGTGCCCACTCTACTGGAAAATAATTCCTTATTTCATATTATTCTATAAACCTAGTATTTACTTCATTTATAGAATCTTCCTTTGAGATTTTAGAGACCCATTTTTTTTAGATGTGGATCTGTATTTCTTAGGCTTCTATTTATATAAGCAGTCTAAGCTTCTGCAAACCCTGCGGTAATTATAAAATAGTATCAGAATAAATTATCACTGTGTTATAAGCTTCTGATATAAAAAACCTCTTCAGTTTCAGCCTTTTGTAAATGATAAAGCATTTTTGTACAAGTTACATGATTATAACTTATATTTTAAACATTCAGGTAAACAACAGGAAAAAATTAAAGTGACCTAAAGTGCCACCACCTGATGATGACTCCTTTTTTCATTGTTTTTTACTTTTTCCAGAATTACCTCTATGTCTATCTATGTGTAAAACAAGAGTGTCTTACCTTAAATTCTTATGCCAATAAATATGTTTCTACATTTTATTTTCTTTTATTATTATCATTATTTTTTGAGATGGAGTTTCGCTCTTGTTGCCTAGGCTGGAGTGCAATAGCGCAATCTCAGCTCACCGCAACCTCTGCCTCCTGGGTTCAAGCAATTCTTCTGCCTCAGCCTCCTGAGTAGCTGGGATTACAGGCATGTGGCCCCACAGCCGGCTAATTTTGTATTTTTAGTAGAGATGGTGTTTCTCTATGTTGGCCAGGCTGGTCTCGAACTGAACTCCTGACCTCAAGTTATCTGCCTGCCTTGGCCTCCCAAAATGCTAGGATTACAGGTGTGAGCCACTGCACGCGGCCTGGTTCTACATTTTAATGGCCTCATGATTTTATGTCATCTTTATCATCTGCTAAATAATATATAATCCATACATAAATGTGTGTATACTTGAATACGTTTATTGATTTTTTTCAATTCATTTATCTCTCTGTGTATTCCAATGCTACTCCCATGATACTTTAGTTTTTGTAACTTTGTTCTACTTTTTAATGGTTGATTGAGCAAGGTCCCTCTCATGGCTCATTTTTAAAATTTCCAACTAAAGAATTGTTATTATTTAAATCACAACTATCTAATCTTAGAAGATAGTTGTAATTTTAAATATTTCCCTCACTCTCCTGCGCAGGCTGTGCAAGGGCACACACATGCACACACCTTAAGGCAGAGTTATTAAAGGAAAATGGTAAAGTAAAGAGAGCTGGTTTTCAGCATTTTTACTCCTTTTCTTCATATGGGCTTCTCCTAATGCTGAGAGTCCCTGGAGATGCCCAGTGTTCTCTCTACCAATTCCCCATCAGATCTTCCCTTCAGTTAATAGTCCAGCTAGAAGGAAAGGCAATCCCATGTCAGACTTCCCTCTTAGGGACATTTTAATATTCTCTGCTTCTTTAACCCAAAGAAATGAAGCCTTGATTTTGGAATTTCAGTTTTCTAGACATGAACCACCAAGTGAGAAATTTTCATCCCACTTGGGTAGCCACATAGCTTACAAACTATGGACCTGGCTCCGACCTGGAAATCTAGGCTCATATATATTTTGCTATGTATCAGTTTTTAAGATTTAAAATATTTCCCCTGTATTAAAATTAATATTATATGCAGTCTGTTATACACAATGACGTCTCCTCACTTGTAGAAGTTACTGCTTAAACAGTTGATAATGGTCCAGTCATGGGGAGCAAGTGAAGGAACTGAACAGGAGAGGGATGTGATAAAAGTGTTTGGGACTTTAATAAGATGTCAGTGTGCAGGAGAACTTGTAAGAGAAAGTGGCTAACAGAGACAGGAGTCAGCTGGGTCAGAGGTTAGTAACCCTGGGGACATCTGAATTGTCTGTAGAATGTTTAATAAATACCTATGCCTTCCGGGCAGGGGCAATTAAACAATATCATCTGGAGGTAAAGCTGGGGTATTTAAGTTTTATTTATTTTAATGGTGATTTTTAAAATTACTTATTTATTGTGGTAAAATATATATAACACAAAATTTACCCTTTTAACCATTTTCAAGCACAATTATGTTACTAGGAGATTCTATTTTGGGCTCCAAATGAGTTCTAATTAAAGAGATGGCAAAAGCTATCTATACTGGGGAGGGAGAAAGCTATCGAAACAATGTCACTTATCCTTAAATGTAAATTAATCTATGGCATCAGTGGTTTTTAGCAAATCATCTGATAAACTTGTGAGGACTCTTACTAAATAATTAAAAAAATGAGCTACCAGGCTTTAAAAAGTATTGAATTAAAGCAAATCACTTATGTAGGCAAAAGCAAAATTTTTGCATAAATGATTTGTTCACCTCAGGACTTCTTTTGATTTATAAGTGCATCCCAGCATATGTAAGCAGGGCTTTTCATGCTTGGTAGCCAACATCATTTTACTGAGTTATAGCCCTACTTTCCGGCAAATGCTACATGTTTTAGATCTCACACTGTGTGTATGTGTGTGTGTGTGAGTCTGTGTGTGCAGTTCTCTAAATGATTCCTCAGATTATTAGCACCAAGTATAAATCTTGAACTAAAATATCACTTAATGTTGCTACTACTGTTAAAAGTTAGTAAGTAAATGCCTTGAAACAAGTCTTCCCTCCACATATGTTAAATCTACAAATGTGAAAATTTTCCTTTTTTCCCTTCTCTTCCACTTAATTTCCCAGCAGTAGCAACTACCACCTCACAAAAACAGCAGCCAGTATTAATGATAATAATTTTTTCCCTCAGGTTCTTTCGGTGGTCATTAATTGTGCGGCATCAAAGGTTGTACAATAGAAACAAACTTCTGTGCCCTGTTAAAATTACCGTGTCTGAATGTGGTAAGGAATAGCTCATTTTGATCTTTGACTTCTATAATAAAAATAAACATTCTTATAAAGCAAGTAGCCAATGGCCCACTAAATTAAGGTTCAAGGAATCAATTTCAGGGAGCAGTTCATCAAAGTTAATGTGCAAGACATGTTATTTAAGATTTAGGAAGTTACAATGGCTAGGTCGATTCTATACAAATCAAGGTCAAAATCCTGAAAACAACTGCTTCTCTGAACTTGTAAAACATCTTATGATAAATAGAAGATTTAAAAAATCTGAACTGGGTACTTCCAAATTTTTTCCTAGGATGAAGTAAGTTCATTTGATTAAGATAAGAATCTTGATATTTTGATATCTTGTCATGAACCAGACTAGTGTGATCAAAAATCTAAGAACGCTTTTTTTCTTGAAGACCTCTGGACGTATTCTCTCAAACAACTTAGACAATTGGGCAAATCCAAAAGACAATGTGAAGGATGTGTTTAATCATAGAATGAATAGGTCAAATTAATGGCAAAGAAGTAGATATATATCGGAACTCTCCTTTTTTGAAATCATTACAGTTGTATGTGCTTTTAGGGAAGTTAAAATAACTGTGAAAAACAGAATTTCTCAACATTAAAATTTACATGCCATAATCCTCACTTCCTTTGTAATAAAATAAGGTGGAATGTCTTAGTGCTCTAGAGTATCTTGCAAAAGACAAATAACCTTAACTAAATGTGGCAGCTCAGGTCCCTGGAAGGCAAAGTATTTGCCCTGTTGTGGGCCTTTTAGAGTCTCACTGGGAAAATAGGTTAAGAATAGAATCACGCTCAACGACCAAAAATTTATCCTCTTGTGTTCCCACTCTAAGAGACACTCATTCTGTAGCTGTCTAGAGTCCTTGTTGTTGAAAACTGTAAGAGAATTTCAAGTGGGTGAACTACATCAACAAAGATAAGCTTTGGATAGAAATGCCAATGAAAAGCAGAGAAGTGGAAAATATACTGGAAAAGTATTGACTGAGGAAAAACAATGGAGAACCTTGAATATGATATTAAGGAAGGCCGGCCTTATCCAAATGATAATAAAGAATCATATTTATGGCAGAGGAATGATGAGATAATGCCTTTTTTTTTTTTTCTGAGACAGGATTTTGCTGTGTCACCCAGGCTGGAATGCAGTGGCACAATCACAGATCACTGCAGCCTTGACCTCCTAGGCTTGAGTGATCCTCCCACCTCAGCCTCCCCAGTAACTGGAGCTACAGGCCTGTGCCACCACACCTGGCCGATAATGCTCTTTTAAGGAGGATAATATGGTGTCACGATGAAGATGAGTTGAAGGGGAGTTGACTCCCAGCTGACTCCCATCTGTCTGCTCTGAGATAGTCTGGAAATGGGATGAATGTTGTTGAGGAGCGACTTGACGATATAAACACGCAATGCTGAGGTGGCAGACTGTAGAGAGGTCTTTAGCCCTCTTTATTCCTGGCCTGGGAGATTTGGGTGGAAGATGTTACTTTAGTCCATAGTTATGCCACATTGGCATGTTCCACAGGTTGTTTGGCTCCCAACCTTGGAAGAATCAAGCCATACAAAATGGTCTCCTCCTGCTGTTGGAGCTTGTGTGGAGAACAAGACAGACCATTAAGTTCTTCCCTGGACTCTTCCGTAACTAGATCTCTGAGTACCCAGATACTCACAAAGTAGGTATAATCCATGCCTCCAAACCTCAACCACTCATCCGACCCAGTAAAACAAAGGCTTAGCATTATTATTCATAGGATAAAGTAAAATCTTTTGTTGAATAACAATGAGTATTATCAGCACCAAAAAAGCAGAGTCATCTTTGCCAGTATGTGATTTCCCTCACAAGAGACAGTGAACATTGAGAGTTTGTTTTGAGGCAGAAGAATATTGATAAAATAATTTTAGGGAAGGGATAACAAGTAAACAGATGAACCTAGAAATGGTTGTTGATGTTACACAGTACTCTACAGAAAAGAAGCCTATATAGACATGGAACAGATTGCAGGTGCTTAACATACCAGTTGTGGACATGACTGGCAAATATGTGCTTTCAGAATGATTGATCACCTCCAGATTTACCTCTGGGCTGGTGCACTGTTGAGAGCTGGTTAGCATTCCAGCTCTATTGTTGAGTTCTGGACTTGGAGGGCCTCTGGTGGCTGTCAGCTTCATTAGGAAAAGAAGGAACAACTGCTACGTCGTCTGAAGGGTTTTGTGCCTGGAATTTAAAATATGACATCTCTAAGACTGCCCTCTTTTGTGGCAGATGAAGAGTTTGGGAATAACTAAAATATGAGTGGATTCTATAATAGAGAAATGATGACACTGGTACTTCTTGACTTTATTTGTATATGTTATTGTGTTAGTAGCACAAGAGGATTTTTGCTGAAAATAAAAGATGATCAATGTACATTGCTCCAGAAAATATAATTCTATCATTCTCTCATTCACAACATAATATGCTGGGTAAGTGTTTAAAAATCTTTTAAGTAGATTTAGTTTAGTTAATTACATTATCTGCCTACTTCTCATCCATTGCACACCCAGAGAGCCCTAAGGACTTAAACAGCAAATAACACAGCTTTTGGTGGGAGCAGCAAAGTGCATCCAAGCTTTCTCCTATTTGACTCTTACTATCTCCTTTTCCCTTTCAGAATAGAAGGTGGGACTGGAGGTGCGTTCTGCTGAGAGGTGCTCAAGTGAGAAAAGCTGATAAGAGCTAAGTGAGCCTGGACTAAAAAGAATCCTACAGAGCAAAGCTCTACAATGAGAGGGCCCATGTTTGTCCTGTTCACTGTATCTCCTATAACTCACATATACAAAATATCCAAAACATTTTTTTCCAATAAGAGAATGAAAAACTACTAAGTGATTTTTTTAGAACTAGCTCAGCTCTAGGCTGCATGGAGTGGTATTTCTAGAAAGTTCTTTGTTCTATGGCCCATATCACCAGGGTAAGAGACTAGATAAGCCTTTAGGGAAGGGAGAGGAAAAATGATAGTTAGCAATAGACATACACACGTTACAAATAGCACAAGAATTATAATTTTGGGGGGATGCTATAATAATCAAAAGGATACTGAATAAAGCCTGAAGCCAATAAGGAAGAGCTTCCTGATACCTAGGAGGCATGAACTTCAAGCTATCAAAAAACAACAAAGGGTCACTATATTCCTTAGTAGTCACAAACTCAGAACAAATTCTTTTACAGTTTAATATTCCTTTTTACATATCATACTTTATTAGTGGGAATGTTGTGAGACTAGCTCATTAAAACCAAAATATGTCAAAATGAGGCTGAGGCAAACGAAGAGATCCTTTTAAAATACATCTCCAACAGCGCTCATTAAAGATGGCAGACTGGACTTCTGTATTTATCTTTTCTTCCTCCCAAGTCTCCATTCAGTCAGTAGGACAGGAATAAAAAATGTATTTGTCCATAACAACAGATAGAAGAAGAGAGAGACTATTAATGGAAAAGCAATTTCAGTGTTTCTGGAAGGCAGAAAGGTAGAGGTGATGTTGACTGTGGAGACTGAGTGGGAGGAAGTCGCAGCCTAGAATCCAGGCTGTGTGTGCAGCCACCAAAGAAGCCCACAACTTTTCCCAGGGGACGTTGGCAAGGCTTCAGACTCAAGGCCCCATGGAAGGAGTAAAACATGTGGGACTATGGAAGATCTTAGAACAGAGTAGCTGACTTCCCCACACTATTCATCCTGACAGCCAGAAGATAGGCATTTATCTCAGAGGGGAGACATGAGGGCTCTCCCCTAAAGACACTGAGCAAAAACTGTCTGGGAGAACCACAGCAGCCCATGTGAATATTGTCATATTAAAGCAAAGTACACAGTCACCTGGAATTTGGGGGCTATATAACATAATGACCAGCTTCTTGCCCATTATCCCTAAAGCAATAATAATTATTAACATATTGCTCTCCAGTTCACTGGATCCCAGGTTAATCATTATATGACCTGGTTCTGAAATAAAGAATGACCAATTAAAGCTTACCAGGACTTTTAGGAAAGATTTCTAAATGAAGGCAAAAGTAGACAATAACCACATTTTAAGAATCAGTCAGAAAGAAATTAAGATTATTCAGAGAATAGAATGTCAACTTAGTATCTTCAGAGAAATTTGAGGAGATATATATTCACAAAGCATGAACAGTATGCTATGAAGAAGAAACCATAAGAGAACATGAAGAGATGATAAAAATTAAAATATGATTCAAAAATTCCAAAAGTTGTTAGCAGTTTTTAAAGACATGGTCAAAAACGTTTCCAAATAGCTTAAATTTTCCAAATAGCCAGGAACAGTTCTAAGTACTTTATTAACACAACAAGCCTATTGTGTAAATAGTATGAGGTTCTTCCTTTATAACTGAGGTATAGAGAAAGTAAGCAACTTTCCCAAGAACACTTAGCTAAGTAACCAAGATTAAAAACTAGTCTAGCTCTAGAGTCAATGAGCTTAACTGCTTTGCAATACTATTTTTAGTAATATTATAATAGCTAGCTTGCATTAAGTGATTACTCTGTGATAGGTACTGTTATAAATAAAGTAACTTATTTAGTCCTCTGAACAATGCAGTGAATAGACATAACCATTAGTCCATTCTATAGATGAGGAAATATAAGCAAGAAAGGTTAAGAAACCACCATTGGTCACATATATGATAAGTGGGGAGACAGGATTTAGCCCATGAAGTCTTGTTTCAGAATCTATTATGTTATCTAAAATGCAAGGGGGTAAAAACATGAAAGGAAAGATAAGATATGGATGTAACCAAGCCATTTAATATCTGTCTTAGAGTAGTTTCAGAAAGAGCAGATAAAATAGAGGTGAAGAAATCATCAAATAAATATTATAAGAAAAGGTCCCAAGTTAAAGGAAGACAAAAATTTCATATTGAGAAGGCTTACTAGAATACCATGGAAGCTGTAATAGTCCATTTCCACACTGCTATAAAGATACTACCCAAGACTGGATAATTTATAAACAAAAAAGGTTTAATTTGCTCACAGTTCTGCATAGCTAGGGAGGCCTCAAGAAACTTACCATCATGGCAGAAGAAGGGGAAGCAGGCATCTTCGTCACAGGGAAACTAGGGAGAGAAGAGCAAAGGAAGAAATTTCAAATACTTATAAAACCATCAGATCTCATGAGAACTCACTCACTGTCGCAAGAAGAGCACGGGGGAAACCACTCCCATGATCCAGTCACTTTCCTCTCTCAATAGCCGGGAGTTACAGGTCCTGGTTTACACATAGGGATTACAATTTGAGATGAAATTTGGGTGCAGACACAGAGTCAAACCATATCCAAAGCTGATTTTTAAAAAGACACCTCAACTTACCATTGTGAAATTTTAGAGCAATAAAAAAAGAGAGTATATTAAAATTTCTATTGATGGTAGAGGCATGATGATGGAACAAGGTAGGAAAAAAACAGATAAAAAGAGACTTGACAGAATAAACATCTCATCTACTGTAGTGGTTGCTAAAAGACAGTGAAACCAGACTTAACATTCTGAGAGGAGTGGTGTTCCTGTTCTTAGTCAAATTATAAAAGTGAAATTTGAAGGTAAAGAGGACACAATTTAAATGTGTAAGAAATGAGAAACTTCATCTCTTCTGGTGAGTAGCTACTTGAGGCTCTGTTCCAACTTGGCAAAACCAGACAGTAAATTCAAAATAAAAAGACATGGGATCCAGGACATAAGGCTTCAACCTAAGAAAACAATTAAAAAAAAAAAAAACCCACATGCAGCAGGTGCCAAGATCAATTAGTCTAGCTTGAAGCAAGGGCTAGAGAGCTCCAAATGAGAAGAAGAAAGGAAGAGAGGCAAGAATAAAAATGAAAAATGGCAGTTTTGGGGAAACAAAAAGCTATACAAAAGAAAGGATATATAGTCATAATTTGTTTTCCTGTGGTGAATGATACATTAGTGTAGTAATGTAAATGCTTTACATTAACATCCAACCTCTATACAAAACACAAATGATGATGCTTACAAAGGAGAATGTAGAAGTTAAAAAATGAAGTACATTTGATAAAGTGTGAAGTCAAGCCAAGCCTTCACTCTGCCAGTCTGCATGGCTGCAGGCTTAATACCACATGGAAACCACCAAGGCTTACAGCCTGTGTTCTCCAAAATGGCAGCTTGAGCTGCACCTGGGTCCCTTTGACCTTGGTGGGAGCTGAAGCTGCTAGCCAGAATGTGGAAAGCAGTGTCCCAAGGCTGTGTAGGGCAGTGGGGCCCTGGGCCTGGCCCATAAAACAATTCTTCCTTCCTAGACCTCTGGGCCTGTAATATGAGGGGATGCTATGGAGGTCTCTGAAATGCCCTTGAGGTCTTTTTCTCATTGTCTTGGATATTCATACTTGGCTCCCTTTTAGTTATGCGAGTACCACAAGTAAGGGGTTGCATCACAGCCTCCTTGAATTTCTGTCCTGAAAAAGCTTTTTGTTTCTTTGCCACATGACTAGTCTGCAAATTTTCTAAACTTTTATGCTCTGCTTCATGTTTAAATATAAATTCCAAATTTAAATCATTTATTTGCTCCTGCATCTGAGCATAGACTGTTAGAATCAGTCAGGTTAATCTTTAACACTTTGCAGCTTAGACATTTCTTCTACCAGATACCATAAAACATCACTCTAAAGTTCAAATTTTCACAGACCCGCAGGGCATGAAGACAATGCAACAAAATTATTTGCTAAGGCATAACATGCATGACCTTTGCTCCAGTTCCCAATAAGTTCCTCATTTCCATCTGAGACTTCATCAGCCTGGAGTTCATTGTTCGTATCACCATAAGCATTTTGGTCACAACCATTTAGCAAGTTTCTAAGAAGTTTCAAACTTCCCTCACCTTCCTATCTTCTCCTAAGGCATCCAAACTCTTCTAACCTCTGTCCATTACCCAGTTCCAAAGTCGTGTCCACATTTTTAGACATTTTTATAGCAATACCTCACTCCTTGATAGCAACTTTCTGTGTTAGGCCATTCTTTCATTTCTATATAGAAATACCTGAGGCTGGGTAATTTATAAGAAAAGAGGTTTAATTGGCACACTGTTCTGCAGCCTATAGAGGAAACATAGCACTGACATCTGCTTCTGGGGAGGTCTCGGAAAGTTTACAATCATGGTGGAAGGTGAAGGGGGAGCAGGAATCTCAAATGGCAAAATTGAGAGCAAGAGAGAGAGGGGATACAGGTGCCATACACTTAAACAATCAGGTTTCATGAGAACTCACTCACTATCATGAGGACAGCACCAAGCCATGAGGGGTCTGCCTCTTTGACCCAAACACCTCCTACCAGGCCTAATATGGTTTGGCTTTGTCCACACCCAAATCTCATCTTGCATTGTAACCCCCATAATCCCTCCCTCATGGGAGGGTCCCGGTGGGAGGTAATTGGATCACAGGGGCGGTTTCCCCCATGCTCTTCTCATAATGAATGAGTTCTCACAAGATCTGATGGTTTTACAAATAGCTGACATTTCCCCTGCTGGCACTCATTCTCTCTCCTGCTGCCCTGCGAAGAGGTGCCTTCCATCATGATTGTAAATTTCCTGAGGCCTCCCCAGTCATGTGGAACTGTAAGTCAATTAAAACTCTTTTCTTTATAAATCACCCAGTCTCTGGTATTTCCTTATAGCAATGTGAGAATGGACTAATTCAAGGCCCTACCTCCAACTTTGAGGAGTACATTTCAACACGAGATTTCAGCAGGGACAAATATCCAATCCATATCAGACATGTTTTCTTTGTACCAAAGATCAAAAACGTATCAGCTGTGCCTATACGGGTTGAGTCCACCTGAAGCAGTATCTTTTCCCAATTGACACAAATATTCAATATGTATTCATAGGTGCCTTTAGGTGAAAGTAATGTGAAGGGAAAATAAATCTTGGAGCCCTCAAATCACTAAGCTATAGGGAAAAGTCAAGCTGGGAACTGCTTAGGGCAAACCTGCCTCCCATTCTATTCAAAGTCACCCCTCTGCTCACTGAGATAAATGCATATTTGACTGCCTCCTTTGGAAAGGCTAATCAGAAACTCAGAAGAATGCAACCATATGTCTCTTATCTACCTATGACCTGGAAGCCCCCTACCCTTCTTTTGCTTCAAGTTGTCCTGCCTTTTCTGGACTGAACCAACGTTCATCTTAAGTATGTTGATTGATGTCTCATGTCTCCCTAAAATGTATAAAACCTGACTGCTCTGAGCATTTTGGCCACATGTTGTCAGGATGTCCTGAGGCTGTGTCACGGGTGCACATCCTCAACCTTGGCAAAATAAACTGTAAATTAACCGAGACCTGTCTAAGATGTTTGAGGTTCACAGTAATGATAGGGGCACTTAACTTAAAAATGTTGAGAGGTACTATTTACAGGTGAGACAATAAAAAGTTAAAGCATGTGATTTAATATTACAATGGCAATTATTATTAGGTTCATGCGAAAGTAATTGTGGTTTTTGTCATTTAAGAGTAATGGCAAAACCTGCAATTACTTTTGCACCAACCTAATATTAAATAACATATGTATGTATGTAGGAGGTAAAGGAGATACATGGGTAGTAGTCAAAGTAAGATAGCACCTCATTGATCATATGAAGACCCAATTAATTGTGGTATCCGCATATTTGGAAATGTGACAGTGTCTATAAAAAGATCTAAAAGCTGTTAAAAGTGGTTGCAAGTAGGGAGAGAAAATAGGGCTGGCAAAACACATGTGGGGTCAATTATTTCTTTTTACCATAAGCTCTTCTATACAATTTGATTTTTAAAAAAACACTTTGGATGTATTATTTTGATAAAGTAGGTATTTTAAAGCAGTACAAAAAAAGTATTTTAAACCACTGTATTTTCTCTGAGCAATTCTTTTTCTCTTTGTTGTTATTTTTTAAGCCTAGAAATCTGAAGATGAGAGAATATAGACATAGAGCAGGATCACTTAGTAGTCAACAAAGATTATGTCAGAAAAAAATATGTGAAAGCAAAGAACGTTTAGTGGCAGACACATTTGTGTAGGAAAGAGTAATAGTAAGAGAAAAACACTGCAAACAACCTAGACAAAAAAAAGACAGGAAATTCAATTTTTTTGCCATGTGATTATTCATGCATTCAAAAGACATTTATTGTGTGCTTACTCTATGACAGGTGCTGTGTAAAAAAAAATTGATCCCAGTCTTTTAGAAACCTGTAATTTTATAGGACTGGTAAGAATAGGCCCCAGTATGCACAAGACAAGCTATGAAGTAAATATCACAAAAGAGGTACAAACATAGTACTGGAAGAGTTCAAAGGAAGGGAATAACTCTTGATGTGGCAAATTGTTAACACAGCTGATGCTAAAAGTCAGGGAGACATCACAGCACAAGATAACCATGTAATGGCCAGACATCTCCATGAAAAATAACGTTTTTCTCAATTTTTTAACCAGGTCTGGCTGCAGAATGTTTGAAGGCATCTTACAGGCAAGTATACAAATGATTAATACTTGTGAAAATATATGCCAAAATAATGATAGATGGTAAAAGTTCTCATGCCAGGAATATCTGTTGGACTTTTAAACACTCTTCCAAAACCACAATCAATATAATAGAAACAATCCTTCTCTGAAGCATTAGCTATTAATAAATCTGCCTGAATGAAAAAGTAAATCCAGCTGCTAACCAGGCTCAAGGAAAGCATACTTCTGGGGCATCTTCTCTTTTTAAGGCCATAAAGCTTCCCCATGACAATTTATGTGTGTCATGATATGATGTTAAGCAAAATTCAAGGCACCTTTAATGGGGTCAATAGAAGAGTCTTCTAACATAGTAATAGTAAATACAGCATCTACTGTAACAGCAAGACCAATGGCTAAAATTGTGATATTGCCTTTCTTTTAACTTCCCAAGTAAAAGAGCTTCCATTGGTCGTTTAATGGGGGTACTTTTATATCCCATTCATTTTTCCTTCTACGTGGATGGAAATTCCTTAGTTCTTCTGTTCTACTCTCTGTCACTCTTCCAGGGATATTGGTGAGCAGGGAAAGAGAAACTGAATAAATATCTCAGGCCCTTTCCTTGTTTTTCCTCTTTAAGATCCAATTGCTCACAGAAAACCACACATTTTACTTAGAATTTCTAAGACCAATGTTTCTAGCGGCAAGTTCTTACAAGGAAGATTGGTGGATATCCAGTTGTGTTTGTGACTGGGTGTGTAAATCTTTCAATTTGTGAGTAGAGTATTAGCAAGCCCACTTAACTAACAGGCCCCAAACCACTTTTCTAATTAACTAATGTCAGTAATAAATGATGGAATTTACTCTCTCTCTTCCTTATTCTTCTGATCTTCATAATCAATTCATAATTTGGATAAGGAAAGGGATTTATATTTCTTGACTCCCCTCAAAACCTAACAACTTCTTACCAAATATACACAGGATGAAGCAATAAGCCTGGTAGCATCAGAATATTTATATTGCACTAATGATACAATCAGAGCTACAAGACTAGTTAATTATACATTAAGAGGTCACTCCATTTTTCCTATTCCTCCCCTGCCTTTAATGACACAGACACATAATCTGCTTTTTATTATTCCTGCATACACATATACAAAATGTATATATGTACACACATTTACATGTAAACTATGTATATATTACATACAATGAAACACTTCAAATAAATAACAAAATAAGAGGAAATGGTATACTGAAACTTATATACTTGTCACTCAGCTTCTACAATTAAAATAATTTAAACAAATAACCAATCTTGTTTAAACCACCTTTTCCCTCCAAGTTTTCCCTTTCACACCACTCACTCCCTATCTCTTCTCTCTGTGACCTCCAGATTCATTGACAGAAAATAGAGAAGTTGGAAAGATGAGAAGGATGAATCTGGTGGTTTGGATACAAGCAGGCACTAGCTGAACCAGACACTATCCCTGCCCTTAGGAGAGATTTGAAAGAAATTATATGGCACTCAGGGCGTACTTTTATCACCAACAATATTTTGTCCTGCATAATCCAAGTTTCTAGGTAGATTTTTGAGATTTTCCTAGCAGTTGGAATTGTCTTGAAGTTGGTAGAAAACCGTTACAGCCACCATTTACAGACCTGTGGGAAATATGGTATTACTAACACTGTTCTATATAGATGAGAAAACAGGCTGATAAGGTAAAATGATAGGCTCAAAATTACACAGTTAAGAAAGATCAGGCTAGCACTTAAATCCAGGGGTGTTTGACTTCAAAACTCATGTTTTTAACCATTCAATTTATTTTCTTCCATTGTACAAAAAGAGGTTTGTTTGAGTTCCTTAGTGGACGGCATGAACTTAAAATACAAGTAAAAGCAATGTGGATTACAGTAGGCGGTTAGGAGGAGACACATGCTGGCCCCTTCTAATGGAACCCTGGAGTAAGTATGGATGAGAGAGAAATCCAACGGAGATAGTCAAGCGAGAAATACCGAGTTTCAGTTTACTTTGAGAAGTGAAAGAAATGTACAAGAAACAAATCAGGATACTGGCACAGTACCACCAACTTTTTTCAAGAATTTTTTTTACATTATATAAAATTAATGGCGAGTTTTTATATTAAATATTTAAATGATGTATTCTAGCCACATTTTTGTTATAATGACAACCTCAATCCCTTCTCCAACGAATCTAGCAAGGATTAGGCCCAGCCTAATGCACTGGTGAAATAGTTAATAGTCTATACATTTTAACCAGGGAAAGACACAGCCTCTTCCCTGGTCCCAACACTTTTCTTCTTCCTTTCCTTATTAACTCTCTACCAAGTTGTCAAAGATGCCCAAATTCCACCATTGGTTGTTTAAATGCAGACTGTCTTTCCTGGTGGCAAACACACACATTCGATATACAGGGAGCTAGCATTTAGGCCCAGGAGTTAAGAGATGGAAAAGAGATAGGAACATAAAGTTAGAGATGAAGGAAAAAGATATTGATGCTGCAAAGGGAAGATAAGAAATAGCAAATATAAAACTGCTTGCGTCTTTTCATAATTTTGCATAAGATATTTGGATATGTCTGTAAAATAATACATTTTCAATCTTTTTGAGACCCTCAAAGCCTCCAAGGGTAATTATTTAGGAAGGAAGTCAGAAATGTTAATCAGAATAAAGTTAGTTGGGAGAAGCAGTATCACCAACACTTGGCATGGAGTCCTTTTAGTTGTATCCATTCTAGTGGGCATGTAGGGTAACTTGTTTTAATTTGTATTTCCCTAAAATCTAATAATATTGTGAAATTTTTCATGTGCTTATTTGTCATCCACGTATCTTCTCTGGTGAAGTGTTTTTTCACATTTTTGGCCTTTTTTTTTAATTGTAATTTTTGTCTTCTTATTGAGTTATAAGAGTTTATTTTATGTTCTGGGCACTGTCCTTTATCAGATGAGTATATTTTATTTATTTTCTCCAATTCAGTAGCTTGCCTTCAAAGATTCAGCTTTTCTCACTGTGTCACAAAATTACAAATTGAGTTCCACAGAGCATCAGAGTTCTGCAGCGCTGCTCTGAGGCGCTGAGGTGGATAAGAGGCACAGCATTTCTGCTACCTTCCATCTTTCCTCTCTCTCTGTTTCTCTCTCTCTCTCTCTCTGTATGTTGACCTATCTATCCATTTATGTATTTTGCTTTATTTTATTTATTTTTGAGGCTAGGTCTCACTCTGTGACCCCAGTTGGAGTTCCGTGGTGCAACCATGGCTTACTGCAGCCTCTAACTCTTGGGCTCATGCAATCCTCCCACGTCATCTTCCTGGGTAACTGGGACTACAGGTGTGCATCCACACACCTGGCTAAATTTTAAACAATTTTTTTGTAGAGACAAAGTCTTACTTTGTCTACCAGGGCTTACATATTTTTAATATTGGAGTACTGCATAAGATTTTGTTTGAGCAAAATATATGAAATTACCGTGACCACATTGCAGGTTGTGCTAATTGTTTACTATGTAACAATAATCTGACTTTCCAAACTTGTATTAAAGCCCTGATGTGAACCTAATGGAAACTTACCCTAATGGGGATGTTTGAGGACATTAGTGGACTTCGGTGTTCTTAAGTTTGATGGTGTCCACATATTATATGACACATATTAAAATTATCCATTTGCACATTAAATATATTTTAATTTTTTATAAATCACTTATTTATGTCAATATGGACTCACGGATATTTATTTTACACTTTAGATTATAATCTAATACTATTTTATTTTGTTATTCAACTTGTTTGTTTTTGCCACTGGGAGTTCTTTCAGGTTAGCTCCTATACCCTATATATATAATTTTTGCATTAAAAAAGCTGAAATGAATTTTATGACTTTGTTTTTGAAATGATTTGGCCATAGGTAATGCATTTAATTAACATTTGGCTATGATTTCTCCATAATCATCATGTATGCTCTAACATTTTTGCAAAATGAGGAAAAGCTAAGCTACAAAGTACAAATCACATTCAAATATAATGCAATTTTTGTGATTATTAGTAGTAACAAGTAAATTTAATATATATTTAGTTAGTTCTTATTAATTTGGATTTTGCTGTTTTATTTGGTGCATTTTAGAGTCAATATTTCTTTCATTTGTTGTTTGTCTAAGGTCCTGGTTCCTTGCAAAGCTCATAGACCCTAAGCTCTCTACCTAAATGAAAGTTCACAGGAGGAAATAATCCACCCCTTGTGTGGTAAGCATGTGGAATAAATGTCAGCAGTGAACCAAGAACTTCACAGGTGTCCATATGAAATGCTACTTCTGCTTCTGCTTGGCTAGGGTCTTCTGTTCTTTTTCCCCCACAAAAATGACAAGGCTGAACAAAAGAAAGTAACAGCTATAATTAAGATCAGAGTCAGGAAAGAGAAATGGGGAATAAATTATAATGAATTAAGCCCATATAGTCACCACAGGAAATAGAGAAATAAATGGGAGGGGTGATAAAATTAGAAATGAGAAATGATTTATTCTGCCAATATTTTCCTAGAAGTGTTAGCTAAGCATGACTATAAGAGCTAAGACGTCTCACATCCACAGTAAATGGGAATAGTAGCTATTAACCTTCTTGGTAGGTACACTGCTGGTGGATTGGAAACAGGCAGAAACTACATCAGGTTAACACCTAATGGGAGCTAAATTTGGTATTACGAGCCTCTCACATCACACATTTCAACAGCCTAATGAAGCCTCTTGCTTCGTGCTCCCAACCATTTCAAAACAAACAAACAAACAAAGGGAAAAGAGATTTTTTAAAGATACAGATTTCTGTTTCAGTCCAGAAGATTTGGATTCAGTCTTGGGAGTAGCTCAAACATTTTTAAGTTTGAGTTTTAAGTCTCTCAGGGACTTTTAGTGGCAGGCAAATATTTAAAGTATTCATGATAGATCGGTTTATCTGTCTGTGATGAAACATTTTGTATAGGATTTGAATCACAGTTGGAAATTGTGAGTCTCTGGAATTTAATATAATGTGTTATTATTTGGAAGGGCACATGCTAAGAATAAAAGGGTAAAGGAAACACAACCTTAAATTCTAATCTAACAGCTTAGGCTTTTTAGGCAGGACTAGCTATATAATGTGCAGAGCCCAGTGCCAAATGAAAATGTGAAACCTCTTGTTTAAAAATGATTATTAGCTGGCATGGTGGCATATGCCTATAGTCCCAGCTACTCAGAGAGACTGAGACAGGAGGATCACTTGAGCCTAGGAGTTCAAAGCTGCAATGGGCTATGATTCATGCCACCTCACTCCAGCCAGCCTGGGTGAAAGAGTGAGACCCTCATCTCTAAAAAAATAAAAAATAAAATGATTGAAACCTGCAGGATAACAACAACAGAGACTTAAACCAAGTGTGAGGCTCTTCTGATTATAAGGCCTGGAGCAAGTGCACAGGGGCCACCCATGAATGCCCTAATGGTGGGATTAAGATGCTGGGAAAAAAAATGCATTCTATAAATATAGTCATCAGCATCAAAAATTGAATTGCTTAGGATTAAAGTTAGACTTAATCATTTAGCAGGGACAGTGTAAAATGCTGAACATTATCATTAGCCTAAGCATTTTCTTCTCTAATACGTAGTATCTATCAGGGTTTTTGAACATCACAATGTCCTTTGTGTTAATGTAGAAGAACGTTGTAGTTGTTGATAAAACTTTATATGTTTAATTAGAAAAATCAATATGAAATCATGCATTAAAAAGAATGTACACATATATGTGTACACACATATAAACACATACACACATATTTTACCTGTTTCACTAATGAAAATGAATCATATGCAGAAGAAACACTTTTGCCAACCACCGACACCCTTGTACAATTCTACTGCCCTGTGTTTTCATTCTGTTGCTATTCTCAACTAAGAGTCAAGGGATATTATTGGAAGGTAATGGATTTCCTGTCTTAGAGAAGAGAACGATCTGGATATGTCCAATTATTACTGAAAAGCAGGACACTGCTAAAGGACAAAGTGCCTAATAAAGGGATTTCTCTGGTCAAGTTGTGATCATTTGAACTTTAAATAATAATAATAGTTGCTATTGTGTTAATTTGAACAAGGTTTGCTATGAAGTTCAATGAGTTCTTAATTCCATTCCAAAAAGAATAGTCTGTATAACCTTTGTAAAAAGATACTTGGAGTATAAAAACAGTGAATATAGTAGAGTGTAAGTTTCACATTTATTTTAACAAGTACAGAAAAGTTACTACTATGTGTAAAGGTACTCAGCTTCCTATGTTTTCTTACTTAGGAAGTAAGTGCCTGTTTCTAAGGAATAGACTGGATTTTGCTTCCATAAGTGCCTAATGAAAAGAGTAAGGAAAAAAGCCTGGATAAAGTCAAGAAGCTCTGGAAAAGAAAATTGAATGTGTACTGCAACTAGGAAGGAATGAGCAGTAGATGTGAACCAACTCAAAGATTAGGTGGAAAGGGAACGAAACAGGTAGTCAGAATCAGTGGTCACAAAAAATCCCAGGCAAAGAGTGATATTAACATTGTTTCAGAACAATAAATAAATCAATGTTCTTAATAAGGGGAGCTGACTACCTAGAGTTAATCCCTTATCTCCTAGAAGTGAAGCCCCCAGATAGCACCGATGATAATAATAAAATTCTAGCAGGAAGTACATCAGAACAGACAGGTCAACGTATCACAGTGACAAGATGGTGGGTTGTACAATGCTAGCTAAGTGAGTGTTTTCAAAGTGTATTATGTCTGGGGAAGACATCAGGAGACGAAATAATGGTCATGACAATATCTATACCAGAAATGATAACTTAAAAAGAGGTATTGAAATTACAAACAAAATATTACAAACAAAATATGTCCACAGAGGAACCTCACTTTGGGAAAAGTTAGCCAACTTCTTTGTCCCATTTCATGATAATGAAAATCCTTGGCTGATCTGAAAAGGTATTATTTTTCTTTTGGCTCCGGTGAAATTACTCTACCCCAAGAAGTTATCAAAATAATAGGACCACAGTTCTAGATATCTAATGAAACTGGTAGAGCTATACCCCTAGGAAGATATTAACATCAAGGGTGAAACAATAAAGGAATGAATTAAGCCCATAGTATTGAAGCTGGAGAATAGGTTTAAGAGTTAGTCAAATAATAAATGTCCTGAGTTGTGTGTGTGTGTGTGTATGTGTGTGTAAATTTTGTCTTTTTAAAGTATCAAAAAGAATCAGTCACAGTAAATTTGAATTTCTAGCTTAAATTGAAAAGAAGTGTAATTATTTGTGTTATTTATATTTTCATATTTATGAAATTTTGAAAAGTTTTGTTTGTTAAATATATGTTTTATAAATTGACCATTAAACCAACTATAAGTAGTTATGGTTGTCCTTCTCCATAAGGTATTCCCTTCAGTCATTCACTGGGGTCTAATTGAGGGTGGAAGGTGGGAGGAGTGTGAGGATTGAAAAACTACCCATCGGGTACTATGCTTATTATTTGGGTGACAAAATAATCTGTACATCAAACCCCCATGACATGTAATTTACTTATATACTAGAACTACACATGTACCCTTGAACTTAAATACAAATTTTTGTTTATTTGTTTAAGAATGAGACAGATCTGTGTGTGCTGGCTGGTATGGCAAGATTCCTAAAATAAATTTTATTTTATTTATTTATTTTTATCTTCAACTTTTCTTTTAAGTTCAGGAATACATGTGCAGGGTGTGCAGGTTTGTTACATAGGTAAACGCGTGCAATGGTGGTCTGCTGCATGCATCATCCCATCACCTAAGTATCAAGCCCAGCATTCATTAGCTGTTTTTCCTCACGCTCTCTCTTCTCCCATGCCACCCCCAACAGACCCAGTGTGTGCTGTTCCCCATCATGTGTCCATATGTTCTCATCATTCAGTTCCCACTTATAGGTGAGAACATGTAGAATTGGGTTTTCTGTTACTGCATTAGTTTGGTGAAGACAACAGCTTCCAGTTCCACCTATGCCCCTGCAAAAAAACATGATATCATTCATTTTTATGGCTGCACAATATCCCATGGTGTATATGTACCACATTTTCTTCATCCAGTCTGTCATTTATGGGTATTTGGGTTGATTCCATGTCTGCTATTGTGAATAGTGCTGAAACGAACATATGCATGCATGTATCTTTATACTAGAATGATTTATATTCCTTTGGGTATATACCCAGTAATGAGATTGCTGGGTCAAATGGTCTTTCTGCCCTAGATCTTTGAGTAATCACCACACTGTCTTCCACAATGGTTGAACTAATTTACACTCCCACCAAGAATGTAAAAGTGGTCCTTTTTCTCTGCAACCTCACTAGCATCTGTTGTTTTTTGATGTTTTAATAATCGCCATTCTGACTGGCATGAGATGGTATCTCATTGTGCTTTTGATTTGCATTTATCTAATCATCAGTGATGTTGAACTTTGTTTTCATGTTTGTTGGTGTTCTTTTGAGAAGTATCTGTTGATGTCCTTTGCCCACTTTTTAATGTTTTTTTTTCTTGTAAATTTGTTTAAGTTCCTTGTAGACTCTGGATATTAGACCTTTGTCAGATTGATAGATTGTAAAAATTTTCTCCCATTCTGTAGTTTGTCTATTCACTCTGATGATAGTTTCTTTAGCTGTGCAGAAGCTCTTTAGTTTAAGTAGATGCCATTCATCAACTTTTGCTTTTGTTGCAATTGATTTTGGTGTTTTTGTCAAGAAATCTTTGCCCATGCCTATGTCCTGAATGGTATTGTCTAGATTTTTCTTCTAGGGTTTATATAGTTTGGAGTTTTACATTTAAGCCTTTAATTCATTTTGAGCTAATTTTTGTATAAAGTGTAAGGAAGGATTTCAGTTTCAATTTTCTGCATATGGCTAGTCAGTTCTCCCAGCACCATTTATTAAATAGGGAATCCTTTCCCCATCCTTTGTCTGTCAAGTTTATCAAAGAGCAGATGGTTGTAGGTGTGCAGTCTTGTTTCTGAGTTTTCTATTCTTTTTCATTGGTCTATATATCTGTTTTGGTACCAGTACCAAGCTGTTTTGGTTACTGTAGCCTTGTGGTATAGATTGAAGTCAGGTAACATAATGCCTCCAGCTTCGTCCTTTGTGCTTAGGCTTGTCTTGACTATTTGGGCTCTTTTTTTGTTCCATATGAATTTTAAAATAGTTTCTTGTAATTCTGTGAAGAATGTCAATTGTAGTTTAATGGAAATATCATTGAATCTATAAATTACTTTGGGCAATATGGTCATTTTCACAATATCAATTTTTCTATCCATGAGCGTAAAATACTTTTCCATTTGTTTGTGCCCTCTCTAATTTCTTTGAGCAGTGGTTTATAGTTCTCCTTGAAGAGGTCCTTCACTTCTCTTGTTAGGTGTATTCCTAAGTAATTTATTCTTTTTGTAGCAATTGTGAATGGGAGTTCATTCATGATTTGGCTCTCTGCTTGCCTTTTGTTGGTGTATAGGAATGCTAGCAATTTTTGCACATTGATTTTGCATCCTGAGACTCTGCTGAAGTTGGTCATCAGTTTAAGAAGTTTTTGGATTGAGACAATAGGATTTTCTAGATATAGGATTGTGTCATCTGCAAAGATAGTTTGACTTCCTCTCTTTCTATTGGAATACCTTTTGTTTCTTTCTCTTGCCTGATTGCCCTGGCCAAAACTTCCAATACTATGTTGAATAGGAGTGGTGAGAGAGGGCATCCTTTTCTTGCACTGGTTTTCAAGGGGAATGCTTTCCACTTTTGCCCATCCAGTAGGCTATTGACTGTGGGTTTGTCATATATGGCTCTTATTATTTTGAAGTATGTTCCTTCAATATCTAGTTTACTGAGCATTTTTAACATGAAGGAAAGTCTAATTTTATTGAAGGCCTTTTCTGTATCTATTAAGATAACCATGTGGTTTTTGTCTTTAGTTCTGTTTACATGATGAATCACATTTGTTGATTTGTGTATGTTGAACCAACCTTGCATCCCAGGGATAAAGCCAGCTTCATCATGTAGGATAAGGTTTTTGATGTGCTGCTGGATTCGATTAACCAATATTTTATTGAGGATTTTTGCACTGATGTTCATCATGGATATTGGCCTGAAGTTTTTTGTTGTTGTTGTATCTTTTCCAGGTTTTGGTATCAGGATGATGCTAGCCTCATTAAATAAGTTAGGGAAGAGTCCCTACTTTTCACCTTTTTGAAATAGTTTCAGTAGTAATGGTGCCAGCTTTTCTTTGTACTTCTGGTAGAATTCAGCTGTAAATCCATCTGGTCCTGGACTTGTTTTTTTTCTTTTTTGGTCAGTAGGCTATTTATTACCGCCTCAATTTCAGAACTCATCATTGGTTTATTTAGGGATTCAATTTCTTTCTAGTTCAGTCTTGGCTGGGTGAACATGTCCAGGAATTACCTATTTCCTCTAGACTTTTTAGTTTATGTGCATAGAGGTGTCTCTGATGGTTGTTTGTATTTCTGTGGGGACAGTGGTGATATCCCCCTCATCATTTCTGATCATGTCTATTTGATTCTTCTTTCCTTTCTTCTTTATTAGTCTAGCTAGCAGTCTATTTCATTAATTTTTTCAAAAAAAACAGCTAATGGAGTCATGGATTTTTTGAAGAGATTTTTGTGTCTCTATCTCCTTCAGTTCAACTCTGACCTTAGTTATTTCTTGTCTTCTGATAGCTTTGAGGTTTGTTTGTTTTTGATTCTCTAGTTCTCTTAGACCTGATGTTAGATTGTTATCTTGAGATCTTTCCAAGTTTTTGACATGGGCATTCAGTGCTATAAATTTCCCTCTTAACATGACTTTACTTGAATCCCAGAGATTCTGGTGAATTGTCTCTGTTCTCATTAGTTTCAAAGAACCCATTGATTACTGAATTAATTTTATTGGTTGTTCAATTTCCATGTAGTTGTATGGTTTGGGGTGAATTTCTTAATCTTGAGTTCCAATTTGATTGCACTATGGTCTGAGAGACTGTTTGTTATAATTTCAGTTGTTTTGCATTTGCTGAGGAGTGTTTTACTTTCAATTATGTGATCAATTTTTGAGTAAGTGCCATGTGATGCCAAGAAGAATGTACAGTCTGTTGCTTTGGGGTGAAGAGTCCTGTAGATATCTATCAGTTCTGATTGATCCAGAGCTGAGTTTAGGCCCTGAATATCTTTGTTAATTTTCTGTCCCTATGATCTAATATCGTCAGTGGGGTGTTAAAGTCTCTCACTATTATTGTGTGGAGTCTAAGTCTCTGTGTAGGTCTCTAAGAACTTGCTTTATGAATCTGGGTGCATATATATTTATGATAGTTAGCTCTCATTGTTGAATTGAAACTTTTCAATTATGTAATGCCCTTCCTTGTCTTTTTTAATCTTCATTGGTTTAAAGTCTGTTTTCTTAGAAACTAGTTTTGCAACCCCTGCTTTTTCCTGTTTGCCATTTGCTTGGTAAATTTTTCTCCATCCATTTATTTGGAGCCTTTGTGTGTCTTTGCATGTGAGATGTGTCTCTTGAACAGAGCATACCAATGGGTCTTGGCTCCTTATCCAGCTTGCTATTCTGTGTCTTTTTATTGGGGCATTTAGACCATTGACATTTAAATTAGTATTGTTATGTGTGAATTTGATCCTGTCATCATGATGCTAGCTGGTTATTTTGCAGACTTCTTTATGTGGTTGCTTTATAGTGTCACTGGTCTGTGTACTTAAGTGTGTTTTTGTAGTGACTGATAATGATTTGATTTTTCCTTTCCATATTTGGTGCTTCCTTCAGGAGCTCTTGCAAGGCAGGTTTGGTGATGAATTCCCTCAGCATTTGCTTGTGTGGAAAGGATCTTATTTCTTATTTGCATTGAAGCTTAGTTTGGTTGGACATGAAATTCTGGGTTGGAAATCCTTTTCTTTAAGAATGTTGAATATTGGCCCTCAATCTCTTCTGGCTTGTATGGTTTCTGCTGAGAGGTCCACTGTTAGTCTGATGGGCTTCCCTTTGTGGGTGACCTGGCCTTTTTCTGTGGCTTCCCTTAACATTTTATCTTTCATTTCGACCTTTGAGAATCTGACGATTATGTGTCTTGGGGTTAGTCTCCTCATGGAGTATCTTACTAAGGTTCTCTGGATTTCTTAAATTTGAATGTTGGTCTTTCTTGCTAGTTTGGGGAAGTTTTCCTGGATGATATTCCAAAGTATGTTTTCCAACTTCATTCTGTTCTCCCCATCTCTTTCAGGTACCCCAATCAGACCAATCTACAGATTTGGTCTTCTTTCATAATCCTATATTTTTCCGAGGTTTTGTTCATTGATTTTCATTCTTTTTTCTCTATTCTTGTCTACCTGTCTTATTTCAGAAAGATAGTCTTTAAGTGCTGAGAGTCTTTCCTCTGCTAGATCTATTCTGCTATTGATACTTGTGATTGCATTGTAAAGTTCTTGTGTTGTGCTTTGAGCTCCATCAAGTCAGTTATTTTCCTCTCTAAACGAGCTATTATGGTTATCAGCTCCTGTATTGTTTTATCATGATTCTTAGCTTCTTTCCCTTGGGTTACAACATGCTCCTTTAGCTCAGCAAAGTTCATTATTACCACCTCCTGAAGCCTACTTTTGTCAATTCAGCCATCTCAGCCTCAGCCCAGTTCTGTGCCCTTGCTGGAGAGGTGTTGTGGTCATTTGGTGGAGAAAAGGCACTCTGGTTGTTTGAGTTTTCAGTGTTTTTGTTTTGATTTCTTCTCATCATCATGGGCTTATCCATCTTCAATCTTTGATGTTGCTGACTTTCGAATGGGGCTTTTGTGGGGTCTTTGTTGTTGTTGTCGTTTTCTGTTTTTTTGTTTGTTTTTCTTTTTAACAGTAAGGTCACTGACTGTTAGCAACCACAGGTCTGCTGTGGTTTGCTAGGGGTTCCATTTCAGACCCTAGTCGCCTTGGTTTTTCCGATACCTGGAGGTATCACCAGTGAAGCCTGAGAAACAGTAAAGATGGTAGTCACCTGTTTCCTCTGGAAGCTCCATCCCAGGGGTGTAACTGACCTATTGTTGGCTGGAACGCTCCTATAGGAGATGTCTGGAAACCCCTTTTGGGAGGTCTCACCCAATTGGGAGGAATGAAAGAGGACCCTCTTACAGAAGCAGTCTGGCTGCTTTCAGTAGAGCAGGTGTGCTGCACTGGGGGGACCCTTCCTCATCCAGACCACCTGGACTCTACAGAGCCAGCAGGCTGGAACAGTTGAGTTGACTGAACTGCAGAGATGGTGGCTGCCTCTCTCACTGGGAGCTCAGTTCCAGGAGAGATCAGAGTTCTGTCCATATAAGCCTGACTAGTAACTAAAGGCCCCACCACAGGGAGGCCCCTCCCAATAAGGAGGAATGTATTAGGGTCCTGCTTAAAGAAGTAGTTGAAGCATAATCTGGCAAAGCAGGTGTGCTGCATTGTGGGGGACTCCTCCTCATCTGGACCATCTGGACTCTCCAGAGGCAGCAGGCTGTAATGCTGAGTCCACTGAACCACAGAAATGGTGGCCACCCCTCTCCCCGGGAACTCCCTCCCATTTCAGGCAGACTCAGTCTTTCGCCATTAGCTGACTGGAAGTCCAAGCCAGTGGATCTTAACTTGAGGTGTGGAAGTGGGCCCACAGAACAATGCTACTTGGCTCCCTGGATTCAGCCACCTTCCTAGGGGAACATACAGATGAATCTGCCACCTTGCTGGGAATCCGAGACCAGAGTATGTAAAACTCCTGGGTCTGTGCATGTGCCTGAGCAGATGCTCTGCCAAAACTCCACACAGCTCTATGTATTGGACCCAAGGCCCTGGTGGTGTCGGCTTAGGAGGGGATCTCCTGATCCATTGGTTGCAAAGATCCGTGGGAGAAGCGTGGTTTCCCAGGCAAGGTCACACAATCATTTACCACTACCCTTGGCTGGGAGGGCTTCCTTTGGCTCTGTGCTGCTTCCGGGTAAACCATTGCCCTACTCTGCTTTTCTTTATTCTCCTTGGGTTCAGTTGATTGCCTAGTCAGTCCCAATGCAAGAACCTGGATATTTCAGTTGAAGGTGATAAATTTACTCACCGCTTTCATTCCTCTCCATGATTGCTGCAGACCACAGCTGCTTCTGATTGACCATCGTGTAAATAAATCTCTTAAAGACATTTTAAATAATTAAAAGGTGCAAAATTTTGGGAAAATAAAATTTAAAAAATTGGTCATTGCTCCCTAAAGAAATAATGTTTATGCCATATCACAATGTAACATCTTAGTGCTCTAGAGATTTTTTTTCACTAATTATCCATACGAGACAGAAAATGAAATAACACAGTCCATTAAATTGTGTGACAGTCCACAAGTGCATGTAATAATGTAAACTCCTCATATTTTTATTAAAAGAGTAACAATCTGTGAGCTTCATCTTCTACTAATGTGATTTGGCACTAGTGTGTGAGTTATGTTCTTGCTGGTGTCAAGAGCTGAAAGTGGGAATATGGAATGGGGCTAAAAGAAAAACTTCAGTATAAATTCTATTGTACCTTTTGAATTTTGAACCATATAAGTATATAACAATTAAAATTTAAAATTTAATCTCTTAAAATGTCACTTTTTAGTCAATTGATGTATAATGATTCTTGTTGTGTTACGTAAGTGTTAGTTATTATTATGAAGTGAATGAAGTAGTGTAGTCAATGGGCCCCTGGCCTTGAAGCAAGTAACAAAACAGTCTAAACAGATACGTAGGGCAGAGCATTCCAGGAAGAGGAAATAACTAGTTAAAACGTCTGAAAGACACTATTCTTCAATATGTGAAGTCACTTTTAGAAATGAGATTATGGTGAGTTCTTTAAAAATGTTGTATTAGTTTGTTTACACACTGCTGATAAAGACATACCCCAAACTGGAAACAAAAAGAGGTTTAATTGGACTTAAACAGTTTTACGTGGCTGGGGAAGCCTCAGAATCATGGCGGGAGGTGAAAAGCACTTCTTACATGGTGGTGGCAAGAGAAAAATGAGAAAGAAACAAAAGCAGAAACCCCAGATAAACCCATTGGATCTTGTGAGACTTATTTACAATCATGAGAATAGCATGGAAAAGACTGGCCCCCATGATTCATTTGCCTGCCTCTGGGTCCCTCCTACAACATGTGGGAATTCTGGGAGATATAATTCAAGTTGAGGTTTGGGCGGGGACACAGCCAAACCATAACAAATGTCCATTAAAAGTCAGTGTCATGCAGATTGCCACCCAACTATCCAAAAGGATGATTTTATAACATTGCAAAGTAATGTAAAGTAAGTACTTTGGCTTTATTATCTAAGTCCTTTCATCACTTGATTTCTCAAACTAAACTTCCAGTCAAGTGGCATCAATTGTCATTTTTAAAATACCCAAAAGAATATTGTATAGCTTTGTACCATTAGTGTGCTGTCACTTTTTAAAAAAATTATGTTACACCAAAGAAATAGAAACATAATACAAAAACATAATTTTTTTTTTACTGTTTTCATCTTAACTTTTAATCTTTTAAAGAGCAACAAAGGTAACTATTTATTTTAAAAGCAGAACTCTTTCATAAATTAAATTGAAAACCCAAACTTCTTTTTTTGACTATATAGTCTATATTATTCTCCAATGAGTTTTTCAGTTGTTATTATGCTCCAATCATTAACCATTTAATCTTCTTTTGAAACAAATGCATCTTATTTTTCTATCTCAATATGTACAATCAAGCATACTTAAATAACCTGTATAGCTGCTTATTAGGTTTAACTTTGTCACATTTTATTATCCGAGATAGTTGGGTTGGAAAAATACAACTTATTTTCTATGCAAATATTTAACGGTGGAAGCTAAGCAGATATGGTGACCCAGAAAAATGAGAAAGAGAACATAAATTTATAAAATAAGCAGACTGGTGTTTTATTTGTGTTGGTAAACAGATTGGAAATAGAGGAGACCATTATTTTTCTAAGATAATTTTTACTAGCCTTCTCTACTTGTTTTTAAAGGTTTACTATTTAAAAGCATCTCTCCTATTTATTTAAACTTTTCCTTACTTACTTCCAGGACATACTTAGAATGATTTCTATTTCTCACAAGTAGACATGACTATGCAGGTAGATAATGATGAAAATAAAAACCAGTGTGTGTGTGTCCTCTGTCTTGTTCTTTGTTGATGGATACCTGGAGGGAGGTGAGAAGGGAGGCAAGGGAAGTGGATTCTTAAGGCAGGACATGTGGCTGCTACGTTGTGTCTGCTATCTCTTGGCTCTACAATCATTTTTCTATGTCTTCTTCTCTACCACTGGAGATGGGAGCCTACAAACTGTATTTCTCAAACTCCTTTGACATTTGGCTTTTTGTTAGATTAGAAAGTGGGATGAAGCAAGAAACCATTAGTTCTGCTTTCTGTTGGCATTCCCTGTGGTGATGGTAGCAATAGTGGTGGCTGGTGCCTGTCACTTCTTCAGTTCCTGCTCATGCAACTTGCTTTTATGAGGTTGTCTCAGGATCATAGTAACTGTGGACTCTGAGCATGTCCACTTTGCTTGAGCTTTCCTTGATGCTGTATAGAAGGGAATAGATTTTTTCAGTTCCTGATCTTTTGAATAAACTCACCTTCTCCTTTTAGTTCCATCAATTCTCCAACACCTTTGTAACCAGTTCCTTTATTAAATTCCCTCTATTTAAAATGCCTATATTCACTTTCATGTACATCTTCTACAAAAGACTAAGAAAAAGTGTGCATTAACTTTTATTTTACCGGCTTCCCACATCTTCTTCCTGAAGCTCTTTCCCACTTTAAAGTTCTCCAAACCTCAAAACTCTCTCTGATCTCCAGCTGCCCATTTATTGTCACACTCCTTATTTGCTCATGATGCCTTGATAGGTGTCCACAGTTCCCATGCTCATGTTATCTTTCATATCAAAAGACGTGTATCTTAGGCTGAGGCAGGAGGATCACTTGAACCTGGGAGGCAGAGGCTGCAGTGAGCTGAGAAGGCACCACTGCACTACAGTCTGGGCAACAGAGTGAAATTCCGTCTAAAAAAAAAAAAAAAAAGTGTATCTTTTATTTAATATTTCCAGAAACTTCCAAGGTAATAAAGTTTTGTGTTGTACCCCAAACTCAACTCAACATGAATTTCTTTCTGAAGACATGCTTTACTCTTCAGACAGAATTAGATTTCCTTATCTTTGCTCATGAAGCTATGAGTTTGCACTTCTACTAATAATATCATTTATTACATTGTACTAAAACTGTTGGCTTATTTATATGATATTTGCAGTAATCTATGAGTTATTTGAGATTATCTTTGTGTGACTATAGCCTAGAAAGGTTCCTGGCCTATGCACACTTGTATGCATGTTGTACTAGAATGCTATTGGGCTCCAAGAGTTTGCAGGCTTAACAGTGCAAATCAGATGATGGATGGCAATATTAGTGTATGATACAAGGTTCAGTAGACTGTAAACCCTCAAGAACAGAGACTTGCCCTTCACCTGTCTGTATCCTTAGCTTAACACCGTGCTGAGGAATTGAAAGGGTGAATGCTGTGAATTAGGCAGACATAATGACTAAAGTCAGGGATTAAAAAAAAAATTCCCTAGCAAGAATTTCAAAGCATTATGAGGACATTTGGCTAAATCCTTTAATAGTATCTTTTTACCCCAAATCATCTAATCTTGTATAGGATTCTCCCCCTGAACCAAGACCAGGCTCCCAGAAACCCTGCACTAAGCTACCATTTGTCTGAGGAAAAAAGCAATTAATTGTCGCTCAAATAGTTGATAGTGCTTGTCCAAATCTTTGTAACTTACCTGAAATATTAACTCTTCAAAGTAATAGGTTGTGAATAATAGTTTAAAAGCACATTGTATGAGCATACGTACATTTAAATAAAGAAATCTTAGAGACTTCCGGCAGTGGAGAAAACTCTGTAGTGGCATGGGTGTCAGACTCTGTGACAGGCAGTAGGGATGGGTAAGTGGGACTTTTGACACCCTAAATTACCTAGACTCAGGCAACAACCTCTTCTGCCAATCTTATTCATAGGCAAGTGCACACACTCACAGTAGCAAGTCAGCAAGGGGGAAAATAGATTATTACCAATTTTGGTAATTGAAAAAACTCTCATGCCATCATGTTGTGACCCAAATAAAGGCTGATACATTTTTTTAAAAATTGCTATTTCAATAGCTTTTGGGATACAAGTGTTTTATGTCATATAGATCGATTATATAGTGGCGAATTCTGGGAGTTTAGTGCACTTGTCACCAGAGTAGTGTACTTTGAACCTAATATATAGTTTTCTTAATCCCTACCCTCCTCCCCACTCTCCTGCTTTTAAGTCTCTAAAATCTACTATACCACTCTGTATGCCTTTGTGTACTTATAGCTTAGCTCCCACTTATAAGTGAGAACATACAGGTTTTGTTTTTTTACCCCTGTGTTACTTCTTTTAGAATAATGGCCTCCAGCTCCATTCAAGTTGCTGCAAAAGACATCATTTTATTACATCTTACGGCTGAGTAGCATTCCATGGTGTATAGGTACCACCTTTTCTTTATCCACTCAGTAGTCGATGGTCACTTAAGTTGGTTCCACATCTTTGCAATTATGAATTATGCTGCCATAAACATACATGTGCAGGTGTCTTTTTCATATAATGACTTATTTTCCTCTGGGAAGGTACTTAGTAGTAGGATTGCTGGATTGAATGGTAGATCTACTTTTAGATTTTTAAAGAATCTCCACACCGTTTTCCATAGAGTTTGTACTAATTTACATTCTCACCAGCAGTGTATAAGTGTTCCCCTTTTTCTACATCCATACTAACATCTCTTCTTTTTTGACTTTTTATTAATAGCCATTTTTGCAAGAGTATGATGGTATCTCATTGCGGTTTTAATTTGCACTTCCCTGATGATTAGTGATGTTGAACATTTTTAAATGTTTGTTGGCAATTTGTATGTCTTCTTTTGAGAAGTGTCTACTCATGTCTCTTGTCCACTTTTTGAAGGGATTATTTGTTTTCTTTCTTGCTGATTTGTTTGAGTTCCTTGTAGATTCTGCATACTAGTCCTTTGTCAGATGCATAGTTTGCAAATATTTTATCCCATTCTCTGGTCTGGCAGATACAATTTTTAAGGTTACTTTTTCTTTAGTTATTATTTCTACATCCATTAAGAGAAATTCTCAAGGCACTCAGTAATTCTCCAAGAAGAGAAGCTCACATAATGTAACAGCCAAGGAGAGGCAGCAAGGCACACAAAAAGCTGATGACTTTTGAGTAGAAATATAGACCTAACCGTGAATATTTTTGATATAGTTTGTGTTGGAACTCATAAAATAATATGTGACAATTTTCAGAAAATGAGAGTTCATTGTTGTAATAGAATCAGGACAAACATTTGAGTCAATGAACTAACAGTAGAATCAACAGAAACCTTAGAAACAACCAAGAATATAGTTTTGAGTTCAAATGCATATGATTTGTCTTTGACACATATTGAAACTAGGGATTTAGCTGATCTCTACTGTGCATTGGAACCCAACCGAGGTCCTCAGTGCTATTGGAGGAGCACCTATCTCATCAATCTCCAACCCAGCACCCCTTAACTTTGCTCTGGCATCAGTATTCTTACCCCTGATTTTTTTCCTGGAAAAGAATTTGGACAAGACCTGCTTTGAAGGGAACTGTTAACATGAGTAGTTACTTTGAATTTTTTTTGAAAATGAAAATAGTAAAAGTAGTTCTTTCTGTTTTTAATGTGAAAATGTATAAAGTCAATGTAATCATGATGATAAGCTCTGGTTGTTGGTTAAAATTACATAATTATAAAAATGTTTGAAAAATATTACATATTAAATTTCAGTTTGTAAGAAAACATTTTAAATGGTCCATTTTCAAGGCATGATAAATCTAAGCACTGGCAGCCAGCCTGCAAATGTAACAAACCACAGGGAGCATGCTCTTAGAAGGTCACAATAAGTGAACAGAATGTACAGGAGGGGTCAGTCCACAAAAGGGAAGAAAGTTTTGTTATTGGGAAGTCTAAATTGAAGCAGGGAAAGGAGATAATGAAACTTAGGTGACAGCCGGGAAGATTGTAACCCCATAGTACTCGACCAGTGAGGAGAACTGTGGGAGGGACTTGCATGCTAAGAGATAAATTACCTGTTGTAATTGCCCAGGTGTGCATGTCTTCCAGACATCTGCTCTTGCAAGACAGTTATTAAAAGTCTTACCTTCACTGTTCTTCATGCCTCTAAGTCCATTCTTTGGGTTTGGACAGGTGAGCATATTTCTCACAATTTTATTAAACAAAATGTTTGAAAGCAAAAAATCTTTGAAGAATAAAATCATAAAAGGTAGTCATTAGTGGTGAAAAGTCCAATAATAGGTAGGTAATATAACTGTGTCAAGTACTACAGGAAATTAGTGTTTCACATGCATCTCAGTTATGAATAATGTTAATGTTTAAGACATTTTCATATGTTATCTCATTCAATTTTTACAGTAACCTGGCAAAGTTCTTATTATTACCATTTCTCAGCTGTGGATTTCCTGGTTCAGAGAGGATAAATAACTTTTGCAAGGCCACGTAGCTAATACCTATCAGGAGTGTGATTCAAATATACGTCTGCTATATGTTATTCATGTATTTTTTCCACTCTGTTACACTGCCTCAACATATTTAAGTTCACACCAGACCAGACCTTTAAAAAAAACTCGTCTCTATGAAATTTTCTCAACGAATATTTTTTGTTTCTTTCAAATTATTGTTAGTAGCAGTTTATAAACCCTTCAAAGCAATTTGAGATTTTGCACTTTCTTTTTTTATTTTTATTTTTTATTATTATTTTTAAAAATTATTATTATTATTTTTTTGAAGATGGAATCTTGCTCTGTCTCCCAAGCTGGAGTGCAGTGGCCAGATCTCGGCTCACTGCAACCTCCGCCTCCCGGGTTCATGCCATTCTCCTGCCTCAGCCTCTCGAATAGCTGGGACTACAGGCGCCTGCTACCACGACTGGCTAATTTTTTTGTATTTTTAGTAGAGATGGGGTTTCACCATGTTAGCCAGGATGGTCTCAATCTCCTGACCTCATGATCCGCCCGCCTCGGCCTCTCAAAGTGCTGGGATTACAGGTGTGAACCACCGCGCCTGGCCCCTTTCTTTTAAATAAACAACCCAACAC
This sequence comes from Chlorocebus sabaeus, assembly GCF_047675955.1. Taxonomy (NCBI): domain Eukaryota; kingdom Metazoa; phylum Chordata; class Mammalia; order Primates; family Cercopithecidae; genus Chlorocebus; species Chlorocebus sabaeus. The sequence continues at coordinate 36,844,165 of NC_132907.1, forward strand.
AGGTGACAAAGTTCTACAACAATGGGCCTCTCCTGTAGCAAGCAGTCACTAATTTTTGTTTTCTTTCTAGGTAAATTCTGTTTATATAATTAATACATTAGTAATCCAGTTTAAATAGCCTGCCCTGACTGCTTGAATAATTCAAGTTTAAATTCTTCAATTAAAAGCTTTCAAACCACCAGGTTTCTTTTCTTCACAGCATTTACTTCTGCTTCTAATTATGCATTTATTTGTGTGATTTTTTAAATATATTTTTATCTAGGCTGTTGGCATGAGGTATTCTTACTTACCTTTGGGCCCTCAGTCCCTATCACAGTGTCTGACAGCAAATAGGTCCTCAATGAATATTTGTTAGGTGAGTGTTTGGCTAGATACATGGAAAAAAAATGGATATTTAGATTAAAAAAAGAAATCAGAAAATGAATAGGTTATTTGTACTGGTGTTTTGCAGAAGCCGTCATAAATGAGCTAGGATTTAGTCTGGACCTTGAAAAGGAAGCAAGAGTAAGACCTCAATACACATGTTGAAAATATACAATCTTTATTACAGCTTTCATTTTTTTCCACTAAGTGCAACCAAGAAAATGCATTCTAAATTAAGCCTCAAAGCTTTCTTTCTAAACATATGTAGAAGTAGTTATGGCTATATTAAGTAATGCAGCTAATTAAAAGAGGAAATGAAAATCTTTCTTAAATGAACCTCTCACTTCCCCCCTGGTTTCCTTTAACACTATGTATCTTTGAACTATAAAATGTTTCATTACAAATGACTTTTACTAGAAGGTTAAATTAAAACTGTATTTACTCTTTTTGTGTTTGCTTTCTTTCTTTTCTTTGTTTTTTGTTTTAGAGCGAGACGCGGGGCCTCGTTCTATCATCCAAGCTGGAGTGCAGTGGCATGATCACTGCTCACAGCAGCCCTAAACTCCTGGGCTCAAGCAATCCTCCCATCGCAGCCTCCCAAGTAGCTAGGACTACTGGCATGCTTCACCATGCTTAGCTAAGTTTTTTATTTTTTGTAGAGATATGCTCTCTCTATGTTGCCCAAATTGGTCTAGAATTCCTGGCCTCAAGAGACCCTCCTGCCTTGGCCTCTCAAAGTACTGGGATTACAGGCATGAGCCATGGTGCCCAGCTAATTTGTTTGTTTTTGTAGAGAGGGGGTCTCTCTCTGTTACCCAGGCTGGTCTCAAACTCCTGGCCTCAAACAATCCTCCCTCCTCTGCCTCCAAAAACACTGAGATTATAGGTGTGAGGCACCTTGCCCGGCCCATATTTACTCTCTCTACAGACCTGCGTGGTGCATTAGGAATGGAAGAAACAATTAAGTACATCTTGGTCAGAGCTAAGGGACGTATTTGCTTGATTATTGTTTGGCTTGTATAATGTCTGAAAAGATAATACAACTAGGGCAGCTGTTTCACTTGCTCAACATGCAAGACTCTTTGTACCACTGCCTTTCAGCAGGGCTGGTTCATAACTATATGTCCCTTGCCTAGCCCTTGCAGATGTCTGAGTTTTTTATTTTTTATTTTTATTTATTTATTTTTCGAGACGGAGTCTCGCTCTGTCGCCCAGGCTGGAGTGTAGTGGCCGGATCTCAGCTCACTGCAAGCTCCGCCTCCCGGGTTCACGCCATTCTCCTGCCTCAGCCTCCCGAGTAGCTGGGACTACAGGCACCTGCCACCTCGCCTGGCTAGTTTTTTGTATTTTTTAGTAGAGACAGGGTTTCACGGGGTTAGCCAGAATGGTCTCGATCTCCTGACCTCGTGATCCGCCCGTCTCGGCCTCCCAAAGTGAGATATCTGAGTTTTTAAGTTTTGACAGAATGTTCTCCCTTTTGATTACAACCAAAGAGATTATATGACTGCATCAAAGCCTTCTTTATTTGTACATCTCTTCTTTTGTCCTTTTCTAAATTTTCACCCTCCCCTTCACTTTTCTTGACATCCTTCAAACTTTTGCTCTCAGCTTTAATTGTCTGTTCTAGAAAATTAAACATAAATTATTGCTTTGTTATAGCATTTTCATTATTTCATTTTAAAAGGAGACTCACCTGGGCATGTCACAATATTCGCCTTGATTTTTATCTGGAACAAAGAGACTGAAGGTAGCTTTCAGACCGTCTTCATGCTAGCTTGGAGAGGATATTTATTTTGTCACTAATTGTTCATTCAAATATGCTCTTCAGTGTTCTTACTACAATTCAGTTGTTATAAACATATTCACACCCCTTCTTCTTCCCCTTACCAGGATTGTTCCTCTTCTGCTGGTTATGTTTTTCTCTTATCAGATAATTGAGTTTAAAGTGTATATAGTCTAGACAAATGCTGCCAGATGAGACAAGATGACACAAGAGTACATTTTAAGAAATAATGACCAGAAGAGGACATATTGTACACGACTCCACTCCTGATTGATTGCCTTCATTACATAGCTCCAGCAACACAAGAGCCACATGCACTAAGAAATCTGTATACTCTGCTCTCTTACGACTATCTTTACTTAACATTTAGAAAAATCAGCATCATTTCTAGGTACAGGGAAGAAAACATCCAGCTAAAATAGGGTAGATAAAAAACAAAGGTCCTAAGAAATGGGATTCAAGGGGATGCTATGAGGAAGACTTGAGTTTAAAAACAACAAACAAACAAAACAAAACAAATACACTTTGTATTTTCACAGTCAATAGAATAGCAGCAAGATGTACTGAAAATTACCTTGGAGCCAGGAGCCCTGAATTCTTCTTCTTCTTTTTGAGTAATTACTCAGTAGTGGGATTGCTGGGTCAAATGGTAGTTCTATATTTAGTTCCATACTGTTTCCCATAGAGATTGAATTAATTTACAATCCCACCAATAGTGTATCTGCATTCCTTTTTCCAGGAGCCCTGAATTCTGATCTGGGTTAGTCATTAATTCAGTGTGTGAACTTAGGAAAGTCACATAAACTTTCTGGCACTCATTGTTATCATTTTCAAAATAAGGAAGTTGGTCTAGATGATTTCCAAGTTATTTTCTGGATTTGAAATTCTATGATGTGAAGACAAAAGATATTATCATCTACTAATAATACTATAAAAAAAGAACTCGAATAAGTCAATCCCATCAGAATGCCTGGGTTGAAATATTGCCTCTATTTCTTATTCACTCCAAGATCTTTGGTCCAATTTTAACTTCCTTAAGTTCAATCATCTCACCTGTAAAATGTGAGTATTAACAATATCTGCGAGATGGAATCGTTGGTGAATTAAGACAGATACTTCACATAAAGCCAAAATATGGTGCTGGTGCAAAGAGGGCACTCCAACGCTAGACATTTAATGTAGGCTACAGTCTTCTTGCAAATAACTAGGAAGAAAAACACCAAACATAAATTTGTATTTTTAAAATGAGTTTCATATCTCCTAATATGACATTTTAAAAATCATTTGTTAACAGATCAAACCTAGCTCATTGTATTCCTCTTCTATGTCAGTCCGGTTTAGTCTAGGGTGGAGCTGGGTAAGTGAGCCTGAGGCAACAGCTAAACTCTGCCCTTTACTGAGTCTCAGTCTTAGGCTTTTGACAGCCTCTTGGCTGCTGGGGAGTTCAACTCAGACCCAGGTAGCCATTGTCTCCGTCACTAACAAGAATTTAGAATACATGTGACTGACAATGGATGATCCAACATCCGTAATTTGCAGAGTCTTAACTATTCTCTAAAGCCAGTCTGTCCTTTCAAAGGGAAAGCACTCCAGGACCACCGAGCTTTGGTTTCCATGGCAACAATGTGGGTCAATTGCTGCAGTCACACCTTCACCAGCCTTGATTGCATTTGGCAATTTACCATCTTCTGTGCTTCCTTTTGTTTGAGCCTCTCTCATTTGCTTAATTCCCTTCTCTATTGGGAGAATCTTAAAATGCAAAACTACAGGAGCTGAATTTAAATTAAAAACTGCAGAGGCTTAAAGAAACACACCTCTGGAGAGCACTATTTATCTTATAACTCTTTGACATGTGCTTCTTGAAATCAAGTCTTACGTCCTCAACTTCAAAATCTTGCTTCCCATATTCTGTTGCAGCTCAGAAATTCTTTGCTTGCAATGCCTTGTGAGTTTTTCTTGGAAAAAGCAGCAGCATTTCTGCCTCCTCAGACCATATTCTGATATCATGAATGTCACAATTACTAGGATAAAGTCCAAATTCCTTAATCTGTTATTTAAAGCCCTGAATCATCTGAGCTTTCCTTGCAGCTTACTGCCTTCCTCTTACCCTTCTTTTACACATGATGCTCAAGTGTTCACTTTCTTTCAGATTCTTGAACACACCCTATGCTCTGGACCCTCCCGTGTTATCCTCCCTTATGGGAGGACTATTCCCTCAGTCTCTGCCTGGCTATCTCCTACTTGTCCTTCAGATATCAGTTTAGGTGTCACTTTCCACAGGAAAGTTTTCCTACACCCTGGCTTTGGTCTTTCGTTACACCATGTGCTTCCTTATTGTACCATTATCGTACTTTAGTAACCCCTGTAAATATCATACCTCTTTTGTAGTTTGTGAACATTCTGAGTATTGGGGCAGTGTCCATCTCTCCACCCTTCACGCAACAACCCCACTGCTGCATTCCCACTGCCCTCCCAGGCCTTACTACATCACAGGCATTTGTTAAATATTTGTTACATGACTGAAAGCACTTTTCCCTGCTAGATCATCTAAGCCATTTGCTGTACATCTCCTAATCTTGATATTCTGAACCTCCTTTCCATCCCACTACAAGTATCCACTAGAATGTGCTTTTCATTCAAGATATATTTGCAGTCTTCCTGTTTTTTACTGATATCTGAGATATTCACTGATATCAGTGAATATCCAGTCACTCAAAGTGAAAAAATTTCAAAATTCTTTGTCTTTTTATTATGACAGATTGCATTAAACATCAATTTTTAGGTTCTGTTTAATATAACTCTCCTAAGAAGATTTAAAAATAAGCAGTAAATGAAAGTGTTGAATTGAATAAAATAAATGGCATTACTAAGCCATGCACCTGTAGTTGTCAAACAAGTTCTCTAGCCTGCTGCCTAGCAGGCCCTGGACCCCTTCTTGCTACTACACACACAGTGGTGCATTTTAGAGCTCCTCACTCAGAAGCCAGGGAACAGGAAAGACACACTGTCTCCCAATGTGACACCACCTGGCTTCAGGGACTGGGAATTGCAGTCACTGTTTGAGCCAGGTATTGATGTTGAAGATGCCACCACTCAGGACAGCAGTCCCCTCTCGCCTGTGGTTTCACGTTCCTAGGTTTCAGTTTTCAGTGGTCAACAATGGTCCATATGTATTAAATCGAAAATTTCAAATGAACAATTTAATACGTTCTCAATTGTGTGCTGTGGTAAGGTGTGTGATGAAATCTTGCCTCATCTCACTTTGTCCTGCCTGGGATGTGAATCATTCCTGCATCCAGAATCTCCATGCCATAGGTGCTCCCTGTCCCTTTGTCACTGAGTGACAGGCTCGGTTATCAAATCGACTGTCACAGTTTCACAGTCTTGGTGTTCAATTCATCCTTATTTTACTTTAAAATCACCTACTGTGCAAGAGGAGTGAGGCTGGCAATTCGGATATGGCAAAGAGAAGCCGTAAAGTGCTTTTTTTCAGTGAAAGGTAAAAGTTCTTGACTTAAGGAAGAAAAAAAGTGGTATCCTGAGTTAGCTAAAGTCGATGGTAAAAATGAATTTCTATCCATGAAGTTTTGAACAGAGTATTGTTGTAATTGCTCCCTTTTACTATTATTGTTAATTTCTTACTATGCCTAGTTTATAAATTAAACTTTATCATAGATACAAACATATAGAAAAAATATAGTGTATATAGGCATCCACTGGAGGTGCAGAAACATTTTCCCCATAAATAAGGGAGATTACCATACTTGGTACACTGATACCATGATATTTTGAGGTTGATGTTTTTGACACTTGAACATTTTGAATGGTTAAATTTTTTAAATTGTTGTTAAGTAACCTATGCAATGGATATCCTCCCTTTATCTCTGAGTCTTCTATTCCATCACAGTTCCACCTCTATTTCTGAGTGACACTCCAATCTTGACCCCAATGCATTAGTTTGGCCCATGTTGGATTTCAGATGTCTGCAGGACATCAGATAAAAATAAGTAGTAGATGCTGAGCTATATGGTTAAATGCTTCAAAAAATATTGGAGTAGAAGAGTTCAAGTATAAATGTCTTGATCACCGAGGGAAACAGTAATAGGAAAAGGAGCTGGGAACCAAGGAAAGATCATGAAGAACCACTCCACTGAAAGTTGTACAAGAGAAAAGGAAGCTTCAAAGGATGATAAGTGGGGAAAAAGAGGGAGCAAGAGTACAATGCCAGAAAGTGATCATATAAGGTAAGCACCAAAAAGTAAATATGGGACTTGTCACTCTCTGAATTTAAAGAAAAAGTTTTTATGGCCTAGAACAGCAGTTTAACATGTGTCTACTTGGGCTGCTATAACAAAAGACCATAAATTGGGTGTCTAAAATCATAGACATTTACTTATTACAGTTCTGAAGTTTGAGAAGTCCAAGGTCAAGGTGCTGGCTGTTTTGTTTCTTGGTAAGAACTCACTTCCTGGCTTGCAGATGGCTGCTTTCTTGTTGTGACTTCACATGGTGTGGGGAGGCAGGGGCGGGGGGTGGTGGAAGGGAGGGAGGAAAAGAGAGAGAGACAGAGACAGAGAGAGACAGAGAGAACTCTGTTCTCTTTTAGAGCACTAATTCCATTATGAGGGCTGCACCCTCATGACCTCATCTAAACCTAATTATTAATTCCTCTCAAAGCCCCACCTCCAAATACCATCACGTTGGGAAGTAAGGCTTCAATGTATGAATTTCAGAGAACACAAACGTCCAGCCCATAACGGTGTGGATACAGGCATCATCTCCCCTTTTTGATTTCTTTCTTTTAGCTCTCCTCCTTGGAGCCCAATATCCCAATCTCCTTACAGGTCCCGGTCAAAGCAGTAACTGAGAGGTTGTAAAGCAAGACTTTCAATGGGCTTATCAGGGGTTCAGTTGCTGTGGAGATCAATAATAGGATGAGAAGTGAAGTAGAAGGCAAATTGCAGTAAAATGTTTCCTGTTGGAGGCTGAAAGCAAGGTCAAGACATCAGGGGCTCATTGTTGCTGGACGCTGGCCAGTCTCAGACTGGCTGTAAGTCATGGAATGTGAACACACCTATGTGTGTGTGTAACAAAGTCATACGCAGTGTATTCAATGCTACTGTCTCCTTCCCCCACCCCCAACATCCTTCCTTTTAAATTGTTTGCATGTGGTTCCTTTTTAAAATGGTATAACCTAAACACGAACTGCTACTTTTAACTGATGCAGAGAGACCTTATCATCTTTATTTCTTGTGAACAAGCTTTACTTTTGAGATTTTGAGAAGGCAGAGAAATGCTGTAATAAAGAATGCAGATAAGAGATAGGAATTTGAAGGAAGAGAAAGAATTAGAAGAGAAGAAAGAGGATGAGGAAACATATTGATGAGGGAGGAGAAATGAGAGAGGGAGGGAGAGAAGAGAGGATAGGAGAGGGGATGAAGAATGGAGGGTATGTATAGTAAAAAGAGAAACTTGAATGATGAATTTCTTTATTCCCCTCAGCAATTGATAAAGAACTTATAATTAATTTAAAAAGGAAGTCAAGGTGAGAATTAGGTAAAGAATCATTGACTAAATACTTCTTTTACTATCTTTTCTGGTCAAAGAGAGTAAACAAAGGCCAAATATTCACTACATCTCTTGTTAAATAAAATTTATGCAAGTCCATTGATTTGATTAATGAACTTCTGCACTAGATTCCAACAGACCAAGTCTAAATGGAGTCACTCAGGCCAAAGCTCCATCCCACCAAACTGAAATTTGTTGTTTATCTGACCTGAGAAATCAGGAGAGAGATAATAGCCAAATCCCCAAACAGATCAGTTTTAACCTGCATGATAAGGAAGTCCCCTGTGCTTCAGTAATTACAAGAAAAGTAACCTAAAGTAACCTGATGTCAACCAATCCTTTTTTTGGATTATACCATTTTATCGTCCTTGCTTAAGTTGCCTTATAAAAACGGAATCTTTTGCCATGCCCAATGGAGTACCTGTTTAAACCTTTAAATGGGATGTGCCAGATTTATGAATTGCTAATAAAACCAGTTCAGTCTTTAAACTTAATCTGTTGAAATTTCATCTTTTGACACTTTGGATAATCAATTATAATGGACAAATGTCAATATATCACATATTTTACATTATAAACCACCACTTTTAGAGATCACAGGAATTTACTTCTTTTACATTTACGTTAGACTGGAGTGGCTGTAGTGCAGATAAACACATTGATAATGCTGCCCATCCTTCAAGGAAATGGCACAGGACTTACTGATGAACTCAGTGTGTGTTTGGTAGGGAAGGGGTAAGACTAGGAGTGTGGGAAAGAGAAGAGTCTTCAGGGATAATTGCAAAGTATTTTACAGAGATGAGGAAGCCTTACAGAGAAACAGGTTTGGAGGCCGTATTAAGAATGAGTTAAGCTGTTAATGAGAGAAAACCACACTCCACGGGCTTGGACACTAATAGTCCATTCATTTCAGCTAACAAGTAGCCTACAGTTAGGCTTTTGATGGCTAATATCAGCTTAATGATGCCATATAGAGATCTCCTCACTGGCCACTCTTTCTCAGCAATCTTTACCAGAGTCTCCTCATTAATTTATCCTCAAAATATTGCAATTTCTGGAAAACTTATAGATTCCTCCCTTTCCTCCTTGCTTGATTCCCTACTCTGTGCTCCCCCTGGTGTCTTCCCAGGAGATGGCATCCATTATTATTCCTGTAAATACCACCTAAATGCTCATGACTATGAAATTTACATCTCCAGCTAGGATCTCTCCTCCAAAATGCAAATGTGCACATACAACACCAAACTGGATACTTCTACTTGGGTCTCAGGACATAAAGAAATGTCAAAATAAACATGTTCAAACTGAATTTTGCTCCTGTCACAAGAATTAGAGGTTGACTGAGTTACATTCTATTTTCAACTCCACTTTTCTTTCTCTGCCCACTCTATGAGGTTACCAAAGGTAAAAATTCAATTGTCCATGCACTCCTACACCTGATGGTGTCTGTGTGACACGATTCTGAGCAATGAGATAGATATCTCCTAGTGCTGCTCTTTCCCCTCATTTCTTCTTCATGACTGAAGCATGAACAGAAGGCTTAAAGATTCAGCAGCCATATGGTGGCCATGAGGCTATAGAGATGAAGATAAAAGTTGAAACACTAAGGGTGGCAGAGAGGAAATAGAGAAAGAGCCTGGGCCTGTCTATATGGCATCATTGAGCTGATGTTAGCCATCAAATGCCTAACTGTAGCCTCCTTTTTAGGTGGAATAAATGGAACTATCAGTGTCCAAGCCCCTGGAGTGTGGTTTTCTGCCATTGCAGCCCAACTCATTCCTAACCGATGCGGCCTCCAAGCCTGTTTCTTCTTTAAGTCTTCCTCATCTCCGTAAAGTACTTTGCAATTATCCCTGTAGACTCTTCTCTTTCCCACACTCCCAGTCTTACCCCTCCCCTACCAAGCACACATGCTGAGTCCATCAGTAAGTCCTGTGTCATCTCCTTGAAGGACAGGCAGCACTGTCAATGTCTTTATCTGCACTGCAGCCACTCTAGTCTAACTTAAATGCAGAAGCTCCTTAGCTGTCTTACCCACTTCCATTTTGGCCTCTTACCAGTCACTTCTCAACCCAGTAAATCTTTTCAAAAATGCTAGTGTTATCATCACGTCTCTGCTTAAAACCCTTTACTGATTCCTGTTGCACCTATACTAGAGTCAAAGCCACATACTAAGACTTATAAGAAGCTCATGGTCTCCTATTCCCTCCTTCACCAACCCAGCAGGTGTCCCTCCAACCCTTCCTCAGGAAGCTCTAGCCACAATGGCTTCCCAGAGCACCATAAATTCTCTTAGGTCCCCAGATTGTTTTCGCATGTGGGTCCCATTCTTACCCTCTGCCCATCACATTTATTATAGCTTCCTTCTGCCTTCAAGTCTCATTTAAGTGGTCTCCAGTGAGGCCTCTTTGACCACCCTATTAAAATGAAAATAGTCTTTCCTACCCAACCCCATTGCTTTCAAAAACAGGAAGAATTTTTTATAAAGCACCTTCTACCATTTTGATACGTATCCACTTAGGGAAATAGAAATCATATCAATTTGTTTTAACAGAGAGAATTTAATATAGATAATTGGCTAAACAGGCATTGGCAGGATGAAAAAACAAACAGGGGACACAGGTACTACATAGATAGTAACTGTAACAATCTTGGTTGAGAGTTACCAGACCTCAGAGGAGGAGCCCTGCTGGGCTGGGACGCAGAATTCTGAGGGTGTCACTTGTCTCCTGCACCACTTCAGGAAGTTGGAGGAGGGTCTGGCTGTGAGAGTCTAAGGGAGGGTGCACCTAGCTGGTGCTGGCACTTCTGACAGGTTGCAGAGAAGCTGGTCCTGGGAGTGATGAAAGAAACTAGAAAGCTGCATAACAACCAGTGATGCTGGAGTAAACCACATAGCAATAATTCCTGCGGGGGCGAGAGAGAGAATAGGCAGGAGCAATTCCCTGTTGCTTCCTATTGCCTTTCAGTCTTCCTTAGTGCCCCCTATTGGTAGAGCCTAGAATGGATCCACCTGGCAAAAGAAATGTTTGCAGAAGCCCAGGTTAAGCAATTCAGAGGAGCAAATAAAAGAGTAGATTTAGAGATGAGCTATCATAGCTTTATGACCAGCATTGTATTCATTTGCTTAGTATCTTTTCTTTTCTACTAGACCGTATGTGTTCAGTATCTATGTCTCTCTTTTTACTATTGTAACCCCTCCACCAACCCATGTCCCCCATGTGCACAGCACAATAGCAAGTAGACAGAAGATACTCAACAAATATTCATTGCATGGATGAATAATAGATGAATTTATTAGATTCTTTTCCTCAGAACTACTCAGCAAAATGTACAATTCAATTCTCATCAGTAAAACATGAGACATTTAGTGCCTCATATGATGTTCTAGGCATTTGGGCTAAAAATGCCTAGAACATCATATGAGGCAGTTTCTTTTCATTCAGGTGGGAATTTAAGACATTTTCATATGAAGCTAGGTAATAAAATGCTGTGGCAACATTCATATGTTTAAATGTCCTAAGAATTGAAGAGGCATCAAAACTTATATCAGAAAATAAAAAGGTAAATGCAGGTTTGGAGTGATTCAGGAGATGTGCAGAAGAACTTATAATCTGAAGCAGGCTTGAGAGAGGAGGGAGAAAAGCAAAACTGTGAAGGAAGGATAAGTTTGGCAGGTTTTGAGATGATTCTGCTGAAAGCAAACAAATGAGAGATAGTAGGAGAAGTCATTGGAAAATGGAATTGGAACCAACTGTGGAAAACCATCAATTTTGGAGTTCAAATTATGGGTATTATGTCTTTTGCAAAGAGGGGGCATTAAAACACTTTAAGCAAAATAAATGATGCTGCTGTTGGGAATATTTTCTGAAGATAAATCTGGCAGTACCATGGGTAATTGATTGAGTGGGTAGAAACTAGAAGCAGGAGGACCGGTTAGGAGCCTATGACAATAATTCTGATCCAGATAAAGATAATAGTAGAAATAAAGGAAAGAGATAACAGGTAACATTTAGAAGGAAGGCTAAATATCACATAATACAGATTCAGTCTGGGGCAAGGAGGGTGGAGAAGATATCTAGAATTAATCCACAGTGATACACATAGGATTCAGAAAGGTGGAGATAGAGCAGAGACTACCTACTTATCAGAACTTGATTAATAATGGCATCAGTACAATAAAAATCACAGTGAATTATTTTCAGTATTTTAATTTTAATTTTATGTTCAGGGGTACATGTGCAGGTTTGTTATGTAGGAACACTTGTGACTTGGGGGTTTGGTGTACAGATTATTTCATCACCTGTATACTAAGCATAGTACCTGATAGTTTTTTTTCCCCTGAACCTCCCCCTCTCTCCACCGTCCTCCCTCAAGTAGGCTCCAGTGTCTGTTGTTCCTCTCTTTCTGTCCATGTGTTCTTATTATTTAGCTCCCACTTCTAAGTGAGAATATGTGGCATTTGATTTTCTGTTCCCATGTTAGTTTTGTCCTTTTTTATGGCCGCATAGTATTCTATGGTGTTACCACATTTTCTTTATCCAGTCTACTGTTGATAAACATTTAGTTTGATTCCAGGTCTTTGCTGTTGAAAAATTACAGAGAGTATTTGTCATCCAATAACAAAAGTCAGCATTTTGAAAAGCTAATATGAATCTGGAAGAATGTATATATCTTCATCTTGAGGAACTTCAGAAGGACGAGGCTTCTGGAAGTTATAATAGTCAGAAGATGTCTCATTTCCATAGATATGCTCCTCGAAATTGGACTGCCGTGTGTTTTCATATAGTTCCTTTCCGGTTTTTCCTTTAACTTTGGGAGGACCTGCTTCCACATTTTCATAGTTTTTGTGTACGTTATTTCCCTTGACAGCAGATTTGTGGTCTTGGGTTTCAACTGAGATTTTATGCCTTAAGCCAATGATGTGGGGGCCCAAGAATGTTTTAGTACAGACTTTTCTCCTGCTGCTTCTCCTTTGCAAAAACTTCGGTAAGGTAAATCGTGTGGCAACATGGCGTTTACAGTGCCAAGCACACCCAATTCCACAAACCACTAAGAGTAAAAGAAGCGAAATTCCTACAGAAATGGCCACTAAATTATTTCCACAGCTTTTCAACATTTCTGTATGAACAGTGCTGTTTAGTGGTTTGGTGTTACCCTTAATGAATTCACAAATTCACAATGTAATTCCTTGTAGCCTAGTATTATTCAAAAATGAGTTTGGAAGCTCTTTTAGGCATTTCCTTTTCAGAGCTGAAAGAATGCTATCTGGTAAAGTCCTGATGCAATTAGAGGAGAGAATGTATAAACTTGTATAAACTTATTTTTGGAAGATGGCTCTCTTCGTGTGTGATGCTCTTCACATTACAGCCATTAATGTATAATTGTACTGTATCAAGGGGATTTTATTCCATTCCGCTTCCTTTTCTGTTAATGAATCACAAAATGAAGCAGAAATGAGTGGAAGATGACAGCAGAGTAGAAAACTCAAGAAAAAGAAGGTTGAATGTCAGGTACTGTGGCTCACACCTGTAATCCCAGCACTTTGGGAGGCCGAGGCGGGTGGATCACGAAGTCAGGAGATCGAGACCATCCTGGCTAACAAGATGAAACCCCGTCTCTACTAAAAATACAAAAACTTAGCCGGGCGTGGTGGCGGGCGCCTGTAATCCCAACTACTCGGGAGGCTGAGGCAGGAGAATGGCATGAACCCAGGAGGGAGAGTTTGCAGTGAGCCAAGATCGTGCCACTGCACTCCAGCCTGGGCAACAGAGCGAGACTCCCTCTCAAAAAAAAAAAAAAAAAAAAAAAAGAAGGTTGAAAGTTCTGCCATCCAGAAACCTCCTCTAAATTAAAAATATGTTAATTGCATACTTACTATCTAACATAGAAAAATTACTGATTTTCACCAATGCATTAAACACCAGCATATAGTGAGCTTCTGCTTTTAGTATAAAATACACTACCTGTTGTGATGAAAGAAAAAAGAGTTAGAAAAATCCTGTCCCTGCCCAAGCCTGAGTAGTTTTATCACTTAGATCTCCACATAGTTTTTGACAATTAGGTTAACAATTTTCAAGTGAAAGATAATGTTCTGAGCACAATAGAAGAAATGGGACATGTGCAGACAAGTGCAATCATCTTCATTACCTGTCACCTCTTCTGTGAAGCCCTGCCTATCCTTCTTTGGAGCAGGCAGAGGCCTTGTCTTTTTCTTAACCATTCCTTCATCTGCAATCCTGCATTAATGAGTCCATTCTCTACTATAGCGCCATAACCTAAATGAGAGAGGATTGTATTCTTACTCGGTTAAACGGTGGGCAGGGTTCAGGTCATTTCATCCGTATGTTCCTAGAGAACAGCACAACACCTAGCACAGAAAATGCATCCAATCAATATTTATTGAATGAAAGAATGCATTTAAAAATGACTGCAAATTTCAGCATCTAATTGCTTAAGATGATAGTTTAAAACTCAAGGGTGCACTTTATGCTTAAAACATGAAATGAGACCTTTAAAGTAAACAAATGGATTTTCAAAAGCCTTTGTATCACAGGTTTTCTCATAGCTTTCAGAAAATAACTTCCATCTAAGATGATTTTACATTGTTTTCTGTTGATGCTTTAAAATGGCAAGGAGATAAGAAGGGGAAGTGTTCAACTGGGCTGCATGTTCCCTTGTGATTTTATGAACAAAACATTATTACTGTATGTTTTCAGTCTGGATGTAGACATAGATCCAGCAGTGCCTGTGAAATGATTATTATCATTTATGGAATGGTATCATCAATAATGTTTAGTTAAGAGCTTCAGCTTTTAAACACCGTTACAGGGATTATCTCATTTAATCCTATAGCTGCTGTATGCAGTAGGTACTATTTGTATCATCATTTTATAGATAAGAAGAGAGCCTTAAAGAAGTTAAGTAACTTCCTTACAACCAAAATGTGACTGAATGAGAATTCAGGTAAAAATTTCCCCAAAATATTATTGATCCAAATATCTGTAACATGCCAAGTGCATCAGTCACTAAATTTGTATAGCTTGATGAGCTCTGAGGTTTTTGAAGGTTGGAAATTATATATTATTTACCTTTGTATTACCAACACCAGCATTAGACATAGAATGAGTAATCTATTAAACGTTTGTTAATGAAGGAAGTAATCTCCTTATGGGATGATAATAATAGTAACAATGAAGAAGAAAAGTAGAAATTCACAAAATGGTGCTCTGCTTTTAGTGAGTATCCATCAAAAGTTTAATGGTAATGAATGTTCATAAATTTGTCTAAGGTTAGAATATATTAATATGCACATATTTAACTTGACATTTCATATAATAAAATTAAATAAGATGTGCAGCTAATTTATAAATTTTTTTTGATAAAAACACAGGGACAAGCACCCCAGATGCAGAAATGTTTTAATCTCCTTGGAATTTTGGGGAGTAATATTGAGGTTGAGAACTGTATGGTCCGCCACACAAGATTTACAATCTGTAGGATCCCTCCTTTATAAGGCCAGCCGCGCTTGTGTTCAAGGACAAAAGTTTAGCCAAATGACTTTAATCATTAGGACCTCATTTTCCATTTGAAACAGATGAGCGCCAATTATCTGCAAGATATTTTACGGTACACATGGTTACCAATTTAAGAAATTAGTGACTGGGCAGTGTGGCTCACACCTGTAATCCCAGCACTTTGGGAGGCCAAGGCAGGTGGATCACGAGGTCAGGAGATTGAGACCACCCCGGCTAACACGGTGAAACCCCGTCTGTACTAAAAAAAAAAGTACAAAAATTTAGCTGGGCTTGGTGACGGGCGCCTGTAGTCCCAGCTACTCGGGAGGCTGAGGCAGGAGAATGGCATGAACCCGGGAGGCGGAGCTTGCAGTGAGTCGAGATTGTGCCACTGCACTCCAGCCTGGGCGACAGAGCGAGACTCCGTCTCAAAAAAAAAAAAAAAAAAGAAAAAAAAAAGAAATTAGTTGCCAGAGTATTTGAAGTAAATTTACAAAATAAACTTTAAATATTGATTGAAATTAATCAACTTTTTGAAAGATACTAGGCCTGCAACAGAAGTCACAGTGATGGTTGAGGAAGGCTATTGTCACTTCTGCAGCTAAGGATAAGGCAATAAATTGCCCTCTTAATTTTTAAGAAGAAAAGGTATTTTTACCATCTATGTTATTCTATGTAGAGTGGACATTCTGGTACATCCAAAATATTAAAATTGTTTGTCTAAGAGATATTTACCAAGATAAAGACAAGAAGACATTTTACAGAAAAAAAAATATGCATCATTTTCTTTGAAATAACATTACAGGAAAAAAACCTGTGAGACATGAACAAAGACCTACTATAATGAAAAACATATTTTAAGCAATAATCCTTCAAATATAGTTTAACACTTAAATAATGTTCACTTTGCCCAGCTTGAAAGAAGACTCTGTTTTCATTTTGGAAAGCAGTTCCAACAGGTTACCTAATAATTTGGCATTGTTCTTAAAATCGCAAATTGCTGAGAAACTTCAGGAATTTTCAAGTAAGATCGTGCCCTTCTGTTTGGAAACAAAGTAACAGCAAAGCATAATCATATTGTAAAGGAACATCAACATCACTCTCAGTTTGTAAATTGGGCTTCCCCCTTATAGCTACATAAGGCATTTTTTTCTAAAAACTGTAATAAGATAACAATCATTGATTAATTAAAGACAAACTTGTTCCTTATAGTTTTTAATCACCAAAATACCTTAAATCAAGTTCTTACTTACCTCAAGATTGGTGTGTCAAACTCTCTCTTTTGTTCTTTTGGTTATGTTTTAAACCTGCATTGGGTTAGAACTTGTTCCTCTTTTTCACTTTGGTAGGTTACTTCCTTCTTTCCCTCCTTTCAAGTTATTTAACACTTGCAAAGTTTCCTGGCTCTAGAGGAAGTTAGTATCAGATGCAGCAGAATTAAGATAAATGGCGTGAGTTTTTGAATAAGGAAGTCTGGCCTTTCATCTTTGTCAAGTAATAATTTTTTAACTGTGTCAGAAAATAATACGTAAAACCTACATGGTTTTTTATTTGGGCCGTATTTGCAGTTCCCATTTTAATATCAGTAAAAGTCACTTCACTTGTACTTTAATTTTTTCAAAAAAGAAATATTTTAAATGTAGTAACACATAGGTCTTGGGCTTTTATTATTATTATTTATTTGTATTGCTAGACCAGTCTTCTCTTCAAATATTAATATTATGTACCAATGCTCCCAAGTTAGAGCCATACAGGTGAAATCAGTGTCCCAATTTGGGTTTGGAAAATGTTAATGTTCTTTTAAATGTATAAATAGGAATTTCCTCAGTTTATGTTTTGAGGCCCATTACTTCTGAGACATGCTAGTAGCTCTTCCATCAAGTAAATGTGGGGAATACTGCTTCCCTGGATATTCATGGGCATATCAGCATGCTAAAGGCTCTCAGCAGCCCTACAGCCAGCAAGCAAAATAAAACCAAATAAGAAAAATAAATTGTTTAACTTTGCTTAATAATAGTAGTCAGTATGTTCTTAGCACTAAGTACTCCAAGCCTTTTGTGTAATACTCAGCAAATCTTGGCAACAACCCTATGAGGGAGAAAAACTGTTATTAGTCCTATTTTACAGAAGAGGAAACAGAAGCACATAGAATTATCACTTTCCTAACAGCCTGCAGTCTGCCCCCAGCACCTGTGTGCGAAACCACTGCACTGGCTGCCTTGCTAGATTGAGTGACATGTTTCCCACATAGATATCCTTACTGACAGCATCTCTTGGAGTCCAACTCCATGGGAACACACACGAGATGCTGAATTAGACAAATTATAGATGAATTCGACAGATGAGATGACAAAGTAATGGAAAATTTGTCTTTTAAGTTGTATTGGAACTTTTTGAACCACAGAGGATTAACTTTGCATAAGGTGGTTTTAAAAAAGAGGATTTAGTTACTGAAATAACTACGGGACATTGGAAGGGCAGGATGTATTATTAATACCTGTTGAGCACTGACATTATGCCAGGCATTGTGCTAAGTGATGAGAATGCAAGAGTGAATAAACTCCCTGCAGCACTTAAAGCCAAGTAGAGAGGCTGCTGCACCCACAGAACATTTCAGATCAAAGTGATAAGGCTTAAAAAGACATGATTACAGACAGGGACAGTGGAGGTAAAGGAAAGAGGCATCCAGCTCAGAGGGTGGTCAGGGAAGGCAAGACCTGAGCTAAGCCTCATAAATAAGGTGTTAAGGCAGAATAGGGGTGTCCTGGACAAAAATCTTACAGTGAAGGAGGTTACGAAGTTGTGAAGCTACAAACCTGATGTGCTCCACATTCTCACCAGTATGTTTAACTGCAGTATTAGCCACCCCTCCAAATAATATAAACACTCGCCCGCCTAGGCACACGTCTGTAAGAAAGGCAGTGTATACAGTGTTTGTGTAAAATTATGATTTTCTCTAGAAGGCAGGACAACTGGTGCTCATTTAGGTTTTCCCTTTGAACTTAAAAAAGTTGTTTAACCCCTTATTATTTTAGTTTTTCTAAGGATAAATAAAATGGAGGGAAAATGACTGGCACTTTCCTCAAATAGAATTTTTTTGATGTCATAGATATAATTATTCTTCAAATTTATAAAATAAATGTTGTATATATTCAAAATATAATTATTGGATCATTATCATTTGTAGGGATTAGGTTTTATGTCTTGAATTCTATATTTTCCTACTTCCCAATCTTCGGCCTCACAAAGTACATATTTATTGTCTTCTTTCAGTTCCTTTTTAATCACAGCAGTTATGTCTAGGTTTCCTTTTCCTGCTTTTTCTTCTACAGTTATATGGTTTGGGTAGTTAAGGGCTTAGGAGGTAGTTTACTGTTCTATAGTGTAATTTGGACTGGATCTTTCATCTAAGTAAATCTTCCTCTCCTGTTAATTGATGATAGCAACTACTTCACTTAATTGTGATTTAAGTTTCTAGCAATTTCTTTTTTTTTTTTTTTTTTTTTTTTGAGACGGAGTCTCGCTCTGTGGCCGAGGCTGGAGTGCAGTGGCCGGATCTCAGCTCACTGCAAGCTCCGCCTCCCGGGTTTACGCCATTCTCCTGCCTCAGCCTCCCGAGTAGCTGGGACTACAGGCGCCTGCCACCTCGCCCGGCTAGTTTTTTATATTTTTTAGTAGAGACGGGGTTTCACGGTGTTCGCCAGGATGGTCTCGATCTCCTGACCTCGTGATCCGCCCGTCTCGGCCTCCCAAAGTGCTGGGATTACAGGCTTGAGCCACCGCGCCCGGCCAGTTTCTAGCAATTTCTTGTGTGTCAGTTAGTATCTATTTTAACCCATGTCCTTTTTCAGATACTTGAACTGAGTAATATTAGAGATGGTAAAAATGAACAAATGTTTGTGTTGTGAATTTTATTTGAAAACTTACCAGACTAAAAGCATCTTTCTGGCTATTCTGGAAGGAGCCCCCAACCCCCATGTGACTTGTTAAGGGTATTATGGGAATTTACATTTTAGCATAAAGCATTATGTTACCTGGGAAAGGTAATGCATTTAGTAGCTAACACATTTATTAACACTAATTGGTTTATGGGATTAACCAAAAAGTAGCTAGAGTTTTAATAGAATGTGTCACTACCTTCCAACTAAAAGTTGTTCACTCTGTGGCCCAAAGAGTTATAAAAATTTTAAAGTGGCTGGGAGCAGTGGCTCATACCTGTAATCCCAGCACTTTGGGAGGCCAAGGCAGGCAGATCATCTGAGGTCAGGAGTTCGAGTTCAGCCTGACCAACATGGAGAAACCCTGTCTCTACTAAAAATATAAAATTAGCCTGGCATGATGGCACATGCCTGTAATCTCATCTACTCGGGAGGCTGAGGCAGGAGAATCACTTGAACTCAGGAGGTGGAGGTTGCAGTGAGCCGAGATCGCGCCATTGCACTCCATCCTGGGCAACAAGAGCGAAGCTCTGTTTCCAAAAAAAAAATTTTTTTTAAAGTAAAAAAGTTGAGCAGCTAAAGATGAAGTGAGAAAGCATGAATAGGAAGAGGTAAAAATAAAACCATTGTTGCTTTAGTTATGCTTAGGGCCGATCCTGGTAGCAGCTGGCAAACTTAAATCACATAATTTGTAGAGTGTAGGGGATGGAATTTACTGAAATGGATCTCAGATATTAGTCAAGAGATTCATTCCCAAACTTGAATGTTTATCAAAATCATTTGTGAAGTTTTAAACAAATATGTAAATTTCTAGGACCTTGAAGATTCTGCTTCATCACTTCTGGAGCGGGGCCCAGAGATCTTTATTTTAAAACCTTAGAACAACATCTAGGAATTTATGGGTAGGAAAATGAGATGTTATACAGACTGTGAGGGGAGAGATGGTTAGATTTTATTTTACAGTCTTTTGTGTTATTTTACATTTTCCACTAACATGTGCCACTTTTGTACCAAAACAAACTTTAAAGCCTCCCCAGGTGATTCTGATTTGCAACAATGTCTGGGAACCACTGATACAAACGAACCCCCGGCTGCAGTGCAGATAAGTGATGTGAGTTAATCCATAGCCTCCAGCCTAGACAGCAGAAGCCTGGTCTGGATATAAAAATCCAGTCCCTCCATTCTGACCCAGCACTTCTGTGTTGTACTACAACACTATCTCAATGAGGAATAGATGAGAAAAACGTCCTTAGATGTCCCCTTCAATAGTCTATCTTTTCTTCTTCTTCTTACATCACGAGGAGTTGGGGAGATACACCTACACAGATAACAAGAAGTTGGGGAGAAGGAAAAAGGAGAGCAAAATCCATTAGGGGGTCCCATAGGAATGAACTATGAAAAGCATAACCCTATTGGTGGACCCTTTTAAGACATGAAATTTGCCACCTGGAACGCTTCTCTGGCCTAAAATGATGAGCATTATTATGGTTCATTTGACAAATTAGAAAGGTTAAATTCTGGTCTGAGACTAAAAGAGGAAATGTCAAAAGAAAAAGTAAAAGGACCCAGGAATTCCATTCATTGAGTGTACACACTCAATAGAAATAAGTATCACTTCTCTTTATAACAGCTTTAGGCATAATAACTCAAAGCTCTAGAAATAACCCAAAGGTCCATCAATAGTAAAATGAGTGAGTAAAGCATAGTAAATTCATATGATGGAACACAGAAATGAAAAAGAAGAAACTATAATACTGACATACACAACATCAGGATGAAGCTCACAAACAACGCAGAATTAAAGAAGCCACATACACAATACTATATACTGTATGATTCCATTTATATGATATCAAAATTACATAAAACTTATCTATGGATATATGATAGAGGTCAGAAGAGCTGTAGTTACTATAGACCTGGTGATGCATCAGGGAGCCTTCCTGGATGCTGGAAAGTTCTGTACCTTGATCTTTGTGGTGGTTATGAGGTGTATTTTATGTAACCATTCATTAAGCTGTACATTTAAAATTTGTGAACTGTATGTAAGTTGTATCTTAATTAAAAAATAAATTGGGAATGAATAAAAGAATTCTTTTATGTTATAAAAATAGAGATAATTAGATGTATTTTTTTATTCATCCAGATTACCATCTTCTTTGGCAAGCTGGTCTACTAGTTTCAGCAAAGGAATTCTGTGCTTAATTTGAGGTAGACTTTTAACTATTTGAATTCTAACTTTATCTGAAACTTCCTGAGCCTCAGACTTGGTGAAGCTGATATGAAGATGAATTATTAATGAGTTACTAATGAATATTGAGCTTCAACCCAGTCAAAGAAAGGGGTCTTATTTTCTGAGATCAAAAATATGATCATAAATACTTTGACTTACTCAAGGGATGTGTTCCCCCAAGATCACGTACAACCCAAAAACATATAGGTATAAATCAATGTATACCTATTTCTTTTTCATCTTCATTAAGTAACACAACTGTGAATCTTGCTTTCTTTGTCCATGAGTTAGCAATGGATGGGGCTGTCCCTGAGGTTCCTTCAAATCTACTAAGTAAAAATAACAAAAATTGGTCATCAACACAGTAAGAACAGAATGTTTGAAACTGGTTTTCGTGTTTAGTATACACTTCCCTTTAGTCCAACTCCCTTTTCTTTTGGTCATAAGTCTTTCCTAATTGCTATGCAAATCAGATAACATGGTGTGAGTCTTACTTCAACTTTAGTTGAACAACATTGTCTCTTCTTCCTTCACTGTTTCCCCTTTTATTCCTTCAGATAAAACTAAATGCACATTGAAGAAATCGAATAACCATTTAATATGAAAAAATTTTGAAATATTTTACTTCTTCATGAATAAAACTGAAAACTGCATCATTCAGTATTCCTATAGCAGATACATCATTCATCTCAGCCTGTGTATATAATTCCACAGGTCATATAACCCATAAACTATTACAATGACAAGAAGTTTTTTTTTTTTTTTTAGAAGAGTTCTGTGAACTAGTACATAAGACACCAAATAAGTCATTGTTTGAGTCTGTCAACTTCTTCAGTAAATGTTGAAAAGCATAGTACAACACATTATAATTTTTTTTTTTTTTTTTTTTTTTTTTTTTGAGACAGGGTCTCCCTCTGTCACCTGGACTGGAGTACAATGGCATGATCTCAGCTCACTACAACCTCTGCATCCCAGACTCAAACGATCCTCCTGCTTCAGCTTCCCAAGAAGCTGGGACTACAGGCATGAGCCATCATGCCTGGCTAATTTTTGTATTTTTTGTAGAGATGGGGTTTCACCATGTTGCCCAGGGTGGTCTAGAACTCCTGGACTCAAGTGATCTGCCCACTTTAGCCTCCCAAAATGCTGAAATCACAGGCTTGAGCCACCGCACCTGGCCACATATTATAATTTTTAAATAACTAAATTTGAAATTGCACATGTAGTCAGGCTAGATGAGAAAACTACTGGATTCACGGGAACTTTTCTCCCACAGACAGCGTCAATCACTATTACCATTTCAAAACTGGCTGTGTTTGAGGGCTAGCTCATTAAAGGAAAATAATACCCTAAGCCTTTGCTTTAAGACCCTGCGTGATCTCAGATGTACAATGATTCCGACAATCAGTGAAAGGGAGGCAGAGAAAAGTAACAGCTTTAGATCTGCTCTTTTTACAAAATGGGATGGTGCCCTGCATAACTCTATTTCGATAAGGAGAAGCAGAGGGTGAAGAAAATAAGAAAACAAACACTAAAAGAGTGGGCGGGGCAGGGGACCTGTCTAAATGGGTCTGATAATCAGGCCCCCGCCTTTTATTCTCCCTTGGGAACATGCTTTGAAAGTCAATTCATCTTTAGATGAACACTGGTAAACATTCACCCAGAACCTGAGAGCACTGGTGTAGGGCATAAATGGTCTATGGTCTCAGGTAAGCCAGTGTGATGCTCCTGCTAAACCTGCTTTGTGCTTCCATGTAGACATCACCTTCTCCTTGGATATATTAACTATAGATTAGGCTAAAGTCACAATGGTCTTTCTTAAGTGACGTATCACTTACCATGATATGCTCCTTTTATTAATTTATTAGAATTTTAAGTCTATCTCTGTGTTGTCCTCAGAGTCTATTTCTATCCCTGACATTGATTAATTGGGGCCAGTCATTCAATCACAGAGCATCTCAATTTCCTCATCTGTAAAATGGATTTTAAGAAGTCAATGATTCTTTGGTCCAGTTGCTCACTGGAATCTCCCGAGGAATTTTTAAAACATGAGTGCTTAGGTTCCAGGCCATAAAAATGAAAGCAAAATCTCTGAGGGTGTAACTCAAGCATTACTATTTTTTAAAGTCCCTTGGGTAAGCAGATGTCCCCTGCTAGTCAGTATTGAACACTCAGAGCTTTCTTGAACTAATATTCCGTGACTCTCTGCTGTACCCTCTTCAGTAAATCACTTAACTCTTTACTTTGGGTTTCTTCACATGAAAAGGGAACTTGAGAGAGTGTGTTGAAAGAAAAACAGCCTGCAAAGTGCTTAAAGTTCATCAGAGGAATATATGTCGCTAAAAAGAAAGAACCCAGGGCCGGGCGGAGTAGCTCAGGACTGTAATCCCAAACCTTTGGCAGGCCCAGGCAGGAGGATCACCTGAGGTCAGGAGTTTGAGACCAGCCTGGCCAACATGGTGAAATCCCGTCTCCACTAAAAATACAAAAAATTAGCCAGGCGTGGTGGTGGGTGCCTGTAATCCCAGTTACTCGGCAGGCTGAGGCAGGAGAATTGCTTGAACCAGGAGGGGGAGATTGCAGTGAGCCGAGATTGCACCATTGCACTCCAGCCTGGGCGACAAAAAGGAACTTCGTGTCAAAAAAACAAAAAAAGAAAGAAAGAAAGAACCCAGGAATTTGCATACTGGCTAAAATGGCACTAATACTTCACATTTATTGGGCACTGAACATAAGTCAAACATTTCTCTAATCCCTTTATATGAGTTTCCTTTTTTAATCCCCACAAGAAGCATGCGGATGAATATTATTCACTAGTTTGGAGATGAGGAAACTGACACACAGATCAGTTGAATTACCAACCCAAGTTCATACAGCTTATGCCAGAGCTTAAATTCCAACTTGGATCACACAATTTGAGTCTAGAGCCTGTGCTTTTGAGTCTAGAGCCTGTGCATTGTACCTCTGCAGTACTGTGAGCTACCCTTTTATTTTTTACTTTGTTTATCTAAATTCCTGTGATGAAGTCCCAGATTAAAATCTGCTTTATTCCAAAGGGGATGAAGTCAAATTCCTATTTATTTCACACCATCCGATCTGAGCTAAAGACAGTGCCCTGACTGTGGAATATTGATGGACTAGAGCAGAGCTCTTGCCCAGGCTTTAGGAAAGTATGAGAGGTTTTAATAAGTAATTGAGGAGATATAAAAATGAGAGGCTGAACTGTAAGCCCATGAAGCTGGTTATTCGAATTTTTCTTCTCTACAGTTCACAGCTGGGGAGTGACATGCTCAAAACAAGGCTTAAGTATGGCAACCCTGGCTACTATTATGCAGAATCATGGAAACAACCTCATGTGTACCTCTGACTGGATTCAGCAAGCTGCTCCAAATAGAGGCAGCCCATGTCTCCGCATACGCAAGGACATGTCCGTACTCCAGATCACACCATCTCTTGCCTGCACAACTGCAATAACCTCTTCCTGCTCTTCCTACACTGGCTATGCTACAATACTTCGTCCTTCGGCTGACAGAGTGGTATTTCCCAAATTATAAATCAGATCACATCAGACCCCTGCATAAGACCCTTTACTGGCTACCTACAGTCTTAGAATTAAACCCCAACCCCTAATACAGGCTATAAGGCTCTCCATGCTCTGGAGGCTGCCTCTTGCTGTTATTTCCTCCTGTGTCCTCCCCAGATCACTAGCCTCCAGTGACCCTTCTCTGCACTTCCTGTGCACCCAGTTCTTTCCTGCCTTAGACCCTGCACTAGCTGTGCCCATTACCAAGTTGCTCTTCTCCTAAATCCTCCCATCCCTGCATCCTTCTCACTGAGGCTTCCTCTTCCATATCCCGTCCCCAGCGAGGATTTCCATGACCTGCCCAGTTTGAAGTGCACCCCAACAGATGCTCTCACTCACTATCAACCCATATACACTGTCATGGTCACCCACACAAGACTGTCACTCACTGTCAACTCTACATACATTATCATTCCTACACATGCTTTCACTGTTATCACTACACATGCTGTCACTCCATCTCACCATCACACACTGATATCCCATACACAGGCTGCCCCTCTCTGTCACCACTATACATGCCGTCATTCACTGTCAAACCTACACATGCTGTCCCTCCCTGTCACTCCTACACATGGTGTCACTCACTATCATTCCTACACATGCTGTCCCTCACTGTCACCCCTACACGTGCTGCCATTCACTGTCACTCCTACACAGGCTATCACTCACTGTCACCCCTACACATGCTGCCCCTCTCTGTCACCCCTACATAAGCTCCCCCTCACTGTCACCTCTACACATGCTATTACTCCCTGTTACCCCTAAACATACTGTCCCTTACTGTCACCCCTATGCAGTCTGCCATTACTGTCACCCCACACATGCTGTCCCTCCCTGTCACCCCTATGCATGCTGTCATTCACTGTCACTCCTACATGTTTTCACTCACTGTCACCCCTACACATGCTGCCCCTCACTGTCACCCCTACATAAGCTGCCCCTCACTGTCACCTCTACACATGCTATTACTCCCTGTCACCCCTAAACATACTGTCCTTTACTGTCACCCGTATACAGTCTGCCCATCACTGTTCCCCCTACACATGCTGCCCCTCACTGTCACCCCTAAACATACTGTCCCTCACTGTCACCCCTACACATGCTGTCTCTCACTGTCACTCCTACATGTTTTCACTCACTGTCACCCCTACACATGCTGCCCCTCACTGTCACCCCTACACATGTTTCCCCTCACTGTCACCCCTACACATGCTGTCGTTCACCTTTCACTATCACTTCTACACTTGCGGTCACTCTGTGTCACCCCATACATGCTGCTCCTCACTGTGACCCATACACATGCTGTCATTCACTGTCACCTCTACACATACTGTCACTCCTACATGTTTTCACTCACTGTCACCCCTACACATGCAGTCACTTGCTATCACCCTTACACATGCTGGTCCTCACTGTCACCCTTTTACACGCTGTCCCTCGCTGTCATCCCACATATGCTGTCATTCACTGTCACTCCTACACGTTTTCACTGACTGTTGCCCCTACATGTTCTGTCACTCAGTATCATCCCTACACATGCTGTCCCTCACTGTCACCCCTACACATGCTATCACTCACTGTCACTCCTACACACATTATCACTTGCTGTCACTCCTACACATTCTCTCATGCACTGATGTCACTCGTACACACATTGTTTCTCACTGTCACCCCTACATACATTGTCACTGATTGTCACCCATACCCATGCTCTTACTCACTGTCACCCTACATATATTGCCATTCACTGTCATACCCACACATGCTCTCACTGTCATCCCTACACAAACTGTCACTCACTGTCACCCCATATATATTGTCATACATGGCCACCTTATACACATTGTCACTCCCTGTCACAGTTACACATGCTCTTACTGTCACCACTACACACATTGTCACTCACTGTTACCTCTACACACACTCACTCACTGTCACCCCTACATATGCTCTCACTTCATCCCTATGCCCATTATTATTGTTAGCCCTACACACAAACATGTCACCCCTGCACACATTGTCACTCTCATCTCTGCACATGCTCTCACTGTCACCCTGCACATGCTGGTACTCCCTGTTACCCCACACACACTGATGCTCACTTTCATACCAACTTGTTCCGTTTTCATAATAGCTTGTAGCACAATCTCATATTTTGATATTTTGTGTTACTCTTATCCCTCCTAAACTTAGTGCTAAGCTCATGAGAAGATGAGTTATGTCTTTCTTGTTCACTGTTGTCTTATTTATCAGTGTCTGTCATTATCATGCAAAAGGGGTTCAATAAATCTTGCTTATTATTAAATGAAAACGTAGGGATTGTTTTGGGAGAGTAATCTCGGGCTAAAACAATAGACTTTATGGTGTTAAACATAAATGCACATCACACAGCATATGCAGCACTTGTAAGTGTATTTTATATATATACACACACACAAATATTTGCACACATACAAACACACATATGTAGTTTAGAGGATAGCAAAAAAGTACAGTCAGGTAAAGAAATTGAAAATCACCACTACTTTGGAAACTCCAATTTGCCCCACC
This sequence comes from Chlorocebus sabaeus, assembly GCF_047675955.1. NCBI lineage: Eukaryota > Metazoa > Chordata > Mammalia > Primates > Cercopithecidae > Chlorocebus > Chlorocebus sabaeus. The sequence goes on from NC_132907.1 coordinate 36,871,703, forward strand.
CCATCCTTCATCTAGAGAATAACCGTCATCTTGGTTTGTTTTGGTTAATCATTCTTGTTCTTTTTAAGAATTTGGTCATCTAAATGTGTGCCTGTAAATTGTTTTGGAAAACTAGAGCACAAGTACAGGCTCAGCTAGTGTAGCAATGGCAAGATCCCCAGTCTTTGATGAGGCTCTCAGGAGAAGCGAATCCATACTGAACCATGAGACCAGCTTGTTGAGAACTTACAAAGCCCCTTCTGGGGGGCTCCAAGGTCAGTGGAACAGGTGTGGAAAGTGCCATGAGAAATACACAGCTTGTCAGGAAGCTGGCAGGGCTGTAGTGTGGACCAGACACTAGATGGCTGATGGAGACAAGGTCAGAGCCAAGGGTTGCTTTGTATTTTCTGCTTCTAAGTATGGTCTTTGGGTTGGTCAAAAAAGAACATTTCTGTGGAGTAAAAAGGACTTTTGGCTAATTCAGGCAGCAGAATGTCAAGACAAGACAATTGTAGGCAAGTATAGGGGCCAGGGTCACTGGGACATTCTGTCCTTAGGTTTGAAAAGGGTGCAAAGTTGGCTGGGTGCAGTGGCTCATGCTTGTGATCCCAGCACTTTGAGAGGCTGAGGCGGGTGGGTCACTTGGGGTCAGGAGTTCAAGACCAGCCTGGCTAACATGGTGAAATCCCGTTTCTACTAAAAATACAAAAAATTAGCCAGGTGCAGTGGCGCGTACCTGTAATCCCAGCTACTCGGGAGGCTGAGGTAAGAGAATCGCTCGAACCTGGGAGGCAGAGGTTGCAGTGAGTAGAGATGGTGCCATTGCACTCCAGCTTGGGCAGCAAAAGCAAAACTTCATCTAAAAAACAAAGTGCAAAGTTAACTTGAATAGGGTGCATTATTTCCAACAAAAACTGTGTCTGATACCATTTGATTGGTTGATTCATTTAATATTTGTTTCGTTTTACACTTTGCCTCTAGATTGTCTTTAGGACTGACTTTATTGCATACATATAAATTCCATTTGAGTTCTTTTGTTTCAAGGGACAGAGCCACAACTCAAACTGACTCATACAAAGTGGATTTACTGACCTATCTAACTAAAGAGTCTATGTGCTTACTTAGTTTCATTGGCAATCTTTTATTTCTCAAACTGCCTGATGAGTACATGGGTATTCATTATAATAATCCTCTTGAATATCTGAAATGTTTCATAATAAACTAACATAAAACAAACGTGAAATGACTGGATCCAGGGTTTCAAAAACGTCATCAGGTCTTGGTCTCTCCTCTTTTTGGTTGGTTCCCTTTCATCTAGGAAGCCCCTAAAGCTCCAGGCTCCATACAGTGGCAGGATAGTAGCAAGAATGTTTTTCCTGTCTACACTTCCAGAAGTCCTAGAGTAGGCCACTGGCCTGAGTTAGGTTCCAAGCCAATTGTTGGAACATCCTGTGGCTAGAGATGTGTGATGCTCTGATGGGTTGAGCCAGGCTCACACACCCACCCCGAAGCTAAGGAATGAGGCCATCAACTCCTCCCTACTCCAAAGCATGGCGTGCCAACGGCTAGCCATGACGTTTTGACTATAAGAAGGTGAAGGGATGCTGGGCAGGAGCAACACAAGTGACCATTTCAATTCTTGAGGATTGTATAAAGGGATAAGGGAAAAACAAAGAGTTCTCTTAAGAGAGAGATAATAACTATTTCTCAAGTTGTCTCCCAAATTCTGTTGAGGACCTAAGGCAGCCCCTAAGCAGAATTACTATCAATAAGTCATAAAGAAGCACCAATATTATCCTATTGGTAGAAGGAAATACTGGAATTATATTTTTGTCAATAAAACTAGTATTGACACTCTCCACTGTGACAAAAACTCTCCTCTTGAAGAAACTCTCCTCAGGCTGGGCCTTTTCTCTACTAAGTACCAACCTTGGCCTACACAGACTTGGAACAAACACTAACAGTTTCTCACAGCTCAAGGCCACATCCCTAAGATGACCCTAGCTGCCCCTTAAAGTGTTGCCTGAAAAAACCTCAAAGCTACCAAAAGAATCCACTGTTTGTTCCAGCCAACACCTGAAGATAGAGCTCTTGTCTCCTAGTCTCTATGGGAGAGTAGGAGCTTAACTTTGATCATGTCAGTAGCAAACTCAGATGGGTTTCACATGGAGCAACTCCCCTCTTCCTGCTTTTTGTAATTTTTTCCCTTTCCTGGCTCTACTGAGCCTCTGCTCACTCCCTCCCTATTCCCTCATTCTCCCTTTAGATGCGGAGTCACCTTTGTACAAATCAAACTTGACCACAGTTCACACTGGGCTCTTTTCCTCATTGCAATACTATATTACTGATTAAAAATCTGTTTTTTTTATTTTACTAGTGCCCAGTGTTGTTTATATTACCTTCAGGAAAAACAAACAAAAAATGTTACTGTAGAAGTGCCAGGATGCTTTGGAAGCAAAAATTTTAAAACCAAAACTTAGAGAAGGCTGCCCTCTACTGCTTAAAAATCTTGGTTTGGCAATGTGTGTGCATAGTTTTGTTTTTGTTTTCTTTTGTTTATTTTTTTCTGTCTCACCCCCTATTTTTGTATGCATGCCCAGTTACTAGTGTCTTTGTTATAAACATGACTTCTATTTAACTGATTTTTAGAAACTATCATACTCCGGACCAATACAACTTAAGCAAGATTGAATGGCTGACCTTTTTAGCTTGCTTGCTTGGCTATGGATAGACTGCCTGAAAGTACTAGTCTATAAATTAAGAGGACATCTCTGTAAGTACTTAAGACTGACCAAACAAACTAAAAATCATTGAGTTATACCATATAAATGCAATAAACTCTTCCTTTACATCCGATTAGCAAGAGAGCTTGCTCATGACATTGTTTGTCTGCACCTCTTTGATCTTTTTTTTGGTGAGTGTGAGGAGCCTTTATTAAAAAAAAAAAAATTATTTCTTCCTTTTTCACTATAGGAACCTGGACAAATATAGAAACTTTAAAAGTGAAATATTGATAAAATTTCCCTTTAAAAACTCATCAGAAAGCTAGGATGGGTAATGATCCTGAAGTGGTCCTCTCTCCAACTCCTCTATTACGGATTTCTTGGCAAACTCTTCCAAATAGTCCCTTCACTACTTCTCTGCTTTCCACCCAAATAGCTACTCTTAGCACATGACTTCATTTTGTGCTTTGCTGAGAAGATGGTCGCCTTGTGCTGGAGGCTCTGACTTCTTCCTTCCTCTTCAGCTGTGTCCAAAGTTCTCTTCTCATTGCCAGCTTCAGAGAACAGCTGTCTTCTTTGTCCCAAAGGTGAATTCTTCTCCTTCTGCCCATCCCCTCAGATTATATTCCTTCAGTAGTCCTCACTCTTCAACATATTGAAGTGCTTTTTCCATTTTAAGCAGTTATAACCCCAATGATCTTGCTGGATAATATTCTACGTGGAACTCAATTTTCCTCACCATCACTTCCCAACTTTTTGAATGACCTAAATAGACTGTTCACTCTGTCCCACCTACAGAAACTGCATTCACACAGATTAGATTAACCTCTAATTATTGTTCTTCTTTACCCTCCTGTAATGTTTTACACTTTACTTCCTGGAGTCTTTCCTGCCATCTCTTCTGGTTCTCTTTATATAACTCTGACATTTTCTGATTATTTTCCGTCTCTTCCTGTCTTCTAACTCATAGGACTTTACATGTTTTGTTTACTGGAGTCTCTAATAAAATATTTTTGAAAATTATGTACCACTTCATACACTTTTAAGTTGACATGTAGATTTTGTCGTAGTATTAAAGAGTGATATGGTTTGGCTGTGTCCCCACCCAAATCTCATCTTGAATTGTAGCTTCTCTAATTCCCATGTGTCCTGGGAGGGACATGGTGGAAGGTAATTGAATCATGAGGGTGGGTCTTTCCCATGTTGTTCCTATGATAGTGAATAAACATCACAAGATCTGATGGTTTTATAAACGTGAGTTCCTCTGCACACTCTGTTGCTTGCCATCATGTAAGAGATGACTTTGTTCCTCATGTGCCTTCTGCCATGATTCTGAGACCTCCTCAGCCATGTGGAACTGTGAGTCAATTAAACCTCTTTCCTTTATAAATTACTAGTCTTGGGCATGTCTTTATTAGCAGTGTGAGAACAAACTAATACAGTAAGTTGGTACTGATAGAGTAGGGTGCTGCTATAAAGATGCCTGAAAATGTGGAAGAGACTTTGAAACTGGATAACAGATAGAGGTTGGAACAGATTGGAGGGATCAGAAAAAGATAGAAAAATGTGGGAATGTTTGGAACTTCCTAGAGACTTGGTGGGCTCAGAAGATAGGAAGATGTGGGAAAGTTTTGAACTTCCTAGAGATTTGTTGAATGGTTTTGAGCCAAATGCTGATAGTATGGACAATAAGGTCCAGGCTGAGGTGGTCTCTGATAGAGATGAGGAACTTGTTGGGAACTGGAATAAAGGTCATTCTTGCTATGCAAAGAGACTGATGGCATTTTGCCCCTTCCCTAAGATCTGTAGAACTTTGAACCAGAGGAGAGATGATTTAGTGTATCTAAAAGACTGTTAGAAATTTCTTTTTTTTTTTTTTTTTTTGAGACGGAGTCTCGCTCTGTCGCCCAGGCTGGAGTGCAGTGGCCGGATCTCGGCTCACTGCAAGCTCCGCCTCCCGGGTTCACGCCATTCTCCTGCCTCAGCCTCCTAAGTAGCTGGGACTACAGGTGCCCGCCACCTCGCCCGGCTACTTTTTGTATTTTTTTAGTAGAGACGGGGTTTCACCAGGTTAGCCAGGATGGTCTCGATCTCCTGACCTCGTGATCCGCCCGTCTCGGCCTCCCAAAGTGCTGGGATTACAGGCTTGAGCCACCGCGCCCGGCCAAGACTGTTAGAAATTTCTAAGCAGGGAAGCATTCAAGAGAAAGCAGAGCATAAAAGTTTGGAAAATTTGCAGCCTAATGATGCAGTAGAGAAGAAAAAAAAAATTTTCTGAGGAGAAATTCTAGCTGGCTGCAGAAATTTGCATAAGTAGCCAGGAGCTGAATGTTCATCACCAAGACAATGGGGAAAATGTCTCCAGGCATGTCAGAGACCTTTGTAGCAGCCCCTCCCATCAGAGACCTGGAGGCCTAGGAGGAAAAAATGGTGTCCTGGGCTGGCACCAGGGCTCCCTTGCTGTGTGCAACCTAGGGAGTTGATAGCCTGCATCCTAATTGCTCCAGCCATGGCTGAAAGGTGCCAAGGTACAGCTTGGACTGTGGCTTCAGAGGGTGCAAGCCCTAAGCTTTGGTAGCTTCCAAGTGGTATTGAGCCTGTGGGTGCGCAGAACTTCTGCCTAGATTTCAGAGGATGTATAGAAACGCCTAGATGTCCAGGCAGAAGTTTGTTGTAGGGGTGGGTCCTCATGAAGAACCTCTGCTAGGGCAGTGGGAAGGGAAATATGGGGTGCAAGTTCCCACACAGAGTCCCTACTGGGGCACTGCCTACTGGAGTTGTGAGAAGAGGGCCACCATCATCCAGACCCCAGAATGGTAGATCCACTGACAGTTTGTACCATGTGCCTGGAAAAGTTGCTAAAACTCAATGCCAGATGTGAAAGCAGCCAGGAGTGGGGCTCTTTCCTGCAAAGTCATGGGATGGAGCTGCCCAAGGCTGTGGGAGTCAACCTCTTGCATCAGTGTGACGTGGATGTGAGACATGGAGTCAAAGGAGATCATTTTGGAACTTTAAGGTTTAATGACAGCCGTATTGGATTTTGGACTTGCCTTAGGCCTGTAGTCCTTTTGTTTTGGGCAATTTCTTCCATTTGAAATGGCTGTATTTAACCAGTATCTGTACCCATATTGTATCTAGGAAGTAACTAACTTGCTCATAGGCTCGTAGGCAGAAGGGACTTGCCTTGTCTCAGATGAGACTTTGGACTGTGGACTTCTGAGTTAATGGTGAAATGAATTAAGACTTTGGGGGACTGTTAGGAAGGCACGATTGGTTTTGAAATGTGAGGACATGAGATTTGGGAGGGGCCAGGGGTGAAATGATATGGTTTGGCTGTGTCCCCACCCAAATCTCATCTTGAATTGTGGCTCCCATAATTCCCACATGTCCTGAGAGGGACCCAGTGGGAGGTAATTGAATCATGGGGGCAGGTCTTTCCCATGATGTTCTCATGATAGTGAATAAGTCTCACAAGATCTGATGGTTTTATAAAGGGGAGTTCCCTTGGACATGCTCTCTTGCCTGCTGCCATGCTCACCTTCTACCATGATTGTGAGGCCTCCCTAGCCATGTGGAACTGTGAGTCAATTCAACCTGTTTCCTTTATAAATTACTCAGTCTCGGGTATGTCTTTATTAGTAGCATGAGGACAGATTACTACAAAGAGTAATAAAATATATATCTGATATGGTGAAAATTATATGTGCCTCTTAAATATATTTTTCCCGAAACAATGGAGCTGCATCTTCAGTTTATGAACAACTTCCACTGTAATTTAATTGACAAACATAATCTTCATTGTCATACTAATCAATCAGAAAATATGACTTTGTGTTTCAACTCAAATAAATATGCTAATACCCATATCTGTGACAACCATCTTGTTGCCAAATTCTGTCTTGGGGGGAAAAAAAAGAAAGGAATAACAACAACAACAACAACAAAAAATGAAACAAAGAATGAAGCAGGAAGTCTTGCTATGGGTTTGTAACTCAGAGGAAGTAAGACCCATGCACTTTAATATTCCTTAAAGAAGCTCAAGAAGCTCTGCAGTCTCAAATTTTCCCTTTGTTTTTGAGACTCCAATGGTGTTTATAGCTGGTAAAAATGCACCAGAGAAAAAAACTGTATGTTTCAGTGAATAGATGGATGAATGGATAGATGGATGAACAGATGGATGGGTGGATAAAAGGTATGCCATCCATTTTTTAAACGAAAGAAGGATAATTGTGGAAAATAAATTGGGAAAGGAGAAAAAGTAGACATGTGGTACCATCAGATTAGTTTCAGAAAAGAATATATAACAACTAAGCATCTGTAAACTAATTCCCTTATAAGTCTCTGTGGAGCCCAGTACTCCTTGAAACATTTTCAGGAGTGTGCATATCCTCATTTGAAGGGACTTTTCTGCAAAAATAGTTTGTTTTTTTATTTTTATTTTTTTTAGATGGAATCCTGCTCCATCACCTAGGCTGGAGTGCAGTGGCATGATCTTGGCTCACTGCAACCTCTGCCTCTCGGGTTCAAGTGATTCTCCTGCTTCAGTCTTCTGAATAGCTGGGATTACAGGTGTGTGCCACCATGCCAGGCTAATTTTCATATTTTCAGTAGAGACAGGGTTTCGCCATGTTGGTTAGGCTGGTCTTGAACTCCTGACCTCATGATCTGCCTACCTCAGCCTCCCAAAGTGCTGTGATTACAGGTATGAACCACTGAGCCCTGCCTCTTTTTTTTTCTCTGTATCTTTTTCTCTTGGAGAATTGACTCAGTCTCAAAAATCTAATTATCACCTCTAGGTAAAGGCAAGAAATCTACTGATTATTTCTTTCATTTAAAAGCACCAACAATGCCTGGTTGCAGTGGTTCATGCCTGTAATCCCAGTAATTTGGGAAACTGAGGCAGGTGGCTTGCCTGAGGTCAGGAGTTAGGCCCTGAGTAGCCTAACTGGGAGACACCTCCCAGTCGAGGCCGACTGAAACCACATACAGCCAGGTGCCCCTGAGATGAAGATACCAGAGGAAGGATCAGGCAAAAACATTTGCCATTCTGCAATATTTGCTGTTCTGCAGCCTCTGCTGGTGATACCCAGGCAAACAGGGTTTAGAGTGCACCCAACAAACTCCACAGTCCTGCAGCTGAGGGTCCTGACTGTTAGAAAGAAAACTAAGAAACAGAAAGGACATCTACACCAAAACCCCATCTATACATCACCATCATCAAAGACCAAAGGTAGATAAAACCACAAAGATGGGGAGAAATTAGAGCAAAAAAGCTGAAAATTCTAAAAATCAGAGTGCCTCTTCTCCTGCAAAGGAACACAGCTCCTCGCCAGCAACAGAACAAAGCTGGATGGAGAATGACTTTGACAAGTTGAGAGAAGGCTTCAGATGAGTAGTAATAACAAACGTCTCTGAGCTAAAGGAGGATGTTCGAACCCATCGCAAAGAAGCTAAAAACCTTGAAAAAAGATTAACAAATGGCTAACTAGAATAAACAGTGTAGAGAAGACTTTAAATGACCTGATAGAGCTGAAAACCATGGCACGAGAACTACGTGACACATGCACAAGCTTCAGTAGCCGATTTGATCAAATGGAAGAAAGGGTATCAGTGATTGAAGATCAAATGAATGAAATGAAGCGAGAAGAGAAGTTTAGAGAAAAAAGAGTAAAAGGAAAAGAACAAAGCCTCCAAGAAATATGGGACTATGTGAAAAGACCAAATCTACATCTGATTGGTGTACCTGAAAGTGACGGGGAGAATGGAACCAAGTTGGAAAACACTCTTCAGGATATTTTCCAGGAGATTATCCCCAACCTAGTGAGGCAGGCCAACATTCAAATTCAGGAAATACAGAGAATGCCACAAAGATACTCCTCGAGAAGAGCAACTCCAAGACACATAATTGTCAGATTCACCAAAGTTGAAATGAAGGAAAAAATGTTAAGGGCAGCCAGAGAGAAAGATTAGGTTACCCACACAGGGATGCCCATCACACTAACAGCAGATCTCTTGGCAGAAACCCTACAAGTCAGAAGACAGTGGGGTCCAATATTCAACATTCATAAAGAAAAGAATTTTAAACCCAGAATTTCATATCCAGTCAAACTAAGCATCATAAGTGAAGGAGAAATAAAATCCTTTACAGACAAACAAATGCTGTGACATTTTGCCACCACCAGGCCTGCCTTACAAGAGCTCCTGAAGGAAGCACAAAACATGGAAAGGAACAACGGGTACCAGCCACTGCAAAAACATGCCAAAATGTAAAGACCATTGAGGCTAGGAAGAAACTGCATCAACTAACGAGCAAAATAACCAGCTAACATCATAAAGACAGGATCAAATTCATACATAACAATATTAACCTTAAATGTAAATGGGCTAAGTACCCTGATTAAAAGACACAGACTGGCAAATTGGATAAAGAGCCAAGACCCATCAGTGTGCTGTATTCAGGAGACCCATCTCACGTGCAGAGACATACACAGGCTAAAAATAAAGGGATGGAGGAAGATCTACCAAGCAAATAGAAAACGAAAAAGGCAGGAGTTGCAATCCTAGTATCTGACAAAACAGATTTTAAATCAACAAAGATCAAAAGAGACAAAGAAGGCCATTACATAATGGCAAAGGGATCAATTCAACAAGAAGAGCTGACTATCCTAAATATGTATGCACCCAATACAGGAGCTCCCAGATTCATAAAGCAAGTCCTAAGAGACCTACAAAGAGACTTAGACACCCACACAATAATAATGGCAGCCTTTAACAACCCACTGACAACATTAGACAGATCCACGAGACAGAAAGTTAACAATCATATCCAGGAATTGAAAGCTCTGCACCAAGCGGACCTAATAGACATCTACAGAACTCTCCACCCCAAATCAACAGAATATACATTCTTCTCAGCACCACATCACACTTATTCCAAAATTGACCACATAGTTGGAAGTAAAGCACTCCTCAGCAAATGTAAAAGAACAGAAATTATAACAAACTCTCAGACCACAGTGCAATCAAACTAGAACTCAGGATTAAGAAATTCATTCAAAACTGCTCAACTACATGGAAACTGAACAATCTGCTCCTGAATGACTACTGGGTACATAGCAAAAATGATGGAAGAAATAAAGATATTCTTTGAAACCAATGAGAACAAAGACAAAACATACCAGAATCTCAGGGATACATTTAAAGCAGTGTGTAGAGGGAAATTTATAGCACGAAATGCCCACAAAAGAAAGCATGAAATATCTAAAATTGACACCCTAACATCACAATTAAAAGAACTAGAGAAGCAAGAGCAAACACATTCAAAAGCTAGCAGAAGGCAAGAAATAACTAAGATCAGAGCAGAACGGAAGGAGATAGAGACACAAAATCCCTTCAAAAATCAAAAAATCCAGTAGCTGGTTTTTTTTAAATGATCAACAAAATTGATAGACTGCTAGCAAGACTAATAAAGAAAAAAAGAGAGAAGAAGCAAATAGACGTCATAAAAAATGATAAAGGGGATATCTCCACTGATCCACAGAAATACAAACTACCATCAGAGAATACTATGAATACCTCTACACAAATAAACTAGAAAATCTAGAAGAAATGGATAAATTCCTGTACACATACACCCTCTGAAGACTAAACCAGGAAGAAGTTGAATCCCTGAATAGACCAATAACAGGCTCTGAAAATGAGGCAATAATTGATAGTCTACCAACCAAAAAAAGTCCAGGACCAGAAGGATTCACAGCCAAATTCTACCAGAGGTACAAAGAGGAACTGGTACTATTCCTTCTGAAACTTCCAATCAATAGAAAAAGAGAGAATCCTCCCTAACTCATTTTGCGAGGCCAACATCATCGTTATACCAAAGCCTGGCAGAGACACAACAAAAAAGTGAATTTTAGACCAATATCCCTCATGAACATTGATGCAAAAGTCCTCAATAAAATACTGGCAAACCGAATCCAGCAGCACATCAAAAAGCTTATCCACCATGATCAAGTGGGCTTCACCCCTGGGATGCAAGGCTGGTTCAACATACACAAATCAATAAACGTAATCCAGCATATAAACAGAACCAAAGACAAAAATCACGTGATTATCTCAATAGATGCAGAAAAGACCTTAGACGAAATTCAACAGCTCTTCATGCTAAAAACTTTCAATAAATTAGGTATTGATGGAATGTGTCTCAAAATAATAAGAGCTATTTATGACAAACCCACAGTCAATATCATACTGAATGGGCAAAAAGTGGAACCATTCCTTTTGAAAACTGGCACAAGACAGGGATGCCTTCTTCCACCACTCCTATTCAACATAGTATTGGAAGTTCTGGCCAGGGCAATCAGGCAAGATAAAGAAATAAAGGGTATTCAATTAGGAAAAGAGGAAGTCAAACTGTCCCTGTTTGCAGATGACATGATTGTATATTTAGAAAACCCCATCATCTCAGCCCAAAATGTCCTTAAGCTGATAAGCAACTTCAGCAAAGTCTCAGGATGCAAAATCAATATGCAAAAATCACAAGCATTCTTATACACCAATAACAAACAGAGAGCCAAATCATGAGTGAACTCCCATTCACAATAGCTTCAAAGAGAATAAAATACCTAGGAATCCAACTTACAAGGGATGTGAAGGACCTCTTCAAGGAGAACTACGAACCACTGCTCAACGAAATAAAAGAGGACACAAACAAATGGAAGAGCATTCCATGCTCATGGATAGGAAGAATCAATATCATGAAAATGGTCATACTGCCCAAGGTAATTTATAGATTCAATGCCACCCCCATCAAACTACCAATGACTTTCTTCACAGAATTGGAAAAAACTATTTTAACGTTTATATGGAACCAAAAAAGAGCCCGCAATGCCAAGACAATCCTAAGCCAAAAGCTGGAGGCATCACACCACCTGACTTCAAACTATACTACAAGGCTACAGTAACTAAAACAGCATGGTACTGGTACCAAAACAGAGATATAGACCAATGGAACAGAACAGAGCCCTCAGAAATGATACCACACATCTACAACCATCTGATCTTTGACAAACCTGACAAAAACGAGAAATGGAGAAAGGATTCCCTATTTAATAAATCATGCTGGGAAAACTGGTAGAAACATGTAGCAAGCTTAAACTGGATCCCTTCCTTACACCTTATACAAAAATTACTTCAAGATGGATTACAGACTTAAATGTTAGACCTAAAACCATTAAAACCCTAGAAGAAAACCTAGGCAATACCATTCAGGACACAGGCATGGGCAAAGACGTCATGATTAAAACACCAAAAGCCATGGCAACAAAGCCAAAATTGACAAATGGGATCTAATTAAGCTAAAGAGCTTCTGCACAGCAAAAGAAACTACCATCAGAGTGAACAGGCAACCTAAAGAATGGGAGAAAATTTTTGCAATCTACCCATATGACAAAGGGCTAATATCCAGAATCTACAAAGAACTTAAACAAATGTACAAGAAAAAATCAAACAATCCCATCAAAAAGTGGGCAAAGGATGTGAACAGACACTTCTCAAAAGAAGACATTTATGCAGCCAACGGACACATGAAAAAATGCTCATCATCACTGGCCATCAGAGAAATGCAAATCAAAACCACAATGAGATACCATCTCACACCAGTTAGAATGGCAATCATTAAAAAGTCAGGAAACAACAGGTGCTGGAGAGGATGTGGAGAAATAGGAACACTTTTGCACTGTTGGTGGGAGTGTAAATTAGTTCAACCATTGTGAAATACAGTGTGGCAATTCCTCAAGGATCTAGAACTAGAAATACCATTTGACCCAGCTATCATGTTACTGGGCATATACCCAAAGGCTATAAAGACACATGCACACATATGTTTATTGTGGCACTATTCACAATAGCAAAGACTTGGAATCAACCCAAATGTCCATCAATGATAGACTGGATTAAGAAAATGTGGCACATACACACCATGGAATACTATGCAGTCATAAAAAAGGATGAGTTCATGTCCTTTGTAGGGACATGGATGAAGCTGAAAACCATCATTCTGAGCACACTATCGCAAGGATAGAAAACCAAACACTGCATGTTCTCACTTATAGGTGGGAATTGAACAATGAGAACACTTGGACACAGGGTGGGGAACATCACACACTGGGGCCTGTTATGGGGTATGGGTAGTGGGGAGGGATAGCATTAGGAGATATACCTAATGTAAATGACGAGTTAATGGTTGCAGCACACCAACATGGCACGTGTGCACATATGTAACAAACCTGCACATTGTGCACATGTACCCTAGAACTTAAACTATAATGATAAAAAAAATATATAAAAAATAAAAGAAACCTGATTTTTTAAAATGTACCTCCTACAGAGCTATAGAAACTAAAACAAAACAGCATGGTTCTGGCATAAGAACAGACACAATGACCAATGGAACAGAATAGAATACTCGGAAACAAATCCACACAGTTACAGTGAACTCATTTTAGGCAAAGGTGCCAAGTATGTACATTAGGAAAAACACAGTGTCTTCAATAAATGGTACTGGGAAAACTGGAGTATCCATATATAGAAGAATGAAACTTGATCCCTGTATCTCACCTTACACAAAAATCAAATCAAAATGGACTAAAGACTTAATCTAAGACCTTAAACTCTGAAACTACTGTAAGAAAACATTGCAGCCAGGTACAGTGGCTCATGCCTGTAATTCCAGCACTTTGGGGGGCTGAGGTGGACAGATCACGAGGTCAGGAGTTTGAGACCAGCCTGACCAACATGGTGCAACCCTGTCTCTACTAAAAATACAAAAATTGGCTGGGCATCGAGGCAGGCACCTGTAATCCTAGCTACTCAGGAGACTGAGGCAGGAGAATCACTTGAACCTGGCAGGTGGATGTTGCAGTGAGCCAAGATCGGGGCCACTGCACTCCAGCCTGGGTGACAGAGTGAGACTTCATCTCAAAAAATAAAAGAGAGAGAGAGAGAAAAGAAAACATCGGGGAAAATCTGCAGGACATTTGTCTGGGCAAAAATTTCTTGAGTAACACTCCACAAGTACAGGCAACCAAATAAAAAATGGACAAATGGGATCTCATCAAGTTGAAAAGCCTCCGTACAGCAAACGAAATAATCAACAAAGTGAAGAGCAACCCACAGAATGGGAGAAAATGTTTGCAAACTACCCATCTGACAAGGGATTAATAACTGGAATATAGAACAAGCTCAAACAACTCCACAGGAAAAACTCTAGTAATCTGATTTAAAAATGGGCTAAATATTTGAATAGACATTTCTCAGAAGAAGACATACAAACGGCAAACAGGCATATGAAAAGGTACTTAACATCATTGGTCATCAGAGAAATGCAAATCAAAACTATCTCACCCATATAGATGGCGAATATCTAAAAGACAGATAGTAACAAATGCTGCCAAGGATGTGGAGAAAAAGGAAGTCTTATACATTGTGGGTGGGAATGTAAATTAGTACAACCACCCTGGAAAATGGTTTGGAGGTTCCCCAAAACACTAAAAATACAGCTATCATATGATCTGGCAATCCCACTTTAGGTATATACCCCCCCAAAACGAAATCAATATATCAAAGAGATATCTGCATTCTCTTGTTGTAGCACTGCTCACAGCAGCCAAGATTTGGAAGCAACCTAGGTGTCCATCAATGGCTAAATTGACAAAGAAAATGTGATACTTATAAACAATGGAGTACTATTCTGCCATAAAAATGAATGAGATTCTGTAATTTGCAACAGCATAGATGGAACTGGAGGTCATTATGTTAAGTGAAATAAACCAAGCACAGAAAGACAAACATCACATGTTCTTACTTATTTGTGGAATCTAAAAATCAAAACAATTGAACTAACGGAGATAAAGAATAGAATGATGGTTGCCAGAGGCTACGAAGGGTAGTCAGGGGACACAGGGGGTTGGGGGAAGGTGTGGATGGTTAACAGGAACAAAAAAATAGGAAGAATGAATAAGACCTAATATTTTAGTATTTGATAGCACAAAAGGGGACTATAGTCAATAATCATTTAATTGTACATTTAAAAATAACTAAAAGAGAATGATTGGATTGCTTGTAATGCAAAGGATAAATGCTTGAGTGGATGGATACCCCATTTTCCATGATATGATTATTATACATTGCATACCCTGTACCAAAATATATTATGTACCCTATTAATATGGGTACCTACTATGTACCCACAAAAATTAAAAATAAAAAAATAAAAAATGTACTTCCTATTTCTGTTATCTGAATGGGTCTGGATTGAAAAATAGCGAATATAGTTCATTAAAATACTTGAAAAGTATAAAAATCCATGAAGCCACAATGATATTAAAAAGCAGTAAATGTGAAAACAAAAATGTTTTTGCCCACAAAGGATATTACTATTATACCAATCTTTATTTGAAAAATTGGTAATTAAAAAGAGTGAATTAAACATTTATTCTGTTTGTAATGCAGGATAATAAAATAGCCTCAGTTGCTGAGGAAATACTTTTATGGAAGAATACTAAGTAATAAATGGACAGTATCAGAAAATCACCATTTGGCAACCACAAATGAAATAACTGATTCCATTAAGAATTATCAACATGGGATCAAGTCATTTGATGAATGGTCAATGGAAACATTTTCCCACATTAGCTCACATGTTATCTGCCAATAACAAGTGGGGCACTGCACATCTACAGTGGTGAGATCGGGCTGCCACCCTCCTAACACAGTAATCAAATTGACTATCAGGAATAGGGAGACACTATATACTTCCTGATGGGATGTTGTGGGAATTATACAGCGTTCTCTATGACATATTCTTACTAAAATGTGCTTAACCCAAATTTAAATCAGTCTGCATTTCTAACTAAAAGTTGAAAAGACATACAGAAGACAAAAGAATACATTAAATTAAACCAACAGGAAGCAATAAGACCAGAAAATGAACATTTTGCTAGATATCTGGCCTGGTCTCTTTGAAAAGTCAAAAGCAGGGAGTAGTGACTCTTGCAGATTGAGTTAGGAGTCATAACAGAACACAGTTTAGGGTTCTTGATAGACTCCTTGAACAAATCCGTATAAAATGGACTTTGGGAACAAGTGGGAAAATGTGAATATGAACTAGGTATTAGATATTTAGGAATTATTGTTTATTTTATTAACACAAGGTTGTAAAAGGTATTATTATATGAAAATCTCCTTGTTTTAAGAGATGCATGCTGAAGTATTTAGGAATAACATGTTGTGATGTTTGTAACCTAAGTTTAAATGAGGAGAGAGAACTGTTGATTTTGGGGGTGGATATATGAATATTCACTGCACTCTTCTTTCAACTTTCCTATGCATTGTAATAATTTTCAGAATATTTTTTTAAAGCCTCTATGCTGCCTTCTTGTCATTGCTGCTCACCTTTATTATTACTGTGAAGAGACAGCAGCCCATTCTTTCAATCTCTGCCAAGCCCAAGTCACTGCCATCCTCAGAATGCCATCCCCTTTCCACATAGCTGTTTGGTCTTTGTAGTCCTGAAGTCCCAAAGACTCAGTTGGGTGTGGATGTGGAAGGAAGAGGGGTACATTGTTCGGCCAGAGTGTGTTTGGGTTTCCCAGTACAGCAGGTCACATCTGTAAAACCAAAAAGTATCTGAGGCAGGTCTTAATCAATTTAGAAAGTTTATTTTGCCAAGATTAAGGACATGTACCTGGGAGGCAGGTCTGTACCTTTCTTCAAAGATGATTTTGAGGGCTTTATTATTTAAAGGAGAAAGGGTAGACATCAGGAAAAGGGGAAGAAACTTTTAACACGTGTGGGTAGATAAGAGACAAACGGTTGCATTCTTTTGAGTCATTGATCAGCCTTTCACTGAATATACAATTTACATGTGAAAGGGAGGTAGAGGAAGAGTCACTTATGCCTTGTCTAGCTCAGTGAATCTACACTTTTTACATCAGCAATCAGATACACATTTGTCTCAAGTGAGCAGAGGGATAACTTTCTGTCTTGCACCTCTGACGATAAACTATCAATTTACATTGTCAGGGTAAAATTCAACACAACTGTTTTAAGGTAAAGATCTTGGGGTTCACAGGGAATTTCCTAGTGGACAAATTGTGAGGGAGGTATGTGGCTTCTTCTTCTTTTTTTTTTTTCATTAATCTCTGTAGCTATCTTATTTAGGAGTAAAATGGGAGGCAGACTTGCCTGAAACAGTTCCCAGCTTGACATTTCCATTTGGCTTAGTAATTTGGGGGCCCCAAGATTTATTGTCCTTTCATACGTCCTATTCACACAACCACTCACAGGCACACAGTCATGGCCAGATGTTCTTTTTTAAAAAAATTTTATTTATGTATTTATTTTTTACAATTTTATTTTTTATTTTTATTTTTTATTATACTTTAAATTCTAGGGTACATATGCACAATGTGCAGGTTTGTTACATATGTATACATGTGCCATGTTAGTGTGCTGCACCCATCAAGTCATCATTTACATTAGGTATATCCCCTAATGCTAACAGACATATGAAAAAATGCTCATCATCACTGGCCATCAGAGAAATGCAAATCAAAACCACAATGAGATACCATCTCACACCAGTTAGAATGGGAATCATTAAAAAGCCAGGAAACAACAGGTGCTGGAGAGGATGTGGAGAAATAGGAACACCTTTACACTGTTGGTGGGACTGTAAACTAGTTCAATCATTGTGGAAGACAGTGTGGTGATTCCTCAAGGATCTAGAACTAGAAATACCATTTGACCCAGCCATCCCGTCACTGGGGATATACCCAAAGGATTATAAATCATGTTGCTATAAAGACACACGCACACATATGTTTATTGTGGCACTATTCACAATAGCAAAGACTTAGAATCAACCCAAATGTCCATCAATGATAGACTGGATTAAGAAAATGTGGCACATATATGCCATGGAATACTATGCAGCCATGAAAAAGGATGAGTGCATATCTCTTGTAGGGACATGGATGAAGCTGAAAACCATCATTCTGAGCAAACTATCGCAAGGACAGAAAACCAAACACCGCATGTTCTCACTTATAGGTGGGAATTGAACAATGAGAACACTTGGACACAGGGTGGGGAACATCACACCCTGGGGCCTGTTGTGGGGTAAGGGGAAGGCGGAGGGATAGCATTAGCAGATACTCTTTAAGGTTCACTCAGAAGCCTGTACCATGGTGGCCTCCCAGACAGAGACTGAGAGTTACACACCAGCCCCTCCCCTTCCCTCACAGCCGCTAGGAGGCAGCTTCCTTCACTTTTGAGGTCCAGAGCTGAGCCATCTTCTTCATTGCCTAGTGGTGACAGCCTCCTAGGTGCTTGTCCTCTCACTGTCTCTCTCTTGTCAATTCCCCAAGTCAAAAGCAAATTTTTAAAAAGGCAAACAAAAACAGTGCTTATTTGTTGTTGTTTCTTCCTGTCAGTTCCATTCAGTTTTGTTGAATTCTTTTCAGTAAACCAGATACTGGGGACAGTGTCTCTCCACTCCGCCTTGGGTTAAGCTCCATCTTGTCCATCTCTCCTGCCTTTGGTAGTTTTTCTTCTTGCCCCTTCCTTTCTCCTGAATATTAAATAGTAACTAACATTATAGATTTCCTACCATGTGACAGTCACTGTTCTAAGCACATTCTATGCATTGGCTTTTTTAATCATTATAACAATTTTCTTAGCCCCTCTGGGCTGCTGTAACAAAATACCACAAAATGAGGTGGCTTATAAACAACAAATTTATTTCTAACAGTTCTAGGAGCTGGGAAATCCAAGATCACGTTGCTAGCAGATTTGGTATCTGGTGAAGGCCAATTTCCTCATAGATGACACCTTCTCGCTGTGGTCTCACATGGTGGAAGGGGCAAGGAGTATCTCTTAGGTCTCTATTATGAAGGTATTAATGCCATTTATGAGGGCTCTAACCCCATAACCTAATCACCTCCCAAAGACCCACCTGTTAATACCATCACAATGCAGGTGAGAATTTCAACAAATGAACGTTGTGGAAACAAAAACATTCATACCATATCAACAACCTTAAAAAGTATTGTCATCCTCTTGTTACAGAAGAAGAAACTGAGGCACAGAGAGTTTCAAAAATTTGTGCAAGATCAAATCTAAGAGGTATCTTGCTTTCTCAATAGTTTTGTATTTATAAATGTGTCTAACAAATAATTGAGTTTTTACTCTATCATGTCTATTCAAGGCATGGGAAATATAGCATTAAACTAAGAAATGTACCTGTTCATGAAGCTTTCATACCTGTGGGGAAGAAAAATAATAATCAATTAATTAAATAATATAAAGTATGTATTGCAAACCTTGATTAGATGATACAGCGTAACAGACAGTGCAGCACAAAGTTCTCTTTGATGAGTCAAATTGCATCATTAAAAAGCATTTTTATATGTATTTTTAAATAGTAATGTATTCTTCTGGTTCAGACAGTAAAACACATAAAGATGATTAAAAAAGTAAATAATCTTCTCACAAAAATATGTAAACAAGTAAATAGAAGAAAATCTATTATTAGTTTGTTATTAATCCTTCCCAAAATTTTATGCTTTATGCACATTTAAGACTATAAAAATGTATTATTTTCCCCGCATTTTTTATTCCAAGGAAACATATTTTACTATGCCATACACTGTCCTATACTTGCTTTCCACAATATTTATTTTGGAGTTGTCTCGCTCTTGTCCCCCAGGCTGGAGTGCAATGGTGCAATCTTGACTCACTGCAACCTCCGCCTCCCGGGTTCAAGTGATTCTCTTGCCTCAGCCTCCTGAGTAGCTGGGATTACAGGCACCTGCCACCGCATCCAGCTAATTTTTGTAATTTTAGTAGAGACGGGGTTTCATCATGTTAGCCAGGCTGGTCTAGAACTCCTGACCTCAGGTGATCGGCCCGCCTCGGCCTCCCAGAGTGCAGGGATTAGAGGTGTGAGCCACCATACCCGGCCTATTTTGGAGATTTGCTCATAACAATACTTAAAAGGCATCTTCACTTTGTTTTCACAACTGCCTACATTTTCACTGCATGAACATATCATCATTTATTTAACCAGTTTTCTATTGATGGCCACTTAGGTTGTTTCTAATCTTGAATTATTACAAGCAACACTGTAATGAATAACCTTATACATGAGGGGTCAGCAAACTGTTTCTGTAAAGGGCCAGATAGTAAATATTTTAGGCATTGCAGGCCATATGGTCTCTGTCACAGCTGAATTCTGCCATTGTAGCAGAAAGCAGCCATTGACAATATGTCTACATAAGCAAATGGGCATGGTTTTTTTTTCCAATTATTATTTTTTATTTTAATAGGTTTTGGTGAACAAGTGGTGTTTGGATACATTAATAAGTCCTTTAGTGGTGATTTCTGAGATTTTGCTGCACCCATCACTCGAGCAGTGTACACTGTACCCAATGTGTAGCCTTTAAAAAAAATTATTATACTTTAAGTTCTAGGATACATGTGCAGAATGTGCAGGTTTGTTACGTAGGTATACATGTGCCATGGTGGTTTGCTGAATCCATTAACCTGTCATCTACATTAGGTATTTCTCCTAATATTATCCCTCCCCTAGACCCCCCACCCCCTGACAGGCCCTAGTGTGTAATGTTCCCCTCCTTGTGTCAATATGTTCTCATTGTTCAACTCCCACTTATGAATGAGAACATGCAGTGTTTGGTTTTCTGTTCCTGTGTTAGTTTGCTGAGAATGATGGGTTTCCAACTTCATCCATGTCCCTGCAAAGAACATCAACTTATCATTTTTTGTGGCTGCATAGTATTACATAGTGTATATGTGCCACATTTTCTTTATGCAGTCTATCATTGATGGGCATTTGGGTCAGCTCTAAGTCTTTGCTATTATGAACATTACTGCAATAAACATATATGTGCATGTATCATTATAGTAGAATGATTTATCATCCTTTGGGTATATACTCAGTAATGGGATTGCTGGATCAAATGGTATTTCTGGTTTTAGATCCTTGAGGAATGGCCACACTGTCTTCCACAATGGTTAAACTAATTTGCACTCCCACCAACAATGTAAAAGCGTTCCTATTTCTCTACATCCTCTCCAGGACCTGTTGTTTCCTGACTTCTTAATGATCTCCATTTTAACTGCCTGAGATGGTATCTCATTGTGGTTTTGATTTGTATTTCTCTAATGACCAGTGACGATGAGCTTTTTAAAATGTTTGTTGACCCCATAAATGTTTTCTTTTGAGAAATGTCTGTTCATATCCTTCGCCCACTTTTTGAAGGGATTTTTTTTTTCTTGTAAATTTGTTTAAATTCTTTGTAGATTCTGGATATTAGCCCTTTGTCGGGATGGATAGATTGCAAAAATTTTCTCCCATTCTGTAGGCTGTCTGTTCACTCTGATGATAGTTTCTTTTGCTGTGCAGAAGCTCTTTAGTTTAATTAGATCCCGGCAAATGGGCATGGTTGTTTTAAATAAAACCTTATTTACAAATGTAGGAATTGGGCTTAATTTGGTCAGGGTTTTTATAATTTGTTGATGTTATATATGAGATGACATCCATAGGATAAATTCCTAAGAGAATACTTTCATTTCTAAATTTGATAGATTTGGCCAAATTACTTTTCACTGAGATTATATCAGTTACCATTCCCAACAGCAATATATGGCGGGCTGCTTCCTCAACACTTCAGCAATTCAAGCATGTTCACGGCAACATTTGAGGGTTTTGCCAATTTTGTAGGAAAGGGTGCCACAGTATACTTTTCAATTTCTCTTCTGATGAATGAAATTGAGCAAATATAAGAACCATTTGTTTTCTATTGAATAATTGGTATTTTATTCAATTGTAGGAGTTTTTACATAATAGGAAGATAAGCTCTTTTTCTGATGAGTTGAAAAGTTTTCTAGTGTTACTTATCCTTTGACTTTATTTATGGTGTTTTGTTATTTTAAATCAATGAAAAGGTTTTGTTTATATATAGTTACATTAATTAATCTTGTTTTTTTTTTAAGGATTCTAGATTTTGTAAACAGTTGAAAGTTCTACCACACTCAAAGGCTATGAAAGAATTCTCTCATTGTCTTACAATTTCACGTATTTCAAACTTTCATTTGTTTGAAATTAAGTCACATATGAAGTATGGATCCATTTTTTCCTTCCTACTGGTTACCAAATTGACCCCATGATATTTAGTAATTATTCTACCTAATAGAAAGTACATTTATTTCCTTTTTTGTTTTATGGACTACAATTTTGGTTCTGTCCACATGATGGCACCACAACTCCCCCCTAAAAAAATCATTTTCTCAGTTGGAAATAAAACACCATAAGACTTACAAAGCGTTAATATTTTATTAAATACCTCCATGTTGTGGAAAACAGACCTGAATTTCACATGGAATGTTCCATAATTTATCAAATACTGAAGTCCATTTGGTAAAGATACATACCATAGTGTATGCTAATCAAAGAAGTAATTGAAATATATATATTTTTTAAATCACGACAATCTATTCTTCAATTTTTTTCTTAGGCCACAAATGAATACACATACACATACACATATATGTACACACACACACATATATATAGTTTATTATCAACCACAAAGACATGGTGTGTAAACTAGCTTTGAGAAATTCTAGTAATATTTTCTAAACCTGCCAGCCTTCTACATCTTAGAGAGTAGGTTTGCAAAAATCTGGGAAGCAAAGGTCACCCCTAGGCTTATGAATAAAGAGGATGATTACGTAATTCTGAATTTCCACCCCTAAGCCCCACCTCTTATTCCATCCCTGACAATCTTGGGGTTAAAGTCTATTGTCACTTACGAGAAACATGCCTGGACTTGCCCTGCACTCTTTAAAGAATCAAAAACAGAAGCGACAGCAAAGACTTTCCCTTTCTCCTCTACAATGGCAGAGCCTTTCCCTTTCTCCTCTCTAATGGCAATGAGCCTCTTTTCCACGTTATGCTGGAGGTATTTGAGACACAGTATTTTTGTAAATGTTCTGTTAATGTTGACACCATACATACCTAAATTTGACAGTGGACTGCAGCAACCCTTTTTGTATGTTCCTTCCAGGGATTCAATAATCTGGTATTCTAAATGTCTCCGGAATTTAGTTTCAAAACACTGTTTACCATATCTTGTTTACATAGGTAAAAAGATTCAAGTGTGCTACCAATTAACCTAACCTCGATGATCTAGTAAAAATATAGAAGAGTTACTTAAATTCTCCAAGCCTCATCTATAAAATGGGAATAATAATGTAGGAGACGAGAATATGCCACCTCAAATGTGGCCCTGGAATAAAGATTATTTTGAGATAATTATTTTGAGAAGCAGCAGACAGAGGAGACGCTCTAAAAATGGCATATTACCCTTTTGTAAGGGAAACGTACATTTACTAAAAAAACAAAACAAAACCCCCCACAGAACTCCATTTGTAAGAGTGTCTCCTCTGTACCAGGAAGAATAACTCTAAATCATGAAAAATTTATGAAAGAAGAAATAAGAAACCCCACTCCTATTTACCGTACATTTCCTGGTCATGGTTCCTTAACTTGCCTGCCCCACAATCTTTTCTTTTGGTTTAGCTAAAGATAGTATTTAAGCCCGATTTTAAACCATCTCTCATTTTCCTGGTTATCTCCCATATATATATGAGACATACATGTTAACAAACTTCTTTGTTTTCTTGTTAATCTGTCTGGTTACAGGGACCCAGGCCAAAACTTTGAAAGGTAGAAAATTATTTTTCCTTCCTTACAATACTACTCACTCAGAATTGTTGTAGGATTAAATAAGGCATTTCAAAATACTGCACAGTCCTCAATAAATGTTACGCTATCGTAATTAGAGCAAGAAAACAAAACAAACAATAAAAACGTGTTCCTAGGTCAAACTGCACAGTAAAATCTGGAAATTGGAAACTAAGCCGTGTTTGCACTCACTGGCCTACGCTCTCTTCATCCTACCAATCCCCCTACCCCCAGAAAGTCTCGGATTGACTCTCCAGGAACCAGGGCAGTTCATGAGCCATCTCAACAGCTGCATTCGGAAGAAGTCATAGATGACTCTACAAACTCACAATCGGCATCGATTTTTAGTACCAGTAACTGTCAAAGGCCCATTGTCGTCAACCGCGGCCAATTGACACCTAACGGCACTTCCGGAACATTCCACAAGATGGCGCCCTTGCTTTCCAACCTTCGGGATAACGGCGGAGGACGCCTTGCCGAGGCGTCGACCCGGTTCTCCAAGGTTCAGGGGCTGACCTCAGACAGAGTTGGGGGATGGGCGGGGGCCAGCCAGGCCTCGAGTGGGATCCTGGCACTGTTGGCCGATCGGCCCGGGATCCCAGCGTGCGGACCCGAGTCGGCCCCAGCGCGATGCGGCGACGGGCTCGAATGCCCGGCTCCCCGAATCCCGGCCTTTCACCCGCACGGCCTCTCGGCACTGCCCCAGCTAGACACCAGCGAGCGCGTCACGCGCTGGGCCTTGTCACACGGCCGGAGGAGGCCTCCCGTGCCCGTGCGGCGGGCTCCGGGCACCCTGATACCTTGACACAAGAGGCGCCGGGTCGTGGGGCGGCGGGGAAGGGCTGTGCGGGGGAGGGACTGCGTCTACACCGGCGCCCAACTCGCTCGGGTCACGGCATTGCCCTGACACCAGGCGGCTGGAGCGGGGGTGGGGCCAGGCGTCGGCCCTCGGGATTCTGTTTTCTAAGCTGAGGCTCAGAGCCTTCGAAGAACGGGGCGGCAGGGCCCACAGACGGCCCTGAAAGCCTTCCCGTGGCTGCGAGAGTTCTCGGCGGCCGGCGTTCGAGGCGCGCGGCTCCGCTCCGAAGCGAGACCTAGGTGGCAGGACAGGACCTGTTTCCCGGCCAAGCGCGCTCGGCAGGCCGTGGGGCGGAGCGTCGGCCGTGACGCGGTGTCGCGTTTCGAGTCTCCGCCCCCTTCCCGCCGCCCAGTATATAAGACTTCGCCGAGCCTTCTCACTCGCACAAGTGGACCGGGGTGTAGGGTGCGTGTTGGCACCAGAGGCAGGGGTGCGAGGGCCACGGCCGACTCGGACGTGTGACCGCGCCTAGGGGGTGGCAGCGGGCAGTGCGGGGCGGCAAGGTGACCATGGAGCTTTTGCGGACTATCACCTACCAGCCAGCCGCCAGCACCAAAATGTGCGAGCAGGCGCTGGGCAAGGGTTGCGGAGGGGACTCGAAGAAGAAGCGGCCGCCGCAGCCCCCCGAGGAATCGCAGCCACCTCAGTCCCAGGCGCAGGTGCCCCCGGCGGCCCCGCACCACCATCACCACCATTCGCACTCGGGGCCCGAGATCTCGCGGATTATCGTCGACCCCACGACGGGGAAGCGCTACTGCCGGGGCAAAGTGCTGGGAAAGGTGACAAGCGGAGGGCGCCGGGCTGCCGGGCGGGCGGGAGGTCTGTCCGGGCGACCCCAAGCCGGGCAGGCCCGCGGGGTCCCGCGCCCGCGGCTTCCAGGTTTTTCGGGGGTCAGATCCCAGCGCGAGGTGGGCTTCTCACCTGCTGCCTGGCTTTTGTGCACTGGCAGCGCTGGGGATCGGCTTTGCCTGCCTTAGCCTCACAACTGTGTGCCGCTCCGCAGCCCAGAGAAATGCATCTTGAGTCTGGAAGCGAGGGCTTTCTGTATCAGACCTCTCTCCCTCCATCTGCTCCGAGGGAATTTTCCTAACAAGTCTCATCAGACATTATTTTTCATGTCTCCCCGCTTCAACTCCCTCCATAAAGCTCCCCTTTATATTATAGGAAAAAGAGAAACTGAAGTTGCTGTTTCCAGCAATGCGTTTCTCTTCATGAGGGAGCTTTAACGAAGTCGAATGCCTTCCTCTGACCACCCTCCTCCATTCCTCAATTTTTTTTTTGCTTTTCTTTCTTCCCATTTATTTATTTATTTTAAATATCTGCCGTCCATTTTTGTGCCATACTCAATTCCGTCTCGGCTTTGTTTCTTTTCAGGGTGGCTTTGCAAAATGTTACGAGATGACAGATTTGACAAATAACAAAGTCTACGCCGCAAAAATTATTCCTCACAGCAGAGTAGCTAAACCTCATCAAAGGGAAAAGGTGTGTATGACTCTTGAGTAAAGTATTTTCTTTGTGTGCAAGGATGGCCCTTCCCTGTTAGGAAAATGTCTTCTGCATGTGTAATCACTGGCTTTTCCGAGGTGACTGGAGGCTAATAAGCCTTGCCTTGCTTTTTCATTTAGATTGACAAAGAAATAGAGCTTCACAGAATTCTTCATCATAAGCATGTAGTGCAGTTTTACCACTACTTTGAGGACAAAGAAAACATTTACATTCTCTTGGAATACTGCAGTAGAAGGGTAAGTGTCAACTCCTATTTGAGAACATTTACTTACCCCGAATTAACATGGTATTCAAAAAGTATTTTATCTGGTATTTTAGCTGTGGCAGTATTTACACTGCAAAGTTAACTTTCATTGCATATCCTGCAAAGGGAAACCAGTGATTTTGATAACTGTTTGACACATTCTCTGTTTTCCTTCTTCTCTTCCTAGTCAATGGCTCATATTTTGAAAGCAAGAAAGGTGTTGACAGAGCCAGAAGTTCGATACTACCTCAGGCAGATTGTGTCTGGACTGAAATACCTTCATGAACAAGAAATCTTGCACAGAGATCTCAAACTAGGTAAGTCCTTGATGCCAAAAGCTGAGTTTTGTGTTAGAGTTCCTTTTCTCTCTCTGTCTTTTTTTACATATGAATGTTCTTAATTGGGATCTAGCGTCTGCAATCTTGCTTTTGAATGGGCGACTTTCATATAACAATTGGCTGCCTGGCTCCAAAGTGGATGTATGTGTACTTGGTTAGAATGCATTTTCAAAAGGATTCACATTTTTTTTTTGTTTGTTTGTTTATCATCTAGGGAACTTTTTTATTAATGAAGCCATGGAACTAAAAGTTGGGGACTTCGGTTTGGCAGCCAGGCTAGAACCCTTGGAACACAGAAGGAGGTAAGAGTCAGAAAGATGCATCCTAGTAGAGTTTTGTGGAGAGACCAAATATGCCTTCGCTGTTTTGCATTTCATGTTTCAGAGGTCCAGTGATAAAATCCATAAATCATAGCAATGTTAATTTAAAGAAATACTTACTAAATGCCCACTATGGACTAGACAGAGCACGCTGTGCCTCTAAATTGATTATGAAAGCAGTCAATGAAGTCTTTTCTTGGCCTGAAATGTATAAAATGCCACGACGTCCCTGGTTTTATTTGGTTAACCACACGTTGCATGTGGGCTAAAACAATGTGTGTGCATTTTAAAAAATTACCAAAACTCACTTGGTCAGATCTCAATTGTTCAGATGCTAAAAGTCAAATGTTTCCAAATAGAAATTCAGTGTAGATTTTAAGATTTTGTTTAAGATTTTGTCTCCCATCAAGTCACGTCAAGAGAACCAAGTTTAAATAGTGGAGTAATTCCTAACACGATCTCAATATTTCATCTTTCCAGAACGATATGTGGTACCCCGAACTATCTCTCTCCTGAAGTCCTGAACAAACAAGGACATGGCTGTGAATCAGACATTTGGGCCCTGGGCTGTGTCATGTAAGTAAATGCAGCAGAATAATTAAAAAGCGAATTTGGATTTAAATTTTAACACTTGAAAAGAGTTGCTTTATGACCATTGCTAAAGATGTGTTTCTTTGCACACAGGTATACAATGTTACTAGGGAGGCCCCCATTTGAAACTACAAATCTCAAAGAAACTTATAGGTGCATAAGGGAAGCAAGGTATACAATGCCGTCCTCATTGCTGGCTCCTGCCAAGCACTTAATTGCTAGTATGTTGTCCAAAAACCCAGAGGACCGTCCCAGTTTGGATGACATCATTCGACATGACTTTTTTTTGCAGGTTGGTGCACTATCTTTTTTTTTTAATTACATGGTATTGATCCCAGTTACCTGACAGGTTACTGAAGGCCTTTTCTAATGTTCCACAGGGCTTCACTCCGGACAGACTGTCTTCCAGCTGTTGTCACACAGTTCCAGATTTCCACTTATCAAGCCCAGCTAAGAATTTCTTTAAGAAAGCAGCTGCTGCTCTTTTTGGTGGCAAAAAAGACAAAGCAAGATATATTGACACACATAGTAAGTTAACAAGACTTCTTTTCCTTTTTGTACCCAATATTATATTTAAATTTATATTTAAATTAGTTAAAAGAGAATTTCATATTAGCATAACTTGGCCATATTTGCATATTCTTAAATGTTGATATTTATAGCATAATAAATCCATACCTTGAATTGTGATTGATAGCTTTTTATTTTGCAAACATTAAAGAGGGCTTTTGGGGTAGTTGCAGCTAATGGCAAAGGTAAAATGCTATTTTTGTCCAGGATGGTCATAAGTTGGTCAGTAATGCAAGGAGAAAATATGGCTAACCCTGTTCCTACCTTTTTAAGATAGACTAATGTTTGTAATTCTGTTTCTTGATATACAGATAGAGTGTCTAAAGAAGATGAAGACATCTACAAGCTTAGGCATGATTTGAAAAAGACTTCTATAACTCAGCAACCCAGCAAACACAGGACAGATGAGGTGTGTTGGGAAAGATTAAAGTAGATATTCACACTTTACATTACATCCACTCTTTATTAAATAGCTCTTGGACTATGATTATCATGGTTCAAAAATGTCATATTTACTAAAGTTTTTCTTCAAACCCTTTGAAAGGGAAGTTAAAACTAAAAGGAAGTCTTTCAGTTTTACAGTGCATGCAAGTGCGTTATTGCGTTATCTTTTATCTGGCTTGTGTCCATTGCTTTTTGATAAGCTTTCCCAGCAATTGCCTCACTCTCATCTTAATCTGGAATTCTCAACCTTAAATGAATTTAGATGCTTGACTCATTGCATCAATCTTGTCTCTCCTAAGGAGCTCCAGCCACCTACCACCACAGTTGCCAGGTCTGGAACACCCGCAGTAGAAAACAAGCAGCAGATTGGGGATGCTATTCGGATGATAGTCAGAGGGACGCTTGGCAGCTGCAGCAGCAGCAGTGAATGTAAGTGGTTGTCAATCATATTTTAAATAACAAAGCTCTAAATGCCAGTGCTAAATACATAATAATTTAAGTCAATTTACTTTGTAGCTTAATCTAACATCGAAGTAGTAAGATTACAGGAATTGGAAAATAATCTTGAGTTCTATGTCTTTTGAATTAATTAAGTGAAACTTAGCATCTACCAACCCTGAGGTTTTATTGCTAAAATATTGTATAACTTGAAACATTTCTCTCTGCCTTTTCAGGCCTTGAAGACAGTACGATGGGAAGTGTTGCAGACACAGTGGCAAGAGTTCTTCGGGGATGTCTGGAAAACATGCCAGAAGCTGATTGCATTCCCAAAGAGCAGCTGAGCACATCATTTCAGTGGGTCACCAAATGGGTTGATTACTCTAACAAATACGGCTTCGGGTACCAGCTCTCAGACCACACCGTCGGTGTCCTTTTCAACAATGGTGCTCACATGAGCCTCCTTCCAGACAAAAAGTAAGCGTATCAATTAATGAAATCCTGTCAGTTCTGTAGTTTTGCACTAAAGAAATCTAAAAACAGTGATTAACTGCTTCTATTTCTTTTCCTCTTCTCTCCCTTTCGTTCCTGTTTTTATAGAACAGTTCACTATTACGCAGAGCTTGGCCAATGCTCAGTTTTCCCAGCAACAGATGCTCCTGAGCAATTTATTAGTCAAGTGACGGTGCTGAAATACTTTTCTCATTACATGGAGGAGAACCTCATGGATGTAAGTACCGTGACTTTAGAGTGGTGACATTTGAAGTGTAGTCCACAGAGCAGTAGCATCTGCATCACTTTGAAGCTTGTTAGAAACAGATTCTCCTGTCCTATCCTTGATGTACTGAAGCAGAATCTCTGGGAGGTGGAGGCAGGGATTTCCAAAGCTACTCTGATGCTTGCTTAAGTTTGAGAGGATTTTCTTAGAATAATAATAGAGTGCATGCTACAAAATCTTTGTAGGCACTAACTCACTCTCCTAATCTCTTCCAGGGTGGAGATCTGCCTAGTGTTACTGATATTCGAAGACCTCGGCTCTACCTCCTTCAGTGGCTAAAATCTGATAAGGCCCTAATGATGCTCTTTAATGATGGCACCTTTCAGGTAAATGAACTCTTCAGGAAAGCGCATGTTTAGGTCCTACACAGAAAAATTTGTGCCTAGCCAGTTTAGTAATTGACTGAATTTTTCTAATTCTTGAATATTTTGAGAGATCTAATATCTATGTTTATTTTTTAGGTGAATTTCTACCATGATCATACAAAAATAATCATCTGTAGCCAAAATGAAGAATACCTTCTCACTTACATCAATGAAGATAGGATATCTACAACTTTCAGACTGACAACTCTGCTGATGTCTGGCTGTTCATTAGAATTAAAAAATCGAATGGAATATGCCCTGAACATGCTCTTACAAAGATGTAACTAAAAGACTTTTCGAATGGACCCTATGGGACTCCTCTTTTCCACTGTGAGATCTACAGGGAAGCCAGTAGGATGATCTAGAGCATGTTGAAGAAGATGGACATGTGGTGGTACGAAAACAATTCCCCTGTGGCCTGCTGGACTTGGTGGAACCAGAACAGGCTAAGGCATACAGTTCTTGACTTTGGACAATCCAAGAGTGAACCAGAATGCAGTTTTCGTTGAGATACCTGTTTTAAAAGGTTTTTCAGACAATTTTGCAGAAAGGTGCATTGATTCTTAAATTCTCTCTGTTGAGAGCATTTCAGCCAGAGGACTTGGAACTGTGAATATACTTCCTGAAGGGGAGGGAGAAGGGAGGAAGCTCCCATGTTGTTTAAAGGCTGTAATTGGAGCAGCTTTTGGCTGCGTAACTGTGAACTATGGCCATATATAATTTTTTTTTTTCATTAATTTTTGAAGATACTTGTGGCTGGAAAAGTGCATTCCTTGTTAATAAACTTTTTATTTATTACAGCCCAAAGAGCAGTATTTATTATCAAAATGTCTTTTTTTTTTTATGTTGACCATTTTAAACTGTTGGCAATAAAGAGTATGAAAAAGCAGAAATAATGGTTTTCTGTCTTTAGTAGAACTCTTCACCACATCGTGACATTTTTTGATAATGTCATGCCAAGCAGTGCCAAGAAGCCACTGAGTATAGAAGCATACTAGAAAGTTAGATCTTTAATTTTTTCTAACTACAGTTTCTAGGAAGTCTAATACCTGAAGTACAATCATAAACTTTCAGGGTAGATCTAGCTTGAGAACACCATTCTTGTTACAACCAAAATATAAGCCTCCTACAAAATCCAAACCCAATTTGTCTCTCGTATTTCTTTAAAACTTGTTTAGCTTGGAGGTAAAGCCAGAGTAAACAGATCTCTGTTGTTGTCAATAGGTACAGGAAGTTTATCTTAATATGGGCAAAACTCTGAATTAGAATGCATGCACCACCTAAACATATTACTCAGCATAAACCTGCCTAAACACTTCCAGAGCCGCTGGCAGTACTAGCACATAATTCCAGTAGTGAGAAATTCTTTGTGCATAAGTCATTTTATTTTCCTTCTGGTGCATGGTAGTTGAGGAGTGGTATGGGAACCAAGTGATGGTTTGGGGTCCATCTTTTAAACTTAAATTATCTAAGAGGTAGATCTGAGGTTTTCTTTTTCAGTGGGATCTACTCTTTGACAGGTGTAGTAAAGGAAAGCTGCTCATCCTGTTACTCTGAACTTACAGGGATCTGCATAAGATGTAAATATTTTTTGTTCAATTGTAATCCCACTATAAGGAAAATACTGTCCTATGAAAAGAAGTGCTTTGGTTTGTTAAGGCTGTGTTTACAATGTGATCCTGTACAGCATAGTATAGAGATGCCAGTTGCACTTTTACATTTTTCTAAAATTGTTAAAACTCCACCTGGTATATTGTATTAATAAAAGCAAAATCCAGGGAATATGAGTATTTCACAAGTCCTAGATTAACTCCTGCTGGCTGGAGTTCTCTGGCCATGTATACCAATTCAGTTGTATTTTTAGAAGCAGAGAAGAAAGAATAGTTTCCAAACAGAAAATGTTCCTTCTTTTTGAGTTTCAAAGTGGAAGATTGTGTATTACGTCATGATTTCAAAATACACACTTAGCATTCTTATATGTACTGAGCATCTGCTGTGTGCCACATCCAGGGCCTGGCACTGGAGACACAGAGTGAACCCAAGGCCCCCCTGCCCTCAAGGAAGTCACAGTGGAGTGGAGAAGACAGGACATTTACCTATTAGTATGATAAGTGGTGTGATTTTATGATAAAGGTGTGTACTGGATGTTGTGGGAACTCAGCAGGAATCATGAGGAAGAAGCTCCAGGCGTGGGCTGGGCTCAGTGAATAGATTCCAGAGAAGAAATTTGTTTTTACTGGGTTTGAAAATGAGTGGGGGTTAAATAGAAGTATGCGATGGGGAAGAGTGTTATAAGCAGTGGGAATAGCATGTACAGAAGCCCGGGGGATGGAAGAGTTCACAGAAGTGGGTGTGCAAGTCTGAAGTATTACAGAAAAAGGCTGGAAGACATGAATGGTGCAACCCATGGCTTTTAGGCTGCATTTTGAAGGCTATGCCAAATTACTGAGAAATTTCAAGGAGGAAAGTGACAGTATTTCAGATTCCTAAGATTTATTCTGGGAGCATAGGAGACAGGGGTGGGGAACAAGGTGGAAACAGCCCAAACAGTAAAGAAATTAATGCCATGACTCAGGTGAGAAAGGACCTGAGACTTAATGAAAAGGAGCAAAGGAAGAGTTAGGCAGTACCTCATTTGGCCCACCCAATTCATTTCAATGTTCCCAGTACAGAGCACAAGATCTGGTACTGGACAGTCAACTATCAAATGAATGAGGAAATGAAGATTGATTTGGGAGGAACTTAGAAAGTTGATTTTAACAGGATCTGGAGCCTATTGAATGTGGTGCCTAAGAAAGAAGGTGAGGTGTAGAAGGATTGGCTGAGGGAGTCAGTGGGGGAAGGGTTGCATTCTTGGGCCATTAACTATAGTAAATTAGGAATATAGAAGGAAGAGCTTGATGGAAAAATATAGTGAGTTTTAGACATATCAAATCAGATTTGTATGAGGCTGCCCACATAGGTCCAGAAAACAGTGGATATGCAGGTTAACATCTCAAGAGAAAGCAACATTTGGAAGTAACTAAGTTTTGAAGAACATCATGGGAGTGAACGAGAACACATAAGGATGGATTTCGGTCACCCCTTCTTCCCACCTGCATTTCTAGGGGAGGAGTACAGAGGACATTTCCATAAAACATAACAGTGTTGATAAATCTTTGCCATGGGAGGAGAATAAAAGATTCCCAAATAAATTACCCTTCCAAATAAGGGTACCCTGAATTCCACAAAAAACAACAGTAAAATAATAGATTTCTTTAATGAACACATTTGATCCCCAGGAATGTTTCTCCATTAGCCCTCACAAATCCTAAAGATTTGGTGGTTTTGTTGTATGTCCCAGCTATAGGGGAGGCTGAGGCAGGACGGTTGCTTGAGCCCAGAGGTTTGAGGTTGCAGTAAGCTTTGACCATGCCACTACACTGTAGTCTGGGTGACAGAGGGAGACCCTGTTTCTTAAAAAATAAAATAACACATACCCTCAACTAAACTTGGTGTGGCCACGACAGTGACCTTGATCTTAGGTTATTTAACATTTACGACTTTTAACTCTTAGTCCCGTCAACCCTTCAAGAAATATTTCTGAATGTAACCTCATGTCAGCTAGGAAGGAAGCATTCTCCAGTGGAAAAGCTTTGGAGTCAAGTCTTGAGTCCAAATTTCTGTTCAACCACATGTTAATAATGTGATCTTCAGTAAGTACCTAATCTCTCTAAGCTTCTGTTTTCTCATCTGTGAAGATAAAATAATAATAAAACACTTGCACATCAAAGGTACTCAATAAGTATTTGTTCCTCTTCTTGTTCTGTTTCTTCTGCCTCTTTCCACATCTGTAGTGGTAGGAACCCTAATTATCTAGAAAAGAAAATAACTGACTCATTCTTGTTTCTCCCACTTTCAGTTCTGTGTAAGTTGTGATCAAGTCTTCAGTTCTGTGTAAGTCGTGATCCAGTTGGGATCACTTTGGGACTCTCAGAGAGAAGGAATCTAATGGAGATTGTTGGTTATACAGATGATGGAAGAGATCGGTGGTGAGGCAACCCAGAGATTCACAGCAGCAGGAAGGCATTACTATCCCAATGGCTAGAGAGACCCAGAGAAAAAGTCATGTAACCAGAGCCCAGAACTGAGTCTTCTGGGAGAAACTAGAATCATGATGGTCACTGCTTACCAGGATTTTGAGATCATGGGACAAATGTCGTCAGTGCTTGAGATGACCCCTGTGCCTATTTGGGTGAGAAAAAAGGGGGACAAAATATTTTGGATTCTTTCTTCCTCTTGCCCTCCAATCTCCCATTGACCAAATGAGCTGAAAGTCAGTAGAAAAAAATAGCCTTGGAAATACTGTTGTTAAGGTCATTGTAATATTGCAAAATAAAGCAGAGGAAGGGCAGATAATGAATCTGAGCCTTAACCAGCATATTGACGCCCTACCTTTCTTTCTAATTTTTTCTCTTCCATGAATCTTGTACCATTTCTACCTTCTCCTTCTCTTAAATACCGAAGTGACATAATTGCTAAGAGTTATAGTTAGCTAAGCAGCAAGATGACAGGCAGTAGAAGGTTGGAGAAGGAACAAAATTGCGTGGGTGGTCATGAAGAATGGAGTCATTCCTGCTTTAGGCCTCTGTGATTTGTAACATCTTCAGACCATTTTTACTTTATAGAGATCTTAATCTACTGAAAATAAGTGTAACTAAAAATGAATAGCTGCATCTTCATAAGGTACACAGAAAAACCAATGTTGGTATTTTATGGGTATTCCATGCATGAGAGAACCAGCATATTTATTTCTAAACCTGGTAATAAACTCTTCTATAAACAGAAACCTGTACATTCCACTTTGTTTTCCCCGACTTGGAAGAGACTCTGGTCTATACCTGTTTAGATTCATGCTTTGTTCTAGCCCCTCTTTATGTCTTATTAACTTTACTAATGAAAGGCATCTCTTTGTTTGAATTGCCACAATTTAACTATATTAGTGAACTCAAATTAAAAAGACAAACTTCCATATGCAGTGTTAGAAAATAATATCATGGTTCATCAATGTCTGGAATTCAATTGAATAGAATAAATAGATTTTGCTCTGGGATTAGCCTGATAATACATTTATATGTAAAACAAAATTGATTTTAATGATTGCAGTACAAAAACATCACTTCTAAGTTGAGTTAAATTAACAAACTACGGATCTATCTCTGCTATGAAGTACTAAATGATTAGATATTTTAGCCCAACCATGCAAGTTGGAACACATTCTCTGTTCCAAGCTTATAAAAAAATTAGTACTGTAAGAAATCAGGCAACAGGCCTGGGTCAGGGACGGTGGCTCACGCTTGTAATCTCAGCACTTTGGGAAGCAGGAGGATCACTTGAGGCCAGGAGTTCAAGACCAGCGTGGTCAACACAGTGATACCCCCTTTCTACATAAAATTTAAAAAATAGCTGGGTATGGTGGTGTGTGACTATAGTCCCAGCTACTTGAGAGTCTGAGGTGAGAGGATTGTTTGAGCCCAGGGGTTTAAGGCTGTAGTGAGCCATGATCACGGCACTGCACTACAACCTGAGTGATAGAGCAAGACCTTGTCTCTATAAATAAACAAACAGACAATAAATAAGGCAACAGGCTTCAGTGAAATAACTAAAATTGCCTTTCTTTTATACCCCTTTGAAATCGGTGGCAGCAGGATGACCTTTAAACTTATGATCACATAGACATGTTAGAAGAGTTTCAATGAGGTATAAATTTATTATGTGATTTATGTGATCCTACTAAATAGAAAAAATATGATAAGTACAGAACTATATGAATTTTGAAGAACTTTGAAACTACATAAAAGATCTTTAAATATTTCAAGAGATAAAGAAATGTAAAATCCAAACATGTGATAGGGTATCCTGGAGGGGAGTGCAGACAGAGAATGAGATAATAACATAACTACTGGTGTACTAATAAATGTTTGGTAGCTAACTTTTTCAGAGGTGACCAGAACCTTGATTTGTTGCATTTTCCAATTTCTGTGGTATAATTTCTTTTACCATGGTGGACTTCTTACTACCAGAGTGATGTCACCGAATGTGGAGTTGGAAAGAGATGCACAGCAGTACATCATTATAAAGTATTTCCAGCACATGGATGTAACAGACATAAATAACCTCAAGAAATAGATAATAAAATGTAGGGAAACAATTAGTGATGAACTTAGAATATTTGTTGCCTTTGTTTTTAACATAATTCATTTAATTGTAAGTTTCTATAATTACATAATGGTTGTGTTAACAACTGGCTTGCACAATTCCTGAAATTTTAACAATCACTCCTCACGAACCTTTTTAAACCAGCTCCAACATAGCAATACTAATCATTTAAACCTGGGGGCGTGAACTATATGCGCTCTGAGAAGTAGGATATCACTCCTATATTCTGAATAATTAATAGGTCTTGGTATGTTCTTTTAACATCTCAGACAGCACTGCAGTAAATATCTCGGTCTACAGCTATGGTTGTGTATATAAAATCTCAGCCAGCCTAGGTTACAAATAAAAAGTTTAATTTAGATAGCATAATAGCTTCTTTAGTAGTGAAGTACCATTTAATCTCAAGAAGACTTAGTATTCTAAGTACATAAGTATTTAAGATAATCTGAATCATGGAATTAATAATTTTTGTTACAGAAAGAATCTCTACATTTAACCCTAACACTGAAACTGTATGTTAATACTTCACATATAGTAATGTATTAGTACTATAATCCCAATTAAAAACTGAAATTTAAGTAACTGACATGGCTTTAGAAAATTAAGCTGAAGCCTTATGATATTTAAATTTAGTATTATAATATATGATAACTTAAATTTATCATCTTATAAGTTTAATTTATTCAATTTATAAGAATGTTTGCATACTTAGGAGTACTTGTTATAGCAGACAATTGCAAAACAGTATTTAAAAAGGAAGTCAAGTATATTATAAATGCAATATAAAATATTAAAGGGAATGTAATTTTTAACTGGGATCCTATAATAGAGTCCTCTTAAAGTCTTTTGTTGAGATATAAAGGCACAATGTAAATTTTTAAAATTAAACTTAAAAGTGCAAAGAAGAACTAGATGTTTAAGTATACTGAATGTCAGGTTTTTAAAACCAAATCCACTTCTGAGCATAAAAGTCAATCGCAAAAAAAAAAACAAAAGAACAAACAAACCACAAAATCTCATTTGCAATCTGTTTTCCTGGGAATTTGTGTTTGTAGATGAATGTCAATATAATTTTCTGATACAAGCATGTAATTTTATTCCAGTAATATTCTTTTGAGAACATGACATGAGTAGAAATGAAAGGCAAAGATGGAATCCATGTAGAGAATAAGGTAAACCTTTAGAGCCGAGATTGGATATTGCCAGAGAATAGACATCTGCTTGAAGTACAGCGAGTTTTAGAGTGGGTTTTAAAATATTTTCAAGAAATTGTCATCAGTTAGTCATTGGGAGCTTTCAGACGAAAATTAAAATTTCTGACTTCCTTTGCAAAACTTTATGATCAGACAATATGATCAGACATTTCTACATATCAACAATCAGCTGGAGCTGAGAAGTGCCTGCCCCCAGAGAAGAGGCAGCTCTCTCCATGGACCTCACTTGACTGACTCACTCAGCTGGTTCCTCAGATGTTTGAATGTGAGCCTAGTGCAAAGTCAGGTGAAACTTTCAGGGGGCTTGTCTATTTCTAAGTTCTGTTTACAAAAGCTGATTTTAGTTCGTGTATTTTGGATGATTTTAGGGAAAGTGTGGGCTTCATTCTAAGCTACCTTCTGGCATTTTTAAGCATTATTGGTTTAAGAGGAGTTAAGGGTCAGGTAGGGATTTGGGATTGGGGCAGGGAAGTGCTGGATAGAGAAAGGCAGGTTCCTGACTAGGGCTCCATGCCTGGGCCTGTGCCCACGGACCTATGTGAGGACAGTCATTTCTGTTTTCCTGCCCAAATGTCACATTTCTCAAGACCACCCTAGCCCACCAGACCCCCATCTTGTGCCTATTAAAACCCCGAGACCCTAGCGGGTACACACACAAGCACCTGTATGTGGAGAGGAACACACGGGCAGAAGAAGACACAAGCAGTTGGACATTGAGAGGAACGCACCACGGAAGAACACATCGACAGGCACCAGCAGAGGCTCTCAGGCCATCCATCTGCGGAAGGATGAGGAGTTTGGCCTGGTGGTCAGAGGAGAGCCACTGAATGGCCCAACGCCAGGGGAAACCCACCTTCCCACTCCAACTCCCTTCTGGCTCCCCCATCTGCTGAGAGCTACTTCCACTCAGTAAACTTTTGCACTCTTTCTCCAAGCCTAGGTGTGATTTCTTTTG
This sequence comes from Chlorocebus sabaeus, assembly GCF_047675955.1. Lineage (NCBI taxonomy): Eukaryota > Metazoa > Chordata > Mammalia > Primates > Cercopithecidae > Chlorocebus > Chlorocebus sabaeus. The sequence continues at coordinate 36,910,049 of NC_132907.1, forward strand.
GTACATCAAGGCAAGAAACCCCAGGATACAGAAAGCCCTCTGTCCTTGCTGAGAGGTGAAGCCAGCTGGACTAGGAGTGGGGACTTAGAGAACTTTTCTGTCTAGCTAGAGGATTGTAGATGCACCAATCAGTGCTCTATGTCTAGCTAAAGGATTATAAATGCACCAATCACTACTCTGTAAAATGGACCAATCAGCAGGATGTGGGGCCAAATAAGGGAATAAAAGCTGGCCACCCTAGCCAGCAGTGTCAACCCACTCAGGTCCCCTTCCACGCCGTGGAAGCTTTGTTCTTTTGCTCTTCACAAAAAATCTTTCTGCCGCTCACCCTTTGGGTCTGCACTACCTTTATGAGCTGTAACACTCACCTCAAGGACCTGCAGCTACATTCCTGATGTCAGGGAGACCATGAACCCACCTGAAGGAAGAAACTCCCAACACATCTGAAGGAATAAACTCTGGACACACCATCTTTAAGAGCTGTAACACTCACTGTGAAAGTCCATGGCTTCATTCTTGAAGTCAGCGAGACCAAGAGCCCACTGGAAGGAATAAATTTCGGACACATTGCAATAAGTCAGGGGGTCTAATTGAGCTGATAAACACAAGCCACCTACAAATGGCCAAACTAAAAGAGCATATGGTAACACATGCCCGCTGGAACTTCAGGAGCTGTAAACATTCACCCCTAGATGCTGCCGTGAGGTTGGAGCCCCAGAGCCTGTCTGCGCGTTCCCCCTAGAGATTTGACCAAAGAAGCGGGCCGCACCCCCACTGCACACCCTGCCAGGGGGACAAGGGAACTTTTCCCGTTGTGGTAGCACTGAAAAGAAATGGAAGAATAAGTCTGACACATGAAGACCTACCAAAGTTTTCATAAGCTGAGGCATCTACCATAATGTAGATGGTTTCTTTTCTTCCTGGATTTTCACCTGATCAACATAAGGATATTAAATTCAACTCGTATCATTCTCTTAAATTCATAATGAGATTTAGGATAAAGGTGAATTTTGCTGTTTAGTCAACTAGGAACAAGAGATCATCCCTCACTTAACTGTATTGTTGGTTGAAATATAAATTCCATTAGCAGTTGCCATAATCTATCCTCATTTTCTTTGTTAGGCTTGTGAATAGACTCACTTTACTGATTCTGAAATACCTGGACTGTGTGAACTTATGTGGCTAATCCCTTCATTCCTTTTACCACATTAGGAGAGAGAATAACATCATTTGAGGCAAAGTAACATATATGGGTGGCAAAGGGGCTGCTACAGCAGCAAGTTGCACCTGTTACATATGGATTTAACCTCATGAATTCTTTAATGAAGCAAACCTTTGATGTTTCTATTCACTATCCTGTAGGTATACCTGGCAGTTTTGCTACAGAGTGACTCAGGATTAAACTCCAAATATCCTCAATATAGATTAGTCATAGGGAAGGGCCAGTGACCGACAATAGACCCAAGAGAAGCACTAGGCTTTTTGGTTTTAAATAAATAATATGCTCTGGATTGAAGCAATTAAATCTTCCTCTGAATACAGCTTTCTACCTAGATATTAAAGACACAGAATAACAGTTGAGTTTTGTAGAATCTGACATATTTCTCTCAGATTTTTTCTCCTCTGGGGGTACACACACACATATGCCTATTTTAAGTCAATCATCCTACAGTTGCTCAAGTTAAAACCATATAGCAGAAAACGTTTGGAATTTTAATCAGATATGTCAAGATTGAAGCAACTGGCCCAATTGCTTGCTGAACAATCATGAAGATGACACTGATCCTATTTTTTCTTTTTGGTAAAACAAATATAATAATAAAAAGTGTCTTAGAATTCATTAGATAAAACAATATAATATTGAGAGTATTTGACCATTTTTGACCTACAACCAAAACCATTTCTTATTCTAAAAAATAGCAAGAGGAGAAATTAGAAAGTAAGCTTCCTCCCCTTTCTAATGATTTTAATATTATATCTTTATTAATATTTCTCTATTCATATTACCTCTTTGTTTTATATTGACATCAGTAGTTGGTATTTATGTCATGTTATACTGTTGTCATTCAATAAAGAGCATATCTTATACTTAATTTATTATTAGAATTTTTCAGTTATTAATTGTTTCCTTCATCATCCTCCTGGGAAAATCAAATTAAGGAATATTCCAAAGCAAAAGCAATTTACTCTTTTTTTCCTTTTTTTCTTTTTGAGATGGAGTCTTGCTCTGTCACCCAGACTGGAGTGCAGGGCACGATCTTGGCTTACTGTAGCCTCTGCCTCCTGAGTCCAGGCAATTCTTGTGCCTTAGCCTCCTGAGTATCTGGGATTACAGATGCGTGTCACCGCACCCTGCTAAATTTTGTATTTTTAGTAGAGACAGGGTTTCGCCATGTTGGCTAGGCCGGTGTGGAACTCCCGACCTCAGGTGATCCAACGGCCTCAGCCTCCCAAAGTGCTGGGATTACAGACATGAGCCACCACACCCAGCCAGTTTACTCTGTTATGACTGACAAAATCAAAGGTAAGTCATACAAACATTTCCTACATTTTGACTCCTTTTATGTTGCCTTTTCTTATTATTGTCCCTTCTCAACTGTCTTAAAAAAATTTCTCCAACTGTATTTTCAGAAATACCAAATTTCTTTGATATTATAAAATATTTCCTGAAAAACATATTCACTGGCAAATTCTTTTGGGAATTGGTGGCTTAAATAAAATGAACAGATTTCTTCAAGTCAAGATTTTTCTAGAACTTCCGTATCCTAAATCTGCATTACGAATCTCCAAGAGAGAAATAGAGTGCAAAGCTTTTTCCAAACTTACACACTCTGACACATTATTTTTCTTTAGAGTAACTTTTAAGATCACAAAGAATATTCCCTGAAACATAGTTTGTCAGTGTATGTAAGTAATTGTCCTTTATAAGATACATTTAATTTAAAAAGATCTTGAACCTGTCAGATAGGTTGGAATGTAAGTTCAGATCTTTCTTGTAGTAGGACAATAATTAGATAAACAGGAAATTTAGCACCAACTTTGACATCATATGTCTTAGTCTGTTTTGCATTTCTGTAATAGGGTATTACAGACCGGGTAATTTGTAAAGAAAAGGAAGTTATTTCTTACAGTTCTGGAGGCTGGGGAGTCCAAGAGCATAGTGCTAGCATCTGGTGAGAATCTTCATTCTGTGTCATAAGATGTGGAAGGCATCACATGGTGAGAGAGCAAGAGGACGTATATAAGCTCTGGTCTCTCTTCCTCTTCTTTAAAGCAATCAGTTTCATAATGGGGTCCCAGCCTGATGACCTTATCTAATGCTAATTACCTCCCAAAGGCTCTACCTCTAATTAACATATGAATTTTAGGCTTCCAACACATGAAATCTGGGGGTTGTATTCAAACCATTGCATTGTGGTTCCAGAGCTGTTAAATGTCTTATCCACAACCTCACTCAGTAAGAAAATCTCGCTTCTAGAGGGAGAAATTTATGGTGCAGTGATCAACTGGATGGCCAGGAAGTTAAGGTAACTTTGCAATGTAGATATTCCATCTCCAGATCATAGAGAGTGGTTTCCAGTTGACTTTTGCAAATTTCCATTTTCTTATAATGGCAGAATTGAAATGTTTTAAAATAAATTTTGGTCCATGTCCACTGGTTTGTAAAAGGCATTTTGTGTTTAAAAGAGAGCATGTTGGTAGTCCTTTACACTGAACTGTAAAGATGTAGAAGCTGTAAAGACTTCTTCATAAACCACTTTTGAGGAAGAATTTAACTAACAAAGCAAGAGGATATATCACGTTTAGTACATTAGAGCAAGACTTTTACACTTGCTCTTTGCCGAAAGATCAAGAAGTGATTAAAGCAAGATTTTTTTAAGTTAAAATTTAATGTAGTTGTAGAAAAGTAAGCTTCAATTAATTTATTTTAATGGCACCATGAAGAAAGGAGTTAGTCCTCCTCTATATCCAGAAGTGACATATAAATAAAATTCGGTAAGAAAATCAATAAATCTTAATTGAATACTTTTTAAACTGTTTATTATACAAAAATAAAACATAACTTTACAGTTTCGCTTTATTCAATTCAACTGAGATGCATCCTTCAATGTCCACCACATGGTTTGGAACATGTTAGGCTTGCTATTGATAAAACAGTCTGATGGTTTTTTTCTCACAGTGTTTAACAGCTGTGTACTGCCAAAGATACAGTGCATATATATGGATGATGACTACATAGTTTACCTGGGAAACTCTTTTTTTTTTTTTTTTTTGAGACAGAGTCTTGCTCTATGCCCCAGGCTGGAGTGCAGTGGCGCGATCTCGGCTCACTGCAAGCTCCGTCCCCCAGGTTCACGACATTCTCCTGCCTCAGCCTCCCGAGTAGCTGGGACTACAGGCGCCCGCCACCACGCCCGGCTAGTTTTTTGTATTTTTTAGTAGAGACGCGGTTTCACGGTGTTAGCCAGGATGGTCTCGATCTCCTGACCTTGTGATCCGCCCGCCTCGGCCTCCCAAAGTGCTGGGATTACAGGTTTGAGCCACCGCGCCCGGCCCTACCTGGGAAACTCTTAATCATGCCTTGTCTCAGTTAAAAATCTCTGTATTTGTCTGGGGTTGGTAGTTTACTTCATAATCTCAGCACTTTGGGAGGCTGAGGTGGAAGGTTTGCTTGAGCCCAGAAGTTCAAAACCAGACTGGGCAGCATAGTGAGATGCTGTCTCTAAAAAAAAAAAAAAAATACCTGGGAGTGCAACTGGTGTGCTTCTGTAGTCCCAGCTACTCAGGAGGCTGGGGTGAGAGGATTGCTTGAGCCCAGGAGGTCAAGGCTGCAATGAGTCAAGATCATGCCATTGTACCGCAGCATGGAGGACAGAGAGAGACCCCATCTCAAAAAAAAAAAAAGTATGCATTTCTGAGATGAATTATATGGTTTTCCGATGAAATATTCATTGCTATCCCATGTGAGTTTAATGTAGCTAAGGTGCATTTAGCATGACCCACTTATGTTACCACACCTTTGATTTCAACTGCCTTTCCTATAAAGGTAGGTTAAAATTTTTTCATGCTATAAGCATTTATGACCTTACTTTTAGGCTTTATTAAGCAGAGCTGCAGAAAAATGAATTCAGTCCATGTACCTTTATTCAGATCCTACTACAGATTATATTATTTTTTACTTTATCTGCTTTGTTGACACTATGACTGTGGTGGTAAAAATTGTTAATGACAGTCAATGACACAAGGTACCATCTGGTTTATGAGAATGAAGGAAATGTATTTAGGCAGGATATGGTTCCTCTAATGTTTTGCAGACTCTGACTCATAATCAATTACTTGTCATTTCAGCTTGGAAGTATATGTTTTGTTGTATTACATAGCAACATTATTTCACCCTGGCTTCAGAGAGGAAGGACTGAAATAGAAATTTGAAATCCTTGTTTCAAATAAAATGATTTCCTATGATTTAGGTGGACATAACTGGAAAAATAATTTGAGAGGAAAAATGAATGAATTTGAAGTGTGCTCTGGGAATAATAGGTCTCATTCATTATAAAATACTTAAAATGTGCTGTGATGTGGTGGTGAAACTCTGGCAGAGATATGAGTTTAAATATAGCCACACTAGCTTCTTTGGTCAATATTAGCTGAAATACCAATGCTAACTAAGCACACCAAGATGTCATAATTATTTATCTAGGAAAGGAAGTTGTAAAATAATGTTATTCCGGATTCCTAGATACTTCAAAAGAATTTCTCCTTGAACTTAGTAACATTGTCAATTTGTTGATACATTTAGAATTGCAATTGAATTGATATATTTTATAGGGTTCCTTGAGAAGTAAAAGTAAGAATGTGCTTTATGCCAGGCATATAACAGGTGGTTTGCTTTAGTGATGTAAATAATACACTAGTATGCTACATCACAATTTAAAATATTCATTTGGTCTTCCCTGATTCTAAGTGGTTTTTCTCTTAGCACTCATGACATAAGAATGGCATATTATGAATTCTTGAAGCCACATTTTAATTTTATTTGTGAGAAAAAAACAGAAATGAAGACTGGGAACTTTAATAACTTAAAATGAGACTTTTATTATAGGTATTTAAAGATTTCCAAGAATTAATAATCAAAAATATAGTCTTAAGTATCTTTAGGATATGTCAATATATTTATTGAAAATTAAAAAATTTGTTATTTTAAAAAATAGCAGATACTACAGGTTATATCACAGTACCCCAGATTCCTGTAAAGCAGATTCAAGCTCTCATTCTTCTGTTCCATTAGTGAGGTCAGTATTGAAATGGTTAAAGTAACTGATTTTTAAAAATGTATCATTTATTTCAGTTACACAGGCATGGTCTTAATTTCTCTATGTGTTTGAGTGACTTTTTCAGTAAAGCACAGTGAACTTTTCAGAAAAAGTATTACACATACTGATATTTGACCTAGTACTATTGCTATAGTACCAGTCTGATACTAAAACACACCAAATGTCTGTAGGGCAAGTTTCTTGTGACCCTGAAGGAATTTCAGGTCAATAAATTAGAGAGAATCTCAACATTTGGTTATATTCCAACATACTGACCCCATTGAAATTATTGTAGATTGTTTTCCAAACATTGTGTGCTTGTTTTTGTGGGCATGAGATGAACAAAAGGACAGTTTCTTGACAGGTTAATGGAAGAATGTTTCTCACTTTATAAAATAAAACAAAACAACACAAAAAGTACATCTGTAACCAAAGCATGCAAAATATGACTGGTGCCATGAGGAAGAATGAATATTTTTGAATCGTTTAAGCTAGAACTTCCTGTATTTAAGAAAGTTAACAAATAAAATCCTTTGAGGAATGAACTGGTTTCGCATGTGTCTTTGTGTGTGTGTGTGTGTGTGTTAGACACTGCTTATTACAACTAAATGAAGCACTTTGACAGGTGCTTTGCAGAGTAAAGTAAAAAATTACTTTGCAGAGTAAATATTATTATTTCTTAGAAGACTTTTAGTAGTGTATTAGTTTATTGTCTTCCTTAAAACAAGAGAAAGAAAAGCTAAATGATACTAATTAGAAAAAAATTACTTCCCCAGAAATAGTTGATAAAGTATAATATTCATAAAAATTCTTATTTGTGAATTTCAGATTCTTTGAGAAAAATTTTTTTGTATCATTTCAGTCAACTTTGATAGCCAATAACATCTTTATGAAAAACATTTTGTTGGTTCATGTTCTTTGGACAATCCAACCCAATGTGAAAGTTTGCATTTCTTATCTTAAAATGTCCTCTCAAGAGTTAGCATACCACATCAAATTTACAAGCCATAGCTTCTCTGTGGCTTAATGGCTTTATCCCTGCGAACTCTGGCTTGTTGAAGTAGTCATTCATTAGGAAGACCTCAGCTGTCTGGCTGCTGTACTTCAGGGACTGTTTGGAGAGCTTACAAACTCTCTAGTTCCCCTGTGCAGAAAGTCTGCCAGCCAGCCTGACTCATGAAGACAGTCACCAGGTCCAGCAAGCCTGTTGTGCCATTGCTGGATTATTTAGTGAGGTGGCGCTTCTAGTGTCCAAGCAAAGCCTGTTTCTTCATTTTATGCAATTTTCTGGGCCAGTTTCTATAGAATATGTTGTTACCTATGTGGAGCAACATGGTCAATGTTTATGTTTATGGTCAATGTTTATGTCTATAGCTAGAACAAATCAGGTAAAACAAAGCTTGGGTGGATGGTATAAGGTAAGGGGATTGCAGCCCTCAGCAGTGGTCTGTAAAATGGCAAGATCTATAAAATTGGAGAGTCTATTTGCTGCATTGGCATTCAAAGTAAAACAGGAAAAACAGTAATAATAATAATACAAATTGTGATGAGTTCAGTGTGGCAAGAATCTTTGATGAAACCATAATTTCAGTTAAAAATCACATTTAAATGTGTTCAATAAAAGCCTCATATTTCTATTTCTAGAGCATCTCTTTCAAAACATTTTAGAAGCATTGGTTCCTTCATTCTAGTGATGGTAGTGGGTGGCAAGTATTATCCTCTCCATTTTAAAGACAGAAATTGATCATCAGAGAAGTGAACAATTTATTCATCATTGTAGAGTCAGAGGTAGAACCTGGAGACAAAGAATATGAATAAACAGAGTTTATCTCTTTGTTCATTTCTTCCAAAAATTTTTGAAGAAGACATACTGCCACAAATTCGTTTGGAAAAAAAACCCCATAAAGATGAGTCTTTCCAGCAGCTTAGATAATAATCTTTTTCAGAAGCTTGCCCACAGTTAGAGGGGAAGCATAGGACTGTGGCAAGGGAAGTCTCTGGAAGTCTCTAGAGCTGCTTTGCCACTCACGAGCTGTTTGACCTAAACCAAGTTCTTCCCTGGGTCTGTATCCTCAACTGCAAATCAAGATAATACCACCCTAACTCTACATTAGGAGTATTGTGAGGATTGCACTTCATACCAGATTTGAAATATTTTGTAGAATGCAAAGCATTCTACCAAAATGAAGTGCAATTAACAATGTGGCCGTCACAAGCAAAGCCAAGGTAGGCAGAAGCTTCTCCTATTAAGGGATCTAATGTAAAGATATCTTTATAGAGCTATAAGGAATCCAAAGTTCATGCCTCCATTAGGGCCAAAGAAAGACTGGGCCAAGAGGGGCGGGGTCATTCTTCCTTGGCCAGGCCTCATTCAAGGGAAGTACATGGGCAGGTAGTGTGGGTCTAAAGTAAATCCCAGACCCTCAACTCCATACCTGTGGAGACTCTGAACCTTGGCATTATTCCTGGGAACTCAGAAAACTTTCTTGTGGGTTCTTTTGTCTCAGCTCCCTATCAGGACCAGCATGCCACTCTGGTACTCCTGACACCAAGCCAAGAGAGCTGCCCGCCCCCTTCCAAGACACATAAAACCATTCATGTGCATTAATGTGTGCGTACGCATGTATCCTGTGATTTTTCTCCTTGATGTGTCTTGTCATAACATGCCTACAATTTCGGCTTTGAAAATAAAATCCTTCAGGCTATGCCTGTACTTTCTTCTTTATATCAGGAATCCTTGAAATGGTCATAGTCATGAACAGCCATAATAAAGGTTCTCATCCATAGACCCCTAAAGATATCAGAAGCGTAAAATTAAAAAGCAAAAGACAGAATAAGATAAAAAACAATGATAAGGTTTGGGTAACAGCTCCTGTGTAGCCCCTTCCTGGCACCTAGGTGGCTGCTATTGTGTTGACCTGTTTTCTTACATTACTTCCTAAACCTATGTATTAACTTTGAATGTGATCTCAATGTCAGTTGCATACTTTGGCTGGAGACAATTTCATGCTGTATTAAGGAGATCAACTCAGGCCTTGCTAATCATAGTATGATATACCACTGATAATGCACAGTGAACCTACATATAATGAAAAACTGGAAATCAAAGACATCAAAAGTAGAGTGAAAAATATTTAAAACACTATCAGGCAGTATATAAAAGACATTTTGAGAATATATATATATATTTCACATATGTATACACACACACACATACACATATATACCTCATTTTATCGCAGCTCATAGATACTGCACTTCTTACAAATTGAAGGTTTGTGGTAACCCTGAGTTGAGCAAATCTATTGGTGCCAGTTATCCAACAGCATGTGCTCACTTTGTGTCTCTGTGTCACATTTTGGTAATTCTTACAATATTTTAAACTTTTTCCTTATTATTGTATCTTTTATGGTTATTTATGATCAGTGATCTTGGGTGTTACTATCGTAATTTTTTCAGGGTGCCATGAACCATGCTCTTATAAAACAGCACACTTATTCGATTAATATGTGTGTGCTGACTACCCCACCAATGAGCCATTCCCCCACCTCTCTCCCTCTCCTTGGGCCTCCTTATCTCCTGAGACACAACGGTATTGAAATTAGGCCATTACAAACCCTACAATAACCTCTAAGTGTTGAAGTGAAAGGAGGAGTCACATATCTCTCACTTTAAGTCAAAAGCAGAAATAATTAAGCTCAGTGAGGAAGGCACATTGTAAGTGGAAACAAACCCAAAGCTAGGCATCTTTTGTCAAACAGTTACTCAAGTTGTGACTACAAAGAAAAAAATCTTGAAGGAGACGAAAATTACCATTCTAGGCCAGGTACATTGGCTCACGCCTGTAATCCCAGCACTTTAGGAGGCTCAGGCAGGTGGATCACTTGAGCCTAGGAGTTCAAGACCAGCCTGGGCAACATGGCAAAACTCTGTCTCTACAAAAAATTGCAAAAATTGACCATGCATGGTGGTGCATTCCTGTAGTCCAAGCTACTTGGGAAGCTGAGGTAGAGGATTGCTGGAGCCCAGGTGGTGGAGGTTGCAGTGAGCTGAGATCACACCACTACACTCCAGTCTGGGTGACAGAGCAAGACTGTCTCAAAAAAAAAGTACTATTTCAGTGAACACAGAAATGACAAGAAAGCAAAACAGCCTTATTGATATGGAGAATGTTTTAGTGGCCTGGATAGAAGACGCAACCAATTACAAGATTTCGTTAAGCCAGAGCCTAACCTAGAGCAGGACCATAAGTCCCTTCAATTCTATAAAGGTTGAGAGAGGTGAAAAGGTTGCACAAAGTTTGAAGCTAGCAGAGGTTTCTTCTTGAGGTTTAGAGAAAGAAGCTGTCTTTGTGGCATAAAAATATAGGGAGAAGCAGCAATTACTGCTGTGGAAGCTGCATCAAGCTATCCAGAAGATTTAGATGAGATGACTGATGCAGGTGGCTACATTAAACAAGAGATTTTTTCAGTGTAGATGAAACAGCCTTATCTTGGAAGAAGAGACCATTAAGAACTTTCATACTTAGGGAGGAAAAGCCAATTCTTGGTTTCAAAACTTCAAAGGACAGGCTGATTCTCTTGTTGGGAGGTAGTACAGATGGTGATTTTAAGTTGAAGCCAATACTCATTGACCATTTTGAAAACTCTAATGCCCTTAAGAATTTTGCTAAATCTATTCTGCCTGTGCTCTATAAATGGAACAAAGACTGGGTAACAGCATTTCTGTTTATGAGATGGCCTCCTGAATATTTTAAGCTCCATGCTGAAACCTACTGCTCAGAAAAAAAGATACATTTGAAAATATTAATACCCATTGACAATGTACTTAGTGACCCACGGGCTCTGATGGAGATGTACAAGGAGATCAATACCTGCTCAAAAAATATGCATTCTGTGGCACATGGATCAATGAATAATTTTGACTTTCACATTTTCTTATTTTAAGAAATACATTTCATAAGGCTATAGCTGACATAGATAGTGAATCTTCTGATATATCTGGGCAATGTAAACTGAAACCTTCTGAAAAGAATTCACCATTCTAGATTCCACTGAGAATATTCATGGTTTATGAGAGGAGGTCAAAATATCAACATCAATAGGAGTGTGGAAGAAGTTAATTTCAACCCTCATGAATAACTTTGAAGTGTTCAAGACTTCTGTAGAGGAAGTTACTGCAGATGTGGTGGAAACAGCAAGAGAACTAGAATTAGAAGTGGAGCCTGAATATGTGACTGAATTGCTGCAATCTCATGACAGAACTTGAACAGATGAGGAGTTGCTTCTTATAGATGAGCAAAAAAAGTAGTTTCTTAAGATGGAATCTCTTCCTGGTGAAGATGCTCTGAACGTTGTTGAAATTACAACAAAGGATTTAGAATATTACATAAACTTAGTTGATAAAGCAGTAGTGGGATTTGAGAGGATTGACTTCAATTTTGAAGAAACTTCTACTGTCAGTAAAATGCTACCAAAGAGTACTGCATGCTACAGAGAAATCTCTTTGATGAAAGAAAGAGTCAATTGATGTGGCAAACTTCATTGTTGCCTTATTTTAAGAAATTACCACAACCACCCCAGCCTTCAGCAACCACCGATCTGATCAGTCAGCAACCATCAACATCAAACAAAATCCTGTACCAGCAAATAGATTATGACTTGCTGAAAGCTAAAATGACCATTGGCCTTTCTAACAATAAAATATTTTACAAGTAAGATATGTACACTGTTTTTAGAGATAATGCTATTGTACACTACTTAATAGGCTACAGAATAGTGTAAACATAACTTTTATATGCACTAGGAAACCAAAAAATTGTGTGACTTCCTTTAATGTAATATTTACTTTTTTTGCAGTCATCTGTAACTGAACCTGCAATATCTCCAAGGTATGCCATACATAGATTTTGTGTCTATTAGAGAATATCACATATTGGGTAGTTCATTTAAAAACAGAAATTTATTTCTCACAGTTTTGGAGGATGGGAAGTCCAAGTTCAAGGCACTGGTATCTGGTAAAGGCTATTCTCTGTTTCTAGATGGTGCCTTAAATGCTAAGTCCTCTGTTCTCTGGAGCATAGGAATCCTGTGTCCTCACATGGTCGAAGGGCATGACAGAGTAAACCCACTCTTGCAAGCCCTTTTTATAACACCATTAATCCATTCACAAAGGTGGACCCATTATGACACATCTTTCGAAAAGTCCTACCTCTCAACATCACTGTTCTGGGTATCAGGTTTCCAACACATGAATTCTGGGGGACATACCCACACTATTGTAGAGATGAAAGCCACTTTTTGTGTAGTTTGTGTTTTCTTATGTTGTTCCAGTCTTGAGGGAGGGAGGAAAAGGTAAAATTAGAATGAGATAAACAGTTATGATGTTGATTTTCTGGGTTCTCACCCATACTTGTTATTGCAGAACCTTTATCTTCCAGTAAAATGCTTCTCTCCACTTATTTTTAAAGTCTGCAGGGATATCTCACTGGCATATGTCCTCCAGAATCCATGTGTTGGAAACTTAATACCCAAAACGGTGATGTTGAAAGGTAGGACTTTTCAAAAGATGTATCATGATGGCTCCACATTCGTGAATGGATTAATGTTGTTATGAAAAGGGCTTGCAGGAATGGGTTTGCATCTAGTTTCTTTAGCTAGAAACCATTTTGTTTCTTCTGCTCTTCCAGCCTCTAGAAGAAATGCCCAGGCTTCCACAATGCCCATCCACTCAGTACTACTGCTCCTAGGTACCATCAAGCAATATTCTGCTCTTGTATCAAAATTTTCCAGATGCCAAATTGAGAGTATATATTCCAGAAACTTCAGTGGCTGAATACATGATGCAAAGGGTTCGTTGTAAACAGAAAGGGGAGGAAGGACCACTCATCTTCGTTTTGAACGGCATGGTGTCATGTGAATATCAAAGTACTGCCGTTTTATGAGATTTTAGTGAAAACAACTATTTCAAGTTTTACTCACGGCATCCTCTTCACCTTGGACCAAGTCATGAGTCTATGGGGTCAGAGTTGGGGCAAATCTGAGTGACAGACACCATGCTGAACTCTGTTAAAGTATGCACATTCTAAGGTCAGACAACTGAGTCTGAGACCCAGATATATCCTAGCTAGTATTTTGACTTTGAGCAAGTCTTCCTTTAGCCTTTATCATCACCCTTAGAAATAAGGCATAAAAATCTATGTTGTAAGACTATGAACTCTCTGAGGTTTCAATACAATAACCCATGAGAGTGGCTCCATAAATATTAGCTATCATTTTTCTTCAAAATATTTACAGTCAAGGGAAATATAATTCTTAATGTGAAAAAGTTAAGATAAACAAACTTCAAATGAACATAGTAAAAACTCCTTTTGTGGAGTTTTTTTGTATGCACATAATGAAAATTATTACTTATATCTTCAGGGAGAAAAATGTAGCCTTCAGAAAGTGAACTTTTCCCCATGAGTTAATTCATATGCTGGGCAGGAGCTGTGTCTGAACTATTGTTGTAACAACTTATATACTGTAATCACAGTTAATTTAGGTGATGTCTATAAACAGGTATATTTACTTTCTGTTTGGTTTTCTTCATTGTCCATACAGTGCCAAATGTCTTGATTAAGCAACTGTTCTCTTCCTGCATGACCAGATGAGCTGCAGTGACAGAATGAAATGAGTACTTTTGGCACAGATTAAACTGAAGCCTTAATACTTCTATTTAAAATTCTCTTTATATTTCAAATGAGTGTAATGATACAACTGCAAAGAATACAATAAGAAATGACTAGTAGAATTTAACAAAATATTTCAAAATCCAAAATGCTCTGTAAATAATGATGCTGTATGATAGGGACAACACTGAGCATTGAGAACCCTGTCTTATCCCCCGAAATAAGAATTTTCAGTAAACTAATTAATATTATAGAAGATGGAAAATTACCTTATGCTTAAGACAGGCTTGAAATATGATCCTTTTTCGTGTAAACTGAAGATATATGAATTGTGGTCAGAATGAAAATATAGACATTTCTGTTTGTATATAACAAACCAGGTTAGTTTTTATCTTCTGAATTATATATACAATACCTTCTCAAGGAGAAATCCATGAAATAAAAATTTAAGAACCACTAAGCTTCAAAATTAAATTTCATCTTCTTTTCAAACAGGTACTTTGAAGCATTAAGTTTAGTTTCCAAAATGTGCCTTACTAGTGGAAGGTTTTGGTTGAACAAACAAACCCTTGTGTTATGAAAATTGCCTCAGAGGATTTTATTGCATCAATATTCTTTTATTCATGAGTAATGAATGCCAAAACTTATTTCAAAGTATAATGATGAATATGCTAATACAAATTTTTGTTTCTATCCACAAGTAACTGGATATCTTACAGACATAAACTAGTTCATCATTACATTGTAAATGCTGAACTGAGTGAGTTGTTACAGATTTTTTTTGACCTCTTTTGCATAAACAAGACTATGTGGAATCAGATTGCTACACATACATTTGTACAATGTCTATTTTTCCTCCATTTGGGCCAGTTGAAATGATTAGATGGTATTTGCTAATATCAAAACTCATATTGTAAATTCTTCCCATTTTTTGTTACAATTGCAGTAATAGGAATTTAAGATAGGATGTCATGAGCTATGTAAAAACCATTGATATTTACCATTGAAGATATAATTCTATAGAGAAAGGATGAAATCAAATTGTTTATACTCAATCTGATAAGATTTTGAGATGTTCCTGAAAACAACTAAGAAGATTGAATGATAGACATAATATGAACAAATGAAGAATTACAAATTTTATCAAGATAATAGTTAACAGTATTAGAAAGAAAAACAAGTAAAAAATACTCTTTATATGATACTGAAAAAAATCTGGTCCTTGTCAAAATAACACCATACTCTTTATAGAATGGTGTACATTTTGCATTATTCTTTTTTACCATGGATGATAGATGCCAAATACCTACTTCTAAATTATTGTCTTAGTATTTCAATTGTCTTTTAAATTTTGAGGTTCAAAAATCATCAATTAATTAATCAGATATAGTGTTTTCATATTAAACAGTGGGAAATTATACTGATTGTATTTTATTAGAGTCAACTGTCAGTTTCCAGGTTTAAAGAGAAGCTATTATGATTTGAGCAAAGAAGAGCTGTCCTTGTTTGTGGGTGGTTTTAACAGAGTGATAAGAAAATGTACTCAGATTCTCTGAGTCAGACTGTATCTCTTGTTCTAAAATGGGTATTTACCATTTCCAAGATTAAAGGCCAAAAATATCTCTTTCATACATATAAATCATTTTGTTCAGATCTTCTTATCACTTATCATACCTCCTAACACATTGGCTGCAATGTTCATTATGAAGGATTTTGCCATTCTCTGTGTTCAACTTACTTAAAAAGTAATGATCCTATTTTAGAAGACAGTCAATTTAAAACTATTAAACTTAAGATATTTATAGGTTTGATTTACAGCATTCATATTAGCATTTTTTAATCATTTCTTTAAGATCCCCAATCTTATCCAGAGACTTGGGCTTGTTTTTAGGCATGTTCTCCTTGAGTAAACGCTAATAGTGAAGCCACATTTTGGAAATTTAATGCTCAGTTACTTTTCTCATTTGTAATGGTAAACTACACCAAGATATTTGCCTCTTTTAGCAAAAATTGACTGTGACTTTATCTCTTCTTGTTAATTGGGACAATATTTTTGTAAATGAAACATTTTGCAATAGAAAGATGCTTTATATTCAGACTTCCTTTTATAAAACCTATGTTGGGAAAATTGACTCTCACTTTTCTTCTATACGATCACTGAAATAGCCAGCTCTTAATTTACAAAGTGGAGCAGAATGTTAAAATTAAAACACCTACAAAACCATTGGCTCCAATCTATTCATGTGTAGGCAAGGAATTTGGTTCAGAAGATGTGATTTGATATAGGAAGAAATCAGATCTGCGTGATCATGCACAATGGAAGGTGGTGCTAGGTTTTATTTTACCTGAGTGAAATTCTTGAAGACTGGTCTAAATTCAGAGTTAAAATTAACTAAGCTTCACTAGTAAGGACCCTTCCCACAGCCTTGACAGTAGCATAATGTGGTCATGTGAGTGCGTGTTTTATAAAGTTTGCAAAATACTTTAACCATAATCACTTAAGGACACTCTTTACACCTCTACGTTGCCTGTGTTATCTTTTCCATCTTGTCAGGCAGGATTGGAGTGGTCACATTTAGGGGATCTGGCCAAGGATGTTGATTTGGGGATATGTTTAGTATAAAATGGTTATACATATATAGTTCACAGCAACTTTGAATTCTTTTTCTTAAACACATTCCCCCAACTTATACAAGCTTCAAATCTGATGCTGAGTTTGTTCTCTTTCTCTACACTGTTAACCAATTGGAGTTCTAGATTCTAGAACAAAATGTATCAAAATATTTGAAAGATATTTGATTTGACAAAGTTTTGAAAATGGTATTCTTCAGTAATTAATGGAAAGTCTGGGGTAAATGGGGGTATAAAGTGAAGAATTTGCAGCTGGCTTAAAAATTGACAAATATGTATCACTTGTGGGTCCTGACTTTATTTGTAATTTCAATATTTTGTTCATCATGAAATTTCATATTAATTTTGATTTTTTTAAAATTGCACTGAAATATTTATCTTGATTATGGAGTTTTTTGGCACCACTTTACATTTTGCTTCTGAGGTGAGTACCTTACCTGTCTCACCCTAGCCACTCTATAGTTACTGACTTTTCTTGATCAAAATATTTAATAATAACTTGAATATAAGTGTACAAATTATGTTTATTAATTTCTAGGTTATCCAAGTATAGAAAGAGAAAGGTTCACAGCATTTTAAAGGCTGACCAAAAGTCAAATGATGGAATGAAGCAAGATAAAGTAAAGCCCTTACTTGCATTCAAAAAGTCAATCGGCAAATACAGAAAAATAAAAGAACCAGTTTGTTAAGAGTTTGCATGAAAAATGGCCTGGGTTTTAATTTAACAATGAACTTAATATAAATTAGAAGTATGATGTGGTCATCAAGAAATTGTGCCTCAAACAGAGTCAGGTTGTTCTCAGATCCACTTGTCACTCTCCTGTGCCTCTGCTCGATGATTCAGGAACCGTATTTCCTAAGTTCCTTTGGACTCTGGTTTCCAGTTATGTTCAGCCAATGCCAGACCTGTCTGAGGGCTGGAGGGCAGGAGGGGAGGAGGAGCAAGAGCATGTCTAATCCCCACATCTGTTTCTTGTGGCCATCATTCTCACAGGAAATCCATGCTAGGTCTTAATTCACAGCTTCCATTGTGTAGCCCCGGTTCCTGGACTCAACTTCTGTGTCCTAGGGATGGTAATGAGTTCCTGCTTTTGGTAATCTCTGGATGACCTCTGCATCCCCTGTTTGGCTTCTTAACACTTTCGTCACATGTGTAACCAAATTCCTTGCAGGGTTCCCAGGTTTGGAAGTTGTAGAGTGATTTTTATTTTTCATGGCTGAATTCTGACTAATAATAAACTTAAGTTAGAGCAATAAAATAATGCAACTGAAGACATAGAAGATTCCTTCAGTGTGCAACTGCAGTATTGCACTTAAGGCAGGCACTTTAAATAGAAGTGGTATAGAAGAAAGAGACTTGGACTAGACATCCTGTGTTTAATTCTCAGCACCACCACCTTCCAGAGGTGCTATTTCATCAGTCAATTACCTTTTCAAGCCTGAATTTATTGACCTATAAAATGATGATGGTGGTAATATTTATCCTATGTACTGAGAGGTTCAAATGACATAATATATGTGATAGAGTTTTATAAAGTGTAAGGCAAGTGTTACTGCTCTTGCTGTTTTGCCATTTGAGGAGCTATTTACGAAGCAGAGGAGAAGCCTGAGAGAAGAAGTGGCAGTAGTTTGCTATATGGTGCTGTAATGGAAGGAGGAATGTCCAGTGGAAACTCCAAGGAAGCATATTTCATCTCAGCATATGGCAGAGCTTGTCAATAAGTAGACTTGTTTAATAATCTAAAAAACTATCATAGAAAGTGAAGAGCTCCTGATCTCAAATCAGATTCTAGAAGAGCCTAGAGACTCCCAGATGGGATGACACAATAATTATTTATATGACAGCAATAATAATTACAGCTGACATTTACTGAGGGCTTATCAGTTTCTATTCAAAGTTCTGTTCTAACTACTTACCAAGCATTCTTTCATTTAATTGTCACAACAACCAAATAGATGCAGTTGAGCCACTTTACAGGTGAAGAAATGGATGCACAGAGATATAGTAATTTATCCAACAGCACACAACTAATAACTAGAAGATATATAGTGTACAGTTTTAGGAATTTTAGTATCTACAGAGGAGATGCTTAATAAATGCATTTTGGCTCAATATATTTTTTAATACTTGCCTTTATGAATGCTTTTGACTTTTCTTGCAGAATCTGCCTTAGCTTTGTTTCTAATATTTTTTATCTGATTACAAAAATGCTTATTTATTATAATTTGAAAAATACAGACAAGTATCAAAAAACTTGTAAATCACCAGTAATCGTAAATCCCAGAGATCAAAACTGCTGAATTCTCCAATTTTATTTCTACACATAATCTTTATTTTTTAACAAATGTATATGTCTATACACATATTTGTTACATGGCTGTGTGTTTTATAAAAACTTGAAACATTTCATTTAGCCATTGATTTGAGAGGACTTTACATTGCTTCAGACTGTTTCCAAAGGAAGAGATCAATAATGATGTGATTTTCTGCATATCTCAAAAATTATCCCCACTCAGAGGGAGCTAGTCATTTAAATAAATGAAGTATGATCGCTTGTCAGCCCTTTGTACTCCGTTGCCCCTCAACACTGGCCACTAAGCTAATTCCATTTTTTGTTTCTTCAGATTGCAGTATTTCGTTTGTAATACCTCCCTGATATTGGCAAAGTTAATAATTGTCTCTGTTTCCATGAATGGAGAAACTGTTATCTCTTTGTTCTCCCAGTAACCCCAGCATCTGGTACAGGACCTGGTCCATAATGTATGCAATAAGATTTGCTGAATAAATAGTATTTAAGGCATATGGGTTCATATATGTTACGATGCAGGCCGTGCACTGTCACTAACGCAGCGACACTGTATCACTAATGCTGAAGACTGGCTGATAGGTGAAAACAGATTTATGGCCATCTCTACTTTCTGCCTCTTCATTGGGAAATCAGGTTGTGTTAAATTTTTTTTTTCTTTGAGATGCAGTCTTGCTCTGTCGCCCAGGCTGGAATGCAGTGGCACAGTCTCGGCTCACTGCAATCTCTGCCTCCCAGGTTCATACCATTCTCCTGCCTTAGCCTCCAGAGTAACTGGGACTACAGGCGCCCACCACCACGCCGGGCTAATTTTTTGTATTTTTAGTAGAGACAGTGTTTCACCATGTTAGCCAGGATGGTCTCAATCTCCTGACCTCGTGATCTGCCCACCCCAGCCTCCCAAAGTGCTGGGATTACAGGCGTGAGCCACCTCTCCTGGCAAGGCTGTGTTAAATATTCTAAGTGCTGCTATTCTGCTTGCAATGTATTTAAGTGTCATTTACAGACCTATATCAGAGTCACCGTGGGTACTTGCTAAAATTTTAGATTTCCCAGCTTCATCACAGACATACTAAATCAGAATTTCTGCGCAGTGACCCAGGTACAAATTTAACATATTCCCAGGTGATTCTTAGGCACACAAAAGGTTAAGAACCACTGCTCTTGCCTCATTAGCTAGGGAAGAAGGCTAGAAACCCCTTCAGGAAATATAGAATCATACTCAAAAGTATCACCCACTCCTGAGTGCCTGACCCTCACTGCTTATGGCCTGTAGATTTAGGGAGGTAGAGAGAGGAAGGGAGGAAGAATAATTTTTCCTTGAACTAATCTCAGGTGTCCCCTGATGTACCTAAAAATAATTCTTTGAGAGCAGGGGCCATGTCTTTTGCCACTTAGAAACAGTTACTTAATAAATACTTCTTGATTGTGTGAAAACAGGATTGTTAACTTCTGATGGAAGCATTCAGGCCCAGTGTTCTTAGAAAGCAGAGGATAGACTAGGATGAAAAGACACAGTCCAGTGCTCTCTGACATGAGCTTTGATAGGGAAACCAGCTAAAGGAGCTACATGGTAAGAGAATGATAGGTTTCCTTGGCCATGATCTTATCATATTTGGTCAGGTGAGAGTATATACAGATGTCACAGAACAACAGTTGTGGGGAGATGATATTCATAAACAAAATAATAATATCCCAAGTGGTTTAGAGCTACACCAGTAGATCTGGAACCTTAGCATACATCAACTAACACAATGACTTGTTACAATACAGATTTCTGGGCCTCGCCTTTAGAGTTTCAGGTTCAGTAAGTCTGAGTTGGGGCTCAAGATTTTACACTTCTAACAAATTTCCAGGTGTTGCTAAGTCTGCTGATCCTAGATCACTCTTTGAAAACGACTAGGCTAAATTATTTGGTCATTGGATACATGCTGTGTATATTCAAGAAAGAATTAATAAAAATCATGGAAGAATTTCTGAAAATAGGGCTTTGTATGTAAGGAAGGTATAGATGTTCATGATTTGGTAGGTGCTTTGCTTAACTAAATGTGATGTGTAATTGTAAGACATAGGGTTGGATGGGCAGCTTGACATCATGTCTGCCTACATCATCTCTTCTTAGAGATAAATATTGCCTGCTCTCCTTGGTACTTCCGGGACTTCAGACTCTCTATTATCACCCTTCAACATCTAGCTGCCTTTCTCTGGGGGTCTTTGTCTTGTTTATTTTGGTTCAAATGAGCACAATTCTCGAGCTGGGATCTAAGCAATGAGTACCATAATGACACTGTTATCCCTGAAGGTCTGAGCACTCAGTACCTATTAATATTGAGCCTGACTAAAAACATTTTCAATGATTATGTTATATTATTAACTCATACCGAGTTTATATCAAGCAAACCTCTCTCTGCTAGAAAATCTGTTAGGACATACTAACATCGTGGAGTTAAATTTCTGGGTTTAAAAATAGAAATTTATTTGATCACACTCTCCCTAACCCCCACGCAAGAGTGAATGTAAAAACTGATGAAATGTGAATAAGATCTGTTGCCTAGTTCATAGGAATGTGCCAAGGTCAATGTCCTGTTTTTGTTATTGTTCTACAATTATGTAAGACATTACCACTGGGGGAAGCTGGGGGAAGGGTACACTTCTCTGCAGTTTTTTTTTTTTTTCTTTTTGGCAACTTTCTCTAAGTGTATAGATATTTTAAACAAAAGGTTTTAAGAAAATTAGTCACTCACAATATTTAAGACGACTCACAACGTTTTGTGGTGGTTAAGAACCACTCTGGCCACGTCTTCAGTAGTTTTAGGGGTACCTTTTCGTGACTAAACATGATGACTTCTGGTTTTACTGCTTGGTCATTCTGTGATCTTAGGCAAGTTGAATTAGCCTCTCTTGGCACCCATTTTCTCATCTTTTACAGTAATAGCACCTATAAATCATTGTTTTTAGGATTAAATGAGTGAATATGTACCCAGAACAGTACCTGACACATAGTAAGCACTCTATAAATACTGGCGATGAAGACAGTGATGGTAAAGATGATGAAAGGATGCACTGGTGCTCATGCCAATCTTTAGACAGCTCTGCTCCTGCTCACTCTCTACTCTGCCATCCATTCCCAAATTTTCCTTCCTGCTTTCAGTTCAGCTAAAATGCCACGTGTAGAAATTTTAGATAGAAAAGGGTATAGATGCTTGAAAGGACTGCAAGAAGTAAAGGTCCAGGAAAGCTATTGTTAGTTCTTAGGTTTGCCATTAACATTCTTAAAATCAGGAAGGTCAAAGACCCACAGAAAATTGCCAGTGAAATTCACTGCTGCCTGGAATGGGAAAACAGGTAATTCTCAAAAAAATGCCAAAAGTCATTGACAAACCTCAACTATAGTGTAGCTCACCCCACAGCTTGCTACTGTCAAAGGAACAATAACATGGTTTTGTGTCTCCTTTGCTTCTGAATTTTGCATACGTTCCTGTCTTCGGCAGAGTCTAACCTAAAACCTTGCTAGCAAGGGATTCAGGAAAATGTAGCTACTAGTTTTCTAGGCCCTGAGGTGCAGAGGAACAACAGAAGAGAATGGAAAGTGATCTAACCTGCCAATAAACAATAGACATTCTGCTTTTCTTGAATAGTCTAGTCATCAGCCCAGCCATTTCTCTAAAATACTAAAGTATCTCCTTCATACTCCATTTTTTGAACTTAACATAGGACCTTATATTGTAGACATTTGTGAATGCGGATTATCTCTCGTGATACATAAGTTTCTAGAAATTTAGAACAGTGCCCAGAACATGACAGATTCTGACTACATATTTATTAAATCAATGAGTATATTAATATATCCTATTCCTATTTTTAGTGCTTTATTGTTTGATATTTATGGGAAGTTACAATTAAGCAGAACTTAAACTCTGAAGGAGAGAAAAAGAAAAAAATCATTCAAATAAAAAAATTGAGTGATCTATTTAATGGCCTTTGAAAAGTACTTTAAATGTTTTTCAATGAAACCAAAGTATTTAAAACAAATGTTGAAACGTTTAGAGAGATTGAGAAGCAACATGTGGTAACGCCATCTAACAGCCTCTTCCTCCAAGCACCTGTAATGGTTTAGAAGGTTCTCAGGGCCCCTTCAGGCTCTATTTCTCATTCTAGGGACTGCAAAGCTGCATAAAAAAAGTAAGTACTGAGTTCAGGATAATTAGTAGAACAAGCCTGGGGCTATGTGAGAGCATTGTAGATGGGTCACTGAATCACATATGTAGCTGTGTAGCTTTACTGACTTACATGATGAGACAGTATTTTAAAACCACAGTGAAGTCACTTGAAGGACGACATGTTCTACTTTTGGAATTGCCATACTATGTACAAGGAAGAGCAGTCTATTGTAGTTCAGAAGCAGTCACACATCTGAGAACTGTAGAAGTGCAATTTACAGCTGCCTCGCTAATATTTTTTCTTATGGGACTAAAAGTCTTTGCTAAGGCAGGTGTTAATTTCTAAATCGAATTCTGCTGGGTAGAGGGTGACTGTTTTTGGAGGTTCTATTTGGGAAATTCTGAGGAAAAACACTAGCTAGAACTGACACTCTCTGGTCATGAACTTATTCTGCTCCTTTTATTCTTTTTAATCATAACTTTGGAAAAATCAATGTAGTTCAGAGTTAATGATTGGATTGTGGATTGTTCCATCTGTGTAATTTGCACTCTTATCAAAGGCAACTTACCCAGGATTCATTATGCCCTGGATTAAGGCTGTAGCTTCAGAAATGGAGAAAAATTATTTTGGACACTGTGTGAGGGGAAGATATTGGTACTAACTTGCTAATTGTTCCAGGTGGAAAGAATGTTCCATCAGCAACACAGTGACTCTGCCCTCAACAGTGCCAGCTGAAGGCAGCATTTGAGGAAATTGTCTTTGGCATTCCAAGGTCCTTTTTGATCCTTTCTTTCCTTTTTCCATGTTTTGTCCCTCCCAGATGCCCAATGAAATTTTATCTATCTTATTTTAACCTGGTCATAGGAAACAATCCAATGTCATGCTTTTTCACCCACATGCATTACCTCTTTAAGTCTAATTTAGAATGGACATGTATCCCTCATATAGAAGATGGTATTTGAGGTGAAAGAACATTCTTCCAGGCAGCCTTAAAGCTCTGTGTGGACCGTGTGATATAGAGTGCGGTGTAAGAACTCTGGCTCAGAGGTGTGAAAACACTTACTGTTCCTCCTGGAATGGAATTCCAATCAGAATCTCACTTTCTGTATCTCTAAGATGAGGTAGACTAAGACTAAATTCACGAGTTTACCATGAGGACTGAATGAGGTGTCCATCATAGAGTGTCTAGCTCCGTTCTTGCTGTCAGGCAGCTTTTCGAACAATGTGGCTCTCTGGCCCTGTTCCTTCTTACTCCATAGGAAAGGCTGTCCCTGGCCAAAAGAGTAGATAAAGTTTTTACATATATTTGTATAAAAAAAAGTCATAAAGAAGGAAGAGGATCAGGAAATACACTATGTAATAAGAAAGATATTGAATTTTTTTTTCCAAATATAGTTTTTCATGTAGTTGGAAAGAGTGACCCAGTATTTCTTTTGAAGATGAAATGTGCATTTTTTATTGCTTTCCGTATACATTCTGGTTTGTCTGATTCAAGTTTATATGTTCTTTACCATTATTAAAAAAGCACTGTGTCATAAGCATTGAGCAACAGGAAAAAGTTAAGCTATTACAATACATCCCAATACCTCACAACAAATAAAACAAATGAGGGTGATCTAGAGTCTTCTAACGATATATTTGCCTGTATCATTCTTCAGCTTTCTCCCACCCTTTCATTTTCCTACCCACAGTCTTACAAATTGTTTCTCTAATTGTCAGGACTTTTAGAAATATCAAGCTTATCTTTATCTACATTTTCAAAATGAAATCAGCATAATGACTATGGGGCCCTTATAAATTTAATGTAAATAATCAAATAATCAGATAAAATCATAACCTACAAGAACTACTTTCAACTATATTTGGGAAAAATAGTACTGTGCATCCTTCTGAATCTGAATATATCATTCCGAGCCTCCTATGGTCTTTCGTGGTGTTCCTAAAAGGTGAAAAAGCTTCTTAGCCTTCTCATAAATATGGGATTTAGGTAGTTAGTAAAGTAGAACCAAAGTCATCTGAAAGAGAAGCTTTATGAATTCTTTCTACTTAGCACAGAAGAATCCATTCTTCATGTTTTCTTCTTTCACCAGTGGTTAACCCAATGACAACTTCATCCTTAAAATAATCTTTCTCCTTGACTTCCAAAACCCAACATTCAGTACTGATTTTCCATCTATCTCTTTGGCCGTTCCTTCTCAGTATTTCCTTACAAGACTTTTCTCTCTGTCTCATCTTTAAATATTGGAGTTCTTTAAGATGCAGCCCGAGGTCACACATCTCCACCTCTGCTTCAATTATTACATACATGCACAGATAACTCACAGCAGTGCTCTCCAGCTCTGACCTTTTTTTTTCCTGAGAATTTGAACAGTCATCTTAGAGCCCCCAAATTGATTAAATTCAGCATATCCAAAGCTGAACTAATGATCTTCTTGCCTAATTCCCAGACCAATTTTGTTATTCCATTTCTCAGTGACTAACCTTTTCAACCAGTTATGTTAGTCTGAAAGCTCAAAGCCATCCTTGACACCCACTCCCCATACATTGAATACTTGATCCAAAAACTCCATCCACTTCTTTCCATGCGACCCCTCTCATCACCCAGCCTGAGCTGCCTGGCTGCCTCCTGGGAGTTGTATTAATGCATCTTTGCCTCTCTTGAACAAACTGCTACACTTGATCTACACTAATATGAAATGGAACACAAAACCTCTGTCTATTGAGAAAAAAGTCATTTTAGCACTTTCTATAAATGATGAGAGAAAGCCTGCCGTAATTTCTTACCAAAGAACACAAATTAAAAATAAGGTCACAATGTTAGAATAAAATATTTAATTACCACTAGTTTTTAGAGCAAAGAGTACAACTGTCTAATACACTGTTAATCTCTCAAATTATTCTCACAGATTAATCTCTCAAGTCAATATCTGCATCTTGCAGACATTATACAAATACCAGTTCAGTGAATTGATTTTAACTCTGGCTTCACCTTGGGGGACAAGATTTACTCACTAACTCTTTTCATAATGAAGATGAAGATGAGAGGTAGAAAGAAGCTTCAACTAAGAATCTAAGCTTTCAGGAAAATTCCAAAGCTCCAGATAAAGAGAATTGGTGAGGATTGAATTTTTTCCAACTTTTCAAATAGCCGTTGTGTTCAATCCACATGTTCATTCCCTCAATCATTTCTCAGTGTTATATTTCCATTCTACCACTCCCCCAAACTCTACTGTTCCTTAAAAAAATCAATCTGTGGTTGACAGATTAACACTGTGTACATTTAAGATGCCCAATGTGATGTTTTGATATAGGAATACATTGTGAAATGTTTCCCCCAATCAAGCTAATTAACCTGTCCTTCACCTCACACTTTGTGTGTGTGTGCAGGAACACTTAACATCTACACTGTTAGCAAATTTCAAGTATATACAATACACTCTTCTTAACTATAGTTACCATGTTGTACATTAGGTCTTCAAAACTTATTCATCTTATAATTGAAAGCTTTTACCCTTAGTCCAAGATTCCCCCACTTTTCCTAAATCCCAGCCTCTGGTAACCAACCACTATTCTATTTTCTTTTACTATGAATTGTACTCTTTTTTAAGATTCCATCTATGAGTGAGATCATGTACTATTTGTCATTCTGTGCCTGACTTATCTCACAGAACATAATGTCCTCTAGGTCTATCTATGTTGTCACACATGAAAGGGTTTCCTTCTTTTTAAAGGCTGTATAGGATTCCATTGTGTACATACACCACATTTTCTTTATCCATTTATCCCTTGATAAACACTGAGGTTGCTTCCATGCCTTCACTATTGTGAATAATGCTGCAATGAGTATGGAAGGGCAGACATTTCTTTAAGAGCCTGGTTTCATTTCCTTTGGATATATACCCAGAAGTGAGATAGCTGAATCATATGGCAGTTCTATTTTTTGTTTTTTGATATATCTCCGTATCATTTCCCGTAACGACTGTACCACTCTACAATTCTAGAGCGTCCTCTGCATGGGGTTTTTTTTTTTCTTAATCTCTATTTGTAAGTGTATCACCCAGAATTGGACAAATTGCTCCAAGAATGGCCTACTCAGTGCAAGGAACAAAAGAATCACTTTCCGATCAATGTTGTCACTCTTACGTTTTGGTGAAGCTTCAATTGCCTTTCTCTGCCCTCAAATCACACCAATATCTTGCATGGAGAGAACCGAGGTTTTCCAGGTCCTTTCACATATACTGGTATAAGGCCAGGCTTTCTTAAAGCGATCTATAATCTTCTCATTATCTTAACTAATATTTACAACCATCTCTTCCCTGGATCACTGCAATAGTCTTGATGCCTGATCATCCCGTTTCTACTCCTGTCTCTTATATTAGTTATTTATTGCTATGAGACACATACTCTAAAACTAAGCAGCTGAAAACAATAAACACTGATTATACCACTCAGTGTATGGTGGGTCAGGAATCCAGGAGAGGTTGAGCTGGGTGAGTTTGGCTGAGGGTAACTCATGAGGTTGCAGTCACACTGCTGGTCAGTGCTGTAGTCACCTGAAAACTTAACTAGAGTTAAATCCGTTTCCAAGAGAGGTCACTCATGTGGTTGTTCCACACCATGTGAGCCTCCCTATAGGACTGCTCATGGCATGACAGCTGATGTTCTCCAGAATGAGTGCTCTTAGAGAGTGAGAGTGACCAAGAGGGGAACGACAGTGTCTTTAATATCTAATGTTGGACATGTCATGCCGTCATTTCAGCTGTATTCTACTGGTCATGCAAACCAACCCTGGTGCAATGTGGGAGGGGACTCCCCAGGGTATGAACTCCTGGAAGTGGGAGTCATTAGGGACCACCTTGGAGAATGGCTACCACACTTCCTTGCAACCCATTTCCTACCATGGGGATTATAGCACTCCCTGCTTAAGACCTTCCAATAATTTCCCAACACACTTAACTTAAAATCTCCAATTTCCCCTTCTCAGGCAGAAGTCCAGTGCTAATGATTCAGGGGCCCAAGCTTCGTCCATTTTGTGTCTTTACCTTAGTCTAGGTTCTTGGGGACTTCCATTGATCCAGCAAACAATGAGAAAGATAGTGTGGAAGGTGTGTCCACGTCTTAAACTTTTAAACTTCTAAATGGTACACATAATTTCTGCTTACATGTCATGGGCCAGAAATCAGTTTACAAGGCCACAGATAACTGCAAAGTGCACCTGGGAAATATTGTCTCAATATATACAGTGGAAAAAAATGAAATGAAATTGTTTATGATGAACTGGCAACAGTTTCCACCATCTTCCCTTCTAATCTAGAACTTTAAAGGGTATAAACTGTGAGAGTGAATTATACAAGTTACCATTACAATAAAATATTTATTATTGAATCATATAGATGTTTTATATATAAAAAATGAATTATAAATTCATTTAAATGTACTAATACATTGAAAAGATGCAATTTAAGGGTTCATGATAATATGAATTTGTAAAACTCATGATATTGAAAACTGTCGTTATAACCAAGTCCATTAGATTTCAGAACAGGGAAAACAATTTGGTTTCAATCTTTAAAAATATTGTGTACTCAGCACTAGCATACAGACCAAAAGAATGCAGAATCTTCTTTTCTGGGTTATTTTAGATGAGAATTGATAAGCTGAAAGTAGAATAATGATTTAATTATGAGTTGAAAACAAAAATACCTTTAAAATACGGTCTTCACTTCCCTTGCTAGATTAATCTGCTGAAATAAATACATACCACTTGCAAAGTGAAACTTGGATTAATTGAGTTCGTATTAATGGAAAGATGATATACCAACTTCTATTTAACTGCCAGAGTTCTACACACATTCTAAATTTTCCTATCAGGCTTCAGTGGTAATACCTATAGAGTAAGTTTCCTAAGTTTTTAAAATAGCTGGAGATAGAGTGAGCAAAATGATATTAATAACAATAATGATTCAAAAAGTGAAAGAAAGAATCCTAATAAAGACAATGAAACCATAAATGTGTTGACAACATGATCAAAAATTGAAATTATTCAAGATAACAATTTCTTTGTTATGCTTTGAATTTTCCAAGGTTTTAGAAAGATGTCTGGAGTCAAGTCATATTTACCAATATGAATACTGATTCACCTAAGAGGTAAGCTTCAGGTTCCACAGGTATCAGGAATACATAGTGAGTACTACTGGTTTGTGGAATTGGCCGAGATCACATCCTGGTATGGAGAACTATTCCATGACAGTTAGGACCCA
This sequence comes from Chlorocebus sabaeus, assembly GCF_047675955.1. Lineage (NCBI taxonomy): Eukaryota > Metazoa > Chordata > Mammalia > Primates > Cercopithecidae > Chlorocebus > Chlorocebus sabaeus. The sequence goes on from NC_132907.1 coordinate 36,939,390, forward strand.
AGCCTCATTGCCACAGAAAGGAAAGGAGAAGCCTAAAGGAGTGGGAAGCCAAGTTCAAACACAAAGATAAAAAATATTGTGTTTAGAATATATTAAATATCTGCAAAGCCCAATGGCAGAATAGAACCTTTTTCATATTTAAAGACACTGTTTGAGGTTTTCCCTATTTCTTTTAGTCAAAGGAAAAGATCTGTGTAGTAACTAAAGGTCTTCAGTAAGTGTCTAGATGGGTATAGTTTAAGAAATGTGCTAAGCATATTTCTTGTGTTATGGCATGAAGCCTTTACAACAGCTTTGTGAAGCACATGCTATTGTTAGAACTACATTTTCACAGATAAGAAAATCAAGTCTTAGGAAAGGAAAATTAATTTACTCAGTCACACAGTTAAAAATGACAGAGAGAGACTCATATCCTTGTCTATATGAATCTAAAATCCAAACTCTTCACCACTATTTATAATGGTGAAGTCGCTACTCTAACGATCATCTCAAATATGAGCCCTAGAACTGAGGCTGTATCTGTACCTGATATGGTATCTAAATCTACTAGGAAGTTTAAAAATATCAAATGTGGTATGTTTAGACAGAACCTGAGGACAGTTGTGTTCCCGCACTTCTCTTGAGTAATTTTGCCTGTTCTGCAAGTTTGGTTCATTCCTCAACAGCTCTCAGTGTGCTCCCTGACCCACCCCACTGGGTCTGTGTCCCTCCTCTCTGCTTCTTTCACTGGTAGTGCATATGTTAGGACAGAATTAATTATGTTTTTACTGCAATTGTCCTCTCCCACTATCTCATTCCCCCATATTATCAGCAGGGTCACTGAGGGTAGGTTAGAGCCTTGGAGAAAAAGAAATTTGGGGCCTCAGAAAAGACAGATTTTTATTGACATATAAGTCAACTGCCATGTATTTTTATGCCTTCCCCAACATCCTTCTCACCTCCCCACAGATTTTAAATTCACGGAGTCTCTTTCCTCTGTGTTTCCACCATCTAAGATAGTGCCTGGTGTATACCAGTAGGCAGCACATTTTGGTTCAACTGGTAAATATGATAATGGTGTGTTTTAGATAGGTCTTAAGTCTGGAATAAGAGTAAATTTATTCTATATCATTGACTCAAGTTTCTCATGACCACTAAACTAAATTGGGAGATGCTTTTATAATTGACCATTTCCTGTATAGATGTTATAGCATAGCAAAGTAGTTTCAAGCACCGTGTCTTAGTTATATTATCTGTGAAATGAGGGTAATAATAGCAATTTTTCCTTAGATTTGTTAAAAGGATTACATGAACTAAATATTGTAAACTGTTTAGCATAGTGACTGACACATAGTAAGTAACAAATACATAAATATTAAGTAAAATTTGGCTGAAGTCTGTTTCTCTACTAGACTATAAGTTCTGTTATAGTAGGAACTGGAATTGTGCCTGTTAGTGCTCATAATTTTAAGTACCTAGAAAAGACCTTCAGTAGGTATTGGTTAAATAAATAGCCTTAAAAAAGCACACAGTGTTCCTTAAATCAAAACTTGTATTTTTTTTATTGTGTAAATTTTCTAGCATATTCTAAATGACGCCACCGCCCATATAATACACTTTGAATTTCTTTTGGATACAGTGTTAATGAGAACAAGCTGCTAAAAAGCAATTACAGATATTCAGGAATGTTTAGGAGAGAGAACGTGAGGCCATGAGGGGCCCTGGAAAAGAAAAGACGGGGACAAATTTGAGACTTCCTGTGATGAAGAGAAGAGGCAGGGAGCATGCTGGCACGGTCAAAGGGTTTAGCTGAAGAGAGTTTCATGAATAAACTCTGCTCCTTGCAGAGGTGTGGCTGAATTAAGGGAAGGAGCAATGGATGGTGAAGCTCTCAGGAAATGGCAACAGTGGAAAACCATTAGCATGTGGTGGGATGGGGAGTAGGAGACAAGTGGAAGCAGTGTTATTGGATTCCAAGGCAGCTGGAGACCTGGAGACACGGAGGTGAGACCACCTGAGAGTTCAAAAGGTATAAAACTAGAAAACCACCAAATCCAACAAACAGGCAAGCTTGGAGATATGAGCGGTGGGCTTGGGAATCAATACTTCTATCTCTCTTTTACTTCCAGCCTTTTCATCTCTCATTGGACAAACCCAACAAGAAGGACAAGGGGACCTGGATGACACAATCAGAAAAGGTGAGCCTTTGGAGCTGGAAGCAGGGCATAGAATGATGGAAGGTGGATCTGGAGGGGTAAGGACCAGCACAGCAGACACAATCTCAATAATTGATAGGGTTAGGTGGGGGAAGCAGAGCCGAGGTATAGGGTGATGCTAGTGCCAGTAATTAAGGTAGAAAAGCAAATGCTTTGTCCCAGGGCCTTGAAATTCAGAGAACACAAAGACTTTAAATAAAGATTTGTAAAAACAGATTGAACTGTGAAGTCATCACCCTCAGTAAATTTATGGTTTTGGTGACTGGGCCCCATACAGAGTGGTGGGTTTGTGCTCTGCACAGAGGTGCTCCGCTAAGGAAGTAGGTGAGGGTTGACATCCTGCCCTCATTTCTGCTCTAATTCACCCTCCTGGAGTTAACAGCACTTTGTGATTTGCACAAAATTGCCACAAAAACAAGCTGCAAAAAATTGGCAATTTGCTGTGGATCCTAAAGCTAATGAATAAGGCCAGAGATTCGAGGTCAAGTCTGAAATGAATAAAGGCATCAGTATTCCCTTCAGTCTACTCACACCTGTAATAGTATTTAAATAGAATAGACTGTCAGAAGTGGAATTCTTAATCAAATGATAGGTTTATTCATTTTTTAAAATAGATTGGGACCAATATATGGACTTAAAAGTTTTCTAATAAGTCAATTATTTTGACTTTGACTCTAGTGTAGCCTAGAGTAACTCTAGCAACTGTTACCTTGCCTTGATTTTCAATTAATAATTGAAACCAACAACAACAGTTCATTTCCCAGCTTTGTAATTGCCGGGTTTAAGAGATCATCAAAGCTTTTATGCTTGGTACACGTCCTTCTAAGGATAGATTAGTATTCCAAATCTCCAGATGAATTTAAAATTACACTAGTTATGGCGGAAGGAATGTTTGAAATTGGTTCTTCTCAGGTTTCGTGGGCATTGGACATACATCCATTACATTTCCAAAAAGTAGAGGAAAAAGAGGTGAATGGACAGGAGCCCCTATTCTACTCACTCAGACCACAATTTAAAGACCACAAAAAAGGAAGAAAAAACATTACTTTGACTTATTCCAAACTACAAGAGTAGGTATTTGTCACATTTGTTTATACATTCTCTTCTCAGTAGAACACGTGCTTTCCAAAGTTGAAATTTGCAGTCAGAGAGCAGAATATCAAATAATGCATGAAAAAGGATCTTTCTGGTTGAGTTTCTTTTATATAGTTTACAAGGGATTTGAGCACATGTATGTCTGTTCTTCGCTTAGTTTATATAATCAAAAGATTATTGAAAGAAAAACCATTTTGGCTTGCTCATCTGTCTAGATGGCATTACATATTATGGAAATGTCTGGTACAGGTCTCCAATTCCTTTTCTCCAATTCCGAAATCAAAAGATCTGAAAAAAATGAAAAGATTTTTGTAACTTGTTTGATGTCAAAACCTTACTTGGCCTGAATCATTTGGTGGTAAATGTTGACGTGAATTGACACAGTCTGTTTATAATGTTTTTTTCATTCCTCTCAGAGTGAATATTAGCATATTTTAATGTAGTAGTGCGGTAATTATAAGATGATGCCCTAGACCTCTGATGGATCACTGCTGATGTTTCTTTGTAATATTTGGTAGATGCAATATATTGTGATTCAAAAATTTCACAAAATCACATAGTACAAAAATATCTGGCTCTCAAATTGTCAGATGCTTAGTGTCAGCTGTCAGGCTGCAGGCCCGTGTTGATAGGAGACATAATTATCAACCAAAGTCTAGCTTCTTTCTCAAAGAAGAGTTGAAATGCCTCTGTTTTTTTTTTTCTTATGTCTTTTATAAGGGATATCTTTCTTATGTGCTAAACACAATATTCAATGTATGCTGTTGACTTAATGATAATTGGGCGATATAGCTGGCAGCAAGAAAGATGAGGCATGAATGGGATAAAGGAAAACATGGAGAGAAAAAGATGTATCTCTAAGGTGACAGAAGCACAATAAATTTTCCAGAAGAGTAAGGTTTTGATAATTCTAAGAGGTGAGGCTTCCAAATTTAAGGTCTTTTAAAGATGCTCTTTCTTTCAGAGAAAACTAAAAATGTTTTTTTTCAATCCTGTGCTTAATATTAGTCCAGGATACCTGGACTAATTACAGGTGTAATTTCTTAAATACACTGTTTTCTTAAGGATGAAAGAATTGAGCTACCTAAAATAATTAAAACCAATTAATCAGATAGCAATAATTTACATCATTCTAGCTGAGTACAATATTCATAATTTATTTTAATCTTCACAAAAATCATATGAGGAAGTATTGTTTTTACCATTGTACAGATGAGGAAGTTTCTAGGTAAGTCAAATAACTAGTTCAATGTAATATAATAGTAAATAGAGACAGAATGTTCAGCCCAAGCAGAGCTCAGATACTTTGTGTTTAATTTACTGTACTGCACTTGATTCTATAACACCATGAAATTCATGGTTAAAAAAAGTGGACAGTCCTTTGAATAATATAATACTGTATAATATGTGCTGGGTTTCACGTCTCATGAGGACTTACTTAAAAGTTATGAGAAAAGAAAAGATTGTTCAAACAGGACACATGCAGTGAACAGAAAGTCCAATAACAGTGCTTACACAAATAGGAATTTATGTTTCTCACAAAACAAAAGGTCTGGAGGTAGATTGTTCTCAGCATTAATTTAGTGGATTAAGGATGTCAGGTTGAATTTTTGTGATTTCTTGGCTTTTCCCCCATGGTCCAAAGTTTTGTGCTGCAGTTCTAGATGTTATGCCTCCACTCTAGGTAAGAAGAAAGGGTTGGTGGGAGATAGAGCAGCTATGATTTCTCTTTTATCAGGAAAAAAGGATCTCAGGCAACCCCAGCAGTTGCCTAATTATGTGGTCTCGTGGCCACCCTTAGGCGAGGGGGGTGAGAAAGTGAAAAGCAATGTTGTGATAATCAGATTAGTCCAATAATGGCCCAGCATCGAGGGCATGAGTCAGTCCACTCGTAAAGGGCCACTTAGTAAATATTTTAGACTTTGCGGTTTAGGTGTCTCTGTAGCAGCTACTTAACTGTTGCAGTGGAAAAGGAGCCCATAAACAATATGTAAATAAGTTAGCTCCTCTGTGTCCAAAAAAGAAAAAAAAGATGTGTTGCTTACAAAAACAAGCAGGGGAAGGCCAGCATGGTGGCTCACGTCTGTAATCCCAGTACTTTGTGAGGCCAAGGTGGGCAAATTGCTTGAGCACAGGAGTTCAAGACCAGCCTGGGCAACGTGGTGAGACTCTATCACTACAAAAAATACAAAAATTAACCACGCGTTGTGGTGCGCATCTGTGGTCTCAGATACTTGGTAGTCTGAGGTGGGGGGATCGCTTGGGCCCGGGAGGTCGAGGCTGCAATGAGCAGTGATTGTGCCATTGCACTCCAACCCGGACGAGAGAGTGAGACCCCGTCTCAAAACAAACAAACAAACAAACAAACCAAAAACAAGCAACAGAGGGGATTTGACTTGTAGCTGTAATTTACCAACCTTTAACCTAGAACTTGGTGCATTGCTGCCAAGTCAAATTGGGGTTTAACTATTAGCATGGAAAAGGGTTGGGGGTTATTGAGTAGAAAATAACAGAATCTGCAATTGCAGATAGAAACATTCTCTGGACTTTCTCTTTTCCTCCTAGATTTCCAAGTTGCAGTTGGAGGGTTTACGCTGTTGCACTACACAGTTGTAAAGTGCTAGACTTCACAGCATTCCATCAGGAGAACTTGCCAGGAGTTGGTTAGACAGGCTTGAAGCTGGCTGTTGGCCCACACAAACTGAACTCTCTGCTTTTGGTAATGACTGGCTGAGTGCTGGGTACCAGGGTGTGGTAGACAGTGATTGCTGCTTGCCCATTATCCATTCCCCTCTTTCTTGCTCACTATTTAACAAAAGGAAGTAATATGCTCAGATACAGAAGTATATTTCCATCCTCCCACATAGCAAGAAGTGGTCATGTGACATCATTCTGGCCAATGAGATACACATGGAAGCCTCTGGTTGGGAAAGTTCTTTACAGTGGTAGCCTCACTTGGCAAAAGCTTTTGACCTTCTGTCTCTTTTTGCCTTTCCTGCTTGGATATAGTTATCTTGCAACCACAGTGCAACAGGTGTGATGGTAAAAGTATCTGCTAAAATGACCAAACAGAGGGGTCGAAGAAGCCTACATATCTGAATGACATTGTGGACCTGCCATACCAACCTTGGACTGCCTGCCTCTGGACATGTTATTACATGAAGAAAGGAAAACCCTTAAATTGTTTAAGCCATTGCCTGGTTAGAGTTTCTGTTGTTTAAAGCAGGATGCATTCATGACAGATATACATCTTGTCATACTCGACAGAAAAAAAGAAATGGCTCTGCTTCCCACCCAGAGGTCAGGAAAAACAAGACTCTTCATTTCTGCTAACTCTGTGGTAAGACATTAGAGTTATTCTTAGTCAGGGTTAGTCTCCTGTACTTTTTGCTGTGTTTTCGTTGAGATTGGCTTAGTGTATCCCATTGCAGAGAACATGCTGTTAGGTGGTGGTTGAGATCCTGATTTTCCACTTTGGTTCCCACCACACCTTATTTGTTTATTAGGTCACAGAGGTTTATGAAAATCCATTCAAGCAATTTAAGTTATGGAGACTGCATTTTCTCAGCTCAAATGTTGAATGTATTTTGAGGTAGCAAGCAACTAAATTTACGACAGGATTAGGAACATTTCATCATATTTCAATTGACTTACAGGTTGGCCTCATGTTTTCTCCACATTTGTTTCTTAAGTCGTATCTGCACTGTGAGAAGTAAACTTAGTCATAAAGTCTCTCTTGCTCTGTGTGCTGTGTCTGTCATTGAACTGTACTTTTCCCTTCATGATCCCTCTCAAAATCCTTCAGTCTTAGTGCAGCATGTCTAACTAAATGTTTTAAACTGCTTTTTGAAACTTAAATATTCTATCTCCTTTCTTCAGGAGTTCGAAAGTGGTACAATTTACTTAGCAATGTTCATAAACGATAGGCATTAGACATTTCTTTAAACCTGTTTGATGACTGTTTAATTTCCTTGAAGCTAAAACAAAGTCTTAGATGAGAACATAATATTCTACTTTTTTATTATAATCACATATTATCAATTAGATAACTGAAGTACCTTTCTTTTCTTAAACCTACCACATTAATTGCCTCTTCGTTTTCACAAAAAGATTCTAGAATTTTTGAAGAGCTTATGTCAAGTGGGTACTTTTTAAAAGTAAAAGTTCTGCAGAGTTTAACAAGTTTATATGCTATAGAAGTTGCATATTCTGATACTAGTTGCATCTACTTCTCATTCTACTCTGACCAGCTCTATCAACTAAGGACTCTGCATTGTGAAACCAGAAACTGATGATGTCATGTCTGAGAATTCCATTGTACAGCATTTACAGCGGGAAAGGAAGTATTTTTTTTCTTGTTCCTCTTTGTTTAAAACACCATATTATTTCTCATTTGCCTAAAATAAATGTGTTCTATGCCCAATCGTTATTCTGAGATGCCTATATGACTTAGAGCCAATTATCTAAATTGGCAGATAACTAAATCAGAGAGATTATTTTTCAAAATTAAAATAAGGAATAGATTATCTTTAAAGGAAGAGTCTTGTTTTAAAAGCTTGAATAAAGACAACCATAACAAGGAATTATTTCTAGCTAGTTTATGGACAATAAAAATAGGATCGATGAGAGGGCATTTGGTGAGATTACAATGTACTTCTTTTTGGTTGTCTGCTGGATGTTTCCATCAACTTAAAGCCCTGACTACTTGATATTTCAGTATTTTGTTCTGAAACAGAATCTTCAAGGCAGTCACTATTTGAACTCAGTAATAACAGTTAAAATAGCCAGGATTTATCAAACACTGACCATATCCTAGCATGGCCTTACTGGCCCACAGGAGCCTTCATGTATCTTGGAAAAAAAGCCCTCTAGGTGGTGGGTTTAGGGCTTGACAAGCAATAGTACCAGATTTTTGAAAGACACCTCATCCTCTGAGCAGATCCAGCCCCATGCCCATGTTAGGCTTGGAGAAGAGTGATGGATTTTATCCCCGACTTGCTCCCTCAGCAAAGCACCCTGCTTCAGAGTGCAATGGACACAGTCATACATAGTGTGAAGGGCTTTATGTGAATTAACCCACTTGATTGGGAGGGTGAAAACTCTATGACTTGAGAACTATTATTGGAAACATAGTGAATTTAAGTAATTTCCTAAGAGAGTGTCATGAAGAGGAAGGGCAAAGGGGACTTTCTAGTTTCCAGGGTAGAGCCCCAGTTGTCCTGAGAACTTACCCTGCAATAGAAGAAAAGTGTCTTCTACCAGCTCAGCAATCTTGATATTTGTATGAAAATTTTAACATAGCTTGAAATGCATCAGAGCTCAGGCCCAGATTTTACAGTCCTGGGAGGAAAGGAGCAGTACTAGTGAGAAACTGAGAAAACAAGCCTAATAAAAGAGGTATAACAACAGTTCCTACAATGAACCCCAAGTATCTGAGACAGTTCTCCGTCAACTTAGAAAGTTTATTTTGCCAAGGTTAAGTATGCACCTGTGACATAGCCTTAAGAAGTCCTGGCGATTTGTGCCCAAGGTGGTCGGGAGTACAGTGCTTTTATATGTTTTAGGCGGATATGAAACATCAAACAGTATGTGTAAGGTGTACATTGGTTTGGTTGGGTAAGGTGGGACAATTGGAAGTGGGGGCTTCTAGGCTACAAGCAGATAAGCGACAAAAGGTTTCATTCTTTGTAGTCCTTGATCAGCCCTCCACTGAATACACAATTTAGACTGGCTCAGTGAATCTGCATTTTTACATAAACAATAGGGCAGAGGAAGCAATCAGATATGTATTTGTCTCAGGTGAGCCTCAGAGGGATGACTTTGAGTTCTGTCTGTCCTTTGTCCACAAGGAATTTCCTGTGGACTAACTGCGAGGGAGGTATGTAGCTTCTCATCTTTGTAGCTGTCTTAGGAATAAAATGGGAGGTAGGTTTGCCTGACATAGTTCCCAGATTGATTTTTCTCTTGGTTTAGTGACTTTGGGGTCCTGAGATTTATTTTCCTTTCACACTACTATCCTCAGAAAGAGGATGGTGAGACGTTCATAGAATATTGAGGGTTATATCACCGTAGCCATCTTTCCCTTTCACTAGATTGATATGTCTAGAACTGAAAAGATCAAGATGTGAGGAGCATGGAGTTATATCCACACGTCGGCCGTGGACTCCAAATTTCCCCAGGATTATTTAATGTCATTAGATATGACAATGAGAAGGGGATGGACTAAGGAAAGAGTGCCAAGGGCCATGCTGGGGATGAAAAATGTCAGATGGGCAGCTACAGAAACCATACAGTGCCACACAGGAATGATGGCTAGGGTGAGGAGGAGTGACTGCTGGGGTTCTCTGGAAGAGAGAGGGTGACATGGTCCCATCTGAAAGACACATGACCCCACAGTCTTCTGCCAGAACAAAGCATGTTTGGGAGCAGCTCAGCATTAAAGACTTTAGACTCTTTCCCCTGTGTCCTGTGTGAACAATATATATGTATATATTTCCTCCTGGAGGGCAAAAGTAAGAATTGAAAAAACACAGGCTGTGGTAAATCAGAAAGATTTGTTTAATACAAACAATGAAAAAGGGTTGGACATCTTTAGGAAGCAGGAAAAAGTCCAGCAGTTAAAACTGAAAACAGTGTGTTCAGGAGGTAATGAATAGGCCAATCCGGCTGGGGCAAAAACTTGTCTGGTTAGATAGTAAAAGACAAGATTGGAAGGTAGGTAGGAGCCAGACTGCAGAAGAGCATGAATTCCAGGAAGAAAATTTACATGTTTTGAACATCTTTCATCTGCTAAACAATTTAACATACATGAAGTCATTCCGTCTGCACTATAGTCACCAGTTTTATTTTTAAATTTATTATCATAGTTCTCATTTTACTGATGAGGAAAATGAGTTTCAGAGAAGTTAAGTAACTTATCCAAGTTTAGAGGCAGATAAGGGATTTGAACCCAAGTTTATCTGAGTCCAAATCCTGAATACTTTTTGCTGTCCCAAGATAGTAGAATTTAACTAGGAGGTTCTTCAGAAATATCATGAAATTAGTGTCCCAGGAAGATTAAAATATCTATGGTGAACTGGAACAGAGAGCTGAGTGGCATGGAGCATTTTTAGGAAGTCATTTCGGAGCATAGCATAGACCAAGGTGGTGGTAATGGAAAGGGATTGACATCAGAGACCTTCCTAAAGAGGAGTCCGCAGAATTGGTGTCTGACTGAATAACTGATGAAGAAAAGGGAAGAATGAGGCTGAGCAGTGAAAGGAAGACTTGATATGAATTTCTGAGACTGGGTGTCAGGCCTGGTTGTGTTTGTAATGTGAATTTGCAGAAAGCAGGATCTCTTGAAACTGCATAGCCTTGTCTGCAAAGAATCAGATTTGGTATACTCTAAGACTTTACCCAGCTCTGAAGTTCTTGGCATCCCTGACTCAAAGATGACTCAAGGTTGCAAGTTTGGGTGGTTGGAAGAACATTGTTTGATTGATGGAAATACACCAATATTTCCTAACAGTGTATTAGTTTTGGGATGGAAAAAAGTGTTTTTAGCCTTGTTTGTGGCTTTCACTCATATGCACCTGTGGGCTTTGCCTGATTTTTGCACTGTGAAAATCCCTCCATCCCCTCTCCATTTGCCATCCCTCTGTCTTCTAGCCACAGCCCTGCATTCCAGTTCCGAGTTTCCCCTGCCTATTGCTGATTCCACACTAACTCATCACTTTTAGTCTTACAAAGTGTCTATAGTTACACTGGTCTGTAGCTACCCATCTGCTTACTTTTTCTTGTTAGGAGTAACAAAAGACAAGACCAGAAAACCCTTTCATATAAAGTATTTACCAAAGAAACATTTCCAGTTCAACAAAAGGAACTGTATCTTGAAGTCATCACCACAATAAGATCTAGAGTATGGATAGAACCTTTCTCATCACCACTATAAGATCTAGAACATGCATAGAACTTTTCTCCAAATAATTTTAATCCTCTTTAACAAAAATACAACATATGAAAACATAATTGGCAAAATTGCTGAATTAGGAAACCATTTCCTTCTTGGAAAGAGCTTTTCAGAGGAGACTCTCTTAAATAGTGAAATTATCTAAAGCATTTAATATATGACTCAAATGTTAAAAAATGTTATTAGCATGACACGTTAAAGCATTTACATAGGTGTAACATAGGGTACACTTGTGAAAGGGAAGGTAACCATTGTAATACATTAGTAATCAACCTAAAACAATGTTTGGAGAAAGTAGGCTGCACCTAATGTTCCAAGATCTTTGCTGACTGAGAAGCGCCACGGGAAATATGGTAATAAACTCTTCCCCAACATTCTAGTTGAGATGAGATTTGCAAAACAATAGGGAGTGCTGGTACTTAAGGTGAATTCTTAGACATCTCTTGACCAAGTCATTTTCTCCAATGAATCAGGTAACATTGCAGACAAAAAGGCCTGAAAATTTCCACCACATTCTTGCAAAGCAGGGCTGCAAGGCAGCGATGAATCCTTTAGTGAGACTGAGTGGGCCACTGACTTGTTATAGGTCTTCAGGGATTTCAGAAAACTCCCCTGCCAGCCACACATGTCTCTCACACCCGACATTCCATTGTTAGAAACTTTCTTTAATGTTAAAGAATTTTGATTCCAAGAATATTAGTTAAATGCAAATACATGACCTGGATAACAAAACACAGATCTGGCATCAAATCCTGCCTATACCATTTAGTGTCTTTGGAGTTTTAGATCATTTATACAACCCCTTTGTGTCCCTCTTAACTTCACAAATTTGTCTTTGATAGTATCTTCCTGTAATGGAGCTCATTATCGAATTATTTAATTTTCAAATGAAGAGTTTAATATCATCTAACTGTCATGGAATCATAGAGTTGGATGAATGTCTAAAAATCTCTTTTACACTATAAGTGATGGATCCTATAAAGGCAAAATAATGTACCCAAACCCCAATCCAATAAATGCATAATGTGCTGAGCAGGTCAGCTGGGGAAGAGCAGAGGAGCTCGGCATAGCTGTCAGTCTGCTACTGCCAAAGCTTAGGAAGTCCTAAGTAACCATAATCAAAATAACACAAGAGTGTGTCAAAAAGGCAGAGAGAAAGTGGAGACCCAAACATTTGAAATTTAGTTATAGATCCCAGATTCCTAAGCTAAACTTAGGAGAAGGACTAACAGATGCAAGCTCACATGCAGACATCTCACAAAGTCACAAAGATGCTCTTTTTGAGACCCACCCAGGAAGGGATCGTCTAGGTGGGTTTCAGTACTGTCCATATTACAGCAATTATCTTCTTTGCTTATGGATTAAAGCAAATGCTTTATTCTGAATCATTTTAGTGGGAGAGGAAACATCAAGACTCTAAGACAGCAATATTATATAATTTTTTCCCTCTGACATTCACACTCACCACTGTCATTCCTACCTCAGTCGTTGAGTTACTTTATTGTTGCCTCATGCACATGCTTTTCTTGGCACTAGAGAAAGTTGAGAAAGGAGAAGGGAGTGGAAATAAGGATGAAGAGAGAAAGACTGAATAGCTGGTTCTTCCCCTGCTGCAGGCATTATCTATTTCCTCACTGAAGTCAGCGATTGCCTGCACAGGCAGGCAAGGGTGAAGCTCCCTGACAAGCTAGGGCTCCTCAGCTTGCCAAAGTCAACTCTGAGATGCTAACTAGTTTCCTAGTCCTTAATTTAAAGAAAACATCCCCAGAAAAACTTGTTATTTCTAAAAGCCTTCGAAAGCTCTTCTACTAGATTTGTGTTTTGTAATGTGGATTGGGAGAACTATCTCCACTGCCAGTTTCTCCATTATAAATTGATTACAAGTTTCCATCCAGAATTGGAGTTGAAGAGCTACCAATGGCCATTTCTCTTTTCCCCGTTCACCAAACATTTACCATTGCAGTTGACAGTGTACTTGGTTTAATAGCCTTACCTGACTTCTTCTGAATCATGCGCTGCTGAAATGGTTGAACTTCTATTCATAAAACCATATGGAATTCACATTCCAAAGAGGCTATTCCCTGAAGTAGACAATCATCTTTCCAGTAAAACACTGTGTCAAGCTACAAAGTGATGATTACTGTTGGGTGGGGCTTTGAGTTTACTAGTTGGCAGATAGTTTGTTTTCTTAGTCAAAATGGCAGTATCTAAGCAGCCTTATTTTTATCAGCAAATTAATTGTTTAAACCTCTTCAAGTAATTAAAAACTAAACATCAGGAGAGTAAAATGTGACATTTCCTAACCTGGTAGATCACACTGTATCTGTACTTTCTTGTGCCAAACCCGGGTAACCACATGTTTGCAAACTGACAATAATTGCATACACTTACGTGCATGCAAATAGCAGTAGTCTTTGAAATACCATTCGATGAAAAGACAAACAACAGGATATGTGATACCAACACATATGAACATGTGTTAAATAAGAAAAATTTTGATGCAGATAAAAACACAAATCTAAACAGGCTTTTTTTGGGTGGTGGGGAGGGGTAGAGAATAAGAAATATTTATTAGTATTATGCACCTAAAAGGTTTCAGTTAAGTGTATATAGTATTTTTTACAAAACATGTTTTTAAGGGTTCCATACCCATATAATTACACAATAGAGTTGTATCCATGTCACATATATTCTTTCCATTAGAGATCTGAGCACTGAGATATTTGAATTATTTCATAGTGGTTCATGTTCCAGCATGTCTCATTACGCAGGTACAGTTTTACAGTAAGACTCTACCGCTACTCATAAAGCTTTGTGATTTTTAAATGTTTAAATTTCATTTGGATAGGCAAAACTAAAGATCTGTATCAGTCTTATTTTCTAGTGTCACAGCAATTATAATGGACTGTATTTCCTCTTTGTGCCTAAAAGGCTTATGAGAAAAGTCTACCCATCCTGTAATACCTGTATGTCTGCCTGGGTCAATGACTGAGCTGCTGTCCTTGGAGCTGAATAAGTGATATAAGCTCATTCACACTGGTATTCTCCAGGACTACCAAGTGCAGAAAAATACACAGAAGAATGCCCGATTTGGGGATAAGCTGTCAAAGTCTTCCTCCCAGGAATCCCTAGAACAGTGACAATGTTTTTCATAGCTCTCACAGAATATATTTTTCCTCGTACTGATGGCCAGTGCTCATTACATGAGTCAGACATTTAGGAGGCCAAGAAGAGCATCCAACACTAAGCCTCTTCTTTATCCGTATGCAAATAAAAATTTAGACTTGATAAGATTTTCTAGTAGGTATTTAGGTTGATAGTTAAAGAACCACACTCCAGTGAAACTTTGGGGAAGGAGGTTCTCTAAGCAATTTGTGGAGAGTTGTACAGAACCACGAGGAAATTCATTGACTCCATAGCTTTGAGATCTGGAGTCTTCCAAGTGCATGGCACCCTCCGTAGTTGTGCAATTTAGTGGCCTTAATTCTATGAGAGTCACCTTGAACAAATAGGTCTCAAAAGTAGCCTAATAGAAGTAACTAAATAGTACCAACAGAAAGTACTGAAAGAAAAAAAACCTAAAAGATTATGGGAAAAGGATCTATAAAACTATGTGGTTTTATGTTATATTTTCTTTGGGGGAAATCTAGGCTTTCCAGAGGTAGCCAGCAAGGTCTGCAAGTATTTTAAATAAGCACTTAACGACACAGGAAATAAAATTACCTAACTCCTTAAGATTTTCTCTAAGACATGAATGTAGGGCTAGCAAAGCAAAAGTCTTTGAAAATAAAGCCAAGACACGACTTAGTGGGAGACTATTTGATCCTGAGATGGATTTATGTTAGTGGCCTAATAAGAGTCAAAATGTTTAGATCCTTTATTTTTTCTTTTTCATTCAGGGATACTCTGGGTCACTTCTACTTTTCTAGTTGGCACAAATGTACGGAATCAAGAAGTATTTTTAATTACTTACCACATATAAGTAGTTTATTTTCCATGACAACTATGTGCATATAAAGCAAAACAGCTTAATAAAACAGATTTGACAGAATGAATTTTGTAATAACTTGTTAACATCAGAAGATGAGAACCTCCCTTTTCTTTCTGCAGTTTTTTATTTCTTTTTCTTGAGATTTCCTCGTCTGTACCAGCTGTTCTTCTGTCCTACCTCTTCACTTTTACTCTGAATTTTTGTAAAGGACTACTCCATAAGTAACTGTGTAATTCTGGAGGTCTTGCTGTCTTTCAAATACATAATGACACCGGTTCTGGGACTATTGGATGTGAGCAAAGGGAGGGTGTAAGGAGAGAAATTTGTAACGATGTTTGAGGGGCTGGTGTAATCTATGGGTTAAACATCATGCCATTTTAATGCAAGGAAAAACTGATGGAGAGAAAGACAAAATGAAGCAAAACCAAATCATAATCTTTCTCATCTATCTGCTCAATTTATCTGTCGTAAACTCTAAAACAAGCATGCTAGCATTCAGGTATATGTTTATTGATGAAATTCAAAGTTTTCAATAGTTACCTTGCAGGATAATAAATAAAAAGATAAGTGAGGCACTGTGCCTGCTATGAAGTTCATCAGAAGTTTGATTATCAAGCCTCTTTATACCTATTCCTGAGTTCTACACCCATAACTCTCAGAATTTTGAGGAAGTGCAGTTGTAAGAAATCTTGATTATAGAAAAGAAACCCATTTTTCAGGTTTTCATATTTTTGCTAAGGCAGGGGTTGGCTCAGGTGTACTGGAAAAATGCTCTCCTTCTACCTTTAGGTTTTTCTCAGGGACAGGGTGTACAGGAAAGGGGCTCGTTAAGCCATGCCCAAGGGGGAGCCTGCAATCAGAAGGCCTGCCCAGCAGAGCCAGTGGAAAGAGCTGGTTTCTGCTCCCGGAACCTGGTTAAACATAAGAGGCCTGTGGGAGCTCCAGAACCATGGGCAGAAGAAGGAGTTCCTTCCCTTTTTCAGTGTGGGATACATAAGAGCGTCCCTGCTGCCAAGGCGCCTGCTCACTAAATATCACCTCTGTGATCAATCGTGGCAGGCTTCCAGACCATTCTCGAAGAATGCTACCTGCTCCAGGGATCTGTGAGATGCTGACAGCTGAGGTCAGACCCAGAGTGGTCATGGTTCAGGGGAGTCTAAAGGCTGGGGTGCCAACCCTGGCTCTCTCTCAATTTCTCTGTGACCTGGAACCTATCTCTTGGGCTGTTTCTGAGATACAGCTGACTTATAAAATTTAAGGTTGTTTCAGGGACAGCATCAATACAACCTGTGAGCCTGTCTGGTACATAGGACGTGTTCAATCAACATTTGCTTTGAACTAAAGGATCACGGACCAGAACCCAAATCTAGCCTGCAGCTGGAGGAAGAAGCCCTCCTCTTGGCTTTATGACAAGATCAGGTGATGCTCATGACTTCAGTACATAGACTGGCCACCAAACAAGGACTAAGGCCACCTACTAAAGGGTGAGAGCGGTATGGTGCCACCCCAAAACAGGTAGGGGAATTCACCAGTTTTATATTTTCTGAATTATTGTTTCTCTTCACTAACCTTGGATAATCAGAGTTAGATTGGATACAGTTATTTCACTCTATGTTTCTTCCCAGTTCTCATTCTTCATCAAGGGACATTCTAACATGTATTTCTTTCTTTTGAAGTTTTTATTGTTTTGTAGAGACAGGGTCTTGCTAAGTTGTCCAGGCTGGTCTTGTACTTTTGGCCTTAAGGGATCCTCCTGTCTCAGCCTCGCAAAGTGCTGGGACTACAGGCATGAGCCAATGTGTCTGGTCTGTCTTTCTTATTCATAGTACAATAACATGTTTTCAAAAGAAATTGTGGTGGCATTTGCTAAATAAATTTACAAATTCATAAAACTTGTAGTGAAACATTGGCATATAAATAACCTGAACGGAAAAAGTAAGGGCCATGACCTGGATGTTTATTTGTTTTTCTACAATCTCGTCTAAGCACATTATCAGAGTATCCATGCTTCTCTTCAGGACAAAGAGTTCTGTTGGAATGATCTATTCCTGGCAGAATTTAGAGCATGCAGAGACTTAACACTCTGGAAATAGCTCATTTTAATCTAATTGTTGGCATAGGTAGATTTTTCCTGAGGTTGTTGAAAGTGCTTTGGTCACTTGAGTTAAAACTGTGTAGATCACTTGGAATTTCAATAGTTTTTCAGGGGCATTTACGTACAGCCTTGATTTTTATAATACTTCATGCCTTGTTAACCAGCAATAAAACTGACCACTATTTGTAAAAAATACAGCTCAAAGACCCCTCTGATCTTTAAATGAGAATACCAGATAACAGATACTCATCTGCTTATTCTCAGATTTCTATAAACTGTAAGTATATACATAATTCAATTAATCAAATCAACAAATACTTATTGAGCAGCAAGAATTGCCGGAAGGGCTAAAAACAGAGCAGTGACAAGACTAAAGAGGCCCCTGCCTTCTTGGAGCTTATAGTCTGGTCAGGAAGGCAAACATTGAATAAGTAATCAGCAGTGTAACAAGAACCACTTTCAATGTCGAAAGCAGCCTGCTTTGGGAACGCCTGGTAGGAATTTAACTGCCAGAGAGGAAAGGCTTCCCAGAGGAAGTCTGAGACCTGAAAGGTGAGTGAGTGTTAGCCGGGAAATGAGGAGGGGCTAATAAACAGATCTGGGTTTTCTTTTCCCTTAAGGGTTGTCATATGCTTTAAGTGTGATCACATGATCAGGTTTCCTTTATAAAACTATTGCCTTCATATATAAAAAATGGACTAGAGCAATTACAAGGAGCATAATTAGGAGGCTATTATTGTAGCCTAGGAGACAGGATTGTGGATATAAATATGAAAATACATATTTCCTATGTATATGGAAGTAAAATGAATATGACTTCGTGCCTAACTGGATGCAAAAACTGAAAATGCCATGTAGGGTTCAGGAAGTGAATCAGGGATTATTCCCAGCAATCTGTTTATCACAAAGTAAAGTAGTAAGTTCACGGTAATTTGGTTAACCTGATTGATGTAGTAGGTAATAAAGTTGCTTAAAATCAAATTCAGCAAAATTTCTCTTACCTGATTTGTGTGTTTTAATGTAATTAGAGAAATGTTGACTGATTCTGAACCTTATTTAATGATGTGCATGTAGTTTCAATTAATGAATGGAGTTAAACACTAAACATTTCAAATGTCTATTCTAAAATTTCAAAGTAGGTCCAAACCAAATGATTTCCACTTTGAAGAGCCTAAGTCAAATATAAACCCTATTTCTATATTTTGAAAATTTCTTCCTTTCCAGGAATTATAAGTAGTAGAGTATGAAAATTATATCAATTTTGACTTGTTTTTAAATTTAATTTTTAATCCCTAGCAAATTTAAGAGGTAGAAGATTATAGTGATAAGTGCTAGGTTTTGGAATCAGACTTGGATTGAAATCCCGGTGTTACCACTTACTATGTTGACCTGGAAA
This sequence comes from Chlorocebus sabaeus, assembly GCF_047675955.1. Lineage (NCBI taxonomy): Eukaryota > Metazoa > Chordata > Mammalia > Primates > Cercopithecidae > Chlorocebus > Chlorocebus sabaeus. The sequence continues at coordinate 36,958,113 of NC_132907.1, forward strand.
CGTTAACTTCTCTGAGCTTCATTTTTCTTCATTAAGCAGGGTCTATTATTATTTCAAAAGTCATACTCCACAGTATCTGTTTTCTTTCCTCTTCCAATTTACTTCTCTTCTTCTGGCATTGGCTATAGGTGGAGTAAAGTACCAAGTTTAGTGTTTTATGGTTATTCCTTTCTTATTACTCAGGATGAGTATTTCTTGCTTCTGAACTCTGGTAAGGTTGCTTGTTAGCAACAGTGTGCCTCTAAAGGATATTACATAAAGCAATAGGATCAGCTGCCCTATGGACATTTAAGATACTCCAGGACATATTTGGTAATGCTAATTAAGTCTCCATTCAGGCATAAGTGTGCTTGGGTGAATGTGGAGTACTATCACCTGGTTTGGAGTTTGCATGATCACCTGAACTCCTGTGTGCACCTTTACTGTTCCTACTGCCTGACCTTGATATGTCAGAGTTGAAAGACAAAGGCCAGACACTGCAGCGGGTTATCCCTGGTATTTTATAGCTACCTTCTCTAAATTCTATAGCCAGGCAAAATGGGAGAGGGGCAAAACGGGAGAGGGGCCAAATGAGAGAGTTTTATCTGACATTCTGAAAGACATTTTTGAACAAGATTAAAGATGAATTTCTATTAAAGGCATACAAATAATTTACGTATTTAACATTTCTGCTTTCTTTTATTTTTTCTTATCTTCTAGTCGGCTAAATTAACATTAATCTTTTTCAGCAAGTCATATGAAGAATACTTAGGAAATTTCAAAAACACTTGGATTTTTTATGCCTCACAAATTAATGGTAATGATAACAAAGCATATCTTCTGGCAGTAATCATGGATTATGCTTCATTGTGCATCAAGCAATTCATACTTCTCACGAAGCTGATTTCAGGTTTCATGGCTGAAATTTATTCTTGGCCTGGAACAAAGTGTATTCTAGAAGGCAAACTCAAAAGTCAATCACTTGATTATTCTCACCAAAGAAAGAAAATACTGGTACAAAAGAAAACTAAGATCCTTATATAATCTACTAATCTAAATGACTCCAGTTATCAATGCCAGGAATGAAATGCATCTGGTATTGCTTGACTAGTTAAGATGAAGAAAGTAGCATACTTAAATATTTCTTTCCCGCACACTCACCTCCCATTTTTGACTATTATAAATTCTGAGGTCTTTGTGCCAATTAATTATTATTACATTCTTATAAATACCATGTTATTCACCTTGTTTTACAAAAGAAATATGTGAGTGCATTCCATCTGTAACTTTAAAGGTAATTTACATGATTTTTGTGTTCAACACTAGTTCTTCATCAATTATGACATTTGTGAGTACTTAATTTTATCCACTTTTTTGGGCTAAATTTTTGGGCCAGATTTTGGAGATTTTCTTCTGGAGTCTTTGCAAGTATAGGAATGTCTTTCTGTTGCTTATACACAGAAACAGTAACTTGAATGAATGTAAAATTTTCAGATCCTAGTCTTGTCTTCTTAAAACTCTGCATATTGATTTATTGTCTTCTCGTATCTGATGTTCTACATGAGGTGTCTGGTTGTTTTTTTCTCTTTGACGATACACAGGTGTTCTTTTTTACATGTAGGTGTTTGTATGAATCTTCATTTTTCTTGATCCTATATATTCACTGATTTTCCTAGGTTTTGTTTAGATGTCAGTTGATTACTGTAAAATTTGCCTGATATGAAGAGTCTTCTTTTCAACCAAAGGATTCTTTTATCAGATTGAGGGGTGAGATTCTACTATAGCTTTTCATATTATTTTCATGTCATTTATTCTAATATTTTTAGAAAAGCAATTCTATATTTTTACTGTTTTTTATGTTTATTATCTTTTCTCTGATGTTCTAATAATCTCTTCATATTCTTTCCTATGAAATCTAAGTGATTGCTTTCAAGGCAGTATTTATCAGTACTTTAATTTTCTGCAATGTAGATTGTGTTTTCTATTGATACTATTGAAAATTCTCCATTGTTGTGCTTTTTAAAACTTTACCTCAGCTCTGCCTACTATCACTTTATCTCCAGCCTCTGTGTTATCATCTTTGTTTTATTGTACCATTCTTTCTTTAATTTTTTTGAGAAGCCAGAGCATTTTCTAAAAATTCACTTCTGTTTTCCTTGAGTAAATCTTTAAAAGTATACTCTTGAGAAATAAAAATAAACTTTTAAGCCCTTCAATGGACTGAACAGACCATCCTTTGGCCAAGGGGACCCCAGAGTAACCTTGAAAACTGTGTTCTCAGCCATGAGAGGATGGGAGGTCAGACACGCCTCATTGTACCTCCTCTCTCGCTAACCAAGAAGAGGCTTTATTCTCTAAGGACTGAACAGAAACCAGCCCTTTCAAGAGTCCACCACTGATATCAACCAACCAGCTGACACTGCCCCTCCTTTTCTGCCTGAAAAGAGCCACCAAGCACAAAGTGATTCTAGTTAGTCTATGGAGAATGTGCAGTAAGGGTTTTCGTGTCCTTTGCTTCACCTTTTGACATCGAAGGACTGAAAATGCCACCCTCAGATGATGCTAATGCAGCCATTTTTGTACAAGGGGCATTGAACTCCATTCCGTATGTGCACATTTCTCCTCTCATAAATATTAATAACTCCTCCTTTAGCTTATTGAATATGTATATTTGTCCATCTTGTTCCTATAAATTCCTGTTCCCTTTGCCCCTTCCCAGCTTCTGGCTGAGGCTATGCTTCCCAGCCTGTCAGAATAGCCACCCTGCAGGTTGCAACCCTTTATGAGAAATCAAGGTCTCCTTTCGAAATTTATAAACCTCATCATTCTTCAGCTGACACTTTCACCTGATCTTTTCATGCTTTATTTGTCTTCTTCTGCATTGCAGAATCCCAACATAGACTCAAAAGTGTTCTTTTCTTCTTCTTCTTCTGGTTACTCATTCTTGAATAAGGACAAGGTTATCTGGGCTTAGTAGATGCCCCCAAATAATCTATGCTGTTTCTTATGGTTTCTTCCTGGCTTTCCTGAGCTCTGTCAAGGCCTTCCTTTTCAAAATTAACTTGGAATCCTGAATGAAAATTAAGAAAAAAACACCATGGGAGAAGTGTAAGTCTTTATGACCCAGCTTCTCAGTGGAGTCAAGAACTCAGTGCAGTCAAGAACTGATTCCAGCATGAGATGGCACTTTGAAAAATGGAGATGAATCCTGTCACCTAAAGATGATGCTAGACTGCAGAGAGGTGGGGATCAGCTTACCCAGAGCTGCTGCAGTTAAAGAGCATTTATATTACCAATTCGGAACTTGGGTGCCTATAATTGGAGGAGAAATGAGAGTGAGGATGCGGTATAGAGTCTCAGGAGGGCAATTTTTGCTCTGCATGTTTTTAAAAAAATCTTGGTTAAGACCCCTGCACCAGGGACCAGCTTTCTGTCTCTGGCTTTCAGTTTGGCCAAATCCGTACTCCAGATACAAAGTTGGCTATGTTTTTCCGGATCTCCCTCATGGAGTTTGTAGATTTCTTGTTGAAGAGGAGGATTCTCTCTTCCACCAGGGATCTCTCTATTTTTTAAAAGTGGTCCTCCCAGGTCACAGCAAACTGGTCACACTGGGGAGAAAGTCCAGTCACAGAGAAGCAGTGACCTTGTCCCCCTTCAGGACAGCTGCTCCTGAATGCTCTTTAACTGCAGCAGCTCTGGGTAAGCTGATCCCCACCTCTCTGCAGTCTAGCATCATCTTTAGGTGACAGGATTCATCTCCATTTTTCAAAGTGCCATCTCATGCTGGAATCAGTTCTTGACTGCACTGAGTTCTTGACTCCACTGAGAAGCTGGGTCATAAAGACTTACACTTCTCCCATGGTGTTCACTGGGTATAGCTGCCACTGTTTCTCAGAATGCTGCTCCTGGAGACTCGAGCTGCTGTTAATCTATGGTGGTGATGCTTTATTCTCTAGTGCGTTTTGGGACTTGGCCAATCCCTCCAAATAAAGCCTTCTGGAATATTCTGCCAGGGTTTTCATTCCTGGGGTCGCCTTTGCTTATTCTTTGTAATATTGCTCAATTTTTTTGAAAAGAGGATTTTTGAGTCAGTCTTTGATATTACTCCAAACACACTCCATCTAAAGCAAAATCCTCAACTTTTGTGGTAAAGGGTTGCACAGTTCCTTAGATCCAATTCTGACGAAAGTTTTTCATTAAAAATTATTTTCTTTAGCCTTTTTTTTGTGGAGGTGTGGAATGGTTGTAAGCTTCTGCATATCACAGTCTTGTCAGGGATTGCAAGCTTCCTTCTTTAAGGAATTCCTACATTCTTCTAGTAACATGTTCTAAGAAGTTAATCATAAGAGTTCTATGTAATATTTAAGAGATTTACTGAATTTTAGAGCTGAGAGGCTGTGGTATAAGTAATCCAGGTTGGAAGCAAGTACTATGATTGATTTGCTCTCCTCTTATAGATGAGATATATGCAGCCTAGACAGTAAGGTCAAGCACAGTGTTTGTGAATACTCAATACTCAAGCATCCAGATGCTCTCTCTGGCTCTTCTTGCCTCACAGCCTTTGACTAAGATCAAATATGTACACTTTTTCTGTGGATCAAATAGGAAATTATCCATTTTGTCAATATCTTATATTCTTGATTGTATTTGAAAGATTAAGATAAAACTATAGTAAATTCAAAATGATCATTATATAGCTATATCTAATAAAAAAGGATAGAATAGTAAGACCTAAATTGTCTGATTATGTTTATGCCTTGCTCTCTATGGTGATTGGATGTGGATCATGCATCACCAAACGTAGATTTTCTAGGTAACAGTATTAATGGACAGCAAATTGGCTTATGCTTGATTTCCATACTTCTTGTTACTTAGTCACCTCCTCTCAAGGCTTTTTTGCCAGATGTTCCAGCATTGGAGCTAGAATTCATGTCTGCCAGTTGTTCAAATAGACTTTTCTTTCTGGAAACATCTGCTTGCCTGTCACACTGTTCTTGTGTGAAACTTCTGTACCTGCTGCTTGTCTGTGGTTTGGCTGAAGTATTGCATTGTAATTCAAACCTATGCATACAGAAAATGCTCTGAAGTGCTACATTTTACAATTACCTTATTTAGTCTTGCAGCATATAGCACGATGACTACCCTTTCCTTGAAACTCGACTTTTCTGATATCCCTGATACCTTTAAGGTTCAAAAAGAGCATGGGATTCTGGAATCATACTGTCTGAGTTCACTTCTGCATCAGTTAGCTATTCCCTCAAAAATGCTGTGTAACAAACCACCATATACTCTTCATGGAATACAATAATAAGAATTTATTTCTCATATGTCAGAACATCAGCTGGGATGGTTCAGCCAGATTTAGTCACGTGATCAGCTGGGGATCTGCTAGGTGAGTGTACCTCAAGCTGCAGATCCAGCTAGCTGCAGATAAAACTCAGGTAAACTTCCGGTATAATCATTCTAGGAACCAGGCTGAGAAGGCAGCAAGCTTGGAGTGATGCCAGAAACACAAGAGAGCAAGAGGAAACCTGGCATGCCTCTTAAGTCCTAGTTTGAAACAGGTACGTTGTTATCTCTGCCCACATTCCTTTAGTCTATAAAACTCAAATAACCAAGCTCAAAGTCAGTCAAGGGGTGAGGAAGTACACCATGCCTCCAGTGAGAGAGACCACAAAGTCACGTGGCAAAAGGTGTGAATACAGGGAGTTGTGAAGTGGAGCCAATAGGTTCATCCATAGAACCCCAACAGACGATCCTCAGTTCTGTAGATTAGGCAAATTACTTGCTGTTTCTGGAGTTATGTCTGTTTAAGAGAGATAGTAATTCCTGTCTCACAGGGTTGCTGTGATAACTAGGAGAAAAAAAATGCATATGAAAAGATTAACACAGAAAGTGCCAATAAACGATAGGTGATTCTGGTAGTGGTGTTATTTCCTGCTTTTCTTCCCACCTCTGTGAATATGTCCCTTGCAAGCTGCTCTTCTCTGGCCTGATTCTTACATATAGTTGCTTCCCAGGATTCCAATCAGAGTCCTCCTCCCTTCTCAGAACTCAGGTAAGCTCCCTGCATAGTCATTCTAGGAACCAGCCTGACGAGGCAGCAAGTCCTCTTCCCTTCTCACATGCTGCCTGGGTGATCACATTTGTATCCATAATAATTCATGCTATAAAACCATCCTGATTATCTCAAAACTCTTTCCCACACTTATGTATGAGGTCTCTAGGCATATATCTTGCGTTTTATCTTCCCTCCTTGTTTTAATTTTCCTGCCATCGCAGTTTTCCTGGAATTAGAACAGCACCTATAATCCCAGCTCCCTGTGCTGAAATAGGCAGCACCTAAATGATGTGCCTTAAGGAGCCTAAGAAGCAACTGAACAAAGAGCCCCCTCCTTTGCTTGCCCGTGAGAGAAATAAAAACAATCACTCTTTAAATCTATTGAGGGCTTTATTATTTTTCGCATGCATGATCTGACTTTAGTCTCCCTATACCTGCTCCAAATGAGATATTTTATTTCCATATTAAAGTCTGTTATTTGTATGAGTGAGGACTGCTTAAAATTCCCTTTAAAATGCAAACATATCAAGGAGAAGGAGCAAGACAGAAGCCCTACTTTCTACCCAGCACCACAAATCACTGCAGATTGGTTTATCAGGTTGACTTAGCTGAATGATTCAGACGGGGAATGGAAGGTGGACTGCTGCATTTTGAGGTGAAGGAAGGTGGAGGCTGAGAGCTGTGCCCTGGGAAACCTGGGGTGGGGAAGCAGTACGAATGAACAGATGCTGGGAAACACAGCAAGGGGAAGAGCAAAACCCTTTCTCATAAGGGTTGCTGAGAGCCAGTTCTGCCAATCAGTGTTTCCCAAAGAGGAGCTTGGAAGTCTCTGAATATTTCTGGAGGCAGCCTTGGTAGTTGTTTCTATGATTGTCAACAGAAATCGAGAAGGAAGAGTTAGGGGACCAAAACTGACAAAAACAAGTTCTAAAAATCTTTTTTTTTTTTTTTAAATTTTTTATTTTACTTTAAGTTCCAGGGTACATGTACACAACGTGCAGGCTTGTTACTTATGTATACAGATGCCATGTTGGTGTGCTGCACCCATTAACTCGTCATTTACATTATGTATATCTCCTAATGCTATCCCTTCCCCCTCCCCTCTCCTCACAATAGGACCCGGTGCGTGATGCTCCCCTTCCTGTGTCCAAGTGATCTCATTGTTCAATTCCCACCTATGAGTGAGAATATGCGGTGTTTGGTTTTTTGTCCTTGTGATAGTTTGCTGAGAATGATGGTTTCCAGCTTCATCCATGTCCCTACAAAGGACATGAACTCATCCTTTTTTATGGCTGCATAGTATTCCATGGTGTATATGTGCCATGTTTTCTTAATCCAGTCTGTCATTGAGGGACATTTGGGTTGGTTCCAAGTCTTTACTATTGTGAATAGTGCTGCAATAAACATACATGTGCATGTGTCTTTATAGCAGCATGATTTATAATCCTTTGGGTATGTACCCAGTAATGGGATGGCTGGGTCAAATGGTATTTCTGGTTCTAGATCCTTGAGGAATCACCACACTGTCTTCCACAATGGTTGAACTAGTTTACAGCCCCACCAACAGTGTAAAAGTGTTCCTATTTCTCAACATCCTCTCCAGCACCTTTCGTTTCCTGACTTTTTAATGATCATCATTCTAACTGGTGTGAGATGGTATCTTATTGTGGTTTTGATTTGCATTTATCTGATTGCCAGTGATGATGAGTGTTTTTTCATGTGTCTGTTGGCTGCATAAATGTCTTCTTTTGAGAAGTGTCTGTTCATATCCTTTGCCCACTTTTTGATGGGGTTGTTTGTTTTTTTCTTGTAAATTTGTTTGAGTTCTTTGTAGATACTGGATAATACCCCTTTGTCAGATGAGTAGATTGCAAACATTTTCTCCCATTCTGTAGGTTGCCTGTTCACTTTCATGGTAGTTTCTTTTGCTGTGCAGAAGCTCTTTAATTTAATTAGATCCCATTTGTCACTTTTGGCTTTTGTTACTATTGCTTTTGGTGTTTTAGACACGAAGTCCTTGCCTATGCCTATGTGCTGAATGGTATTGCCTAGGTTTTCTTCTAGGGTTTTTCTTGTTTTAGGTCTAACATTTAAGTCCTTAATCCATATTGAATTAATTTTTGTATAAGGTGTAAGGAAAGGATCCAGTTTCAGCTTTCTACATATGGCTAGTAAGTTTTCCCAGCACCATTTATTAAATAGGGAATCCTTTCCCCATTTCTTGTTTTTGTCAGATTTGTCAAAGATCAGATGGTTGTAGATGTGTGGTATCATTTCTGAGGGCTCTGTTCTGTTCCATTGGTCTATATCTCTGTTTTGGTACCAGTACCATGCTGTTTTAGTTACTGTAGCCTTGTAGTATAGTTTGAAGTCAGGTAGTGTGATGCCTCCAGTTTTGTTCTTTTGGCTTAGGATTATCTTGGCATTGCAGGCTCTTTTTTGGTTCCACATGAACTTTAAAATAGTTTTTTCTGATTCTGTGAAGAAAGTCATTGGTAGCTTGACAGGGATGGCATTGAATCTATAAATTACCTTGGGCAGTATGGTCATTTTCACAATATTCATTCTTCCTATCCATGAGCATGGAATGTTCTTCCATTTGTTTGTGTCCTCTTTTATTTCACTGAGCAGTGGTTTGTAGTTCTTCTTGAAAAGTTCCTTCACATCCCTTGTCAATTGAATTTCTAGGTATTTTATTCTCTTTGAAGCTATTGTGAATGGGAGTTCACTCATGATTTGGCTCTCTGTTTGTCTGTTATTGGTGTATAAGAATGCTTGTGATTTTTGCACATTGATTTTGTATCCTGAGACTTTGCTGAAGTTGCTTATCAGCTTAAGGACATTTTGGGCTGAGATGATGGGGTTTTCTAAATATACAATCATGTCATCTGCAAACAGGGACAATTTGACTTCCTCTTTTCCTAATTGAATACCCTTGATTTCTTTCTCTTGCCTGATTGCCCTGGCCAGAACTTCCAACATTATGTTGAATAGGAGTGGTGAGAGAGGGCATCCCTGTCTTGTGCCAGTTTTCAAAGGGAACGCTTCCAGTTTTTGCCCATTCAATATGATATTGGCTGTGGGTTTGTCTTAAATCGCTCTTATTATTTTGAGACACATTCCATCAATACCTAATTTATTGAGAGGTTTTAGCATGAAGGGCTGTTGAATTTTGTCAAAGGCCTTTTCTGCATCTATTGAGATAATCATGTGATTTTTGTCTTTGGTTCTGTTTATATGCTAGATTACGTTTATTGATTTGTGTATGTTGAACCAGCCTTGCATCCCAGGGATGAAGCCCACTTGATCATGGTGAATAAGCTTTTTGATGTGCTGCTGGATTTGGTTTGCCAGTATTTTATTGAGGATTTTTGCATAGATGTTCATCGGGGATATTGGTCTAAAATTCTCCTTTTTTGTTGTGTCTCTGTCAGGCTTTGTATCAGGATGATGCTGGCCTCATAAAATGAGTTAGGGAGGATTCCCTGTTTTTCTATTGATTGGAATAGTTTCAGAAGAAATGGTACCAGCTCTTCCTTGTACCTCTAGTAGAATTTGGCTGTGAATCCATCTGGTCCTGGACTTTTTTTGGTTAGTAGTCTATTAATTGTTGCCTCAATTTCAGAACCTGTTATTGGTTTATTCAGGGATTCAACTTCTTCCTGGTTTAGTCTTGGGAGGGTATATGTGTCCAGGAATTTATCCGTTTCTTCTAGGTTTTCTAGTTTATTTGCATAGAGGTGTTTATAGTACTCTCTGATGGTAGTATGTATTTCTATGGGATCGGTGGTGATATCCCCTTTATCATTTTTTATTGCATCTATTTGATTCTTCTCTCTTTTCTTCTTTATTAGTCTTGCTAGCAGTCTTTCCATTTTGTTGATCTTTTCAAAAAACCAGCTCCTGGATTCATTGATTTTTTGAAGGGTTTTTTTTTTTTTTTTTTTTTTTTTTTTTTTTTGTCTCTGTCTCTTTCCATTCTGCTCTGATCTTAGTTATTTCTTGCCTTCTGCTAGTTTTTCAATATGTTTGCTCTTGCTTCTCTAGTTTTTTAAATTATGATGTTAGGGTGTCAATTTTAGATCTTTCCTGCTTTTTTTTGTGGGCATTTCGTGCTATAAATTTCCCTCTACACACTGCTTTAAATGTGTTCCAGAGATTCTGGTATGTTGTGTCTTTGTTCTTATTGGTTTCAAAGAACATCTTTATTTCTGCCTTCATTTCATTATGTACCCAGTAATCATTCAGGAACAGGTTGTTCAGTTTCCACGCAGTTGAGTGGTTTTCATTGAGTTTCTTAATCCTGAGTTCTAGTTTGATTGCACTGTGGTCTGAGAGACAGTTTGTTATAATTTCTGTTCTTTTACATTTGCTGAGGAGTGCTTTACTTCCAACTATGTGGTCAATTTTGGAATAAGTGCGATGTGGTGCTGAGAAGAATGTATATTCTGTTGATTTGGGGTGGAGAGTTCTGTAGATGTCTATTAGGTCCGCTTGGTGCAGAGCTGAGTTGAATTCCTGGATATCCTTTTTAACACTCTGTCTTTCTGTTTTGTTTTTGTTTTTTTTAATCCCAAGTAGTTGGGATTACAGGCATGCGCCACCACTCCCAGCTACTTTTTGTGTTTTCAGTAGAGACGGGGTTTCGCCATGTTGACCAGGCTGGTCTTAAACTCCTGACCTCAAATGATCCACCCACCTCAGCCTCCCAAAGTGCTGGGATTACAGGTGTGAGTCATCACGCCCGGCCAAAATATCTGATTTCTTAAGGAGCAATTAAAGAAACAATTGCTGAAGAGGATGACTAAAACTTGATGTTTAGAGAACTATTAAAGGATTTCTTTTTAAAAAGCACTGTGGAGCCTAAGGAGAAAGAGATTATTTGTTAAAAATGAAAATGGGAGCTGACATAGTATAGCCCCAATTTGGGAATACTCATGGCAAAGATAGAGTTTTGAAGGAGAGTTGGAGGGGTGTGGAGGAGTGGCCAGTGTGTCTCCCTGAGTCCAAGCTTCCTGTCTAACGACAAAAACACAACACACGAGGTTCTCTTGGTATCCACGCATAGGCTGATGTTGGCTGCCTGAACTAAGCAAATGGCCTTCCTGAGAACCTGATTAGAAACAGCTTGTATTTTCATCTAATCGTAAGGTCTTGAAGAGGATTTAGCAGATACATTCCATCAATGTGCTCTGTAGAATTCCACCTTGTAACCTGAAACCTGTTCAGTAAGTTTCATGAGTTTATGGTTTATACTGAAAGGAAAAAAAGGGAAGTCCTTCTAAAAAGGACATAGAGACTATTTTTATGACCTCAGGATAGGGAAAGGTATATTAAACAATATAGAAATCACAAACCATAGATGAAAATAATGACTACATTAAAAACAGTAATATTTGTAAAAGAAAGTACATTATAAAATTCAATTTTATCATCAGCTTTGGCAGAAAATAGCATTATAAAACTTAGCTCTGCAAAATATCTTGTTGCATGGAATTTATAAATTAAGTTGGAATCACTATGTCAATAATATTGACTCTTTACATCCATGAACATGATATAGCTCTTCCTTTACATAGGTATTTGTTTACATTTTTAAAAGCTTAAGATTATTCTTAATAAGCTCTTGCATGTTTTATTAGATGTATTTATTCCTAGGTATATAATAAATTTGGGGGCCCAGGTGCGGTGGCTCATGCCTATAATCCAAGCACTTTGGGAGGCCAAAGCAGGAGAGTCAGGGATTTGAGACCAGCTTGGGCAACATATTGAGAACCTCATCTCTACAAAATAAAAATAAAAAAGTAGCTGGGTGTAATGGCACATGCCTGTAGTCCCACCTGCTCAGCAAGGCTGAGCCAGGAGGATCTTTTGAGCCCACGAGTTCAGGGCTTCACTTAGCAATGATTGCACCACTGCACTCCAGCCTGGGCAACCAAGAGAGAGGTTATCTCTGAAAAAAATAATAATAAAATAAAATAAAATAAAATTTGTCACTATTGTAGGAATCCTTTTTATTTATTTTCTGTCACTGGTATATAGGAATTCAATTGTATGTTTATCTATGTCTATACATCTAGTATTTTTAGTGCTAGTAATTCCTCCAGAGGTTCTTTTAGATTATTCCACAAACCAATTGTCTGTAAATAATATCTTTCCATGGTAAATAATGAGGCTTGCCTCTATATCCATTTTCATGATCCTTATGATAGCTCCTAATTTTGTTCACTAAAGCCAGATATTGAACTAAATTTTCTAAATTCCTTTGTAAGTAAATGAGCCAAGAGTACAAAGTTCTGATTAACTCATCATAAACAGAAATCTTCTGGTGGTCTGGGGGTGTTTTGAGAGGGACAGATGCATTGGGCATCCTTCCCTTTGCCTTTTGCCCTTTTCTTTCTTCATGCCTGGAATGTGTATGTGATGCCTAGGAGTGCAGCAGCCATTTTGTGAGCATGAAGATGAAAGCCCCACACTGAGGATAACAGCATGGGAAGATAAGAGATGCCTAGTGACATTCCAAACCTCTGTGAAGGCCTGGGACTACCAACTTCTGAACATTTTCTTATGTGAGAAAAATAAACTCACATTTGGTTAAGTCTCTACATGAGGTTTAAAATAGATAGCCAGACAAACAAACCTTGAATTTGTTAGCTTTCATTTACTTTATTCTGTTCTGGTGTTTTTTGTTTTTATGTGTTTGTTTTGTTCTCTTTCTGCATTGGCTGGGTCTTAATTACTTCTGGAGGCCAATAATAGAAAGCATATTTTAAAGTTATGTTTTTTAAATTAAGTTTTAAAGGCAAACAGTAGGCATAATCTTTACAATGAGGTAAAAGTAGAATGTATTTCATATATCTGAGTATGAGCTGATTTGTAGATTAATAATTTAAGATAACTAAATATATTTACTCAATCTTTATTAAAGAAGCCAGCAGGGATTTATTCATTTTTGAGTAAGTCAGTAAGAAAAATGTAATAACCTTTTCCTCTCTGTCCTGTATGTATATAAATTGCATGCATACTTGCCTAATTATTGATTATCATACAAATGATAGCATTGCATAGTGGTTAAAATATGTTTTTTGTTTTTTTTTTTAATTCTGCCAGCTTAGCTTCAAATCCTTGTACTGCCATATACACCCATGTGAACCTAGGCAAGTCACTTAGTCATCCCTTCCATAATAATCCTAAGGTCTGGCAGGGGACAATACCATGGGCACACCAAAATATGGTTGAATATGATGAGTGATGTAATCAGGTGAAAGAGAAGCCAAGATTATAATCCTAGGTTTGATCAGGGTGCTGTAGACTAAGTGCGGTAGGTTTTAGAGCAAGGTAGAATCAAACAACTACATTAACATTTTCCCACTGCCAACATTTGGGCTTACTTTTTTTCTTATTCCTCTGCTTCCTACGTCTCAATCTTGAATACCAAACTAACATATGAACTCCTTTTCTCGAGGCTTAACCTTAAGCTTGCCTTGGGATATAGTGTGTTCTACAGAGAAAAGTAAAGAATATCTAGTCGGAAGTCCTACCACAGCATACTGACTCTGGGGTCCAGGATAAATTAACAGATTCTTTAAACTTTATTTACTGATTTGTGATTGAGACTTTCTATTTGCTTTAATTACTTCATAGGAATTTCATGAGAATCAAATATAATAGTTCATGTAAAATATTTTGTGGTGCTACACAAATGTCATATTTTACACAGCATTTAGCCCCATGATGATAGGATTTTCTTAATAAAAATCTGTTGATGAGATTTTTGCATTCTGGGTTGTTTCTTGTTTTTGTGTTGGAGTTAGTTGTTAAAATAATTTACCTTGAAAGTAGAAAGATGTAGCATCCTGGAATACCCAATAGGTTGACCCCTGTGATTTCTCTATTTTTGTCATCTTTTTTTTTTTTTTTCTACACTGTACTTTCAAGTTGCTTGGCATGAGACAAATAATTTGAATAACCCAAATCCCAGCTTCTCAGAGAAGGGGAAAATGACTTTACCACATTGTCTCTACTACATTCAGTTTCATGGGAATTAATCCTATTTCTTATGTAAACTCAATCAACAACTAAAATATCCAGGTGGTACTGTTACCAGAAAGGGGTCTCAATCCAAACTCCAAGAGAGGGTTCTTGGATCTTGCACAAGAAAGAATTTGGGAGGAGTCCATATAGTAAAGTGAAAGCAAGTTTTTTAAGAAAGTAAAGGAATGAAGAATGGCTATTCCCTCAGGGCTGCTGGTTGCCCATTTTTATGGTTATTTCTTGATTATATGTTAAATAAGGGGTGGATTATTTATGAATTTTCTGGAAAAGGGTGGGCAATTCCCATAACTGAGGGCTCCTCCCCTTTTTAGACCATATAGGGTAACTTCCTGACCTTGTCATGGCATTTGTAAACTGTCATGGTACTGGTGGGAGTGCAGCAGTGAGGACAACCAGAGGTCACTCTCATCACCACCTTGCTTTTGCTGGGTTTTAGCCAGCTTCTTTTCCGTAACCTGTTTTATCAGCAAGGTTTTTATGACCTATATCTTGTGCCAACCTCCTGTCTAATCCTGTGTTGTAGAATGCCTAACTATCTGGGAATGCAGCCATTAGTTCTCAGCCTTATTTTATCCAGCTCCAATTCAAGATGGATTCACTCTGGTTCAAACACAATTAACATATTTTCCTCTTCCCTTTTAAAAGAGAACCCTTAATCCTAAAGGTTGTAGAGTCAGGAAGATCCATCTTCTGTCACTTCTTCTGGCTGAATAGGGGCGATGATATTCCTGCCGAACCATTAGGGTCTCTTGTATTTGGAGTGGTGAGCTCAGTCAGAAAGTGTCAGTATGTTGAGGTCTGAGTTCCAATGAAAGGTGATATCTGGAAGATTAATAAGTGTTCAATTTAAGAGAATATTGAGTAAACTTATTCTGTATTCCTACACAGAGAGTACAACAGCAATATATTCAACAACAGTGAAGCAAAATAGCAAAATTATCCCAAGTAAACTAAATAAGAAGGTGTCCCATGAGCTAGGTAATTCTTGGAACCAAGCTGATGTGGGGTTGCTAGCTGATTCCAATATGTGCCCAGAATTAGAATTTTGATTCAGATTTTTGTTTTTACATTACTCATCCCTCTTGTTTTTCTGAGTTGCAGCCAGAGATCACTGGTTGCTTAATAGGAATAAGCTGGATCTGTCTAAATGGCAGGAAAAAAATTCAAAAACAACCAGTGAGACTAGAGTTTAAAAACAGGTATACCATAGTACATAGTATATAGTACATAATTTTTCTCTCTCCAGTTTCCCATTTTTACTAAAGGCAAATCATGGTATGACTGATTTGATTTATTATACTTGGCCTGATTATTTGTATAAAGTACAGCAAGAATAATTATTTTTCACACAGGCTTTTTAAATTGGCTTTGATGGAACTCTGTTCCATAAGGAATCTTAGATAAGACTTTTTTAAAGCCAAGCCCAGCCATGGATTTGTACCCTCAAATACCTATGAACAGGGTTAATTCCTCTCCTCTCAAGGTCTCAAGATAACTTGAGGCTCCTGGGCCTGTCAGAAAGTGGCATTCTTTACTTACACAGGTCAAGAACCCTATACGAGGGCTGTGTAGACAAGGTATGTGGACAGTTTTCCCAAGGGGGTTTGATGGGCTCTACGAGTCAAGTTTGATTCCTTAAAGGAAAACATGCCATTCCAGTTAAAACTTTGGTAAAATAATCAGTTTCTCCAATTGTGTCCTTCAACAAATGAAAACAGATTCTTATTGCACTTATGCAGATAACTATATTTGCCATCAGTTAATAATACTCACAAATAGTCTCCAAATTCTGAAGAAATAAGGAAGAGAGAAACAAGTATATTTCAAATTTTGTTCACAAGAGTATACTTTACTCAATTGTTAAAAGCTATAAATAGCTCAAAAGAAAAGTTTTCTTGACTCTGAAAAACAAAGGATCAGTAACATTTTAAGCAAGGTCAGAAAGACAACTTCACTCTTCTATTAGTTCAGTCCATGCAGTTAGTTCCTGCCCTGCTTGATATTCATGAACCTTTCAGCCATCCATGAATCCTGAAAGATTTTTCTTCTATTCTAATGTCACATTTTCCAAAGTTATCAGAAATCTGCATTCAAGAACACCTGTTAGAGTCCTATAGCTGATTATAAACCAACTTTTAAAAAGGATCAAAACAAGACGACAATTGTTGATGGATGTCAAAATGCATTAGGGCAGCATCTATTAAAGCCACAATTGACTAGAAAGTTTTGGTTACTGCTGTGGCATACAACAATTTTACTTAAAATTGTAATTATTAATAATATCTACTAAGTCATATCAGAATTGTAGGAATTTCCCATAATTTTGGAACACATACCAATAATATATTTATATGAATAAAGCCCAAAGGAAGTCAAACAGTATTTCATATTTGACAATGCTTCCTATATGATTTTTATACCTACAAAGCTGAATTTCACCTTTGCATTAGTGTACTATTAATGTTAAGCCCAATTTTTAATAAAACCTTATAGATAAATCTATTCAATCTTAATCAGTTTGACCATAGGTAAGATTCTTGTAAACCTTTTATAACCCTTTAAAATTTTTGTTAAACAGATTAATTTTCTAAGAAAGCTCTGTTATTTGGACACATGAGCCCAGATTCTGGCCCCAAATTAGTACTCTTTTATTTTAATGTTTTAACTTATGGGGAGAAAAAACAAACTAAATAATCCTCTTTAAATCTTGGTTAACTCAGTTATATGCACAAAATCTTTTTTACAAGATTAATCCTTCACAAACCCTTTTCAACATAAACCTTCAGTTTTGTTTCACTACTCTTTTAGGTTAAGGCAATCTTTAAAACCCTCAGAACTAGACAAAATAACACTCCCTTTATCAAAAACCACATTCCCATGCCTTCTTATAATCTCCCACCAAAAACTCATTCTACTTTCCTTCTATACCTTGCAACACTGTATATAAAACGTTTCTCCTCTAGTCTCAATTGCATGTTACAATCTTAACTCTTAGCAACTCTTATTTTTAAACCAATTAATCAGAGCTCTTTTATATATAAACATTATACATAAAACACATATAAATACACAGACAGAAGATCCAGTAGTTTGTAAGGTTTTTCATTTGTCAGTTTCTTAATTGGATTACTGACTTCAGAGCAGAGTCCTTGGAAGAACAGGGCCAGGGAAGCATGGAGTTTCTACAGCCTAATAAGCAAGCACAGCTGAAAGGCAAAACAGATTCCCCAAAATTAAGGGTTCCATTTTATGTAATGCAATGCAAACCAGAACAAAGCCTTAGATTTTGAGATGGACCTATCCACTTTTAATTCCTGGGGTTTCATGAGGAAAACAGCATTATTTTCCCCCAAAACAGGGTCTGTGGTGCCTCCTCTGTTTTAACTAAGGAGTCCCAGGCTGTTAGAGCTTGACTATCTACTTTTAATTAAGCTGACGTTTAACCATAGTGCTCTTTAAAAAAAAAGTCATTTTAAATATTTTATTACCTGAGGTTAGCCGTGCCAAACTGCCCATATTTCTGGGCTAAGAGAAAAGAAAATTCAAGACTATTCATGGAGGGGAAGTGAATCAACAAATGGTAAAAAGTCATGCAGATATAAAACCAGAAAGGACTCACTCCCTAAGCTGGGAATTGAATCCAGGTTGCTGTTAGTTAAATGGCAAAGCCTTACCTGCTGAGCTACAGTATTGGGCAGTTTCAATTGCCCTTTCCAGAAGGAGCCTAGAGCAGCCAATTTTTGAGCTTGCAAAAGCTTTTAACTACTCAAGATAATTTTTAGGGCTAACTGTGACATGAACCCCAAAATTTCTGCCTACTGGATGGTGGAAACCAAGAGAAATTACCGCCACGTCGTTACAAGGTCAGTCTCCCAAGGATATAATACAAGATGAAAGGCAAACTTCATCCAAGTGTTTTTTTTTTTTTTTCTTCAGGTACCTGCAGCAAAGTTTATAACTGACCAATTTGCTGGGCCATCTTGAACAGCAAGCTTACAGGTCTCCTAGGCCCCCATCCTACCCTAACGTACCCCTTTTTATGACAGAACAATACGGAAAGGCACACAAAGCACATCAGATTTACTGCAGCTTAAGACTAGACTCACAAATCCTTTTTCCCATTAATCAAAACTTTACAGGAGATAAGCAGTGATATTTACCATTCATACAAATGGTTTGCACACACACACACACACACACACACAGAGAGAGAGAGAAAGAAAGAGAGAGAGAGAGAAGAGAGAGATCAGAAGTCTGACTGTTAAATTTTTACCCTTTTGCCAGCATTCCAGGCTTCTGGGTTCCCTTTCCCTGAGTGACCCTAGTGACCTGGCTCACTGCCCTGTAGCCCCGGGGGCCAGGCTGCAACACCAAGGAAAATTATCTTTTTCCATGCTGACCAGAGCAAATATGTGTGACAAATATAGACATTAGCCACTTCACTTAGCACCCAATATCAAACTGGCAAGGCTCAAACTTATACCTGGTTGGGCTCTGTCATTATTAATCTAACCTCTGACCAGGAGTTTCAACATGTGGTCTCTGGGCAAGATGGTCTCCCTGAGAAATCGAAAAGATAAGAAAGGGAAAGGAGAGAAAGGGAGGAAACCATTGCCTGTAGTAGGACGGAGAAAGCAAAGAGCTCAGGGAGGCCAGAGAAAGATCCATTCATCCCAGTGACACTGAATCAAAAGTTCAGGCAGCCGCTTGTAGGTTGAGAAAGAATATTTTCCAGCAGTCCCATCAGCTCTCAAGATCCCTCTTTAAGGGAGGAAAAAGCTCCCCATGTCCCACGGTCCTGTAGATGCCTAATCCTATCACCCATAGCTGTCAGCAAAGAGTACGAAGCAGATTAATCCAAAGAGAACAGCAGTTAACATCCCTTGGTGCCAAACTTGTTCTTAGCTGAGAGGGACTTTACTGAATGGTATTTTGTATTAATCCATTCTCACACTGCTGTAAAGATACTATCCGAGACTGGATGATTTATAAAGGAAAGAGGTTTAATTGACTCACAGTTCAGCATGGCTGAGGAGGCATTCGGAAACTTACAATCATAGCAGAAGATGAAGGGGAAACAAGCTTGGACCTTCTCACATGCCAGCAGGAGAGAGAAAAGTGAGCAAAGGAAGAACTTGCCAAACACTTACAAAACCATCAGATCTCACGAGAACTCACTCACTATCATGAACAGCATGGGGGAACCGCCCCCATGATTCAATTAGCTCCACCTGGTCTCTCCCTTTACGCGTATGGATTATGAGGATTTGGGGAATTACAATTCAAGATGAGATTTGGGTACCGATACAAAGCCTAACCATATCCGGCCTCTAACCCCCTAAATCTTAGGAAGGACTGTAACTCTCCTAAGTTGGGCCTTGAACCCAAGTTCAGTCAAGTGTTCTTGCCTTTTATTAAGAGGGCTCTTTAACCCACTGTGTCTTTGGAGAGAATCTAAGTCCTCTAAGTTGGATCTTTAACCCAATCCTATCCTTTACCTGGGTATCCCACCACTTACCCAGAGTTAGCCAATTGATGCTGTAGTCTATTTCCCTTGGGTCTGAGGTCTCCTCAGTATTGTCCCTCTATGGTCACCAGAAAGATGTTACCAGAAAAGGGTCCCAATTCAGACGCCAGGAAAGAGTTCTTGGATCTCACACAAGAAAGAATTTGGGGTGAGTCCATGCAAGTTTATTAAGAAAATAAAGGAATAAGGAATGGCTACTCCATAGGCAGAGCAGCCCCAAGGACTGCTGGTTGCCCATTTTCATGGTTATTTCTTGATTATATGTTAAACAAGGGTGGATTATTGATGAATTTTCTGGGAAAGGGAAGAGCAATTCCCAAAACTGAGTGTTCCTCCCCTTTTTAGACCATATAGGATAACTTCCTGACCTTGCCATGGCATTTGTGAACTATCATGACACTGGTGGGAGTGTGGCAGTGAGGACAACCAGAGGTCACTCTCATCACGTTCTTGATCTTGGGGGGTTTTAACCAGCTTCTTTATTTCAACCTGTTTTATCAGCAAGGTCTTTATGACCTGTATCTTGTGCTGACCTCCTCTCTCATCCTGAGACTTAGAATGCCTAACCATCTGGGAATGCAGCCCAGTAGGTCTCAGCCTGATTTTACCAAACCCTTATTCAAGATGGATTCGCTCTGGTTTGAATGACCCTGACAGTACCTGTCTTGTCACACTCTATCTGACAACCACACTGCACTCTGTTGTTCTATAAATTATTATCAGCTCTCAGTTTTCTTGTATAATTCTTTGAGGACTCCTGTAGCTAAATATATTGCGTCTATTAGGGGTCATTATAACCCCACCTAAAATTAACCAATCCTGTTTGTTTATAAAAAGTATTTAGTTCTCACGAGATACACAGCTTGAATACATGAGAGAGGTTCCTACCCATAAGAATACTTGCATATGAAATTATTTTCAAGATGAAGTATTAGTATCACTGAAGCTTGTATCCTATAAACTTAGGACTATCTCTAGTCATTAGTTGTAGGAAATAACCTGGTGTAGGTCTCAGAATATGAGAACACAAATAATACTCCTGCTTTTTACTACTCCCATTCTTAGGAGAATAAGCAGGAGAGTGTGGAAAAGGAATCTTACTGATTATAAATATGAGGTTCTAACAAAGGAATAAGAATGCTAAAATGGCAAGATAAGATTTAAAATATGACTCCCCTTTGTTTTGGAGCCAGTCAAATTTAGTTTATAACATTCCTTTATATTATACTCATGTGTAAATTTTTCATTGCTTGTTTCTTTATATCTTCTTATTTGTCTGTTTCTGTATTCATTTTCAAAACTCGTGTTCAAACACTCATCCATTTACCCCTTTGTTACTGCCTGCAAAACCTGCTTTCTATCTGCTATCTTTTTGTTGATTCTATCTATCTCCAATATGCTTGATAAATAACTACATACTATTTTTTCTTAAACAATTCACTTTGTTATGCTAGTCAAATATTTAAAAACTCTTAATGGCTCTCTGTTCCTATTATGGGAGTGAGAGGGAATGAGGAGTGAAAGATGAGCCTGGGGTTTGAGCAACTAGGTGGGTGAAGGTGTCACCAACTAAGCAGACCCAGAAGAGAGACTAGTTTTGGACCAGAATAGGATAATGAAGGCAGTTAAGTTTGAGGGGCTCTTGAGTCATTGAGATAGCAAGTAAAGGAATACTCACATCTGTTGCTCAAGAGATGGATCTCAGCTGTAGATAAACATTTGGAAGTCATTATATTGAAAGCTGTAAAGGCACAGGATAGATAAGACCACTCAGGAAAAGTATATGGAGTGAGAAGGAATAATACAGGTCCTAGTCTTGATGTAATTATAAAACTTCCAATATTTGAAAAGCTCCTGTGTGGGAGAAAAATTAATTTAGCATGATTAGGACCAATCAGAAAAGGTACAGAAAATCTGCTCTTACGCCATCATTTAGGGAAAATATATAATAACTAAATCTGTCAATGGCAGTGGTTGCTCCGTTCTAGGAAGCATGAGAGCATGGGCTGACTCACCACTTATAAGTATGTTGGAGGCATTATTTATCAGTATATTGCAGAAAAGATAACTCCATGGAGTAATATGTTTGATTAGATAGCTTCTCAGGTCCTTTCAACTCTGACATTTTGTGATTCAACATATGTCGTATTTTTCTTTTCAGTCTGTAAACACCTAGAGCACAATGATTATTCTGTAGAACACTGACAAGTATTGGGCAAAATGTGGGATCTCAGTAAATATTATTGATCACTAGAACTTTGGAAGGCTCTGTAAGATTAGATGAACAAATGCTTTTTAACTACCTGTGGAGCCTTGAAAAAAGTAGATAGAATAGGGTAAAGGAGAAGTGGTGGTAAAGACGAAAAGAGTAGGGAACAGGCAGTTGAAGGAATCAGATGATCCCAAGTAGAGGGGAAATGTATGGTTGTTTGCTTTAGAATAGGAGTTAGTTGCTGAAATAAAAAAACATTCTAACATAAGTGCTAGAAGCTATTTTAACTGTATAAAATGTCTTTGCTTTGATAGTCTATAGGAGTGCCTAACTTATCAGAAGCAAGTAGTACACATGCACACACATATCTACATTTGTGGAAACTCATAAATTTGAGTTTCCCTTTTTTTTTTTCCCTGTAATAGTCTCGCTAGCCTCCCCAAAAATATAGTAAAAGGAAGTATTCTACATGATACTACTATAAGCCGAATACAAATCACACTACACATGTACACACACCCTAAAGCTTTAGTAGAATTTAGAAATATCATGTTTTATGGTTAAGTATGGACCTCTTCAGCTTTTAGCTTCTTAAAGCACCACAGTTGGTAAGTACTTGGAAGAAAGCAGTACAGTTCATAGAAATAGCATCTTCAATCAGTATCTTTAATTACATCTGGTTCCGAAACAAGCAGTTGGTTCATTGCTAAAATCTCATTATTTAAAGGTATTTCTCTAGCAGCATTAATTGAACCTTGTACCTGCAAAGGCAAATTGCATCTGGAAATGTGTATTCTCCTGTTTTTCCTATGTTTAAAAGGGCCCATTAGAAAGAAAGCATAATCTATCTTGCGTTGTGGATTGTAAATGCCACAAAATGTCTGCTTTCATTCCCATCATTGCTTCTTTTAAGATAATCACAATCACTAAAGTAAACACTTGTGTTGATGATCTTTTGGAGCAGAAATAATCTCATTGAACTGGGTTATTTGCATGCGTCTGGCAGCCATTT
Source organism: Chlorocebus sabaeus (assembly GCF_047675955.1). Classification (NCBI taxonomy): domain Eukaryota; kingdom Metazoa; phylum Chordata; class Mammalia; order Primates; family Cercopithecidae; genus Chlorocebus; species Chlorocebus sabaeus. Next base: position 36,980,959 of record NC_132907.1, read on the forward strand.
CCAGGGCTCATTTCAAAGGCAAATAATAATATGCAAATTTCATATAATGGAATTAAAATTAGTCTTGTATGTCCTAATATTTTGTACTCTGAAGCTGCCAAAAATGATCTTTTCTCGACACTGAGCTAAATTGGGCTAAATCCAATTCAACAAAACTATGGTGATCGTATTTGGATTGGTTGTTTGGAGGAATACCATATCGTCTTTTCAAAACACCAAGGCAAAAAACAATGGCTCCTAACTCTTCTCTGTCCTGTAGCTGCAGTTGCAAAAATGCCTGGGAAGGAAGTAGATTTCCTACCGTGAAACAAGTGGCCTCTCTTGCATCAGGGACCCTGCTGTAAGCAATAGCAGCCCCAGTGGGGTGCCTGTAACTTCAAAATATCTGTACCTTGTGACTGGAAGTAATAGGTGAGATTGTCAGATAACTTTCTTTATAAATCAATTCCTTAGAATCACAAGGTACTCAAAACCACTGGCTTGATCCCCCAAAAGAATAGAAATATATTCCTATCCCCTACACCCCTGAAAAAAAAAAAACAACCAATAACAACAGCAACAACAACAAGTATTCTTATTACCAGATAGGGGTCCCAATCCACACCCCAACAGAGGGTTTTTGGATCTCAGGCAAGAAATAATTCAGGGGAAGTCCATAAAGTGAAAGCAAGTTTATTTAGAAAGTAAAGGAATAAAGATTGGCTACTCCATAGGCACAGCATCCCTGAGGGCTGCTGGCTGTCCACTTTTATGGTTATTTCCTGATTATATGCTAAATAGGGGGTGGCTTATTCATGAGTTTTCCAGGAAAGGGGTGAGCAATTCCCAGAACTGAGGATTTCTCTCGTTTTTAGACCGCATAGCTTCCTGATGTTGCCATGGTGTTTTTAAACTGTCATGGCACTGGTGAGAGTATCTTTTAGCATGCTAATGCATTATGATTAAAATATAATGAGCAGTGAGAATGACCAGAGGTCACTCTCATCAGCGGTTTGGTTTTAGTGAGTTTTGGCCAGCTTCTTTACTGCAACCTGTTTTATCAGCAAGGTCTTTATGACCTGTATCTTGTACCGACCTCCTATGTCATCCTGTAATTAAAATGCTTTAATCCCCTCGGAAGGCAGCCCAGTAGGTATCAGACTTATTTTACTCAGCCCCTGTACAAGACGGAGCCGCTCTGGTTTGAACACCTCTGACATTATCATCTTCAACAAATTCCAGTTCTATAATGTTAATACCAGTCAAGATTAAATAATGCTTGCTTTGTACCAGATACTGTTCTAAACATTTTATATGTACAAACTCATTTAATTCTCACGAATCGCCATCTGATAGAGACTACCCTAATGTTTTTCCCCATTTTATGTATGGGGAAGCTGAGGGTCAGTGTCGTTAAAGAAACTGTCCAAGGTTTTCTCTTATTCTACAGGTTGTCTCTTCACTTTGTTGATTGTTTCCTTTGCTGTGCATAAGCTTGTTAGTTTAATATAGTCTGATTGGTCTATTTTTGTTATTATTGTCTGTGCTTCTGAAGTCTTAGACATTAAAATCTTTGTCCCGAAACATTTCTCCTTGTTTTCTTTTAATGTTTTAGAGATTTAGATCTTATGTTTATGTCCTTAACCTATCCATCTTGATTTTTTTATATGGTGAGATATAGGGGTCTAGTTTCATTCTTCTACAAAAATTTGGAGCGAACGGAAGTAGAGAGTAGAATTGTGTTAGAGGCTGGAAAGGAAAATGGGGATGGGAGAATGGGGAGAAGTTGGTTAATAAATATAAAATTACAACTACATAGGAAGTATGAGTTCTGGTGTTCTGCGGCACTGTAAGGTGTGAATATGGTTAATTGTATCGTGTATTTTCAAAAAGCTAGAGGAGAGAATTTTGAATGTTCACAACACAAAGAAATGGTAAATATTTGTGGTGATAAGACATATCAATTATCCTAATCTGAGGATTACCTGTTGTACACACGTATGGAAGTATCGCTCTGTATCCCATAAATATGAATAATCATTGTGTCAACTAAAAACAAAAGGGAAAAATTAATTAAAAAAAAAAGAAGTTGCCCAGGTTCATATAGCAAGTAACTTGTAGAATCAGGATTCCAACCCAGGCAGCAGGGATCCAGTATCCCAGCTCTTGATCACCGTACTAAAGTGACTCCCATTTTTCAATGTCTGATAATCCTCATTATTGAGAAATGTTTCTTTAAATCTTTCTTCAACCTTATTGCTATTTAGGCTGTTTCCCTGTGAACGTATTTTCGTCTTTTTCTCTCTCTGGTTTAATAGTTTGGATTCAGTCTTTTACTCAGTGAAAATATACTAAGCCCTACCCTGTGCACAGGCTTTTAATAGGCACAATACAGTTCCATTTCCATATGAACCAGGAGCAAGCTTTGCACACATGCACCACATTTATTTATTTGGCAAGTTTATTTGTATCACTGGTATGGACTTACTTCCAGTATATAGTTTTTCTCCTTTTTTTAACTTCTATTTTTAAAAAACTATATTATAGTTCCTTATTCTTTTTCCCCAGCTTTGCCCCACCCCCACCCCTGAGTTTTTTTATTTTAACTCCTGGGTGTTTACTAGTGTTATGGACTGTTATTTTTCAGGTAGAATAATTACAACAACTTCAATTAGAAGTCCTCTCTCAAGCTTTTCTCCTAATAAGTCTCTAAATCTTAAAGATTGTGGGAGGGACCTGGTGGGAGATAATTGAATCATGGGGGTGGTTTCCCCTGTACTGTTCTTGTGGTAGTGAATATGTCTCATGAGATCTGACGGTTTTATAAGGTGAAACCCCTTTTGCTTGGCTCTCATTCTCTCTTGTCTGCTGCCATGTAAGATGTGACTTGCTCCTCCTTGACTTCCACCATGACTGTGAGACCTTCCTAGCCATGTGGAACTGTAAGTTCATTAAACCTCTTTTTCTTTATAAATTACTCAGTCTCAGGTATATCTTTATTAGCAGCATGCAAACAGACTAATACAGATGCTTTGCCTCTGTTTCCTAAAGATTCTTCACTTCAAACTACCCCCGCTGGCTTAGCTAATTCCTTTTTCTGTTTCCCTCAGTTGTACATTTATTACAATGATTCAAAATGACCTGTCTCTTTATTTGGATCCTCCACTTTATCAGGTCTTAGTCAACTTTTGATCTATTAGATTATATTCATAGTGAAGCACTTTACTCAGTGTGGATGTAATAAATATTTGTGAAACTGAATGGTTTTCCCATATCTTTCAACAAAGGAAAAGACCAAGAGTAGACACCATTCTCCTATCAAGGGTTTAATTTTGGTGCAGAAAAAAGGAAGGTTGTTTAAGAATCTCACAAACTCTGCTTCCTGTTGTGCATTCTGAAGCTTTACTTGCTTTAACAATACTGCCACAGGCCTAACTCATCCAAGAGAAAATAATAAAACCATGACGTTGCAGCCCTATTTGATTTAAATTTAAATCTTCTTTTTACCAGGAAATGTCAGTGCTTATGCTGTTGGAATCAGAGGGCCGAGCTTTTACAGTTCTCCTGCTGGGCTTAAGTGAGCCACAAGTAGGTCAAGTGTCTCACTCTGTGAGTCAATGGCTCTGCCTGAAATAGAATGCAGATGGATACATCACTTCTCTCAGGAACTGCTCAGTCAAAGCCAGGATTTGATGTAATACCAAGCATAGCTAGAAATTAACAAAGATGCCAATATACCTGTTGAGAAAAAAAATATTTGGGGCAAGGATTTATGATGAAGTGAGGGTTTGGGCGTATGCCAAGTGGATTTCAAAGAAATCAATGCATTTTCAACACTGGGAAAAAATAATTTAACTAAATGTGTTTGGGCAAAGGAATATACTTGATCCATAAATATGACTTAATTCATCTTCTACAAATAGGCTCCTGGTATTCTATTGCAACACTTAAACATATTCTTTTATGTGATGCTTTTTAAATGCTGTGACTAAGGTGTGCGTGTGAGGTAAATTTATTTCTCAAGAAGAAAACAGAAGTTTGCCTTTCATGATTTGGTCCTGATCTGTTACTACTCATGACCATGACCTTTAGATGCCAGTGACACTGAATACTAATATTCATATCATGCCATTTCTTGCCTCTATGCCCTAGCTAATTCTGTTCTCCCCAGCTTTTTGTCTGTCTTCATCCATCCTCTGTGCTTACATAATGCCCCATGCAACACATTATTTTCATACCCACCATTTTGATTTCTGCAGACAGTTTTGACAGTTGCACCTGATGGGGGCAGGGAGTTGTGTTATTGACATCTCATGGGTAGAGGTGAAGGATGCTGCTGAGTATTCTACAATGCACAGGTACACACACAAAAATTATTCAACCCAAAATGTCAATCGTGCTGATGTTGAGAAATCCTAATTTAGAATTCCTGTTACAATAAATAAGGTAAATTCATTTCAAATGTTTTAGGAAGAAAATAAGTATCTATTCTCATAAAAATTGTATTTTTGCAATTTTGTAATGATAATTATAACTTTTTAAAGAGCAATTCTCAATTACAAGAGCAGGTCTACTTAGGTTAAACCATCCCTAAAATCTTCCACCAGTGTTAGGTCAAGGAATGTGGTTCATCTGGTATAGCTACCCTCAAAGGAAGAATTCCTTTGCTATTGTAGGTATCCGCTCTTGTCTCAGACCTTTTGGAAAGTGGCTTTTGGTTCTCCTATTTAGCAGAAATACAGGGCAAAACCTATTACTGAATAACCACGGCTCAGAAGTTCTTCATTTTTCATCATGATAGGCAACGGACATATCTAGCATGAGCTTTATTGTACAAACAAGACATGAAGAAGTTCTACCTTTCTTGGTTCTAGTCTAAATGTCTAAAACTAGGTTTTTAGATACCAAGTTTAGATCAAAATTATAATATCATCAACACTATCTAGCATAATCAGATACTCAGAAAAAAAAAACCTTACTGTGTAGAAAATGTATGAGAGTCAATATATCTTCAAATTGAAAAATTCTTAAGAGATGTTAGAGTCCTACCCATCTTGCACGCTTATTTGAGGATGAAAGAGGAGAATGGAAAATTTACAGCCACCTTACTAACTAGAATTCTGTATTTAAAAAGTCCTTTAGGGGCATCTAATTCTATTCTTTTATAAAATGACTTTTCAGTGTAGAGGGGAACTCCCTTTCTACTACCTCTTTCTGAATTTGATTATTAAGCCCTTTTAGGGTATGAGGGCATTGACAGATACCTAGTAGTTCTGTATCAGCCATATGAGCAATGGAAAATCCCACAGACATTAAAAATGCCAAACCAGGGTGGATGTGAAGGGTGGGGTTATATGGGACAGGGTGGGCGAGGGAGAGGCCAAAATTCTGAGGCATGTTAGTACAGAATTGCCTATCCTTGCCCTGTCTATGTCTTTCCAATCCTGCTCAGAGGGCCCATGTCCTGATCTGGGCAAGGAGCAAAAGTCAGTCTGAAGGATCTGGCACTGAGAAAGGGTGAGAGATTGGAGGTTTGGCTCCATTTGCATGCAGCTCACCTTTTTCTCTAGAGGGAACAAGAGGGAGTAGTGAGTGAACTTGTGTTCTTCAAACACCAGCTACCCAATTAAACAAAATCAGCATGTCTACAATTTGCCAGGAATGTACAATTTTCAAGTTCTAGTTATCATAGATGATGATGGGATAAAAGGTAGGAGACAAATTCTGAAACAAACAATTACCCACCCAAACTGATTGATAAAACAAAGCTATGTGAATCAGGAAAAGAGCAAGTGCATGCAAATGAAATTGCCTCAGTGACAAAAGACAGAAATGTATTACTAAAATTTAATTTTATGCCAAGAGAAATGATTGCCAGTGAAGTGATGATATCACTAAGATAGATGAAATCCCTGGAACAATGTGAGGCCTTTGCTCTTCTCTTCCTCTCTTCCCTACAGAGTAATCTAGACTAGTGTTTCTGTATTCCACTGACACTAGTTGCTCCAGATAAGAGTTTCTGTTTAGAAATGGATTAGTGTACAACAAGATACCTTGCTGATATTACTGTTGTTAGGAGAGTGTTTTGTCTTAATAGTTCTATGTAGAAGAAGACATACCGTCTTTATAAGGAATAGCGGTATTGGGGCCTTGTGATTGCTGTTTATTTAGTGTCCTTAGGCAGGAAAATGACAGATTTGCACTCTATTGTTGCCTTTTTTCAACAATGCATGCATCATCTAAAGGAGTGAGTGAGGCTGGATTACACCACCTTTGGTATCCCAGCTGGCTTTGAGTTCTTGGTCTTATACACACCCAGTCAGGTTAAGGCTGAACCCTTTGAGTGCTGTAAGAAATGAGCATCTGGATAATGATTCATGGAAATTGACCTTGTCTACTAAATTGAATTCCATACAACATGCAACTAAGTATGCATTTCATCACCAAAAGTTTGACCAAGCTTTGGAAATATTCAAGTGTTTTGTATTTGTGTCCTTTGCTTTGAAAGCAACGTTGATATGTAAGATTTGTATCTGAGATTTTTCTCTGGGCAATTGGTTCACTCCATATGTAAGAAATTTGAATGAATTGGCATGTGTCTACTGAAGATTAATTTTTAAAAATTCTTTAGTTTACTTAGCATATTATGTATGAATAGAGTCATCATATAATTCATTATTCAATCAGGGAAGCTTTTGTCTGAGAAAATGCTAAAATAGAATAGACACCTGGACAACAGACACATTCTGGGATTCCCCTGGAAAACTGAGACTGCAGATTACCCCATGTATGAGCAAATGGGCTGGGAGACATAGGTCAGTAATTCAGATATGCATTTTAAATGGGAGGGGTGACAGAAGATAACATGTTCTCCTCCACAAAGACATAAATTATTTTTTTAAAAAACAAAATCTATGCCTATGAATTTTTCTAGTTGTTTGGTCAAAGACGCAGGACAACAGAGGGATGGGACATGTAGGATGCCCCTATTTTCTTCTGCTTACTTAACCAAACCCTGGGCCATCACTGAAACTCTATGAAGGATCTTTAGTAGAATTTGAGATCAGTTAGCTCAACTGAGATGTATGTAGAAAGATGAAATATGGAGCAGAAGAAGTATGTTCTCGTTCCATCCCTAAAGAATACATTAGCAGCTCATCTTGTTTGCCAAAGTAAAAGTGAGATTATCATCTTATCATTTTCACCACCATTATCAAACAAGGTGTTATGAATGAACTCTCACTCCATTCTCCTATTCCTCTTTATAGAACTTTAAGATATATCATTAATTTTAAGACACTTTTAAAACTTACTCTATACTTACTTTAACATGTGTTCATAATCTTGAAGTTCTTAGCCCCATTAGAATTTAACTATGAGCATTTGGCTACATGTGTTTTTACTTGCTTTTCCTATTATTTTGAACTTGTTGGTTGGTTGGCATTGTTTAACTGACATATAATTCTGGTATTTTAAACAGCTTCTCCTTAACTTCAGTCAGAAGCCACTGGCACTGAAAAATCCCTTGATAATAATCCTAACCAGCATTTGAATGGGTCCTATCACCCTCATCAAGCTTTGGAAATTCTGTGCTCTATTTTGAGTGACTGGTGGTTTCGACTACTTGTTTTCACACTGCCTGGCAGATGACAACCTAATGTGCTTAATAACTTCTCATTTTTCTGCTAGATTATACTAATTTTTAAGGCATTTCAAATGGCAATTAGGGAATCACAATTTTGATTAAAATTCAATCACAGGTGGTACTGCAATTACAAATATCTCAATAGAGGTGATAATACATGATCTGATACCTTTATATACAGTTAAATTTGCATGTATTCAGGCAGTTACCACAAAGCGTAACTTATGGCTTTGGAACTGATAAATTGCTATTTACTTTATTATATAATAAACATCTCATTTCAAAATTATTAAAATCTTGACAAAATATGCCCATAAATCAAGAAAATACAATAAAGTACTTGGCTGGTTAGTTTTGCACAGAGAATAAAAGCCCCTAAAATGGTCAAATGGCAAAATTTGTCATAGTGACAGAGTAAACAAGTTACCAAAACAACTCTTCACACATACTCTGTTTTTTTTCATCCTGCTTTATGGAGCTCTGAATAATTTTAAGTAAACACACACATCCGTGTTTAAGAAGCTTGGCTATGACACTGGTTGGTAGTATCTGACTCTATAAGGTAGCCCAATCAGTTTTAAAACAGTGTATTAAAACACAGCAACAACTAACAGTTTATGAAAGATAAAAAGGAGTGATGCATGGATCTAGGGATATTATGAAGAATGTAGCAGCCTTGTGAGCTGATTAATCAAGAGAGTGGATAAATCTGCTCAGGATCATTACCCTGTCTCTCTCCCAACTGATTATATCAATGTGGTTCTCATCATCCTTGACGGATTCTGCACAGCAATTTTTATGAGTTACATCTGGAGCTTCCCCCATCCCATGTTTGCAGAGCCTGTGTGCTGAGTTTGGCAGGATCACCTCCACCTGATGTATACCTGAGCATTTCACAAATTTAGAATGGCATGTGGGCTGCTGGGCTCCAATGATCTCTTGGTGATTACGACAACAGAGTTGCTGCTGGAGAACTATTGTGAGCTCCTTGGTTGCAACTGAGTAGGAGGTGGCACCTGTTGGGCAGGACAGCTCAGGGACAGTGAGGATAAGGAGGCACTCCCCAACATTTCTGTTTCTAATGAGTCTTTCTCATGCAATGGAGCCGATACTAGTGCAGACCTCTCGGCTCCTTGTGATGCTCACCAAGTATTTGGATGTTTTAAGAGGAGCCAACTCAGTGTTACCACAAATAAAAAAGTGGCCTCCTATTTAAAATCAATTATCTCTTTAAGCAATCATATGACATCTGTCACTCTGGAACTTAACTGCTCCTGCATACCATGAAAGTACTGAAATAGATTATTAGGTCTGAATATATCAAGAGCAGGCACCTTAAGATAAAAATGTTCCATGCGTCATGATGTTCTAACCTGCTTCTTAATATCCTACCCCATCTCAAGAAAAGGCACCCCTGAGACAGTATGCACTTTCAGAGACTGGGTAGGGCATGTGTGTGTGCACTGATGGAGTTGAAAAGTGTGCACATCTGAATAGGATTAAAATGAATGCAACAATATATTTGATTCTAAAAGTCAAATAAAAATTAAGTGCAAAAATGAAATGATAAAACTGCTCTTATAAAACTGATAAGTTATTCAGCCATTGCCTGAGAGTGGACTGGAGTGAAAGACTGGGTGTAGACAGTGCAAGCAGCAGCCCCATGAAGGGCTGGAAGAAGTTTATGGTCAAGTTGAAAGGAAACCATAATGGTGTGATTTAAATTATCTGTCTGAACCAAAAGTCACAGAGCTCTCAGCGTTGTGTCTAGTCATAACAATAGGCACACACACACATCCCAGCTGTGATCAGTCTAGTTCATTATCCTCCTGAACTTTAGATGCTAAAAGTCCTCACAGTTGGAAAAGCAATCAGGACATTTTTACAGGACTCGCTAGAGCTGCCTTTCATTGTCTGGATGTGCATCTATTCAAAAGCATTATTTACATAATTCTTGTTCATGCTGCAACAAATTGTTCTGCCTCTTCACACCTATAGAATGCATTTGCCACTTCCATGTTTACAAATGAAGATACCGACAGCCATCTAGCGATCAGCCAGTTAAAAATTGTGGAACTACCATGTGGCAATTAGAATCCTAGACCTGACTTTGCTTCCTTTGGCTTTGCCTACACCTTTGGGGCCTTCACAAACTTCACACTTCCAAGATTTGGTAAACTGTGATATCTAAGTCTATAGGAATTTGAAGGGAAAAACACCTTTCTAGTTGATCTTTAGAGATTTATGGCAGATTAAAAATGACCAAGGCCAGATGTGTTTTATTAGCTCCCAGAACATTGCTTTATTGCTGCCATCTGAATGACAGTGCTTTTGTAGTTTAGGACTCTCTGACCATATTTTTTCTGTTTCCTCTCTTCCTTTATTTGTTCCTTTCCCTAAATTAAACCTAGACATGATATATACTTATGAGAACAGGAAGACAAGGAAGAGGAAATGTCTTTGATGCCTTTTCCTTGGAAAGCCTCTTCAGTGTTACTTTTTTTGGTTTGTTTGTTTTTGTTTTTTTTTTTTTTTTGAGATGGAGTCTTGCTCTGTCACCCAGGATGTAGTGCCATGGCATGATCTCAGCTCACTGCAACCTCCGACTCCCTGGTTCAAGAGATTCTTCTGCCTCAGCCTCCAGAGTAGTTGGGATTACAGGCACATGCCACCACACCCAGCTAATTTTTGTGTTTTTAGTAGAGATGGGGTTTCACTATGTTGGCCAGGATGGTCTCTATCTCCTGACCTCATAATCTGCCTGCCTCGGCCTCCCAGAGTGCTGGGATTACAGGCGTGATCTACCGCACCCGGCCAGTATTATGTTCTTAGACCCCTGGGATTTGAAGGTCTATGAAAGCAGTCTCCTTGGGAAGGATGATCCACAGGGAAGCACCTACTAGATTCTCTGGTAGTCACTCAACAGGCCGTATAATTATGCTGCAAATCAATATGTCATAGCCCTAACACAGAAAGACTCACAGCATGAGACAAGTTATGGTATCTCCAGGGAAATGGAGCTGAATAAGCCCATTGAAAAAGGAGGGTGGGATTGGCAGGGGTCTCCTCTTCTCCTGAGTGTTAATGCCTGGATCTGGCCTTCCCTGAAGGGGCGGGGAGTATGTAGGATTCTGAGACACCTGTCCAGCTTCTCCGCATTTGTGTACTCAGACACTGCCTTTAGTTTGAAGGAGTGTGTGCTGGGTTTTATACTGAATGCCTTGTATTTCCTCTGTTGCTTTCAAAGGCTATCCTCTTAACATTCTCCCCCAGGGCATCTTCCATTGCTCCCTAGGCATGATTATTTTCATTTCACACTGACTCTACACTGAAAATAGGAGATGCTTCAGGCTTTCTTTGTTTAAAAGAGCTTCTTTTTAACTTTCAACATTTCTCAACATTCATTTGTTTTTCCATGAGTAACCAAGGATTCAGAGGAAAAGAAGTTGTATTTGGATTTGCTAGTTGGTAACATTCAATTAGGGGACTAAATTATTTTTAAAACACTTATTCTGTTACTATACTCTCTACTTTGATTTATTTATTAATACACAGGTAATTTATTGGCTTTGCTAGCTCCCAACAGACTCATAACTAAAATGGGCACCATTCTTCTTACTGTGAGAAAGCTGTAAAAGTCAGATATTGCAGAAACTCTGCAAAGGATAATGAAACAGAAGGTTATACGATGGCTAAGAGATTTGAAGAAAAGGAATCACAAGCAAATAATATGATTGAAAAAACCGGGGGAAGCAGCATATTCAAAAGATTCAGTGCGCTTTTCCAAATTACAGCCTTTGAAAGGTCACAGTGGAATTTAACAGACTTGTCTCAGATACTAACGCATCACATTGCATGCAGGACTGGTTGGAGTTCTAGCTGGAAAAGAGCTGGTTCATCTTCCAGTTCTGAAGAGAAGTAGTTGGAGGCCAATCTCATGAGCATACACAGACAAGTTCTACCGGTATGGACAATGTTGTGATAGCCTACATAAGGTGTATCATAACAGATGAACAGGCAGGTCAATGACAGCAACAAACAATGACCAATCCCAAGAGTCATGTCTGTTCATAAGAACTTTACAGTGGGAAATTATGGGGGGGGTTTCAATATTCTCCCATAGAAGATGATATTGGCAATCTTCTTAATGTTGTGTTATTCATAGAAGACACTAAGGGTTAAGATATTACCAAATGACTGTCCTAAAGAGGGTGCATTCCTAAAGTCAGAACCTGTTTCAGAGGGGATTATATGTGATTAAATAATAAAAATAAGGAGTGTTTAATGGAAGCAGTATCAGATAGCACTGGAATTTACATTCTGTACCTCAATTTTTCTCCAAAATGAAAATAATGACAGCATTTTCACATGATCATGATGGATTTAGCAGAGTTTAGGATCTCTGATATGTGCTCAATAAATAATAGTATTTTTAAAGAGCGTATATTCTTACTTATTTCTAAGTGTGTTCTGTGAATTGGATTCAACGAATACTTAGTGAGCACCTTTAACTGCTGTAAGGTATTCTGGATTCTGGAAATGAAGATGAGTAAGACACAGACTTTGCTGTCCAGGGTTTACAATGCAGTGCTGTCAGAGAATGATGCAGGAGCTTGATGCGGTTCATTCCAAAAGTAAGTATAAACAAAGTGATGCTGGCACATGGAACAGAAAGCAGTTAATTCTGTTGGGTGGAATTAGATAAGACTTCTTGAGAAGGTCTCGTATTAGGAACATGTATTTTTCCCTAGTTCAGTTTGTCAGTTCAATGTATTCCTGATGAGTTTGTCACGATAATTACAGTGGCAGTGCATGTCACACCTTGGGCTCTATGTGTAATTTGAGACAGGAGGATAAATTGTATTTCTTCTTTTGTATATCTTGTCTACTTCATCACTGCAAACTTAATTAATTAAGAAGTAATGTGGAGATGAAGAGGGAAGACAGTCCGCAGAATTATTTTTGGGAATAGGAAAAGAAAAGAAACAAGAATAAAATTCCTGATTCCTATCCAAGATTTACTACTACCCAATTCTACATTTCCAGTAGTTAAATACTAAAAAAAATTTAATTAATTAATTAATTAATTTTTGAGACGGAGTCTTGCTCTGTCATGTGGGCTGGAGTGTAGTGGTGCCATCTCAGCTCACTGCAAACTCTGCCTCCTGGGTTCAAGCGATTCGTCTGCCTCACCCTCTGAGGCCGTGGGATTACAGGCACGTACCACCATGCCAGCTAATTTTTGTATTTTTAGTAGAGATGGGGTTTCACCATGTTGTCCAGGCTGTTTTCAAACTCCTGACCTCAAGTGATCTGCCCACCTCGGACTCCCAAAGTGCTGGAATTACAGGCATGAGCCACTGCACCCCGTCAAAAACATTAATTTAAAAGGTTGTTTTAAGTAGTAAATTAATTGAAAGACAGTGTAGTAAATAATAATAGCTAATATTTACAGAATATTTACCATGTGCCAGGTACTCTCCTTTGTACTTTAAAAACATTAATATACTTAATTCTTACAACAGCCGTATGAATTAGATATTAATATGATATCCATTTTATAGTTGAGGAAACTGAGGCATGAAAAGGTTGAATAACTTTCTTGATAACACACAGATAAGTAGAAAAAATATTAGCTTAAAACTTGGGAGAGTAAGTCTTAGTTTTAGATCTTCTCTATTTGTAAGATCTTGGTCAGGTCACTTACATTTGCAGAGGGAAGTAATTAAGTGAATTCTCCAAGTTTTTCTAATGCTAAAACTGTTTATAACCTTTGGTTTAACTGCTGTTACATGTTTTTAATATTTTCACATTTGTAGATTTAGTATTTTAATTTAAAGTAGCTCTCTGGCTGGATCACATTGCAATCCTAGTACTTTGGTAGGCCAAGGCAAGAGAATCACTTGAGGCCAGGAGTTCAAGACCAGCCCTGGGCAACATAACAAGACACTACCTCTACAAAACAAAATTTTTTAAATTGGCATGTGCAGTGGTGCATGGCTGTAAGTCTGTAAGTTCCAGCTACTCAGGAGTCAAAGGTAGGAGGATCACTGGAGCCCAGGAGGTTGAGGCTGCAGTGAGCTATGATCCTGACACTGCTCTCCAGCCTGGGCAGGACCTTGTTTCAGTAAAAAAAAGAGAGAGAAAGGGAGGGAGAGGGGGAGGGAGAGGGGGAGGGAGAGGGGGAGGGAGAGGGGGAGGGGGAGGGAGGAAGGAAGGAAGGAAGGAAGGAAGAGAGGGAGAGAGAAAGAGAGACAGAGAGAAAGAAGAAAGAAATACAAAAAGAAAGAAAGAGAAAAAGAAAGAAAGATGCTCTTTAACCTTAACTTCCTGTTTGGTAATGACATCAATTCAAAATAGTTTTGTGTTAAGAAGAATTAACAAGAACTTTAGGTGAGAAACTATGAAAGAAGGATAAAGTGGAGAATGTTCTTTGGCCTGATATGTGACCTGATAGTCATACTTACTGAGTCTTACATCTCAGCTTAATATTTGTTTGCCTACATTTCCTCCTGCTTTAAAGTGGACCCTTTGATAAATGTTTATACCCCATCCATTAGAATTTAAATATAAAACCTTAGTTAACATAGAACAATATGGGTATTATTTTTGTATCATTATTTTTAACAATCATCTTTTTTAATTATTATTTTCCCCCATCTACATTGGGACCTAAATAGACAACTTAAAACAATTGTATGCTATTGTCTATAAGAATGAGCAATCAAAACAGAAATCTGAAAAGGACAAATAAAAGATGAACATGGGATTAGGAAACATTAAACAAATACTTTAGTCAAAATGGTGACCTGTCCTCCGATCATTCATAAAAGGCTTCACTTCGGTGAACTGGAGAGGAAGAGGACAGGGTCACTGGAGTATCTGGCCAATGCTCTGCTGGAATCCTGCCTTCCTGTGGGTTGCCGCAGGGCCCCTGGCTTCTACACTCAGGCTGTGTTGTCAAAATGAAGTCCCAGAAAATTGATGGGCCAGATTTCGTGTGACTCCAGGGAAGACTTTTTTGGGCTCACTTTGTGAGATGTCAAGCCCATCCTAGAGGCAGTGTTATCCTTAGAAGAACTTGAGAATAGAGCATTGTTTCAAAACAAAAGGTTGAATTTTACCTGAGATTTGGAGAGGAAATTTAAAACTCGCATGGGCATGAATTCTTGCCAATCTGTTATTCTGAAAGCCCTCATTTTTCTTAGCTTTATATAGCCATCTCTCTTTTACCAAGATATAAAGGTTAATACAAATTATTGACGTGTTAGGTTTGGTCTAACAGTCTTTTCCCTAGCCTGACTTAAAATGTGTTTTGCCTTCAAACAATCCAAAATGCAGGGCTCACATCACAATCCTTACTGATTTATTTAATCACCTTACTTTTTTTCTGAAATATTGGCTTCCTTAAGACCATTCCCCAAATTTAAATCATGCATATTTAACATTCTCTCTTACTTTCCAGACTGTTCTGAATAGTCAGGACAACTACCCCTTCTTTTTCTAATTTATTCCTACCACCCCTCCCTACCACTCTATTTCTGGCAAACTTACATTTTACTTCCTAATCTAGGCTGTATTCCATTTCTCACTGCAGTGTGGGGGAGTTCTGTAGTATGCACCTAGTTTCAATTGGTGGCTGCTCATAAATTTGGGGTGATTCGATGAGGAATGCCATCAGTGAGACATCTGCAGTCACTTCATGACCTCACTGGGTTCCTGGGATTTTATATGGCTGGTTGTAATTTTCCACTCCAGCTGATAGTATACTATTTGCACATATACAATGTCCCTGGGCTGTGACCACATCTGTAATGAATGGGAAGAAGCACCAACCCAATTGCAGGGCCATTGCATTTCTAGAGCCCTAGTACCAATGAAATTTATTATGCTTTGGTGAGGGGAGAAGGGAATGGGAATTAAGAAAATACTCAAATCCTTCTTAATCTAACATCCTCCCTCTACACTCTATGTAGTGTGGGTGGATATGCTGGAACTCTCCACTGCTGCCACCACATCTGCCTCTCTTCTACTTTTGACCTAATGTCTTGCGACCTCCCATAAACCCAGCAGTAGAGATACCAGTCAAACTACCCTGATTCATTTTCTTCCTTCCTTCCTCCTTTCCTTTCTTTCTTTTTTCTTTTCAATTAATGGAATCCCTTTCTTAGTAATAACCAAAAACTTATTTTCCACTATTTAAGAAGAACTTGTTTTTAACTGTTTTTATATTTCCAATTTGCAATATAATATTTCACATTACTTTTGAAAGGAATGTTATTTCCCGTGGCTTCCAGGATCATTTCCAGCATTGCTTATTTCTGATAGAATGTGAGTTACATGAAAATTTTGTAAATTCAGGGCGGTGAGGCATGAGATACAGTACTGCAGCTTTGTAAAATCCTAGGAAGTATAAAATACCTATTTCTGTGGTTACTCATGTCCTTTCACATGTCTAGAATACCTTCCATATTTAAAGACTTTAAAGGCGGGTGGATCCTGAGGTCAGGGGTTCAAGACCAGCCTGGCCAAGATGGTGAAACCCTGTCTCTATTAAAAATACAAAAAAATTAACTGGGTATAGTGGCGGGTGCCTGTAATCCCACACAGATGGATCTCACTCTTTCCAAAGCTGAATATTATCCCATTGTGTGCGCGTGTGTAATTTATGCAACCATTTCCCTACTGATGCATATTGGGTGGTTATTTTTTGTTTTGATTTATTTTTATTGTTGCAAATACAACCAATACTGCAATAAACATTCATCTACATTTGAAGAATTTTAAAAATCTTTTCTTGCTTGGGAGCTTGAGGTAGAGAATTGCTGGAACCCTGGTGGCAGACATTGCAGTGAACCCACTTTGCACCACTGCACTCTAGCCTGGGCGACAGAGTGAGAATGTCTCAAAAAAAAAAAAAAAAAAGTATATATTATTTAAAATTGCAATCGTAATACTATCGTCCTATTGCCCTAGAGGGATTGGTTTCAGGACCCCCTGAAGATACCAAAATCCCCAGATGCTTAAGTCCCTTATATAAAATGAGGTAGTATTTTGGTGAAACCCCATCTCTACTAAAACTACAAAAACTTAGCCGGGTGTGGTGGCAGGCACCTGTAGTCCCAGCTACTGGGGAGGCTGAGGCAGGAGAATGGCGTGAACCAGGTAGGCAGAGCTTGCAGTGAGCCAAGATCGCACCACTGCACTCCAGCCTGGGCGACAGAGCAAGACTCCGTCTCAAAAAAAAAAAAATAAATAAACAAAATAAAAATAAAAATAAAATAAAATAAAATAAAATAAAATAAAATAAAATAAAATGAGGTAGTATTTGCATATAACCTATGAACATTCTCCCATATACTTTAAATTCTCTCTCGATTACTCGTAATATCTAATACAATGTAAATTATTATTATACTGTAGTTTTTATTTGTATTATTTTTATTGTTGTATTTTTATTTTTAATGCTTTTTTCCCCATCATATTTTTGATTCAGAGTTGGTGGGCTGGCTATGCTTTCCTATTGTGCCTGTCAAACAATACAGGGAGCAGCAGAAAGTGAACACACTCCACTCCCAATCCCTGCTCACCCATGTCCCTGAGTAATCAATATGAAAGGTTTTGTGTTTCTTTTTCCATAACTTTTCTCTACAAATGTTCACAAATATAGGGAGTTTGTTTTGTTTTTGTCTGAATTTTTATTTTTATAAATATGGAATTACAGTATACACATAACTCTGCAACTTTTTTTTTTCATTTAACAATGTATCTTGGATATTTCTCCCAGTGACCACACACAGATCGATCTCACTCTTTTCAAAAGCTGAATATTATCCCATTGTGTGTGCGTGTGTAATTTATCCAACCATTTCCCTACTGATGCATATTGGGTGGTTATTTTCTGTTTTGATTTATTTTTATTGTTGCAAATACAACCAATACTGCAATAAACATTCATCTACATTTGAAGAATTTAAAAAATATTTTCTTGCCATGTTTCCAGATTTGGAGAATAGATTTTGAAAGTTGGCCTTTTGCCTTACATAAAAAATTAAATAATGCCTAATCTCTGTGATCTTCTTGATAGAAATTTGCCACAGGAGATAGCATAATTTCCAATCGTTGTTAACTTTATCTAGAAATACCATCTGCATCTTAGGACACATTTCTGCAGACTCCCACTCTCCCACACCAACCCCCTCCTTTAAAAAATGTTAATTCTCCTGAAAATAAAAGGAATCAATTTATGAGATGATAATAAAGTATATGTTCAAACTTTTAAAATGAAGATAGAATGTTACTAACATAGGAATGAATATATTAATTCAAGCAACCTAAAATTGTCTAAAAGCAGATGTCAAAAATGTATTCAGCCTATAATATATGCCTAATTAATTTTTACCTTATTAAATTTCTTATTGTGTGCTGCATGAGGGCCTGCTGGGTATTATTAATTGAAGAATATGGAACCCACAGTAGAGATAATGACTCCTTTATTTCTTCATCTAAACTTAACTTGAGCAAATCAAGCAATTGTCAACGTCTCCAGCTTTGCCATATTTGCAACCAGTGATTAGGTACTGGGCATTTAATCATTCATACTCAATGGGAATCAGACTAACTCTCCAAGTACTGAATATCCTAGCATAGAGAGGATGGTACCTTTGACCTAAATAACAGCATAATTGTCTATTTCTAATAATCTATTTAGACACAGTCTGGCCTAGTGTGAGGTTCTTACATACTCTAACCTAAGTCTCAAATATTTGCCACAAGGGAAGTTCTAAGAATTCAAAAAATATTTTTGAATATTCTACTGGAATCTTGTTTAACTTGTCTTACCCTTCCCAACACCTCCTGCTGACTATTATCTCTACCCATAAGCATATTTCTCATCTTGAAGGAATTTCTACTATATTGTTGCAGTTGGAAAATAAAAATAAATTTGGATTCCATTTTTCTGGACTCTCTTACAGCTTCTTCTTGTCAAGAACTAATCCTGAGCACACACATGAGTGACACTGAACTGATATTCACTGAATGCCCATCAGATATCAGACACTGTTTTTGAGTGATTGCATGCATTTATTTAATTCTCACAACAAACTGATAGAGATAGTTGCTATCATTATCTAATTTTTACAGATCAGGAAGCTGAGTCTCAAAGAAATTAAGTAACTTGTATAAATCACATAGTTTAGTCATTGTAGTAAGCCAAGGATTAAGCCCAGTTCAAGCTGTTTCTACTAGAATTACTAGTAGCACTAGATTACCGCAAGCTGCTATAACAAGTAGACCCATGACTATGTGTTGGTTTAAATACAATTCATGTTTATTTATTGCTGATAGTCCAACACAGGTGTTCCTGGTCTGTGGACAGCTTCCTCAACAAGGTGATTTCAGGACCTAAGCTCCTTTCATCATGTGGCTTTGCTAATCCATAAGTATTCATCTTTATCAGAAGAAGAGAAGAGAGGCAGAGAGAGAAATTGGAAAGGCTTATGTGGAATAAGCCTGGAAGTGGTGCAGTCAGTCAATAGGCTTCATTTCCCTGCAGAAGAGGCTAGGAAATTGCATCTAGCTCTGTGTCTAAAAAGAAAAAAACAAAAATCTGGTGGACAGCTTAGTAATCTCTGCCACAACTTCATTATTAGTACACTGGGTAGTGGCAAAATATTTGTGCGAAGTGGTGTGACGAAATACAGACATGAAAAATAATGCCATGTCCTCCAGGAGTTTATCATTTAATTTGGGAACAAATAAATTAATATATAAAGAAATATAACAGGACAAGTTGACAAGAAGCCCATCATGCTATAGGAATTCAGAAAGCAAAAAATAATTGTGAAGGAGTCCTTTGTACCTGAGGGGAAGACGTGAGTGCTTAAAAGTGAAGAAACGTCCATATATGGACTAGAGGCCTTAAATTCAAACTTTACCTACTTCATATATATATACACATTTTCTAGAGACAGGATCTTGTTCTGTCACCCAGACTGGAGTGCAGAGGAGTGATCATAGCTCACTGCAGCCTCGACCTCCTGGGCTCAAGTGATCCTCCACCTCAGCCTCCTGAGCAGCTGGGACTTCAGGTGAGCACTGCCACACCTGGCTAAGTTTTTTCATTTTGTGTAGAAATGAGGTCTCACTATGTTATCCAGGCTGGCCTTGAACTCCTAGGTTCAAGTTATCCTCCTGCCTCGGCCTCTCAAAGTGCTGGGATTGCAGGCATGAGCCACTGCATGGGGCCTTACTTCACAATTTTGCCTCGGGCAAGTATCTGTATCACAGTAGATGCAATATTCTGTGAGTTGCGGGTGTGTTGCTTGCTTTCATGGAATATTTTTATGGACTCCCCAAATTCACTTTGTTTACAGCTAAACAGAGAAGCTAAAGTTAAATCTTGTAATTGACCTTAGCCATACTGTATTATAATATTTCATATTCTCATAGCAGAGTAAACAGATAAGGAAGGATGACTGGCAAAAAATAGGAGTATTGAGAAAATTTTGTTTGCATATTATTTCTTGATGGCTTGCTTTAGGTAACTTACACCTAGTACATCACTCTGAACCACACTCTACTCTTCTCGATCTAGGGTCATCATTATGTCATCAACAGAGCTGTGCAATTCTGCTGTGGACAGAAATTGTTTTATCTCTTTCTGAAATTGTCCCTTTTTACCCCAATATATAAAGCTCTTTTACCACAGTGTCTAATAACCTCTTTACTTTGTCCTGTGAAGTAAGAATAATGCAAAGACTCTTAAATGCACAAATCCCTTAAAGGCTTTTTCACTGGTGACACAGAAGGTCTGTATTTGTTAGCAAGTAAGTGGGGGTGGGGGGGGGAATATCTATTTCTTTAAAAACTATGATAAAACCCTTGTTCAGTGTATAAAGAAGTCCACTGATACAAGCAGACATTGCTGCCCAATACCTCAGGCACAGAACCAGAAAACTAAGGGTAGATATCTCTTAAACATGCCACTGAGTCAGAAGAGAGGAGAAAGACTGGAGATAGTGGGCAGTGTGGGAATGGATAAAATCCTGAGCAACTTGGAGCATCCCTTTGTGCATCCTGGGGATCTGGTTAGATGTAGTGTTGAGGGGTGAGCTTTGGGAACGCTTGCCAATTTGTGGGATTCTACACTTGTGCCTTTTATTTGACCATGGTTCTGCTCCAGGGCCTTCTTAGAAGGAGAACCATCTCCTCAACAACTGTTCATAAGTTGTGTCTACTCTTTTTGGCAAGCATTTAACATATTCAATAATGGCAACAAATGCTTCTTACCTCCGTAAGAGCTGGCATGGGTTAGGTTTCAGAGATAAGACTGAGGGCTGTATATATGAATAAAAATGTGAAACCCACATTATGGATCTGAGGTAAGATCAACCATGTCTAAGTGATTTCTTCTAAAAGCAATGATCCTCCAATGTGTCTGTATTGAACCTCAGCTTTTGCGAGAATGATGACTTCTGATTAACTGGGATTCTGAAGATGGAAGGCTTCCAGGCAACAACAGTAGGGAATGTGTAAGAGCACAGCACTTTGTGCCTCAGTAAAATGATAGTAACCTCTGATGACATTCACTCCTTTGACAAATATTAATTGAGCTGGTACTATGTGTCAGCCATGGTAATTAAGTCTCAGTATACAGTACTATACAAATAAAAACTTCAATGCTTGTGGGACACACAGTTCTGCACAGACAAAACTAGTAAACAGAAAAATGCATCAAGTAAATAACAACTTGTGGCAAGTGCAGTGAAGAGGAAGAAGTGGGGTCAGTGATGGAGACTGACCGAGGAGGGACTAACTCAGAGAGGATAGTGAGGAAAGCTCTCTGCGAGAATGTGACATTTAAGTGGGGTCCTGAAGGATGGGAAGAAAAATGGAGCCCACTCTCTAAACAGCAAGGTCAGGGGAGGGGTTCCAGGAAGGGGTAATATTAAAAAATACTGAACTACTAATAAGGTAGACAACTGGCAGCTGCTGTGCTGGAACAATGTCTGTTGTGATCAGTTTCATCTGTCAACTTAGGTAAGCTACAAACCCCAATTATTCAAACACTAGTCTAGGTATTGCTGTGAAGGTATTTTGTAGATGTGACTCTCGCTCATAACCAGTTGGATTTAAGTGAAGGAGATTATGTTAGATAATCTTGATGTACCTTATTCAATCAGTTGAAAGACCTTAAAAGTTAAGAGGAAGAACAGCATAGAGAAGAAATTCTGTTATCAATTACCACTTCAGCTGAAACCTGAGACATCCAGCCTCTCCTTACTGCCCAACAGATTTCCCACTTGCCTTGCCAGCCCCAGCAACGGTGAAAAATACTTTCTTGCAATGAATCCCATAATATATATCTTCTGAAGATTTTGTTTCTCTGGTTGAACCCTGACCGATACAGAGTTCTACATGTCTTTTGCAGGTCAAGGCATTACTCCTTCAGTTGCTCAGTAGTTGTGGAGGTCTAGTGGATCCTCGGAAATGGGCAAAATGAATGTATGTGCGGGCATGTAGGAACATGGCATTGCATTTACTTATCAATGGGGTGGAGAGGTATTTCACTGTTTTCACAACCATTACCATTGTATAGGAGAACACGGGCAGATATTAGCTCAGTTTCAAGAAAGAGGGAAAAGAGTGTGTGAAGACCCTGGGACCAGAAACTATTTGGAATATACAAGAGACCAAAGGGAGAACAGGGACACTGAATCCAGAGGTCAAGAGGAAGAGTAGGATAAAATGAAAGGAAAACAAGGCCAGATGATACAGGTTCTGGTGAGTACACTGGATTTTACTGAAAAGCTCCTTGAAGCATTTCAAACAAGCGTGTGGCTGCTCTGTGAAAAATAGATTAGCCTGAGACTGTTGTGAA
This sequence comes from Chlorocebus sabaeus, assembly GCF_047675955.1. Classification (NCBI taxonomy): domain Eukaryota; kingdom Metazoa; phylum Chordata; class Mammalia; order Primates; family Cercopithecidae; genus Chlorocebus; species Chlorocebus sabaeus. The sequence goes on from NC_132907.1 coordinate 37,003,467, forward strand.
GTCCTAGACAGGAGTATATGTAGTAGCTAGATAGGAGATGATGGATGAATATGACAATAGTGGAGATGCATGGAAATGGATAATAATCAATCACTAATAATTAATGATTATATAATTATTAATAATTATTAATAATTAATGATTAAATGTAATCATTATTTGTGATTGAGTACAATTCTGGACTGAAGGTTAAAGCTACTGAGCTCCCAATTCTATGATGGGTGATAAAGAGGTGAATGTTTTTGCTGACCACAGGGAGGTTTTTAAAGTTGTGGTAGAGAATCCACTGAGTAGTGTGAGGAGTTGTGTTATTTGGGCTTTGGGGTGGGGAAAAATTGCCTCTTGGACTGTGATGTGGTTTGGCTGTGTCCCAACCCAAATCTCGTCTTGTAGTTCCCATAATCCCCACAAGTCATGGGAGGGACCAGGAGGAGATGGAGATAGTTTCCCCCATCCTGTTCTCTTGATAGTGAGTTAGTTCTCATGAGATCTGATAATTTTGTAAGGGACTTTCCCCCTTTTTCTTGGCCCTTCTCCTTCCTGCTGCCTTGTGAAGAAGGGCGTATTTGCTTCGCCTTCCACCATGATTTAAATTTCCTGAGGCCTCCCTACCCATGTGGAACTGTGAGTCAATTAGACCTTTTCCCTTATAAATTACCCAGTCTTGGGCAGTACTTCATAGCACCATGAGAACAGACTAATACTGACTGTGAGACCAGACATCTTGGGATTGCAGGACAGAGATTCCACCTTCCCTTCATATTTCTACTGATTCTTGTCCACACCCAATTTCTGTTTCCCCAACCCATTTCCTTCTGCCTTGCATGCAAAGTGGTTGTTTCCCCGTTGTGATTTCCATGTTGTTGTGAAGGAGTGTGCCACATATATGATTGTTGCACTTGTTTCATGCATTGGAATTTTCAAAACATGAAGGCTGTTCTTATACAACTGAAGAAATATTGGACTAGTTCCAAGAAATGTGTTTTGTTCATCTTGATAAGATCTGTCTCCATATAAAATGAGTGAGAGACTCTTTGATGTCACTCAGAAGAATGTTGGGCTGGGGTTTTAAGTCTACCTTGACTAATTCTAAAAGAAGAATTAGATATACATGATTAATTAAATAGGACCTGCTTTAGAAAACATTAATGAGGCCAACAGAAAAGCTTTTGAAAGGTTCTGTGGCTACTTTGGTTTAAACTCAAATATTAAGTGTTACAAATTGTGATCGCCCCTCAAAAAAAGACATGCTAGCATTCTATCCTTCAGTACTCCAGAACATAACCTTATTTGGAGATAGGGTCTTTACAGAGGTAATAAAATTAAAATAAGTTCATCAAGTTGGACCTAATCCAGTATAACTGGTAGCCTTATAAAAAGGGCAATCTGAACACAGAAATGTGCATAGAAGAAAGACAATGTGAAGAGGCAGAGAGAGAAGCCCAGGACAGAGGCCTGAAACGGATGCTTCCTTACAGCTTTCAGAAGGAACCAACCCAGGTAACACCTTGATCTTGGACTTCTGGCCTCTAGAACTGGGAGATAGTGCATTTCCGTTGTTTAAACCACTAAGGTTATGGAATTTTAAGGAAGACGTAGAAAACTGCTATATTAAGCCTATCTATTAAAAATTCTAAAATAGATGCCAATACTTGGGCAAATCAAAGTCAGCCCATTTACCTTAGGATATCTAGATTACTACTAATTTTTAAAAGAAGTTAATTCATATTGTGTCATTTTGCAGAGTGAACTGAATCTAGATAACTCACCAATTCTTATAACATATTGAAATGTTTTTGTCTAGTTGGCCTTTATTTGTGAACTGTAAGTATATAGATCAATTGTATCAATCAGATCAATATAAGCCTTTCTTGTTTTGAGACGCTTGCTTTATTTAATGTGAGATTATTATATAATCATTATTTGTGACTGAGTACAATTATGGATTTTCTATATTATTATACAGATCAATTTTGGTAGCAATGCTATATTACTTTAATACTTATTTTATAATATATTTTATATATTTATATTTATATATTATATTTGGAATATATTATATTTGGAATATATTATATTTGGAAAGATAACTTTCTTTGATCTTTTTCTTCATATTATTCTTTGATATAGCCCACTGAAGTGGACTAAAAGCTTAGTCTTTGTGTATCTTGAATTCTTCACTTATTAGCCAAATGATCTTATGAAAATGTCTTGCAATTATATATCTTCTTTGGAGAAATGTCTATTTATTAGCCCACTTTTTGATGGAATCGTTTGATTTTTTCTTGCTGATCTGAGTTCCTTGCAGATTCTGGATATTAGTCCTTGGATGCATGGTTTGCAAATATCTTCTCCCATTTTGTGGGTTTTCTGTTTATTCTAATGATTTTTTTTTTCTGTGTGTAAGCTTTTTAGCTTAATTAGATCCCATTTATTTATTTCTATTTTTGTTGCATTTGCTTTTGTTGTCTTAGTCATAAATTCTTTACCTAGGCCAATGTCCAGAAGAAATTTTCCTAGGTTTTCTTCTAGATTTTGTATGGTTTCAGGTCTTGTATTTAAGTCTTTGATCCACCTTGTGTTGATTTTTGTATATGGTAAGAGATAAGGATCCAGTTTCATTCTTCTGTGTGTGACTATCCAGTTTCCCAGCACTGTTTATTGAATAGGTGTCCTTTCCCCAAGTTGTTTTTGTATGCTTTTGTCTAAGATCAGTTGGTTGTATTTGGCTTTATTTCTGAGTGCTCTATTCTTTTCCATTGATCTATGTATCTATTTTATACCAGTACCATGCTCTTTTCATAACAATAGCCTTATAGTGTAATTTGAAGTCAAGGAATTTGATGACTCCAGATTTGTTCTTTTTGTTAAGGAATGCTTTGGCTATTTGGGGTCTTTTTTTTTGTTTCATATGAATTTTAGGATTTTTTTTTCTAATTCTGTGAAAAATGATATTGGTATTTTAATAGGCATTGCATTAGATGTGTAGATTGCTTTAGGCAGTGTGGTCATTTTCACAATATTGATTCTTTCAATCCATGAGCATAGGATGTATTTACATTTCTGTGTGTCATCTATGCTTTGTGTGTGTCATCTATGTTCTCCCTGTAGAGATCTTTCACCTCCTTGATTAAGATTATTCTCAGGAGTTTTATTTTGTTTTGCAGCTATTATAAGAGGGACTGAGTTCTTGATTTGATTATCAGCCTGCTCACTGTTGATGTATAGCAGTGCTACTGATTTGTGTACATTGATTTTATAATCTGAGGCTTTACTGAATGCATTTATCAAATCCAGGAGTATTTTGGAAGAGTCTTTAGAGATTTTTAGGTATGCCATCATATCATTGGCAAACAGCGATAGTTTAACTTCCTTGTTTTGAATATAATACATATATATGTATAGTTGGTATATATATATAAATAAATAAATTATATATAAATATATATATTTACCATTTTGTATTTCCTAGTCAGATAATTAAATTGGAGGAAAAGATAAATTAATAAATACAAAGTCACCTGAATTATGCATTATATTACATGTTAAATCCTAGTTAATCCTCACAATGGCTAAGTACAGTTCATCGCTTACTCTGTGAATACACCTGCATATGCACTGGCTGACTGTGGCTGGAGGGCAGTATACAGTCATTTTACTTCATCCCTCTTCAAATCCACAGGTAGTCATCCCCATTGGACTTGTGCTTCTGCCTGGCAATTCTACTGTATTTCCTCAATCTACTCCCTCTTCCTACTCTCTCCACACAACTATTTCACATCTTCACTCTTATCAAACCCCCAACACCTTTTCTTCCATTGTCTTTCCCATTTCTATTTCTCTGAGAAAATTGAAGCAATCAAAAGAGAGCATGCACATCCTTTCTAACCCATCTACCAACTGCCTGCCTGTGTGCTATGTGCTCTTCTTTCATTTCTGTCACCATGGAGGCATTGTCCATGCTCCCACTTAGGTCTCCTCTTCCCTCTGTGTACTAGATTCCCTCACCTCTTTCCTACTCATAGATACTGTTTCAGCAGTAATTTTTCCCACTCTATCCTGCATCATCAGCTTTCCCCTCCCCATTTGATTGTTTCCATCAGCATGCAGGCATGCTGTACCTCTCCTGTATTGAAACAAACAAACAAACAAACAAACTTCTCTTTATGCCACACTTCTCTTCCAGCAATCACAATGCTTGTCTTCAAGGTGATTTTCTTCAATGGGATTGTGTATTTTGTTGTTTCCAGTTTTTGTCTTTGCATTCTCTCCCTTGAATATATTATGAATTCGCAGATTTTCATACAGTTGGCAGTTTTCAATCTATTGTAGTTGTTGTTTTTGATATCCTTATTGCCCTCCCTTTCCCTCTCTAGTAAGAGCTCCTTCAATTTGGCTCTCATGTCCTTTTAACATGACCCTATTACTTTTTTCTAGTTTGTTAAAAAAAAATCCTTGGTTCATTTTGTGTATTTTCTGCCTCAGATTTATGAGTCTTTTCTCCAAAGAACCTGGTTCCTTCATTGGAAGTGGGATTTGGAGACCACAGTCTGGGCATTAGGAATGTTAATTGCTAATAGTGTTTCATAGCTTCTAGGGCTCTTCAGTGAATGAAGCTAGATTTTTTTTTTCTTTTTTTTTTCTTTTTTTAAGAAGAGAAAAATACATCATGAGCCAAACTACTGTTCTCAATTCAAATTTAAAATTATAAACTTTTCAGTTAAATTATTTGATTCTTTTACTTGTATCTCTTTTCTCCTAAACTAAAAATATTTATTTGCAATAATGTTGACAAATTTATTTTATTAATCCTAATATATATAAGTGCTTTGAAAATAATACTATGAATATAAATATTGATTTTAACAATAATACTAATGTAGTTTAAGCGTCATTTGGCATTTTCATATAATGACTATATTCCAGCAGGGATGTACAAGTGATGTTTAGTTAAAATATGACATTTTGAAATCAATGGAAGTTGATATACGATTAAAGTTATTCTTTCCACATTAATTTCCAACATTGTTATTATCTAAATATATTTCCTTTCAATTTTTCCTGTCCCTCTTTTGTATTTTATTTCTTAATTTATGTAAGACATCGCAATCATTTCAATATCAAATGATAAAGTGACAAAAGTTCAAATACGTTTAACTTCAATTCTGTCCCCTCTACGATGTTAACTGTTTTCATCCTCCGCCTAAGGTAACTGTTTTCTACTTTTTGTTTTTCCCTTCTCTTGTTACTCTTTTTAAAGAATAAGTGTACACAAATAGACACGCACATGAACATATATATACACACACACACATATATATGTACATGCACACATATACACATGTAAAATATATAGTATATCATTAGATATAATAAATTATATTAAAATATGATACATATATTTATATATTATACATATTTATTATATATAATATTATATATCCTTTTAAACCTGCATAGTCATATTAATAGAAATTTAAGTTGTTTCTAGTCTTTGGCTTTTTCAAGTATTGCTGCAATGAATAAACTCTTGTGTATCTATCATTCCATGTTTTTGCCAGGTTGTGTTTGAGGTAGATTTTTGGAAGTAGGATTACTGAGTCAAAGGGTCAATATATGCGTATTTTGTGCAATTCCTCTCCAGAAGGCATCTATCACTTTAAATTCCTACTGACAATGTCTCTCTGTCTCTATGAAAAAAAAGTGCCTATTTTTTCATAACCTTGATCAGAGTTTTTGTTTTTAAATGTTTTTGCATTTTTGCTAGTCTAGTAAATGAGAACTGGTTTCTCAATATTGTATTATTTTATATTAGTTTCATTGTAAAATTGAGCGTATTTTTGTATGGTTTGTATTTTGTTTGTCACACGCATTTCTTTTTCTGTGAGCTATTTTACATTCAGTTTTGCTCATTTTGCTATTGATAGGTTAGGTTTTTTCTTTCCCAAGTTTACCATGATCATTTTAACACATTTCATTTAGGCTTTTTGAACATCATTCTACCAATCGAGGTTGCTCATTACCTTCATTTAGCAAAAATCAATGGTTATTCCTAGCCCTTGGTCTATTTTACCTTTCAGTAACGTTGGGCACAGGTGACCACTCCTCCTGCTAGAAAGGCATTCTTCACTTAAATTCTTGCTTACCACATATTCCTGCTTGTCCTGTCATCTCGCGGCTCTTACTTTTCAATTTCTTGTGATTTATACATCTCCCCACCCTCTAAATGTGGGCATACCCCAGGATTCAGTCTAGTTACTCTCCCTCTGAAAGAGTGTGGTCAGTCTCGTGGCCTTAAATATCATCAGTTGTCTGGTGAGTCTCCAAGGTAGACCTTCTACCCTGAACCTCAACATCAGTTACCTGGCTTCTTATTATCTCTGCTTAATGGTCTGCATTTCAAAATTTACATATCTGAAATCCATGTTATTAACATATCTTAGAATCTTCCCTGCACCTGCATCTCCTGAGTCCTTTTCCCTCTTTCTAATAGCGTACGTAAAGTATTTTACATCACGTTTGACTCCCCTCTTACTCTTATAGCTACGTCTAATCTCTCAGCAAATTTTGTTGGCTGTGTCTTCAAATTATATCCCGAATCTGACCTCTTTTTATTATAATCTCCCTCGTGGGTTATTGCAAAATTCTCCTACCTGATCTCCTGGACTCTATCCTTCCTGCCCTTGTATTTTATTCTAACACAATACCCAGAGTGATCCTTCTAAAATATATGTCCAGTCATGTCACTACTCTGTTCAAAGCACTGTAGTTATTTTGCATTTTATTGAAAATAGAATCTAAAACACTTGTAATGGCTACAGACCTTATCGGATATCCCTATGGGTCCCCCCAGGCCATCACTACACCTCACCACCTTCATTCTGGTTCCCGTTGGACTAACCATACCACCTCTGTACTGTTACTCTGGTAGACCAAGTATGTTTCCCCTCAAGGAGGGGGTTGGTTTGCAATAGCAAACCTGAATGTTCTCATCCCTCACTTTCTTCACCAATTTCCTCAACTATCCCTTTATCAATAAGGCCTCCTCAGACTATCTCATTTATCTGTCTTCTTTAAAATAACACATACCCATCTACCCATACTTCTGTTTGCCTGGTAATCTCTAGCCTCGTTCTCTACTTTATTCTTCTCCACAGCACTTACGACTATCTGGTGTGCTGTACACTTTATCTGTTTGTTCATTTGTTGTCCCTAGGTGCCGACAAGAATATAAATTCCACGATGATAAGAATTCTTATCTTGTTCATTGTTGTCTTCCCATTGCCCTAAAGGAATGGTTGGCTCCATGTAACTGCTCAAATACTTGTTGAATAAACCACCATGTGCCCTAAACATTAGCGTCCTCATTTTCTGCTAAGGAAGCTGAGACTCAGAGCTAAAATAACTTCCCAAGGTCTTGTAGCTGGTAAATGAAGTCAGAATCTGTGTTCAAATGCATCAAACTCCAAAGCACTGCCTCTTTCTTTGGTACTGTGTGGTCTCCCAGGAGGAGGGCTTCTTATTTCCATTTTAATTTTGAGAAAATGGTTGGAATACAGGACAAATCTTCAGAGAATCTCGATTCTAGTCTTAGCTCGGTCAATAAGTAATGGTGAAATCTTGGGGAAGCAATTTAAGCTTTTTGATTCTCAATGATTGTTTTAATCATTTGAAAGCAAGAAAAGTTTCTATAATCTCAGTCTCTCTTTCAGCAACCAAAGTGTATGACCAATGAGATCTACACCATGTTTAAGTGGATGATCTGTAGTATATTCAACTCTGCTTTAGTTCTTAAGGTTAAAAAAATGTAGGGAGATCTTAGGTTAATTTTGTTTCCTTCTGGCTTAAGCCCTTCGTTAAGTGAGATGTTAACATACCACAAAGGTTTCATTGTGTTTCTCCTGAAGCAAGGGGCATGACTGAGATGCAGCTTTCAAAAAGGATCTTGTTCCATATACTTGCCAATATTTGGTAGTCTCCCCGCCTACCCCAATTAAATAAGACATAATTTTATATTGCTGGCCTTTAGAAAAGCACTTTATGTTTAAGTATTCTGCCAATAATGTTTGTGCATTGTCAAAAAGAAGCTTAAAAATTTTTTTTGTTGTTGTTTAAAAGCTAGGCATGCAAGCACAGTATAATAATTATAACCTGAAGAACTTCTCTAAGAATGTAGCAAAAGGTTAATAAAAAACCTGTAGCATGATGGGCACATGTAGCAACAGATTTGTTGGTCTATAAACAGTTATTAGATCCTTCCTGTGTCCCCAGGTCTCTACTCTGCTGGTTAAAAACAAAGAGATGCTCACAGAGAAATCTCAGGACTGACAAGCCAGTTCCTGCCACTGTCAGAGAGTGGCTTTTGGAATTGGAATACAGTACGTGAGTTTTAAAGGAAATCAATCTCATTCATAGTCTTTCCAGTTCTTTAATTAGAAAAGTAAAGAAAAATGAAAAAACAAAACAAAACAAAACAAAACCAACAACAAACTGTCCCAGGTCCCTGGAACTAATAGTTGGCAGGGAGTTTTATTGTTCTTGGAGCCAGTGCAAATGCCCGGGGCTCAGGTACAAATCCAGCTCCAAAATTTAACATATGTAACACTAAGAGATCTTTTGGCAATTGTCCCTTTTGGCTTTCAGAAAGGCATTTTCTTATTCACAGTTTTCTCTTTTCAAGAAGGCTAGATAGGAGACCATTCCTCACCTTTGTTTCTAAAGTCTCTTTTGTGTGATTTATCCAGAGTATAACTTTAGTTCTAGAATAATTTCTGGATGGACCTGCAGAGAAAACTTTCTCACTTGTCCACAGCAATGACAGTAAGTTAGGAGGAGTCATATGACTTAAAATTAAGCTATAATGTTCTGTTTACACGCTGATGTTATTTCAATGTTATCAATGACATAGACTCTAAGGGTTCCAGTGATGGAGTTTTATGGATCATTGGTCAATTTATTTTAATCATTTTCTAGAATCCTGATGCAAACTTTAGTGTGCATCAAGACTGCTGAGTGGCCATTCAGATTCTGGGGCTTGCCCTCCAGAGAGGCTGATTTATTTGGTCTGGTATAGAGCCCAGGATTCCTTCCGCATTTAAACTAGCAACCTAGAGCTGAAGATCAAACTGGATGATTCTGATTGCCACTTTCTTTCCCTGTGTTTGGCTTTTGAATTATTATTTTAGTGCCTGTGTCTGCTGATTTTTCTACTACCACTGTCTAGTTGTATGTTTTATAGTCATTGGCCCTAATAAACAAGAGGTTTGGAAACACCTTTATCTCCCCCACAAATTTTAATAGGTCCAGATTTCTAAAATTTAACTTTCATTTTAAAATTAAAACCCAAACAGGAGATTTAAATGCCAGTTGGTTATTATGCCATATTGTGAATTCTCTTTCTCCCCAACTCTTTCTCCCTCCTTTTCTCCCTCCCTTCCTCCCTCCCTTCCTCCCATCTTCCCACCCACCAATATTTTTTTTGACATGCACATTGTTTCAGGACCCAGACAAACAGTTGAACAGAATAGAAAGTGTTCCTAACTCCATGAATAGCTTTTTAAAATATGCGATTAAATAAAATATTTCACATAATTATAACTGATTTTTAAAAAACAAACTATAGGGATAGAGAGACTATCATTTAACTGGAATATAGAGAAAGCAGTGTTTTCCTTGAGAAATACCTATAGCACATCTAGGGAAGAGAGATGTGGGAAGAGTCATTTATATTTACCCACGTATTAACAGTTTCTGGCACTCTTCATTCCTTTGTACACCATTCCTTCATACTTTCATCTGGTATCATTTTCCTTCTGCCTGAAAGCCATCCTTTGGGTTTGTTGATAAATTTTTTAAGCTTTATCACATCTAAAAAAGTTATTTTCCCTTTATTTTTGATATATTTACTGGATATAGAATTCCAGGTTGTCATTTTTCCTTTAGTAATTTAAAGACTTTGCTCTACTGTCTTCTGACTTGCACTGCCTCTGATGAGAAATCAACCATCATTCCTATCTTTATTTTTATTATGTGACGTATCTTTTTTTCTCTGGCTGCTTTTAAGATTTTCTCTTTATTCTTATTTTGAACAATGTAATTATGATTTGCTTCGGTGTAGTTTTCTCTAATGTCTTTTGTGCTTGGGGCTTTTTAAGCTTCTTGGATCTGCAGCTTTAAAGTTTCTATCACATCTAGACATTTCTTGGCCATTAATTCTTCAGATATTTTTCTGTCACACCTTCTCCAGTGGGGGTTCCTATGACAGGAAAATATTTGGTTGTTTGAAGATACCTCATAATCAACAGATGCTCTGCTTATTTGTTTTTTTTTTTCGCCTTTTTTTAACTGCGTATTTTATTTTAAATGGTTTCTATCACTATGTCTTCAAGTTAATGGATGTTTTATTATTCAAGATCATTATTGTATTTTTATCTCAGATATTACAGTTTTCATTTATTGAAGTTTCATTTGAACCTTTTTTATACCTTCCTTGTCTCTACTTAAATGCTCACTCTTATCTAGAACATATGGCATACAGTAATAATAACTTTCAACTTGTTTACTAATTCTGTAACCTGTGGTTTTTTATGAGACTGTTTTATGACTCATTTATCTGCTCATTATGAGTTGTATTTTTCTGCTTCTTTGCATATCTGATAATTTTTTATTTGAGACCAAACATAATAAACTTTACTTTGTTAAGTGCTAGATATTTCTGTATTCTTTTAATATTCTTAAACTTTTTTCCTGGGATGTAGTTATATAAAAACAATTTAATCTATTAATGTTTTGTTTTTAAATTTTGTAAGGTAGGACTAGACCTTTAGTCTAAAGCTAATTTGCCCCACTATTGAGGGAATCAGTTCTCATTCATGTAAGCTCTAGGTGACCCCAATTCTCCCATACTCCCAGCTCTATGTCCCCAGCTAAAAGAGACCACCAAACTCTGCCTTTGACTGTGGCCTGTTGATTATAGAACTCACTTATTTGTTTCCCCTCTTTCACAAATCACTGTCCTTCACTGACTGATGTTCAATATCTAAAAATGATTTTATATATTGTGCCTGATTTATTACTTCACACAGAATAATAAATAATCTGATACATCTTGACCAGAAATAAAAATGAATTCCCATACTTTTTATGAAGAGTCACAGGCATGCTTTGCACCCTGGCCATGCACAATTTATTTGGCCAGAGACTTGCTCTTGCATCTAAGGTAGCCACCTATAGGCTGGCCAGGGAACAATGACTAAAGTTTCCAAACCTCTTGTTTATTAGGACCAACGACTATAAAACATACAAATAGATAGCAGTAGTAGAAAAATCAGCAGACACAGGCACTAAAATAATTCAAAAGCCAAGGACAGGGAAAGAAAGTGACAATCAGAATCTATGTGTCAGTAGAGGCAGTGGGTAAGAAAGAAGCAAGGAGTAGAGAAAAGGGGAGAAGAGTGTTGGCAACAGGAGCTTGAGTAGAAACAGAGAGAAATACAAATTGAGAGAAGAGTCATGTAGAAGGCAGACTAGGAAGGGTGTCTATTGTGTTCTAAATCATTATCCCATTTTCCATAAAACTTGGCAATATTGCTTTTGAAAGTTTTCAATGCTTCCTTATTTCCCTCGGACTCTTTCCAATAATCCTCATTACATTAGTCAGGTAGCCTGACTCCCAATTCTGTTTCGAAAAGAGCTTAAAACCCAACTATTGGCCGGGCGCGGTGGCTCAAGCCTGTAATCCCAGCACTTTGGGAGACCGAGACGGGCGGATCACGAGGTCAGGAGATCGAGACCATCCTGGCTAACACAGTGAAACCCCGTCTCTACTAAAAACACAAAAAACTAGCCGGGCAAGGTGGCGGGCGCCTGTAGTCCCCGCTACTCGGGAGGCTGAGGCAGGAGAATGGCGTAAACCCGGGAGGCGGAGCTTGCAGTGAGCTGAGATCCGGCCACTGCACTCCAGCCCGAGCGACAGAGCAAGACTCCGTCTCAAAAAAAAAAAAAAAACCCAACTATTTTGTTGTTGTTGTTGTTTTTACAGTGGTTGGTTGAAACACGAGGCAGGGTACCAGGTTTGTGCATACATTGGTTACCTGTTATAAAGCTATATAATAGGACTCATGTAATGGGGGATATAAATATTTACCCATTTCACTAAGTTATAGATTTCACTTCTCCTTTACTACAAACCACAGAGATAATTCTAAGGAAGGAAGGGAGGCAGGGAGGGAGGGAAGAAGGAAGGAAGGAAGGAAGGAAGGAAGGAAGGAAGGAAGGAAGGAAGGAAGGAAGGAAGGAAGGAAGGAACTGTTTCATGACAACTAACAGGATGTGATTGTTCAAGTGCATTAATTTTTCAGCTGACAGCTCTCATGTCCCCTTCTCAGGGATGCTTCACCTGATCCCTCACTCTAAGTCAGATATCCTGTAATACACTCTGATGGTGCTCTGTACTTTTTCTCCATGTACTTACCTCAATTATAATTGTATAATGTTTCTCCCAAACTAGATGATAAGCAATACAGGTAAGAACTCTATAAACATTTATTGAATTAATGAATGGGTGCTTCCATCCCATGGGAAAACAGAAACCATGTGACAGAAAGTGTTAGTTTTTCATCAAAATTTATTTCCATTTTATGATGGAGGCACAAGACTTTATTCTTCAAGCCCCTGTAAGTATAGATGTGGCCATGTGAATGAAGCAAGTGAGGTGGGCCATTTCCATAACTGCCTATTAAAATCTTCCCCAGGTGCTTTTCCAGGTATTTTCCCCTTGTGATTGATTTGGATGATGAACTCTGGATAGTCAGTTACAGACTTGCCAATTTCCAAGGGCTTTAAGTACTCCTCTGACAGACTGCAGGAGAATGGATCTGATAATTTCTCGTCACCTTTTAAAATCTATTCTGCTATTTGTATCACTACTGTTACTTAGAGGGAAACAATTCATTCTTGTTTGCAAAGGGATACATTGTCATGGCCTCTCAGAAATATGGCATCAGGTCCTCTGGAATAATTAAGCATTCTTTCTATTGGATAAAGCCATATATAGTTCATGCCAACAGAGTCCCTGTGAGTATAAGTACATAAAAATAAAAGATGGAAGATAACAATACTCATGCACATTCCCCAAATATGTTTTAAAATATAACTTTGATAAGCTGGAGAGGGAACATTATACAGGAGTTGGTATTTGAAAGGGACTTTGATTTGGTTAGGTATTTTATTGGTTAGGAGTTGAGTTTAACTCCTTGTAACAGAAAAAACCTATGTAAAGTAGCCTCAAACAAGATAGAGTTTTATTTTTGTTTCTGCTGTTTTCCTCTTACACAGTGAACATTATACACAAAAGTAATCCAGACCCAGCCCAGTAGCCCAGGAATATCAGGGCCAAAGTTGCTGTGATGCTCTTGACCTATCCTTTGTAGTTTGTTGCAATATGTTTACTGCAACTCCGGCCATCTCTTCCACAGTGATAGGTTACTGGATATTTGTGTTAATCTTATGAAACCAGTATTATTATCACTTTTATTTTCTTATTCATAGGAAATTAGTCTTGAAGCAGTTATGTATTTTTTTCCAAGAAAATATAGATAACAGTAGCAGCCCTGGTAATCGCTGCAGTTTGCCTTTGTAAACCACGCCATTAACCATTGCTCTACATTGTCCTCCTGTGTACTAGTCTTGATAAAGATGAAGAGAACTTAAGGTGATATTGAGGCAGGAGAATAGGGTCTGGAGGCAGGGAAACTAAGCCTGTTTCATGCCGACTTCCTATCACTAAATTGAAAGTAAAACCCTAACTTTCCACACTTAAGTAACAAAAGGACCAGAGGCTACTCCCTTTGACCTTTTCTGCCCAACAGATAGGAAATTGACTATCTGCAACCAATCAGACTGTTCGAGGGTGGAGTCTTCATTTGCATAGAAGTATAACTTTGTAACTTCACCCTAGCCCCTGACTGGTTGCTTTTTGCAACCAATCAGATGTTTACACAGGAGTGTGATCTTTGTAACTTCAGCGTCTGGTTGACTGCTTTCTGCAACCAATCAGACTGATTACGGGCTACCACTTCATTTACATGAGGTGAGCATGAAGTGGCCAATAGGAAAGTTCTAGCGGGTATTTGAACCCAAGAAGATTCTGTATCCAGGCTCCTGAGCCACTGCTCAGGTAGCTCCCACACTGTGGAGTGTACTTTTGTCTTCAATAAATCCCTGCTTTCGTTCTTTTGTTGCTTCATTCTTTCTTTGCTTTGTTTGGTGTTTTGTTCAATTCTTTCTTCAAAACACCAAGAACCTGGACAACTTGTGGCCATGACCCTTTACTGGTGACAATATTATGATAGAAGGGTGTATTGAAGTGAAAATAAAAGTTTCCACCTATAACAGGAACACTACTTAGAGGAGTAGTTCATAGTGTTTGTCATTAAAGAAAACAAGCCAACAATTCAGAGATTAGAGAAAGACCAGAATAGGAAGTACTTAATTAGATTAAGATGTCCATTTCCTTCAAAGCAAAATAGAGCAAAGATAAAGAAGGGGGACAAAACCCAAACTGTCCAAGGTAGTTAAACATTAGATGAAACACCTTTGCCATCTAATGTGAATTTCATCTGTAAAGTTTGTCTATACACCCCATCCAATTCATAATTATTTATCATCAAAGATTTTTGTCCATTTTTTTCCCCAGTATTATTCAGGTATAATGGACAAATAAAATTGTATAAATTTAAGATGTACAATGTGATAATTTGGTATGTGTATATAATATAAAATGATTACCACCATCAAGTTAGTGAACATATCTATCACCTCACCTAATACCTTTGTGTGTGTGGTGAGAAAATTTAAGATCTACTTTCTTAGCAAATTTCAAGTGCACTATACAATATTGTTGCCTATAGTTACCATGGTATAAATTAGATATCCAGAAAATATTCATCTTATAACCAAAAGTTAGCATCTTTTGATGAACATCTCCTCATTTCCCCACCTCTGCAGGCCCTGACAACCACCCTCTATCCTGTTTCTATGAGTTCAGCATTTTTAGATTCCACACATAAGTGAGATAGTGCAGTGTTTGCCTGTCTCTGTATGACTTATTTCATTTAGCGAGAGATCCATCCCCCTGGAAACTTGGCTAGTCATGACCATCTGGGTTTGGGTGGTTCTACTGGAAGCCCCTAGGTACCCTGTACATTATTGCCGTGATGTCAAATTGACACTGATGACATGTTTGTTTTCTGTAGACTGGAAACTCTTGGAAAAAGAGTACAGTTGATCTTTGTATCTCCAATCAAGCATAATGCTTGACACACACTTGGGTTATGAAGCTGTTGACATAAATTAAGAGAGGATGTTTCAGTTAGCTGTATGCAGGGATAACCCAAAGGGTTAATTTCAAATATTATGGATGGACAAAGTTTATCAGGTCAAAATATAAGTCTAGTACAAGGAAAAACACTGAAGACCAATGGGGAAAAAATTCACTTATTTTAGAATGACCCGTTTTAATTATTTTCAAATTTGGAGATCTCAACAATTTCATTGTTAACCTCCTGAGGGTGTCATTTTGATTCTGAAAATTATTATGCTTTGAGGTCAGATCTATTGCCACCTCAAATTCAGTTACTGATGTAAAAGGACAGGAAGAAAATTCAGTAAAATCATAGAAAAAATAAAACCCATTAGCTCCCCCTTGCAGCCCATTTTGCTGCAAATGGCAAAGTAACTCAAAAATCATGTCTTTTTGAGTATAATTTCATTGTGCATTTAAAGGAAAACTCATACTGAGATTATTTTCAAAATTCAAACTTGACATTTTTGTGAATCTTAACGCCACAAAGAAGAGGAATTTTATCAACTAAAGTAGCCAATCCAGCTTTTCTTTTCCTTTATTTCCTATTCTAAACTTCTGTGCTACTTATCGCCTCATTTAACTTGTTAAGAAAAGATGAAGTACACAGTCAAAGAACTCTGCCATCCAAAGTAATTCACAGTTCTGCAGCAAGAGTGCTTTCTGATCTCAGCAAGAGGCAAATGTATGTAGCTGGGTGAATATGGGAGATGAATGATTGCTTAATATATTTTAATAGATTGTTGGTTGGCAACCTCATATACCAGGCTTTCTAAACTGGAGCACTGGAAGACTTGAAGAACAGTAGCTCTACGTCATTGCAAAAGCAGAGCTGGTACTGAATCCACTTGATTTATAGTCTTTTGATACATTGTGAGAAGTTACTGCAGCAACAGATTGTGTCACCTGAAGTGAAGAAGAACATTTGCAGATGTCAGAGGAAATGAGTAATCCTTACCTGGAGAAATAAAGCAGGTAGCCAACACCTCTTACCAGAAAGTGATAGTGGTAATGACATCACTTATTATCTCGGTCTTTTATTAAAAACAAACAAACAAACAAAAAAATCACCTATGGGTATAGCATTTGCTGTTAATGACCACTCATAAGGCAACCCCTAAGAATCATATTTTAGGTGTTCCTATGATGTCTCTTAAAGGACACTGTAAGCTCAAATCTGAATATCATTGTTATTTAAAACAAAAATAAATTGGCAACGTTAATCTTTTTTTCTTTATTTTTGGTCTGTAATGACTTTTAAAAACTAGTTTAACTGCCAAAGTAAATACTATAATTTTAATGTGTCAGATAGTATTTTAAGAAGTGGAAATAATTATGTAAACATTTCTTTGTTGGATAAGTAAAGTGAATTAGGATAATTTTTTAAAAATTGGAATCAATGATTTCCACTAAATGTGTGTAAGATAAATAACAGTGTAATATTTAAAATACTATCATGATTGTGTGTGTGTGTGTGTGTGTGTGTGTTTTGAGATGGAGTTTTGTTCTTGTTGCCCAGGCTGGAGTGCAATGGCACGATCTCAGCTCACTGCAACCTCCGCCTCCCGGGTTCAAGCAATTCTTCTGCCTCAGCCTCCCGAGTAGCTGGGATTACAGGCATGCACCACCACGCCTGGCTAATTTTGTATTTTTAGTAGAGACAGGGTTTCTCTATGTTGGTCAAACTAGTCTCGAACTCCCAACCTCAGGTGCTCTGCCCACCTTGGCCTCCCAAAGTGCTGGGATTACAGGCGTGAGCTACTGCACCTGGCCAATAGTCTTGAATAACAGAATTACTTAGGTGATATATATACATACATATATATATGTGCATTAATAAACTTATACAGTTACAAGAGAAAATTTGTTTTCAAAGTACATAGCCCTTATTTTTGTTTTCTTGCATTTATAAAGTCAAAACCAATGATTCATAATTATTTTTAACTTCCCAATTTTGTATATAAGTCTACCTGTTTGTTTAGTTTTGAAATTTATCACTGATAAGTAAATATCAAGTAGAACATAAAAATCAGCCTTTTTGGAAAAGTTGGAATGGATAGTGCAGGCTATTTCTGGAGGCCACTAAGCCATTGTTTAGTTAGCATCTAAAAAAAAAAAGTCTAGTAACTAACTATGGTCACTGATTGCATATGATTTATACAGAGCATGGGACGGTGTTAGTCATAACTTGACTTTTCCATAACTCTACTCACTAGTTAATAGCACCCAGTACTTAACAGTATTTAAATTAATGACCAAATTTTCATCTATTTCTGAATTACATACTTTTCAGTAAATTGGTTGGGCTAGAACTAGGGTAAAAGAGACTGGAAAAATGTACAGCTCTAATGAAAATAGACCCCTTTAACTTTTGACTTTAATCCTGTGCTCCCATTTCTGTCTTTAATTAGAGCTCCAAGTTGCTGCTTCATTATCTTCCAGATGTAATTGCCCCATATGTGTACAGAGCACTGAAGTGAGGCCTTAAATAGGAGGTGGTTCAGGATTGAGCTAAAAACCCCATTTTAGATGATTTTTATCAACACCTTCTTGGAAACTGGTTAAAGCTCTAGTTTGTAATTACCTGCTATTCATGGTTTAGAATATGTTCTATTTCCAGACAAGTGTAAATTAACATGCATTTCAGTATTTTCAAAAGAATGAGATTTGGGGGATATGCAAATGTCCTCGAAAAACACTGAAAGGCTATGGGGTAATCAGAGTATTTCTTCTTTGCCTCTGCTTCATGCTGTTTGTTTACTTGGATTTTTTTTTTTTTTTCTCACCTCACTCTTTACCATTCAAAATTTTATTTGCTTCTTACTTCAGTCCTTTTCCTTTAGTGGGTTTATACTTCCAAATTTTTGCTGCCTAGGCCTGAGAGGGTAGAATCATTGCTAAATTAGTTGTCTTTCTTCAAAAAGTGCTTCCTTGAAGCATACTTCTTTCCCAGATACAAACACTTCTAAAATGTTCAAAAAATACACATGAAGAGGTATCAGAAAGGCCAGAGTAGCAGAACTAGAAATAATTTTAAAGATCAGGTTAGAAGTCGCTGATTTTTAGGATCATACATTATGTTTTTATAGCTTTATTGAAATAAAATTTACCCATACCTAAAAATTCTCTCTACTCACATTTATTTTTAGGGAAAATAGCTTCAGGAATCATCTAAAGTTTTGGCCTATCTTGAAAAACTAAAGCATTTATGAAAACCGGGTCAAAATTTGACTGAAACTGAGTGGCATTATTTTTTTTTAGGTGGGACATGAATTCTCCAGTTCGATAAATATTCCTCCATACCCATCTTCGTTTGTGCTGCCATAACAAATATGTGAGACTGGGTAATTTATAAGCAATGGAAATATATTTCTCACAGTGCTGGCGGCTGGAAGTCTAAGGTTCCAAGATGGTGCTTTGAAAAGTGTGTAATCCTGAGGGGACAAACACTATGTCCCTCCGTGGCAGAAGTGATGAAAAGGGCAAAAAAGGCTGAACACTTTCAGAAGCCTATTTTGTAAGGGTATTAATCCACTCATCAAGGCAGAGCTCTCATGACTTAATCACCCCCAAGAAGCCCCACCTCTTAATACCATCACTTTAGGGTTTAAGTTCTAACATGAGTTTTAGAGTGACACATACATTCAAACTACACTAATACCTTACAGTCTTATACTCAGCCTGCTTCATTTGTTGAGTGACTGCCAGAATCCTGTAGGCAATACATCTGTGATACTTGGTCTAGTCCATTCTCTGCTTAATAAATGAATACACTTGGGTCCAAAGAGGTGAAAGGATTTGCCCAAGGAAATTAGAAACAATTTATCCACCTAGCACCTACCATAGATTACTTTAAAAATATTTAGTAAAACAAATTTTTTTTTTTTTTTTTTTTTTTTTTTTTTGAGTCTAACTCTGTCACCCAGACTGGAGTGCAGTGGCGCGATCTCCGCTCACTGGAAGCTCCGGCTCCCGGGTTCGCAGCATTCTCCTGCCTCAGCCTCCCGAGTAGCTGGGACTGCAGACGCCCGCCACCAAGCGCGGCTAATTTTTTGTGTTTTTTTAGTAGACACGGGGTTTCATCGTGTTAGCCAGGATGGTCTGGATCTCCTGACCTCGTGATCCGCCCACCTCGGCCTCACGAAGTGCTGGGATTACAGGCGTGAGCCACCGCGCCTGGCCAGTAAAACAAGTTTTAATTATAAGTGTTATTGGCAAAATATAATCAGTATAACAATGTTTATATGCTAAATTGTTTTTATGAAACACTAATGGCTATAAATCTGCAGTTTGAAAAACATTTCCCCTAGTAATGCCTATATGTCTGAATTCATCAAAACAGATCCTCAATACATCCTGATAAATAAGTTTTAAGGATTTAGAGGAAAAGGTAAGTTCTTTATGAGTAATAATAGCAGCAACAACAGTAGTGGCTGATGTTTATTGAATACTTACTACGTGTAAGACACCACTAAGAGATTTGAGTAAGGGGGATGACTTGAAAAGAGTGAATAATAAGATAGAGTCAAAAGTCACCCTATCATAAATGAATAATTTCATTTTTGAGACATTAATAAAAAAGAACAATTTTCATGTGTTTTGAGTTGGCATGAAAGTGAAAGACTCCAGAACTGTGCTTTCCAATATGTTAGCACTAGCCATATGTAGCTACTTAAATTTGTATTAAAATTAAATAAAACTGAAACTTCATTTTCTTAGTCATACTGGTCACATTTCACATACTCACAAGCCATATGTGGCTACTGGCTACCATTTGGACAATACAGATACAGAGCTTTCCATTACCACAGAAAGTTTTTTTGGAAAGTGCTCTTCCAGAATAATATTTTCTTTTTAGGCATTTGAATCATGTTTGAACAAATATTAAAATTGCCCGATGTCAACTGTGTATAAATTAATCCATACATATTTTATAGTCTTTAATAAAATACTGTAAAGGATAGTTGTCATCAGTTAGCCAACACCTGTTGCCTCTAGAAAAGTTTAAAAATAAACTCACGTGAACTGAATCACTGTGGACTTATCTTAATTTGACTTTCTTTAAGCTATTTCAAGCTTTCCTCCACCTCAAGTGCAATTGTTTGAAACTATTAGCTAGCATTAATGTCAAGTGACTCTCATTACGTGAATGGATGAGAAGTAATTAAAGTAAAGGTAAGTGTTGATATCTTTTATGGAATTCTTCTGGAGGCTTAGAGTAATATATAAACTGCACAACAACACAATTCTCTATGGCCAACAAAATACAGGCTCTCTTGCAGCAGTTTCTGAAGGCAAAAGAAAATGTGGCAGGTAGATACAGGTGTCTTATTCTGATATCTTTTTTTTTTTTTTTTTCTTGAGATGGAGTCTCGCTCTGTCGCCTAGGCTGGAGTGCAGTGGGGCCATCTGGGCTCACTGCAGGCTCCGCCTCCCGGGTTCACGCCATTCTCCTGCCTCAGCTTCCCAAATAGCTGGGACTACAGGCACCTGCCACCTCGCCCGGCTAATCTTTTTGTATTTTTAGTGGACACGGGGTTTCACGGTGTTAGCCAGGATGGTCTCGATCTCCTGACCTCGTGATCCACCCGCCTCAGCCTCCCAAAGTGCTGGGATTACAGGCGTGAGCCACCGCGCCCAGCCCTTATTCTGATTTCTAAACCACCACTGCCCTTTTAAAGGAAAACATATTAGTTTGTTGCTGAAGTCAAAAACTGAAGAAATGATTTCATAGCTCCTAGAATTTATCTACCTAAGAAAATCCATGTCAGGGTAACTAATCCATGTCACCATCTTTTCCCTTACCTGTTATCCTTCTTTGGAGTAGAATGTGTTAGAAGTAATATAATTCTGCAGTTTCTCTGGTTCGGACTTTAGATCCAAAGCCCTTTGTCTCCCCATCTTTGTCCAAATACATCAGAATTCATATTCCCAGACCAGTGCTTTTCTGCTTTTGTGACTACAGCTCACAGTAAGAAGTGCATTTTATAATAAAACCCAGAAAAAACATACACCCGAAGCAGAAGTCTTACAAACAATATTTATCTTACTGGGTTTCTGCTGATATTTTTTATTTATTCTATTCTATGTCATTATTTTTAAATGCTAGGTAAGACCCACTAAATTGCTTTTATGACTGCCAGTGGGTTGCAATCTGCAGTTTGAAAAATATTGCCCTAAGCCATACTGATATAATCTTTATCCATTTTTGGATATGAAGGCTCCTTGAAAATTGACTGAAATATTCATGAACATGATAGCTCATGCAGATACATTGATATTTCTGAAACATGGGTGGAAATACTTTCCTGCTGCTGCACTTTTGACCTGAGCTTTCTTGATGATATGTCAGGACTGATATTTCCACTTGCCAGAAGTTCAAAAGCTTCTTCTCAAAACTGGCTTGTTAATGTTTCCACTTGGCAGAGGTAAGTTCAAAGGCCTTTCTTAAACTAGCTCATTATGACTTGGAAGATAAATGGGTTCACTTTTTATAGAGAGCTATTACCATAAATTTTTCCCCTCTCTTTATAATCTCTTGTAGTACAGCTTTAGTAATATTATAAAAACAGAAGCTAATTCTTCAGAGGCAAAGAAAACATACCATCTAAAATATTCTTGCAGAATGTGATCAAGGAAAATATACTATCTGCATGGTTCTAGAGAATAAAATCATTTCTATGTCAATATGTATTCACAGATTTTGTAGTTAAAATATATTGATTTAATAATAATATCCACGTTAAAGATTACTTTCAACCTCATTTGCCATCTTTTTCTCAATAATTGTAAGAAGTTTTCAATAAAGACAAAAATGTTTATAGGTCTTTGGAATTCATTTTGATATTACTCCATTTGTTTATCGTATCTTGCAGTAATTAATATCTTTTTTATTATGTTGATTAATATTACTAATTAATAATAATAATAAAACTCTCACAACAACCTCAAGACCTCATACAGCAGGTATGTTTTTCTCTACTTTATATGTGAGTTAGCCTAATGGAGTAGAGGAAAGACAGAAATTTACCAAAGAAGATGAAGTTCTTGTCTTAACTTTGCTTGTTACCCTAAGTAACCAAAAAGGTAATCCTAGGCAAGTCACTTGCTTTCTTTGTTAAATATGCAAGATGTTATATCATTTAAAAAGATATTATTTAAATTAAATTGCCTAGTTCTCCAACAGAAAATAGGTAGGTCCTGGGATGTTTTGTCTGAATCTGAACGAGGGACAAAAGGTTTTTAAGACTTTACTGCCAGTAGCCTTTCCTTTTCTCCAGATGGCTTGTCTTTTTTAACAGAATTTGTAACATACTTAATTTAATAGAGAAGAAAAATCAGAAAAGTCAAGGCTTCATGTAAGTTAAGAAATGACAAATCAATAAAAACTCTACACTAGGGAGAAGGAGACATAGAGAAAAAAACTTTTTTTCATTTATCTCCACTGATGTGGGTGATATAGTTTGTTTTACCAAATTTATGTTTGCTTCAACCTGCTGTCTTGGCTTACATAATACTGAGAATATATGGCCAAAAGAGCAGACATGAAGGGTTATAGAATTATTTTATTGGAGAGGAAGATAGCATGACTATTGCCTTCCACAATGTATAATCGATTCATGACAAAGAATAAGAAAGGCATATCCCATTAAAATAAAAACCCAAATGTAAGATCGCTTGGGTTTTTCCACAAATATTCAGTGCTTATCTATTTCATACCAGGCGTGTTGCTACGTGCTTTTGTGTAATGGCGACAGTGATGCTGGCAGTAAAGGTAGACAACTAAGTTACTGAGTTCTTTCTGTGCTCTGGAATTCTCTTAAACATGATGACTGTTAAATAAGTTAAATTCACTGAGAACCTTATGAAAGGCCACTGTTACCATCCCATTTTACTGATGAGGAGACTGCGACACAGAAAGAATAAGTCAATTGTCTCTGTTACACAGTAGTAAGTAGAGAGGCTGGAATCAAATTCCCAAAATCTGAGTTTAGAACCAAACTTTTCACATTGTATTTTATGTTACCTTATCTAATGCCCAGCATAGCCCTCTAAAATAAAGGTGAAAGGCTATTTTTTATCATTCTACAGGTTAGGAAATTGAGAAAACTGAGAGAAGATGTGTCTGGAATATTGTTAGAAATACTGTCGCAAAGCTCCTAAGTGTGTGAGCTGGGATTTAAGCCATGCTTTCCACCATATTACACACATACACATACACACGCATATACATACTATAGATAGAGAGAGAGGGAGAGAGAGAGAGACAGAAACATATATATATATGGTGTGTGTGTGTGTATTCAGTGTCAGAAGATAGAAGAAACCAGAAGAAACTTAAGTAGTTAGACAAATAGGATGTTTCCTCCTATTTGGCAAACTTGCTGATTGCATTTTCATACCTCTTTCATTCAGATGCAGTTTTCTTCATTTCATTTCTGAGAGACAGGCCTTTTTAGACTATTTTGTGACTATTTAGAGTCAGAACAATGCACATCTCCCTTTCCTTTATCTTAATATCTAACAACAAAAATTCTGGAACACCTTTTATTATACCTAGAATACAAACATCAAATACATTTTAGAATATTTTTGAATAACACAATAAAGAGCCTAGTTGCTGTTTTTGACAGTTTCGTCACAGTTCAGGTCTCAAGCTACTATGATTTAACCAGTCATCTGACTGTAATTTAGAATAATAAAGGCAAGCATTTGTATTTTATCTTCCTTTTGATATACCACATATACCTGGGACGCATAATACCAAATGTATTACTCTTCGTTTAGCCCTATTTGTCTTAAGGGAGAAGCCACAGCTGAATCCAACATCCAGATGGGAACACATTCCTATGAAATAAATAGTATCTTGTTTCTAGACGTTAACCTGTGAAAAGGAATGAACTTACAAAAAGGAGCTAAGAAGACAAAGGTATGAGTAACCCCTTCCTTACCCCTAAATATTTTCTGATGGAAAAGATTATTTCTAGTCAAGGAAATTTAACCCCTTCCCTGCCTCACCGACCTTTTGTCTTTGATTTTTTTTTTTTTCTTAGTTTTTCTTTAAACTCACTTGCTTCAAAGTTGTAACACTTGACGTGCAATGGTAATCATCCTTGCAGAAATGGTTGGTGTATTGAAAAACTCCCATGAAAGGTCACAGTGCTCACCTGGATTTTAATAAATTTGCTGAGAAGTTTCTGCTCATTGGTGAGGATCAAAGGAAACATGATGTTCAGAGATTCGTGCTTTGTTCCACTGGTTAGGAGTGTTCATAAAATTAAAGCTGTACAGTGTCCTTGTTTACCACCGCCTGGTAGAATAAGTGTCTTTTACGGAGAGGTCAGAAAGGGTTTAATCTCTTGACCATTTTGCTGTCTGCCTGGAAAACTTCTTTTCCTTTTGCTTTGCTTTCAACTTTTCTTTGTTAAAATTTCAAATGTGTCAAATGAGCGTGGGGCTGTTTTAGAGTCCTCCCAAAGACTCAAAGCAGTTCCAGTTTTCCTTGGAGTAGAGCTTTATCTATGTAAGTACACAGGGTAGTGTTGCTAACCAAGTAACTTGCAAACTCAGAGTGTTTTCTCATGTGAATTAGACTGGCCCTTTAGATGGGTGCACAGGATTAGGCTGAATATTCCATTCAAATGAAAGGCTAAACTAAGTCAGGCAAAAAAAATTTAGTTTTACAAAAATTAGTTTTGTAAAACTAAACTAATCTAATAATGGTCAAGAAAATGAACTTCCTCCCTCCCTCTCTTCCTTCTTTCCAGTCAGTATTCTTCATCTCTTCCTTCTTTCCTTCTGCCCTCCTTTCCTGTTTCCAGGGAAGAATATGACTAATGAGAGAAACTGGCCAGCAAAGAGTTGAGGGCAACATTGGTGGAATGTTAGGTATTCATTTTTAAATAGTATTTTAAAGCTATCCTGTCTTAACTTCACAAGGGTGATCACAGCCATGCTTCTCTGATTTAAAAGAACTAGGATTTCTTTCCCTAGGAATATACAAAATAAAATACTGGTAAATTAGAAACATATGCCAAACAGAACTGAGCATATTTTTAATAATTAGATGCAAAACTGTCGAGTAAATATTAAAAGTTCAGTGACATGTCAAACTTCCCTAGCTCTAAGCAAAATGATCAAGCTCTTTTCTTTTAACATTTCCCTAAATGACTTAAAGTGTCATTATTTATCAAAAAAAGCAAAGAAAGAAAAAAAAAGTAAAATATAATATATTCTTCAAATTTATCCTCTAACCTAAAATTTCTTTCTTTACTATGTAGCCTATAGAATAAGAAAGATCTATATACAGATAAAAAATTATCTAATGTAAATAATAGTACATTTAGAAAGTAAGTTGTGAGATATTGTATATATTAAAGTTTATAAATAATATCAAGAAGGATCTTGCATCAGACACATCTTATCATCTCAGACATTTCAGATCATCTCAACCTCACTCACCTCTTGCTCTAGCCACTGCTGGATGGGTGTCCCAAGGTAAAGCTTATATGACTTCTTTTTTAGATCCTTGAGAGATGAAGCAATTAGTATCATCAAGCTGTCCTCAACCTGTTATTCCCTGGCTTAGAAATCACTCCTTTTTGGATTCACTTCTCTTGTTCTCATTCCTGCCCTTTGGATTGCACTCCTTACTAAAGTAGAAGAGATGAGCCTTTACCGAAGACACATGCATATACATCCCCTTTACACACACACACACACACACACACACACACACACACGACTTTTAGAGTGGCCACCTAACAGTGTGGGATGTGGTAACGACAATTTTTGTACCTTTGCTTTTCTGTACTGTTTTCATAAACTGATACTACTTTTTTCCTTAGCAGCTTAAAACAACGTACATTTATTATCTCCATGGGTCAGGAGTCTGAGCGGAGGTTAGCCAGGTGTTCTACAATCAAGGTGTCTGCTGAGCTGTGATCTTTTCTGGAGCTTGGGCTCTTCTTTCAAGCTCATGTGGTTGTTGACAAAGTATAGTCTTGGTAGGTGTAGGACTAAGATTCCTGTTTTCTTGCAGGCTGTTGTCTGGGAGCATTCTAAACTTTCAGAGGCTACCTGCGGTTCCTTGATAGGTGGCCTTTTCACAGACAGACTCACAATATGGCAGGTGACTATTCTAGGTCAGCAAGAAAATTTCTCTAGGTTTTACTTTTATAACTGGAAAAAACAATCCAGTTAATTTAAAAAATTCCTCTTTGTGACTGTGAAATTTTGATTTATCTAAAAGTGTTTCTGAGAAATATATTTCTACCATTGCATCTCAGAAAAGCCCATTTGCAAGCATGTTTTGCCATGGAAGAATACATAGGATCCATGTTGCTTTCTCTGAAACACTCTTTTTCTTTCTAACACATTCCAGCTTCCTATGTGGGACAGGAAGGCCGCTGAGCTTTTCCATTAAGCATTGTTTGGAGGAAACTTGGAGCACATGCTGCCTTTGGAACTGCTTAGTGTCATTGCCACTCTTCCACCCACCAGGTAGGTGCTGTCATAGTGTCATGGAGTCCCACTATGTGGGAGAGCCATGGCTGAAACGTAACTAGAACTAAAGGGGTTCTGGGTTTTCCTCTTAATGAGTTAGTTTCTTTAAGAGCATAACCAAACTAATTTCTGTGTATCTCAAGGGTAGCATTTGCAACTTACGTGTCAGGAAAGAGAACACCAGTGGCTTACAACTTTTAGACTTCAACTCCAGTCCTGGGATTACTTGCATTACTCTGAGGTAATTGCAATTTTAAAACATTAATTGTTTTCATATTTAAAATTATTTGCTTAAAAACGGACACTTCCTTTTAAAATCAAGTGTGCTCTAATGAGATGTAGATGTTTAACTCACTCAAAAAAAAAAAAAAAAGACACAGACGCAAATGTATAAAATAAGTAAGAGTCTTAAAGTCTCATCCATCACTTTGCAATCTCTCTGTTAATATTTTTGCTGCAAACAAACGAAACAGAAGAAAACAAAACATATCCGTGTGTCTTTGTTACCATTATTCTTTTGAAGATAAAGTAAAATTCTAGAAAATAATCTTTCTGCTTTAAAGAGTAAGTAAACAAAATTGTACATTTCTGGATTTGCATCTGATCCAAATAATGTGCATTTTTTAGATGTAAAAACTCAACTTTTATTTCAAACTACCTATTGAAACAGGACCATTTTTTTGTTAATTATTTAATGTTTCCTATTTTCTTTCACTCTTTCTGAAAAATTCCTACATCTTCCATTTATTGATCTGTATTCCCTGGATGAAATCTAGATGAGCCTTTAAAAAACTATTTCAACATCAAATAATGAAGGGAAATAAACAACAGCTCTCAAGAATGGAAGCTTAGCTCAGTATGACGATCATTGCATTATTGACTAGTTTTTAGTTTCATCAGTAAAGGGAGTTGCAAGGTAAACATTTTTGATTGCTAATCAAATTCCTAAGTTGAATAAATAATTTGTATTTTAGTATTGCTCATTTTGTATGTCATTCAGTGATTTTCAAATGTTACCAACCAACCCAATCTACTTCTTATTGCACTTAGCAAAAACAGACCAAAAAAAAAAAAAAAAAAAAAAAATCACAGGTCCCCATATATGCCCTTCAACCTGCCTTTATGTTTGCTGATTTTGGATATCTTTAAAACCAAGCCATTGTTCTTGAAACTTGAAGCTATACCAAAAAACAGAGGGAGTAACAGGTAAAGATATCATTCTTTTGGTCTAGAATTTTTTTTTTTTTTGAAATAAAAAAATATTTTGGTCAGATTTTTCTTGGCTACTATTCGATCCATGTTTGGTAGTGACTCAGAATTGAGAAGCATGGGGAAAATTCTATCAATACTTTCTACATCTTGGAAAATTAATTGCCTCCAAGTGTGGATAAAGCTTACAAATTATGGCCAACTTCAAAACTTGTTTTGATCTCCATCAAATACCTCTAGATTTCATAAACCCAAAAGATTATCAACTATTAGAAGGGAATTATTTTCAAGGCTCTTTTTCTTTAACAAAGATACAAAAGCAATACAATGGAGCAAAGATAGTCTTTTTAATAAATGGTGCTAAACAACTGGGTATCCATATGCGAAAAAATAAATGAATCCAGACATGGATCTTACGCCCTTTACAAAAATGAACTCAAAACATATCATAGACCCAAATGTGAAACACTAAACTATAAATCTGCCAGAAGATAACATGGGAGAAAACCTAGATGACCTTGGGATGGTGATGACATTTTAAAGACAGCACCATAGGCATAATCCATGAATGAAATAATTGATAAGCTGAAATTTGTTAAAACTGAAAATCTCTTCCCTATGAAAGATACTGTCAAGAGAATGAGAATATAAGCCACAGATTAGGCAAATATATTTGCAAAAAAAAAAAAAAAAGAAAGAAAAAACAAAAACACACACATCTAGTAAAGGACTGTTATCCCAAATATACAAAGAGCTCTTAAAAGTCAATAATAAGAAAACAATCTGATTAAGAAATGGGCTAAAGACCTAAACATATGCCACACCAGAGATGTTATATAGATGGCAAGCAATTCCAGCAATTTTTCAATTACAGTTTAGTTTTTCCTCGCCTGACACTAGTTCCTGCAGAGGTTTCTTCCAGTGAGTTTCTGCTCTTATAAATTGTGATTCTCTGTATTTGCCCATCTCTTTAACTTTTTACACAGTGGGTTTCCCTGTGACCTCATTTCTCTTGTGAATCCAAGAAAGGTTGTTGATTTTTTAGTTTAACTTTTTAATGTTGTTAGGATGCAGTGATGTCTCTAAGCTCCTTACGTGCCAGATTGGAAAATCCATGGTTTCTCTTTAATGAATTTATTTTTAAGTTTTCTAAATAGACTGTAAGTTCCATAGATCAGAACTTGTGGAACTTATACACAGCTCTATCCTCTGGACCTGAAAAAATGTGTGGCATACAATAAATGCTCAACAAATATTTACTGAGTGAATGAACGAATGAATGGATGGATGAATGAATGAACAGTGGCAAATCTATATCTTCTGTCTTTTTAAACCTGCTCTATCCCACTGTATTAACAGTGCTTAGTATGTGTTTGTTGCTTTTTATTTTATTATGAGGCATGCTTGCTTCTAGCATCTAAAAATCCTCACACCCCTTAAAATGTTTTATAGTAATTTTCTGATTGTATTTTTCTTCACTCAGATCATTTTCCTCTTAAACATGTGTCTTTATGGGTTTTATTCATTACTCTCAATATTCTACTCTCTGTGCGTATGTCTTAGAGTATAGTTCATATTTCATCTCACTATCAAGTCTCTACTTTTAAACATTTTTTTTCGCACTCTTTATCTCATGAACCCCTGGAAAGAAGTTTTTTGGTAGTGTGGAATAGTATACTTACAAGT
Organism: Chlorocebus sabaeus; assembly: GCF_047675955.1. NCBI lineage: Eukaryota > Metazoa > Chordata > Mammalia > Primates > Cercopithecidae > Chlorocebus > Chlorocebus sabaeus. Next base: position 37,033,228 of record NC_132907.1, read on the forward strand.
ATATTGGGATCACCACTCAGTATGGAATCAAAGTGAGTCACAAAGTATCTGGTAAGGGTTTCATTTTAAGTCAGGCAGTCTGTCAGACATTTAACAATACTCCATGATATTAATGCATTAGATGACTAGGAAAGCATCCATCACCCCGCATTATCTATCTAAAAAGGAACATAAATCAGTGAAGTGTTTTGAAAGCCTCTTAATAGTCAGTGACTTACACCAAGTTTCCATCCAGAGGGTATTCTGCCTCTTGATTCTAGATAGCCAAATAAGTGAAAAGGCTCCTCACATTCCAGAAATAGCCATTTTTACTTCTGATGTGGTGAGCTGCTAAATAAATGGTTTGTAATCAAAGATCTTAAATGTGGTAAACATTAAGTAATACTCATTCTTTTTTATTAAACAATAAAATGGTTTTCGTCCCATTTTATAATTAATTTTTTGAAAATAATTTCTCAAGTTTAAGCTTGCCACATTCAGCAAATAAAAATATAGGACACCAAGTTGAATTTTAGTTTCAGAGAAATATTAAATACTTTTTTAGTATAAATAAATGCTTTGTAGTATATGTATATCCCATGCAATATTTGTCCCAGGTAGTACTTGAAACAAATTTATACTAAAAAATTAGTTGTTGTTTATCTGGATTTCAAATGTAACTTGAATTTCAAATTTAATACTTGCCTGACAACCCTACTCAAGTTACACATCTTATAAAACAATTGGAGACATATGGTGGCTAGATGTTTAGGGAATTGGTGCTCTTTGTTTTATTTAGATTAAGAGATTGATTGCATTTTGTGTTAAGAATACTTTTGATGAAAAGATGAGCTAAATTATGTAGAGGCCAAATAAATGAGTCAGAATTGCAGTAAGAAGAATTTTGATTAGGTTTAAGGAAAGCTATTTTGACTGAACAGACACTAGGTTTCAGATATATTTCCTTGGAATAGAAACTTTCTCAACCTAATATTTTCATGATCCCAGATCCTCTGAGATATTACTGACTATAAACTTATGACATCTTAGGTACAAAGACCAGATGTTTTGAATAATGGAAAAAAGTAGATTTAATCTTTATGAAAACTTAGATTGTTAATAATTTACTTGTTATGGCTCAGAGGAATAATTAGTTGAAAGGAACTGAAAACAGTGTTCAGTAGAAATTTTTGTAGGCCTAGATCCAGAGAGAAGTGTTCTAGAGAGAAAGGATTAATGTTTGAAAATAATTTTAAAATTAGGTTTTACCCAAGGATTTTCTATTTGAAAGTAGACTGTAAGCACCCAGATGGCAGATCTTTATCTTATATATTTTGGTATCACCCACAGTACCTTACAAATCAGATGCTCAGTAAATATTTTCCAACTGAGAGATTAACATTTAAAGTTTGTATGGAGGGAAGCATTTGTCCTCGAACACACTGCTATGTGCCATAACAGCAGATCTTCCAGCAAATAAATATGGAGAGTTTGCTACCCTATTCATAGCACTGCCAAGCTGTCAAATTATCTTTGAGTGTCTTTCGTTGGTGTGTCCCAAGTTATTTTCTTCCCACTGATGTCATCCACATGGTCTTGTTTTTCTGGTTCTCCTTTGAACGCTTTGATATCCTCCTGCCTTCCTCTAGCTGCTTCCAGCATCCATCGTGTTCCCTTTGCCTTTCTGATTTATCACTCCCATTTCCTGCGTGTGTTCCCAGAGTAGTGTTTGCTCCATTAGAGGGATTTCCTTGCGGAGGGTTCTGCCCAGAATATGTGATGCAATATGGACAATGGAGAGAATCTGTTCAACTGGACACATCATGTTTTTTTTTTTTTTTTTTTTCCTATGCCTTCGAGTAAGTATGTTATTTATTTCCGAGTTGTACTGCTTAAACACCCCTATGCTTGGTGCAATTTATCCATGACTGCGCTCGTGGAAGAAAGACAATTTTTCTTGAATCTTTGTTTATGAAAAACTATTTTGACAGTCATTTTTTAAAAAGATATTTCCTTTACTTCTTTTTCCCACTACCTCTCTCCTTAAAGCACAATCTTTATAAAATGATTTGGAGGTTCCTAAATCATTTTATGAAATTTCACCTAACTTTATGAATAGGTAACATAAATGCATGTTATAAAATCCAAAAGGTACAAATAATTTGAAGAGAAAAAAACCACCCTGCCCCCAACTCCAGCCACTGAGCAACCCATCTTGTAAGCAAATACTATTAGTTGGAGAATCTCTCCGCAGATGAACTATGCTTACATAAACATATACATTTTTTAATGTAAAAGGAAGTATACATTAAATATTCTGCCATTTGCTTTCTTAAGATAATTAATATTTACTATGAATATAATCCCATTTTAGTACATATAGAGCTTTCTCTTTTTAAAAATGATTGTATAACAACAGACACTGGGGCCTACTTGAGCGTGGAGGGTGGGAGCTCAAGGGAGAGGAGCGAAAAAATAACTATTGGGTATTAGGCTTAGTACCTGGGTGACAAAATAATCTGTACAACAAACCCAGTGACATGAGTTTACCTAGAGAAAAAAGCTTTACTTGTACCCTGAACTTAAAAGCTAAAAAATAAAAACTATAAAATAACTGCATAGTATCCCATTCTGTAGCTGTATAATAATTTCTTTTACTAGGCACGTACTGATAGACATTTAGAATATTTTTCTCTGACTTTTGCTATTATACACAGTGCTGGAGTAAATATCCTCAAACATATGTCATTTCAGATACATGCAATATCTCTAGGCTAAATTCCCAGGTATTAAATTTTCACATCAAAGTCAAAATATTGACTAGACAGCTTTAGTCATTATCATAAAAGAATATTCTCAAATAGGTTTTGTTGCTAATCACAAATTTCTGGAGTAGAGAATCTCTATAGTTTTCCTTCCAACCAGGTGCACCTTATTTTGGTTATTATTTACATTCTCAATACCGATGGAATTAAATTAAATTTTCAGTGTTCTCAGAAAGTTTACTATCCAAAATAATATCAATAGTTGTTATAACAAAGGTGAACAGTAACTAAGGTGGTAACTAAGTACTAACTAAGTTGAATAATAACTGAGGTGGATCTGTACAACATGTAAATAATGACAGGTAATTAGTTTCCTTTTAATTTCTGATTTACTGAAATTTAAGAATTGAGAATTTTATATAAAGGATTTGCCTTAAATGGATAATTTTATGAGAACTGTTTGCCTTCATATGGCACTTAAAGAGACCACTTGGAGGACACTTCAGACTCTAAAATATAGAGAGCATTGGCTAGGCACAGCAGCTCATACCTGACATCCCAGCACTTTGGGAGGCCGAGGTGGGTGATTCAGTTGAACCCAAGAGTTCGAGACCAGCCTGGGCAACATGGTGAAATACCACCTCTCTAAAAATATAAAAATTAACTGGGTGTGGTGGCGGGTACCTGTAGTCCCAGCTACTTGGGAGGCTAAGGTGGGAGAATCACTTGAACCCAAAAGGCAGAAGTTGTATTGAACTGAGATTGCACCACTGCACTCCAATCTGGGTGACAGAGTGAGACCCTGCCTCAAAAAAAAAAAAAAAAGAGAGAGAGCAAGCGAGAGAGAGTGTCAGAGGTAGATTACCTCTGATATGGCCTCAGATAACCCATCCTGTAAGTAATCTCAAATTGTTACCCTCTTTTTGCCTAAAATGAGTAATAGGCTTGTCTGCTACTACAGAGACACGTAGAAGTGCTGCAGAGGATCTTTTTTTCCTCCCTTATTTTCAGAGAACACAGCCCAGATGCTTGAGGCACAGTTCAGACTATGTTCCACTCAGATAAATCATCCATGCTCTGCCTTCCAGCAATGAAGCAGGACTGGAAGCATTTTAGATGAATAATTCTCTATAGCTGATATCGCATTAATTCAGACAAAATGTCATTTCTCTCTTTCCATGCTCAGAGTGTGAAAATAGGCCACGTCTTTTTATGACTCACGTTTACGCTTACTCTCTAGACTTTGATTTATGGCATTCAGTTGAGTGGGTGCTCTGAGCTTCCTTTGGCCAGTTTCTAAATGTGTGTATCACACAATTAAGCAATGTCAGGCTCATGGTGTAACTGGCTTCACATCAAAGTTCCATTATTTGCCATCATGGGCATGGGCCTTTTGTGTAGATGTTTGCAAATCACCTAGAGGTAGAAGTGTTAGAACTTACACTAAGATTTCCTCTTTGTGAGAAATCCAAATTGCTTAAATTTAGTGGCTTCCAGAAGTTCAAAGGCTGAGAAGCACCCTCTTTGTACTCATCTATAATAAAGGAGAATATTGAGCCACATTCAGTCATACAGTCTTGCCATTTCCAGTTGGGGAATTAGGAAGAGCTGGTTATGCAGTCTTCAAATTGCGTTATGTTGAAAAATGGCAATAGAAATGTCCAAGAAGATAGAAACTTAGCTTCTCAAATAAGACCCATAAAATTCTTTTACTCTTTCCCTTAGAAATTCTCATCATTATGATTCATAAAAGTTACTGAGTTTAAAATGGACACCTTCATAGTCATATACAGTTTGTCTAAAGAAAGATATTTAACTGAGTCTACCTGGTAACTGAGTAATCATCACCGTCCATCATGTAGCTTTCCTCTAGTTACCATAAACTGGTTATAGAGCAAGCCCTTTTACTCATTGGTGTAACTCTAGTCAGCTTGTTTAAAATATGCTTTGTATCAAATATGATTACTGATTTCTTAGGATGATTTGGAAGATTAAATGAGACAGCATGTTGCTAAAGCTCTTAGATACATAGTACTGTCCAAAAAAAAATTGTAATGCATAACCACACATGTGAGCCATATATGTAACTTAAATTTTTTGTAGCTCAACTTAAAAGATATGAAAAAACAGGTTGAAATAATTTTAATAATATTTACTAATATATGATTAATGTAACATTTAATCAATACAAAAATTACTAATAAAATGGTTTACATTGTTTTTTTATATTAGATATTTGAAACCTGACGGGCATTTTCTGTTTACAGTAAAACTCAATTTAGAATGACTACATTTTAAGTGTACAGTAGCCACATGTGGATAATGGATAAAATATTGAAGAGCATGGTCTCAGAACTATGGCAAACATCCCACAAATATTATCGATTATAGCTCTTGCTATTATTCTTTTTCTCTTCTCCCATGGCACTGTTCGGCTCTACTCAACATTTATACACTTTTTCCTTGTATTATATCAACTTTTGGGTTTCACCCTTCTAGAGAGAATGCTCATTGAGAAGTGCTTTTGTTTCCCGTAGACGGTTGTTCAACATTTATTGAGAGTCTTTCATGTTCCAGGCATTGTGTGGCCTATTTTCAGTTTTGTATTTCCCATAATACCTGACAGAGTGCCTTTACAATAGTAGGCACTCAATACATACCTGGTGCATGAATTGCCTACTTTTGTTTACACACACATATTTCCGAGTAGTTGATTTTTTTTTCAACAAAAGTTACGATTTCTATAGTTTTTTCTTTTTAATAATAAGCAATGGTTTTGAACAGTGACTGTATTTGCTTTGAGTTTGATAATTTAATCTGTCACAGATACTTTTTGTTATTATGCAATCATAGCATAATTGCTCCACTAATGTATTCTTCTAAGACATGCATTGACACTTAAAGGCACAAACTTGGCACAAGATCATCATCTTTGTGTTAGAAATAAGCAAGCAAAACTGGACATTTTAATGTAGTGATTTAAATGATGAACCAATTATTTAATATGAACATTCTGTATAAACTGTAAAAGCTGTACACATATCAATTGTTGCTAATATTATTAATGGTCTATGGTACTTTTTACCATCTGTTCCACAGAATGTTGATTCATGATAAACTCTCAGGGAGAAAACAAAATGGGTCTGTGGTCAAACAAGTATAGGAAATGATATGCTGTATTCCACACCCTAGAGTTGAACAGTAGTAATGCACATTAGGATATTCAAAGTTCTCATACACCTTGTAATGAATCTATTTGACTTCATTATTTGACCAATACAATAAATTTTCAGGATGATATCTGTAATTTCTACAAAGATGATATACCATAGAACACACAGAATTTAATTCTGGATCAAAAGAGGCCTCAGTGTTAAGCTTAGCTCCCCACTACCTACATCTGAATCTTTTTCAAGTCATCTTCTCTCTCTTTCTCTCTGCACCTCAATTTTTTCCTTTGAAAAAATATAAATCAGTGATTTCTCAACCCTGATTGTATATCATTGTCACTTGAGGAATATTTAAAATAAACAGAGGACTGAGTTTCCATCTCTAAAGGATCTCAGTCAATAGGGTTGAGATGTGGCATGAATATCTGGGGTGTGTGTATGCATGTGCGCACATGCGCAGGCGTACACTGGGTTCTAAAGTGAAATGATCTAGCTGGAAGATGTTCAGGTGAAACTTGTCTCTAAATTTTGGGCAGACACGGGAAGGGAGGAACAACGGCAACACTGAGAAACCAAGCTTGTTTAAGTAAGAAATGCTTACACAATGAGTAACCAGAAGGTGCTGTGGCATCAGCAGGAATTCTGTGGGGGAAGGATTGAAAACATGTCAAGTTATGTCAAATTGATACTTTCATCAATTACAATGTAGTTAGGATATGGTATAAATCTTTGTTTCAGGCTGTTTCTCCTCAGTGGGAATCATTCTCTGTAAACTGATGAGTCTCTGATAAGATTCTTTCCTCTATTTGTGTGTTCTTAAAAATAAAGGAGAAAAATCAACCCATGCTATCTAATAAGAAATGCTAACAACTTCCTGTGTCAGTTATATTATAGTTAATTTATTTATAACTGCTAACATAGGATATCTTGAAATTTTGTAAAACTAATTATAAATGCAAGGTTTTAGTTTTGGTATGAAGTGATCATTAGCATTTGAAAATGTTATATAACCTTATTTTTCTTCTATTATCTTAGGTTTACTATCTTATCATTATTATCTTTATTATTATTTAGGTTTATTACCTTCTATTATCTTAGATTTAGTTGCCTTTTCCTTGCTTCTACAGACACAACTTAATATATCTTAACCAAACCAATGACTAAGAAGGCTTTTCCTGTGCCATGGGATTTTCTGTCGTTCTGACGTGTATCAGATTGAAACAATCACTCCCCAATTATGCCTATGACGCTAATGATTTCAACAAAGCTACTAGCAGGGAGGGCTTTCCAGACTGCTACAGGACAGCTCCAACAATCCAGCTGACTCTTTTATAGAAATCTCCTGGGACAGAACTTGGCTCTCTCCACCATTTACGACATATGACACAGGGAGGAGGGAAATTTCTGAGCAACAATCTGAGGACAGATTTGAGGGTATTTAACAAGAGATGCTGAACAAGTTTACAGAAATTACATCTGGGAGGCAACATGCTAAATGTGTTGTCAAAGTCAAATGACAACTTTGTTTTGCTGGTTATTTGATTGTTTCTGACTGCTGCCTTGGACAGTTTAATCCAAGTCTTCATTGGTAGGATTTTAAAATTTAAATCATTGAATGCTAGTTTCAACTGTTTTCTTCCTTTACATGTACAAAGTCTGAAGAGAAAAATACACAAAGTTTCTAATTACAAATGTATTGACTCTATGATTTTACAAATGTGCAGAAGAACCAAAATATTTTATGAATATTTTTTCTAATGTCTTATTCATGGATTTTCACAGTGTTTAAAAACTATACATCTCAAAGTAGTAGATATTTTTTAATAAGGCATAGTCATGATCTATTATTTTGTAATATCATTTTTGTATGTATGCATATGTAAAACAAAAGATTTTGTATGGATTATCTTCTGTTGAGGATAAAGTAAATAACAAAGAAAATAGTATTTTTCACTTTAATAAATAAGACCTTTTCTCATCATAATGTAAATGGTCAAGGAATATTATAATTCTTTCAGTTTACTATAGGCCTTTTAAGGTGCTTTTTGTTCCTAAAAAGCAACTAATCCAGGAGAGAAGATCTGTAGCAAAACACTCAGAGTAAAAATCATACAATAGAAACAGGATACAGAAGATGTAGATATTGGAGTTTATTAGATGTGACATGAGAATAATTGTGGCTAATATGTTTTTAGAAAATCAAAACCAAATGGAATACTTGGAGTATAAATAAGAAATTTAAAGAAAATTATAGAGCTACAGAAACAATAACTCATGTTAACAACTCCTTAGATGGCTGCAGTGGGCTGAATGATGTCCTCCAAAAAGATACGTCCACATCCTAACATCCAAACCTTACTTGGAGAAAGGGTCTTTGCAGATGTTATTAAGCATCTCTAGATTAGATCATCTTAGATTAGCTGGGTGGGCCCTAAATCCAATGACAAGATCTGTATAAGGGACATAGAGAGGAGAGAGAAATGGGGTACAGGAGGAGAAAGCCATGTGAAGATGAAGGCAGAGATTAGAATTTCACAGCCATAAGCCAAAGAATACTTGGAACCACTAGATTATGGAAGGGGCTTCTTGAGAGAACATAGTCCTGTCATCACCTTAATTTCAGACTCCTAGCCTTCTGAACTGTGGGAGGGTAAATTTCTGTTTTTAAGCCACCAAGTTTGTGGTAATTTGTTATAGCATCCCCAAGAAAGTAACTAATGGTTTAATAATAATTAGACACATGTGAAGAAAAAAATTTTGAGGTAAAATATAGGTCAGTAGAAAATGTCTAGATTGAAACATCAATAACCAGAACGTAAACAGAAAAGAGCATGAGTGACATAGTGAAAAATTACATGCATGTAATTATAGTCCCAGAAGAAGTGAAGAGAAAAAGTGGAGGAATAAACAGTACCTAGAGATAATAGCTAAGAGTTTTTCAAAACCCATGAAAAACATCAAGCCCGGGATTAAAGAAATTCTGTAAAACCCAAGTCAGGGAGGGCAGGGAGAAATAAAACAAATAGACGCATTTTCACCTGAATAGATGAAAATCAAAGCTAGAAAGAACTCTGTAGTTCCAGCACTTTAGGAGGCTGAAGCACGCAGATCACTTGAGCCCTCAGAGACCAGCTTGGGCAGCATGGTGAAACCCTATCTCTACAAAAAAGTACAAAAATTAGCTGGGTGTGGTGGCACCCATCTATAGCCCCAGCTAATCAAGGGGCTTGAGTGAAAGAGTCACTTGCGCCTAGGAGTTGAAGGTTGCAGTGAGTGGAGATCACACCACTGCACTCTAGTCTGGCAACTGAGTGAGATCCTGTATCAAACAAACAAACAAAAAAACAAATAAACAAACAGAAAAAGGAAACTAGAGATAAATGTTACATCGCTTTCAAAGGAACCCCAATAAATGAGCAGTCAACTTTTCTGAAGAAATGATGGAATCTAAAAGGCAATGAACATATTTCTTTAACTTCTTTGAAGAAAATAACTACACCACCTGGAATTTTATAATTGGTGAAAATATAATTTTATAGACCACCAAAAATTGAAAGGATTTTTCATCAGCAGACCTAAAAGAATTAAAGAGATTTCTTCAAATAGAAGAAAAATAATCTCAAGAAAATGCATAGAAATGCAGACAATAATGAAAAAAAACAATGAAGATAAATATAGGAATACATTAGAAAACATTTCTATTTAATTTTTTAAATTGTTTAAATTTTTATTTTTTTGTAGAGACAGGGTCTTGCTATGGCCCAGGCTGGTCTTGAACTCCTGGCCTCAAGCAATCATCTCGTTTTCAAATGAACTTCTAATGTAAAGAGTAATGACAGTATTGTGGAGGGTTTGCAATGAGTGTAGAATGAAAATATATGCCAAAATTGGATAAAAGGTGGAAGGGGGCAAATAGCTTTAATGTATTCTAACGGCCTTGCACTCTCTAGGACGCAGATTGTAACCTCTTGAGTTAATCATTAAAAGAATATTCAATACATTGATACAGGTTTATATACAGTTCATCATCTATCAAAGTGTCATTATAAGCATGATTGTGTGTGTGTACATAAGTGTGTTTATATATTATATATATAATATATAGAGATGGTAGATTTAAATCTAAATATATCATTAATTATATTTTATATATGTTTACATAAATAAATTTTATAAGTATAAAATATATAAATATGTATATTATATATAAATTATATATAACATAAATTAAATTATATTATGTATAATATATCAATTAACATTATTGTCAGTAGATTTAAAAATCATATCTGCTTACAAAAGAAACACTTTAAAAATAAAACTATAGGAAAGGTAAAAGAAAAAGATAAAAAGATATACAAAGGAAACAGTAACCCAAAGAGTGTTGATATGCCTATGTTAGTATTTGACAAAATTTTAATAAATGTAAAGGAAAGTTTACATAGATAAAATGTTTAATCCATCAGAAAAATATAGCAATTCAAACTATATACATAGTGAATAAAATAGTCTCAAAATATGTAAAGCAAAAATGACCAACCTAAATGAAAAAGTAGGCAAACCCACAAATACAGTGAGAGATTTTAAGACACTCCTCTCAGTAACTAACAAAGCAATCAGGAAAAAAATCAGCAAATACATAGAAGATTTAAACAAACTTGATAACTTGATCACAAACTTGACTCAATGGACTTACATAAAACATAACACTCAATATCTGTAGAATACAAATTCTATTCAAGAGCACATGGAGCACTTACCAAACTTGAATACATGCTGGGCCAAAAATTAAGTCTCTACAAATGTGAAAGAATTAAATTTGTAGAGGGTAGGTTCTAAAGTATAATAAAGCTAGAAATAAATAACAAATGATAAATAAGATATCTCTCAAGTTTTTGGAAATTAATATACTTTGGTCATATAGCAAAAATTTGACCAATATATTTAGAAGTGTATTGCTTAATTTCCAAAAACAATAAATTTGTTGTACGACTATCCCTCAAAACATTTTGAGCTAAATGATAGTGAAGATGTGACATCTCAGAAATTTTGAGGTAATGTGAAAGTATTGCTTAAAGGGAAATATATGTAAAATATAAATATAGAGCATATCTTAAATGCGTACGCCAAGGAAAGAATTGAAAAACCCAAATGATCTAAATATACAACTCAAGATGATAGAAAAAGAACAAAAAATTATGCTCGGAGAAAGTAGAAAGAATAAAATAATAAACAGAAGAGAAATGAATAAAAAATAAACAAAACATAATGTACACTAGAGAAAATAAAAAAAGATTGATTTTTTAAAAAGATAAAATTCAAAACTTTTTCAAGATTAAAAAAAGGAAAAACAGAAATATTATAGGAAATATCTCACAAACATTAAAATATTAGTAAATAAAAGAATGTAATGAATGAATTTAACAACAAATTTGAAAATCGAGGTGAATATACATATTTCCTAATACATACATTTCAAAACTGAAAGAAAAATGGAAAAATTATTGCTATAATTTATGTTTATTAAATCTACACTTTAAAAGCTACTCTTATAAACAAAAACCAAGAAAACTTCAGGCTCAGATGGCTTAACCAGGGAATTATTTTTAACATTTAAGGATAAAGAAATATTTATCTTAAACAAAGTATTTCTGAGAATAGAAAGAAAACTACTCAGCTTTTTACGATGTAAACAGAAATGCAATATGCTAACAAAATATTAACAAATCAAATTAAATAATGTATGCAAAAGTAATACATCATGACCATATTGGGTTTATTGTTTTAAAATTCAAAAACCAATAAGAATGATTTTTACCACATTATCAACAAAAGAATAATCAGATGAGCATCTGAATAGATGCAAAAAAAATTTGATAAATTTCAGTAGTCATGATAAAACGCAAAACAAAACTCTTAGCAGACTGGAAATCGAAGAAGACTTTCTTGCTCTGATCTAAAAATACATACATTTGGAAACCTAAAACAAATGCCATTCTTGATGTTGAGTTATTGAAACCTTTTACCCTATGATAAGGGGCAAAACAAGATGCCCTTATTATCTTCCGGCATTATATTAGAGGTCCTAGCCAGTGTAATGTGGCTACAAAAAAGTTATAAGTGGACACATAAAGAAGGAAAAAATAAAAATCTGTCATAATGCACACTCAAATGATAGCTTATATATGAAATCTATTAAACAAAATAAGTGAATTAAGCAAATTTGCAGGGTACAAGGTTGAAATACAAGTATCAGTTAAGATTTTGTATTCTATCAACAAGAATAAAATTAAAATTAAAATATTATAGTATCAAAATTATCTAGTGCCTAAGAATAAATCTAACAAAAACAAGAGCTTAACACAGAAAAACAATAGAATTTTTTTTTTTTTGAGATGGAGTCTTCTTCTGTTGCCAGGCTGGAATGCAGTGATGCGATCTTGGCTCACTGCAACCTCTGCCTCCCGCATTCAAGCGATTCTCCTGCCTCAGCCTCCCAAGCAGCTGGGATTACAGGCATGTGCCAACATGCACGGCTAGTTTTTTGTTTTTTGTTTTTTGTTTTTTGCTTTTTTGTTTTTTTTTTTTTGTATTTTTAGTAGAGACGGCGTTTCACTGTGTTAGCCAGGATGGTCTCGATCTCCTGACCTTGTGATCCACCTGCCTCAACCTCCCAGAGTGCTGGGATTACAGGTGTGAGCCACTGCGCCAGGCCAAAAATAGAATTTTATTAGGAGAAATTAAAGAATAGCTAAATAAATGAAGAGGTTATCATGCTTATGGATTAAAAATTTATATTGTTAGCATGTTAGTTTTCCCAAATTGATCTATAGAATAACTGTAATCTTAAATAAAATCCAAGCAACTTCACAGGGTAAACTTCAGCAAATTTTGATTCTAAAATGTATATGGAAAAGAAGAGGGTCAAAAATTTTAAAGACAATGTTGAAAGAAAAGAATAAAGTGGTATGACTGTGTGACTTACACTATCCGATGTTAAGACTTGTTAGAAAGCTACAGTAATTGAGACAATATGCAGTTGCCACAGGATACACAAATACACTAACGGGATAAAGTAGTTCAAACCCAGACCGACATCTAAATGGAGAACCGGCCGGTTTGTGACAAAGATGGAATTGCAGAGCAGTGAGGAAACAAATCATGCTGGGCCGGTTGAATTACTATGTGGAAAAATAGTAACTCTTGACTCCTGCCTCACACCATAGGTAAAATCAATTCTAAGTTAGTTGTAGATTTTTGTGTAAAAGATGAAACAAAAAAGTCCCTATACAATAAAATATACAATATCTGTGAGACCTTGCATTAGGCAAAAATGCCTTAAACAGATAATATAAGGAATAAATAGAAAAGACTAGAAAACTGGAGTGCATTAAAATTAAGAACTTGTCTTTATTAAAACATACCATTACAAAAATGAAAACACAAGTTACTGAGTAGGGGCATATGTTTATTATCTAAAATAGCAGTAGAGGGCTGGGCGCAGTGGTTCGCGTCTGTAGTCCCAGAACATTGGGAGGCGGAGGTGGGTAGATTGCTTGAGCCCAGGAGTTTGAGACCAGCCTGGGAAACATGGCAAAACCCTGTCTCTACAAAAAATACAAAAATTATCCACTTATGGTGGCACAGCGCCTGTGGTCCCAGCTACTAGGGAGGCTGACGTAAGAGGATTGATTGAGCCTGGGATGTTGAGGCTGTGGTGAGCCATGATCTCACCTCTGCACACCAACCTGGTTGACAGAGCAAGGTCCTGTCTTTTAAATAAAATAAAATATCAGCAGAGAGTTTATGTCAATAAGAAAAGCACAATACGTTGAGTAACAAAAGTATCCAATGTCATTTGGTACCTGGGAATACATAATAAAATCACATTCAGATACCTCTATGCAAACACTAAAAAGACTAAACTTAGAGAGGGAGAGTATGAGAGAGTCTACTAAAAGTTAACAAGGACATGGAGCAACTGAAACCATCAAACACTTTTTCCAGGAAGGTAAAGTGATAAACTGCTTTGGAAAAAAAAAAAAAATTTGGCAGTATACGTTAAAGGTGATCATGTGAGTACTCTATGACCCAGGAATTCCACACCATGAAAGGTGTACATTCTTTCACCAATAGACACTTACCAAAATATTCATAATTCTCTTATTGGCAATGAGAATATCCAGAAATAGACCGTACGTAGATAAAAATATCATGGTATAGGTGGGAACTGAACAATGAGATCACTTGGACTCGGGAAGGGGAACATCACACACCGGGGCCTATCATGGGGAGGGGGGAGGGGGGAGGGATGGCATTGGGAGTTATACCTGACGTAAATGACGAGTTGATGGGTGCTGACGAGTTGATGGGTGCAGCACAGCAACATGGCACAAGTATACATATGTAACAAACCTGCACGTTGTGCACATGTACCCTAGAACTTAAAGTATAATAATAAAAAGTAAAAAAAAAAATCATGCTATATATGCTCAATAGAACACTATACAACAATGATGATAATTACACTACCATTTCATGAAATAACATTGTAGCCGTAATGTTGAGCAAATCATTCATACTTGCCTGATTGTATCAATAAAAGGTTAAAATACAGGCAAAAGTACTCTATGTGTTGGAAGTCAGGAGAGTGAATATCTTTGGTGGGGAGTTTTGGTGCCTGGAAGGAGGCATGAAAGAGAGTTTTGGGAGTGGTAGAAATATTCTCTATCTTAATCATTGTGATGGTTACAGAGGCCTGTTAACTTTGTGAAACCTATTTGAGCTGTTCACTTATGATGTGTGCCATGTTTTTCTGTATGCTATACTTAAGTAAAAATGGATTTAAGAAAAAAATTAAAAGAATGGGGAGCAAGATAGATAATGAGTGGTTGGAGAGTCTGTGCATTTGAGAGTTACCTTTTTAAAAAAATCATAATGCTTGCACTACATTACGGAAGGGCTGTTTGATGTGGTTTAAAAAGTGTGAGTTTATCTTTCAGACCATAGTTTTTCAACAGTGGGCCGATTGATATCTTGGATGGAATAATCCTTCGCTGTGAGAGGCTGTCCTGTCATTGTAAGATGCTTAGCTGGATCCTTGGCCTCTACCCATAAGATGCTGGTATCATCCCTCTTGGTTGTAACAACCAAAAATATCTCCAGACACTGCTACATGTCCCTTTATGGGGACAAAATTGCCCGCAGGAGAACCATTTGTCTCCAGGACGTTTACTTCTGGTTCTAAAATTTACCAGCTGTTGGACTTTTGATGAACATTTCTTCATCTGTAAATGAAAGATAACAACACATAAAGTTTCATTTCTGCTCTCCCTTTTGTAGGCTAGTTTCAGAAGCCAAGTTCAATTTTTTAGAATGTTTTTAAGTGAAAAAATATATGTATTTTCTACATACAAGGAAATTGGCAGAGGGAAGGATTTAACATGTAGAAAACACATTTTTACCTTGTGACCAGGCTGTGACTCTAGAGAGAATTGCCCAGCCAACACATGCAACAGAGTTCTCATTCATGGGCTAATGTAAAAATCTATTTAAGAAATTGTCATTTGGGTGTTTAATCAGCTAACCTTAGCTGCAGTATGTTAAAATAAAATAATGCTTGGACCAGAGGCCCTCTGATATTGCTTTTGTTCCTTTTTTGAATATTTTTGTTACATCCAATATTTAACTAATGTATTTTCACAAATGCTTACTAGAAGTTCCTAGTAGAATACTTAACATATATATATATATGAATGTGTATATATACACATACGTATATGTATGTACATATATATGTATGAACATATATATATGTATGTATTCTTGTGTTTCTATGGGTAGAAATTATATTACTGACTTTGAAAATCCAAATTTATTATTATTAAATCATTTGCTAATTTTTAACAATTTTTATTTTAAATTTTCAAAATCATTTTTTATCTCCTTTTTTTCATTTTAAGACTTTTAGCAGATAAATCTCATTTTTTGAAATTTGTATCCTTTTGGGAAACTTTATATGTCTTTATTCTGACTTGGACATCTTGCATCATGAATGCCTATGGAGCAAACTTTTATTTTCCATGATTAGGAGTGCAGACCTCTGGGGGTAGGACCATATGGCTGTAGGGAGAAACAGCACCGATTACTGGAAATCCTTGAAAATGCCAAGCGTCCTAATATCCTGAGAATTTACTTTGCCTTCTCTGTGAAAGTTGTCCAATGCTACACATAACAGACTTCCCATTTGGAATTAGTGTTGTAATAGAGAGAAAACAGGCTTTGAAATCAGGGTGGGGACCTGGTTTTAAAAGCAATTACTGCTTAGTATTTTTATGATTTTAGGAAAGTACTTAATCTCTCTGAACTCCAATTTGCTCATTAATTGATTAGAGACATTATATATTATTTACTTTTTTGAGTTAAACTAATGCATGAAAAAATACACAGATCTGGGTGGGCCCGGTGGCTCACGCCTGTAATCCCAACACTTTGGGAGGCTGAGGCGGGCACATCACCTGATTTTGGGAGTTCAAGACCAGCCTGACCAATATGGAGAAACCCTGTCTCTACTAAAAATACAAAATTAGCTGGGCGTGGTGGTGCATGCCTGTAATCCCAACTACTCGGGGGGCTGAGGCAGGAGAATTGCTTGAACCAGGGAGGTGGAGATTGCGGTGAGCCGAGCTCACACCATTGCACTCCAGCCTGGGCAACAGGAGCAAAACTCTGTTTCAAAAAAAAAAAAAAAAAAAGAAAAGAAAAGAAAAAGAAAAGAAACATACACATATTTGTACCCAATATATGTAGATATGGGATAAGTATAAACTTTCTCCCTTGCTTAGCACTGTCCATTGGAATAACCCTTGTAGCCCTAGAAGGTGTTCCTGTAGCCTGATTACTCATGTTCTGGCTCTGCTTTTCTCCCTTAATAGTTTTTGCTCAGGTTCCTTTTTTTCATTAGCTCACTGTGGGTGTTGCCATCTGTCTTAGTTCAGCTGCCTGAACAAAGTGCCACATGCTGCTTATAAATAGTAGTTTATTCCTCAGAATCCTAGAGGTTGGAAGTCTAAGATGAGGGTGCCAGCGAGGTTGACTTCTTCCATTTTCTTGCATCTTCTCATTGTATTCTCACAGGGCAGAAAGAGAGCAAACTGACTTTCTGGCCTCTTCTTATACGGGAACTAATCCCATTCATGAAGGTTCCACCCTTATGACCTAATTATCTCTGAAAGGCACCACCTCCAAATACCACCATATCAGGATTAGGGTTGCCACACATGGATTTTTGGGGAGACACAAACATTTAGTCCGTTAGACCTTTCTTTTCACTTTTACAGATTAATTAACTTAGATGAAGGGAATTGATGTTGTTTCTGTCAAACTACATGTACTAATTTCCCTTTCCGTTGAGAGGTAACTATATATTCTTTTATTATGAAATTCACTTTAATTTCTCCTTTTTTACAATAGTTAACTTGCTCTTACAGACAAGTTGAGTGATATTTTTCCCTCTGCATTTCAGCAATAGTTTTACCAGATAAGGAAGAGTGCTGCTGTTGCCTATTTTTCCGTCTACATGGAAGGGGGTCAGGAAGCAATGCAAGGCTCTGAGGGTGACTTCCGGAGACACCTTGTGGTCCCTAGGATAACACAGACACTTTACACAAGCACTGATGTCTCTGGGTAAAAAACATAGACTCAGCCCAGTGCAGTGGCTCATACCTGTAATCCCCGCACTTGGAGAGGCTGAGACAGGAGAATCGCTTGAGCTCAGGAGTTCAAGACCACCCTGGGCAACATACAGAGACCTTGTCTCTATTAAAATGTGTATGTGTGTGTGTATGTATGTATGTGTGTGTGTGTGTGTGTGTGTGTGTATATATATATATATATGAGATTAAGCTGACATCCTTAGACTTGTGGTTCCAGGATATATTTCTCACAAATCATAATTTTCTTTAGCAACACAAGCTGATGGGTAAAGAAGAATGAGTTTGCTGTGCTGTGGGTAAAGAAGAATGAGTTTGCTGTGCTGTGGGTAAAGAAGAATGAGTTTGCTGTGCTGTGGGTAAAGACATCAAACCAAAGTATTCTAGGTGATTAAATAAATATCATATGAAAAATGAATCTTAGGATAACTGCATTTTATTTGTTTACTGTTGTTTTGTCTTTTTTGTTTTTGTTTTTGTTTTCCTTTTTATAGAAAACTGCATTTTAAAGTTGATCTTCATGGTTTTAAGGAGAAGAATATAGAAGAGAACACTCTTTGCCTAATTACAATTTGCCTGCAGCTTGATGCTATCTTTGTGGGTGTTTGCAGCAATGGTTCCACACCTCCTGGGCTGCCAGCCCTGGTACACTCAGCTTCTTATGCTAAAGCTCTTACTTAAGTCATGCAAGGGAAGCAGTTCCTTAAGGAGCACATGTACTGATTTGAGAAATCCATGGAAATGTGTGTGTGTGTGTGTGTGTGTGTGTGTTTAAAGTCAAAATATATTTTATTCAAATACTGAAGGTTAGTTATTTTCAAATAAGCAAAATGGAAAAGATAATAACTATACTTTATTATGTAAGAAAAGCAAAAAAAAAGATGAACTAAAAATATAAGTTTTAGAGATTGGAATATATTTCTCAGAGGGATATGACTCAACTGCTTAATTGTTAAAGAAAAAAATTGCATTTAAGTTAATTTGACAGGAATATTTAAAAGCTATTTTGAAGTAAACTTTAAATTGAGCAAGTTTTAGAAAAAATCTAATGAAAGAAATTCAAGAAAGTATGAAATGAGGTTCTTTTGGTATGAAGGAGTACTTTGATGACTGAAGAAGTATGGTGTTTTCTGAAATAATGCAAAGTTTTCTTGCTTTCTGAACAATACATCTTTATGGTTATGATAGCCATCTTTGTTTGAGCTGCAGATGGCAAATGCCCCAGAGTGATAGTACAGAGCAAAGTCTGCTCCTTACACTCAAAGTTGAGGTGATGGAATAAAAATCTAGCAGGGGAATGAGGTAATGGGATAAAAACCCAGGGTGCTTCGTAACATTGTTCAATTATCATCATCAACCTCACCAGTAGTAGCAGTAGTAATAGTGGTAGTAGCTACAGTAACTGCCATTTCTTCAGCTATGTGTGTAACCCTTCTTTTTCTCCCAATACCTCTCTAAGGTAAATATTAGAAACCACAGCTTGCAGATAATGACCTCCTAGTAGGTGGCATAGCAAGATTTGGACCTTGGTAGACCTTCCTTACTCTGAAACTCTGATGTGCGTTCTCTTTCCCCTCTATCATACTTCCTCCATTATATATATATATAAATTACATACAATAGCATCTACTCCATATTATCTGTATTATTTAAACATTCTTTTAAATAAATATCTTTTTCTACTGCCTCAGCCATCTGTAGATCTGGACTGAACCAATTGAGCTTCTTCAGTGAGATGATTAGAGTTGGCCATGTTTGAAGGAAAATTGGCTAGCTAATCTTAGAGGAACAGTAAGGAAGCCAGAAGCAGGCAGTCAGAAGGTAGAGTTCCACCTGGTCTGGCCCATCACTCCTCCCTCTTCTTTCATTTAGAAAGGAATGGAGAAATAGGAGGATTATAATGGAAAGACAGCCAGTCACCAGGAAAGACTTTTCAGTTGGCACAAACCCTGAATGATCCTGTGATTATGTATTCAACTGCCCATAAAGGTACTGCTGTACTCACTTACATATGTGTGCAGGCAGTTATTTTGTCTAATGTTATGTTTTTCACTAATGGTGGTATTCCACTGGAGGCACCATGGTGCTTTATTGATCCTGCCCCAGTAAAATTTTGAATTAATGCAAGTAATCTTCCAGAAGGCTGCCATTCAAGATGAGGAGGAAAATTGGATTATTGTTTTCTTTTTTTGTTAACTTGAGTACTAATGGCATATACTGACTCTTAAGTTCAACCAAAGTACATGCTGTATTAGTGATAATTAACTTGTTTTTAAGAGTTAGTAGATTTCGGACCTTATTTTATTACATAAGGAGGTTAACAATGATGAGGTAGAAAATTCTGGCTATCTTAAAGGCCAAGGTAAAAGAAGAATTATTGTTTTAAAAACTTTCTTCCCTCTAACACAAATAATCCCTGGAAAGATGCTCCAGCAAGTTGTTTGAAAGAGGTAAGAAAGAAAGGGAACATATTAATGCAGAGCCACTCTGAACCCCAAAATCAAGGTGCAGAAGTCAGGGGGTGTGTTAAACTAAGATTTAGAGGCAGCTTCTTTGTTATTTATCTCATCTCAATATTAGGAAATTCCCAATTTCCTATTGTTCATTATACTTTCCTCTCATCATTTGTCCTCATCCCTCTGGGGAGGTTTTAATTTGAAGTAAATGATGTATGTTTGGTGGAGGGGGAAGTGGTAGTCCATGATAACAGGATTACTTTTATCCCTGTTCAACTACTTTATTTATGAATGTTTTCACTTGGAACTGCATTTTTGGGGATAACCCCTGTATTAGAAGTGAAATGGAATAAATGCAGGGTGCTTCACTGCTATTTCCAAAAATTGAGAAAGGTTTTTCTTTTAACTATGTTCCCATTTTCTGTGCAAACTATAATGCACAAAGAGATGAAACAAAGAATCTTTTAAATATCATATTAGGGGCTGGGTTCAGTGGCTCATGCCTGTAATCCCAGCACTTTGAGAGGCTGAGGCAAGAGGATCACTGGAGCTCGGGAGTTTGAGACCAGCCTGATTAACACAGTGAGACACAGTCTCTACAAAACAAAAACAAATAAACATAAAAATTCACATTAGGTCTTAGACAAAATATTTTGTTAAATTGCATTTCATGAGCTGGCAATAATAGGTCAAACAACAAGACTCTAAACATAGATTCCATCGAAATATTGACCTGACCAAAAAATTCCTGGTTGTAACTGATGACCCACTTGGAGAGAGAGAAGAAATCAAGAAATGACTGTAGTAGGGGACCCTTTAAATGCTGTTAAAGCATTTGACTAGTTTGCATCTTTAGCAATTACGACTCTCTGAGTGGATAAGTGTTGTTGTGGAACCTTCAAAAGTATGGATGCCAGTTGTCACATCTCCATCACCCACAAGCAACCGAATACTAATGCTATTTTGGAAGATCTAGGGTGAGACTTGGGGGCTCTCTGCTTTGAAGAAATTCATAGGTAACTTTGGTGGTCAGCCTCTTCGAATTTTGGTTTCATCACTTATGAGCTGTGTGATTCTGGACACATCTTTTAACCTCTATGTACTATAATTTCCTCAGCTAATTACATGGAGTAATACCTATTAAACAATAAGCTATTATATTAGAATGTATAAATAAAACTAGCTTCAAATAGTCATTTGGTTCGTGGTTTTAAAGTCTCATCAACATTACACCTAGTATTCACAGTGACAGTTGCAGAATGAATGTGGTTAGTTACCCTTGGGACTAAAAATTATTAACTATTCCCCATCCAGAATGCAGTGGTGGGGGAAACTTCCCAAGGGATTTTTCAGACTTATTCCAGCCTCCAAATATTTGTTGTTACACAAGACTGCACAGTTTACTAGAGCACCATGGTTATGCACATAGACAAAACACAGAGTGCCTGGGATTTTTACTCTGATTTACACTTTTTAAATATGTGACTTTGTACAAATCATCTAACCATTCTCCCTGTGAAATGGAAGCTTCCTGGAACAGGGATTTCATTTGCCTTGTTCTCTGATGTATATTCAGCTCCTAGAAGAATGCCTACTACAATATATTGACTGAATGGATGTCTCAATAAGTGACAAACCAGATAATAATCATATTGGCCTAGGACCTAGTAGGTGCTAAAATATGTTCTATATATACCATAATATAATCAGAAATCATTAAGGTAGCCAAATCTACTGGCCTTGATATAAGTCAGTATACTGTAATATCAGTTACAATTACTGAGACCCAGTAGTTAAGACTTACTATTAACTGCTATGACAGATGAGCACCTCCTTAATACTTTCCGTTGTTAAATATAGTTTTCAAGCTCCTGACAAAATACGAGAGTGCTAGTTTTTTTCTCTTTGACTCTTCTCTACATCTCATCGCCACCTATTCTTCATCTTTCTCTACCTTGCTCTGGAGCTGACCATTATGAACTGTATCCCCCTGGCACCAGTGCCCTTTGCTAAACTTTAAGTTTGGCCAATGGCATATAGAAATCAAAAAGTGCCTTCTACAGCCAGAGCTCCTGTCAAGCAGCCCTCTTCCGCATTTCCATCTCTGCAGGATTTGGTAACTAGCCAATCCCCTTACTGCTTTCGAAATAGGACTGGTAACAACTTCCTGTTGGCACTGGTCACTGAGTCATTCATCACATATGACTAGTTCCCTAACACCACCAACATCTCTGTACATGTTCCCTTCACTAGTTATGTTAATTAAACCTTTTAGAGCGTGCCATTTGTTTTCTGCTGGACTTGATCAACAATAAACATTGTCATTGTCCTTCACTTAAAGAACTAGCTGTGCATCATCCTGGGCACTGAACAGGAGATGCTGAGCACATTTCCCCTTCCTTACATTGTCTAAGCTAATACAACCTTATGAATGGTAGAAATTACAACAGCACTGTGCCTTAGCAGCCCCTGGAAATGACTACCTTTTAAATATGAGAACACACAGAAGTTGCAGGAACAGTCAAGAGTGTGTGGGTGGGATAAAGGGGAGGGGGAAATGGTTAAGGAATGGTTAGTTCTCTACCCACAGAGGGGTAAGGAAGTCATCACCTATTGTCTCCCCTGACACTTCTCTTTTTTGCAACTTGGAAATCACTAAACCATGAAGGAAACTGAAAATATATACTTGTTGCATATGCAGATATATGTTCATTTGTTCTTCATTCAGGGGAGTATTTGGGCTATTCACATCCTAAATCTATGACATCTATCTGTGTTTGTGTTTATAATGTTATATCAATGCATTGCTTTAGGATATTTAAAACATTTCATATACAAGTAATGACTATTTTGGGGGTGATTTAGAAGTAGATTGTATTTTTCATTTTCAACTCTAAAATACATCAGGCCAATAATTATGATTAAACTATTTTATATCCATTAACACACACTAGAGTGATGAAATCTTTTTGTGTGTGTTCAATTCCCTTCCAAGTTCACATCAGATCTTGTTCTGCATTAGCTGGTCCATATTCAAATGCATATCACAGCTTCAGGTTTAGGTTTGAAGGCATATTCTATTTCAAACACTGAATAAATGTTACTAGAGATTTTTAAGTAAATGCGTTTTAGCTGCAAGGTGTAGCAGAGACAAACTGCATGGATAGTAGACAGAAAAATGTTTGAAAGAAATAATAGTCTAGACAAAGAAGACATTAGAAATTTGAAGGAAATTAGTGGAATTAAAGCCAATGAGATTAACTGGGAATAATCTGTGGACAGATTGACTGGTATTCTGTGTAGTTTCAGATTGTAGTAACAGAGGTAGCCAGCTTTAGCAGAGAAATTGATTAGTAAATTGTGTGTACCAATTACTACTTATTTCCTTTAGCTACATATGTGAAAACCTCAAAGAGATAAAAAACAACCAACCAAGATTATATTAACAATGCCAAGAAATGTGACACTTTATTTTTTAGGCAAGAGGGAGCCATTAAATGTTTTTAAGCAAGAGAGTGACATGATCTTTGTAGTACTTTAGTATAGAATTATTTGAAATGGTGTATACGATGCATCGAATGGAGGATATTCCGGATGGACAGATTAATTAGGGAATTGTTGCAATGATTCAGGCATGAGGTAATGAAGGCCTGCATGAAAATATTTAGCAGAATAGATGGAAAAGGGAGGATTGTGTAAAAGGAGAAGTGACCAAATATGAATATAGATGCAAGGAAGTGAGTTTAGGGGTGAGAAAGAGGCGAAAAATATTTCTGGGATATTTTAGTCCCTATGGTGAGAACAATGATGCAGTGAAAATAAAGGGAAATTACAAAGGGGAGTTGGGAAGATTGGTGAGATGGTGGACTCATTGTAAACCAGCTGCATCTGAGAGGTTGGCAATGTATGTTATCAATGCAACAGTTGGGAGTTTTGACGTGGAATTTGAAAAAGGATTTGGAAGTATAGATGTCAACCTGAGAATTATATGCCTAGAAGTAATATGTTAACCCATACGTGCTGTTGAAAGCACCAAAGAAGTGAATATTATGCAGAAAAAGAATGAGGTAAGAGTGGAAGAAAAACTTTTGGAGAATTCTTATCAGTTGAGAACATGAGAAAAAACAAATGCAAAGAGCTTACATTCCATTTTAAGCTTTTAAAGTACTTCCTCATGCATTTCCTAATTTGACCAACAAGATAACCCAGAGAGGGCAAATGGTAGTAACCATGAGAAAGAATGCCTAGATATGTCAAGTGACTTGCCTAGGGTCACCCAGTAAGTGGTAAATAGAATCAAAACAAAAGTCCAGGCCTCTTGTCTCTTCCGCCGAGCACACCATGCTGCCTTCACAAGCCAACGTACCTCAGAGAGGCTCTTAAAATGAGAATTCCTGGGCCCTGAAGAGTCTGCAAGCTGTAAGTCTGAATAAAGAAGGCTTGAAGAGGGAGGAGAGGCCAAAAAGGCAGAGCTCCATGTGATTTCAGGAAAACTACCTTTGCTTACACACCAAACTTTAACCTCATACTTCATTTGCACATGGGTTTCCCCTACCCAAAACCAGAGCAAAAATCACAGACTCAAACATTCCTTGATGCCTTTGAGCTATTTCTAAGAGGAACTCACCTTCTCAATAGTATTGAAATGATTCTCAATAGGATTGAAATGATTCTATAAAAACTTCTTATATTTTACTAAAGAAATAGTACACCTTAATTAAAAAAAAGAAGGAAGTGGGGGGCATTTTGTATATCATTTTTATCTCTTGTGTTGTGCTGTTCTAAAACAGACTATGGAAGATAGTCTCAAGCCTGAGGGGCAGGATATCAATATTATATTATTCTAAAGAGGGCATAGCATGAAGTCTTAAGAGTTGAAAAGAGTTACTTTTTCTCGTTTAGCATATAACTTACAGAACATGGCCTCAATATTGAAGCAGAAAAGATCCTTGGTACTGACATCATGCATCCCAAAAAGATTTTCAATAGGATAACAAAATATATGCATACATAAAAATATTAGGTCACTTCCCTGGAATGCATAAAATGCATTTTGAGTTTTGCCAAGTGATATGTTTAGGCTTTGTGTCCCCACCCAAATCTCATCTTGAATTGTAATCCCCATAATCTCATGTTGAGAGAGGGACCTGGTGGGAGATCTTTGAAGCAGTTTCCCTCATGCTGTTCTCATGATAGTTAGTGAGTGAGTTCTCATGAGATCCGATGGTTTTATGAGGCACTTTTTCCTGCTCTTGCTCACTTTCTCTCACCTGCCACCATGGAAGACATGCCTGCTTCCCCTTCTGCTGTGATTTTAAGTTTCGTGAGGCCTCCCCAGCCATGCAGAACTGTGAGTCAATTAAACCTCTTTGTTTATAAATTACCAAGTCTCAGGTAGTTTCTTTATAGCAGTGTGAAAACGGACTAATACACCAGGCTTGTCACATTTCCTTCATTTTGTGCCTAATGCATTCTTAGAATTTAGCTTATTCATACTGATGTGTAAAAAAAAAAGGAACTCTTGTTGAACTTCTGCTGTAGTTTAGAAATTATCATAGAGAGCAACTCTGGGTTCCATGGAGATATAGATTTGAAATATATTCCTATATACTTAAAAGTTAATAAACTGTCTCCCTTACATGATATAAAGTATATGGAAAAGCTCACTCATTGGGAGGAAGGAGCCAATTAATTATAGAGAAAGACCCCTCAAAGGATTAGCTGCATGAATCCAGTGTCCACCTGTTTTTTAAAGACCTCAAAGCCCTAGGTGTAAGGAAAGGAGGCTAACATTTTCCAAGAGTCAGGGACAGGGCTAATGTCTTTGAAATTGGTATTGAATTTGATTCTCCAATCAATTCTTAAAAGTAGGAATTATTACGAGAATTTTACACACAGAGACAGTAAGACTCAGATAAATTGAGTTACAAATCCAATTATAAGTAGAGCACTTAGAAATTGATCACTGCAAAGACTGCTGTCTTGCTGCTTCTAAGCAGGATCTGAGATTGGTGATAGACAGGGAAAAGCCTGTCTTCTTGATTGACTTCTGTGACAATCATGGTTTGATCAGAGAAGCAGAAAAACTGGGTAGAACATATAACAAGGTGTTTATCATCAGGATTTAAGGTAATGCAATTGAGGAAGCTGATTTCCCAGTCTCTGTGAGGTTGTGTCTGGTGCTGAAACCTAAAGTTCAGAGGACAGGTAGTGGGGAAGGGCAGACAGACAAGAGGTGGGGAAGTCAAGGTCAAGGTGGAACCTACAAGACAGAGTTGGAACCCACACGGATGGCCTGGAACTCCTGTTAGTCTCTCATCACCTCCATGATGAGAGTTGCTGAGGGAGAAGTTGGTGCCCTTCATCACAGGGCTAAACATATACTTGACCTTGAAACAGGAAGTTTAGCAGGAGCATGTAGGGACTGTGAGCCCAGCTGCTGTATTCCTAGTCACGACAGTCAGCAAGAAGCAACACTAGGGAGCCACACACAGACCTCCTGAGGATAAAGCCACACAGCCGCTCCTCCACCTGGACTTTCCAACTCTTAAGCAAAATGTTTCCCATGGCCCAGGCTAACATGGAACTATGGAGCAGAGGGGCTCCTGGAAAAAGATGATAAACTAGGCTGTGCCCTATACTTCTTGTCCCTTCTCTCTTCCTCATAAATGCATTTTAGAATGCAAATAAGTGTAGAATTATTGTACACAAAGTAAATAATTTGCAGTTATTTGGTAGTTCAGCTGTTTTTATTATTAAAATATGACATTCCATAGCTGACCTAGCCTTCTCACGTACATCAGTCTGCATGCTGTCATTGAACAATATATATAACTTTATTATTTAGATTCCTACCCTAATAAATGTATCTTTCCCTCCCTAATAAATGCCATACTAATATTATGATTTTTTAAACAGGCAATATAAAACAACTATAGAAGAAACAGAATTGAATGAAAAATCTGGGGAATTCCAGTAGGACAGATTTTATTCAGTTGATCTCCTTTGGATTCAATTGACTATCATATAGCTATGTCTTTATTATTTTGTCTACTTTTTAGTTTTTAAGTTTTTGCTTAGACAAAATGTTGCTATGAACATTCTATACAGCTTCTCTTGGGAAGAAGAGAATAGGGGTAGTCATGCTAAGTAATAGAATATGCCAAGTTTTAACTTCGTAAGATGTGTCAAATTATTTTTCAAAGTGAATATAACAATTTTCACTCCCACCAACAAAGCATATTGGATCCCCTTAGTTTACATTCTGTACACTATTTAAAATGATCAGACTTTCACATTTTTGTCATTTAAATGAATATAAAATAGTATGTCATTGTGGTATTTGTTTGAGTACTAATGAAACTGAACATACCTTTATATATTTATGTTGGTCTTACAAAGCTATTATTTATTTATTCCTGTCTTTTGCCCATTTTTGTATTGGGTAGATGGCATTTTTCTTATTGAAATGTATGAATTAGATATTCTTGAAACAATCCTTGATAAATGTGTTGCAAATCACTTCTTCCAATTTATGCTTGTATTTTAATTTTCATTTTTCAATGAAGAGTTAACTTTAATTAAATCACACTTATTAATCTTTTTTCTATAGTTAATACTTTTATGCCTCATTCAAAAATTATTTCCTACTCCACAGCTAGAAATTTTCATCTAAAATTTGTTTTACCTTTAACCTCTAAATTCTTAATCCATCAGGAAGTCACTTTTATGTATTATTTTATAAAAATAAAGATGTCAACAATGTTTCAGTTTTGTTTGTTAAAGAGTTTTTTCTTTTCCTAGGAATCTGTATCGCCATCTTTTTCATATTAAAGCTGTGTTCACACATGGTTCTGTGGGGCTCTGTTCTATTCTATTGTTCAGTTTGTCTATCCCTGCACCAACACAACATCATCTCGATCACTATAGTTTTATAGTAAGTTTTGTTTGAGTTAGTAATTTTGCCTTCTTTTTTTGATAATGTCTTAGTTAATTTGGGCTTTTTGCATTTCAATATAAATAGATCAATTTTCCACCAAAGATTTTCTTTGCAATTTTGGGTAGATTGCATTACTTCTATAACGTTGAAACCCTTATGCTCTGAAGTCTGCTTATTCATGAACAGGAGCTATTGTTCTATTTTCTTAGGGCTTCTTAATATCATTTAGAAAAAAGTATAATTTTCTGCATGTAAGTATTTCATACCTTTTGTTAGATTTACTTTGGGTATTTCTAATATTTTGAGTAATTTTTTACAATTGCATTTTCTAATTTCTTACTGGGGCACGAAACTGCAATTGATGAGTATTTTAAAATTAGATCCTATGTCTTGTGACCTTAGTAGATTTTCATGTTATTTTTATTATTTATCTATGAATTTATACTCAGAATACCATAATATTTATTTTTCTAGTCATATTGGACTGGTTCTGTAAAATGTTGACTATAAATGGCAATAGTAGACATCTTTATTTTTGTTTTGTTTTTAAAGTAGATGCTTCTGATATTTTCTAGTCTAGAATGATGTTTATTCTGTTTTCTGTAGATATATACGATCAAGTTAACCAAATTGTCTTGGTTTACTGACTTCTTTTTGATCTAAGGATAGATGCTGAATTTTATAAAACACTTTTCTACATCTGTTTAGATAATCATATTTTAAAATCTGTTAATAGTTTGAATAACATATATAATTATGTTAATTAATATATATATTTTTTCTAAAAACTGTCCTTTCATTCATAGAGTAATCCCAACCTGGATTTCATATATTATCTTTTTAGGATTTTCATACCTATTTTCATGAACAACAGGGTGTTACAATTTTTCTTTCTCATTTTGTCCTTATCTGGTTTTATATCAAAGTTATGCTGGTCTTATAGAATAAGCCATAGTTTTCTTTCTTATTTTCTGTTCCAAAATGTTTATTTGAATTTGGCATGATGCGTTCCTTAGAAGTTTTTTGGAACCTACTTATAAAATTCCGGGAGCCTGATATTTAACTATAGGTTCAAATATTTTTAATAGTTTTAGCAACATTCATATTTTATTTCTACTTGAATTTCTCTTAACAAATTATACTTTTCTTAGTTTGTTTTGGTTAAATGTTATAATTCATAGGGAAAAATTATAAATGATGGTCTAATATGCTTTAATCTTGGTCCTATGTTTTTGTCCTGACCCCTCCATATTACACAGTATATTATTTGTTTTGTGTTTTTCTTTTTTTGCTTTCTTTTTCTTTTTTGCTCAATCTTACAAGGAGTTTACTTAGAACCAAATTTAGTTCTATTAATTCTCTCTATTGTACTTTTATATTCTATTTCATTGATATCTGCTCTTTTCTATATTATAGCCTTCTTCCTGCTGTGTTTGGGTTTATTCTGTCTTTCGATGTCCTTTAATGTTGGAAAACTAACTTTTTAGTCTTTTTTTTTTTCTTTTGTAATGTAATGATTTAAAGGTAAGCAGATTGCGAAACGCTGCTTTCACTGTTTCCCACAAGTTTTGACATGTAGACTCTTTGTTACCCCTCAGTTCTAGCTTTTTGTGTTTTGTTCTTTAATTTCCACTAATTTCCACTGAAGTTTTTTCTTTGACCTATGGATTCAGTAGAAACAACTTACTGACATTCTCAATAGTGGGAGATTTTTTTAAAAATTTATCTCTGTTATTAACTTATCATTAATTGCACTTCATCAGAGAAGCTGTTTTGTGGGACACCTTTGAAATGTGTTGAGACTTGCTTTGTGGCTTCATACACAGTCTGGTTTTCAAATATTCCACGTGTCCTGGAGCAGGACAAGTATTTTCTATTTTTTGGATGCTGGTTTTATATATGGCCATGGCCATGAGATCGAGCTTGTTGGATGCATTGTAATCTTCTTTATTTTTGTTGATTTTTTTTTTTTTTTGCCTGTAGCTATCAATAATAATTAAGAGACGTGTTTCACAACTTCTCATTATGTGGGTTGATTTGCCAAATTTTCGTGTAGTTTTAATGATTTTTCCTACCTACATTTTTAAGGCTATTTTGTTACAGCTATCATTGTCTAGACCGGTCATAGTTTCTTACTGAAGTTAAGTCTTTTATCATTGTATGGCTACTCTCAATACCCCAGGAATTTTCTCTTTTCTTAAAGGATATTTGGCCTAGGTACCAGATAGTTACTATAGCTGACTTTTGGTTATGATTTGCCTCATGTGTCTCTTTTATCTGTACATTTTAATCTTGTTAGTTTCCTTATTCTTTATGTTATATTTATTGTTTATATTGTATATAATATATATGTCATTTATATTATATTGTTTATATTTTCTATAAAAGCATCTAACCAGATTTTTAAAACATTCTATCTGATAATAACTTAACTGGTGAGATTATGTTTACATATATACACGTGTGTGTGTGTGTGTGTGTGTATGCCTATATAATGGGTGGCTTATGTATACTGTATTTATTGTGATTGTGATATTTATAGATAACTAAATTTATTATGATTATTGGGAAATCTGGAATTTTTATTACCATCTTACTTTTAAATTTTATTTGTCTTGCTTTTCCTACGGTTTTATTTTTTCCTTTCTTGCCTTTTTTTTTTTTTTTAAATAAGTTTTTTCCTCTTATGCCAGTTCTTTTCCTCAAGTGATCTAGAATTTATATACCTACTCTAGGAATATATTCCTATTCTTTTAGTCATTGCCCTTGCATTTCACCATGCTTATTTAACGTAACAAGGTAAGAAATTGGACAATATTTTGACATCTTCTCCCTGAAAATGTAAGACTTTTATAACACTTTAGCTCCAATTTACCATCTTCCCGTGTACATACCACTGTTGCCCAATATTTCAGTTCTTCCCCTTTTTAACCACATAATCAGTATTAGTAGTATTATTGTCCATAAATGTTAGTTTATTTACTCACCTTTCCTTCTTTCATTACATACCATCCTTCTTAGACCATTTTATTTTTTTTCTTAAAGTACTTCCTAAGTTCCCTTGCAGCAAGTCTCCTAATGGTAATCTGCCTTCCTTTTAGATTATCTGTAAACATCAAAATTTGCCTTTGTTCTTGAATGACGGTTTTCTGGGTACACAGTTCTAGATTGAGAACAAGTTTTGGCTTTCTTGATAATTATTCCACTGTCTTCTGCCTTCTATCTTTGCTCTTGTGAATTCTGCAGTTATTCTCTCCCTTTGTGTTCTGCCCTCTCTCTGCTTCCTAGAAGTTCTCTTGGTCTGTGGTATTCTGCAGTTTCAGTAGAAAACAAAAATTTATTTTTATTTATCTTGCTTCAATATGTTGAGCTTCATTGATTTATATTTTTGACCAGACCTAGAAAACTAGATCCATTGTTGTTGTTGTTGTTTTAAATTACCTCCCTTCATTATCTCTATTTTGTCCTATTGGGATTAGATTAGATGTAGTTTATACCTGCTTATTGATCCCGTATGAATTGCAGTCTCACTTTCATATTTTCCATCTACTTTACAGCATTCATTCTGAATAAATATTCCAGCTATATATTTTAATTTATTCACTTTCTTCAAATGTTGATTTTTTATTTGCCTGTTCCTCTTTTGAAATTCAACCATTATATTTTCATTCCTACAAACTCCATGAGTGTTTTTTTTGTCTATCCATTTTGAAAGTTTCCTATTATTCATTCATTTTTCTAATTGTATCTTTTACTTCCCCTGATATATCCTATCTAGTCCTTCTATAGTATGTCTAACAATTCCAATATCTGCAGTCCTTGCAAATGAATCTATCTGTTTTTTCTTTTTATGCTGTCTTTCATTCATAGTGGCTTGCCTTCTATTATTTCCTATAATCTTTGTCAACTTGTCGATCTCATTTTGTGGTAGTCCTTAAGGATACTTAAGGGGTTGCTTTTTACTTTTGCAGGCAATGTATGGGTACACCCCTTATGAATGCTGATTGAGAGCAGGTGTGCCATGTTATAATTCTCTAACACCTAGCTGTTCCAAGGTTCATTGTGCCCACAGCAGTGTTGCTATTGTGATCCATCTCAAGGCAATCCCTCCCACGTGCCTTGGCTCCCAGCTGTGCCAACTCTCCATTGCTCTGGCCTCTGCATCCTGGTTCTGTACTTTAACTCTGAGCCTCCTCTCCTTGGCTCAGATAGAGGATACTCCACCTCAGGCTCATTGCCTCCAAAATGCTGGTTCAGGGCACGCAGGAGCAGTCCTCAGCCACTCCAGGTCCAACTCTGACTAGTTTGTTTGTTCTGGGGAAGCTAGAGTTTCCTGAAGACCTCTTACATATTGTGAGACAGCAACTATCTCAAAGAGTATGTCCTACCCAGGACTTGGTTGTTGCAAAAGGAGAGTCCCTCAGGGTGCCTAGTCATTCATGATACTGAAAATAGAATTCCTGCTTGCTTTTAAAAGTGTCTGGAAATTCTCCATTTGTGAATCCTTGTCCTTCACTATAGAAGCCATGAAAATGATATCCCCACTTTCTTGAGACTAGGGAGTAGGCAAGTGATCTAGACTCTCCAAAGCAAACAAATCCAGGCCAATCTTTGAATAGACATTAGGAAGAAGAAGTCATGTGGAATGTAGTCTTGTGTACAGGTGGCAGACACCTCCAGGTTTCAGAGATGATAGTGATGCACGATATTATCTTGAGCCCTTCATGGGAGTCATGATAGGGGTGCCTTGTTTACTCAGTCCACCCCACTCAACCCCTCACAGGAGGGAGCGTGCCAGTGCCAGTGAATGAATGCAGGAATCGGAGTGAGCAAGTGCAGGAACCGGCCACTTTGGTGCAGGCAGAAGCGAATTCTGTGCGGGCCCTGTGGCAGCATCCACGTGGGTGTGCCTGAGACCCCAAGGCCCTAAAGGGTGTGTTACAATTCCCTCTTAGCTCTGCTTTTCACAGACAGAAGTGTGTTACCAGCTCAGTGGGCCCTTTGTCTCATTGTATGAGGTGGCTGCCTTCTACCAGCAAGGGCAGAGGGCCTGTGACGGCCTTTTTGGGTACCCACACCTGGTGCATTCCTGCCTGGTGCCCAAGAGGAATGATGTCAAGCAGATGAATTGAAGAATGGTGAATGTGGAAAATTTTACTGAGTGATGAAAGTGGCTCTCAGCAGAGAGGGAAGCTGGAAAAGGGATGGGAAGGGAAGGTCACTCTCCCATGTAGTCAAGCTGCGTCTCTCCGATGTTCAGGCGCTTCTTCCTGACATCCAGCCACTTCTCTCATCTGAGTCTGTGGTCTTTATCGGGATAGGATTGGGGTGGGGCAGGTTGTAGGTAGTTTTAGAAAAGGCAACATTCAATTGGTAAAAATCTATTATTCAGAAAGAACCAAGTAGGAGAGCGTGGGCACAAAGGGATGGGAGTTCTCACTTTGAGCTGCAGGTTTCAGGCTTTTTGGCTTGAAGGTGAGATTTTGCCAGGGACCTGCCCCTGTCTGCTTAGAGTTTCTCTGCCTCCTGTTGCTATCAACAGTGTAAGGGAAATAGGGAGGGTGCCCAATGATCAAGGTAAATGGTGTTGTGGGAACAAGATGGAAGTCTACATGGGGCAGTCATGTAATGTGTGTTGAATATGATTTCTGAATATGTACTTCCTACCTGGTTCTCTGGCCTTCTAGGAAATTCTTATGCAACTGAAAATTCTTTCATAAATGACATTTTTAGAACTGATTTCTGTTCTTCACCACTAAGGCCCTTTCAGATACTGTAATGCAACATTTGTTTTTAATCTTCAGCTCCATCAGTTACACAGTGAAATAATGGGTGAGTACTCACTGGCTTCTTCACCATCTTGAAGCCATCTGGAATTCTTTTTCAATATGAAGAAGAGAGGGAGAGGTCTATCAGGGCCACCGAAACCAGGAAGTCTTTATAATATGACCTTCTGTTTCACTGCTTTATTATTTTTAGTATAAAGATTATGATATTTTAAATTTTCTATGATAATTATTTTAATGGAATAAAACAGTAAGCACATGGACTATCTCAGATAAGTTGACTAGTTGAGATTAGGAAGTCAACTAGTTGTGACAAAGAAGTTTAAAATTAATTTCAATGACACGGTATAAATTTCTACCTTAACCCCTAATGACAAAACATTAATTCCTCTTAACAATAAACATTTGGGATTGATCAAACATCCAGTTTTTAAATAACTGATTGAGAATGCAAAAACACATTCAAATAGTTATTTGCAAAATTATTTTCATTATATGAACTCATTTTTCTTTTCTTTTTTTTTTTCCTGCAAACTTGAAAGGGCGTCAGAAAGCATTTGTTCAGCCCCTGCCCTATCTTATTTTGCAGATTTGGAATCGGACTCAGGTTAAATAACTGGCTCCAATGTTGATACTGAGTGCCTCAAAATATTTTTCAGTAATTCCACTTAACTTGTTTTTGTTGCCCAAGAAACAGAATATTTGCATTTATTTTGCTTCCACTTTGCAACTGAACTACCCCCATTTAAAAACAAATAATATAAGCTATTAATTAAAAATATCCTGATATTTTTCAAGGAAACATGAAAAACAGGGTGGAATTGTATAGAAGCCAATTGGCTCTCTGCCAATTCATTTATCTTGCCTAATAATGTTCTTATTTTTGGAAAAATATTTTGAATGACTTTAATTTAGATTATTCTTACAATGTTACCTATATGCTTCTCCATTCTCTCATTTTTCAGAAGCCTTTGGAAAACAGGCTCATTGGGCCATGTGCACAGCTAGATAAGTGATTTGCATTTGTTGACAACACTTGTGGTTCTCGCAATCTCATAGAATTACCTGAGAAAAAGCCAAACAATATTTGTTCCCTAAATCTTAAAAAAACCCAGAAGCCATCTAACTTAATAAACATTTGATTACATATTCTAAAAGCTTGAAACTTTTCCTGCTAAGCTTTTAAAAATTATATTAAATGGTATGGTTTGATTTTGAAATCACAGTCACCTTTTTTGAGAAAGTGATTATAGGTATAATACAGCAAAATAATATAATTCCCCTAATTTTGAACTTTTTATATTTTGCCTAAAATATTTAGTTAAGTAATAATACACATAAGGATATAATGAGTCATGTTTAATTCTCTAAAGAAAATTATGTTTTAAGGTTATTTTGCACATTAGTAGCTTCAGGGTGAAATTTTTAATTTTATTTGTATTCAAAATATATTTAAAAATTCCAACACAATCGCTTTAATGAATTCTGTTATATGTACTTGGGAATAATGACATATCTTTCATTATTTTGTTTTAACACAAGTGACCCCTTAGAGTCATACATTATGCAAATGCCTGTTGTTAAAAGAAAAACTTGAGTCAAATTAAATTTAAAGAAGTTTAATTAAGCAATGAACAATTCGGGAATTAGGCAGCCCCCAGAACCACAGCAAATTCAGAGAGACTCCAGCACAGCCACATGGTGGAAGAAAATTTGTAGATAAAAAAAGGGAAGTGATGTACAGAAACAACTGGATTGGTTACAGGTTGGCATCTGCCTTATTTGAACACAGTTTGAACACTCAGCAGTGTATGAGTGGTTGAAGTATGGCTGCTGGGATTGGCCAGGACTCAGCTATTGTTACAGGCACATATTCCAAAGTTAAGTTTTCAATCTTGTCTACCAATAAGTTAGGTATGGTTCTTCCAGAGGACTCAAATATGGAAGTACAGAGTCCTTTTCAGGCTATATTCAGTTCACTTTAACACTGTAAATAATGAACTCCGAACATTTAATTTTAAAACAAAATTATTCAAATCAAGTTCTGTGTTCTCTTTTATAGTTTTCTCTTTTTGACACTGTTCTTATTATATTTGGAAGAAAGTTTCAATTGGCTACCAAACTGCCTTTAACACATATTTTGAAGTAAGTTTACAGTACAGACTGAAAATAAGAATTGCTCAGACCCACAGATAATATTTATAACTGCTTCTGAAATTCCAGAGACTGGCAGATTTCTTGTTTTCTATACCTTAGACTTTTTCATTAATGTAGAATTATTGTCTTATGTAAAAGTATCAATTTTGGTAGACTTCTTTCAATAGAAATAATATTATAATTTGTTTACTGATGACTTCCATTATTTTTCAGTGCTTTTATGAGGCACATGGTTTTATATGAGTTCAGTGGAGTTTATTTTAAATTGAAAAAAACCTTTATATGTAAATATTTATAAATTTATTGTGAAAAATTTTGGAAGAAGCAGGAACGTTTAAAGAATAATATAAAATCTTTCAATTTTGCCACTTAAAAATAATCATTGTTTGTGCTTACTTTTCTTCTAATAACATAGTATACAAAAACATACCGTTTCATACTATTAGGAACATATATCTGTGTGTGTGTATGCATATTTCCTTAAGGATTACATATACATATCTCTGAATCTTTTATCACTTAACATACTTTTTTTGGCATTTCTTCATTTCATTATTTTATTAAAACATGACTTTAATGGTTGCAATCAATTTCAGAGTATGGCTATTTCAAAATTTGGTCATTCTCCTATTGACTCTGAACTAATACTATGATAGATACCTTTGTCTGCCTTTTCAAATGTTTTCTGGACATGAAATCACTGCAGCAAATTAAAAGATTCTTGATATATTGGTAAACTGATTTTCAGAACAGTTTACCTTGTAACATAGCATGTTGTCACTAGGGTAGCTACCATGATATATTGGGGAGTTGAGACATTGAACAAAGGAATCACAAAATGTACCTTCTTACTTTTGATGAATCACTGTTTAGCCTTGAGACATCCCATGAATGGGCTGATTCACTCCTAAATGAAGACAATAGCTTTCCTTATATATCTTGCAGAAATAATAAATGCATTCATTTAGGAAAAAAGGAATTAAATTTCAATAGTAATAAAAGCTATATGAATACCTAGTGCTATAGTTTGGATATTTGTCCCCCAAACTTCATGTTAAAATCTGATCGCCAGTACTGGAGGTGGGGTTCAAAGGAGGTGTTTTGGTCATTGGGGCAGTTCCCTCATGAATGGCTTGGTGCAGTCTTCATGGCAATGAGTGAGTTTTCACTCTTAGTTCTGGGCAAAGCTGGCTGTTAAGAAGAGCCTGGCACCTCTCTCCTCTCTCTCTCTTGCTTGCTTTCTTGCCATGTGATCTCTGCACACACCAGCTCCCCTTAGCCTTCGAACATGACTAGAAACAGACTGAAACTCTCACCAGAAGCAGATGCTGCTGCTATGCTTCTTGTACATCCTGTAGAATTGTGAGCCAAATAAACCTTTTCTCTTTACAAATTACCCGGCCTCAGGTATTTATTTACAGCAGCACAAACAGACTAGGACATTTGACATCATGAGTGTTCATATTTTTCTTGCTGGTATTTCTAATGTTTTTTTTTAGTGGAATATGGAGCTCAAAAAAACGTTAAGAGCTCTTTTCTCCCTTCATTTAGTAGTTGAAATACAGTGACATGTGACGCCAAAGATCAATTACAAAATGTGAAATTGTGTCCAGATTCAAGTTCTGGCTTCTGAAATCTCATTTTCCTAAGCTCATAGAGACAATTAATCACTGATAGATAACTATGTTGGCCATAACCAAGGATAAACACATGTGACATAGTGATAAAGGGAAAAGAGATATTTTCCATAGGTTGTTTTCAATAGGATCTTATAATCTGGTTCTGTAGGTATTTGATGAATTTTGCTCAAAATGAAAACATGTATTTAGTAGTATTGACATCAGACTTTCAAACACAGCTGCAGACACAGTATTGTTTATAATTTCAATGAAACCTAAAATACATTTCCTTTCTGCTGAGGAAGATGGTGAGTGACAAGGGTGGGTTGGGACTTCACTCTTTAGTTTCTCAGATTTCTCTGTCTTCTCTCAAGATTGCCAGATAAGGGGTGTGTGTGTGTGTGTGTGTGTGTGTGTGTAAAGGAAACAGGAATTCCTTTTAAAAGGGTGACAATCAATCTTAGTCTAACACTAGCTTAGAGCAGATGTTCTTAGCAGAAATCTGCTGAAGTAGATTATAAATGCTGTCCGGTTGCCAGAAATCAGGCTCATATTTCTTTTTGCCTTAATTTCAAAATGCTGATCTTGTTTAAGAAGAAAGGAACAATGTACAATTTTGCAACCTTCTTAACTCCTCCACCACCATCTTTTTTATAAACAGAGAATAACTTTCCTAGTCTTATTATGTCTGAACTTGCTCATTTATGCAAACTGAGTCTCTCTTTATTTTATTATTATTGCTTTTGAGACGGAGTCTTGCTCTGTCGCCCAGGCTGGAGTGCAGTGGCACTATCTCTGCTCACTGCAAGCTCCTCCTCTCGGGTTCAAGCCATTCTCCTGCCTCAGTCTTCCGAGTAGCTGGGATTACAGGCGCCTGCCACAAAGCCCGGCTAATTTTTTGTGTTTTTAGCAGAGACGGGGTTTCACAGTGTTAGCCAGGATGGTCTTGATCTCCTGACCTCATGATCCGCCTGCCTCGGCCTCCCAAAGTGCTAGGATTACAGGCTTGAGCCACCGCTCCCGGCCAAGTCTTTAAATCTACTAAAAAATTTCTACAACCGTGGTAAATCATGGAGCGCTGATACAACTATGATGATGGAGTATATAATGAAATCCTTTTGAAAGATTTATGCAACATGATTATGTATGTTATCCTGAATTAATAGGCATGCAAATTTCTTAAAATATAAGCTCATTAAGGCCAGCTCTTCTTATTTTCAATTTTGTTTCATGTTTTATTTGGACTTTAAAATTAACAGAAATAGGTTTAAAAACACACTATCGGGTAATATACTTAGTAGATGGGTGATGAAATAACCTGTACACCAAACTCCTGAGTCACAAGTTTACCTATATAACAAACCTGCACATGTACCCATCAATCTAAAAGTTAAAATATTAAAAATATACATATGTTTGGTAAAGATATTTCTCCTATTATTAACAATTTTATTTTTCTGTCTTCTTTGTTACCAGTACAGGACATTTGGGAATGTTGGAATTTGGTTATAAAATACCTTGTTTATGCACATGTATTTTGTTACTCAAATTATTTAAAACATTGAGTCTCCCCATGCAGAATAGTGATTCCTGTGCATTTTGGGGGATTTTATTTTAGGTTCTTCATTTTCTTGGAGCATTTCTTCCATATATGTTTAGTGGTTGATTTGTACAATAATACATATTTCCTTAAGCTATTTTTTCCTCAAAATTTCAAATATGACTGTCTCTACAGAGAAGACTGTAAATATTGTTTACCTAGTGTTTGTGTATTTTCAAAACTCATAAATATTAATAAATATTCATTTCATTCTAAAAATATTCCACAATTTTTTAGTATGGGTATAGATTTAATTTTTGATACATTTTTCTCTTTGAAAGAAATATTTTCCTATCAATTCTTTCCCCCAGAATTGAGGTTACTTTGCTATAAGAACATATAGCCTTATGTGTAGTACATAGTTTGGTTTTTATGACTTTATGTAAAAATAATTAAAATTTATTTTCTAAAGCTTGTATTTTTTATTTGCAGAGCATTTAATCTAAATAGTCACAACTCCAGCAATGACATACCTCTTCTTGTGCACAGGGTAGAACCAAGCCTTGTGAAATTATAGTAAATTTTATTATAAACAAATTTGAATTTTGTTTTTCTCCTGTTGTTGAACTATCTTTTTCTTTGAAAATTTGAACTGCCATTTTTGTCCTTAATATAAAATCTGCAAGAAAATGTTTTGCTTCCCTTTTTAGTCATGAGAAAAATGACACTATTTTCAGTAGAGTACCTAAAATGAAGGTTTTACAGAATATCTCAAGGCAGAATCCTAATACATCACTAACTTCTTCATAGGTTTTTTTTTTTTTAAATTCTCTCTCTGAATTCTGAACAAATTTTTACCCATATAGGCAAAAATGCTTCAGCTCTATTTCTGTCCATCCTAAAGGAGTCAGTTGAGTTTCAGGATTCCTTAACTGAAGAAGGAAAAGTAACAGTGTTTTTTTTATGATAATATGTGAAAAGATTATTTACCAAAAAAGAAATTCTTGGCAGTATTTCAGCCTTTACATTACATATACTTACACTCTGGTGCACTGGACTTCATCAAAGGTAGCCAAATGCTCTTTTCAGATGCTCTAAAGAGAGGCATGGGAGTCTATGGATAGTTTCAAAATTGGAAATGGTTTGACCCTTTCTCAGATTTTCCATGTGTTGCTTTCCCCCATGAGCCTGTGGCAGTGTCTGTTGAGTTCCCATTGGAGGGACATGAGAGGTACTGCAATACTTGTGCAAGACGGGGGCGTATCTCCTATGGCTTGTAAACCCTGACTTTACATGCTGCCAAACAAACTTTCCTTTCTGTGCATTTGGATTATTGTGCACCACAGTGAAAATGGATAAAATACTTTCCCCACTTCGGCTAAATGTAACGTCATAGTTTCAGCAAGGGGATACTAAGTAGTATTATGTTTTCTCTGTCAATATCCCAGACCTTGACTAAAAAATGTGCATCTCTCTGATTTTCTGAATAGTATGTCAACTGTGCTTTGTAAATGTTAAAAATGTTAAATAAAAATTCCTTTATTATATTATTATATACAATATATATCAAAATATCATGTTAGGCTAAACAGTAATAGGAAACTCTCATTCTAATATCAACATAAAGTGAACCCAACCACATATCCAAAGCCTGGTATGTCTTGTGGAGGTAGAACCTTGATAGACCTTGATCTTTGCATGAATACGAAAGAATAAAAGAATCCGTCAATTAAATAACCATCAATAAATTGTACCATTCACTTCTTTTTTATTTCCTTGGGCAATTAGTTGATTAAAAAGCAGAAAATGTGGTGTTTAGGCTTTTAGAGTAAGCTGAATAGGAAGTTTGAGGCTAGAAGATGTATAAATATGAATTTAAAGATAATCATTACATATATTCAAAATGCCTTTGTAAACTCCCTTAAATCATTCGTAGAAAAGTTTTTTGGTGGAGAACGGTGGCTCTTGCCTGTAATCCCAGCACTTTGGGAAGCCAAGGCAGGTGGGTAGTTTGAGCCCAGGAATTGGAGGTGAGCCTGGGCAATATGGCAAAACCCCATCTCTACAAAAAGTAGAAAAATTATCTGGGTGCGGTGGCATGTACCTGTAGTCCCAGGAGGCTGAGGCAGGGGGATCACCTGTGTCTGGGAGGTTGACAAGACTGCAGTAAGCTGAGCTCTTGCCATTGTACTCCAGCCTGTGTGAGAGAGTAAGATTCTGTCTCACACACAAAAAGTTTTTGCCATTGAAATTACATTAAAGAAAGAGAGACTGTCACACCACGAAGCAGGAGGGAATGAGACCCGCCACAGGAGCAAATGACGATCCCTCATGTGTTCATTGAATGGAATGGATAACTTAATACCCCAGGTTATTTAAATTATTTCTCCATTTCAAAAATAATTTTCTCCCAAATGTATACAATTGAGTTTGTGTAAGTCCAATGTGTGTCTAATGGCAGTCCATTGAATTCCTTTTTAATTACAAGTATTTATTTCCCACGATATCTTGCATCATTATTTCTCTATTATTCTTCCTGTTATATTCAGAACTACACATTTTGAAATGCAGTTTACCTATAACTATTTCATGTGGTTAATATTATCTTTTAACATAGATTATAAATTCTTTAGGAGAAAAATCTGTCGTATGTTTCTGTATTGCCCAATTTTGGGCATGCACTAAGGTAGGTTTTGCCCAGTAAATGCTGATATGGTTTGGCTCTGTGTCCCCACCCAAATCTCATCTTGAATTGTAATCCCCACATGTTGAGGGAGGGACCTGGTGGGAGGTGATTGGATTAAAAGGGCAGTTTCCCCCATGCTGTTCTCACGATAATAAGTGAGTTCTCACAAGATCTGATGATTTCAAAGTGTGGCTCTTCTTCTTTGCTCTCTCTCTCTCTCACCTGCTGCCATATAAGATGTGCCTTGCTTCCCCTTTGCTTTCCACCATGATTGTAAGTTTCCTGAGGTCTCCTCAGTCATATGGAACTGTGAGTCAATTAAACCTCTTTTGTTTATAAATTACCCAATCTCAGGTAGGATCTTTATAGCAGCATGAGAACGGACTAATACAAATACTTTCATACAGGCAGATTAATCCTGAAATCTTTGGGGACCTTCATGGGAAAAGATCTACTATTAAAAAATAAAGTACATTTTATTTCCCTATTAAATATTTCTTGCTATTTTTGATAATCCAGTATTCTATTATTCCCTTTTCTCTATCTCTCCTATTACTCCACACCTTTCAAACCCCATAGTTTCAGTTTTAGAGACTCGTTCATTCAAGAGATTTTTATTAAATGATTTCTAACTGCCAGCAGTCGTGCAGCTAACTAGATTGAGGGACATAGTTGTTTTGTATTGTTTCCAATGCATGAAACAATGGACAGAAAATTATCCTTTTATTTCTCATTTTAGACCTACAGTATTTATGGCAAACTAATCAAGGTCTATGCCAGATTCAATCTATGTGCACCTAAGTCCCTATGGGAAAATCAGAGGTTATCTTTGCACCTTTCCTCACTGGGAGTGGGTGGGGAGGAGAGGGTGGAAGTTGTTACGAGACATCCACATCCACATGGATGGAGAGTTGCCAAGTGCTTAACTGGGTTCCCGCAGAGGCCAAGGTGAGCAGGAAACAGGCTGCAGTAGTGACGCAGGGGAAACCTGGTGGAGCTGAGAAACTCCCTCACTTGACAAGAGCTGCAGAATTAATGGCCAATACCAGCAAGAAAGAGTTTAAGACCTTGACTGGCTCTTACAATGTCTAAGTGATCTACTTCCAGATCAAAACTGCCTTTAATTAATAGAATTATCACCTGCCCTACTAGCCTAAGGGTAGTAGAGTATTGGCCTAGGAGAAATTGAAGGTATTGTGGGCAAATCAGGTCAGAAAAACTTTTTATTTTTTCTAGTGACCAGCATAGTTGCTTCTATGAAGTAGTATTTCAGATATGCAAAGAAGGCCCACATATACCCCCAACAGCTTGCAAATGAGGTAATTCTACCATTAGGCTACCTTCTAAACCTGTATTTTCCAAATCCATTCCTTATAATTCTAATTTGAAATGCAAATGTTTAGATGTGTGAATATTTAGTTCATTTGGACATAACATCTACGTCTTCCATCTTCCAGTCCCACACACATCTTTGGGAATGGAAGAAACTAGGAAGGAGAGAAAATAATGAGCAAGAATGGGGAAAATGAAGGAGAGAGACGTGACTCAAGAGTGGAT
Organism: Chlorocebus sabaeus; assembly: GCF_047675955.1. NCBI lineage: Eukaryota > Metazoa > Chordata > Mammalia > Primates > Cercopithecidae > Chlorocebus > Chlorocebus sabaeus. Next base: position 37,076,593 of record NC_132907.1, read on the forward strand.
GGGAAAGGGAGCTGGAGAAAGAAAAATAAACACAAATGCTGGTTTTATAAGCTCATGAAGACAACTGCATCAAGATCAACTGAATTAGGAACTATCAGAGAGAGAAGTGGCAGCTTAACATCCTTGGGCAAATATAAAATGTGAAATAGGCATATAGCTTTATGATGGAGAACACCATGATTCTAAGATTCCTTCAAAGTTTGAAACCTTGAAAAAGTTGTAAAAGTTCTTTGCTTTAATTTTTGCACTAAAAATCCATTACACAAATTTGACATTCATTTTTATTTTACTTGAGAATCTCAAACCGTGGTATGTCCTGTACTTACTGTTATTATTTTACTTTGGTGGCTTCAATAAGTAAGATGAAAAATAACAGAAGCGAAGTGATTGCCAAACTTACATTTACCTTCATTCATTCACGCAACCCTTCCTTCCTTCATTTATTCACTCGGTCATTAAGTATCTATTGAGCTTAGGTCAGTATTTGAGGTGAGGTGGTGAGAATGATGGGAAAATCTAGGCAGTGTACCTTATAAAGTTTTCAGTTTGCCATTAATCATGTAATTGTGAAAATAAATAATTACCAGCTTAAGAAGCATCTACAAGGGAATCTTGACATTCTTTGAGGGAACAGGTTGATTTTGATATTTTGGTGTCAGCACTGTGTCAGAAGATGAGAGGTTTTGTTTAGGAACCACCGTTAACTTTTATTTTACTTTTTAGAAAAGTATTTTTATCTAAATAGGCAAATAAGCCTTTGTTGATATTTAAAGTAGTTTTATTTATTTATATGTTTTTTAAAAAAGCCAGTAACTCACCTATATTAATATCTCTGATACAATAAGATAATTTAAATAAAACCAAGAAAATCAGTTCATTTGGACGTGACATTTTTTTCCTTTGGGCAGTCTAAGTTTACATTTCTGTGAATATGTTAGAATATTCTGAATGTCCTAATGAGCACATAGCCACCAATAAATTAATTTATAACATATGATAATGCTACTTACTTTCATTTTTGAAATCTTGTTATCCTTATAAAGATTTGCCAGACCCAACTAGAAACATCTCCTATTTAAAGAGGTGGACTAAAGCAGAGAGGTCTTGATGTTGAAAACTCTGTCCCTTCAAAATAAAATCTGTGATCACTTTTACCTTTCTATGACATTCTTATGCCACTTATTCTTCCATTTCCTTTTGTTCTTTCTTAGTGCTGTGTGTGACTAATGCAATTCAGCTGGGCCTGTAGTCATGGAAACTGTAAGAAGGCACAAATATCAGCATATTCACTTGTGGGCATCTATCCCATCACCCGTACCTGTCAGTCTCTTGGCCAGTAAAATATACTTTATTAGGAATATGAGATGGCGATGCATGTGATTGTCTTTTATCTTTGTAAACTCCCTGCTTCTTTTTAAAAGGAAATAGTGGTGTTTTATGAATTATTAATATCCCTGTGCTGCCTTGGGGCTCCCAAGGAGAAGGTGTCATATTCAGAGATAAAGTCAGATTTGCTGTTTCAGTGAAAATGTTGAAGAACTGCACAAAACATATCTAATTGGTATGTATTTGTTGAACTCATTCCTGGGACACAGACTGTTGTGGAACTATTTCATTCAATCAACACTTTATATAATTAAAGCAGTTTGAAAAACCATTCATTCATGTATAAGAGATTATTTGATAATGTCATTGGATAACAAGAAATTTACTACCAATCAGTGACTTTGAGAAATTTTGTTTTATCTTATATGAAAACAAAAGATATACCTATCAGAACAATTTTGTTCTTATTTCACTTTAATTAGTTGCTCCTTCCATGCTGGCCAATTACCTTTGCCCTCATTCTAAATGAGTGGTTTCTTTCCTCTCCATCGATAATTTATTTGATTTCCTTACTATTCTTTATTTCTTTAGTCTACAATTCCTTTCATTTGCTTTGATTTCTGGTTCATAGAATCATGGAATATTAGAATTGAAAGGGTCTCATGGGTGATTCAATTCAACGCATAAATTTTACAACTCAGACAAACAGCCCAGCCTCTTGTGGAACAGCTTTCTTACCATCTCCCCTTTGATCGTAGGCAATTGAAACATAGTATGTCCCAGAATGAACTCTTACATTTTCCCAAGCCTGCTCCTCCCACAGTGTTTCCAATAAAACAAATGTTACAGCATTGCCCAGGCCAAAACTCCCGAGGCCACCCATGACTCCTCTTTTTCCCTCTCAGCCTGACATTCAACCCATCAACCAGTATTAATTCATTTCTCAGCACAAACACGAATGCCATCTTTAAAAAGATGCCATTGCTGACTCCCAGTCCACACCCCACTCTATCTCCTCACAAGGACTTACTTGTCTTTGTGGAGCTTCTACCCTGTATATTGGTTGGCTGAATTATTGTCACCATATTATAATGTAAACTCCTTTAGGGCAGGGACTTTGCATACCTTGTTCACCACTGATTCCCCTGCTGCGGAATAGTGCTGATGCAGAGGATATACTCAATAAAGTACAACCGAAAAGTTGAATAATTCTGCTAGCTGAGGCTCTGAGCAGTTACATTATGTCACTGTTTAGCAGCAAAGCTGGAAAGAGAATCTGAAAATTCTGTCTCCTCTAGTGCTTTCCCCTCTGTAAAACACTGTCTCCCAATGTTCTCTTGCTCCTATCCACTTAATGTTTTGTTCACTGTATAACTTTTTGCTTTCAAATATAAAGAGCAATTACACATTATATAGTTTTATGGTGCTTCACTGGTTGTTTATTCTTCCTGACCATGACCTTATTTCACAAGATCTAGTGAAGCCATGCTTTCCTGTTCATTCCGAGCATAGTTGACAGCCCCTAAAGATTCCCTAAAATCTTAGAACCTTTGTAGAACAAATGGTTTTTATATTGCAAACCAGTGTCTTGCATTCTGTATACAGTCCACTGATATATTGTTGGATGGAACCATTAAGATATTACAATCTGAGGCCTGGCACGGTGGCTCATGCCTGTAATCCCAACACTTTGAGAGGCCGAGGCGGCTGGATCATCTGAGGTCAGGAGTTCAAGACCAGCCTGGCCAACATGGTGAAATACCCCATTTCTACTAAAAATACAAAAATTAGCTGGGCATGGTGGCGGGTGCCTGTAATCACAGCTAGTTGGGAGGCTGAGGCAGGAGAATCACTTGAACCTGGGAGGCAGAGGTTGCAGTGAGCCAAGATCACACCATTGCACTCCAGTCTGAGTGACAGAGCGAGACTTTGTCTCAAAAAAAAAGGAGATTACAATCTGAGACTCAGAGTACTCTTCCAGTCTTGGCAGAATTCAGTTCCTGTGTTTGTACAGCTAGAGGCTACTTCTCTCTATAGGCAGTTCACAGCACAGCTTTTGTGGAATTCCAGGCCAGCAGGAGCACATCTCTTTGATTGTGTCCTCTGCAACCAGCAAGAGAAAACTCTCTTAAGAGCTTGACTGATTAGGTCAGGGCCATCCTTGCTATTTTCCCTTTTGACATGTAACTGTCATGAGAGTGATATCTCATTATATTCATAGGTTCTATCCACACTCAAAAGGATTATATGCAGCATGTACACCAGGGGATGGACTCTTGGGGGCCACCTTAAAATTCTGCCTAAGACTTTACAATTTCCAATGAGTCAAAATTACTGAGGGTAGACAGAGAAATAAATAAGCCAAAAGAGAGAATAAAAGTCCAAGTACTAAAAACAGACATATAGACCATTGTAACAGAATAGAGAGCCCAGAAATAAACCTGCATACCTACAACTATCTGTTCTTTGACAAAATCAACAAAAATAAGCAATAGGAAAAAGACTTCCTATTCAATAAATGATGCCGGGATAACTGGCTGGCCATATGCAGAAGAATGAAACTGGACCCCTACCTCTCATCATATATGAAAATTAACTCAAGATGGACTAAAGATTTAAGTGCAAGACCTCGATCTAGAAAAATACTGGAAGAAAACCCAAGAAATACCCTTTTTGACACTAACCTTGGGAAAGAAATTATAGCTAAGTCCCCAAATGCAATTGTAAAAAAAATCAAAATTTGAGAAGTGGGACCTAATTAAACTAAAGAATTTCTGCACAGCAAGATAAATTATTAACAGAGTAAGTAGCCTAAAGAATGGGAGAAAATATTCACAACCTATGCATCTGACAAAGGTCTAATATCCAGAATCTCCAAGCAACTAAAATAAAGCAATGAGCAAAATTCAAAAAAATACAATTAAAACCTGGGCAAAGGACATGAACGGATACTTCCCAAAATAAGACATGCAAATGGCCAAGAAACATATAAAAACATATGACTAGTGCTCAGCATCATTAGACATCAGAAAAATGCAAATCAAAACCACAGCGAGGTACCATGTCACACCAGTCACAATGACTGTTATCAAAAAGTCAAAAAAAAAAAACAAAAACAAAAAACAACAACAAAAAAAACAAAACCAAACCCAGCAGATGATGGTGAGGCTGCAGAGCAAAGAAAATGCTTATATGCTGTTGATGGGAACACAAAGTAGTTCAGCCATTGTGGAAAGCAGTTTGGAGATTTGTCAAAGAACTTAAAATAGAACTACCATTCAACCTAGCAATTTCACTGCTGGGTATATACTCAAAGGAAAATGATTCATTCTATCAAAAAGACACATTCACCCATATGTTCACTGCAGCATTATTTATAGTAGCAAAGATGTGGAATCAACCTAGGTTCTCATTAACAGTGGGTTGGATAAAGCAAATGTAGTACATTTACACCATGGAATACTATGCAGCCATAAAAAACACAAAATAATGTCTTTTGCAGCAACATGGATGGAGCTGGAAGCCATCATCCTAAGTGACCTAACAAGAACAGAAAACCAAATATTGCATGTTCTCACTCGTAAGTGGAAGTTAAACATTGAATATACTTTAGTGTAAAGATGGAGCAAAAGACACTGGGGACCACTAGACAGGGGAGGGAGGGAGAGAAGCATGGGCTGAAGAACCACCTGTTGGGTACTATGCTTGCTGCCTGGGTGACAGGATTGTTGGGACCCCAAGCCTCAGTATCACGCAATTTATTCATGTAACAAACCTGCATGTGTGCTCTTTAATCTATAATAAAAGTTAAAAAATTATACAAAGTCCAGCTATGGATTATATTCAAAATCTTTTCAAACTGGAATGTTTCTCTTTCCCTCAGCATCTTCATTTAGTGTGTAAGTTGAGATGCTATTTGGTGTTAACAAAAATATGTCGTATGCTGATTAGTTAGGGAAATTTGCAAACTGGTGTTTGTTTATTTGTTTTAAATTGCATCACCATTCAGGGTCTTGAATAATCCTGTGGAATCTTTAATAAGAAGCATTTTCCAAACTTATTTGACCAAGGAACTTATTTTCATTCTGGTGTTGGCTGACATTTAGTTGGCCTTCACAAAATGGTTATGCTGGTTGTTTACTGGCGGGATTCTTTCTGATTAATCAAGTTTTCTTTCTGCCTGTTGGATGACTTTCAGGCACCTAAATATTTTTGATATCATTCCTGCCCCAGAGCTGCAGTTCTTAACTGTGGCTTCATATTAGAATCATCCAGGGAAGCTTTTAGAAATGACTAGTGCCTATGTCACTGGGTCCCAACACCAGATACTAGAAAATAGCTCTGTCATATAAACATATACTGAAGCAGAGGCTTCTGGTATTTAATGCTTCAAGTATTGAAGAGTAATCACCACCCCTACACTTGTGGAGGATATACTGTATATTAGGCATTATGCTAAATAACTTGAAGCAATGGCATTTTATTTAATTTTCACCATAATTCTATGAGGTCAAGATTATTAGATCTATTTACAAAAGAAGAAATTAGAAATTAAAGGACTTAAGGGACTTGTTCAAGGTCCACAGAGTGGAGACAGTATTTGCAACTAGTTTGGACTGTCTCCAAAACTCATGCATTTTTAAATTATTCTCCTACATTGTTTAGTAAATTGGACTTTTATCAAAAGAGCACAATATACAATCTGCAATCATTTTTAAAGAGCTCCTCTCTTTCTGGGCCCGTGGTTACATGATGACACAGAAATAAAAACACTTTGCCAGAATTTTGGCATTGTCGCTCATCAAAGCAGGAAATCCCAGTCTTGTTGAGTTAAGAGCATGGAGCTATCTCAGGATAAAGAGAATGGACAGAACACAGGCCAAGAATGGAGCTCGCCCAGTAGACATTTCCAACTGGTTAAAATATGCTTCCTTTTAACACCATGTTGAGCATGTAGTTGTTTTCCAGGCAAGTTCCATTAGTGCCTGCCAGGGAGAGCAGGCTATTCTATCATCTGTTAAAGGAGGACCTTTTAATTTCTGCCCATTCTGACTGATTTCAACATGGTATATACTGATGGAGATTTGGGGTTTCACTTCTGGACATCAAGATCCAATAAAATAAAAAATATTAATGTTTATTGCTTTTTTTTTTTTTTTTGGCCTTTTAAGAAACTCAGTAACTACACATGAACTCCAGTTTCAGCTACCCAAAGCTGAGACATTACATTAATATTTACATTTTGAAAATACCTTTCTTTCAGACATCCTTTAGTGTGCCACACATATCTTCTCTCGTCAACACTTATATTATCTCTAGGAGATGAAAAGTCTTGGGTCCTCCTGGTAGGCACAGAAATGATAATAAAATCACAAAAAGGCTGAGGAAAAGGAAGCCTGAATTCACTCTGTTTCCTTTAGTAAATACATAGAGTGTAATTACAGTTTCCCTCTATCTTGCAGAAATGTAATGAACAGGATGGATTGAAGGTAATCTTGGTTAACCTGTAAAAAGTAAGTGTTCTTGATTCAGTTTAGATCAATAAACTTTTATTTTATTTTATTTTATTTTAATTTACTTATTTATTTATTTTGAGATGGAGTCTCGCTTTGTCACCCAGGCTGGAGTGCAGTGGCGCGATCTCGGCTAGCTGCAAGCTCCACCTCCCGGGTTCATGCCATTCTCTTGCCTCAGCCTCCCTGGACTACAGGCACCCGCCACCTCGCCTGGCTAAATTTTTTTTTTTTAATTTATTTTTATTTTTTATTAGAGACAGGGTTTCTCCGTGTTAGGCAGGATGGTCACGATCTCCTCACCTTGTGATCCGCCCGCCTAGGCCTCCCAAAGTGCTGGGATTCCAGGCATGAGCCACCATATCCGGCGTAAATCAATAGACATTGTATTGAACATCAGGGCGTGGTGAGGTTAGTAAAAATAAACAATCGTCAACCTCCATTTTCTGGAAGCCCAAAATTTAGGTGAAAGCAAGGTAGATAATTGAGGTATCTGGGAGAATTTCATAAGTTTTATTTTAAAAATAAAGGCACAAAGTGCTTTCGGGAGGTCGTAAAGTTGATACTAGAGCTTTAAATCTAACTGTAACATTTAGTTGAATGAATAAATGCCTTAATTTCAGGTGAACCTCTAGTTTTATCATTCAATTGCCCATAATAAGAACAACCTTCAGGAATGTCCTAAAGACAAACTAAAGACCTGGCTAATGAATGTGAAAAATGCTCTTGAAAATGGAAGCTCTTTTATATTGGTTGTTGCTGTTATTATTAATGCTTTTGGTACCTCAAGGATCCAGGGAGGCTTCAGAGAAGAGGGAATATCAGAAAGGTAGATGTCTTGGTCCCACAGCCCACTGATTATTAATAGTTGTTTACTGAAATTCAAATGTAACTGGGCATTCTGTGTTTTATCTGGCGAATCCATCTTGAACCTACTTGAAATCCAACATTGGGCGAGTCTTCCAGCAAGAGTGTGAGCCAGGCTGTGTGCACTGGAGATTTTCTTGTTGTTCATACCTTCCTACTTCTTCATACTTCATACCCTAGCATCAATAGGTCAGTTTCTTTTTCAATAGAGCATTTTGCTGATTCATGCTTGACTGGTACTTCATTGTGGGTCCATAGATCACAGGGCAGATGACTAGGCAAGAATGCGCTTCATCACTCTTGCTCTCAGAGAGAAAGAAAGAGAGCTGGAAATGCCCTTGGAAAGCAGTCTCCACAGCTACCTGGGTCATCTAAATTTGCTACATTCCAAAGGAATGACTGCAGCCGAGTGTGATTTTCATCTGCACTTGGGAAAATCCCCCTGAAGGAACCTGATACTTTTAATCTAAACACTGGGCAAACTAGCTGTTACTGTATCTGAATGATTTGTAAGCAAATGTTCCTACTTTCTGAAGCTTATGATTTTATTTTATTTTATATTTGTTTTTTCCTCTCTGAATGAAAAGTACCACATTAGGAAGTCAGTGTTTGTGTGTGTGATTTTTGTTTTAATTGTTTTTGTTTTTATTCTCAAATGAAAGTACCCTGCCAGTAATCATTGGTGTTTTGGGAAGACAACCGGAAGCAATGCAGTCTCCATATCTTGGAGTGAATGGGCTTTATGTTCAGGCAGCCATCTGTGGAAGTGGGAACCTGGAGTCAGATCGTGAAGCTACCTGTTCATGGTAAGGATACGGTTTTTTATTTAGCTTAATTGTTACAGAGCAATAAAAATAACAGTTTCTAAAGACGCTTTCATGAATATTATACATACCTGTGAGAAAATGATAATTGGCTCCATGAAGAAGTTTTAAAAAAATATTGCTAAATTTGCGGCAGCATTGAGTGAGATCTTAACAGAGCATAATGATGAAAGGTCTCTGTACTTCTACGGAGTCAGCCTTGGTGCCCCCATTGAGGAGAAGTGAAATGACTACCGTATGTTCAGCAACTCTCACTAACAAATGGCATTCCAGATCACCTGACTACTCCCCACAGCGCTACCTCTCCAAACATTTGCTGTAAATGCTCTTGAGAACGTTACAAATAGGGGAACATTTTCTTGAATAAACTTTATTTGGTATGACCATAAAAATCACTTGTTTCAGAATTCTGGGAACTTTCTGGAGGTATTGTGCAGTGAGGGAATTGTATTTGCTGATCCCTGTAACCATGCTTTTGGAGTTAAGTGCCTTCTGCCAGACACCTGCCATGGCAGGAAACATATATCTTAGAAGTGAACAAGATAGGTGCCTGCTCTTACAAGGTAATTTGTGCTGGCTCCAACCCTACCATGAAATCAGTTAAAGAGAGAGCAACTTCGTCTGCAAAATGGCTTGCATCAAAACCTATGTAGGCCAAGAACATTGCTAATGGCATAAACTTTTGCAATTTTTATTTTCAAGTCACTCAAGATTTTAGGGACAGAGCAGTGTGATGGCTTAAAAACTGAAAAATTGTCTCTCCATTTCGCTAATACGCCTAGTGCTACAGGCTTACAATCAATTATGGACACGGGTGTATACATTTTAGGTGGTAGCCTAAATGTATAAAAAAATGTATAAAATGTATAAAAAGTGACTTCATGCACATTAAGTTAGTTAATTTAATGTACCAGATTGAAGTAAAGAAAAGTCTCATTTTTCCAATTTTTTTTCAGATTGCTTTTTGTTCATGTATAGACACACACACACATATACACCCTTTTCTAAAAACAAAGTGCTAATCAACAAAGGAAACTTTGAAAATGGAAACAAGTCTCCAGGGTTCTTGATTACTAGTTTGTTTCTAACTTGTTCCCTTAGTACTTCATTAAAAATAGGAACATTTAAATCTAACAATAATAATGTAGCTTTCTCACTGGAAAAAAGTAGGAATCATAATTAGTCATACCAAAGAGTGGTAGCCACCCTGCCTTGGTAAATGTAGAACTAAGTAAATTCCTGAGTGTTCTTTCTCTAAAGATCCTGGAAGGTTGTATATCATTCAATAAACTTATTTCAGATAGTTGCTATAAAGAGTTTTCAGGTTTCTGACCTAAAGCTGTTTTCCTGGAAGGGGGAGATAGCATATGCATAAATAATTACAACACAAATCTGGTGTGAAGGTGATGGGACCAACTCACCCATTAGGCAGGGATGGAAGGCCTAGTACCATGATGCATTTAGGAGCCCATAAAACGTTTCCTTTTAATTTTTTTTTAAATAAGAAGAAAAAATTAAGTATCATCATAATAATGAATATATAATAAAAAAATCAGCCTAGATTTCGTTTAGGTTCATACCAATTAGTTATAAAATATCATTTTTAATATTTTATTATGAAGAGGCTGATAAGGCAGAAAGTTCCAACGGCCTGTGAAAGTCATTCAGCAGACCCTGGGGCACTGCAGACTCAAAATTGGTCAAGCCCTATAGGGGTTCAGAGGATGAAAGTGGACTCATACAGCATTTAAAAACCACATGAATAACTCAGGATAAAGATCTCCCCATCTCAACTTCCTTAACTTCATCACATCTGCAAAGACTCCCTTTCTTTCATGTCAGGTATCATTTATAGGTTCCAGGGACTAGGACGTGGCTGTCTTTGGGGAGGGGACTTTTTTTTAGCCTGCCACTGTGGAAGAAAGTCAAAGGTTTTGGAGACTGTGTCACCAGAAAAAGAGTGATATTAATAAAAACAGTGAGGCCAGGCAAGTGATTGGATTAGACAGAGAAATGGAAAAGTTTGGTTTTGGAAGTACTCAGTCTGAAGCGTTGGCAGAATATCCAAATGCACAATTCCAGAAAGCAGTAAGAAGCATGTGACAGGAGCTCAGAGGGTATCAGAGACACAAATGTAGGCTAGGTGTGGTGGCTCATGCCTGTAATCTCAGCACTTTGGGAAGCTGGTGTGGGAGGATGGCTTGAGCCCAGGCGTTTGAGGCTGCAGTGAGCCATAATTGCACCACTGCACTTTAGCCTGGGTGACAGAGCAAGACCCTGTCTCAACAGCAACAACAACAACAACAGCAAAAAGATAATGATTTAGCATGTGAGTGGGAAGATATGGTGAGGCTGAAAAAGTCACCAATGGAATATGACCTGAAGCCCTAGGGTTAGGCCTCACCTCTACATGCAGTGTGTCCTTTCTGTTTGTATTTCCTTTCACTTAGGTGCAAGATAGTACACATTCAGGATTGCACGGGATAATTCCTTCCAAGCTCTTGCTTATTTCTTTGATTCCCAGCTGTTCTCAAGACTAAGTCATGGTTCCTCTGTCTTTTAGATTCCATTTAGTTCATTCTTCTCCCTTTCCTCCTCCATTGTACACCCACTTCTCTCAGATCCACCCTTCTACTGATGTTTTCTATTGTGCTCTCTGCAATGTCTAGTTTATTAAATGCCCTAATTTTTCTAGGCTGAGTGTCCTAATAGGAAAAAACTGTCTTATCACTTATACTATAGAGTTCCTCTTCTCCCTATTTCCTGTATCAAAGGCGGAACATGGGTTCACCTGCTCCTCACTTTTCATTGTCCTGTTAAGTCATTTAAATCCTAATATCACAATTATCTTCATTTTGGGTGTAGAAACCCTTTTTGTAGCCTTACCACTCATCACTTCCAAAAGTCTCGTCTGTATATGTCAGAATTTGCCTTCAATTTCCTCCAAAATTTTAGTAGAGAAATTCCACTTGTCCATTTCATCCGTATCTTGCTATTGTGTTCATCAATTCTCAACTGCATGTTCATAGTTTCTTTAAAGCCTCCTTTCAACTTTACTGCTCTTCCTCCTCATTTCTTTTCAAAACATTTTCTTTTAACCCGTTACCTCTTCATTCTACATTTAAGCTAGTTTGGAGTCCAGTTTTCAAGTGCTTCATCTTGTTTATTGAAACCTCTGGCTATACTTGGAGCTCTAGCTAGAACATCATGATATGAATTGAGTGTATTCAATGGTCCAGACCTTGTGCTTAGTACAATAGAGATACAAGATGAGTCAGACATAGTCCTAGCACTCAGTAAGTTCAGTCAAGTAGGCAAGATGAGTACATACGTAGCCACTTTGTATGTAGAGTACATTTAGTACCAGAATGGAGTGCTAAGTCATAAGGAATTTCAGAGGATAAAGAAATTGCTTTAAAGAAGAAAGGTTAGTGAAGGCTTAAATGAGAAGAAGGCTTTTAGTTAAGGAAGATTTAATTATGGAAGGAAAGAGAATAGGATATTCCAAACTGAGGGATATGATGGGGAGAATAAGAAAGGTAAGAAATGTGAAGGACATTAGTATTTCAGTTTCATAGGACACTATGATACAAAAACAGAAAACGCTGGAGAGGTAGGAGAGGTAGATCTGTGCTAAGTTTCATAAAGCATTACAGTTAAGTTTTTATCTTACTTGATAAGAAATGTGGAATCATATTGAAGATTTTTAAGGAGGGAAATACACTTATTCAATAGAAAATCAGTTCATTACATACTTATTACACGCATTTTGTATTTAGGCACTGTCTGTAATACGAGTGGATACAATTCTATGGCATGACATCCGATTTTAATCAGCTCAATTTTAGTAGAGGAGGCAAGACAAGCATATATATAGTTAATATGTCTGAATATTCTCCTAATGATAGAGTTGTTTATGAAGTATAATTTAAGCCTAAAGAAGTTAGAATTTTTGAAGAAGCAAGGACCCCTTTCCAGAACTGCATTTGGGAAAGTAATGTGGCAAAAGTTTTTAGGAAGGTTTGAGAAAGTCAGATGATAGAGGCAGAGAACTTGGTTTATAATAAACAGTAATCAAAACAAGGGGTAATCAAGACCTGAGCTAGTAGGGTAACTTTTGGAAAGGATGTGAGAGGCACTGAAGAGGATCACCTCATATGATTTGACAACTATTTACACTGGAGTGAGGGAGGAAAAAAAGTGATAGAGTTAATGAGATTAGCCACAAGGTTTCCCCTCTCGCTGTCTAGTTAAAGAGTTTTGCTAATGAAAATGAAAAGGCTGAAGGCTTGTATTGGTTGCAAATTGGAATTGGTTTGGACTTGTTGAGTTTATAGTGATATAGAATATCTAGTTGGGGTGTTCAAATGTAGTATTGGAGTTAAGAAGGTCAATCAAGACTAGAGATGCAGATTTTGGGGATAGTTCTAGAAAGACTTGTTTAAACTTTTGGAGAAGACGTGATCATGGAGAAAGAAGAAGAGTCAAGGAAAGATCTTGGGTAACACCCACATTTATTCACCTGGAAGAGAAGTCAGAAAGAACTTAAGTAAAAGCCAGGGAGATAAGAGTAGAACCTAGACAGTATGTCATAAAGAGAGGAACTCTGCTATGGAAGTGCTCAAAGGAGAGAGGTCAAAGAGGTCAAGGACTAAGCACAGGCCACTGCATTTAGTTTCTCTATGCTCCCTGGCTACCTTTGAAACAATAGTCCCAGTAAGTTTTGAGCTAGAGCTGTGTTTTGAGGATTGGCTAACTGCCAATCACTAGAGGAGTAAGATAAGACTATTTTCAAGGTTTTGATAAGGGATGGCCAGGAGAGAAAAAATGATAGCTTGGTTTAGCTAAGGATAATAATAAAAATAACAACTGGGCACTTACAACATGGCAGACACTCTTATAAGTGTGTTATATGCATTTACTCTTGCAAGACTCATAATTCTATGATGTAGATTATTTGTGTTACTTTCATATTACTAATCATTCAACTGAGGATTAGAGAGGTAAAGTAACTTGCCCAAGACAATATAGTTAGTGACTGATCGACAGAGCTGGGATTCAAATCCAAGTAGGACTGATTTCAAAGCTCACTCTTCTAACCACTGTACAAACTGCCAGTGCATCTGTGAATTTGGGGAAAAAGGGTGAAAATGATGGAAAAAGACAAGACAGAGAGATCAGTTCCAGAGGTGGCCAGCCTTCTCAGTGCCGTCCTCATTAACAACAGATCCCAAATTCCCATGCTTTTTTGATCCTCTTCATGTCTGTTATTCTGTATTCTAATCTTATGTCACCCCAACTTTCTTGTTTTTCAATTTCTTCTTCCAATTTTATTGATAAAGTCGGTAAATTATGCAGAGTTAGTTCACTGCTTGTTTAGTTATTAACTTTAGCTCTTTCCGCTATTACCTAGACATTTTTTCCTGTTTTCTCCGTGGGTTACCTCATTTATTCCCTGCAACAACCATGGAAAAACTTTATTTTCCAAACAGCAAGAAGTTTACATCTTGACCATCTCTAGTAAATCCTGTACACTGTTTCCAGATCAATGTTCTTGAAGAGTCTTGATGATATCTTGAGGAAATCTGAAGTTTCCTCATTACGTATGAGACTTCTATTCAAATTCCTCACCACGTTATTCAAAGCACTCTTAAGTTTATCCTGACCTTTTAATTTCTTCTACTTACTGCTTTCCTACATTCTAAGCCAACCAGAATACTCATCATGTCTGGAAGACTGGCTGGCTTTTCTTCTTCGGGACACTGCCCAAGCCATTCCCTCTGTCCTCTTGCCCATCCTCTCTTTCATTTTCATTTATTGAAATGCTAGCAATCCTTCCACTCTAAAGTCAAATGTAACCTCTTTCAGAAATATGATTACCCCAGTAAGAAAACTGCTACTCACTTGAACTCAAAATACAATAGGCAAAACACAGATCTTATCCTTATAGAATTCCCATACCATCGCCTTTGCACCTACTTGGGATAATGAACCAGCTTCGAAGTGTCACAGAGAAAGTGAAACAGGGGAACTTATCTAAATGTTCCTAGCTTTCGTATGTCCCCAAGTGTTTTGAGAGTGTGTTGTTGGCCTACTTTTGTCTTGAATTTCCTGTGGAATTTAACACAGTGACTTGTCCTTAGAAGACTCAATAATGATTTATCGGGTGAATGAATGATGCATTTAGATATTGACTTGCTTCTATTTTTTATTTTTATTTTGGATTTTTTTGAGACAGAGTCTTAATATGTCACCCAAACTGGAGTGCAGTGGCGTGATCATGGCTCACTGCAGCCTCAACCTCTCCAGGCTTATGTGATCCTCCCACCTCAGCCTCCTGAGTAGCTGGGACTACAGGCGCATGCCACACACCTGGCTAAATTTTGTATTTTGTATAAAGACAGGGTCTCACTATGTTGCCCAGGCTGGTCTCAAACTCCTAGCCTCAAGCAATTCACCTTCCTTAGCCTCACAAAGTGCTGGGATTACAAGCGTGAGCCAGCACATCAGCTTGAGTTGCTTTTAGATATAGAGTTATGGACTAGATCAATAGATTGTTGATTCTATTTTGATGTGCAAAGGAAACTTCAAAGATAAATTTTATCAGTACAGTAGTTCGTTTCTGCAATACATAGTAAGTTTTTCTATGAATACTGCCAACTTCTTGTAGGTAATGAAGACCAAGTTGCATCACCATTCATGTGATAGTAAAGACCTAAGTCATTAGACAATGTCAACAAATAGAATACAATTTATTTTTATAAGGAGGAAAAAAATTGGAGAAAAATTTGAATCCCAAACTCATAAAATATATAATGTCATTTTCTGTCAAGGTTTATACATTTTATGAATTCAGAAAGAGTTATTTTTTTGATTTGTAACTTTATGAACTATAACAAATTGAAAATGAATCTGAGTGAAAATATAATAGTTCCAATTGAGTTTGTATCTACCAAGGCCTTTTATTTTTTAAAATGGATAACATTGGTGCCTTACACAAATTAAATTGGACTTTGCACATTTCATCCTGCTAAAGTGCCAGGTGATTTCATTTTGAATCAAAATTATGTAATTATGTTGAGTGTTCAAAGTGCATTTGAGTGAATTATATAAATTCCATGATGGTCATTTTGTTTGCAGTAAACAATTTTTTCCCATGGTCTCTTTAAAGGAAATAAATCCAAACTATTAAACTAATTACAATTAAACATCAAGTAATTGGAACCTAAAATTGGGTAATATTTGCTGCAATCAGCTTTTATAAGAAAGAAGCAAATAAGAAAACTGTAAATTGGAAACAACTTATCATTCCTGCTCATGCAACTTTCATGGTATGTCTTGGATCAGGTACCAAGAAATTCCATCTTTATTGCTCTAACTTCATCTTCAATCTTGTTTATTCAATAAAAATTTATTTATTGAAGGCCCTCTAGGTCATACACTATAAATTTATGTTGAAAAATTAATATTTATAACAAACATTCTTAGATTCTGCAAGGACTTCAAAGAAACATTGAATTATATTCAGTATATATAGAGAGGCAAGAATATGGATCATGGGAACCGTAAAAAAAGTACCTCTCAGATCTCCTACTTCAAGGAGCATGATTGACTAATGGTACCAGCTGCTGTCCCTCTATATCCAAGGATATGCTTTTCATGAGCTGCTTCCAGCCAATGGCAGAGCATGACTGGGGTCTTGGTGCAGGCCATTTCTGCTATATGTAAGACTCTTCTGATAGGCATCTTTGGCTCAGGTCTTCCCATTGGACTCTCTGTGGTGTGAAACTCTTCCAACATACTCCTCTCTTCCCTCTCTTCTGCCCACGTAAAACTTTCATGGCAGTCTGATGGCTCTCTCACATTCTCTGTCCCCTTCCTGGTTATCCTCCATAGGCTTTCCTATAAATCTTTTGCATATCTTTACCATCTTGGAATTCACCTTACAGAAACCTGAACTAACTCCTGGATCAACAAATGCTGTGGCTCTCAAAGCCTTGCTCCTTGATGTGCAACAGAACTTTGACTTCAACTGAGACCCACCAGAATCTGCATTTTAGCAATATATCAGGAAATTCCTATGTCTGGCAAGTTTGAGAAGCATTGTGCTAAGTGAATGGACCAATCCAAACAAATTAACCATGTAAATAAATCCCATTATCTTTCTTTTTTTTTTTTTCTTTTTTGTCTTCTTCATTTTGTTTTGTTTTTACGACAGAGTCTCACTCAGTTGCCCAGGCTGGAGTATAGTGGCATGATCACAGCTCAGTGCAGCCTCCACCTCTGTGGACTTGGGTCATCCTCCCACCTCAGCCTCCCAAGTAGCTGGAACTATAGGCATGCACCACCAGGTCCAGCTAATTTTTCTATCTTTTGGTGGAGATGGGGTTTTGCCATGTTGCTCAGACTGGTCTTGAACTCCTGGACTCAAGCAATCCACCAATCTCAGCCTTCTAAAGTGCTAAGATTACAGGCGTGATTCAACATGCCTGGCCCTCGTTATCTTAATAATCCCAACATTTACTAGGAATTTCTGTAACCAGAACACCTCTATAATCTGCTTAGTGATATTTTGTTGCAGTAAATTTAAATAATGGCAGGAAGATTACAGTACAGCTTCTTTGTTCAGTGAGGTGAATCCACTCTTCTCAACCTTCAGTTCTATGAGGCCAGGTGTGCAGCTTCATGCTATTTATTTTCTCCTGGCTTTATTTGCAGGCTCACCAACTACATAATGATCACCTCCAGTTCATCCCTCAGCTGACCAGAGACTGTTCACCAGCATACTACTTTAGAGATTTTTGTATTTTACATATATTCATACTAGACTATGGTAGTAATTCTAGATTGCCTATACCAACAAGAAGTCGCCCTTATCCTTAGGAAGAAAATCCAGATTTTTCGTGGCTGCTCACATCACCACCAGCAAAAAACAAACGAACAAACAACAATAACAAACCAACCTCAACAACAGCAACCACAACAAAAAACCCGCAAACAAACTATATTTTGTAGTGTTCCTGGCTGTTAGTGTGAGTGTAAATGGAAGTGTTGTATGTGATTGTCAGGAAGCATTCTTAAAAGGAAGGGCACACTCTTCTCCGCTTCCTTCCTCCTGCTCTGTGGAATCAGGCTATAATAGCTACATTTCCAGCAGCCATCTTGGACACTGAAACAATGCATCCAGAAACAGCAAAACAGGAGGGGCTTGAATTTCTTATGACCTTGGAGATGCCAGATCAGTCCTACAAGGGCTCCTGAGGAATTCTTTCATAAGGGGAAAGAACCTTCTGTTGCTCCTAAACCACTATTATCTTGGTGTTTCTCTACAATATGTCACTTATCCTAACATAAATCATACTACTATTGAGCCCATAAAATGACAGAATAAACATTTTAGCTTTTGCATTAGGAAAATATAGATGGAAATTTTGGTAAGGGAAGGCCGGGCGCGGTGGCTCAAGCCTGTAATCCCAGCACTTTGGGAGGCCGAGGCGGGTGGATCACGAGGTCAGGAGATCGAGACCATCCTGGCTAACACGGTGAAACCCCGTCTCTACTAAAAAATACAAAAAAAACTAGCCGGGCGAGGTGGCAGGCGCCTGTAGTCCCAGCTACTTGGGAGGCTGAGGCAGGAGAATGGCGTGAACCCGGGAGGCGGAGCTTGCAGTGAGCTGAGATCCGGCCACTGCACTCCAGCCTGGGGCGACAGAGAGACTCCGTCTCAAAAAAAAAAAAAAAAAAAAAAAAAAGTAGGGAGCAGTGCTATGGGATTTAGTGCTGTTTTCCCATAAGATTTGTCTTGCTTTAAGAAAAACAAACCTATTTTAGTTAATACTTATTGCTGTAGAATGTCCAACAGTATAAACAGAAAGTTTTTTTTTTTTTGAGATGGAGTCTTGCTCTTGTTGCCCAGGCTGGAGTGCGGTGGCATGATCTCAGCCCACTGCAACCTCTGCCTCCCGGGTTCGAGTGATTCTCCTGCCTCAGCCTCCCCAGTAGCTGGGATTATAAGCACCTGTCACCACGCCTGACTAATTTTTGTATTTTTAGTAGAGATGGGGTTTCGCCATGTTGGTCAGGCAGGTCTCGATCTCCTGACCTCAGGTGACCCACCCGCCTTGGCTTCCCAAAGTGCTGGGATTATAAACGTGAGCCACTGCACCTGGCCAGAAACATTCTTTTATTCAAGAATTTTTTTTATGTGTGTGTGCCCCACTGAAAACTCACAGTAAAAGGAAACAGAGATTTATGTTCAGTGATTGATTTGTTTGTTCATTAATGTATACATTAAAACAAACATTTATAAGGCACCTATTTTGTATCAGGCACTACACAAAATATTGCAAATTTGAAGAAATTTTGACAAACTCCTCATCTTTAGGAGCTAATAACACAGTGGATAAGCCAGATACATAAATATATGATTAGTACTTTGCAAAACATGCAATAGCACTAAATGCGAGGACGGAATATCTAGCCTTAGATAAGACTTAAAGGGCACAGAGGAGATAGCCAGGCAGACAGGATAGGTGGAAGGAACAGTATCGATACAGGACATAAGTCCTATGTGCAGGGAACTCAAGTGATTTTATGTGATAGATAAAGCTTAAGGGATCGGCAAGGCTAAGTGCTTTCTGTGTCTCTCTATAGAAAATGAACTTCAAATCATGGGTAACTAGGAGCCATTGAATGTTTTTAAAGCAGGAAAGTGCTGTGGTCAGACTTGTGTTTTATTTGAAATACTCTGTTGCAACATAGTGACTATGGGTTGGAGGAGGACCTGGAAGCAAGGAGACCAGCTTAAGAGATGACTTCAGTAGTCTGCAGTGATGGCCTGGCTCCAGGCAGTGGTGACAGGGCTGTGGAAATAGGGAACACAGACTGAAGTCACAAAGCCAAGGAAATCATCAAGAGTCCACAGTTTATGGACTGTGGGGGTGATGAACAGAAAGAGTTAAAAATAATTCCATGATTTCTGGGTTGAATTATGGATAGAGATTGGAATCCCCAACTCTCTTTATGCAACCCAGAACTTGCACTGGAGTACAGGCTCTGTGATTAGATTTCCTGGGTTAAAAGCCCAAGTCTACTCCTTTTCACTATGGACGAGGTGTTTAACCACTCTGATTTTAATTTCTTCATTTATAAAATGTTCATTGCAATATACACTGTGTATGATGATTGAGTTAAATGTATGTAAAAGTGCTTAGAACAGTGGCTGATGCAAAGTACTCTATAACTATTAGTAATTCTTATTACTTCAGTAACATCTCAGGTATCCAGAGTGAGCTCGCTGTCCAAGAATACATGCCAAATAAGAAGAGAAGTTGTTTGTGAATGGAAAGGACCAACATTAGCAGAGGTTTTAAGGAAGAGCTAAGGCAAGATTTGGAAAAAAAAAAGAGAGGAATAGTAGAAAAGCTAAAGAGGTTTGGTCTATGCGAAGTAGCCAAGCAAGGAGAAAGTTCTAAGACCAAAGTGATCAACAATGTCCAATATAAAATAAAGGTAAATAATATAACAAAATAAAAATGCCTATTGTACTGTAGAAGTAGGAAGTTTGCTTACTGGTGAACCTAAAGCAATTTGAGTGGAGTGGCAGGGCTGAAACCAGGTAACTTAGAGTCAAGAATTAAAAGAAAAAAAATGGAAATAGCAAACACAGACTGACGTTTTAAGAAACTGAATGGGGTAGAAAGGAAAGTATTGAATGAGCAGGATTTGAGGTCAAGAGAGGAGGGCTGGTTTATAGACTGAATAAATAATCATGGGAGAGACAGTGAATGATCAGTGGCAGGAGGGGTGGGAGGAAAAAAATGAAACATGCAGAACCATCTGCATTTTGCAAAAGACACTTCATCTTCTTATAATTAAGGAAAAAAATAAAACAGTAGTGTTGATGTTTGCAGGTGTGTGTGAGAAGGGAGACAAAGTTGAAGGAGGTCACACCTAATGGCCACAATTTTTTGTAGAAGATAAGCTTACCAGCCAGCCATTTATACTTCTGTTGCTCTATTCATTCAAGAAACACTGAGAATTTCTCATGTGTGACACTGATGGAAATACCAACTGTTTCAAAGTGAACTGTTGACCCTTGGGGACATTTCCAGTCTAGTGGGGTGCCAAGGTACCTAAATATAAAAAGTGGCCAAAAATAGAAGGCAGGTATGACTACTGCTAAGTAAGTCCAGTAGGCAGTAAATATTACTGGAATTTGATGGAGAGGAAGATTGGGACTTTGAAAAACTGGTAAGCGTCAGATAAGCAGAAAGGAAGATGAGCTTGGGACAGACAACAAAAGTCAATGTAAGGAGATGTGGCACTTTCTGGGTAAAATGCTCTCAGAATAATCTGAAAACAATAGTGAAAACATGAGACTAGACTATTCTACAAGATGACTGAAAACTTTAGAGGTATTTGGAAGAGATGGACATCAGGGTGGAGAGAGCTATTAAGTCAATCTGAGCAGAAAAGAACACTTAAAAATGTCATTATTTGGATTTTTTGATCCCCTGACACTGAGTCACTTCAAAGGAAGTGGCCAGTCTCTGGAGAGTGATTGACAACACAGGATATGGTCACTTTTGGTTCGGGGTGTCTTTCGCAGTGTCAGGAAGTCTGGGAAAGGATGATCATGTACTACATTCTTGGTTCTCATCAAACGCAGCCATCCTGACTGAGGAAATTCCAAAGTGGAGCTGGATTTTGTACCACTGAGCAATCGATCTTCATGCAAACAGACCTTGTATACTTACACATCCTGCTCTCATGCCATCATCACCCACATAGCTACAGATGCAACAGGATGTGATAAGACAGGACATAATAGCAGACACATTAGAATGCTACTGAGCAGCCAAGACTCCTTGAATGTAATGATCAGGTTATTTGTCTGTGAATTGGTTGTTTTTTGCTGTTTTTCTGTCAAAGGAATTTTATATGACTATTTCCACTTTCAAAGCTGGGGTTGTAAATAATAAACAACAGATGAGGACACATCTGAGCAAACAACACACTTTCCCTGTGTCAAGCCTTAGGCTAAGCATAAAGTGTTATAAGCTCTCAGGGTTGTCTCAGCCACATTTTAAGACCTGGGGAGATGTGCAGATGGGTGAGGAGTACGACAACTGTTATGTCTGCTGAGACAGATATTTGGGAAGGAAGTGAATGAATGGGTAGGAGAAAGGACTTGCATGCAGGAAGAATGATTAGTATTGTATTGGTAATACATCTGGGCAGAGGAGGCAGGCAGTTTCCTTGTTTTCCATTATTATGTGGGTTTAAGAATTTACTGTGTACAAAATAAAGGGGCAGTACCAAGGAAAATCTGCCTGTACATGAGGCCTTTTAGAAGCTCTTTCTCTTGGAACAATTATTGACATTGGTTTTGAGTGCAAAATGCCTAAATTGCAATTCTAGTCATAAGCACCGTTCACACCATCAGGGCATCAGGGTGTATATCTCCATGTGCATATGTGGAGAGCAAAGTTACTCCGAGAAGAAATATAATTTTCCCCTCCATGATAACTCATTTATTTTGATAGCTGCAAAAGCACAAAAGAGAATAGGCACAGCCTTTGGTTGCAGGTGTTCTTCAGTGAGTGCAGCTTGGCTTGATGGTGAAAACCTGTAGACTTCCTCTCCAAATAGAAGCTGGGAAATCATCCAACACGTCCCACTTTCCTGAGAGGAAGCAAGATGTGGGGACAGGAAGGCTGTGTCAATAAAGCATTGCAGAAAAGCCTTTTGCGATTGTTTTTGCATCATAAATATTCTGCAGCCAAGTTTATTAAATTTTGATTTTGAACAATTGTAATTTGCTGACATTCTTCAACGAAATTGAAAAGGAACTGAGTTTGTGGTCCTTTCCCGTGAAATCCTCTGTAAAACAGCAGAAAGGAAACTTCAGGGAGGGAGCCACCCTTGTCAAACTAGGAGCGCTAATTAGGATATGGAAGACTGTGCTTCCGCATCATGGCCTGTCCAGAAAGAGGAGGATGTGAGCTTCTCAGGAGGGGTTTCCTGCTTGGGCCAGAAGCCTCGGTTTCTGGGATATTACTGACCTTGACTTCAGAAATAATCCATTTCATGATTTTAGAGTTACTTCCCCAAATTCCTCTACAATGCTTCCAGCAGACTCTAAGATAACTCACCTTCACCTTCACCTGCTCCCTCAAACACACACTCTCCTTTCTGACAGTCAGCTATTTTGGGTGATGATGACTCAATCACATTAAACACAGTCCTTCCCTACTCAGTTAGCTCCTCCCCTTCTTCCTCTGATTGTAATGGCCCCAAACATTCCCCACCTCCTAGGTTCCCTCTAGTGGCATCAGCTTCTGAGTGACAGCAGTGAAAATGGAGCAAAGAGAACAGTCCTGCCTCCCACTGTTGCTGCTACCTAACTCTGTGGCCAAGCCTACACAAGGAGATAAATCAGGTTTTCAAAACTGCTCTCTGGTATGGATCTTGAACCTATAATGACAATATCTGAATCACTTTGAAGAAAACCCTGAACCACAGTAGCTGGTATCTGTAGCAGATTGTATTTTAAGGATCATGAGTTTATGCATCTCATTGCATCGGAGGGGAAGCTTTGGGTCCTAGTATGGTTATGCGAAGGCAGCTGGATGGGGGACAGAGGGCAGTTCACTGTGCTAGGCAAGCTGCTGAAGGAGGATATCAAGTGGAAAAGTGAGAAGAGAGCTGAGGAAATTGTTCTGTTCATGGCTTTCTCCTTGAGGGAGACTAGAACCTTGTAGAACTGCTACATATTTTGTGTTCTCCCAGTTTTTCATCTACTCAGCACCTTTCTAATGCATACTCACTATGTGCCATGCAGTTTTAAGTAATGAGGATACAGGATAAAGTGATGTGAGAGGAATAGAGCTTGGATTCCAGAATAGAGCTTGTATTCTCATCAACACGTATTTATAGACCCCATATGTCCATGTTTTTTCAGGGATAGCCCTGGTTTACTCCCACTATCTTGCATAATATAATTAAAGCTTCATCCTTTCACTCAAAAATATCTTGGTTTTGTCAATAATTCATATGATCATCCTAACTGTTATATGCCTGCAGTTCTGTGAGGCACTGGGCCTACAAAAAGTGCTGGTCTTCAGGCAACTCACAGTTCTGAAAGCAAAACAAGCCTAGAAACTAAATGAACACCATCAAGAAAAGCTAAGAAAAAATACGTGTTCCTGAGAAAACTTGCCTAGATCTTGAACAAATAGTAGCAGTTGGCTGAAAGTTATGGAGAAGAAGGTTGTGGGGTGAAAACAGATCACAATTAATTACTATATTGTTTCTAGCTGGAGTAGGCAAAAGAAACCATACATGCCCAAACTAAAGAACCATGAAAGAAAATGGTCTCTGTGGGGTGGTGTCCACAGTGCAGGGCTCAAAGATGTGGGTATTACAAGAAACCAAGTTTGCTAGAAGGAAAGTGCATAGTTAGTAGAAATAGATTTTAATATATATTTTTAAATATCTTTTTTCATTTTTCTTACACCCTGGACCTCATCTCTACCACACCTACACACACACACATATGCACACACACACACACAGTTACACAGCTGAAGAATGGGGCATATATGTACATGTGTACATGTATAGCTGTAGATGTCTCATATATGTTTTCTATTCTTCAGCTGTATGATAATCTATGGTAAGGGATGTTTTATATAAGAGAAGCCCAGAGAGTACAATTTTTTCCTAAATGTTTTTCTAAATTTCTCCCTTTATTTTATTTTTCCTTTGCCTTTTATCTTTCTTTTTACTTCCACTCTGTGATAGAATGCTGGTTTCTTCTCTTTTTAGAAATAGCTAAACCACAGTAACCAGCCCCTCGATGAAAGAGGGGGCCTTTTTGTTGCTTTCTAGACAGTGGGATGTGAAGAAATTGATGTGCACCATTTCCAAGCTTCTACAGTAAAACTTTCCCTATCATTAGTCATGTGCTGCTGGTTGGATATTGACTTGTAGTTCTTGGTATGAAGGGAGAAATCAGCCTGACTGTGTCAAGCCGTTGAAATTTAAGGGATGTTTGTTACAGCAACTAATGTTAATCATTTAAAATAATACACTTTCTCTT
Organism: Chlorocebus sabaeus; assembly: GCF_047675955.1. NCBI lineage: Eukaryota > Metazoa > Chordata > Mammalia > Primates > Cercopithecidae > Chlorocebus > Chlorocebus sabaeus. Next base: position 37,101,228 of record NC_132907.1, read on the forward strand.
CTTCCTCACTTTTTCTTATGTAGTTCAGTAAAGGCCTGAAAAGGTGAATGGATTATTCTAGCTGTTCTCCTGTACATCTTTTCTAACTTTGGAACCAGGCTAGGTGGATGAAGAAGACGTCGATTTTTGTTTGGCTTTATTTTTTAATTTTTAATTTTATTTGTGGTCTATTAAAGGATTAAAAACTTATCTCCTCAAAAGTGGGCCTGGGCAACTCCTCAGTTTATTTGATTATTCTATCATGCCAAATCTTCCTCCAACATTTATTGGAGAAGGAAAACACATTATGTAAAGATATCATCTTGGACTCCTTCCATATTATTCAACTTTTATGAACAAATGGAAAGAACAGTGAGTTGGGATGTGCTTCCTGGCCTCTCTTGCTGTCTGGTTGCAGTTTTGGGGCCCACCACACTGCTTCAGTTTGGCTCAAAGTGACTGCTCAGGCGCACTGCCCTCCCTAACCCCTGTTATTTTCTTCACTTTCCACTTAATCACATGTGCCTTGATATGGTTTGGCTGTGTTCTCACCCCAAATCTCTCTTGAACTGTGGTCCCCATAGTTGTGGAGGGACCTGGTGGGAGATAATTGAATTATGGGGGTGGTTACCTCCGTGCTGTTCTCATGATAGTGAGTGAGTTCTTACAGGATCTGCTGGTTTTATAAGGGACTCCCTCAGCCCCCTCTCCCAGCTTTTGCTCTGCACTTCTCCTTGCTGCCACCATGTGAAGAAGGACATGTTTACTTCCCCTTCTGCCATGATTGTAAGTTTATTAAGGCCTCCCAATGCTAAACTGTGAGTCAATTAAACCCCTTTCTTTTATAAATTACCCAGTCTCAGGTATGTCTTTATTAGCAGCACGAGAACAGACTAATACATGCCCCTACTAAAGGCTTCTCTGCTTTGAGGAAGAAGTCAGAATACATTCATTTATTAAACAAACTTTGACCCTCAGGAACCATAAAATTCTAGGGATCCAGAGATAAATAAAACACAGCCTTTTCCCTTAAAGAGCTTGAAACCTGGTGGTAAAGAGAGATATGTCAGCAGAGAATCACAATAATTATGGTGGAAATATGAACACCTAGTAAGAGAGAGGACATGACTAATTTTATTCAAAGTTATCAGGAGAGGCTTTACAGATAACTTGACGTTTTAGCTGGGCTTCACAGAAGAAGGCTTTGTCAGGTGGAGTAGAAAAATGAAGGCATATGGGCATATGCAACTGTACGTGTAAAGAAAACAGTTAAGAATAAGCATGCCACAGAATGATAACTATGAGGAATTAATCATTAGAGTATTAAGTTTATACAGATTGAAGAAATGGGTGAGTCTGGATTGAGAAGACCTTGGGAAGCAGCTTAAAGGACTCAGGCTTTATTTGAGGGGCAGGTTTTTATACAGTGCAGCTGTCATGATAAACATATGATTTTGTTTATAGTGTTAATGGTTGACACCATTTTGTCATTTAAACAGTGTATGTCTAGGGCTATCCAGGGTCTCTTTGAAGCTTTCCTAGCTATGATTTCATGTTTGGTGAGTCAGAGGGAGCAAGCAGGATCAGGAAGTGCCGAACAATAGGATTGGGAATAACCGTTCTCACAGGTTGAAGGCAGCGGATAAGGTCAGAGGGTGGAGTCTCCCTCATCCTCCTTCACTGGTCAGGCAGAGCCCAACTCAGATCCAACCTTGCTCTTCTATGCAAGAGCAACAGAATTGCCAGGTCTCAGACACAGGGACACCATTTGCTTTCCTTAATACTATCTTCTAAACCTGTATTGATTTCAATGCTGTATACGTGGTAGATATTCCACATGTGTTTATTGTTGACAACTGTACTGACCTTCCTCAAAATCCTTATAAGAGGAATAAAGACAGCATGTTATCTTGACAATTAGGATACCTCCAACTAAAAGATACTATTGTATACAGGGTGCACCTTATATTGTGTGTGTGTGTGTGTGTGTATATATATATACACAAAATATGTGCACTTTTTAGAGAAATAACATAATTAATTGTCAAATAATGTACTTTGTTTTATAAATTTTGAATATATATAATAATAGACCTAGAATAGTAGAACTGGAAGGAGGCTGATACTTCATCTAACCCCTTGTTTTAACAATGATGAAATTAAGGCCCAGAAATACTTTGCCAGCCACTAAAGTGCTAATAAGATTTTAATCCAAATGAAGCTCATTCAGAAAAACTTTTTATCTATTTCCAATAAAATATCAGATTCCTATAACCACACAGCTTCGATTTTGCATCTAAAATATTGTCAACAAGGCTTCTTCTTGGTTTATTATAATTGTCCTCAGTTAAGTTTTTCTACAAGACTGTGTCCACATGAAGGTAAGACTTTCTGCACTTCTGAATGGTACATGGCACACGGTATGTGTTTAAAAATTCTTGTCGAGTAATATTTAGCCATGCTTGCTCCTGTTTATACAAAATTTTAATATTTCTATTACATAAAAATTAGAGATTTTCTTGGAGCATATTATTGAAGGAAGAAGCAAAATCATGCCTATCGTATCATGCCTAGTGATATCAAATATCACTTTAGCATTTCCTGAAACGCAATGCCAAGTGGATGATTCAGATAGAAACTTCCAGTTCATGTTGAGTCCTTTGGGCTTTGTCACGCCTTCATGATGGCTGGTGATTGCAGGAAACATTATTTTCATCAGAGAAAGCTGCATATGGGTTCGCCTTCCATTCTGAAGGTTCAGATCCTTTGATGCTGAACCTGAGACGGAAACAGTCTTCTTAAACAAACTTGCTCCTTGGGCCTTCTATGGAATGAAAGAATCATATCTCTGAAGCCAGTCTAAAATCTCTGAGCCAGTGAGTCTCAAATAGTGAAGAATGCACACTATCAAATGGGATAACATGTAATTTTAAAAAATTATAGTAAATACAATAGAAAACCTATTTATTGTTTTCTGCAATACAATCAATAGAGAAACAAGCTTAAGAGAATCTTTGCTGGTTGAGAGAAGCAAAAGATCGGCTAGAGATGGGGGTGGTGGAGGGTGTGCGACAATGTGTGATCCATTAATGCCTAAGGTAGGAACCAGATTCTGGGAAGAGCCCACAGCGGGAATCAAAACTGTCAATCCTGTGCTAAGCCTTGTTAGTAGCACCCAGCCACTACTGACTGCTATTTGTAACAGGTTCAGCTGGAGAATGTGATCTATCTTCAAGGATAAGATCAGATGGCTCAGGAAACGGCTGTCAAATTGTTTACTTTCTCATGACCTTTTCTCCCAAGTCACCCAGCAGGTGCTTTCAGAAGAGTTATCCCAGAGGAGAAAAGCCCCCAAACAACAACAGTTGGAGATCATTTTCTCAGTTGATAATCCTGAAACACACCCCTATGGAAATATTCAGAACACCTTCATGTTCAAGGAGCAATGCATTTCTTGCTGGTCATAACCTTTGTTCCATCCCTGCACAAAGAACTTGTAAAACTCAAGTCTTGCCTGATTTGCAGATTCTCAGGGTTCACCTGCTGCAACACAAGTAGAGTAGAAAACAAAGCTTTAGGTCAGATACGTCTGTCAAAATAATCTTTATAATTATGCATCCTACAGAAATAATTGGGAAGGTAAATTATTCAGCCCTTGTAGGAGAGAAAAATAGAAAGCTAGGCATTGTTTTGGACTCCAACCTTAAGACCATTGTTGGGTGGAGTGGTGACAGTTGAGGGTGGGGGAAGAATGACTTTCTGTTCCTAAAACTCATTTTCGTACTTTGCTGTTTGAGTAAAATAGATTCAAAGTGTTTTCCTTCTGATTAGTACTCTTGCAAACCTTTTGAGTCATTTCTATTAATCATATCACTTTTTTCAGGAAATAAAGTCATAGCTTGACAAAAACAAACCTGACTATAAACAAACACTTGCTAAACAGCGTAATGTAACCAGGTTCCACCTGTAGTTTACAGAATGTTTTGAATGTTACTTATGGGTAGGGCCAGCCTCCTTCTTTGGTGGAAACTGTTTATGTAATAATAATATCAACTATTGTTTATGAAGTTCACACTTTGCACCAGTCACTATGTTAAGCCTGTTACCTTATCTCATTAAAGTCTCATCGCAAACCTATGAGGAAGGAAATATTCTTATTCTCACTTTGCCAGTGAGGAAACAAGCTTAGATAAGTTACATAACTTGCTCAGTATCACATAGCTGTTAAGTGGCTTGGGATGGTGGTGGTCAGGGCAGGTTGGTGGGGAGGTACAGCAGGGTTTAAACCCAAATCTACTATACTAGACTTGATACTCCTGGCCTTCATCCTTCTTGAAGACAGCAAGGCCGAGGAGACATATACTTTTAAGTTGTGACCAGCTTAATGTGAATGATTTGCAGATCGTTTTCTGAAGGCTATAAAAAGCAAAAACGATCCCTAAGAGATCAAGAAAGTGAGGAATATATAAAGTAGGAAAGAAAAAAAAAAGGCTGGAAGTTCAGAATGAGGTTGGTCATGGGTAAGGATTCTCAAAGGCAAACTGCTAGCTTTGTAATTTTTCTCAAGGCCAATTCTTAGTGGATGCCTTTCTGAATTCATTTGTTGGTTTACCAGAATCTTAAATAAATAAGATAAAATAAAGTTACTACTACATGTTTAAGTTATATCTATTTGTCGTTAGTAATCATCAGGTATTCTAGCATCTAAAAAATGTCTATTTGTGGAGCAAATAGCAGATAAGAAGAAACTGTAGAGGCACTGTGGTGATTTGATTGAGGCCAATTTTGGAAGTCCATGTTGGGGGTAACTTGCCTTCAGAATTCTGTAATGCAAATGTGGTAGTAAAGATAGTAAAGAGCAAACATTACACAAATATTTCTGATGCATTTTACTTCTACCTTCAGTTTTTAACTATGACAAGCAATTAACATTTACCAAGTTAAAAAATAAATTTATTTCAATTAAAACTCCAAGTCAACAGTAACTAAAAATATTAAACAAATAATAGTAACTATGGTGTTTGCAACTATGTCAAGCAATGTGATATGTCCTCAGTTATTAAAAAGTGCTCCCTAAATACTGCTGAATTAAATGTGACTAACTCTGACCTAGGTAGAAAAATTATTTTCTAAATCCTTTAAAAATTATCATTGATAAAGTTCTCTTCTAAGGAAAACTGATCTTTATTTTAAATGACCCAGGTTATAATACCAAACTTAAAATTGAAAAAATACACCAGTACATTAGCAATTGGCCATATTTTTCCTTATATTTATTTTGCTTTTGCATATTATATAAGGATAAGCTAAGAGAAGTCAAATAAGTATGTCCTGGATGTTAACAGGAAATAAAATATTATAAATGTCTATATCCACTTAATTTCCTACAATGCCACCTCCCAGAGATTTTGGGCAGTAGATTTTCTCAGGGGAATATTAAGTTTCTATTATTTGACGTGAAGATAGTTGCTTCTGAGATAGATACTTTTTAACAGTTTAGACTACTATACCATCCTAAACCATAAAGTCTAAATATCCACATAGCTAGCCCCCATACAACCTCCTCAATTGGCATAGAGGGAAACTGAGGCCAATTTCTCAAAGTCATACAACTGATATGCAGCACCTTATTAGCCATGCAACGAATATTTTGAAAATCAGAATGATCATCTTGCCAAGATAGAATTCCTTTATTTTGCTTAACTTAGTCATCTGCTAAAAAATAAACATGGTGAAAAAGATACAGCCTTGAGAATCAGACAGATTCCTTTTTTCTTGTGTGTATTGTATACTCTTTCCATGCCTCGGTTTCTTTACCTCTGTAAGATTTTTTTAAATAATAGATTTCAAGAGATAATTGAGTTGACATGACTATGTAAAGCTCAGAGCACAGTGCCTCTCAAGGAGTTACTTCTATTTCCTCTCCACCTTTAGGGAGTATTTAAGAAAGCATTATTTCAAAGGCTAAGAAAAAGGATTGAAGATAATACAATAAGTGACTTTGTTTTTCATTGGCAATAAAAATATTATAAATTTAGGTATCTTTATAAGAGAAAAATATTAAATTTCATAATTTTACACATAAACATAAAACTTTTATAGTTTTAATTAATATGTATGTGTTCTTTAGTTTTTGCTTTTTATACATAAAATGACATCCTATATATTTCCATATTGCCACTTAGCCACACTTTTCTAGCATTCGTCATCTCCAGAATCCTATCATGTCATAGTGTGTGGGATCATTTATTCCCCTATTGCTGTTGTCCTTTAAGGTGGATTCCAGCTTTTCACAGTATATCCAATAAACATGTGGTGCACCCATCACAGAAGTGACATCTTCAGAGTGGAAAGATGAATAAGACTTGTTCTTTGACCCTAAGACTCTTACAATCTAGGAGTTGAGGGAAATATGCAAAGAAGTATGATGCAACATGTTCAATGCTTTAACAAAGATGCTTGGGGATCCCTGGGAACAAGGAAAAGGGATAGTCTCCTTCATGAACATATTTGTACAGATGACTTAGTTTGGAGAGTTGGGAATTTCCTAAAGGGAAAGTATGCATCAAGAATATTAGGGGCTCATAGGGCTAATTTTTCAAATTGCCATATTACTCCATGAAATGATGAAAACTTTTACAGTATGTTTAACAACATCACATGGACCATGCTCCACATAGTCCCACTAGTTCACTTTGGAGTCTTCACTGTGATGTATTTTCTGACTACTCAGGGAAGTGGACTGTACCCTTTTTTAATTTCATTGAATACAATACATGCTTCCATCTTAGCGTCTCTAACCCTTAGGCACCTGCATATTGAATGTCTGCCTTGCTCTCTTAGGTAATAGGCTCCCAGAGGATAGGACACTGCCTGATTCATTCCTAGATCTTCTTCTATGATTAGCATACTGTTTGGACTATTATAGGTATTCATTAAGAATTATTTGATCAGGGCCGGGTGTGGTGGTTCATGCCTGTAATCCCAGCACTTTGGGAGGCCAAGGTGGGTGGATCACTTGAGGTCAGGAGTTTGAAACCAGCCTGGCCAACATGGTAAAACCCCGTCTCTACTAAAAATACAAAAATTAGCCAGGCACGGTGTCACACACCTGTAATCCTACCTACTCAGGAGGCTGAGGCAGGAGAATCACTTGAACCCGGGAGGCAGAGGTTGCAGTGAGCTGAGATTGTGCCATTGCACTCCAGCCTGGGCAATAGAGCGAGACTCCATCTCAAAAAAAAAAAAAAAATTATTTGATCATAAGAAAATTTCCAAGGTCAATGAGCATACCATTTTATCCTAGAATTAGAATAATTATCTTTATATACTAATTTTTCTAACTTTAAATGTATTTTACATATTAATATCAAGTTGTCTTAATAGTCTCTTTTAAATACACTGTCCTCTTCAGTGTTGTGCTAGCTCTTGGTTGTCAGATATTACATTCTTCTAATATGCTCTATTTCTTCTACCTTCATTCCATCAGTAAAGTTTGCTTTTTAAATTAATAGGGTTCAATATTGATCATTATTGCATTTTAACACGAATAGAGCAATACCTGTGGCATTTGGAGAACCTATATTGCTGCCTTCCTTGGAGTAAAAAAAAAAAAAAAAAGAAGAGGTTGGGAAGTTTAGGTAGAAAGACGATAGAAAACAGAAGGAGGTAGAAAACAGAAATATGGCAAAAGTCCAAGGAAAAAAACAGGACATTAACTTAGGACATTACTTAGAAAGTAGTCGATAAAAAAATGTATTTAGTTTTGACATATGCATTTTATCTATATTTAATCAGAATTTGAATTTTCCTGAGGAAAAGTCAATTAGGCTACTGGTTATCTGGAACTACTTGAAAAATGATCTATGCCGAAAAGAGGACAGGGGAAAAGCTGCTCTGAAAAGTAGCAAAATAGTGGCAGATTTCTGTGTTTTGTTACTGAGCATTTTCAAACATAAAATGAAAGTCAAGTGTTCTTTGAAACAGAGGAAAGAGCATGTGATATGGCATCAGAAAGCAGAGTTGTCCTGAGAACATTTTCTTTTTAAATTGTGAAATTAACAAACCCAATATGCCAAAGACTGAGACCTAAATATGAAGATGGACAGTATGCAAAGCCATGCATTACGTATTTAGTCACAAGGCCATCAATTGCCAGATGATATCAGCAGGAGGTTTGCATATTTCAGCTGAGACTGGCAAACATGAACGTATGTGGCAATAAGTATGAGGAAGTTTGAGGAAATACATGCCTACAAGTAGGGTGGTTGTGAAAGGATTACCGAGAAGTCCTCGGCTTAGCCCAAAGGAGACAGGGATATGTGCAACCCTGTTTGCAAATATTTCATCTATTCCTAGTGATATGGCTGCAGATATAGAAGAAAAGAGAAAAGAAAATAACAATAAAAATACACTCTTTAATCATTTCCATTGAATTGATGTGCTGGAAGGTCTCTGTTTTTTACAACTCAGGTGTTAATACTTCTTTACAAAGTATTTACTAGCCATGAACACCATGAGAAAATTTAGACTGGTTTCCATGATATGGCAGACTTATTTAAGGGACGCTTTGTAGAGAAAAGTTGCAGATTTGCTGAGAGAAAAAAAAAAAAACTGCTTCTCTTTCTCTGTACAATATCAAGTGGCTAGAAATAGTTTATCTAGATTCAACAGAGCTTTTTGTTTTGTTGTGTTTGCTTGTTTGTTTGCTTGATTTTTGGTCATTACTGATTATTTGCTTTTACTAAATTATTTTTTTAGATACATTTGAATGGAGCCCTTTATTAACTAAAATTTTATTTAACTCTCTATGTTTATGGAAAGTGCAAACAACAAAAACACAAATATTGTAATTTATTTAGTCCGGTTTCTCTACCTTAACACTATTGACATTTTGGGCTGGATAATTCAGCACTGTGAGGGCTGTCCTATGCATTGTAGGATGTTTAACAATATCCCTGGTCCCGACCAATTAGATGCCAGTAGCACCCCTCCCCAGGTTGTGACAATCAAAAATATCTCCAAGCATTGTCAATATCTCTTGGGGGCCAAAATAGTCCCTGATTGAGAACAGCTAATCTAGATTGTATAATTTAAAATGTTAATAATTAATGAAAATTTATATAGAGAGGCATAACATAAAACTATTATAGCTTCACAAAAGCAAAGTCGAAATAATTCTATGGGTTATTTTCTGTCATTTGGATACCTTCAACCCTTCTAGAATTGGACCATTATCATGAATAATCACATTAGTACCCCTAAAGTTTGCGCCATATTCTGCATTGTCCGAAAATGAGAAAAACATTTCCATTGAATTGTATGTATTCCAGCATTATTGCATCTCCCGTCTTACAGATGAAAGAGGAATAGAGCAGTTAAATGCATTACTTAAGATCACCCCAAAGCAGATCAGAGCTCACACAGCCTCAGGTTCCAGAGTCATTATTATTTGAAATAGATAATGATCTAGAATGATTTTTCACAGTAAGAAATTAATAAAGGTTCCCAGTCAATTAGGATATTCACTTGAAAACTTTCAATTAATTTTTTTTTTGTATCAGATAGAACCAAACCTCAGTTTACTCTTCTCTTAAACTGAACAAACTCTGATCTCCTTTGTCTCTGTCAGTATGGCCTGCTGTAACAAATGCAATAAACTAGGTAGCTTGTAAACAACAGAAATTTATTCTCACAGTTCTGGAAGCTGGACATCTGTGATTAGGGTTGCCAGCAGGTTGAGTTCTGGTAAGGACCTGTCTCCTGGCTCATAGACGGCCATCTTCTCACTGTGTCCTCAATACGACAGAAAAGGCAAGGTAGCTTTCTGGGGTTTCTTTTATAAGGGTACTAAGCCCAATCATGAGAGCTCTGCCTTCGGGTCTTAATAACTTCCCAAAGACCCCACCTCCAATTACATTGGGGCCAGTATTCAATGTACGAATTTTGGGGGAACACAAGCATTAAGCCTATAGCACCTTTTGATGGTGAAAAGTTCTTTGGAAATCTAAGCTCTAGATTGCATTGTGATGTGTAATCCTTGCAGTATCACAGCTTGAGCCTAGAATAAAGCCCAATTCCAATCAGCTCTTTCTTAATCCACCACTCACAGTGCTCCCATTCAAACAATATTATAAATATTACGTTCGTCTATGAAGTCCAAGAGGACAAAGAATGACTGCTTGCATTTTTCTTAATGTAGCAGAGTACTATTCATGCACCTCACTATGGGCAATGGATCATTCATTCTTTCAGCATCCATTTATTGAGTAGTGCTGATGATGTACCAGGCATTGTTCCAGCTCCTGAGGGTATAGTGATAAACAAACGAGGCAAAGCATCCACCCTTATGGAGTTTACATTTTAATGCAGCAAATGGAAACTAGACATCAAAATAGAAGAATTTACAGTGTTTAAATTAGGAAGAAACATAAAGAAGTAAAGAGGGATAAATCTGTGACTGCATTTTAGATCTGCTAGTCGTGAAAGGTCGTTTTTTTTTTTTGAGATGGAGTCTCATTCTGTTCCCCAAGCTGTAGCGCAGTGGCGAGATCTTGGTTCACTGCAACCACCACCTCGCAGGTGCAAGTGATTCTCCTGCCTCAGCCTCCTGAGTAGCTGGGATTATAGGCGCGTGCCACCATGCCTGGCTAATTTTTGTATTTTTAGTAGAGACGGAGTTTCACCATGTTGGTGAGGCTGGTCTTGAACTCCTGACCTCATGATCTGACCGCCTCGGTCTCGCAAAGTGCTGGAATTACAGGCATGAGCCACCGCGCCCGGCCCATGAAAGGCCTTTCTGAGTGAGAGGCATTTAAGCTAACCAAGGCATGCAAAGATGAGAGTGTGGAAGGCTGCCCTGAAAATGCTCCATGCAGAAGAAACCATAAAAATGGCAAATCCAAGAGTAGGAGCACATTTGGCCATAGTAAGGATTTTATTTTGATTGCTATGGGAAACTACTGGAGGATTTTGAGCAAAGGCAAATATTTGAGCAGATATTAAACAAAAATATGTTTGATCCGTATTTTATAAATATCCAGTTTTTGGTTCCAGTGACATTACTGCCCATTATTTAATGTATTCGCTTGTCTGTGAGCCATTCTGAAATATCATCACAGATATGGGCAGTACGGTTAGTTACGGGAACAGAATTATAGCACAGACTATACCTATAGCACAAAATATACAGACTAGAAAGAAACTTCACCATAAAGATTGTATGTGGATGAGTAGATTAATGATACATCACATTTTTTCTTTGTATACAGTAGTGTAGCTGATGGATCGTCTGAAGAATTAGATTTATTGCTCTGTTGTGTGTGTGTGTGTGTGTGTGTGTGTGTGTGTGTACAGAGGAGGGAAGAATGTTAGTGCTCATACAAAGAGAGGCTGTGAGATCTTCACTGTGAAGTTGCCTCAAGTCACAGTTCCCTAGGTATTGTTCTGTTTACCCTTGTCGGCAAAATACACAAGATTTTGAAATATAGATTATGGCTGTAAAATCACCTTCAAGCATCTCTTCTAAAATCGTGGGCGTGATTCTGCCTTCTAGCTAACATAGGCTAATCTAAACTATAGGACTAGCCATGTCCCACTCCCCTCCCCAAAATATCCACACTTGAGATTGAGGTTATAAAGTAGATTGGATTCTTTGGGGGATAGAGGTGATTTAAAGGATAGGATATGAAGGAAGGATGATTATATTCTAGCCAAATACAATTTTGGCTATATTGTATAATCATTAAAATATATTTTAAAGATAGATATTGACTTATTATGCCAGAAAGTTAGTGTAATCATGGCAATTTCATGTGTTTAAACCTAATATATTGCTCTGAGGGTTTGTGGTGGGTTTGTGGGGGAATAAAGGATAAGCATTACTTAACCTTAAGCTATTTAAGGTTATAAAATACTTACTATACCTATGAACATTAAATTTTATATCTTTGAGGTCAAAAGTTGCTGCCAAGTTAGTGTTTTTGGAACGGTCTTATTTTTCATGAAACTTATCGTCAGGAAAGAAGACCAGAATATCTCTAGCTTTGAATTTGACCCTTATAAAATGATTAGAGTGGACTTCATGGACTGTCTCTTCAAATATCTAGAAAGTTAATAAACTGATTTTATAGGAGTATTACTAATTTTCCTGATTAAGATTTTTGCACCACATGTGTCTCTAAAGCAATGCTAAAAGAAAACACATCAAGACAAGTTAAATAGATAGAAATTACATATTTTAGTTTTACATTTGATAATCCACTTTTGGATTTTGATGCACAAAAATTTACATACTTTGGAGGGCCTGGCTCCCTGGAACTTTGCCATTTTTAAGATCCCTCCTACAGTGGCATTTATCCACCCAGGCAGCTCTCTACCCCGACACCAACCTACACACACCTAAATACCTCTGGCTCTAAGTGACAACTTTTGGAATAGGCATGAATCATCCAAGCCCTTAAGGGACCATTTACTAATCCATATTTTCCCCCAGCTGCAGAATTACCTGGGCCTTTGGGCTTGTGCCTGGCCATTCCAAAGGCTTCTCAGAGCCATGTTATTGATGGAAAATAACAGAACCTAATGGTCTATTAACAGTTAAGAAGGGAACTGCCATCGTTGTGAATCAGAGGTCTGGAAGTAAAAGAGAAAAAACACTCTCTCTTAATTTTTCCCCAGCTATTTGTTTTCAAAACAGAAATAGCTACCACTTTTCTCATTATGGAAAATAAACCTTTTTGTTAGAAAAATTAAGAAAAAAAACAGGGAAAAATCCATAACTTTTTTTTGGTACATGTAACCTTTCGGTATGTATAGCTCTTTAAAAATTTTTGTGCAATTACATTATGTGTATATAAATAAAAAATTTTAATGGCAACAGACCGCTATTTCCATTTTATAGTCTTCAAAAAATTTGATGGCATTTTATGAGCCTTTTTACATGTCAGTAAAAATAGATCTGTACCAATAGTTTAAATTGCAACATTTAAACTACTTCGCAGAAATATGCCATCATTTATTGAAGAAGTCTCATTGATTGTTGGCATTTAGTTGGTTTTCTTGGAACGAATGTCCTGAAACATTCATCTTTTGAATTGTCTATTTCCTCAGGATATATTCCTAGAAGTGGACCACCTGGTTAAAATATGCTATTTTAGGGGATTTTGACATGTTACCAAATTGTCCTCAAAAAAGGATATACCAATTTATCCCCCTATCAATGGTGAATGCATGTGGGAGGCTTCCTTTTTAATTGAGCTTTCATCATGCGTCTATTTTTGTTGGTTCTTGACTGAATATAAACTCTATGGAGTTAGGGTAGATTTGAGAAGAAAAAAAATCTCAGAGAATTTGGAAGTATTGTGTGGCCCTCTATGAGTCACAAACGTGAACTTGTCTTCCTACCCATGCTTTTGTGTGGAGCAGGAGCTGTTTTGGGCCATGTGTAGCATGCTAATGCTGCATGGCAAACGTTTATGGCTTGAAAAAGGCATCACTGGGGTTTGATGTGGATCCAGGAGGAAGTGGAGGAGTCTCATGGTGTTTATGAATCTCAGCGTGAGAAAATAATCCTCCAGCTGCAAAGTGAGCTGCAATAGTCAAGAGATGTGTGAGAGGGCAGAGTGGACTGAAAATCCCTTTCTCTGCGTCACACTTGAGGACTTTAGAAAAGCACTCTCTGATGTTCTACAAAATAAGGGTACAAAGAAGCAGGAACTGGATTCTTTATTCTGCCAACATTGCTTGTCAATGTTCTAGGAAAAATGCATATAAATTCAAAAGGCTAAATTAAAATAAGAGAAAGAAACTTATTACACTGTTTACAGTCATGCATTTCTGATATAACAACAACAACAAAAAGCTGAGAGCTGTTACTAGAAGGAAGCATTTAGTTGAGAACTTTCCATTTTTCCTTGATAATCTTGATAAGGAAACAAGGTATAATCAAGTTCCTGTAGTAGACTAATCATTTTAATATTTCAGTTTTGTTACAGTCAGCTCCATCATTTAAACTATTCTATAATACCACACTGCTGAGCTGGAAATCAGAAGTAGGCTTGTCAAAGGAAATTGCTTCTACATTCTGTTTCTTGTCTTCCTAGAAATGCCTTTATACAACAGTCATATTATTTCTGATCTTGGATAGCTAGACTGATAGGAAGTCACTTGAAGGTTACCTGCAGAGGGAGTGACGTGATGTCACCATTTTCTCTATCATTCCTTTCTTTGCAAGTGGAAGAAACTGTAGGTGTCTCCCCTCCCTATCAGCCCTGCATGTATGAGGAAAATAGACATCTTGGAATTTCCCTCATCAATTTGGTTAATACCAATAAAGTATACATATAATGACTCAGGTTGATCAAATGTGCCAGAGTCATTCTATTGTTTCTCCATTTAAAGACAGAGGAGGAAAAATCCACCACTAATATCAGCTAAGTAGATGCTCCAATTCCAGAGACTGTTCTGAGGTGCACTTTCCTGGTGTTGCCAATTTGTCATTCAGATACCATTATCTGTTCCCTACCTTTTCCTATTGTTTATTTCTGTGACGTTTGTTCCTTTTATTTCTTCCTGCCCCCATGGTCTACTACCACATCCTGAAGTGAAAATTCCTGTGCTTGTGCCCTTCTGTATTATTTCAGATGAAATGCTTGGCTCCCTTTTTCTGGGTCCACGGTGTGACCCAAGCTATACGTCATTGCACAGAAATGTACAACTATAAATTTTTTCTCTCTGAGATAAAATGACGGATTTATTCTTGGTAATGATTTTACTCTCTGTGTTCCTCTTTATTATTTTTGGAGTGTTAAGCAGGGTGAGAATAGTTGTGTTTTGACCCGTTGAAGGGTTATAAGATGCAAATAATTTAAGTATCACTAAAAAATTTGGGTAGGGAATTTCAATATCTAAAATGAATGATGGCCAGGTGCAGTGGCTCATGCCTGTAATCCCAGCATTTTGGGAAGCTGAGGCAGGAGGATCACTTGAGTCCAGGAGCTCAAGACCAGCCCGAGCAACACAGTGAGATCTTGTCTGTATTAAAAAAAAAATTAAAAAAGAAATAAAATGAGTAATACTTTTATATAATTCATTGTTTTCTGTTTAGATATTAAACAACCTCCGTTTACTACTCAATGGTAATAACGCACTGACAGAAATTGAACAGATACAAAATTGAATCATTTTGTCTTTATCCAAATGAAAAGAGAAATATTTTAAAATTCTGCCTGCTTGGTAAATTTCCATTTACGTGAACTCCTGACAATGATCTATGTCATTCCCTCACAAAACATATGACAATAAAGGCAAAATGTTTGCCTGTTCCTAGGATCAAGTGTTTTAATATCTAACCTGTGCTGGCAAAAGGAAGATGATAGATAGCCTCTCTTTTAGATTCAAACACTGTAATCAAATATATTTATTTTTATATATCTAAATAAATATGCTCAAGGAAATTGTCAAAATGTTTGAGCCCTAGTAACATTCCTTCAGGAAAAGGAGAATTAGAAGATGGGGCTGAAATGCCGATGAAAAGACTTGATGGATCTTGTGCCTATACTTCCTTGGCAAGAGTGTAGAGATACAAAGTGTAGCCAAGTGGTTTGAATAGAGTCTATTTTTAAGGCTTACCCAGGTGAATTTAGAAAGAAGTAGTATTATACTATGGTTGAGGCCTCAGACTCTGTAGCCAGACTGCCTTGATTTGAATATGAAGTCAGGCACTTACTAGCTGAATGATCTTGGCCAAATTATTTAACATCTTCATGCTCCAGTTTTCTCTTCGATACATTGGAGATCCTAATGAAACCTACTTCCTCAAGCACGTTGTGAATATAAAATGCAGAAATGGATGTGAAGTGCTTAGAAAAAGGCATGCCATGAATTGAATACTTAATGATGCTATCAGGATGGTCATCATTGCCAGATTTGTCATTAAGAAGGAAAAGCCAGTTTTTAACATCGGAAGGCCCAAGATATTGGAGAAAAGGAATTATCTATTATCTGTCAGCAGCAGTAGAATTCTTTCAAAAGAAGAAATAGTGATGAAATACATTTTTTAAAAAATCTCCTTCATTATTTTTATAATAAATTGTATTTTAAAAATTATTATAGAGTAAAATTGATTTTTTCATTTGATATACAGGTTTATGAACCTTAACACATGGGTAGATTTATGTAACCACCCCCAAAATCGGAAGACAAAACTGATATATCATCACAAAATATTCCCCCCATGTCACCCCTCTGTAATCTAATTCTTGGAAACCACTAATCTGTTCTCTGTCACAATAGTTTTGACTTTGTGAGAATGTGATATAATATAAATGGAATCATTTACAGATAGATGTTCCTTGACTTATGATTGAGTTATATCCTGATAAACCCATCATAAATTGAAAATACTGTACATCAAAACTGCATTTAATACACCTAACCTACTGAACATCATAGCTTACCTTACATTAAACATGCTCAGAATACTTATATTAGCCTAAAATTGGGCTACATAATCTAACACAAAGCCTACTTTATAATAAAGTGTTGATCATCTCATGTAATTTATTGAATACTATACTGAAGTACAGTTTCTTCTTAATGCAAGTCATTTTTGGACCATCGTAAAGTTGAAAAATCATTAAGTCAAACCATCGTCAATTGGGAACTCTATTTTACAATCTTTTGAGAACAGGTTCTTTCACTCAGCATAATACTCCCTGCAAAGTCTCAAAGCGTAGTGACTTTGAGATTCATCTATAGTGTTGCATATATTGGTAGTTTTTCTTTTTTATTCCTGAGTACTTTTCCATGTTATGGATGTGTAGTGCGACAGTGGATTTATCCATTCACCTGTTTAAGGAAATTTGAGGATAAAGCTCTTATACATAGTTGTGTATTTTTTGTGTGGACATTAGTTTTTTTTTCAGTAAATATCCAAAGGTTCCAGGGTGACTGTACCATTTTGCATTCTTATCAACTGTGTATGAGAGTTCCAGTTGCTCCATATCCTCTAGCACTTGGTATTGACAGTATTCTCTTTTTTTTTAAAACAATTTGGTTCTTCTCAAAGATGTGTAGTGGTATCTAATTGTACTCTTAATTTACATTTTCATAATAGCTAATCATGTTGAACTTTCTTTCCTCCTTCCTTCCTTCCTTTTTCTCTCTTTCTTTCTTTTCTTTCTTTCTTTTTTTTCTTTCTTTCTTTCTTTCTTTCTTTCTTTCTTTCTTTCTTTCTTTCTTTCTTTCTTTCTTTCTTTTCTCTTTCTTTCTTTTCTTTTCTTTTCTTTCTTTTCTTTTCTTTTCTTTCTTTTCTTTTCTTTCTTTTCAGGCCAGGTATGGTGGCTCATGCCTGTAATCCAAGTAATTTAGCAGGCCAAGGCATGCAGATCGCTTGAGTCCAGGAGTTGAAGACCAGCCTGGAAAACATGGTGAGACCACGTTTCTAGAAAAAAAAAAAGCAAAAATGAGCCAGACTTTGTTGCACATGCCTGCGGTCCCAGCTACTTGAGAGGCTGAATTTGGAGAATTGCTTTAGCGATCTTTTCTTTCTTTCTTTCTTTCTTTCTTTCTTTCTTTCTTTCTTTCTTTCTTTCTTTCTTTCTTTCTTTCTTTCTTTCTTTCTTTCTTTCTTTCTTTTTCTTTCCTTCCTTCCTTCCTTCCTTCCTTCCTTCCTTCCTTCCTTCCTTCCTTCCTTCCTTCCTTTCTTCTTTCTTTCTGTCTGTCTGTCTGTCTGTCTCTCTCTCTCTCTCTCTCTCTCTTTCTTTCTTTCCTTCTCTCTCTCTCTGTCTCTCGCTCTCTCTTTCAGACAGGGTCTTGCTCTGTGACCCAGGCTGGCATGCAGTGGGGTGATCTTGGCTCACTGCAACCTCTATCTCCTGGGCTAAAACAGTTCTCCAACCTCAGCCTCTCAAGTAGCTGGGACCGCAGGCATGTGCAACAAAGTCTGGCTGATTTTTGTATTTCTTTTTTAGAAACGTGGTCTCACCATGTTTTCCAGGCTGGTCTCCAACTCCGGGACTCAAGCAATCTGCATGCGTTGGCCTCCTAAATTACTTGGATTACAGGCATGAGCCACCTTGCCTGGCCTGAACATATTTTCATGTATCTATTTGCCATTCTTATATCACCTTAAGCAATTTTTTTCAGTCTTTTGGCCATATTTTAATGTGGTTGTTTGTGTTCTTATTCTTGAGTTTTAAGAATTTTTTTTTAATATATCCTAGAGACAAGTCATTTGTTGGATATGTGACAGAAAATATTTATTTGGTATGTATAAATATTTTCTTCTCATTTTTAGTTTATGTTTTCATTCTATGAATAGTGCTTTTCACAAAACAAAAATTTTAATTTTGATAAAGCCCACTTTATCTTTGTTTTTCTTTCATGGATCATGCTTTTAGTTTCATGCCTAAAAATTCTTTAGATCCTGAAGATTTCCTCTTGTGTTTTTTCTAAAAGTTTTATACTTTCATGTATTACATTTAAGTCTATGATCTATCTTGAGATTATAGAAGGAGCTCAACAAATGTTAATAGTTTCTCCCAACCCCTTTGAAGTATTCTAAGGCCTGGAAAGAAGCAGAACTATGGATTCCATTTTTATTGGATTCTGTGTTTGTGATTTATACTTCTGCTGGAGAAGTAGAAACCTCAGTAGTCAGAGAAGAGAATCAGGCCAATCAGTGAATTTCAAACATACTAGTGAGAGCCCCATAGAGATTGCAATAAAATGTTTAAAAATCTACTCTACCCATGGACATTTTAAAAAGGGAAGCTTAATAAAAACACATAGCTAATATTTTCTTAATTTTGTAAAGAGTATATGTTTATTGTACATTTTGGATTGCTTTTTGTTTGCCTTCTCTGTTTCAAGCAGATTTTTTAATCTAGCATTTTCAAAGGTTTAACATTGTATTGAAATTTTGATGCAATAATGCTATCATTTTCAAAGTTTGATAAAGCCTTTTTCCTTTTAGTGTTCTGAAAGCAAGACTATTTTTAACGATTTCACCACGGCCACAAAAATAACCTTTTACAAAAACAACTTTTGACTAAGGTAATCGCTCATCTCTGTTGAGAACTGAGAAACAGAGCAAAATTGTCCACGTGTTAGGAAACTAAAATTGAATGCCACAAGAAGTCCAAATATTAATGTTTTTTCCTGTGGGGCTAAATAAAGCTTCTGCTGATTCTTCGATGTTTCCTATAACATGTTAGAACCAAAGTTAAATGATTAAAACTCTTCCCCCCAGCAATTTGGCAGTTAAGTTTCCATCATCATTTACTCTGCTATAAAAAAGAATTTATCGCAAACTGTTTTAATCTCTTGAAATATTTTCACAGGCAAATGAAGTCAAGAGTTAATGGAATTTTTATTAAAAACATAAAAACCATAATATCTATCAGTGTATGTCTAAAAACACTAGGAAACATTGTTTAGATAATAGAAACCAGTCCTAGCTAAGAGGAAGAAGATGGAGTTGGCCTCATTCAGGTCTCTAGTGTCCCCATGGACCTGAGCAGAATTTATCAAGCAATTTTTATCTGGGAAGATTGGATGGAAAACAAAACGCATACTACTTCACGGGTTCAGTTATTCTCCTAACTACCATCTCACCACGGAAATTTCGTTTTGTGTGGATGAATTCTTTTGTGGAGTCTATGTCTTTGATATATATGGTTTGTTCACTTAAAAATTATTATTATAGAAGTTTATAAAGATGGGAGAAAGTTACAGAGGATAGAGAAGGAATTTTAATAATCCTGTAGTGTCTACTTTTCTACATTGAAGCTCCAGGAAAACTACTTGATATAAAAAAGATTGCCTCATAAGTCACAATCTTCTTGGCAAAAGACTTGATTATCTTTGCGGTTATTTTAAGCAAGTTGTGATAAACCAATAGGTTTTCCTTCTCCATGTCAGGGAAATATCTTAATGATTATCACATTAAAATTGCAGTTATGCTACCTGAGGACCTTATTGTTATAATTTTCTTGAATAGGTTACCTGAGTGAATTCTATAAAGATTAGATTGATGACTAGTTTCTCATCTATGGAAACTTTATATGCCCCCATACTTAAATATATAGAAACTTAATTAGAATCTGCTGTGTTATATAGAGTCCTTAAGATTTGGAAATCTTGGTTTCTAGACTGTGCTCTGCTGTGAATTAGCTTTGTAAACTTGCACCTCAGTCTTCTATAATGTGAATTTTGGAATCAATCAAATATTGGTTTCAATCCAAGCATTATCAACTAATAACTATGGTTTGGGGGCAAGTTGTTTAACTACTATGATCCTTAATGTTTTAGTTTGTTCTTGCATTGCTATAAAGAAATGCCTGATGCTGGATAATTTATAAAGGAAAGAGGTTTAATTGGCTCATGGTTACACAGGCTGTACAGGAAGCATGGCTGGGAGGCCTCAGGAAACTTACAATCATGGATGAAGGAGAAGGGGGAGCCAGCCCTTCATATGGCCAGAGCAGGAAGAAGGGCAGGGGAGGTGCTACACACTTTTAAACAACCAGATCTGGGAGAACTCACTCACTCACTCTCAGGAGAACAGCCCCAAGGGGATGATGCTAAACCATTCATGAGAAACTGCCCCTATGATCCAATCACTCCCTCACCAGGCCCCTCCTCCAACACTGGGAGTTACAATTCCATGTGAGATTTGGCAGGGATACAGATAAAAATCATATTACTCTCTTATTCTTTAAAATGACAAGAATTGTCCTTGGCATACTACCTAATAAAATAGACATAATACATGTGAGACCACTTAGAAAACTGTCAGATTCTATAAAAGTATAAAACATTATCATTTAAAAGTAAAACTATGCCAAAAGATAAACTATACCTGTGCTCCAGTGATAATATCTACGGTGATGCAATTAAAATAACTAATATTTCCAGGTTGATATTTGGATCCTTGTACAATAAATTCCGGATGTTTTTCAAAGCTATGGTCAAGTTTTGGAAATAATTTTTACTGTTAAGTGGCTAGAGAGAGCTTTGATCAGAAACGCTGACTTTGGCAGATACACTAATTTTTGCATGCAGAAGTCTATCCTCCACAAACTGTTGCTTACCAAAGAGGGTCTTGTTCACGGAGAAGGATTTGCCCTGGTGTTTCTTACACTGGAAAATTTTCCCATCCTTCTCTGGCTGGACCAACTCAAGGAACAGTGTCTATGGCTTCGTAATTGAATGGTACATTTGAGATGGGGAGAATATGAGCCTTTTTTATTCTAGTGAGGTGAGTGATCCTTTGTTTGGGTTTTACAGCATGGTTCCCTGTTATAAGTTGTCCTGAAATCCCCACAGGAGCATGGAAGCCCATCCTAGGCCATCCTAGGTAAGGTAATGGTAGGTAGATACCAGGTGAGAGGGCTAGAGTTGTCCTGGGGTCTGCTCTAGTTGGGATTTCTGAAAGATGGAGGCAGGGTGATAGGGATATTGCTGATCTTAAATCCGGAATCTGGAATTTAGGCAGGGATTTAGACTCAGGCAGCTGCAGCAGGGCCAGCCAGGAGACTGGAATCTTCTGAAGGAACACTGGTTCTTTTCAACTTGATTAATTCAGACATGCTTTTTAGATCATTTCCCTGAGCGTGACTGCTGGTCTTAATGATTGGGATCAGCTCATTTAGACCCAGCTTTCCTAAAGGGGAATGAAGCACTCTTGTTCCTGAAGGTTTTCTGATTTCTCCTTGAGGGACAGTCTCTACTTCTCTGAAAGAATTTTAGACTTTGAATTCTTTGGTTGTCAACTCCCAGAGCAGGAAGTCTGGTAATCAAAGGAGACCTCTCCTCAGCTGTGGTCTCAATCCCTAGGCCCAGGCACCAACTACACAGCTCAGGCTCAAGGCTGAACCATGAGGATCCTCATGGACAACTTCCACAGTCAAATATAATCATCTCAGTAGTTAGGACGCAAGTGATTGACTTCTTTCATTAGCGTTCCTCATTATATATTCATATTTGCACCACTCATTTCTGCTCATATTTCAGTTTGTTCTGAATAAAGAACCCAGCCTTAATTTCCACTGCTACAACTTGAAATTAAATATTTTCCCTTTCAAAACATAATTTAATGTTCTTTATTTTTACTCTCCAAATTCTCATACATGGTTGGCACTAAATTATATGATTAAATAATTGGAGTGGGAGATGTGAAAAGATTGCCTGTAGAGAACACTTCAAAATTCATAGCAGGGTTTATAGTTGTACACACTGAATAATTATGGCTTTTCTCCAGGTCTGAAGCAAAAGGACTCTTGAAGGATTTCTTTTTCAGTGTGTAGATGAGTCAAGGGAGTTTTTTTGTTCACTCCTCTTATCAGATTTATTTCATTCCTCTTTTGTTTGAACTCTAGCTTAGTAAGAAGGTAAAGGTAATCAAATAGCAAAGTAAAGTTTGTTGTTGTTGTTTTTAGTCAGAGTCTTGCTCTGTCGCCCAGGCTGGAGTACAAGTGGCGTGATCTCGGCTCACTGTAACCTTTGCCTCCCAGGTTCCAGTGATTCTTGTGCCTCAGTTTCCCAAGTACTTGAGACTACAGGAGTGCACCAACACTCCAAGTTAATATTTGTATTTTCAGTAAATATGGGGTTTCACCATGATGGTCGGGCTGGTCTCAAACTCCTGACCTCAAGTGATCTGCCCACCTTAGCCTCCCAAAATGCTGGGATCACAGGTGCCACTGCACCCAGCTTGCAGGAAGTTTTGATAGAAAATAGCAATGCTAGTAACTAAATTTTGTTGTTTATATTACTTAGAAATTATCTTATTTGTATTTATTAATGTGTTAATCACATCTAGAGATCAGTAGATTGCAAATATGCCATTAAATGTACACATATGGAACAAATATATTGATGATGCTAATAGGAAAAGGGCGGGAGAAAAATGATTGCTTGTGCTCGTGTGTGTATTTGAGAAAAACTAACAAGATAAAGCGGCAAGGTGATTGTATTTAGAACCAGAAAATCTGGGCATGCCCCCTATCTCTTCTAGTTACTAACAATTTAGCAGCAGTCAAACGAAGGCACTTAAATTCTCTAAACCTCAGTTTACTTAGGGTAAAGAGGAGCCTCAAATCCCTAGCTGTATAATTAGGTCACTGTGAAAAATGGAATAAAATAAATGAAAGTACTTTTAATATTCAAAGGCATGAGAATGTGAAGTAGTGTTATTAGAGTGCCTCAGTAGAAAGTAATGTGTCCCATTAGCTAAAAGAAACACAAGACCTGCATGTGAAGAACGACATCCCATGTCTACTTTAGATGCTCATCAGCCTCGTTTTATATGATTACAATTCATCCAACTCAAAATGCAATAAATGGACCCTTGGGTTTCACTTATAACTCTTCCATTAATTCAGGAATAAACGTTGTCAAGTTATTTGACCTCCTGGGGTTATTAGAACCAGTTACCTGATATCCTCCAGATTTGCTCACTCTGTCTTACCTTTAGTCAGTGGGAAGAGTTCTTTCCATAAACCACATACGAGCTAGATAGCTATCTTAGGCTGGGTTCCCTAAGAAAGCAGACTCTGAGACAAGAACTCAAGTCTTAGTAGTTTATTTGGGAGGTGATTCCCAAGAAGTGCTGAAGTCAGTATAGAGTTGCATTCATGAAGAAATTAACACTGCAGACAGCTGGGGCTCAGTCCATCTGGGGACCTCTGGGAGACTGTATAGAACATAAACTGTCCCATCGGAGGAGGGAGGAAGTTGGTTATTTTTCTTCCAATTCCCTTCATAGTCACTGGCTGAAGGCTACTGTTGGGGCAGCAACTCCCTCACCCTCTGGCCTGCCATGCATGCTGGCCAAACATGTCAGAGATATCATGCAGTGATGTGTCACAGGTGCCTACATAAGAAAGCCATTGGCACACATGGAGAGAGTGAGTAGAGAGGAGACATGGTGGAGCCTTGACAGCATATGCTACAATGCAGTGGCTCAGATGCCCCTTAACGACCAGATAGCTTCTCAGCTTAAGAATGGTTAGCTGACAGCCTCCAACTGTTAGTGCCTTCAGAATCCTTCTCAGGTTTGTAGCTGAGGTGCTGCTATTCTTGGGGGCAAACCCCAGCCAATGATTGAGCAAGGCAGGGGTATAAGGGCTTGTCTATTTCTGCTCAAAGAAAGATTCCAATAGGCAATCTTTACTCCATGGCCCCTATGGTAAAGACTTTCCTAGGTACATCTCAGCCTGAGAGATCTCTACATAGTCCAGCTTCATGCCCTTTCTTAGGGTTACTACCTAGTAAAACTTTTGCCACCTTAACTCCATCTTGATTGGCATCTGCTTCCTGGAGAACTCAAACTGCAACAAATACCAATTCTAAAGGAAGGTTTGGAAAATGTCAGTCTCTGGGCTTAAAGAAGGATCTACGTTACATAGATCAACAGGAAAGTTGGACTGAAATTTTTCTTTCTATAGTAGGAATAGATAAGACAAAGTCACCTCTATATCATTGGAAGTCAGCCAGACAAAAATACAATTGATGAAAACAGTATGGAAAATGTATTGAACTTATGGAATAAATGGTGAGTCTACACTGGAGGTTTGTTAGACATTGAATAAATACTTGAGGGGACTGATGGAATTTCTTTCTTTCTTTCTTTCTTTCTTTCTTTCTTTCTTTCTTTCTCTCTCTCTTTCTTCTTTCTTTCTTTCTCTCTTTCTTCTTTCTTTCTTTCTCTCTTTCTTTCTCTCTCTTTTCTCTTCCTCCCTCCCTCCTTTCTTTCTTTCTTTCTTTCTTTCTTTCTTTCTTTCTTTCTTTCTTTCTTTCTTTCTTTCTTTCTTTCTTTCTTTCTTTCTTTCTTTCTTTCTTTCTCTTTCCCTTCCTTCCTCTTTCTCTCTCTCTCTCTCCTTCCTTCCTGTCTTCCTTCCTTCCTGTTTCTTTCTTTCTTTCTTTCTTTTCTTGGTTTTTGAGACAAAGTCTCACTTTGTCTCCCAGGCTGGAGTGCAGTGGCGCCATCTCGGCTCACTACAACCGCTGCCTCCTGGATTCAAATGATTCTTGTGCCTCAGCCTCCCAAGTAGCTAGGATTATAGGCACCCACCACCATGCCTGGCTAATTTTTGTATTTTTAGTAGACACGGGGTTTCACCATGTTGGCCAGGCTGGTCTCAAACTCCTGGCCTCAGGTGATTCACCTGCCTCAGCCTCCCAAACTGCTGGGATTACAGGCGTGAGTCACCACGGCTTGCCTGGAATTTCTTTCTTTAAGCACATTTTTAAGAATGGATTACTTATTCCACTGAGGCAGTGGTCATCTTCAAAAGTTTTATTACAAATAATATATCTTTAAAAATCTTGCAGATGACTGTACCTCTTAAAGAAAATAGCAGAAGCATTCAGCACTGAATTGCATTAGTCATTGAAATCATCCACTTAGCAGTATAATAGGGTGAAAGGCTTGAACAATAATCTGTATTTAGATTCAGCTGCTTAAAGGGAAAGAAAGGGAAGTAATATGTTTGAGAGCTTATTATATGTAAGAGATTCTAACAGCTTCTTTTATTTATTCATTCACCAAATATTATTTTGAACACGCACTATTTTCCAGGCACAGTTCTAGGTATTGGAATGTATCAGTGAATGAACATACTATAAATTCCCACCATCATAGATTTTATATTCTAGGGGGATAAAATAGACAATAAATATTAAAATAAAATAAATATATGGTAAATCATCTTGAAGGCAATGCATAATATGCAATAAGTGAAAAGAATAGGAAAGTAGTTCAAGGTAGGGGTTGGGTTAAAATTTAAATGAGGTGGACAGGATAGGCTTCATCAGGAAGATGACATTTGGGCAAAGACTTCAGTAAGGTGAGGGAATTAACTATGTGGATAATTACAGAAAGAGGAATCCAAGCATAGGGAATACAGAATTCAGAGATCTTTGATCCTAAAGCACGTCAGAGGAACAAAAAAAGAAATCAATGAGGAAATAGAGGCTTTTATAGAAACTAAATTGCATTTTCAACTTTCATAGCCAGTGACCTTAGGTGCTCATTCAAATCTATCTGCCTTCAAAACCCACCCTCTTCTTGATCCTGGCTATAGCATTTTATAAATTAGAGGAAAATCACCTCCATTTTCGATTTGCTAGAGATGATTCCTTTCTTTTATAACCATCAACTAGATGGAGTTTGATAAGATAATTGCCTAACTACAATCTATGCTCACATCTATAGATGCAAATGTACATTTTCTTTGCTATATCAGAATATTCATAAATACATTGAGCCAGATTAAAAAATAGAGCTTGAGAGGTATCATATGCAATCACATTGCATCTGTGGTTTTACCTATTTGCTATTTTTTTCCCCTAGAACACTCATTAAATGGTAAATGGTAAGCGTGACTTAAGCAGGTGTCTAGGAAACCAAACAACTGGCCTGAGAGCCAGCTTCACTGAACCCACTGGAAGGCCTCACCAGCTGTTTTGGCATTGTGGAGACCAGCCTAAATTATCTGCTCTAAAGCCAATCTTCTTTCGACCATCTCAGCCCAGGCTGTTTATTTGAAGTGATGTATTTCATGATTGCCCCCAGTGAATAAGGCTTTTCATGGAAATCAGTGCCAGTGACTTTAACTAGAAAACTAGTAACATCTCAGCTTTCTTGTTCAGAAGTGTTCAAAAGATACACATTTCCCAACATAATTAAAAATATACTGGTTGACCATCCTTGCTTGAGCAGAATTTTTATTGCAAGCTGGAGAGTCCCAATCCCCATAGAAAACCCACCATTTAAATATCTTTGATCTTTTTAACCATCTGTCAAATTCTTTTTTGTTTTCCTCTCAGTGACTCCAGAATGCTATCTCTCCTGAAGAATATCCCTGGAATTAGAAATGTATTAAATTGAAATTGTTAGCATCCCCTTGCTATGAGAATAAAGCTGAAAAGCATCTAGTTATGATATGCATCTTATATAACAGATACAATGGATAAATGAGATTCATTTTATGCACAAAGTAAAATTTTTGGAGTTTCTTAAAAAATAGGTACTGCGTACTTTGAAATTGCATTATATAATCAATGGAAAAAAGATAAGATATATTGCATTTCCAAAGCAACTTTTCCCCAGGAGTTTCAAATATGCTAATGATATGAACTCATTAATCTTCCTACTCACCTTTTAGTAGTGAACGGTCAGATATTATTTTCCTAATTTCACAGACAAGGACTCAGCCTCAACCTCTGGCTGTTCAATGACAGAGAGGTGTCTAGAAATTAAAACTCTGTATCACATATACTGCTTTATCTGGGTTTAAGCAGAAATCTATCTCCTTCATCTTCCAACACTATATATTTTTTTATCTTTTGAAAAGCATACAAATTCACACACATACATATACACTTTTTTCCATGACTATAAAGTATGAATTTGCAGTAGAGGTTACTCTTGTGCTGAAAAAAAATTGTTTTGCAAAAATGAATGGAAGCCATTTTTACTCTCAGTTTTTCAGAAAAAAATGATAACTTGATAATATCTAATGATGGTCATAATATTGAATAATAGGCACACTGATGCATTATGGATGAGGAAATGAATTGCTACAAAATTTTTGGAAGGTTAACTGGAAATTCATATTAAAATAAATATATTCCCATGCTTTTGCTTTGGGGATATATTCTGTTCTACACAGAGAAAAGCATCAGTAGGTAGCATCCGTATATACAAACATGTTAATTTCAGCATTATTATTACATTATTATTATTTGAGACAGAGTCTCACACTGTCACCCAGGCTGGAGTGCAATGGCATGGTATCGGCTCAATGCAACCTCTGCCTCCTAGGTTCAAGGAATTCTCCTGCCTCAGCCTCCCAAGTAGCTGAGATTACAGGTGCCTGCCACTACACCCAGCTAATTTTTGTATTTTTAGTAGAGATGGGGCTTCACTATGTTTGCCAGGCTTGTCTCGAACACCTGACCTCGTGATCCACCCACCTCGGCCTCCCAAAGTGCTGGGATGACAGGCGTGAGCCACTGTGCCCGGCCTCAGCATGGGCAAATAAACAAACCAAAAACACCTAGGAAAAATGTAAATTCTCATCAATGATTGCATGAATAAATAATTTCGAGTTTATTCATTCTGGGCAGACAATTACATAACCCTTAAAGGAACAAATTCCTTCTGTAAGTATTTACCTGGAGGGATAGCCATGTAAAGTAAATGCAGAGTTCAAATGGAAGATAATATGAAGTTGAGTAGAAGAACAGGTGCCAGGGAGATTTGGGACTTTATTTTAGTCAGCTTCTCTGTATGAGTATGTATTATTTTTGAAATTTGAAATAAATATCTTACAGAAAATATTTTTAAGGGATCAAGTAAACAAACAAAAAAAGAAACAGGAGACTGACACAGCATGATGAAGTAGAAGCATGGGGTTTTGGAGACAGCCAGATTGAGTTAATAACTGCAGAGTTTCCTCATGTAAAATAGAGATAATACCTACCTCCACACAAAGCACAAAGGACACTTGTGCTTGGCAGTCATTAGGCAGAAACCAAATGCCACTGGTGTTACTGGAGGAAGAAAGTTTTCCAGGTAGGAGTGGAAAGAAACCAGGGATATAGGATGGGCAGGATGGAAAATCGATTTTTCTTAAAATCTCCAGGTCGATTCACAGAATTAGAAATTTGGAACTGTGGTACCAGAATGGAGCCTGCTGAGACATACTTATGGACACAGTATATTTGAGCCACTGTTCTCTCAGTAACCCTAGAATTTCAGGCTAGCAGCTGAGAGAAACTGATGGACTCTACTTCCAAAAGTTCCATTACTTATCAGCTTTGAGAACCAAGTGGCAAATTGTTGATGTCTCTGAAATTCAAGACTCTCATTGAAAGATTTTTCAGTGTGTGACTTGGAAAAGAGGGCCAGTTGTATTGCTTCTAGGGTTACAATGAAAATCAGAAAGCAGAGAAGAAAGGGAGTGGGGAATAACAGAAATGTTTCAATTGGCAAATATCCCTGTTGAGCATCAGGTAGGTAAATTACTGCTGGAAGGAATTCATTCTAATGCTGCTGGGTTCTGTCTCTTGACGGCTTACAGTTTTAGTCTCAGAAACAACTAACCTCAAGATAAAACACAGGGCGGAGGTAAAACCAAAGTTGTGCATAAAAAATGCACGGGTGATCTCAATGCAGAACTAGAAGGAACCAATCTAGAACGATTAGCCAATCAGGCTCAAGACTACTAGGAGGCAACCCAAGAATTGCCAGCAACTACCAGGAGATAGAAGAGAGAAGAAAGGACCCTCCCCTAAAGCCTTCAGAGACAGGAAGACACTGCCAAAACTTGATCAAATGTCTAGCCCCCAGAATTGTAAAAGAATACATCTCTGTTGTTACAAGCCACCCGGTGTGTGATGCTTTGTTAGGGCAGCTTTAAGAAATTAATACAGATTTAAATCTAGGAGTTAAAAAAACTCTAGCTATGACCTCCTTCTTTCAGAGGTAAGCTTTAGGATTTAAAATTGGAGAGGCTGGTTATGGGTTAAGAAAATAAAGATTTTTCTATCTTATTATAGACAGGACATGCATGTCATTATTCTAAAATTTACTCCTCAGAGGAGGTGGGAGAATAGATGTCATATATTTATATCCCTGTCTTATCGATTCTAGTTTGTCAAGCTCTGGCAGGGAATTTTTTCAGTGCATTGACTTACATATTTATATATTTAAATATTAAAGATCACAAGATAAACTTGCAGCAGGAATCTGGTAATTCTCCCTAATTGAGTCTGGTGTCCTATACAGTTCTATTGACCTTCTTCCGGGTGAGCCTTGGAGGTTTCCTGTCTGACGTAGTTCTGTGACAGAATGCATCTGGCTTATTTTAAAGTTCTTACCATTATTTGCAGATAGCTTTTTGTCTTTCTTTCAGCACACACTCAAAGTACTTTTTGTAAATAGTCTTGCAGAGATTTTGCTTTCTTTCAACATATTCTGCAAAATACTGTATCTTGTTCTACCTGCTTATCTAGATGATAGCATTTTAATCTTTTTTGAAACTTGAACCTCACAGGAGCATAAATACTGTGTTTTCTTTGCCTGATGCATTATTTCTCACTATTTGCATTTTGATTTTGTCTTTGGTAGACAGAATGCATCAAGCACCATCGTGGGACTTCCTGTGTAACACATTAAATACTCTTTAGCATCCTCAGCTCAATTCATGTCTACTATACCTGTAGCAAAAGACAATCTGGATTTAGTTAACCCATTTGCCATTTTCCACTGTAACAAATAAATAGAAAAACTGTTTATTCTCATGAAATTATCTCATATTTTGAATGACCCTTATATTTCAAATGGAGGCTGTTATTTCTGCATAATTTGTTCATGTGATTAGTACTTTGAATTCCTTTAGTTTATCATGAAATAATGTTCCAGTTAAAGTGCAGACTATTATTTATTCCAATAGAAATACCTGCAGACACAAGCTAACATGCGATCCATGAATAGAGCAGTGAAATGTAACAAATTCCTGGTATCAACAGGGTTATCAGTCACTCTAATTCATAGGCGAAAATGCATTATTATTTACATTCTAAACCTGGAAAATTTTTCATTAGCAAAGTTCTGTTTCTCCACTTATTGTATAGAATTCTGTTAGCATGCCCTTTTGCCAAATAAAATGGAACTATTATTACAAAGTATTTGAGGTAGAAAAGATTTGCTGTTTGGGAGGAACAGCATTTATACTCTTAAAAAGCAGAGCTACTTAGTAAAACTGATTTGTTTAACATCTGTTTGTGTAGAATTTATAATATAACCATAATACCTAAGTATTTAAAGCAATATTGGACAAAACAGTGATCAGGGACCAGAATTAATTAGGGAAGGCTTCCTTAAACAGAATCGAACCCAAGTTTGAAGGAAGTGATAAAGTAGATTGGCAGGGAGGAAAGACATCTAGGAAAAAGGAGACCAGAAGTTTTAGCTTAGCTCTGATACATTAATAAGTCCACTCTCTGGTAACTCACATAACCTATATGGGCCCCTGTTTCCCATTGAAAAAAATAAATTGACTGGAGTTCATGATTCTCACAGTTTAAATCTGTTGATATTCTATACAGAAGGCTAGAAAGACAAAAGTGACAAAAATGATTTTATTGGATCAGAATTTATTATCCATTCTAAGTTACTTTCTTGGAGATAGAAAGATACACATTTTTGTTGGTAGGGTTTGAATATCTATTTAATAATATTATAGCTATTTTATTGCATCAACTTACCTAAGCTCTTTTTTATAGTTTCCCTTTCTCTATCCTTCTGGGTAAGGGTCAGCCACAAGATAAATGAGTGGGAGATTTGAAAGGAGGAAGGCAGAAGTGAAGCAGCTGCCATTGGAACCGGAAGGTCTATGCAGGGCACCAGGTGCTGCTGCTGATCTGCTGACCACTGACTGTCTTGGGACAGGGGCAGCCTCTGCTGACTGATCTTCTGCAGCATCTCTGAGTCCCAAGCCACTATGTGGAAAAGTTAAAGAAGACACATTTTTCAAATAAAAGTACAGGAAGCCCAAGAAAATCGAATTTAAGATAAACAATAAATAATTTTTTAGTGTGTGTCCAGGCAATATTTGGGACATAATTATACTAAAATTAGTTGCTGTTTTATCTTAAATTGAAATTAAATCTGGTGTGCTTATTTTGTCTGGCAATTCCCAAAGGTGTCAACTTCAGTGGATCCACCGCACGCATTGTTGAAACTCAGGTCAGCGAGAGCTGAGTGTAGATTTCAGTTTGCTTTTGTAGGTCTTATTAGTCTTCACTCTTTCCCACTTCACATTTATCTTGGCTTCCGGCTAGCTCTGCTGACCTACAGTGACTTCCAGAAGCAGGAATAAGCACCTTCCATATACTTGTTCACCAGCTCTCCAACTAGACTGTGATCCTTGGCATCAAGGCTAAAAATCAGAATTTGTGGATCTCTTTTTTCCTAGCACGTATGTTAGTTTCCCAGGGCTGCTATAACAAACTACCACAAACTGGGTGACTTAAAACAACAGTACTGGAGCCTAGAAGTCTGAAATCAAGGTACTGGCAGAGCTGTGTTCCATCCGAAGGCTTTAGGAAAGAATTTTTCTGTGCCATTCTAGCTTCCTTGGCTTGTAGGTCTGTAACTCCAATCTCTGTGTCTTCACATGGCCTTCTCCTTTATACCTCTGTCATTTCCTGTCTGTCTCTTGTAAGGATACTAGTCATTATGTTTAGGGTCTACCTTGGTAATCCAGGATGATTTCACCTCAAAATAATTAATTGTATCTGTAAAATTCCATTTGGCAAATAAAATCACATTCACAGGTTCCAGGGGTTAAAACATGGAAATATCCTTTGGGGATCACCATTCAATCCACTACAGCATCTAACAGAAGTTTAGTCCTCAATAAATGTATGTTGATTTCATGCTTGAAATTACACTTTCTCTCCCTTTGCTGAAAACTTTCTACCATTTTGGAAGGAACCTTTAACTGGAAACTTAGTTTCTATATGAATTTGCAAGTCAGGATGATCAAGGTTTTGTTTTGTTTTCTTTTGTTTTTGAGACAGGATCTCACTCTGTTGCCCAGGCTGGAGTGCCGTGGTGCCATCTCAGCTCATTGGAACTCTGTCTCTTGGGCTCAGGTGATAGCAAAGCCTCTTGAGTAGATGGCACTATAGGCGCTGACCCCCATGCCGCACTAATTTTTGCTTTCTTGTTGTTGTTGTTGTTGTTGTTGGTAGAGATGAGGTTTCACCATGTTGCCCAGGCTGGTCTCCAACTCCTGGACTCAAGCAATCCTCCCACTTTGGCCTCTCAAAGTGCTGGGATTACAGCCATGAGCTGTCTTGCCTGGCCAAGATTGTCGGTTTTGAACTTCCATTTTCTCAACTAAAAAAGAAAAAAGCTTTACAATTTTCATTTAGCTTTATGAGAAATACGACTATAAAATAATGAGTAGTACTAGATCATCATTCTAACTTTTATAGCCTTCTCATATTGAATCCCAGCAATCCCCCTTACTGACAATGGAGTATTTCATAGATGCAGCTGTATTTTCTTCCCCACTCCCTGGCTACATATATACCTCATGTGAACTAACAGCACCTGTGGAGAGATAATTGTGGCACAACAGTCAACACATGGGGGAGAGCAGGAGGGCTCGAATGTGAAGCAACTTAGGTTGTTTCCAAGAACATCTAAAACTGAAAATCTGTCACATTTTCAGTTGTATTTACTTAATGATCTGTTAGGTAGATGGGGAGGTAGGATCCCCATACTAACTTGTCCTTTCTCTCTCTTCTTTTTGTTTTGTTTTGTTTTCCATGTTCGGAGGAAATGCCCTGAATACCATGACTCCAAAATTTGAAATTCTGATATGCATGAATTTTTATTACTGCTTTTTGTTCTTCTCTCTATGTCTGCCAAACATGACAGTATATTGCATCTTTTAAAGAGTACTGAATGGAAGTGGCTCCTGTGTAGCATGCCAACTTCAAGATGGGAGATGTTGGTTTCTAAACTGGCTCTTCTACATTTTCACATGAGATGTTAAGTATGTCATTTAAATTGTTTGAGCTTTGATTTCCTCATCCGTTAATGGATAGTAATCAATACTTCATAGAGTTGGAATGAGAGATAGCAAGATACCACATGTGTAGTAGATGCCCACTGTGTAATGACTGAAATCTCCACCCTGTAGGTCACATATATGCAAAATTCTGCTATGCACAATTGCAATGAATGATGCAGTACCCAGTCACCGACACATTCCCAGTGTTTGAACAGAAATGCTCAATGCTACTTTGGCAGAGATTTATCAGAAATTGTTTGCAAATTTGTTTTGAAGTTAATCTGTTACTATGGTTTTCTGGTAAAGTCTCACACTTTCGGTCTCCCTAGGTGTGCAAGAATTGGAGACTTTATTTTTCTTCTCCAAGCCCCCAAATGTACAAGTACATCTTCATGAGTTTACTGTACCAAAACCCGGGTGTTTTAACTAATCAATTATATTTTTAACTTCTCCTAGCCTCAAAGGCATTGAAGGATTACTGGAAAGCACTGCTTCTTCTCTGGGAGTAAACACAATAGCACCATCTGAAGAGAATTGCCTACACTAGAGTTCCCTGAGCTCTGGTTTCCTGGGATTCTCACACAGGTCCTCTAAGGGCCCAGCCCTCTCCTTGATTTGATGACTGCTGGGAGTCTTCTGCATTGCCTACTGCATTGACTGACTTTCCAGACTTCTCATTCCATCTTGGTGTTCCTATTCCCACATCCTAATGCGTGAGTCCATCAGATACAAAATGACTGCTCTCGCAGGATGGCAGGGGAAGTGGTTCATGATCGTCATCCATAACATCCATGTCTCTTCACTTCACATCCTAACACAGGCAGCTGCTGACTCCCGCGGGTGGGCTAATGAATGCTGGCTAACACTGTGCCCACTCTACATGTGGATGTGGCCTTAAACTCTTTAAATCTCCTTCTCTCTGAATTCACCCATGGCTTCTCATTGCTGTCCCTTGTCCTGAAAGGTAAAGAAGGAGAAAGGTAAAGACACTTCCCGAGACACTAGGGATGGGAGTGGTGAAGAGGCAGATGAAGGGAAGGCAATGCTAAATTTGGCTTTAATATTGCCTTTTAAGGCTGGCACACAATTGGCTGAGGTCCTGAGGAAGAAGCTCCCAATTTCTGATTTCTGCATGCTACATTGGTCCATCTAATCCTGCCGCTTTTTGGCTTCTTTTCTAAATCTCACTGGCTGTCTCAGCTTTGCTGCTATGTCAGTCCATCAGAGCACAGTAATGACTGCTAATGGGCGAGGGCATGGAAGATGACAACAACAACAAGAAGAAAAAAATCACTCCTGATTGACAAAGCACTTTTTGAGGGCCTCAGCACATTCTGCATGAATCACCTCCTTTGTCTTTACCGCGTCCCTGGTGACAGGAGGGGAAATGCAATTATATAATTCTACTTTATAAAATATTCAATCACAATGCAGAAGCTGTGACTTGCCCTAGACAGTAAATTTCACGAATAGAATCTACACATTCTGTTTGTTATTTCTGTGTATTAGGTGTCTTCTTAGTGGAGACCAGAGATAGCAACTACCTCAGAGACATTGCCATTTGGTTCTAGACCACCACAATAAAGGAATTATTGCAACGAAGCCAGCCACACATTTTTTTTTTTGTTTCCCAGTGCATACAAAAGTTATGTTTACACTGTACTACGGTCTAATAATGTGCAATAACATGATGTCTGAAAAACAATGTACATACCTTAATTTAAAAATACTTTATTGCTAAAAAATGTTAATGATCATCTGAAGTTTCAGTGAGTCATAATGTTTTTGCTGCTGGAGAGTCTGGTCTCGACAGCGATGACTGTTGACAAATCAGGGTAGGGGTTGCTGAAGGTTGGGGTGGCTGTGGCAATCTCTTAAAATAAGACAGTAATGAAGTTTGCCACATCAACTGGCACTTTCTTTCATGAAATACTTTTCTGTAGCATGTGATGCTATTTGGTTGCATTTTACCCACAGTAGAATGTCTTTCAAATTGAAGTCTATCCTCTCAAACCCTGCTGCTGCTTTATCAACTAAGTTTGTGTAATATTCTAAATCCTTCATTATCATTTCAACCATGTTCCTGGCATCTTCACCAGAAATAACTTCTATCTCAATAAATCACTTTCTTTGCTCATCCGTAAGAAGCATCTCCACATCTGTTAAAGTTTAATTATGAGATAGCAGCAATTCAGTCACTTCTTCAAATTTCACTTCTAATTCTAGTTCTTTTGCTATTTCTGCCACATCTACAGTTATTCCTTCACATCTTCAGTTATTCACTGAAGTCTTGAATCCCTCAAAGTCATTCATGAACGTTCAAATCAATCTCTTACAAGCTCCTGTAAATGTTGATATTTTGACCTCTTTCCATGAATTATGAATGTTCTTAATAGCATCTAGAATGATGACTCTTTTCCAGAAGGTTTCCAACTTACTTTGCTTAGATCCATCAAAGGAGCCACTATCTATGGCAGTTATATGCTTATAAAACGTACTTCTTAAATAATAGGACTTGAAGTTCAAAATTACTCCTTGATCCATGGGCTGCCGAATGGACATTGTGTTAGCAGGCATGAAAACAACATTAATCTCCTTGCACATCTCCATCACAGCTCATGGGTGACCAGGTGCATTGTCAATAAGCAGTAATGTTTTGAAAGGAATCTTTTTTCTAAGAAGCGGGTCTCAACAGTGTGCTAAAAATATTCTGTAAGCTGTACTGCAAACAGATGTGCTTTCATCCAGACTTTGTGTTTCCACTTATAGAGCACAGGCATAGAAGATCTTGCATAATTCCGAAGGGCCCTAGAATTCTGGGAATGGTAAATAAGCATTGACTGAAAGTCACCAGCTGTGTTAGTTCCTGGTAAGAGAGCCAACCTTTCCTTTGCAGCTTTGAAGGTAGGCATTGTAGTTCCTGAAAGAAAGTCAGCCTCTCCTTTGCAACTTTGAAGCTAGGCATTGACTTCCCCAGCTAGGAAAGTTGTAGATATTTCTTCCAATAGAAGGCTGTTTTCTCCACATTGAAAATCCATCAATATTATTGATGAATATTTAACAAATATTTATTGATTGCTGCCATTACAAGCAGCTGCATTAGAACGTTCAAACCAATCATTAGAGAGAGGAAATACTTTGGTGCCCAGAGGATACAGTAAGTAGGCATACTCCTTGGGTCAGAAAAGCACTTAGGAAAGCACTTAGAATAATTTCCATACTTCTAGATCATTGTTTGTGTGCTCCAACATCTACAAATGAGTTTCACAAACCCTGCCACCAAATTAATGAATATGGGAAGAGTGTTTGCAACTTTATTTTAGATTCTTCCATGTTTCCATAATTTCCAAAGGTTAGGAACCACATTCTTAGGATGTTGTCTTTATAAATGTTATTCTTATCTGGCCATGTTGGCTGTTATTTATGCACCAAAGCTTTTCAAGAAGTAGTGGTAAGTAGCTTGGGGATGAGGTAGAGATTTGGGTCACTAGATGCAGCTACTGACAATAGCAATAAGAATATGGCATGGCATGATAGCACAGGAGGAGAAGAAGAAATTTAAAAAGCAGATCTAATAACTTTAAAACACTCTACTTTGGCACATTTCAGAGAGGGGTAAGTGGCCTTCCATACCCCGATAGCTCATCAAGGTGTCACTGACTGCCAGTACTGAAGAGTCATATATGTTCACAACTATGGCAGAGTTTCATCTAGAAAACATGAGATTCTATTTTCTATCCTCTTTGTGTTGCACGTTTTGGAAACAGTTTACCCCAAAATAGTAATAACAATAAAAGTTGTGATGCTTGAAGGGGAAAACACCAACAATCTGGAGTGTTTCTATACTTTTAGCAACACATTTTATTCTAAATCTAACCCTTGGGACAATGGGGATGCCTGAATTCAAAAGTTTGGTGACCTGAATAGTTTAGTGTGGTTAATAATATAGGTAAAAGTAACAGTTCAGGAATTTTCTTCATTTTTTTTTTCTATGTTTCAATGATAGCAACATATTGAACATCACATGTGTGGTGTTCTTGTTTGAAAATCATTGACTCATCTTATCATCTTTAAACACATTTGCAATTTGCTTGTTAGCTATGATACCCTCTATTATATGCTTTTCCCTCCTCTTCCCAATTGAGTTATTCCAATGTGATTATAGCCACATGGTCTTTTTCAGCGTGGCATAATTTGGTTCTTTATCATCAGAGTCAAGTCGTGTTTTGTTAAGGGAGGAAGGACATAAGAGGTAGGTGACGTAAGACTGGAAAACGAGGCAGGGTGGTTTCAAGGTTAGCTAGGTTTTCTTGTTCCTTAAATACAGGCATATTCATTTTGTTGTGCTTCACTTTATTGTGCTTCACAGATACTCTATTTTTACAAATTGAGGGTTTGTGGCAACCCTGCATCAGGCAAGTCTATCAGCATTATTTTTCCAATAGCATGTGCTCATGTTATGTCTTTGTGTCACATTTCTGTAATCCTATAAATATTTCAAATGTCTTCTTTATTATAATATGTTTTATGGTGGTCTGTGATCAGCGATCTTGGATGTTACTATTATGTTTTGGGGCACCACAAACTATGCCCATATATGATGGAGAATTTAATTGATATATGTTGTATGTGTTCTGACAGCTCCACTGATCAGCCATTCCCCCGTCTCTCTCCCTCTTCTCCAGCCTCCCTATTCCCTAATACACAGCAATACTGAAATTAAGCTAATTAATAACATTACAATGGCCTCTCAGTGTTCAAATGAAAGGAAGGGTCACAAATCAACAACTAGAAGTGATTAAGTTTAGTGAGAAAGTCATGTTGAAGCCAAGATAGGTTGAAAGCTAGATCTTTTGTGTCGAACAGCCAAGTTGTGAAAGCAAAGGAAAAATCTTTGAAGGAAATTTAAAATGCTAGTCTAGTGGACACATGATGTGAAGAAAGCAAGACAGACTCATTGCTGATATGGAGAAAGCTTTAGTAGATAGAGGATTAAGCCAACCCCAGTATTTCCTTAAGCCCAAGCCTAATCTAGAGCAAAGTTCTAACCCTCTTTAATCCATGAAGGCTTCAATCAGGAAGCTGCAAAAGAAGAGTTTGAAGGTAGCAGAGTTTTGTTCATGAGGTTAAAGGAAATAACCCATCCCTATAACATAAAAGTGCAAGGCGAAGCAGCAAGAATTGATATAGAAGCTGCAGCAAATTGTCTAGATCTACCTAAGGCAACTGATGAAGGTAGCTACACTAAACAATAATATTACCTGGGATTAGAAAAAACTTCTGAGATTTTATAAACATAGTGAAAGAATTGGAAGTGTCTGAATCTACACTATGGAATGAGAAAAATACACAGTCAACTGAACCGTGAAATCTATATAATTTATAAATATAATGTAGCATGATTCTTTAATTGTCTTTTGATTTTATTTGAAGCTAAAGTCATTTGTGGCTTGCCCCGGAGTTCCTTCTTCACCTCTCATCCAGATTTGGCTTTGTCTGCCCTTCTACTTTTGGAACAGCCACTTCCTCTAACCAGGCCCATGTTGCTTCCACCAGGGATGCCGAACCTGCAATTGTTTGAAGGTAAGAATCATTATAATTTTGTAGTTTTTGTTATCTGCATTTCTAAGATCTAGAAAATGTCCAGATTTGCTGCATGCCAAAATTTAAGGTCTCTCCACCTTATAATGTACTTTCTTCCAACTGCAAACTGACGTTATCCAGGGAATGGTTTCATTCAACTTGTGTGGCCCTGGATACTTTCTGTTTCTATGAGCACCCTGAAAGTTTTGGTTTTGGGTGGGAGAATAGCTTTCTAGAAGAATGCAACTTAAAAGTCTTCTCTTTGATGGGAAGAAGTTACAGTTCCCATTTCTTCTCTGGCTGTGACCATTTATGGCCACTTTTGTGAAGACTGTTTAGTCAGTCAGTGTAAGATAGGTTATGCTGCAGTAATTAATATCTCTCAATCTTCAAAGACTTAAGACAACAAAGATATTTCTTACCCATGCTATATGTCCAATGAACAGGAGCAGAGATACTCCATTTATGGTAGTCATTGAAGTCTCATGACTTATGAAAGCCCTGTCTTCACATATCTTTTCTTGATATATTCATAGAACTCTCACAATTCACTGACTAAAGCAAGTCACATGATTACGCTCAAATTCAAAGAGGGTGGATGTTGAAGTCCTACCGCATTCTAGAAAGTAAGAGGGCTAGAAGATTTGTGAACAGTCTTAAAGACCAACATAGCTTTATATACAGATTTTCTGATTCTCATTTCTGTTACTCATAGATTTTTAATATTTTGGATTATTTTCTAGATATGAAAGATTGCTAGATAATTGGTTTTTTGATAATTGTGCTTTGCTCAAGAATGTCCTGGAGAGATATCATCTTTGTTAAAAGATGTCCTTTAAACATATATCAACTGGACACTATAACTATTTAGGCTCTAACTTCAGTTGACAGTGTGTCACGAACTGTGAATGAACTTTCCCCTTCAACTTTCTCCACCTGGAGAAAGAGATCAGTGGTGGCTCCCTTTCTTTCCTGAGCCTGCCTAGGAACTTGACATCTTAGAGATTTTATTTCTTGCTTCGTAAAGGTTTTCTAATCTTGTAAGTTGAATCTTTTTAAAGGAGTCCAGTTATTTGTGGAAATAATTGGAGACTTGGGAGACTTTTCTAATTATAAGACTAAATGAACAATTTCAAGAGGTTATATGGAGGCTGATCAAAGAGCAGGAGGAGGTGATGGCCTTATCCAACATGGGTGTGGGCAATAAGGGTGTGCATTGCCTGAAGAGACTGTAAAAAAATGATAAACCCACTGAAATGCTATCAACTTTTTATTACTATGGCACACTAGCAAATCAAAAAAATGTCAACTATAAAATACTCCTCTGGGTCAGAGCCTCCCCAACCTTCCCCATATGTCACTGACTTAACTATCAACCTCAGTAACATTAGTGCTTAAAATCTTTTGTTTTAAGAGGAAAAAATCTGTCACACAATTATATACAGGATTAATTGCATACTCATGTCACAAAACGTGACAAAATGGGGAATCACATTTCTAGTTTAACAAAGGTTTGAACTCACACATGCCCAAGACCATGGAAAGAAATTAAAATGGAAGGTGAATCCTAGCATATTATCAAAACTCAATAGGGCTATACCAGAAAACAGAAGATTTAAAGACTCAAGCCAACAGAGATGAACTCTGGAGAAGTTGTCTAACTTTTACCTTCTTATATCTATCTTTTCTTCTTTCTCCTTGGACATATTAAGCAGTTTTAAAAAGTCCTAGTTTGCTAACTCCAATAGCTAGATCATCTCTCTGTCTGCTTTTACTGTCTTTTGCTTCCTCTTTATTAACGGTCGTATGGCCTTACTTCTGAGAATATCCGATAATTTTAGTTTTCTCTCTGCATGTTGTATTTAAACAAATATCAGTGGCCCTAGATAATCTTATCTTCCGCTTGAAAAGATCCTCTCTTCCTTCTGAGAGTCATTTAAGGTGAGGAGGAGAAAGGATTAACTCCTCAATTCTATCAGAGACTGAGTGTGATTCCAGTTGGACTGTAGTTTTATTAAGACTCAGCCAACTTCCAATCTACCCTGTTCTTAGGGTGTGGCCCTCCTGAACTTCTGTGTGAAAGTCTGATGGGTCTTTGTCTCCTCAGTCCTGAAAGGCTATAGAAGCTTTGTTCATGCCCTTCAGAGATTATTTTGCTTAGCTCCTGCCCCACATGGCTTTAAATATTTGTTTAATGTCTTGAAGAGAAGACTGACCATATATTTTCTAAGCACTACTGACTTTGGGAGTTGTATTCTGTTTTTCAGAAGTTTGTGTCCTGGCCTCCCATCTTTTCATGCAACCTCAGGATTCAGCAAATGTCTCATGGAGAAAACTGGAAGCGCTCTAGAGCTTCCATTGCTTCACACTAGCCCAGCACTAAAAGCTTTGCTGGTTTTTCTATCCCCACAGCAGAGGTTCTCTGGCTGGGCCATATCTGATCATTAGCCTAAGGACAAAATTGGCAAAACCTTCTGGGAGACACTCGATGATCAGCTTTCCTTAAAAAGGTTCTCCTCTCTCTGGAATTTTAGTTCATTTAGTCTTCACTGCTTCCACATCATTCAATTACTTTCAAAATACTATATGTATAATGTATCCAGGTCTTTCTGGCTGTTGCAGCAAGACCATTGACCTGCCTATTCTAATAGCAAGATGGAATTTAAGTACAGTATGTTAAAAAGCGAAAGTAGGTGTGACTTTTGCTCTGAAAGCCTCAGTGACAGGAATGACATTTGCTAGTATCCGGCTATTAGTCCTTGCTTCCTAAAGATCTTAGAAAATAAATTGTGCCTGTGCCCACATTTATCTAAAATATTCTTTAACTATTTTCAATAGGAGCACTTAATCACTAAAATATTGTTTAAATTCCTGGAAATGGAATAAATAACAACAATGTATGTAATTAGAGTAAATAAAAAGATGTTTAATTGTCTGAACAAATATACTTTGACAAACAAAACTTATATAGAAGAAAATAAATGTAGCCTTCAGTTGAAGTTACTGAGTTAAGGAGCACTCTCACTTAGGCAGAATTCATTACTCTTCTAAAGACGGATGAAGTTTTATGAATTTTAGAGTCACAAAGAAAATGGCTCAGTGCTCTCCCACCCAGAAGTATCTTACTTGAAAAGCAGTTAT
Source organism: Chlorocebus sabaeus (assembly GCF_047675955.1). Classification (NCBI taxonomy): domain Eukaryota; kingdom Metazoa; phylum Chordata; class Mammalia; order Primates; family Cercopithecidae; genus Chlorocebus; species Chlorocebus sabaeus. Next base: position 37,143,533 of record NC_132907.1, read on the forward strand.
GGAACATTCCAGGCAGAGCACAGAGGCAAAACTGAGAATGACATAACCAGGCCCAGTAGACAATGAAGAAATTTCTCGAGGAATTGGAGGAAATAGAAAAGAAAGTTGTGATTTTAAAAATAATAATTTCAGGTTTGTGTGTGTGTGTGTGTGTTTTTTTAATAGAGACAGGGTTTCACCATGTTGGCTAGGCTGGTTTCAAACTTCTGACCTCAAGTGTTCTGCGCACCTCCGCCTCCCAAAGTGCTAGGATTACAGGCATGAGCCACCGCTCCTGAAATTTTAGATTCTTAATAGGACTTACATAGAACATTGGTGGTGATATGAAAGTGATTGGGCCACTTCCTTGAGGAACAGCAGAATCTGTGGGAGGCAGAGCTAAGCAGCATGGGTATTTTCATAAGCATATTCAGTATCTCAATAGCTTGAATTTCTTTTAAACTTGGTAGTTAATATATTTTAAATTGTCAAATATCACTAAAAATTTTGAGATTTTATGCATATTAAGATGCATCTTACAGAGGATAAGACCTATTATTTTAGTTAATATAGAAATTAATCTTATGATATTAACTTTGCAGATGACCAATAGGTAAAATAGAACAAACTATAAGATTTCTATAAAAAAAGAACCATAGTTCCACTGGTTTATTTCAATTTTATTTGAGTTTTTTAATCTTCTTAACATGTTGTCACACTTTTAATCTACCATACAAAAATTTTAATTACTTGTTGTTTGGTTAATAGAAAACACCTGTTTTATTGTGTCTAATTAGTGCTGCCAACTTAGAGGGCCAATGTATTCAGTAAAAATAACAACACCAACCAAAAAGTCATGAGCAATTCTTCCCTCACTAGAGTTTAGTGAGAGTAAGATCAGTCAATTTAGTCAGAATATTTTCTTCTTTTATTTTAACCAATGTTTTGATATATTCAAATTCATCGTAACAGATCACACTATTAAGAAGCCAAAAATAAAGGTGAAAACAATAACCAAGGTAAATTCCTGGTGAAAAAGAGGTGATGGTTCACTAATTTCACCTTGAAAAGAAAGTGAAATGAATTAGCTGCTCTGTTCATGTAACTGGAAAAACATTTACTTCTTGAGCATTCTCCTCTTTAAATATGACAAAGAGGTTTACAAAAAAGACTCATTAACTGACTGCATTGTGTATGAAACATGTTCTCATCTCTCCCCACAGGATAATGGCCACACAATCTAGAATTGCAAAAAGTGATAAAGCAAGGTAGATATGTGATTAAGAATCAACAGCTTCATAATTTATTCTCAGCATAATAGTGGAGAATAGAAGTTCTGATCATTTGTTTAGTAAGTGAAGAAGTTGTTACCCAAAATACATTATTGTATAGGGCAATACACTCTAAAGTGGAGTCTGCGTGTGACCATGTGGGGCTGCATTTGGAGGGGGGGAAAAAAGAGAACAGTCCGGGTGATTATGATATATCCCAAACAGTAATCCCCAGTTAAGAACCACTGTTCCAGGATATGTTTGTTGTCATTTTAATATCTAAGGATTTAAAAAAAAAAATCTACTAGCTTGTTATTTCCAACCCCAATTCCTGGTGAAATCTATATTTTTCTATATTCCATATATATCTCAAAATTTCAAAATTCTTTACTTTTTTCATAAGCAGTGTTTCTTCTCTTCCACTTCATTGAAAGATCCAGAGTGAATGATGAGATAAATGGACTGATTGCCTGTGCTGGTGGGTGAGGGTGGAGAGGGTAGCTTGGGGAATGACTTGTATTTAGTTGTGCAATCGAAGACTTTTGGCCATGCCTGGTTCACTGCCTAATCTTCAGGGCCTTGGGCAATGTTGGGCATATAAAAGTCACTCAATAATTATGTATTGGATAAATGAACGAACCTTCAGATTCTAAGGCAGGGAAAACATTACTCTCTGAAATAGAATGCATAGATACAACATAAACTAACTATATTCTCTGTTTCAGGCTCTTTTCCTTGTCTGTATGCTTCCGATGAGAATCATAAATTACAAATGTAGTTGTTGAGACAATTTTGGCAGAGCTCACTGATAAACCTAGGGAAATCTCCTGAAATTTAATCAGAGACTCCCATTCTGAAATACTACCAATAGAAGATGAAAACAATCTGATTGTTTTATGTAAATGCAAATTGTGTGATATTGGCACTTTGTTATGGTTGGTAAAGAATTCTGGACATGCTTGTATTCATTTCCAGGATACTAAGAGCCTATTCTGTGCCTGGCTATGCAAAGCACGGTATTACAAACATGTATGATATAGATCAAGCCCGCACCTCATGGAGCTCAGTCTGGTGAGGGAAATGAACATTAAGCAAATAATCACAAAGTAAATACACAATTTTACATTGGAAAAAGATGCTACAAAAGAAAAAAACTTACTTAACAGAGGAAATCATAATGTCAAAAAGGTAAAGGATCATGGTACCTTTGAGACTGATGGGGGTCATTGTGGTTGGAGGATGTGGACCCAGGACAAGAGAGGAAAGAGATGCAAAAGGAGAACTGGGTGGCCAAAGTCCTGTCAAAACGAGGGTTCAACAAATATGGAAAGAGTATTAGGTGCAAGGCCATGGCACTCCCAGCCACTGATCCTGAGATTGATTGGGTACTTCTTCCTGAGAGAAACCCAAAGAAGATAAAAGAATGAAAACAAATTTAGGGAAGGAACACTTTATTAATTAACAAGACATAGTCAGGGAACTGTTTTGCCCAGGGAAATTGAATTCTGCTGACTTAGAACTTAAGCAGATGAAAAAGTCTCTCTGTGTATGTTTACCCTTAAAGGATAAGTTTTTAATTTTGCACATTTTGCCAATTCAATAAAAGAAAAAATACAGTAAAACCAGAGAGAAGAAAACAGAAATGGAGTAGAGAATATTAATCTACTTTGAGGAGGATGACATCCAAGTGTGGGAAGGGTTCTAATCGCTTCTTTAAAAATCAGCCTTCTTCCTTATCACCATATGTTTCTATGAACTCAATCTGCAAGCAGCCAGGAAAGAAGAGACCAAATGTGTGATTGGGGAAAAGGAAGTACCTGTTTTCAGGTGTATTACCCCATTTGTATGATTTTCTCCATGGTTTTGATAACGTCTTAAAATATCTGAAAAATGCGTTGAACAGTAATTGTGAGAAGACACAGTAGGTGAATTGGAAAATTATTCTCATGATTAGCAACAAATACTAAGAAGGAGGAAAACAATTATCTAGACATGAAGCTGTCCCATGTAAAATAATTTACAATGTCCTCCGCATTTTGTCACGTCTATTTGTTTGAGTCTGTAATGTGCTTATGAAAGTGTTGTCTATCTTGGCACACACATCAGAGGAGTCCAGGTAGAACCTAGAAATGTAGTTACCCAAATTAGGTGATGATCAGCTTAAAAATCACTTTAAGTGGCATGCTGATACAGTGACTAAGTTAATGTTTGTGTGTGGCCTTATCCATCTCTTATCATATTTACCCAGTGTGACATTGGGGGAAAAATGAATGATGAAGAGTCATACTCCTCTTCATCAACATTAGTTCTGATTACTTCAATTGAATTTCTTAATGATTTGATGTTTAATGTTTAAAGTCTAATGGTTTATCAGCTATTGAAAATAATAACATGGCTACTAATTTAAAATGCTTTAAAATATACCAGTGATTTTTATTTCTTTAAAACAATAACTATTAAACTCTAGAAAAATACAATTGGAAATTATTACCCAACAGAAACTCCACAACTGATCTCCAACTGACAGGAGTAGGGCTTTATCAGAATGTCTGAGAGGGAGAGACAGAGATTCTGCTCCCTTCATCTCGTTAGCCCTTGCTGAGCCAGAACGTGATTTGAAACAGAAATGGAAGGAAAAGCAATTCTTGCAATGCCACAGAGACAGAGTGCTCTACCCCATCAGACCATAAGTTGGACGTTCCATGGTGTCACAAAAACTAATTAATACTAAAGTTAGTACTTACTCTGCCTTTCTTATTTTCCCAGGAGGATTATTGTGAATAGGCTTGCCTTCTAGACCACTCAGAATTTGTATGTTGACAAAATATTTCTCCTTTTGACATGTGAGGAGATATAAAATGTATGAAAACTCACATCATACTATTTGACGGGGCATTCCATTTCGTCGGTTTGTATTTTATACTTCATTATTTTAGGGGTAAACATCTATAAAAGCAGGTTCTGGATTGTCACTAGGGTTTGGTTCATGCTTAGAGTTTTCTTAACAGCATTCCTGTTGTTGTATAACTTTAAAATTAGATGAGAACAAAAATTTCACTCTGAAGCCAGAACAACATGGAACCTGTATTTTGGATTAAATTGCTTAAAAGAATAATCCCCACTTTCTTTTTTTTCTGATGATTATGTTTTGGGGCTACTCCTGTATTGTCCTCTGAGGCCACCAAGCCATGCACATCTAATCCAATAAAATGAGAATGAGAACACGAGACTCTCCAAAGACTCCAAGTGTCTTAAGGCACTGAAAATGTGGACGTGATGTTTTCATATAATTCTACACAGTTATTATTACAAAGTGATTTATTTTAACTTTAAATTAGGGAAAAATGTGTATGTAATTTAGTTTTAAAATAATATATGTTAAAAATAATTTAAATAATAAATAAAACTGAATCCTTAAAAGAATAATTGTAGATTTGGAAGAAAAAAGCTTTATCCAAGACTGTGGATACTTTAAGGAGTCTGTTAGCTTACTTTCCCTTTACTTTCAATTTTCAATTGTTGGAAACTATACTGGATATCCACCACTAAAACACAATCAGCATTTGCTTAGATTAAAAGTTCCTAAGGCCTTTAGCTTTGATTTCAGTTTTGCAATGTGCTGTAACTGCCAGGACAGTGACCCCTGGTGAAGACAAAGGTTTGAGTATCAGATCGCTTGATATGATTAAGCACATTCCTGTTTCATTCCACAGATACCAATATTAAGTCAGACATGAAACTCCCTTTTGATGCCTATCACTAGGCTATGACTCGCTGCACAACTTAACCTCTTGGTGACTCCAGTTCCTTATTTGTAGGTGGAGATAAACAGGTCTGCTTTGAGGATTGAATACGATAATACATGTAAAGCATGCATTATTTACTGGATACCCAGCCTGGCACATGTGAAGGATCACTAAATAGATTGTCTACATGAACATTATTACTACCTAATTCTTTTTAATTCAGGAAAATATAGAAGGTACAACATCAGAACATGCTTCTGTAGTAGTACTTTTTCCTCTAGCTCAGTACTGTGTCAACCACCACATGAGGTGGTGTAACAAGACATAATTGAAACACTATTGTAATGAAAGGAACATTAGACATGCAGTCAGAAATCTGGGCTCAATTTCTGAAATGCATGTTGCATTTACCACATGCCAGGTACTGCTGTGAGTATTTAACATATATTAACCTAAGTTGTCGTAACAATCCAGTAAGGCGGGTGCTGTTATTACCCTCATTTTCTGATGAGGAAACTGATACAAAAGAAGTTAAGTAACTTGCTCCAAATCATACATATTTGGCAAGCTGTGGAGCCAGAATTTGAACCCAGACAGGCAGCTTCCAGTCCATGCTTCATAGCCTTTGAACTCTGTGAGCTTCAGTTTTCCCAACGGCACAATGAGAATAATAATCCTACAGTCATCTCATGGGGTCGTTGCAAGAATTTAATATGATAGTAAATCTAAACTGCACTGGAACTGAAAAAGACTGTACAAATATAAAAGATGATTGTTATTAAGATTCTTAACCAAAGTGCATCACTATGCGTATAGACAATGAGACAGGGTGTATTACGACGAAAGATGTGATGTTATAAGCATTCCAGGTGCCAAATGCCAACAAAAATATTTTGCCCGGTGAACCTCAATATCTCAATGTTATTACCTGAAAGAGAAATTGAAATAATTTATCATTTTTTGAAAGTACTATTTGAACGCTTAAAATTGTTTACTCTGTAACCTTTAGAGTTAATATTTTTTCAGAATGTTTAAGGAAGCCCTTCTTACATGTTCAGAAATGACTGTAGCGGGGCATGTTTAAATGGGCATGCAAATGTAAGTCCTGTCCTGTGAATGACAAACTTACAGAGTGAATTCATTTTGCGTTTTCAGTCAGTGTAATGACCTATTGATTTTTAGGAAAGAAAGAAAAAGCGACATTCACCATCTTTGCTCTTTAATTTCTGAACAGAATTGTGGCCTAAATGGAAGAATGATGTTGTTTATCTGTTAGCACTTTTCAGAGACAGGGCCAAGACTTCTCCTAATTACTTGTGCATAATTGGTGCTCAGTAAACATTTCTGGATTAAAAGCTTAACGCTCTACAGATAGTTCCGGCTCCGTTAGACAGATTCACATCACATTCCTAATCAAGCCTCTGCTGGGCAATAGGCAAAAAAATAGCGACTCTAAGCCTTTGTATCATTCAAAGTTGTAAAATTATATTCTAAGACATCCATGGACATCAGCATGCAGCAGTTTTTAAAATTATGTAAGAGGTCTCAATGTGCTGTGAAGTATAATTCTGTGTATTATACTTCACATTATTATACTTCACATTATATATACAATTAAAATTCTGTGAAGTTTAATTCTGTGTCTACACAGAATTAAAAACTAGTACCTCAACTGGGCTTGAAATTGCTTCCAGCGAAACAAGGACTATTAAATTAAATAATGGTTTATTGCCTCTTAGAATTTATAAATGCATGGGACTTTGCTTTGGGTAGACCATGTTTTTTAAAAAAAGAGAGAGGAAAAGAAAGAAGGACAGAGAGGAAGAAAAGTAAAACATGTAACAATGTGGGAAATAAAATTTCCCCCATATATTGTTGATGTCGTTGTACCAAACAAACACATTGATAAAAACATTGTTGACCTCCAAATTGCATTATAAAAATCATGCTTTTCAAAATAGTTTTGTAAAAATTTATGAAAATCTTATTAAAGATGTTAGTTATAAAGAATTGAGTAGTTGTTCATTTGAGTCTCCACCTCTTTTCTATTATTTTGATTATATATATATACACACATATATATATATTTCTATAGAATTTCTAGGGCGCAGTTTATTCAGGCTTTCCAAGGTTATATGTAAAAACAATGGTTAAACATGAACTAAATAAATCATAAGCCCAAATCGTTGAACAATGTAGTCATCATAACTTCTGTAAGTGTAGTATCAAAATTAAGGTATAATTGTAGAACTCTTCTGCTTCAGTGCTCTAAATATATAGTTAACTTCATTTTTTTTTGTTAACTTCATTTTGAAACACAACTTTTGATGAAAAATTCTAAAAGATTTATATAGCTCATTCAAAAATTTCAAATATGCCTATGAAAACTTCTTTATTCCTTAGTGAAACATTTGTTAACTATGATGCATTTATGGACTTATGAATCATTTTGCTTGCAGTTTCCTTGGGATAGTCTAGTCAGATGAATTTGGCACCCACACAGTGATCCGGTGCGTTGCTAGTCAAATGCTGTCCATGAACCTGTGCCTCCTGTCTGTGAATCCCTTACTAACACATTGCAACAACATAATCAAGAAGCTTAACTAGAATCTAAGCCAACTAAACCAGTAGACTGACACTCCTTTTTAAATAGCATACATTTTCTGATAAAGCAACCAATGTGTTCATTTATATTCTGGACCAAGTTCTTTCATTTCCTTGGGGATCAGTGACAGGTTATGGACTGGCTACTTTTAGTAGCACTTTCTAGCATGTTTTTGAGTACTCCAAAGTGATGCTCAAAATCTTGGGTTCAGGAGGCCGGCAGACCTGAGTTTGAATCCTGGCCTAACAACTTGGTAGTCAACGGCCTGAAAGAAAGAATTGGGTGCCTATCAGAAACAGCAGCCAAGGTAAAATGAACAGGTTAGAGGAAAGAGCCTAGCGTTTGATGTCAGAACATCTTGAATGAACCATGGTCATAAGTTTTTTAGGCTGCTTACCTTAAGGTAAATGTCTTAAATGAGAAAATATGCATCAATTACACACACACACACACACACACACACACACACACGCTCCATAGTGCCTGATGCAGATAAAGTGCTCAAAGTATTTTGTTTATTTGCTCATTGTTAATTGTGTGACACAGTAGAGTGGTTTCCTAGACTGTTTCTTTATACAGATATATATTTGTTACTCTGGAATCTGGTGATGGAAATATTTTAGTCAATATTTGCATTGATATCTTATTGCTTTTCATCACTAATTTTACTAGCCTTATCAACTCATTAATAAATAAGAGAATCCCCCAAAGTTCTGCCAACCCTAAAATACTTTTAGAGTCACATCAATATTTTTTAAATTGTGGATAAATCCAGTTAATCCCAATATGACTCATGACCTGTCAGTGTAGCCACTGACATTTTTGTAGCATTTAATCACTTGGCTGGCGTAGTTCTAAGTAAAGATGGTAAAAATAAAATCTGAATGGAAGAGCAAGCATTGATTTGAGGTTTACTCTTCTCTGTTTACTTACCTACCTCATAAACCAGGTTCTGAGTAGGCAAGTCAGTAAAGGAAGACCCTCGCTAGTTCCTGTCTCCCAAATTCATTTTTTTTAGCTTTTATTTTCGTTTTGGGGGTACATGTGTAGGTTTGTTACATAGGTAAACTCACATCATGGGGGTTTTTTGAACAGATTACTCCATCGCCCAGGAATTAAGCCAATAACTCAGTTATAACCCAGATATAAATGTTGGGTTTTCTTTGAACCCAATAGTTACCTTTTCTGCCCCTCTCCCTCCTCCCACCCTCCAGTGTCTGTGGTTTCCTTCTTTGTGTTCATAAGTTCTCATCATTTAGCTCCCACTTGTAAGGAACAATATGCAGTACTTGGTTTTCTGTTCCTGTATGAGTTTGCTGAGGATAACAGCCTCCAGCTCCACCCATGTTCCCACAGAAGACATGATCTTGTTCTTTCTTATGGCTGCATGGTATTCCATGGTGTATATGTACCACACTTTCTTTATCCAATGTGTCATTAATGGGTATTTAGGTTGATTCCCTGTCTTTGCTATCGTTAGCAGTGCTGCAATAAACGTTCTTGGGCATGTGTCTTTGTGGCAGAGTCATTTATATGGAAACTTATGAAACAGCAATAATAATTCGTTATCAAGTCTCTGCAGCAACAATTGGGCTCATGGATATGTTTAAAAGATGCATGAAAATGAGTAACTTATGTCTATTAGTACAAATACATCTCTTTAAAAAGTGCATTAATGTAATTTCTGCAAGTTCTTGTTGCACCTTGCACATGTTCTTCTTGCTCCGTGATTATACACACAATCATGTATGTGCTATTGTTGCTGAGCTAACTCAAACTTACCTAGTTCCTTTTTATGTTTCTTCTTCTAACTATTACCACCTCCTAACTATCTTGTTCTGCCTCTAAGATTATCGCCCTCCAATTTATCCTCCCTAAGGCTGCCAGAATGAATTTTCTAAACTGCTCATCAGATCATGTCACTTTTCATTAGAATCCTTCAGTGGCTGCCCATTGCCTTAGGATAAAATTCAAACTCCTTAGCATGATCTGGTTCCTGCCTGTTTCCCTGGCCTCATTTCATATTATTCTCTTGCTCAGTCTAACTAAACTACAATATTTGCAGCTCTTGACCTGTTCCAGGCTCTCTCAGTGCTCCTCCCTTAGCCAAGAATATCCTCCACTTTCTCCACATATTATCTGGTGAATTCTTACTGTGTAGTTAGTTACCTAATCCAGAGGCCTTCCCTACTGGTCTTCTCAAGCTAAGGCTCCTGTGTTACCAGCTCTTACCTCTCAGGCGACTTGTAAATCCTGTAATAAAATAATCAGTATTCATCTCTGAACCTCCCATTAAACTGTGAGCTCCCCAAGGGCATGAAGAGTTTTCCTCTTTGACTTTCTATTTTCAATGCCTATAACAGACCTGGCACATAGCAGGTGCTCAATCGATGAGAAATTAACACATATTCAAAGTGCTGAGCTAAATTGCACAACTGCACATCTGAAAAATACCCTAGCAAAACGTAACATATTCCATCTCTGGAATCCTTAACTTTCAAAGCCTAAAATAGCCAATATTTATTCATCCACAATTCCAGGTGGTTTTAATGTGGAGGAAGCAGAGTCACCATAGTACTTATCACCAGTCCAGGGCAGTTTCTTTGCTACATCCTTACTCTGCAACTTAAATAGTGTTCAGATCAGCTTGGTTTCCTGGCTGTATTGTTTTATATCAGGAAGTACATATGCATCATGTATTTACGGGCCAGGACCCATAAATAGTCTGCATTATTAAATAGCCCTTTACATTCAAGAAAATATTGCATTCTTTTTTAAAGGCCATACTAATAAAAATAGTGATCTAGTTTTTAGGCACTTAAAGTTGTCCAGTTAGTTGCATTAGGGTTTTTCAGTGACTCAGATTGGGAGTTTTAGTTTTAACTGTTAGCTTAATAGTGTCAGTGTTTCCACGGTCACAGCTTGACTTTGAGGTGAACACCTGGCCTAAGTAGTGAATTGAATAGTGCCATTTGCTGCTCCCACCTCCCCACTCCTGAGGCACTGACTGGACCAGCAGCACTTGAGACTAGACATGGTACAGATGGTGCCTGTCTAAGTCCCTTTCTGACAGTCAGGACATCACGGCCACAAATATACAGAAAAACTACAAGTCAGAGTTTAGACACCAAAGGGGAAGCAGGAACTGTTCAATCCTTTGTGTTACAGGCAGTCACATAATGGAACTCTTGAGAACACGGGGTTCTGTGATGATAGCCGTTAGAGGTTGAATAGACACAAGGGCTCTGCCCACCATTAGCTGTTATGCAGCATCTGAGTGTGCTCCTGAACAGGCTGCACATTCAACTCTTCTATGAATCTGTGGCCTTAAAGACCAGATATTTGGACCAGAGGCAGCTTTGTCCTTAAAGAGACATGAGTGTTTTCCAGGTGAAGAATGAGGTGAACTCTATGATTTTTTCCCTCTTACTTCTGTAATTAGAGAGGACACGTATTTCTCCCCATCTTGAACAATGCAAGGCCAATTTTGCATTGCTCTTTCTCTTCTATGTCTCAAAGGATTAGAAAAAGCATTGCATATATCAGAGATTAAGCTAATGATTTTCTAGGCAATGTGAGGAAATATCAACCCAAGTTTTCCATTTTATATCCGCAAATATCCTGTGAATCTCTACTTCTCAAAATAAATGGTTTTTCCTACTGGGGCAAATCCAGTTTCTGGTTTACTTGTCTGCTCCCCCAACCCCCTTTTCTCTCTAACTGCCACAAGGAAAATCTTTCTGTTTGGTGTAAGCTAACTAAGAGATTTGGCTCCCAAGGAAGTTTTCTTAGAGATTGTAGATAAAGAAATGCAAACAGTCACATTTCTTTAGCACGGAAATTTGTACTTCCTTGGATAATGGTTTCAGCATTTTATAGGTGAGCTACTTGCTGACTGTTCATTATCATTTAGTCAAAAACAACATCTGTCGTGGGAAGGCCGGGAAGAAACCTTTTTGGGGTGCTTATTAGTTTTCCTTTCTCTGTTTCACGTTTAGTGACAAGTAACATCTTTTAGACTATCCGTATTTGTGGAGCCAGAAGATATTTGCCCTTTAAAAAGAGGGTTTGATTTTGTGAACTTTTCTGGTCAAGTTGTGGGAAAGCCCTTTTCCCGGATGGGTCAGTCCCTCCTTTAAGGGGAGAGAGCCAGTGCTTCCTTGCCCTAAGCTGTCATTCCACCTCCCCAGACACTGGCTCCCTGAGGAAAAGCAGGGTGAAAGTGAACCATTTTCTAATGTTAAAAAGGATAGAAAAGTCTTCTAGGGTTTCAAGTACAAAACAAAATAAAATTGCTACATGAGCTCCAGAGCCAGCTTGTTCTTTCATTGGACTTAGCAAAGTGGAAGAGGAGAGCAATACCCTGAGACAATGGACAAGGCACCCACCAATCGGTAATTGGAATATTTGAATCTCAATGCTGGAGGCCAAATAAACTTACAGTTCATTAACAGGCACACATGTAAGAACACCCACCATATTTGCATTTCATTGTTTGCAATAGTGTTGGCCAAACTCAGAACCTCTTGGGAAAGTTTTTTGAAATACCTACTGCTAAATCAGAATCTCTGGGGCCAAAGATCTGCAGTTTTCTTAATTTTTTTTTTTTTTTTTTTTAACTTTTAAGTTCAAGGGTACATGTGCAGGTTCGTTACATAGGTAAACTTGTGTTATGGGGGTTTGTTGTACAGATTATTTCATCACCTAGGTATTAAGTCTAGTACCCATTAGTTATTTTTCCTAATCCTCTCTCTCCTCCCACCCTCCCTGTCCCCAGTAAGCCCCAGTGTGTGTTGTTCCTCTCTATTTGCCCATGTGTTTTCACCATTTAGCTCCCACTTACAAGTGAAAACATGTGGTATCGGGCTTCCTATTCCTGTGTTAGTTTGCTGAGGATAATGTCCTCCAGGTCCAACCATGTTCCTGCAAATGACATGATCTTGTTCTTTTTTATGGGTGAATACTATTCCACAGTGTATATGTACCACATTTTCTTTATCCAGTCTACGATTGACGGGCATTTGGGTGGATTCCATGTCTTTGCTAACGTGAGTTGTTGCTTCAGTGAACATGCATGTGCATGTGTCTTTATCATAGGACAATTGATATTCCTTTGGTATATATCTAGTAATAGGATTGCATTTTTCATAACCACTCAAAAGAGTTTTATGAACTCTGTTGTTCTAAAACCCCAGTTTATATGTCATATAGTGGTACACTTTTAGTTATATGAAATAAGCTACTGTATTTTCTCTCTGAAGTCATTGTAGGATTGGAGAGTGAAACACTGAGAGTACATGTTCTTAATTCCCCTGAAAATATCAGTTTATAGTCTTTGAGACACTTAGGCCTTGTTGTCTTGAGATTATTTTTATTTTTGTTATACTTTATGAAAAATACAACTATAAAAAGAAGCTATTCACTTGTTTAAGGAGAAACTGAAGGTTCTGAATTGATCTAAAGCTAACAACATCAGACAACTTAAATACCAAATATACTGGGCCATCAACTGTGAATCAAATCCTTAAGATGATCCCTGTATATAAATGAAACTAATCATTGACTATTCAACTATCACCTTGTTTCAAACAAACTTATCTATTTGAGTTAATTGATTATATATGGACACTAAAATAGATATCATTGTAACAAAAGAAACAGCAAATATGAAATGATGAATTATGGAGCCTGTTTATATATGAACTTTCTCTTTGACATTTACATTGTTTTTTTTTTTTCTGACCTTAAGAATGGAAGGCGAACAGAGAACTTCTAGTGAATATCAAAAACTGAATATCTTGTCCCAAATTCAGCTCAACTTGAAAGTCTTCATCCACAAAGTCACATATGGCATAGCAACCACTGATTTCATTTTTTATAACTCCAGAAAATTAATTTATGGCTACCCACATCTCTGAAAGTTTTATTGACTAATCCTAGTCACTGAACTTTGTGTAGGGAACCTTCTGGTAAAGGCAGACTGCCTTCTGCCTTTGCTTAGTATTCTTTAAAAATGAACTTCTTGTTCTATACCACTTAAGATTTTTTTAAATAGTGAACGTTATAAACCAAGAGAAACAGCTGAATAAAGCCATATGACACAATTAGGAACAGTTGACAGAAACCATAGTCTCTGTAAATCCACTGCTTGTTCCAAAAGATACCAATTAGTTTTTGCTGTCTTCATTGGTTGGCATCATGTAGACATAGCTGAAGTTCAAAACACTAGAACAATACCAATTAGACCTTATGAAGAAGCAGGAGATGATGGGAAGGGCCAGTCCTTAGATTTTATATTAATATACAACATATATTGAAACACTATTCTGTAAAGCTATAAACTATACCATATTTAAGCACATAATATGTAATAATGAATATACATTTTTGGCATATTATATCTAGACTAAGAGAACTTTATTAAATATGTACTACCTATAGTTTATTTTTTATCATCAGAAATCAAAGTTAATACAGTGCAAAAGGCTATCCTTATAAAATACTCATATAATTATCGAAACTTGATACAACAGCAGTACACTGGAACATGGCAACTCTGAGCTTATTATGGCTTTTAGCAAAAACATTCCTGGGGCAATTTAATATTGATATTGAAGTAATTTATTAAAATTAGGGTAATCATGATGAAAAAGCAAGCAACCTGAATAGTTTCCTTCCCTAGTGAAATAATGCCTATTCTATTGCAGTTACTGAGCTTTGAAGGTCTAACTGAATATTGATAAGCAAATAACAGTTATATTTTGATTACATAAAAGTTCAACATAAGAAATATGTTCTATGAGTATTCTCTCCTCTTCCTTTTCTAACTGAGCCCATAGGAAAGACTTTTGTGTTTGGTGGAGGTCATGCAAGCTTTATTCCTTCTCTCTCTACTTCTCCTGTGGGACAAATGGCCTATCTAACTAACGAAGTGGAAAAAGAAACCTAGCGTATATGCCCTAGCCCAAACTGGGATCTTTCAAAAAGTGGCTCATACCTAAAATGCACTTATTTGTCTCCTGGACGTACAATGGACCGCATTTGCTGTTTTGGAGAAAGAATTGGTAAACCCATTTGACCACGGGTCCATACTTTGTTCTTACTCTTCAATGAACTCAATCCCTCAAAAAGTGATAGTTATTATTTCTACCTGTGTGACCCTATCTCTTTTTTCTGTATTAGTTCAGAATTAGAAAGAGAAAGTTGGAGGTGGATTATGTTACTGCCAATCCCATCTACCCTCACGTCCAACTCTAACATAATGGGAGTTCTGGAAATTCCATATCTTTCTGTTCAGCCGCTCTAGTTTAGCCTTTTCCTGATCCTTTACCATCCATTACATCCTTACCTTAGACTCTTGTATTACCTACTTCGAATCATTGTCTAATGTCTCTTCAGAAGGCCATGTAGTTATACTCTTATACTCTATTTCTCTTAAACTCCTGAACCAAAGAATCCATCTAGGTGTGATCTTTACTACTTATTTGAATAACAAACTCCTTCCAGCCTACCGACCAAATCTTTTCCAGCCTCCTGTCCTAGGTTTTCTAGGGTTTTCTCTTGTCAGTGGATCCCAGAACTATTTTGTCAGTCCTTGGTGATAAAATCTTAGCTCTTTTTGTCCCATTAACAAGAAATTTTAATAATCACTGCTATGACTTGTAGTTCCAACTACAGGTAGGAATGTAATAATGACATAGTATTATTATTAACAGAGTTCATCTGGCCGGGTGCCGTAGCTCACACCTGTAATCCCAGCCCCTTGGGAGGCTGAGGTGGGTGGATTACTTGAGGTCAGGAGTTTGAGACCAGCCTGGCCAACATACTGAAACCCCGTTTCTACTAAAACTACAAAAATTAGCTGGGTGTGGTGGCACCCACCTGTAGTCCCAGCTACTCAGGAGGCTGAGGCACAAGAATCTCTTGAACCCAGGAGGCAGAGGTTGCAGTGAGCCGAGATTGTGCCACTGCACTGCAGCCTGGTGACAGAGCAAGACTCTATTTAAAAAAAAAAAAAAAAAGAAAAAGAAAAAGAAAGAAAAAGAAGAGAGAGAGAGAGTTAATCTGTAAGTAATATGAGAAAAATTGATTTTCAACTTAGCTGTGTTTTGCACATATGAGATATGGGAGTTACTTTATGGTAACTCTTTCCATCAATATGTATAAATGTAAGAGAGTTTTCTCAGCATTATAATCAAAGACCTACTCACTGCAAAACTGGTCATAATATGGGCATTTTGGGTAGTGGTATCAATTGAATTCCTGATTTCTCTGTTCTGACACATCATCTTTTCCGAGAGGCTTGCTCTTTGAGAGGCTAGCCACTATCTCTGTTTCCCATACTTCCCCTTGAGAAGCCTACCCTGCTTGCTGATTTGAAGGAGAGGAAATCATCAGGAGTTTTGGAGTGAATCTTATCCCAGTTGTCTCATATGTGCAAAAAGTAGCCATGTTTCAAGACATCTTCATTATTCTCGTAAGTATGTACTACGAAAAGGAATATTGCAACAAGAAACTCAAAAGGAAGCAGAAATCTTCATCTGCCAGGACACAAAAATTCTTATTTTACTATCCATTACAAGGTATTTAAATGTCACTTACCCTCTTAGCATGTTAATTTTCCTCCATCGTTAAAATGGGTGACCGTTTTCTGGCCAACTTCATTAATTAGCCAGCCCATCAAGTAAGTAGTTTTTGAGTAAAAATGTTAAGCACAATACTACACTCTATGCTGGGGAAAAGAAAAGTCTATGCAAACTATTACAGACCTATTTCTTGTTTCCCAGGACCATAAAAAGAAGCCCACATACATTAAACAACTAGGGAAGGGGACTATACATTGTACGTTCTAATGCAGGGCTAATAAAGTATCACATAGACAAACTGCATGGAGCAGATATAAGAATAATAAACACACAACACTGTGAAAGTCTAAAAAGATTTAACAAACGCTAATTGTTTTTGAGTGATTCATGAAAAAAGTAATTCAGGAGACTATTTAAAGTCTACATTAGCTAGCTCTGGAGGCAGCATAGAAATTTAGAACACAGGCTTTACCCTTCAATAGTCGATAGTTTAATCAATGAATATTAGATATGAGACCCAATATTAATTATATAGACATATATATATATTTTCAAGATGGAGTTTTACTCCTGTTGCTCAGGCTGGAGTGTAATGTGCCACTGTGGCTCACTGCAACCTCTGTCTCCTGGGTTCAGATGATTCTCCTGCCTCAGTCTCCTGAGTAGCTGGGATCACAGGTGCCTGCTACCTGTATTTTTAGTAGAAATGGGGTTTCATCATGTTGGTCAGGCTAGGCTCAAGCTCCGGACCTAAGGTGATCCACCCAGCTCAGCCTCAAAAAGTTCTGGGATTACAGGCGTGAGCCACTGCGCCTGGCCAATAATATTATCTATAATAAAGAAACTTTCTGGCCTTTCCAGACTAGATCGCTACTCCTTGATATACAAGGTATTGCTACTTTTTATAAATAAATTAAGCTATTAATTTTACATTTATTTGTTTAATCTCTCACTCTCCTATTAGAAAGTAAGCTCCCTTAGGATGGTGACCGTGACTCTCCAGTTTGCCACTGTATCTTAGCATGGAGTTTTGGATACAGTGGGTACTCAATAAATACTTTTAAATTAATTAATAATAAATGAACACACATTTTTGTTATATTACTTTAATATTATATTATATTTATTATATAGGTAATGGGCTGAATTGTGTCACCCTCAAAATCTACATGCTGAAGTACTATGAATGTGGCCTTATCTGGAGATAGGATTTTTACAGAGGTAATCAAATTAAAATGAGGTCATTAGAGTGGACTAACCCAGCATGACTAGTATTCTCAACAAAGAAGAAAGAGATACACACAGGGAGAATGTCATGTGAACATCAAGGGAGAGATCATGGTGATGCTTCTATAAGCCAAGGAATGCCAAAGATTACTAACAAATCACCAAAATCTAGGGGAGAAACCTGAAACTGATTCTTCCTCACAGCCCTCAGAAGGAGCTAATCCTGCTAACACCTTGATTTCTGACTTCTAGTCTCCAGAACTGAGAGTAACTTTTTGTTGTTTAAGCCACTCAGTTTGTGGGTTTGTCATGGCAGCCCTAGCAAACTAATACACATTCACTTTAAGCCTCTTAATTGAATGGTTGACGAAAAATAGCCATGCTTTTTTTTTTTAATAACAGCTCATTTAGTGATTTATAGTTTCATAAGATTATTTAACTTTTGATAAATCATGGGGTCTTTGAGAAACAAAAGACATTGAATTTCTCCTTTACCTGTATTTAACCATGAATTCATTGAAATACATTCCCTGAAAATTCTGTTTATCTTTAATGTGTTTTATAGAAAGAGAGAAAAAAAGATCCCTTTTATATATAAATCATGTGCTTTCTATGTTCTAGGCTTGTTAAGCCATTTATTTAACAGATACATATTTAGAATCCGTTGTATGCCAGTTATTGTACTGGACCCTTGAGAATAAAGTAGTGACAAGACAAATAGCATCTCTGTTTTCATGGAACGTATAGTTTAGTGATAGAGACAAATCATAAATATGCAGATAAAAAATAAATATGTTGTCATAATTATTGTAAATATTAAGAAGAAAATATTTAGTGTGCTGTTATAGAACAGGAAGCTAATTAAGACTTGGGGGTCAGGCAAGACCTTCTTGAGGTCGTGACATTTAACTCGAGAAGTTTCAGTAGGAGTCAGCCAAGTGAAGGGTTTTATTCCAGAAAATGCAAAGTTTAAAGTAATAAAAGGATATGATAAAATTTTTATCTTTAAGAGATTACTCTGGGGTGAGCGTGGTGGCTAACACCTGTAGTCCCAGCACTTTGGGAGGTCAAGATGGGTGAATTGCTTGAGCCCAGGAGTTTGAGACCAGCCTGGGCAACATGGCAAAATCCTGTCGCTACAAAAAAAAAAAAAAAAAAAAATTATCTGGTTGGTGGCACTTGCCTATAGTCCCAGTTACTTGGGAAACCGAGGTAGAAGAATCGCTTGAGCCCCAGAGGTGGAGATTTCAGTGAGCTGAGAGCATGTCACTACACTCCAGCCTGAGTGACAGAGCAAGACACTGACTCAAAAAAAAAAAAAAGAAAACAGAGAGAGAGAAATTATTCTGGCTGGTAAAATGAGGAAAAATTGAAAAAGGACAAGAATGAGAGTAGAAATAGCAAGTTACAGTGCTCTCAAGGTGTCCAAAGTCTCAAGGTATTCAAAGATGATGTCCTAGACAAGGATAGTGGTAGAGATAACACAAAGAAAGAAAGATTCCAGATATATTTTTGAGCTAGAATCAACATGATTTTTTAATGTGAAGAGGGAGGAAAAAGGACATATAAAGTCTGATATCAAAATCCTGGTAGAAGAGGTAGAATGAATGGAAGGCCCACTTACTGAGATAGGAAGCCCTGATGAAGGGTTAGACTTATTTAGGATGAAGGTTGTACTTTATCCTCTATTTTTAAAATGTAATCTTCATAGCAGCTCTGAACTTTAGAAATTATTATCACCTGGTTTACTGATGAAAAGGTAACTTTCATCAGTCTCTGTAAGTAATATATCCTGAGGTTTTGTATTCTTCCAACAAGCTCCATGACTTGTTAAAGACTAAATTTAAGCAACACTGAGAGGGCATTTATCTTGTGCCAGGCATTCTGTAAAACACAAGGATGAATGTTTTAGCTTCAACCTTCTAATGAGGGAAACAAAACAGAAATTATAATTCCATGTAGAAAACACAATATTAGAGATATTTAAGGAATATTTTGGAAACCCAGAGGAAGACATTTACATTAGTTCAGAGTGTGAGTGAGAATGACACAAAACTTCCTAGCAAGGTTACATCTGAGTTGAGGCTTAAGGGGTCTGCTTAGAAATTAGGTTCATGGATCAGGACTAGGACTAGTGGAGGAAGAGACAAGAGGATTGAGCAACCAGTATGATTAATAAAATACACAAAGTTCTATACCATAAGGTCTTTTAAGGAATATTAAAGAACTTTGTTTTTATTATACAATGCATAGTAAGGGAACATAGTTGTATTCTCAATTCAGGAGTGACATTATCAGTTATCTAATATCTCTTTCTGTTGGCTGCATTGAAGATGAACTTGAGGGTACTAAGTCTGGAGAGAGGAAACCAATTCAGACATGAGCTGAGTAGTCCAATAGAGAGATCATAAGAGTTCCAATTAGGTTGATGGCTGTTCATATGGAGAGAATTAAATGGACTGGAGAACTACTTAAAAAGTAAAATCAGTAAGAAATAATGATGTATAGATGTGTTAAATTTGAAGATCAAGAAAGAGTAAGGAGTAAGGGATAAACCCAGGTTTCGAACTTGGGTTAGCAGGTAGCAGTTATAAGAAGAAAAGCCAGGTAGGGAGAAGAACATGAGTTTAGGTTCAGACTTTTTGAATCTGAGGTTCTACATGAAATAGAACCGAAAATATATTCTCAGATCAGTGTTTTTCAAGAGTAGCCTTGAAAATAGCCATTTGTCCATTATTGAGGTTCAGTCAAGATTTCTGGTGAATAAAAATGCAGAATTTCTTTATAATTTTTCATTTTCATATATTCAAATAGAAGCAGACAGTAATACAGTTCCGTAATTGGTTACATTTTTGGCACTTCTTTACAAGATTGAAGGAGTTCATTGGATGTGACTCATGGATAAGGTTTCAGAGTTGATCTATGATAGAAGATCATACAGACTACTTCCTGTAGTCTTCATCTGTGAAAGAGAAAGAAGATTGTAGAGGAAAATGTCGTGTCTTGGTGCCTATGTTCTCTCCTCTAGCGAGACTCTTTTTGGGTGTCCTACCACCTAATCTTGTCTGGAAACAAAGATACTTTTTCTCCTTTGGGAAGCAGGCAGATCATGAGGTCAAGAGATCAAGATCATCCTGGCCAATATGGTGAAGCCCGTCTCTACTAAAAATACAAAAAAAAAAAAAATTAGCTGGGCATAGTGGCGGGCGCCTGTAGTCCCATCTACTCTGGAGGCTGAGGCAGGAGAATCGCTTGAACCCAGGAGGTGGAGGTTGCAGTGAGCCCAGTCTGTGCCACTCCACTCCATTCTGGCGACAGAGTGAAACTACGTCTCAAAAGAAAAAAGATATTTTTTCTCTACAGCAAATGAATTACATCCTGAATTCACTCCTTGATGCAGAAAAACTTTGTTTTCCTAAGGAAATTCTAGATAAGCATACCACAATTCAAAGACAGACGGTCTATAGACCAGACAAATTTATAGAATTCTGTCTTTAGAGAAGAGAAAGAGACAGTTGGTGCAGATCTCATGACTAGCAAACACAAGAGAAAGCCAAAATAAAAAATGATATAAGCCCAAGCCCAATTCTTCCCATGCAATTACTATTCAACAAATCCAGAATGTTTTTAGAAAAACATAAAATACAACCTTAAATTAAATACAGAATATCCCTCGAAAAATATAGAATACAATTTCAAATGCAACGCCATATGACTTTCATATACAAAGCATGTGTTTCTGTGAAACATGGTGCTTTGAAAGAAATCCACCCTATGTAAAATTGATTTACATATATTGAAATTGAGATGTGATTCTAGAACATAGAAAATATTTTCTAAATATAGTAAGAACGTACTGTGTTTTAAATCTATACCTCATTAATTAAATAGGTTTAGGTAACATAAAACATGCCCTGGATTGATCAAGAGGGAGGTGATTGAAACTATTTTTTTGTTCCACCAACAACCAGTGAGGCAAATTTTCTCTCTAGTTCACTATAAAACAGAACTTGTTAATGGGAAACTGCTTATTAAGAAGGAAGTCCAGAGTCTATGTCTTTCCCAAGGGTGATATTCAGCCAAAAGCATTGGACATCCTTAATAATGGCATTGGACATCCTTATTTATGACTTTAGTGAACAAGCAACAGTATGAATATACTTCAATTCTTTGTAGAGAGCTGCCAAAAAGAAACTTGCCCTGCAGTGCACTGTTGTGTTGCTGCACACAAGCAATTTTTTAGCATTTCTCACTGTAGTTTTGGTACTAACTAAACTAATTGTCACACAATTTTGTTGCTGGTTTTTAAATTTTGTTGTTGTTGCTGTTATTGTTTGATTTTGTATGTTTATTTGCTTGTTATTTTTGGTAACAGAATTATTCCAGGGAAACTACAGCCATTTATTTTGGGGGAGGAGAATTTAGTAGTCATTTATGGCCTTTCATTTTACATTTAACCTAGTTTATTTTTAAATGAACCAGTAGTCTTTTCCTGGTACCTTATGAATAATGACCAAGCCTCCTATTTTTGCTTCCGTATTAACACAAGCTACTGAATTGTTGATTTTCCTAAGATAAACAATAGTAATTCTAGTCCACATTGGCAGCACTTTTCATCATATTCTTTCAAATGGTATTACGGTTGATGAATTTTGATATTAAAAATTGTTTTATGTACCTAAACTTGATTCCTAGCATTTATTTTTCTCCCTTTATTTCTCAGTTGTCTTATAAAAAATTGTCTGTGTACAAAGACCCATCCTATATCTTGGTCAGTCCAATGATACTATGGTTATATAATATATATATAGAAAATGAAATATACTGTTAACTGCTATAAATTTCTCCATTGTAAAATACCGATCACTTATATTTGGTAGTAATAAAAGACAGTTCACCATGGATATGTGATGTTTATTTATTAAATGTAAGTAAATTGGAATAAAAAAATAAAAACTATAAGTCAGTTTATGGAGTAGCTGGCACTGTTGGAAAACTTTCCTTTAAAACAAGAAATCGTGGCACCAAAACCTAATCTTATAAAACTATTATTCTAATAAATAATAATATTTATGTATTTTACTCAGTAAGAGCCCATATAAAATTGATATGGTTGACAATGTTGACATGTTTGGGAAGAAAGTACCTGGAGTTATTTCTACCTGTTTAATCTGAAATTTTTCTTAAACCTTGAATTTAAAAACTGAATAGCTTCTGTTCTCTTACCTTCCTGTAAAAATGTCTCTATTTTTCAATTGTATGAAAAGGGTTAATGATGCAAAGTCATATGTTTTGGGTAAAAATTAAAGTTATTTTACAACTCCAAATAATTAAATTAAAATAGAATTGAAAGAGAAAAATATGTTTAGCATAAATTTGAATGGATACTCCTCAGGGAAACAAACAGTAACCCCTTCACTCCCTCCAAATCTCAAACACTCCCCCCTGCACACAAACACAGGCACATGCACACATGCATACATGCACAGGCACATGTAACACATAAGTACATGCACACAGGCACAGGCGCACACCATACCACCACAACTGCATGGGACCTTAGGGTTGAGATGGGAGAGGGAAAGTGCCAGGGAAAGTGCCATTTTTCAAACATTTACCTCTTGAACTTGAGCATTGAAAAGATGATTAGAAATTCACCACACTAATTAAAATATAATACAGTTAAGTACTGAGGGATTTTAACCAAAGGAAAAAGGTGTAAATAAACAGCATATTAAGATTTCATGTCTAGGAGTAGTGGTCGAGAGTATCCCAATGGTCTAATTTGCTCAAGCCATGAAAATCAGTGCTGTCATGATGGGAAAATTGAATTTGACTTAGATTCATTTGTATCTTACACTCGACTTTTTACCTAAAAAGGGAGAAAGGAGAAGATATTATCTCTGAATTAGAAAGCAGGATTGAAAAAAGAAGCCGTGTTCTCAACAAAAAATCCATTTTCCTTGGAATGCCCAACTAAAATCTTATGTCACATGTTGATAAATATCTCTCAGCCAGAGACCCTACAACTCCCTTTCCTCAGGCAAGTAACCCGAGGTTTAAACCTGAAAACAAGTACATCAGTGCACCAGACTCCAAAGATGGTGGTAGATGATCTCAGGAAGACAAATAAGTTCTTAGAAATGCTATTTTCTTTGGGTAGATCTCAAGTCTGTGATCTTTAAAAAGTGGTGATTATTAAAAAGTCAGGAAACAACAGATGCTGGCGAGGCTGTGGAGAAACAGGAATGCTTTTACACTGTTGGTGAGAATGTAAATTAGTTCAACCATTGTGGAAGACAGAATGGTAATTTCTCAAGGATCTAGAACCAGAAATGCCATTTGACTCAGCAATCCCGTTACTGGATATATCCCCAAAGGAATATAAGTCATTCTACTATAAAGACACAGGCACATATATGTTTATTGCAGCACTATTTACAATAACAAAGACATGGAACAAACCCAAATGCCCATCAGTGATAGACTGGATAAAGAAAATGGGTACGTAAACACTATGGACTACTGCACAGCCATAAAAAGGAATGAAATCATGTCCTTTACAGGGACATAGATGAAGCTGGAAACCATCATTCTCAGCAAACTAACACAGGAATAGAAAACCAAATACTGCATGTTCTCACTCATAAGTGGGAGCTGAACAATGAGAATACATGGACACAGAGAGGGGAACAACACACACCAGGGTCTGATGGGGGATGGGGGCTGAGGGGAAGGAAATTAGAGGACAGGTCAATAGGTGCAGCAAACCACCACGGCACACATATACCTATGCAACAAACCTGCACGTTCTGCACGTGTATCCTGTTTTTGTTTTAGAAGAAATAAAGAAAAAATAAATAAATGCTATGTTCTGCCCTTTTAACTTAGGAGATAGACCAAGACTGGAATTCCAGCATCACCTTTTGTCTTACAAATAAGATCAAAGTCATGTGGAAGTTTAAACCACTTCTCAGTAGAAACTTTGGGGAATTCCAGGTTTGCCTAGGGACTTCCAAATTCGGCCCAAACAAAGCATTTGTGACTTCACAACCTGATCCTTTCTATATATGCTTCATTCTATCTTGGATTTGGCTCCCCATCTTTTAAGGTACATTAATTTTTCCTGTATATCATGAACTTAATACACCACATAAGAGCACTCTAGCAAGAGGTAAACAGAAAGAATGGTTTCAAGCCTTGAATTTTCTAGCCTATCCAAGGAAGGTCCTACTGGGCTTTGGAGCAGCAAGAAGTCAACTTTTGATGCTGTGTAGTAGTTCTTTTCTGCCCTGAAGTAGTTTTAAGAAGGCAAGTCTAGCTAACAAGCTCTTCGTGTATAACCTGGTTTTCCATAGTAAAGGGTAAGGTAAAAATTAGCATAATTAGCAGTTCAACTATTTGATCACCTTTCTTTCTTCTGGAAAATATCAGGGGTTAGGAATAGGCTTATAGGAAGGTTCTGGTTTCAGGAATTCCACCGTTGCTTTTGATAAGGAAGAATAAAGTTTCTCCCCTATGCTGGAACTTGTAGCAAGTAGCCTTTTCATGGGAAAGGGGTATCTTTCCCATTTATCTCCAGCATAGAAAAATACCCAGGAGAAGGGGCAGGTTGTCACTATCTGTGAATTATTTCCTATTGTGGCACTAGCCAACCTGCCAAAGATTTCTTCAGTGATTTCCAAACTTTAATTACTTCAGAATCACCTGAAGAACGTTTAAAATATGCAGATTCCTGGGCTATCCTTCCCCAAATAATCTAATTTTGTACTTCTGCTCTCAGACTCAGAAACCCGCATTTTAAACAATCATGCCTCGTGACTTTAATGGAGGCAGTGAGTGAACCACATTCTGACAGTTATTATATCAAATTACCTCCTGGACCTTCATGATAACCCAAGGAAAATCCACTAAGGATGTAATGAGGAAACAAAGATATTACATGTAGAAGGGTGAGCAATGGAGAAGAAAACAAAAGCCCCATAATTTATCCTAGAATTTGTTATAATACATTTCTGCTCTTGAATTTCAATAGCTGTGTTAGTTTGCTGAGCCACCATACAAAGTACCACAAACTGAGTGGCTTCAACAACAGAAATTGATTGCCTTGCAGTTCTGGAGGATGAAAGTCTGAGGTCAAGGTGTTGGCATCCTTGATTCCTTATGCAAGCTATGAGGAAGAATCTGTTTCATGGCTCTCTTCTAATTTCTGGTAGTCTCAGGTTTTCCTTGGCTTGTAGATGGCATTCTCCCTGTGCTCTCACACTTTCTTCCCTCTGTATCAATCTCTCTGTATGTCCAAATTTCTCCTTTATGTAAGTATACCAGCCATATTGGATTACAACTATCCAATGATCTCATTTAATGTGATCATCTGCAAAGACATTATTGCCAAATAAAGTCACCTTCACAGGTACTGGGAGTTAGGACTTCAATGTCTTTTGAGGGAACACAACTCAACACATGATAACAGTACAAAAATATTTATTTTACTTTATCCTGCTACAGGTGTTAAAGATATGAAAAGAATAGGATTCAAATAGAAAGAATACAAACTGAGTCGTCCACCATCCAAATGTCCCATCCCGTGTTTCCAAACTCCTTGGTAGTTAAAGGGCCTGGCCTTTTTATAAGATGCCCCATGGAAAAATAAAAAATTAAGGACTTTTAGAAATCAAACCCATTTAAATTAGCACTTACTGCTTTCTGACTCAAAAGAGAACATAATATCTATCCTAATTAATAAAGATAATTCAGTGTATTTTGCTTTGACCTGAAAAAGAGTACCAGATATTGAGAAAGAAAAGCATTAAGGAATTAATTTTATTTTTGTACATAAAGATACAAAGATTATAATTAAAGACTAAAAACTAAAGTTTCAGGGGCTTTATGATTCAGAGGCTTGCTACCACACTATGTAATTTGCAAGACCCAGTGAAACATGAAAATGAGGGGACCTTTATTAGAAATCTATTAAGAATTTCAAGACCATGACAGTAGAATATATATATATATATATTTTTTTTTTTTTTGAGATGGAGTCTGGCTCTGTCGCCTAGGCTGGAGTGCAGTGACACAATCTCGGCTCACTGCAAGCTCTGCCTCTTGGGTTCACGCCATTCTCCTGCCTCAGCCTCCTGAGTAGCTGGGACTACAGGGGCCCGCCACCACACCCAGCTAATTTTTTGTATTTTTAGTGGAGACGGGTTTCACCGTGTTAACCAGGATGGTTTTGATCTCCTGACCTCGTGATCCACCCACCTAGGCCTCCCAAAGTGCTGGGATTACAAGCGTGATCCATCACGCCTGGCCGATAGTAGAACATTAAACCAGACATGAGGCCATTGCAAGCATGACGGTTTTGTGTGACCACATATGTTGTACATCTATGAAGGCAGCCACACTTCCTGCTCTGGGGCATAGGCATATCTGGTAGGTATAGCCTAGGATGGCCTTAGCCTAGAATGGCAAAGAGATTTCAAGGACTGGGCTAATAATCCTAATGGCCCACGGTGGCTGCCTGGAGCACTGCGTTTGCATGCCTGGAAAGCTGAAAACTACATCATAATTGATGAGCAATGTCTACCATGCACATAGGATATGTTTTTCTATCTCTAGAATTAAAATCTGACTTCAGAAGAATATTTTTTAAAATCTACTTATTTGTTGAGGTAGAATTTATATACACTATATCACACATTTTAAAGGTACAGATATCTTAATTTGACAAATATGCTTCTGTATAATCAACAGCCCATTCCAAATATAGAACATCGGCATTTTCCCAGAAAGTTTCCCTTTGCCTCTGCGAATTAAATTTCTCTCCCCTCCTTCCCATCCACCTGCAAATGACCACTGACATGGTTTCATGACTATTGGTTAGTTTTGCCTGTTACAGAATTTCATGTAAGTATAGTCACACCGTCTTTACTGTGTGTATGGCTTCTTTTGCTCAGCATAATGACTGTGAGATTCATCCATGTCACGGACTAAATTAGTAGTTCATTTTACTTTATTGCTTAATAGAATTTATGGTAAAAACATACAAAAATTTGTTTATGCACTTGCTAGTTGGTGTACCTTTGGACTGTTTCCAGTTTGGGAGTTCTGGTGTGAACATTGGTACACAAGTCTTTTTATTAACATATGTTTTCAATTCTCATGGGTAAGTACTAAAGAGTGGAATTGCTGAGTATGCACATGTTTTAACTTTACAAGAAACAGTGGCTGTGTCATTTTACACTAGTAATGTGTGAAGGATCTAGATGCTCCACATCCTTGCCAACACTGAAGTATTGATGGTCTTTTTAATGTTGGCCATTTTAGTGGCTGCATGGTGGTATTTCATTGTATTTTGCATTTGCATTCCCAAAGAGTTAATAAAGTTGAAGATTTTTTTTTTTCACGTTCTCATTGACCAGTCATTATAAAGCATCTGTTCAAGTCTTTCATCAAATTTTTAAAGACAGGTACTTTATATTTTGGAGGAATTTTAGGCTCATGACAAATTAAATATAAAGTACAAATTTCCCATATACCACTCACCTGCCCCCACCCCACAGACAGCTCCCCCTACCATCAACACCTCGCACTAGTGTGGTTTGTTTGTTACAACTGATGAACCAATCTTGTTATATTATTGTCAATCAAAATCTATAGTTTACATTAGGGTTCACTCTTGTTCTGTGAGTTTTCCCAAATGTATAACAACATGTATTTATCATTACAGTATTATATAGAATAGTCTCACTGCCATAAAATCTCAATGCTCCACCTATTGATCTCCCATTCCCCTAAATTCCTGGAAATCATTGATCTTTTTATTGTCTCGGTAGTTTTGCGTCTTCCACAATGATATATAGTTGGAACCATATAGTATATAGCCATTGTAGACTGGCTTATTTCACTTAGTAATAAGCATCTAAGTTTCCTCCATGTCTTTCATGGCTTGATAGCTCATTTCTTTTTAGTGCTGAACAATATATCACTATCTGAATATACCACAGTGTAATTTTTTTTAGTTCACTATTTGGTTCCATCTTTTGGCAATTAGGAATAAAGCTGCTATAAACATCTATGTGGAGGTTTTTTTATGAACTGAAATTTTTAGCTCATTGGTTTTTACCCATTTTTTAAATTACACTGTTTGTCTTCTTTTTTACTAAGTTTTGCCCAGAAAGAAATTTAACTTGAGTAGAAAGCTTTCCTTTCTCTTTAACTTTGGTAAGAGAACAGTGATTACTAAAAATAAATTTTAATTAGTAAATTAAACTTTTAAGAAATTTTTCTAAAATATCACCAGATTATTTCTAATTACAACTAACTAATGACAGCTAGGCATACAAGTATTAATAATAATATACTTTACTTACATACCTAGGATTTTTTCAGTACCAGGATCCTTTCAGACATTGGTGAGATGTGACAAATCTTTCTACACTGTACAGCCTGAGGTGTAATTTCTGCTTACCAGACTTGCAAACTCAAACTCAATATAGAATTTTAAAAGTGTAGAAGCTCACACTCTCCACTGGGCATAGTAGCTCACAGTTGTAAGCTGGCATTGGGAGGCCGAGGCAGGAGGATTGGTTGAGCCCAGGAGTTTGAGACCAGCTTGGAAAATATAGGAAGAACTCATCTCTAGCAAAAATAAAATAAAATAAAAAAATATTAAATTAGCCAGATGTGGTTGTGCATGCCTGAAATCCCAGCTACTTGGGAGGCTAAGGCAAGAGGATCCCTTGAGCCCTGGAGTTCAAGCCTGCAGTAAGCTGTGTTTGTGCCACTGTATTCCTGCCTGGGTGAGAGTGAGACTCTGTCTCAAAGAAGAAAAAAAAATACCCATAAATAAATAAAAAGCTCATGATCTTTTCCTAATACAATTATTATTGCATCATGGGAATCCACCAAACAAAATGGAGATTTAGCATGGGAGCAGGTTTCTGGAGGACCTCAGTTACACCAGTTGATACCCTTTTAAATGCCGGATTGTTGGGATATTATTTATTTCTGTGTACATAATATTATAAACTATGTCTAATATTACAAATGTATAATAAATATATCTACATAAGAAACTATCCCTAAACCAAGAGGCTTAAAACAATAACCATCTAATTACCTCACAAATCTGAGAATCAGAAATTTATGCCAGGTTCAACTGGTTCTCCTGATCTTAGCTGGGCCAGTTCAGTCTGGTCTGAGGCAGCCTCAGTTGGGATGGCTCATCTCTGTTCCATTTGGTTTCTCATGCCTCAGCAGCGTATCATGGACTTGTTCTTACAACTGTGGAGAATGTTTTCGAGAGAGAGCACAAGGCTTGTTTAGGCTTAGGCTTATTATTTGAATAAACTAATATATATGCATTCTATTCATCAACTCATGTCTCAAGGTCAGCCCAAATTCAGGGGCTGAACAAGGACACTGCCTCTTAATAGAAAAAAACCACAAGTCATGCAAAGGGATGTGGAGATAGAGAAGGAAGTGATGTGATCACTTTTACAAACTGTAATGGGGAGATTGGTGAGGGGAGGAACCAGAAGAGATCTGGGCCAGCCAAGGTTCTGAGAGGGCATGAGGGGAACTAGAGGCAGCGACAATGATCCAATCTCTATGAAACTATTTCAGTATTTTAACATGGTGCTATATGAGTAGGCACAGACCAAATCCAAACCCTGGGAACAACATTACAATTTGATGTTTTGAAACACAGAAAGGGGTGGCTGGCAAGATGGCCGAATAGGAACAGCTTTGGTCTGCAACTCCCAGCAAGAGCAACGGAGAAGGCGGGTATTTCTGCACTTCCAACTGAGGTACCCAGCTCATCTCCCTGGGACTGGTTAGACAGTGGGTGCAGCCCACGGAGGGCGAGCCAAGCAGAGTGGGGCACTGTCTCACCCGGGAAGCTTAAGGGGTTGGGGAACTCCCTCCTCTAGCCAAGGGAAGCCATGAGGGACTGCGCTGTGAGGAACTGTGCACTCTGGCCCAGATACTAGGCTTTTCCCACAGTCTGCACAACCCGCAGACCAGGAGATTCCCTTGGAATCTCCACCAGGGCCCTGGGTTTCAAGCACAAAACTAGGCAGCCATTTGGGCAGACATGGAACTAACTGCAGGAGTTTTTTTCATACCACAGTGACACCTGGAACACCAGCGAGACAGAACCATTCATTCCCCTGGAAAGGGGACTGAAGCCAGGGAGCCAAGTGGTCTAGCTCAGCGGATCCCACCCCCATGGAATCCAGCAAGCTAAGATCCATGGGCTTGAAATTCTCCCTGCCAGCACAGCAGTCTGAAGTCGACCTGGGATGCTTGAGCTTGGTGGGGGGAGGGGTGTCCACCATTACTGAGGCTTGAGTAGGGGGTTTTCCCCTCACAGTGTAAACAAAGCCACCACTGGGAAGTT
Organism: Chlorocebus sabaeus; assembly: GCF_047675955.1. NCBI lineage: Eukaryota > Metazoa > Chordata > Mammalia > Primates > Cercopithecidae > Chlorocebus > Chlorocebus sabaeus. The sequence goes on from NC_132907.1 coordinate 37,174,351, forward strand.
CAAACTGGGCGGAGCCCACCGCAGCCAACAAAGCCACTGTAGTCAGACTGCCTGCCTAGACTCCTCCTCTTTGGGCAGGGCATCTCTGAAAAAAAGGCCGCAGCCCCAGTCAGGGGCGTATAGATAAAACTCCTATCTCCATGTGACAGACCATCTAGAGGAAGGGGTGGCTGTGAGTGCAGCTTCAGTGGACTTAAACGTTACTGCCTGCCAGCTCTGAAGAGAGCAGAGGATCTCCCAGCACAGCACTTGAGCTTTGCTAAGGGACAGACTACCTCAAGTGGGTCCTGACCCCCATGCCTCCTGACTGGGAGATACCTCCCCAAATAACAGTTCCCCAAGGCTGCTGCCATGGGCTGCAATCAGTACCCATTTCCCCTCCTTGATCCAGGGGACTATTTCTTGATTCCAAAAGGGCAGAGCTCTGGCAGTAGTGTCCTTCAGACTCACAGGTGGGTAGCTGATCTTCAGTGAGATCTGCATACTTGCAGTCCTTACCGATGCTGCTGTAAAAGGGATGGTCTGGCTCCTTCAGAGGTGGTAGAAGCCCCTCCAGATCTTTACCTGAGCCTCACTGTGTTTGGCAGCAGTTTGTGCTTTATTGCGTTGATCAGACCACCATTGTGCAGGTCACCAAGGTGCCAAGTCCTCACTACAAGCAGCCACCTCTGGCCCATGGCATCCAGCACTGCCCAGAGGGTCCAGGTAACTTTCTTCTGCACTGAGGTAAAGAAGATATCGAACTCAGCCAACATCTCACAGCACCTTCCCGTCATGCTATGCCTGCTCATGGCTTGCCGGGCTCAAGGTTGGCATGTTACCAGCCACAGAAGAGGGGTTCCAGACACTCTCATCCTGCCAGATCAACACCAGCTTATACACAGCCTTGGCAGTAGGGTGGGGTTGTGGCACTGACTAGGGCTCACAGAGATTCCAGAGCCCTCTGTTTCCTTTAAACAACACAAAACCATCTCCTCTCATATCAAAGAAGCTTCTTTCATCTTGTAACAATGTTGGAGTTTTGCTTCTAAAATATAATTCTCGCAGTAACTAATTTAGTAACAGGATCCTTGCAGATTCCTGCTGAAATGTGATGAGTCTTCCTTTCACACTCTATAGCCTGAAGTATAATTTCTACTTACAGGCCTTTGTAGACTCAATACAGAATTTTTAAAATGTCAAAGCTCACATTCTCCTGCTACTGAAAGTATTTCTGAAGTAACCTCACCTCCGTAGCTCCCCTGTTGTAGGGTTCTCTGTCAATCATAATGCTACATCTTTGTATAGAATAAGGGAGGGCTGGGCTAGAATATGTCAATAATTATTTGCTAACAGGGGCCCATCAACATGTTTCCCCTTTAGTCACTGAACCATAATTATTCACAGGAATAAACCCTTGAAAGTGGAGAAATCATGACTTTTTAATCTTTGAGCCTTAATTCCTCCTGGTCTTTCTTCAGCGTTTCCCACTCAGTACAACGCTGTGCATATGGTAGTAGCTAAACAATAGTGGAAAGACTGTTCCTATATATTTTAATGACCAGTATAGAAACCTGGCTCACTTGTACAATGAAACACAATTATTATATTTACTTTTCTACCTCTGGTCCTCAATTGGAAATCAACAGGTCAAGATAATCTTATGAGGCTAGCTGCTGAGGCTAAGAGCCAAAGACTGTTTGTGTGCGTTGAATCTCTCACCCTTTACATTCAACTGGTAGACCAATGGTGACTATTAGCTCTGGGCCAGAGAAGCAGGATCTGAAATATACTTTTTTTTTTTTTTTTTTTTTTTTGAGACAGTCTCACTCTGTCACCAGGCTGGAGTGCAGTGGCATGATCTCAGCTCACTGGAATCCCCACCTCCCAGGTTCAACCAATTCTCCTGCCTCAGCCTCCCAAGTAGCTGGGACTACAGGCACTTGCCACCATGTCCAGCTAATTTTTGTATTTTTAGTAGATACGGGGTTTCACTATGTTGGCCAGGAAGGTCTCAATCTCTTGACCTCGTGATCTGCCCACCTCGGCCTCCCAAAATGCCTGCTGGAATTACAGGTGTGAGCCACTGCTCCCGGCCTTAAAATGGTTTAAAATCAATTAGGCTGCAGGCAACACACACACACACCTGCCCTCATGTAAACAGCAAAAGCAATGCAAAGTATAAAAAATATGGTCTACCACATGATCATTGCATAAGAGTCTCACTGGACAGTGACATCTCCCATGATAATTATAGGAAGATGGGTGAAAATGTCACCGGGTTGATTGCAGTTTTTAACCTCTTTCAAGGTTGCAATTCAGCCATGGTTGCAAAATGCTGCTAATAATTGTTCTCAAAGGAAAGGTACAGGGTCAGTGAAACTCTAGTGGAAAAGAATCAAAGGGGACAACTTGCACTGGTCCACTCCCACGGGTGGTCTTATCTTCCAAAATGTGGCTGACTAGGGAGAGCCCTTGGAGGTCTGCAGCCCTGTATTCAAGAGTCTGAGATTCTCATAAGTCAAGGAGTCTGAGTGACATTTCTAGTTTCTTAATTTTTCACCAGGTGGAAATAGCAACTAGGAAATTCTGCTCTCGTTAAGAATTCTGAGGTCATTTTCTTGTTTTAGTCATAGGACTTTATGATAATAATAAAGGAACCTGGAGTAGAGGGAGTGGATGCAGGTTATCACATTGTCACAAAAATTCTGGTGAAAATTTGCTTAGTTCCTATTGTTCAAATGGATGCACCGTTATCGAGTATCCATTGTGTGTTCAAGATTATGCTAGTGCATTATCTTATTTAGTAGTTGCTAGAGTCTGAGGAAGTTAGTACTATTGTCTCCATCTAAATAAGAGAAAACCAAGCTCAGATTGACTAAGTAACTTATTTTGACCACATAGCTGAGAAGTTGCAGGGTGACGATATCACCAAGGTTTGCTTTTTCTATATCCACTCACTGTCCACCACCCCTCACTGTTTACTGCAGGACAGTCCAAGGGTAGGAGTGTATGGCTCTGAATGAATCCCACCCCATAAACGTATCTTCTTTATATTTTCCACTTACCAAAACCTAGGCTCAAAAAATCATCAAAGCAACTGGAATTCTCACCCATTGCTATTGGGAATGCAAAACAGTATAGCCACTTTGGAAGACAGTTTGGTAGTTTCCTAAAAAACTGAACATACCATATGATCCAGCAGTTGCACTTTTTGGTATCTATCCAAATGAGTTGAAAACTTATGTCCACACAAAAACTTGCATATGGATGTTTATAGTAGCTTTATTCATAATTGACAAAATAAGGAAGTAACCAAAATGTCCTCCAATAGGTGAATAGATAAACTGTAGTAATCCAGACAGTGGAATATTATTCAGCAATAAAAAGGGATGAGTTATCAAGCCACAAAGACATGGGAGAAGCTTAAATGAATATTGTTAAGTGAAAGAAGCCAATCTGAAAAGGCTACATAGTATGTGATTCTAACCATATGACATTCTGGGAAAAACAAAACTATAGATACAGTAAAACGATAAGTAGTTGCCAGGGGTTTGGTATATACGTGTGTGTATTGGGGGACATAAACAGGTGGAGCTCTGGGGATCTGGAGCAGTGAAACTATTCTGTTTGATACTGTGATGGTGGATACATGATATTACATGTTGTCAAAACTCATAGAATGTACCCCACCAAAAGTGAAAACAACATAAAATATGGACTTAATAATAATGCATCAATACAGGCTTATCAAATGCAACACATATACCTCACTAAAGCAAGATGTCAGTAATAGGGGAAGTTGGGAGGAGCAGACTGGTGGGTTGGGGTGGAGTATATGGGAACTCTGTACTTTCCACTCAATTTTTCATAAATCAAAAACTGCTAAATAAAAAGTTAAAAAGCATTCTCAAACTACTAATATTTCTTAAAGGCCTCTTATATCGGAATCTGTTGTTGCTGCCAGACACTCCTGATTATGTCACTGTGCCGAAGGACTTCGCATGTCATTGAGAAGATAATGTACACCCATCAAACTGCTAAGTAACAACCCAAAGATTCACATAGTTAAGGACACAAATGAATGGCAGAGAGGTAAAATGCTGTAATCTCTCAAAGAAGAAAAAATTCAGCATAGGTTAAAGAAGGTGAATAGTAATTCTCCACCTAACACTGACTTTGGAAAGATGGGGGCATTAAGGATATATCTGGTTGTAGATGATGAGGAGGAGAAAAAGAAGGCTTGCTGTAAGTGACAGAAGAAAACTCCAGCAGTGCAGATTCCTAATATCGGGGATATTCAAGAGGGGATTTCAAGAGGATTGAAACTCTAATTATAAAGTTTCCTGGAGGTCGTGGTATTTTGGACATGAGTGTCTTCCCTTCTCTTTCTGAAGCTGCTCCTCTCACTGTAGCTTGGGCAAAGCCTCCAGATTAAAAAAAAATAAAAACTGAAATCTTAATAGTCATTGCTTACAGGAATGCCAGCTAAGACAGATGTTGTATGTTGGAGTTAAGGGTGAGTGATCTGAAGGAAGCATATATTTGCATGCTGGTTGTGCCACTCAAAATACTTCACTTGCATGAAAATCTGCAAAATCTATAGTTTAGAGAGAGAGAGAGAGAGAGAGACTGAGTACACACGTGCATGAGACTCCAAGGCAAACTGTTTATCTGCTCTCTCCAACAAAAAGCAATCACAAACAGGTTCTTTTAAATATGTACTAGTCTAGACGAGGTTTTGCAATGTCACAGGTCCCTAATTGCAGTAATAACTGCCTGAGAACAATTAAGCAGACACCACCAAACATTTCTATGGGGTGAATCCATTGTCCTATTAATAAACAGCCATGAGGTTACCTCTATCTGGAAAAACCTCTTTGGCTGGTTTTATCCTACATAAGGCTCAAGCCGGGTTTGTTCCCACACATTCTGGGTGCGTGAAGCAGCTGTGTCTGCCTGAGCCAGAAATGGTCCCTCTTGTCTCTGAAAGCCCACAGAGGCAGGTTTTGCAGCTGGCGGCTGCTATGACTGTGTTCCTGTTACTAATTAAAGGGAGTACTGTGAATTCAGTGTGAGAGACAATAAGCACCCATCAATTCTAAACAGATGACCTGGATTTGCCTTCTGGAAATCCTCTTTCCTCCAGCTTGGCTACTTGCAAATTGGCTCCCTAAATATCCTTTCTCAAGGGAAGCAATTTCTTTTTAATCTTTAGATCAAAGCCAAATCCGAGAGATGTCTTTTTTTAAAATCACTAATTTCATATCCCAAGCTATCACTTCATCCATAACAACCTACTATAGCTCTCCAGCTGCTGCCTGTATTCCTTTTTTACTTCTCTTAGTTTGCCATGATGGATTCATGTTTCTCGGAGGGTTTCCTTTAAGCCACGTCCTTAGGTCCTCTCGCACCTCTCTTTTTATATCCACACCATGGCACCTTAGGACGGTAAAGCTAGCTGTCAGTCAAAGCATTCCCTACTCCCAGTGTGGCTGAGTCAACTCAGCCAAGAGAGGAAGCTTGAAGGAGGCTGTTAAAATCTATTCATAGATGAAGAGATGTTCCAGCCACAGCAAGATATTGCCAATGACGCATGCATGCACCAGCAGTGACATAGGAAGAAAATGAGGAGGAGGCTGATGAGGAGGAGGGAGAACAGAGCGGGGGCAAACACAGGATCTCAAAGCCACAGCTGATATCAGCTGCATCACTCTTTGCTATGGGCAGAATTACAAGGACTCATTTTGAACGCAGCACCAGCGCTAGCTGCACTGACACACATTCCGTGTCCTCTGTCTGAATTATCATGTGGCGTGCAGGGCCCTGTATATATGTGCAAACACTGTGGGAGTCCTCAGCTTTGTGACATGTACAAGCTCTGCAAGGAGCAAATGAGGGCCCCTGGAAGTGTGTGGAGAAGAAAGGAAAGGCGAAGATGTGGAAGATGGAGAGGAGAAGATGATGGACAGTTCTTCATTCATTCAATCTGGATATATTAAGTACCAGGTTCTGTTCTAGATCTGAAGAGACAAATAAAACAGTCTGGATCCTGAAAGAGATTATAGCATATTAAACTTTGGAGAGTTGTTGAAGGATTAAAAACAAAATCCCCCAATATGTTATAGCTGTTAAGTGCAAAAAAGATTACCATGGAAACTTTAGTTCATTTTGCTAGTTCAGACAAACTTATCCTAATGAATATGCATGAAAATAGTTCATGAAGCTCACAGAAATTTACATTCTTTATTATTCCATCTATTGTCAACCATTTATTGAGAACCTACTACTGCCAGGAATTATGTTAGCTACTGCTGGGCAGTGGATACCAAGGGTCTTTTGCTGCATTATCAGAATCTCTAAGTGCATTAGAAGCAGCTCCATAAGGATGTGGAGAACTACATGAGCTGAGTAGATGACTTTGCTATGCAGAAAAGTAGTGTTTTCTCAAAAGTGAAAGATAATGAATTTCCTTTACTGAGACCCTATAAGTCATGCCAGGGAAGTCTCAAGGATAATGGAAGGAAATGTAGCAGAAAGACCACTGACCTTAATTGAGTTGGGTTTTAGTTGTAGTTCTGTCATGATTAAAATCCACTTAAGAACTAGTTCTTCTCATCAGGAAATTAGGTTTGATAACCTCTACTATCTCTTCCAAATTTGAAAGTTATAGTTTTGCAGTATGTTAGGGTTCTTAATTCCCAAATTTAAAAAAAAAAAAAAAAAAATTCATTCACTAGTGCAGGTAATGGAATAGCCACGTGACACTTTAAATTTTTTTTTAAATTTTTCTATTTTTCCATAGGTTATTGGGGTGCAGGTGGTGTTTGGTTACATGAGTAAGCTCTTTATTGGTGATTTGTGGGATTTTGGTGCACCTATCACCTGAGCAGTGTACACTGCACCATATTTGTAGTATTTTATCCCTCGCCCTCCTCCCACAATTCCCCCCAAATTCCCAAAGTCCATTATATCATTTGAATGCCTTTGCATCCTCATATCTTAGCTCCCACATATCAGTGAGAATATATGTTGTTTGGGTTTCCATTCCTGAGTTACTTCACTTAGAATAATAGTCTCCAATCTTATCCAGGTCGCTGCAAATGCTATTAATTCATTCATTTTATTGCAGAGAAACTGCAAAAAAAAAAAAAAAAAAAAAAAAAAAAATATATATATATATGTATGTATGTTTATCTCACAGTTTCTTTATCCAGTCATTGATTGATGGGCATTTGGGTTGGTTCCACAATTTTGCGATTGCAAATTGTGCTGCTATAAACATGTGTGTACACGTATCCTTTTCATAGGACTTCTTTTCTTCTGGGTAGATACCCAGTAGTGGGATTGCTGGATCAAATGGTAGTTCTACTTTTAATTCTTCAAGGAATCTCTACACTGTTTTCCATAGTGGCTGTACTAGTTTACATTCCCACCAGCAGTATAGAAGTGTCACTTGATCACCATATCCATGGCAACAACTAGTTTTTGATTTTTTTATTATGGCCATTCTTGTAGGAGTAAAGTGGTATCACATTGTGGTTTTGATTTGCATTTCCCTGATCATTAGTGACATTGAGCATTTTTTCATATGTTTGTTGGCCATTTGTATATCTTCTTTTGAGAATTGTTTATTCATATTCTTAGCCCACTTTTTGATGGGATTGTTTACCTTTTTCTTACTGATTTGTTTGAGTTCATTGTAGATTCTGAATATTAGTCCTTTGTCAGATGTATAGATTGTGAAGATTTTCTCCCATTCTGTGGGTTGTCTGGTTACTCTGCTGATGGTACCTTTTGCCATGCAAAAGCTCTTTAGTTTAACTAAGTCCCAGCCATTTATCTTTGCTTTTATTGCATTTGCTGTTGGGTTCTTGGTCATGAAATCCTTTCCTAAGCCAATGTCTAGAAGGGTTATCCCAATGCTATCTTCCAGATTTTTATAGTTTTAGGTCTTAGATTTAAGTGCTTAATCCATCTTGAGTTGATTTTTGTATAAGGTGAGAGGTGTGGATCCAGTTTCATTCTCCTACATGTGGCTAGCCAATTATCCCAGCACCATTTGTTGAAAAGGGTGTCCTTTTCCCACTTTATGGTTTTGTTTGCTTTGTCAAAGATTAGTTGGCTGTAAGTATTTGGGTTTATTTCTGGGTTCTCTATTCTGTTTCATTGGTCTACATGCCTATTTTTATACCAGTACCATGCTGTTTTGGTGACTATGGCCTTATAATATAGTTTGAAATCAGGTAGTATGATGCCTCCAGATTTGTTCTTTTTGCTTAGTCTTGCTTTGGCTATGCGGGCTCTTTTTTGGTTCCATATAATTTTTAGAATTTTTTTTTTTGCTAATTCTGTGGAGAATGATGATGGCATTTTGGTGAGATTGCATTGAATTTGCAGATTGCTTTTGGCAGGATGGTCATTCTCGCAATATTGATTCTACCCATCCATGAGCATGGGAAGTGTTTCTGTTTGTTTGTGTCATCTATGATTTCTTTCAGCAGTGTTTTGTAGTTTGCCTGTAGAGGTCTTTCGCCTCCTTGGGTAGGTATATTCCTTTTTTTTTTTTTTTTTTTGCAGCTAATATAAAAAGGGTTGAGTTCTTTGATTCTTCTCTTACTCACTGTTGGTATATAAAAGAACTACTGACTTGTGTGCATTAATCTTGTATCTGGAAACTTTACTAAATTCTCTTATCAGTTCTAGGAGCTTTCTGGAGGAGTCTTTAGGGTTTTCGAGGTAACCGAATTTCGAGGAAACAAATTTTGATTTGCATTTCCCTGATCATTAGTGACATTGAGCATTTTTTCATATGATGTGTCATATCATCAGCAAACAGTGACAGTTTCACTTCCTATTTACCAATCTGGATGCTCTTTATTTCTTTCTTTTCTCTGATTGCTCTGGCTAGGACTTCCAGTACTATGTTGAAGAGGAGTGGTGAGAGTGGGCATCCTTGTCCTGTTCCAGTTCTCAGAGTGAATGCTTTCAACTTTTCCCCATTCAGTATTATGTTGGCTCTGGGTTTGTCATAGATGGCTTTTGTTACATTGAGCTATGATGCTTGTATGCCGATTTTGCTGAGAGTTTTAATCATAAGGGGTTGCTGGATTTTGCTGAATGCTTTTTCTTCATCTATTGAGATGATCACGTATTTTCTGTTTTTAATTCTGTTTATGTGGTGTTTCACATTTATTGACTTGAGTATGTTAAACCATCCCTGCATCCCTGGTATAAAACCCACTTGATCATGGATTATCTTTTTGATATGTTGTTGGATTCAGTTAGCCAGTATTCTGTTAAAGATTTTAGCGTCTATGTTCATCAGGGATATCAGTCTGTATTTTCCTTTTTGGTTATGTCCTTTCCTGGTTTTAGTATTAGGGTGATGCTGGCTTCATAGAATGAATTAGGGAGGATTCCCTCTTCCTCTATCTTGTGGAATAGTGTGAAAAGGATTGGTACAAATTCTTCTTTGAATGTCTGGTAGAATTCTGCTGTGAATCCATCTAGTCCTGGGCTTTTTTTGTTGTTGATAATTTTTAAATTACCATTTCAATCTCGCTGCTTGTTATTAGTCTATCCGAGGTATCTAATTCTTCCTGATTTAAGCTAGGAGAGTGGTATGCTGGCTGCCTATACTGTAACCCCCATCTCAGTCCGGACTCTCCACCTACTCCCCACACCTCATTTCCTAATATGTCTAGGTTCCATAGAGGAAACATCTCTTTCTCTTAGCTCATGTTCATGCTTAGAGAAGAAATAGAGTGTGGAATAGTGGGGAAAGTTCTAGAAGGACTCTATCCTTCTTACTTTCTCTATGGTTTTGAAAAAGTCAGTTTACTTCCATGAACCTCAGTTTCTTCATCTGTATTGGGAGGGGATTTGACAGGATGAGGTTCAGTAGATTAAAAAGTCAAAGTCAGCCTGGTGCCTGCTTTAGTAACCCTGCAAGGTAAGAATGACTCTCACATTTTTAAATAGTTGAAAAAAATAAAAAGATTACTATTTCATGATATAGGAAAACTGTATAAAATTCAAATTTCAGTGTGCCTTAATTAAGTGTTATGAAGACACAACCATACTTATTTATATATCATCCATTGTTGTTTTTGTTTTGTGTTTTATATATCATCCATGGTTGTTTTGTTTTGTGTTTTATATATCATCCATGGTTGTTTTGTTTTGTGTTTTATATATCATCCATGGTTGTTTTGTTTTAATTTTATTAAAATTAAAATTATTTGAATTTTAATTTTATTTTAAATAAATTGCATAAATCTTTAATAAATAAATTTTAAAATACATTTAATATATTTTATTAATAATATAAAATTATTATTTTAAATAACTACCAACTAAAACACTACAAATGTTTTAATGTTTACTTATCATTTCTGCAGGTGGGCATATTCAACCTTGAGCAGTTGAAGATACCAAGTGATATAGTTTGGATGACCCAGAAAGGCACTCTCCATTTTGTATCCCCTCTTAGCCCTCCATTACTCCTCATGATCAAGAAGTTGGCATTTGGAGTTACAGAATTGTCTCCAGTACCCCCTATCAGAACGAGATTCTCTTGCTGGGGAAAATAAATACCGTACCAATGGTGTTTCTTGAGGCATTGCTCACTGAATCTCCAGCTGCTCCCCAACATCTCAGCCCTGGCCCCTGAGCAGGGCCATGTGAGCAGTTCTAGTCAATTAAAAGTCCAACTGCAAATCTCCAGTTCTTTCTCCCCTTGCCTTTGCTAGGTCTGCAGACAGTTGCTAGAGGAAAGTGTTGTAAGATGATGGAGCCCCAGGTCATCTGCATACTTTCAGTGATTCCCTCCACCCCTCATCCAGTACAGGTACAGAATATGTGTTGGAAACACATGCACCATGAAGAAGATATAAACCTTCCAGATTCGAAGATTATTTGCTACAAATGCCTAGTCTATCTTGACAAATACAGTGTGCGTAAACATTGCTTGGAGAGTTTGTTGAAATGCATTTCTCAGTTTCCACATTAGCTAAATCAGACTTTCAGGTGCAAGGGAAAAGGCATCACATTAAAAAAAAATCATTCAGTAAATTTGATGCACACCAGTGATTAAAAACCACTGTAGATAGCCATTTGCATTCCTTGATCATATTGACATGTTACCAGGGCCTTTGAAATCTTTTCACACATAGCACTCAGAAAATGATATTCGTTATATGACTTACTGGGTCCAGTCGACCAAGCCATGTATACCTAGAAGCTGAATGGGATGGGGATGTAGGAAAGAGTGGCTTTCATGTCCCAGGCCCTGCCTGTCCCTAAAGCTGAGAGATGACCATTTCAGATCACCCTTCATGTGTGTAATGCTGTGCAGAGAGGCACGTGGGTTGGGAAGCTCTGATGTCAGCCTGGCGGTCTAGCTAGAGAAGGATGCAGAGGACGTGGGACATGGGAAAATGCAATGAGTATCACCCAGGGAGGGCTCTGGGAGACAGCAGTCTGGAGGCCAAAGTGGTGGATTCTGCCACGTGAGAGAACTGCATCAAGTCCTAGAGAGTTGGATGAGGAGTTAGATGAGAACAAAGTAGGCTGGGCAAAGTCTGGGGGTTAATAAGAACAATTCTAAAGGGTTTGTGAATCTTATAATCCTGCTTAATTCTGGCCCCAGCTACAGGCTTATTATAAATGAGAATTCAATGCCAGTTAACTGAAAGGCTTCTTTACCCAACCTGCAAACACCTATTCTGTGCCAGGAACCGTGTTTAGAAACAAAGCAGGATGTATATTCAGGGCCGGCACATATTCCCAGGTGCCTCCCCCTGTTGTGTGGGGTTTTCTGCAAGCCTAATCTTGGCCCAAGGGCCGGCTTTTGATCAAGGGCTACTTCCTTCTTCCCCATATCACATCACATTATCTGCTTTTCCAAGCCTTAGCTGGGCCAATTCACCTAAAGCAGTAGTACCTAGGGGACAGCCCCATGAGTCAGCTCCTCCCCTGCAGTTCACACAGATTCCAGGAGGGCTTTTTATCTGTCTCCCAGAAACCGCTGAACACAAAGCACCTGAGTGTATGAAAAATACTATGTTTGGGTACATCTGTGCCCTTCTGGTCAAGGCACAGATTTGGAATACTTTATGCTAGGAGATGTTCTGGTCTAAGAAATGATATGTTACTGCATCGGTAATAAAACACATCATCTGTCTGCACTGAAGAGCTCTTGTAAACCTTAATTATTATCATTAAACACAAGTGTAAGTGCTCTGGAATTTCATACCAGGGCAGGGCTCTGTGAAGTAGCACTTGAGTTTCCCCAAAGGGCTGGCTGAGAGCAGGGAGCAGGCCCACAGAGATTTGGACATAACCACAACCACTCCTTTGAGTGGAATTATTTGGAATTATTTTAGTGGCAACTGGTTGGGTGTTGAAACGATGTAAATGCTGTGGTTGGAGGCATTGGTATTCTCCTGGCTATGTTGTTGCAGCTAGATGACTCGCTGACCCACGTTACCATAGTTATCTTTCCAAAACCAGCAAAGGGAATTCCCAAAATGTTCCTAACCTACTGGGCATCCTCACAGGCACAGAATAAAACCTTTTGAAACAGATTCCTCAACTTGCTGTACAAATGCTTCACTCATGCAATGAACCAAAGCTGGGGCAACTTATATTGCATATAGCATCCTTCTGCTTCAAGTTCATATTTGTGTCAAATTCAGTGCTACTATGGGGCTCCTGCAGTATAGCTAAGTCTGTCTTAGGTGCTGTGGGCGTTACAGAAAAATTATAAGGGAGTCCCATTGTGGAGGAGCTTATAATCTGAGAATAAAGCAAGTATCGTCTGAAGCACCAAACTCATGTCAGACGATTTTGGGTTCAAATAATATGTATTTATCCACTTTCTGGCTTGTGAACTTGGGCCCCAGATTTTATCTTCTGAGTCTACATTTCATCCTCTGCAAGTTAAAGATAATGATAACTACCCTGAGAGGCATTTATGAGAATTAAGTCAGATAATCCTTATCAGGCACTGAGTGCAGAAACTGACCTATCGTGAGGGCTCAGTAAATGAGAGCAATGATGATGACGATGATGATGAGATAATAGTAAGCAACAGAATGGAGTATCTAATTGAAAGCAAAATTATAAATATGTACCATACATCTGGTAGGAGCTTGGAAAAGGGAGAACCTCTTGGGGTTAAAATACTAAAAAAGGTTTTATGATAAAAAGGGGCCTATGTTGAGCCTGGAAGGATACATAGAATTCCAATGGGGGAAGTTAAAAGAGTTGACATTCCAACTGGGCAAAATAACTACAGTGTGTGAAAAGATTCAAAGTTGGCAGCAAGACCTACTGTGATACTCCATTCAATGGATCTCATTTCAATGTATTACTTCATTGTGTGATTAATGAAATCCAAGGAGCTCCACAGGAGAGGCATCCACTGAAGAGGCATCCAGGCTTAGTCTTCTAGTGACCACTCCTAATTGTTTGGATTCTATTACATTTCTAGAGGCAACACCCTCCAATATTGCCAGTAGTATACTTTAAAATGGAAGATTATGGATGGAATTGAATTTGCTAATCCACTGACCTTAAAATAGAGGGATTATACTGGATTACTTAGGTGGGCCCAAGAGCATTACTAGTGTTTTTCAGTGTGGAAAAGGGAGACAGAATAGGGAGAACAAGAGCAATGACAACCTGAGGAGACTGGCTGACTTTGAAGGTGGAGGAAAGGGGTCATGAGCCATTGGATGATCTCTAGAAGCTTGATAAGGCAAGGAAACTGATTTTCCCCCATAGCCTCCAGAAATGACTGACGACATCTTGATTTTAGCCTAGTGAGACTCCTGTTGGACAGCTGACCTTCAGAACTGTAAAATAATATGTCTGGGTTGGTTTAACCCACCAAATTTTGGTAATTTGTTATAGCAGTGATAGAAAACTTACACAACAGCAGAAGCTTTTGAGGCAGATAGTCCAGATATTTATTATATGTTTAAATCACAGCTTTCATGTTAAAATTTTCAAGAACTCTTTCTCAAAGAAGTTTTTTTGTCTCAAATCATACTAGTCTTGTTTAGTGTATAAAATAAGCGTCAGATGGCAATGGCATACTATCTCTTATTTGCTTTGAAGAAAATAAATATTATCCTAGGATTCAACATTGAGGGTGGAAGAAAGAGGGAAGGAAGAGGGAAGGAAGAAAGAAACAAAAGTAAAGACCAATTGTTTGTGAAAATGCCCCTCAATTTGGATCTTTCTGATGTTTTACAATGAGTCCTAATTGTATCACATTATGAGGCGTATAATATCAGTTTGTTCCATTACTGGTGATGTTGGCTATGGTGGTGTCCTTCAAGCTTTAATATGATAAAGTTACTATCTTTAACTCTTTGTAATTGATAAGTAATTTATGAAACAGTAAAGATTTTCCTTTCTATTCATCCACTGATGATTCTTGCCTGAATCAGTTATTACTACATTGGTTGCAAAGTGGGGTTTTTTTTTAACTGTATCATTCTTTCTTCCTACATTATTAGTTGGCATTTTATGTAACGCAGAGCTTTTCCATCTCTCCCACTTATTTACTCATTTATTTATTTTTATTTTTGACTAATCTATTCTTATTTTATACCAGTTACACCATATTGCTATGATTATTTGTTGGCCAGTGGGATAGAAAATCTATTGTAAATCTCAGTCACCCAGTTTTGATGTTGTGCATATCAAGCACTTAAAGGGAGAATGGCCTACTTTTATTTGTTGTTATAAGGAAAATATTAAAATATCAAAGTAGCCAAGCATTTTTTTCTAAACACCTTTTATTATTTTCCCCCCAAATAAGGTAACTTTCAAAAGCAATTGCACAAGCAAAAACTTTCAAAATAATTGCACAAGCTACATCACAGTAGCCCCAGTCTCTGCCCAGCTCTCAAATTTCTACAAGTACTTCTCCCTATTACCACCTCATCCTCCAGGTCTTATTCTTTAGAAAAGAGGTTCTAATATAAAATCCTTTAAACCCCTGGGTGAACTTGGACAGGAAAAAAGTACGTATTTATTTTTGTTGAACTTTAAGAACAAAATTAGCATTACTTCCATATATGAAGGTAGGTACCATGTCATATGGTTACTAGCAGTACATGCAACTTTCTCACCAAGAGAAATCACATATTTTTTTTCATATCTCATTACAGTTATTGCAGATCTTCCAATACATTTTGCATTCACCCCTACTTCAAATGCAAGCAGTTATTATACCCGCCACAGATCTCGTTACTTAACACATTAATAGAAAAGATCATATATCACTGTACTACATTAAAAAAAAATCTTGCTAAATTTCAATACAATCAGTTTCCTTAGGAATTCTATGTATATTATTTTATGCATTTATAAACATCATTCTGAGAAGAGTTCCAAAGCTTCTTCAGACTACAGAGGGATTCATGGCACAAAAGGTTATGGACTATTCACATTAAGGCCTGTCACTAACCTCTTTTATCCAAGGCTGTTACATCAGAAACGGGAATTCTTTCTCCTTGCCTTATGTTTTAGTAATACATAGCAAAGGATTTGGTGGCTTAAATCCACATTCACAAAGACTGACTACTAAGAGAAATTAAAAACAAAAAGTTTTCTATGATCAGGTTGCAGTGTCTACTATTAGTTGTTCATTATTTATTGTACATTTCAAGTCAAAACATGCTCATATTCTGTACCCTAAGCACAACTAGTCTAATGCATGATTCTTTTTTGTCAAGTGGAAGAAATTATAACCACGTTGTGTCAGAAAAGTCACAGCACATGGTTTAAAACCTAGTTTGTTTTCTCATTTAGGATTATATTCTTACATATAAAGTTTTAAGAAGCCCCCTTTACTCATTGTAAGTGATTTAGAATATGGGCTTTGGATTTGACAGATAAAGATGTGAATTGTGATCTCACTACGTTCTGGAGAGTTGGAAAATTATTTTTTAATCTCTATTAACTTTAAGTTTTCTCGTTTTTAAAATAGTGATGATATGTCACAATATTGTTGGGTAAATTAAAGGAGAACATATATGTAAAACAACCAGCACACTACTTGACCCATATTTGATGACTATATAATTATAATTCATGCAAAATTTGCATTCACTCTATGTAGACAAGCAACAAATTAGTCAAACATCTCTGGAAGGGGCCTAACACTTTAAAGAATAATGACTAAATAGTATTGTGATATTATCCACCCAGCGTTCACATTTTTTTTTTTTTTAATTCCTCCTGTGGGATTCAAGCCCTACTCACAGACTGAAACGTGAACATTTTGCTTCTGTTTCTGATGTGTGTCATCACTTTGAGTGATGAAGATTATTTATCCAGTCAATAGGAATAAAGTTGTCGATGTGTTTCTACCTTACTACCTCACCACTCCTGTCACTTTGATAGACTGCTGAAAACTTCTTCTGAAATGATTTACTTGGTTTTAGGCAGATGAATAGATGCTGGCAGCACACTCATTTCCATCTCCAGTTCAGAGGAATTTGTGTCTCTACTTTGATCCTTTTTTGATTTCATAGATTCAGACAGCTTCTCCGCCAACCTTTTCACTGTACAGATGAAGGGGATAGGATCATGTTAAGCACAGCTTAATTAACTTTACATTTGGTGTCAGACATTATACTCAATTTAGTAAGACATAAAACCTGGTGGTCTGCTTTAAAAAAAGAAAAGCTTCTTTTAGATCTACTTTCCATGAAATAAGTACAAAGGAGTAATTTAAAGAGGCATCCCCAAGTAGCTGATGCCCATTAGTTTGATAGAAACAGTACCATCTGCCAGTAATGGGCATCAAAAGTCTTAATATTGGAGGAACCCAGAACAGTCTAGAACAGCTACAACTGCTCCAACTAAAAATAATAATAAGGGTCCAGGGGCAGTGGCTCACACCTGTAATCCCAGCACTTTGGGAGGCTGAGGCAGGTGGATTGCTCGAGGCTTTGCCTGGCCAACATGGTAAAGCCTCATCTCTACTAAAAATACAAAAATTAGCTGGGTGTAGTGGCGCATGCCTGTAATCCCAGCTACTTGGGAGGCTGAGGCAGGAGAATTGCTTGAACCTGGGAGTTAGAGGTTGCAGCGAGCCGAGATCACACCACTACACTCCAGCCTGAGCAACAGAGTAAGACTCCATCTCAAAATAAATAAACAAACAAATAATAATAATAATTATAATAATAATGAAGAACAGAATGCTTGTCTGATCAAAGTCTGTAGGCTGCATATGATTTCAATAAAGAAGAAAAGAAGAAAATAACTAAATAAATAAACCAAATAAAGAAGAAAAAAAATAATGAAATAAACAAGAAAAAACGAAAGGTTTCTCTTACTTCACATTTTCTCCAAAGTAATTTTCCAATTGGTGTCAAGCCCTGCAGATAGTGTAGTATTAAATTTTTGCTCCAGGAAAATAATAGATGCTATCATCTTCTGATAAGTCCACAGTGATAAAACTAAACATACTGAGATTCTGGTTTTTTTATAGGTTGAAGTAAAAAGTTGGAGTAGAAAGTAGAAAGTTTCTCACTAAAGTTTGGGAACCACTTTTACGATATGCAGGATGATGTGACAAGGAGCAATGAACTCTTCCTAGTGGATGAGGTAGGCTTTACGGACCAGTGTTTACTCTTTAAAGTATATTTAAAATAGTGACTGATATTTCTTAATGAAAAGTGACAGTAATCCCTGTAATAAATACTGACATAGATAAATGAAAGAAGTTGTGGGATTATTTTAAGGGAGACAAATGCTTAAGACAAGGAGATGCGCAAGTCGAACCTGCAAGGTCCTTTTTGTTTTGAACACCTATGATTTAGTAAATAAATACCAGAGAAAAAGTGCAGCAGTTGTTATCAGCATTTTACTTAGGCTTTCTCCTGTCATCTGATACACTTTGTAAAAGCCAGAAAAAATATTATCTTGTAGTCGTAGTAACAAGAATAAACAAGTTTCTTAGGTGGTCATGTCATAGTCTTCATAAAGGTGTTGTATCACCACTGCACCATCTCTCAGCCACGTTTTCAAATTATTTCTATATGATTTATGGATGTCACGCGTGCATGCAATCTGAAGCAATGTGAGCCTTTTGCTATTGAAGGCTTTTCTTGGCAGAAGGGAGAAAGCCTCTAATAATGGCTTTCTAGACAGCTATTCAGTACCTGAATGAGCAGAAAAAAAATCAGGTTGAAGAGGTGAGACCAATGACTTCAAGTGGGGAAATTGAAAGGAGTTCAGCAGAGGGAGAAGGAGCTAAATCTAGGCAACTGTGAAAGTCTATAGGCTGCATATGATTCTTAGTAGACATGACCAGTGATTTTGAAGACTATGGAAGAGTGACCTATTGCAAGTGACCCTAGTAAATAATTTCTCATTTCTTTAATTCCCAATCTCTCCCAAAACTGAGTTCTGGCTCTTAAAAACTAAGAAAATTCCTAATCATAGACAACAGAAAAGGAGATACATTGAAGATAAAATATAGCTTTATGGCAAGTGCTGATAACAATAAATAGAAAAAGGCAAATAGAGAATGTCATGCTTTATAGAGAAATTAGTTCCCCACTAAGCTCCTTTATTGATGTTTTCTATAAGTCTTCCTCACCATAATGACATCATGCTAATAACAGGAGTCTTCATTGTATTCCATGCTGTAGAGTCCATGCTTGGAGGCAGACTGCTTGACTTCCATCCCAGCAATTCCAGTGTGAACTTGAATAAGTTGTTTAACTTCTCAAAACTTCAGTTTTCTGACATGTGAAATGAGAAACCTAAGGTACTATATATTTCACAAGCTAACCCCCTTGGATATGCTTAGCAGTGTCGTATCATTTATAAACACGCTGTATATGTTTACTGTCATTATAAGGGCTGCTTCAGTGGTGATTATGCCATGCAAATGAACAGTAAGAATCAATAACTGTCACTAATCTTTTAGCATCTATTATGTTTCAGACAGTGAGCTAAGAATTTTACACGTATTGTTGTTAGCCCTCCCCAGAACTAAAGGCAGGATGGAGAAAAAGCTGTGCTGAAGTTCCATGTTCTGGGGAAAGTTAATGTTCAGCAATTGGTTAGTAAGATGGACATAATTAGTATCTAGTCAAACGAGGAAAACGTACCCATTTGAGAATGAGGCAGCATCCTACGAAAGGAAAGCTACTGGAGATGAGATGTGACTCTTCCCACCAGGAACCTAGAATGGAACAGGAATATCAAAAAAAAGGCACAGTTTTAGATCCGGCCACTGCACTCCAGCCTGGGCGACAGAGCGAGACTCTGTCTCAAAAAAAAAAAAAAAAAAAAAAAAAAAAAAAGGCACAGTTTTATTTGGAGTTTCAACAAACCACAGCACTTTTTCTCAATATAAAAGATCATGTTAAGGCATTTCAGATGAGAGGAAAGCCAATTCAGCAAACTAGATTTTGTCAGCATACCTTGGATTTCTAAAGAATTGCTAGACCAAACGTTGAAACTGTCAGTGATGATCAGTTTTCAAACATCTGGGTGGTCATAGAGGACAAGAAAACAATGACATGGAACTCAACTTAATTTCATTTTTCCCTGCTGGAGTCATCACAGCAATATTGAAGCTCTCAGTCAAATGCTTCCTGTATAGTTAGCATGCTAGGTTGTGGGCCTTTCAGAAGCCCATTGCAATAATGCTGATAATTTTTTTCTGTTGTTGTTATGACAAAAAGGGGGAAAAATAAGAAACATATTGTTTGACAAGATTTGGCCAGACAACCCATTAATTAGAGATTGTACTGGGGGGTAACACACTCCTTTTTTAATGCAAATGTCACTGGTGATGTGTCGGTTTTCACATCTTATTGGTATTTCAATTAGATAAGATTTTAATATAATAGAACAGACAGAACTAGTAAAAAGGGAATGTTGACTGGGAAAGTTGAAATCTGCAGGTAAAGCAGAACTGGGTTGAAGTCATCTGTGGGTTGTGAGGAGTCACAATATTATAGGGTTCAGAAATTGTAAAGGAAGAACATTATGGATGAAGAAAGTTTCCAAAAAAAAAAAAAAAGAGAGAGAGAGAGAGAGAGAGAGAATGAAAAAAAAAAAAAAAATAGAAGAAGCTGAAAAGAGCCAAAGATAAATTTACCAACTTTCAAATTCCACGTGACTGTAATGCCAGTAAACAGGAAATGTCCTTGCAAAACTATCTTGCTACTTAGGGCAAGCAAATTTCTGATGACTTTTCTGCATTTTATATGTAATAAAGTGATTCGAGATTAAACTACAGCCTGTGCAGTCTCTGACCACTTCTTCATCCACACCGGCCTTACCCAGGGAGCAGGGCTCATCCCATTGCTGCAGGAAATTTAGTTGGCTTAATGCAGTGATTAACAATCAGGATTCTCAAGCGTGGTCCAGAGATTCAGACAGACAATTGTGAGGTGTTCCTAGTTGTGAGTTGTTGTTGGTTCTATATTTAATAAATTAAACATAGTTAATAAATAACTTATTATGGTTGTAAAAGATTCAAATAAACAAAAATATGTATGTATGGAGTATGCATATGTAATCTCCCACCCTAATCTTACTCCCTTTCCTGAACATAAGCATATGTTCACTGCTTCATGTTTTTCTTTTTGATACTTGAGATTTATGTCCCTAACCCCCAAAAACCAATAATAAAGAAAAATTCTCATGTTGTCTTCTAATACTTTTATAGTTTTATTTGTAAAAGTAGTTTTTGTTTCTTACGTAATATAAAACATTTATATATGGCATGAAGTGAATTTTTTTTTTTTTAAACAATAGATCGCTCACTGCCCCAACATGATTTATAGAATGGTTCTTTCCTCTACTGGGGAAGAATGCTTCTTTGCTCATATAAGTCATAATCATACTTGGGCCTGTCATTGGACTCCATTCCATTGATCTTATTATCTATTTGTGTGTCATTATCACTCTCATAATTTCTACAATTTTATCTATATTTTGTCCTCTGTAGGGAAAGTTCTCTTCTGTGTTCCTTTGGGGGAAAAACAGTCAGCTAGTCTTGTACCTATCTATCAGATAAACTCAAAAACAACCTTCTCAGGTTTCAGTATTTTAAATCTTCATGGAATTTTTGTGAATTTTTAAGATTAATCTTGGAAAAACTAACATTTGTGTGATTGCTTATTCCCATGTAGTAATGTGTTTTTTCCTAATGTATTCAAATCTACTTTCATGCTAAGTACTGTGGTTCTTGTTATATGTCTATCTACTTCTTGTAAAATCCTCTTTAAGTTATTTTGAAATTGTACAGCTATTGTAATGAAAATACTTTTATTGAATTTTTTCATGTAAGCATCATGATCACAGAATTATCTTACTAATAATTTACTAGTTTTCTATAACATATGTTGTAAAACAAGGAGAAAAACAAAAACAAAGATCAAACTTAATAGAATAAAAAGCAACCATCTCCTGACTCACCTGCTCTCATTGGGTACTCAGTTATCCTAGTGCTCGTTACCACAAGTTTCAATAATAAGCTTTTGGCTCTGGTTTTGGTTTATCAGTTTTGGATACTATCCATTATCTCCTGCTTTAAGAATGATATAATCCTGCCACCTATTTCATGTTGGTATCTAAGAAACTCTGTTCGTCCATCCGTGAGTGCCAGCTGATTACAGACCTTGCCTCTGGTGATTGTGGATGGCCTTGCTGATCTTGTTGGGATATTCTGAGGACTCATCTTCAGGCCGTGGCAGCGTCAATTCTTCCTGGGATCACTGGCTATCTATAGCACTGCTCTATTTTCTGTGCTCATGGTCACCATTTCAATACAGGAAAAAATTCTACTGCTTCTGCGAGGACTCACACAGATGCTAACCCTTTTCTAGTGCCCCTGAAAAACCCTCCTGCTCTTTATACTGGTTGATTTTTCAATTCTGATCACTCCCCATAGCAGCTTGCCAGTCGTCTCCTGTGTGTGTTTTGGGCAATGATGCCCTCTAGTCCTGTGTCTCTGTCATTCCAATTCTATTTAACTTCTATACTGCAGGAACTTCTTAAGGCTTCCAGTTCGCTAGGAAGATTCCCTTTTCAACAGTTCATTTCCTTTTAAAAATATAGATAACGTTTCTCATTTCAAGGCATCCGAGGAGGAGGGGGGCACATATACATGTACACCCAGATAGGTCTCTTAATCCAATCTTAAAGTAACTAAGGTTACTTTAATATGTATTTTCTTTAACACAGAACAACATGAGAGCCTTCTGGAAGCTACTAAATAGGGTAAGATGGCAGGAGAGTTCTGGTGATTGTAACCACGACTCAGCTGAACACCTTTTTTTCCATCTCCAATCACACAGGTTTAAATGATCTTGCTTTATAGTCACCAATTGTTTAATTGAAACTTATAACTGACCGTTGCTGACAGACAGGAAGCACAAAGAACATTGACCTTGGAATATGAATGTTAAGGACAAACATATAAGCAATAACAATTCTACACATTTGCCTCAGTGATCTTTGCCTTATCTATAGGTTGTATTCTTTTAGTAAAAAATCTTTTCCATAATAATAAGATGGTTTTACAACTTCCAAAAAATAACCACTTTTTAAGGCAAAATACAGTATTATATCCAATCTGGTTTTCATTTATTGGCAATAAAGAGTAGCTACATCAAAGTGGGATAAGGGTAAAGAAATTTTTGCATTCTCTCACACGTAGTATTTTAGAAAATATAAGACATCAATATAAGCCTCCAAAATTAAAAAACATCAGAGTTTATATTAAGTTACAAAAGGAGTTTAGCATAATTTTGATTGCTAAAACATGTTAACATCTAACTTACATTTTAATATAAACTTTCACTGAACCAACATACTTGATCATTAAAAGTTTGTCTGAAATTTACCTTTTATGAAATAATTTCAAAATAATTAAATTATGTGCCTTTATAGGATCAATGTGGAAAGTTGTAATTTTCTTTTATATACTATGAATGTTACTGAAAAGGACATTGAAGTAAAATTCAATTTTTACCTCAAATAATATTTTTTAGTTTAAAAATTAAAATAATTTTTAGTTTTATGCCTGAAGTAAAAGATTTTTATGAAACAATTTTTTATTCAGTATTCTGCAAAAATGATGAAAAGACCAAAATGTGCTGAGTATTCAGAACATTGCATGTTACTGTGAATGTGAATCTTAAGTCAAAAGATGTTGCAAAATGATTGTTTAAAGTAACTCTAAGGAACACCTATAGCACTGGACAAGAGTAATTAAGCTATATTAGACACTGTCGTTTGGAGAAAGCCTCTTTGAAATACTTTTGCTTAGTTTTCTAACATTTACATAAATGTCACTAGTAAGTACCTTTGAAGATCAGATAAGTTCCTAAATATTTAGCTATGATTAATTTCAGTAATTATTGGTGATTCAACATTAACCTGGAGAAAATATAAAATTAAATGTTCATTTATTATTTTTATGAAAATGATATCTATAGAATTTGGAAATACAAAAATAAATGGTGTTGTCTGACCACCAGCTTTATGATTCTGAATGAGTTTGTTAATTTAGTAAAAGTAAATCTAATATCGTTATGTAGTAATGGTTAGGATAACTGTCTCCTTTTTTGACTATTGCATCCTAGTAAAAATCAAGTAGATATAGGTGTGTTGGTGCAAATTCCATAATGATAGTATGGAAGAGAGAAATAATGTCCTGTCTAACATACAAATCGTAGAAAATAGAATTACGGGTGAGGCAGTTTCTTTCAAAATGGGTCTATTGTGAGAGCGGTTAGAGTTTAATAGTTGGTCGTATGGAGAGGAGTTGCAAATATTTTTCCAGCCCCACAGTACAGATGGCAATCACATGTGCTAAACATTTTACTAAGCCTAACCAGGGTGGTTTGTCCCAAGCACGTTAGCTATCTTTCTATTTTATGAATTTCAAGGAAACATATCAAAATTTAAATGAATGAGAGGCATGCATTTTATTACAGAGAGAATCTTAACCAATTTCTATACATAAGACAAAAAAATCTTAAAAGATATATTCTTACTGTAACTATTAATAGTTAGAACAATGATGTATAATAAACCTCCCACACTGCTCTCATACATCGGCGTGTTGAGATGTCATAATTAAGAACCATCACCTTAGGATACCACAAAAGTATGCCGTGAAGATTTTCAATATGTTTGATACATTAGTTTGCTGGGTCTGTTGTAACAAAGTATCACAAACGGAGTGACTTAAACAACAGAAATTAATTGTCTCACAGTTCTGGAGATGAGAAGTCCAAAATCAAGTTGCTGGTGGGATTGGTTACTTTCGAGGGTTCCGAGGGAAGGATCTGATCCAGAACTCTCTCTTTGACTTATAGACAGCCATCTTCTCTTTTTCTGTGTTTCTTCATTGTCCCTCTGTATGTCTGTCTCTGTGTTCAAACGTCCCCTTTTTATAAATACAGCAGTCATGCTGGATTACAGTCCGTTCTAAAGACCTCATTTTAAATTGATTACCTCTGTAAAGACCATATCTGCAAATAAGGCTACACTCTGAGGTACTGAGGTTTAGGATTCCAACATATCTATTTTTTCATTTTTGCCAGAGACGGGGTCCTGCTAGTTGTCCAGGCTGGAGCACAGCGGCTATTCACAGACCCCATCACAGTACACTGCAGCCTTGAACTTCTGGGCTCAGCCTCCTGAGTAGCCGAGACTACAGCACATGTCTAGCCCAACATATCTAATTTTTGAAGGGCAGGATACAATTCAACTCATCCCACTTGATTTGAAACTAAAAAATGCTTGGAATATTAAAATTAATCTCTGAGAAGATGAGTACACAGCTGCTTAAGTCCAGACTACCAGCAAAGACCAAGTGAGTAAGGGAATGCAAACATTTCCATGATGAACAATTCTCATAGTGAGAAATTAAAACATGAAAAACCAAGAAATAAACATGGGAATTGGGAGCAAGAAAACTGGTTTGTGGACAGATGTTGAGGTAAAACGTTACGTGATTTAGGTGATAAATGTAAGGAAATCTTTAAATTACTGATGCTCTTCTTACTTCAGGACAGGACCTGTGAGTATTCCTGAGGGAATATAAGGATATTCCTCCTCCAGGTGCCCTAAGAGCTGAAAATTCTAGATGCATCCCTATTCACTTATTTCTATCTGCATTTCAATAGTTGGTTTTTCATTTACACATTTTTCTCATGTATTTTCTCTTTACCCAGTAAAAATTAGATGAAGAGAAAATATTTTGATTAAGAATGATATGTAATATTTCCAAGAAGAAGCAGGTACATTGAGAAAGTTATAATTTCTAAATATAAACATCCTTTTTAGAAATGATTCTAACACTGTTTTCGAAGATTGCAGAGCACACACACACACATTCACACAGTTTTTGTTAAATGAGGCTATCGAGGCTGTAGCCTAGGGCTTGGCTTGATGTCCAGGACCAGCTGCACAATCTGTGGTGCCCAGTCCAAGTGAAAATGCAGGGCACCTGGTTCATGAATTATTAAGAATGGAAAGACTGAGACAACAGAACATCAAAGCAAGTGTGGGCCCTCCCAAGCATGGGGTCCTGTATGGCTATGAGTCGTGAGACCATGAAGTTGACCCTGAGAGATATACAGCTCTTCTGTAAGCTCTTACATCTCAGAGAACAATATTCACTCTGCCAGACTTTTCTCATTATATAAGAAGAATATCTTAAAATATAAGAGTTAGACTAACAAATCATTTGAAGACTTAATAAAATTTGAAGCCTAAAGGAAAGGCAAGATGTTACCTCATTTTGCATGCATATAAAAATTTTTACTCTCTTATTATTTGCTTATTGTTGACTCTTTCCTCTTCTCCATTGTGTCCTCATCTCCCCCTTCCCCACGTCTAATCACAATACGGAATGGAAACGTGACCTCATGTGCTTGTGTACTTAGGAAAGCATTGGTTATGTTTTCTGTTTTATTTTTAAAGGAGTTAAATCAAGAAAAATAATAAACTTTGTATAGCACTTTACAGAAATGGATTTGCATGCATTACTCATCTTTGCTTTAGTCACTATCAAGAATTTAGATGAAAACGATGTTTCGTGAATAACAATTGTGCCTTTAGAAAGGTTAAATGGGACCTTCTCCTGAGTTAGAGGTAGAAGGCCAGATGGTCTGGGGGAGTTTTTGTTTAACTCTCTACTTCTCATTAAAGGCATGATGTTGTGTCAAATTAAGGCACGATTATTCGACCTCTTGAATTCCTGAGAACATGTTCAGTTGGGGAGAAACCTCTTGGGTCTCAGTCAGCCCTTGAGTCACCATGCATCTGTTTGCCCTGGGATCTCCCCTAAGTTGCTGCTCTTATTGGCAGCTGTTCCTTGGGCTTTGGAAAGACCTCTGTCCTTTCTGTGATGGTGCATCACTTTCCCAGGACTTGTGCCTATTCAGCAGACACAGGGAAGTCCCTGGAAGAAGAGATGAAGAGCCAGGCTCACAAGTCTTCCTTAGCCCCCATCAAGGGTCATAGGGAAAACAAAGGACTGATGTGTTTTATAGTCAGAAAATTTTGATAAGACCATTTGATAGGAGATATTTCTGTTTGTATAATATAAGATCAGTAGTATTTATGACTTCAGAAAAGCAGGCTAGTTTCTTATATTTCATGTGGAATGATATGAAAGATAATTTCTCTCAAATGTTTACTCTGTAGGATTGCATTTCTAGAAAGATCGTGTCTTGGGGAGGAAAACAGAGGAGATTGCTCCCCTTATAAAAAGGATGTTTGGATCCCTTTACTTTCTCCCTCAAACTACTGATAATTGACAAGTGACCGACAGGCATTATTTTGAAGAGCAGGAATGTGTGACTTCTTTGACCTGTTGCTTGCTGTAGGTGGCATCATTTTCTAGCAATGTTCTCTGGGCTTTATTTAATTTTGTCATTGAACAAATAAAATTAATATTATTTGTTCTACATGGATCAAATTATAGACTGTATATGAAAATAACAAACCCTAATCTCTATTGTAAGATCATTGTATTTTGATGCATATACCTAAATATTGTCAACAATATATAATACCCATCTCAATGCAAAGAGAAATATTAAAATATTTTCTATTCTATGCTGACTTTGGCCCAGAACTTCCAGCACTTATTTCTCCACCAGGCTGCCTTTAACAGCTGAAGATTCTAGAAGCATCACTGATCACATATTTGTAACAGCCATTCCTGTTATCTTCAGAATGTGAAACAGAGTTACACCTGGCAAGACTCAAAGCCCTGACTAAACAACTTCCACCTCCCAAATTCACTCTAGAGCACAATATTTTATCATAAAAACAAATCAACTTTTAGGCCAGGCGCAGTGTCTCACGCCTGTAATTCCAGCCCTTTGAGAGGCTGAGGGGGGGCCAATGACTTGAGCCCAGGAGTTCATGATCAGCCCTGGCAACATGGCAAAACTTTGTCTCTACAACAAAACAAAACAAAAACAAAAATTAGCCGGGCATGGTGGCACACACCTGTAGTCCCAGCTACTCCGGAGGTTGAGGTAGGAGAATTGCTAGAAAGCTGGAGGTCAAGGCTGCAGTGAGCCAGGATCACATCACCGCACTTCAGCCTGGGAAACAGAGTGAGATCCTGTCAAAAAAAAAAAAAAAAAAATCTACTTTTAAGATGATTTTTCCTAAGCTGCAAAACAATGTGGCTATGTTGCACAAATAGCAAAGGCTATTGTAAAAATAATCATTAATCCACAAGTCTAAAGTTATATAGAAATTAAACCCTAACATGTTCTGGACATTGACTTAAAAGTATCTTCACAGAGATGGTTTAAATTTTACGAATTGCAAATGTAATGTTGGCTTAGCTCCCAGGATTTAGATTTGTCACTCATGTCTGCAGAACACATGCTCTGAGAAATAAAAGAAGGTTGGGTAACTTGAGTTCAGTTAAATTAAACTTCCTTTGAAATTTTCAAAAAGGGCAATTATCTGAAGTAACGATGTTGAAATATTTGCACCCTAGTGCTTTATGACAATTCCTACAGTATGTTTCTTTACAATGCTATTTAAAAGTTCTTTATTGTTAACACTGAGTCATGCAACTCTTTACATTTCCTCTAATTCAATCTGTCATATTTAGACATGTGGCAATGTTTAAGATTTCAACTCCCCGATAACAAGCTTATGAGCATTGTTGCAAAAAATAAAATCCACAAAAGCCTGAGAAAAGACACATATATGATGTATTCAGGCGATATAAAAAAGCAATTACCCTTTGAGAACTGGGGAGTGATTGAAAACATACTTGTGATGATACGAGATGCTAAGTAAAACATGGCTCATGCTTGGAGTTTTCTGAATCTTTGGAAGCAGATCAGGATTGTTGGAATATAAGGCAGCTGTCATCTGTCTGCCTGCCTTGGTCAGTGGCTTCTCTTAAGATCTCACAGCAAAGCAAGAAGGACTTATTTTCAACCTCTCATTTCATGGATTCTTCTTTTACCAAAACAGGACCAGAAAACCCGAGAGTGATATATCTGTCGAGAATAGCTAACAGGTCACATATGTGCTTTTTAGGATGATCACTAGCTGCTAGCTGTGTCAACTTAAAATAAATGGTTAACATGCTTATGGTCATATGCAGTAAAAGTAGAAGGAACAACATGAACAGAATAGTCTTTGGTGGGTAAATTGCCTTGCTGGCTATTTTTAAAAATGGAAAAAAATGGTACTCTTTGTCAGGTTTTTGCACACATGTTTTGAAGGTTAACACCATCGGAGGATGAGAGATTCCCTTTGTTGGTGGAACACCCATTGGATTTAGCTCCTTGAGAACTTCCGAATTCGAAGCCAGGTTTGCCACCAACACGGCCTGACAGTAGCAGAGGCAGTCACAATATGTGGCACAGATAGTGGCTGTTTTCTCAAAATGTGACTCAGTGAGCCTTGCTTTCAGTTGAAATATTCTCAACCCCCTGATATGTGCTTTGAGTTTTTTGTAATTAAAATTATTTTTAAAAGCTCTTTGTCTCTATTTTGGGGCATTGATGAGATATCCACCCCAAATTAATTTGATTGGAGTCATAGGTATATCATCACATGACTACAAATAAGTAATTAGACTAATTAGAAACTTTTGGCCAGGTGCTGTGGCTCATGCCTGCAATCCTAGCACTTTGGGAGGCTGAGTTGGGTGGATCACAAGGTCAGGAGTTCGAGACCAGCCTGACCAACATGGTGAAACCCCGTCTCCACTAAAAATACAAAATCAGCCAGGTGTGTTGGTGTGTGCCTGTAATCCCAGCTACTCAGGAGGCTGAGGCAGGAGAATCGCTTGAACCCAGGAGGTGGAGGTTGCAGTGAGCCAAGATTGTGCCACTGCACTCCAGCCTGGGTGACAAAGAAAAAAAGAAAAGAAAAAGAAAAATGTTCTCCAAGATTCAGGGCTGAAATAGAAATTTGG
Organism: Chlorocebus sabaeus; assembly: GCF_047675955.1. NCBI lineage: Eukaryota > Metazoa > Chordata > Mammalia > Primates > Cercopithecidae > Chlorocebus > Chlorocebus sabaeus. Next base: position 37,203,809 of record NC_132907.1, read on the forward strand.
TTTAACATTCAATGACTTAAACAATTGCATCACACTCTACTTAGGGAAAGACAGTAAACAGCTACCTAGTTTATTGAGTGTTTGGTCAACACTGGGTTTACATGTATCATTGCACTTAATTCTTCCAACATCCTTGATGGGAAATTATCATCATACCTATTTTATAGATGAGAAATGGAGGATCTGAATGATTATGTAACTCTCCTAAGTTAATTTTTATAAGTGATAGATCCAAAATTTTGATTCATGGCTGGCTGACATCAGAGAACAGGGGTCACCAAAAACGGAGTCTGTCTGTATCAGAATCCCCTAAACAAGAAGATTTCTGGGTCACTTCCATTCTAATTCAGTTGATCTTGGGTTAGAGAGGGGATGAAAGAGTAAGAAATTTGTGTCTCCTCAAAGCTCAGCAAGATATTCTACTACTTATTTAGGCTTGGAAACCACTGACCCATATGTGGAAAAGAGAAGCTATGCCTATTCCAGCACACTATTTAGGTGAGTAGTACCCTGTCAAGCCAGCAAGAGGACTACCCTTCCAATAGATATGACCATTTTGAAGATGTAAAATTATGAAACCCTGAGATGATTTAACATTCTTACTTTATAATGAATTTCTTTTCTTCTGGTTCTAGTTCACCATGCCTATGAAAACATGTCTGCCCAGGTAGCTCCTCTACTGGAAAAGAATATATTGACCTGCTAATTTAGACACTTCAGCCCTTTCATTAAGGATTAACACAGTGCTCTCTGTGAGTGGTGGTTATTGTGAATCCCCAGCTTCCAGACAATGTGTCTGGACTTCAAGTTTGAAGGCTGGACCCTGGACCTTAAGGCATCCAAACAAGCAAATGTCATCCTGAATGAGTGTTTAGCAGCAGCCTTCTCTGGGAGATGGACACACCCTGCTCTCAGAAGGCATAGCAAGGCTTCCCCTCCTCCCTGCAGCTGCTTGGTGTTAGAATTTGGTGGGGAAAAGGATCATTCACCTAGTGCCAACAAATGAAAATGAAATAAAATTTTTACAGATTGGTAGATGATCAATAAATTGGGTAGTCTTCCCTCAAATATAGTAAATTACAATTTATTAACTTTCTACTTACTAAAATCCAATTTCATTTTAACCTGAGATATTCCCAGAGGATTCTGACAGAAGTCTTGAATGCAGAGACATAGGTTTAGAGACAAGTTCTAAGTTGTTTGTGACGGTCGGTCAATCATACGAAGTATATGTGCTTTGCTAGTTAAACTCTGAGATGATATTATTTTCTATACTGGGCAGGGATTTTCTCACCCAAGGCCACCTACACTTAAAAAAAAAAGGTGGGTTATATTAATGATTTGAGAATATTTGCCCTAACACTAAGACAAAAAGTTTTACCAAAGTTAAGTTTGTAGGAATTTTTACAATATTAAATTTTAGTTGAACAACAGACTAGGAAGATAATATTAGAAACTGTACTTTATAATAGTATTTATTAGGGTGATAATGTGAACTGTGTTATCGCTTATCTTTGGTAAAATCACATAGGTATGCTTTGGTGTTGGTGATAATAAGATAATCTCAAAACCAGGTTAAACATTCTCAAGTGTAGAAATCCATTAAATCCTTACAGCAAGGCAAATGTTTGAAGAGTAACATAGAAACCATTCGCTTATTATTTTCAATTGATGGCTTCCACTACAGGGAGTTGGAATGAGCAGGAGATTCACAGGAAGCTATTTCCTTTCCTGAAACGCCTACTTAGGAATTTACCTGGGACCAGAATATGGAGCAAGGCCAGGCGTTGGGCCCAGCGCCCTCTTACCTGTGATCCTTCCTTGCATTCTCCCTTTTTTAGCAACACCTTTGATTTTGGAGCTGGTGAGGATGAAGGAGCAGGGCTGCAATAGTGAGAAGTTGAACCTTAACAACTTTCATCAGGAGCTGGACTGAATGCCAATCACCAAATCGCCTCCGATGTTCCTATTTGAATGAAGACTTTTTTGGATGGGAAGTATTTTTGCTCTGAGCCTACCTTCTACCTATTTTTTAGAAGTAAATCTATGTAGTTTATAGACTTTTGAAGTCTATATACAGGCAGAGCATGGTGGCTCAGGCCTGTAATCCCAGCACTTTGGAAAGCCGAAGCAGGCAGATCACTTGAGGTCAGGAGTTTGAGACCAACATGGCCAACATGGTGAGACCCTATGTCTACTAAAAATAAAAAATTAGCAGAGCATGCTGGTGCGTGCCTGTAATCCCAGCTACTCAGGAGGCTGGGGCAGGAGAATCACTTGAACCCCTGGAGGTGAGGTTGCAGTGAGTGGGGATCACACCACTGAACTCTGCCCTGGGTGACAGAGCAAATCTCTGTCTCTAATAGGGGAGGGAAGGGGAGGGGAGGGGAAGGGAGGGGAGGAGAGGGGAGGGGAGGGGAGGGAAGGGAAGGGGAGGGGAGGGAAGGGAAGGGAAGGGAAGGGAAATGTTGGAAGAGTAAAATAGAAACCAATTACATGTTATTTTAAATTGATTTGCCTTTATTTAACAATAAAATGTCGTATCTAGACTCACATTGTATGGTTCATGTCCCTCAGTACTAGAGGGTCTGCATATTATTAGACTAAGCTTTTTAAATTTAATTTGCTGATGAACTGTATTCTTTTAACATCCCAAAATCCAGGAAGCAGGGTATTTTTAAAAATGGTTGGCAAACTATGACTAAGGGAGCCAAATCCCTGCTGTGGCCTATTTTTGTAAATAAAGTTTTATTAGAACACAGCTACACCCATTTATGCAGTATTGCTTCTGGTGACTTTTTTTTTTTTTTTTTTTTTGGCTCTCATGAAGCTTACAATTTATTTTTTATTTTTATTATTTGTTTATTTTTATTTCAATGGCTTTTGGAGTACAGTGGTTTTTTGTTGTTATCTGGATGAGTTATATAGTGATGAATTTTGAGATTCTGGTGCACCCATCACCTGAGTAGCATATATTGTACCTAATGTGTAGCTTTTTATCCTTAGCCTCCCTCCCACCTTCCCCCTCTAAGTCTCTAAAGTCCATTATATCGCTCTGTGTGCCTCTACATACAGCTTAACTCCCACTTATAAGTGAGAATATACAACTTTTGGTTTTCTACTTCTGTGTTATTTCACTCAGAAAAATGGCCTCCAACTCGATCCAACTTGCTGCAAAAGACATTATTTCATTTGTTTCAGTGGCTGAGTAGTATTCCATGGTATATATATAGGTTATCGTGACTTTTATGCGACCATGGCAGAGTTGTGAGGATTTAGCAGAGACCGTATGATCCACAAAGCTAGTTTCTATTTGGCCCTTTTCAGAAAACATTTGCTGACTCCTAATATAAAGCAATGCTCCAGAAACTGAAGTACAAAAAGATTTCTTTTCCATTAAATTTTCCACATTCTTTCTTATCCCCTTTAACATAAGCTGAAAATAGCACAGCAAGAAATTATTGAGGGCTCTGAAACCCAAGGGGTTCAAAAAAACAAAACAACCAAACAGCATTTTATTTTACTTATTTATTTTTATTTGTATTTTTTGAGATGGAATCTCACTCTGTTGCCCAGGCTGGAGTGCGGTGGCACGATCTTGGCTCACTGCAAGCTCTGCCTCCTGGATTCAAGTGATTCTCCTGCCTCAGCCTCCCGGATAGCTGGGACTACAGGTGCCTGCCACCATGCCCGGCTTTTCTTTTTGTTTGTTTTTTGTATTTTTAGTAGAGACGGGGTTTCACCATGTTAGCCAGGATGGTCTCAATCTCCTGACCTCATGATCTGCTGGCCTTGGCCTCCCAAAGTGCTGGGATTACAGGTGTGAGCCACCATGCCTGGCCACCAACCAAATGCCATATTAACGAAAGGAATAATTTTAAGAATGTAATGATCAGCATGGTTTTACAATTTATCTATTTTATGATAATTTACAATGCTGACGGATTTAAAAGTGCTTCATACTAGCTTTAAAAAACACATTTTGAGCTCTCAGCTTTAAACATCTGGTGTCTACTATATCTAAGAAAATGTTAAGGAAATTCTAAAAAGAAAACATTTAGGGAATAAAGAAGAAACTGGTTAGAAATTATTCAACTGGTTTTGAAGAAATAAGGTTGTAACGCTTATTCTAACGCAGAGTAAGAATTAGAACACAGTTCCAGAAAGGAGAAATTAGGATGTACATATTTACAGAGCAATAAAATATATCTAGACTCACATTGTGTGACTGACTGACCATTTCTCTTTGTACAGGAGTTCAGTGGTGGAATGAATCTTCATTTTCAGAAGAATTTTTTTAAAAAGAGCAGTTTTTGTTACTTTTTGTTTTGTTTTACTTAATTAATTTGAACCTTTCTATTCCTAATTTTGACTTCAGGTGACACCACTGAAGTAACAAGAGAAAAGATTATTTTAATCATGGGCAGAGTTTCAACCATTCAGTAAAGACACAGTGAACATCAGCAATGAAGGAAGCCCTAAACCAGGCACCTGAGTTATAACACTGGACTATGACAAGCAGAAATGCACCCATCCCATCTGAACAGCATATGGCCAGGTACCTGCCGTGACATCCAGAGGGAAAGCCTGTAAACACACTTTCTCACTTAGGAACTAAGTCATCTACCACCCTGAAAGATTTTTCAGGGGATTTGTGAGTTAATGTTTACCAACTGCTTTAATATTCTGGGGTTAAAAATGGAACATAAGAACGAAGAGGCTGTGCTGGAATTTGGAGGCCGTTCAAAAATCCAGCCCAGCAAGTCTAATGGTTTGTTTTCAACATTTATTTAACGTCCTTCTGCTATCAAGAAACCTGAGAGCCCTCTGAGGAAGTTTATACTGAAGGAAATGGAGAAAGTGTACATTGTTTTTGAGTTGTTTTGTTAAAGCTCCTAGATGGCAAGAGTGTGTGTTTGATAATTCGGAATGTTTGCCCAGCTTGTCGAGAGGTTATGGGCTTAAATCTTTGAACCAACCAAGACTGGGTATCCTGCCATGCCGCCTTAGAAAAGCAAATGTTGTTAGAGCCCTTGAAATAATTTTAAATTCTGTCCTTGAAATAGCTATAAATGAACTTGGCCTCTGTTCAACGTAGGCCAGTGAAGAGAACACGCCGGGGGAAATGTTTTTGTCCACCCTGGAATGGCCAGCTGTCGCTGCGTGCCAGCAAACGGAGGGCACAGAATGGCCGGATCTGTGGGAATAAGCAAACAGTTCTGTTTTCTCCACAGAAACTCATTTCCCTGGGCTTCATATTGACAATTGTGAACTATATTTACAAAGGGGTTTGTATGCAAAAGAAGCATCCACTAGTGTAGTGGCAAATATTTATCCCAGCAGGTCTGGGAGCTACCTCACCCAGCTTGCTTTTTATAGAACCAGGTGATAATACATTTCAAAGAGCTTTGATTTGAGAGGCAAGTGTTTACTAGCATAAAAATGTTCTTTAATTAGTATTTCTCTCAGAGCCAGGGTGACATAAGTTGCTACTTATGCTGATACAAGAACAGATAGAGATATTCTTGTGTGGAGGGAGAAAGGGGTAGTAGACATGCCTTTTGGATTTGGGGTATATGTTTCTAATAGCTTGATTTGACCCTAAATTAGCTTGGATCCAGTCTGGTCTTTGGTTAACCTGTATTTAAAATATCCTTCATGGTATCTAAAGACACTGTGGCAGCTTTGGTCTCGGACACTAAGAATGTCAAGTTGTACACTGCATAGGCAATTGAATATATCATCTCAGTGCTTCAAAAAAGTTACTTTTCATCCCAATGCTGATGAGTGGGAACTTTATACATCTTCCAGGAGCTGATTATCTTAATAACTGCCAAAAATAAGTCATTTTTTACACAAAAATTTCAATGGAGAAATATCATTTATATCCCTCTGAGCTCTAATAATAAACTATTTTATTAAAAATCTTGTTTCCATATAAAATGATTTAAAATATGTGTGTTGCTTATAATAGCTTGTTACATAGTGCAGACTCAATTATCTATCTATTTATTTTTTCAAGTATTTGTAAGGATGATTATTTATAGCATGGTTTTTAAAAAGGAGAGTATAGACTACATTTTCTATTTTTTTTTTATGGCCAATAATAATACTTAATGCTTGCATAGCATTTTTATGTACTAGTCTCTGTTCTTCACACTTACCATATAACAATTTATTTCATTCTTAGGCAACCGTATGAGATCTGTATTATTAACTATGCCTATTCTGTCTGATGGGGGCACTGAGGCACAGTGTTCAGTCATTTGTTAGGGCCCACATAGCTAGTAGGTGGCACAGCTGAGACACAAACCCAGAGTGTCTGAGCACAGAGTTTGTGTATTTGGCCGTTGTCCCATCCTGCCAGGCAAGAGGTCAAACGTATTCACATGCTAAGAAATGCCCCATAAATTCTGTCTTCTCCAGCACTTTCTTCTTATTTATCGGTGCTTCAGCAGCATTTTGATAGGTGTTCATTATGGTGAACCCACACCAAGATCCTGGATTCCATTTGAATCAATAATAGATTGCATAATACTTCTGTGATATTTAGAGTTGAGAAGGTAATCAATAGAGAGCACAATAGAATTAACTTATTAAAATATGTCATTAACCAGGACTTGCATTTACTCCTTTCAGCAGGACAGATCACAAATTGTTCTTACTGTATTTGGGAAGATCACTTTCAGATGATGACTTTTAACTCATAAGGAGATCAGAGTTAATGACTCTGCTTATGGGAAATCTTGCCAGTCTCAGTAACACTGCATGTTTATTTTCAAAACTGTGTAGTTTAATCATTGCTATGTTTCTGGGGACTTCTCATAAAAGCAAAAATACATTTTCTACTCATTTCTAATATAGCCTATTAAGAGTACTTTTTGTTTTTGATTTCTAGCAATTCATGACTCTAACCTCTAAGATGCCAATTTATGATTTTGAAGTTCTTTAAGGATTTTTGTCCATCATGTTTGTCCTTTATTTCCTTCTCTACCAAATTTAGAACACAGTATATGCCTAAAAATATCCATCCAGTCAGTTTTTATGATATGGAAATACAACTATTGTTTAACTAAAAAACTCTCATGTTATTTGGTTATTTCTATCTATAGCCTATTTCAACAATAAACTTTACTTACAAAGCACCTCAGAGTCAAGTCTATTTAAACACAAAATGGGATATGTGTTAGCCCTACAACATCAGCATAACAGTGGTGTAATTTGTCGTCTCTATTATGCTGCTAGTAGATTCACATGCTCCAGGAAGAGCAATGAAATGCTATATAAGCTTTGGGCACGACAAATTTTAGGTTTCTTAATTACCAGTAGTTGGAATCGTGATTGGAATTTTCTGAGGTTAAGGTAGATATCTAATCTACATTGTCTCATTCACATGCTCACAAACTCAGATTTATAAGAACTATGAGTTCTTTTGTTTCCAACAACCCAACTTAATTTATATTTTAAGCCACAATCCTACTGGACTGGCAGGATTTTTAAACCAGTCTTTTGAAAAATATCCTTGTCTTCATTCCTTCCCTCCCATCAACCTGGGCACATCAGACAACCATTTCAGACTAGGGGTCTTCTCGTTCCCAGGAGCTGAGGGAGAACCAGCAGCCCCTCACCTCAACCTTCTTGCTTCTCCCCATGACTGCGGGGGGAAGAATCACTTTTAAATTCAGGAGCTGTAGTGCTACTCTCATTTCTAATGACCAAGCCATTTCTACCCCTCTCCATTCCATTTTGCAGGCCTCTTTTTTAAAAAAATAATTATTGTAACCTTTGCAAAACTTTATACATTTCCATAAAGGCCTGGGGTTTTGGAATGCAAAAGTATTTTTCCCAGCCTGAACTGCTTATGATAACAGCGAGACAAAATTTAGAAATGGAATAAAGGAAATACAAGAAAAGCAACATTAGATTATATTTCAAAATATTGCCCTTTTCTATAGGAATTATTGTAACCTAGGCTATTGACATCATCCTCACCTTATGACTGAGGAAACTGAGACACAAAGAGATTCAGTCATATACTCAAGATAACTCAGTTAATAAGTGTGGAGTTGAAAGTCAAACCAGGCAGCCTGACTTCAGAGACTATCCTTTTAACCACCACACTCCACTGCCTGTCAAAAGGGCAATATTTTGAAATATAATCCTATGTTGTTCTTGGACTTCCTTTTTCTATTCTAAATTTCATTTTCTATATGAGTTTACAGATTTATAGCACTGAGAACAGTGCCTGGTACAAAGTCTGTGCTATTCCACCATTAACTATTAGGATTATTAGAACAAAAGTCTTGTTTTTTCCTTGCTCCTTGTGGCTGAGACAAAGGGAAACCTCAACTTGGAAAGCTTGAACCATGGCTCTCATTCATGTTACATTTAGTACAGTATGTGTACAAAATACTTAAAACCAGTTATGTGTATGGAATACGATTAGTTCTTAGACTCTAGGAAGAATTATGTAAGGTTTAAGAAATAAGAACTCTCAGTTGAATGCTCAAAGCTGTCATGTTGACAAATATTTAATTCTTCTCACTGCAGAACAGAGAACAGTCTTCTTATTAACTCTCATGGAAAAATGTAGCAGTGTATTGGAGGGAAAGCTCTGAGAAACAAAAATGCCCTCCATAATAACATTACACTATATTGTTTAAGAAATAATGAAAAGAATATAATAATAAAATAACATTACAGTTACATACTGAGTACATACATGGGCAGATACAATGGCACACCAGCTTGTCTGCCATGTGTTATTATAATAGTTGCCTAACTTGTCACCAGCAGCCAAAAGAGTCCTAATAAAATACAATCAACTCATGGTAATTTCCATTGACTTTTCATTTCAGTGATAATAAGATCCAAAGCCCTTGCTGTATCCCTTAAGGCCCTAAGTGATACACATGTCTTTACAATGTCTCTGACTTGCCACTGATCAGACACTGTTCTCATAGAAACATGGTCCTGCTTCCATGGAAGGACTTGTCCCATACTGAGATCTCCCCATGGGCTGCTCCTTCCCCGCATATTTACATGGCTCACTCTCTCGCTTGCTGGGTATTTACTCAACAATCATCTTCTCAATGAGGTCTTCTGTAGTTACGTGTCCCCCTTTCCTGCAAGTCTTCCAGGCTTCAGTGTTTCTCTTAGCACTTAACACAATCTAACATATTTTGTGTTTTCCGGGAACCTCTTCAAGGTCAGGGATATTTCTTGGTATTGTTCACTGCTGTCTCCCCAGCACCAGGCACATGGTAGGCACTCAGTAGATAGTTGTCCAGTGAATGGATGTGTACTGGATGTTTGGGACTATGCTGACTCCCTTACAGAGGATATCTCATTTGACCTTACTACAATTCTAAGAAGCTGGAGTCACAGGATAAATAACATGAACTGACTTATGTTTTATTAGAATCGCTCTGGCTGCGGTGACAAGTTGGGAAGCTGTTGCAATAATCCAGGGCAAAGAGGCTGGTGTTTTGAAGCAGGGCAGCTGCAGTAGAGTTGGTGAGAAGCAGTCAGATGTTTAGTAAATCTCTCGGTAAATGAGGACACTGAATTAGAGGAATTAAGTGCCCTGTTCAAGGTTACCTAGCTATTGAATGGCAGACTCTGTGTTTAGATGAGACAAGCTGAGTCTTATCCACTAGTCTCTGCTGTTGCTTACACTACAAACTTCAGAAAACAGCAAGGCTTCGAGAGAGCTCCTGCCCATAGCTAATCATTTAGCTTAAAAATTGGTTCTCAGAAGAATATGGTTAATATCTACATGACCAGATTTTTTTGACTACTAAATAAGATACATGTAGCATCTGTCACATAGTCAGAGACGGTTCCTTAATAAAATGTAGGTACCTAGCGATCAACCGCTTTGTGTAGTTATAACCTAAGTTTTAGTAAGTATATATTAAAATAACTTATTATATAGCAATTTTATTTCATCTTTCTTTTGCTGGAAGCATAGCTGAGAATATTAAGGAATATTTACCAGTTTCTGCCTGAGAAATATTTTAAGAGAAAGAAAAGAGGGACTGGGGAATGATAAAAAGAATCACAGGCAAATAACAGCTGCCATCTTGAGACCAGCATGAATCCCCATAAATAATTTATTTAAGTTAAGGCTCATAATATTCTAAAGAATCTGACTTTTTTAGATTTGGTTTGTAATTAATTTGATAACCTGAGCCAATCCTTTGAGTTGCCCTGGCAACCAATTTTAGTAACATAAAGAAGTGCTAGATGTTAATTGGTATTCAGAGTTAGTAGCTGGTGTCTGCTTCTGTCTCCATGGTAACCTAACTGTCATGTTTTCATCTCTAGCATGGTGGTGAGATTTCATATGTGTGTGCCTTAATGCACAGGTCCATAGTCTCTGGCACAGTGTTTTAATTTAGTATCTCTAAATGTGATCATTTTTGAGCTATTAGGGTTACTGCTGAAAAACTATTGCTCCAGAGAAGCCAATTTTATCTTCTCTCTTCATCTTCCACACGTTGCTAGCTTCCATTTTGGGTGATGTGTGCATTAGGGTTTGTACGAATATCTGCATGGGAATAAGTCTGCATAACTCTGTATGTATGTGTGGAATATAGATGTTTTAAATATGTAAAATAGGGCCAAATTGTATAAATAAAAAATGATTTTTCAAGAGTGTTTATCTGAAGTTAGAGGTAATGAATATTGTATTTGAGAGATAAATGTCAAACTAGAGAAATGAGATTCAGTGTTTTCCATGTTGAAAAAAAATATTCTCACACTGCTGGATAATGCAGAGATGTTTCATATATCTAATTTCTAACAATTTCCTAGTTAACAGAATGTAGTTCTCTCCTATGTTACCTTCTCTCTCTTCATTTTTCTACTTGATATTAAATGAAGTTAACTCTTTTAATTTTTGATTTTTACTAGTCTTTTTTCCTGTCTCTGAACTGAAATAGAATTCTTTCCCAACCATAAGTGGTCAGCCAATTAGCTGTAGTTAGTCCTCATTGTTATCATAAACACAGCAATATCATGATGGGGCCAAGGAAGATGATTTGCAATGGATAGTAGTTAATCCTCTTAGAGAGGCAGCATGCATACTGAAAACAAAGCTAGCTTGAGATGCATTCAACACTGGGTTCAAACTCTGGCCTTTCCATTTACCACCCCTTGGAGGAAGAAAAAATATCAAGACAATTTTTAGAACAAATTAAAAAACCTCTCATTCTCCAATTTTCCTTATCTGGAAATTAGGGCCAATTATACAATGGAAATTGGTAAATTCTATGAATCAGTGATCCCCCTTAGTATATGATATTCCCACCATGGTTGACTTTAAACCTCCAGTATGGTGTTATTAAGCATGGAACTTTATAGAGATGCTAGCAGTTGTCTCTCGCAAGCCAGTGTGAACCAGCTCCAGCATACCACTACTTTGTGTTTGTTTTGAGGTTTAAATGAACTATGCTAGGTAAAATACTCAGTACGTAACAGGCTCCAAAGATCTTAATTGTCTCTCCTCTTAATAAAGTGCACTCTCCATTTCTTTCTATTAAAAATATTAACAGTCTTATTGAGAAATAATTCACACACTATGCAATTTATCCATTTAACTTTCCATTTCTATTAATACATCTGTTGATGAGCATCATATGCATCTAACATTTATTTGTAGAAGACAAATTTGCAAGTGTGGTACCTTTAAAATATGCCCCAATGTATTTGATATTCCTTCCTTCAAAATGTGAAGCCTAAGTCACCTCCCTTTGAGTGTGGCTTGTTCTTAATGACTTGCTTCCAACAAATAAAATATCGTGAAAGTGACAGTGTATTGCTTTCTAGACTAAGTCATAAAAAGCACTGTGGTTTTCTCCTTGCTCTCCCTTTTGAAATTCTTATTTTGGGAGAAGGTTGCTATCAAAGGACTCAGCTGCCCTGTGCCCTATACCCTATGGAGATATTCTTGTGGCTAGGATCTGAGTCCTCCAACGAACAGCTATGTCAATGAGCCATCTTTGAAGTTGATTCTGCAGCCCAAGGGCAGTCTCCAGATAACTGAAGTTCTCACAGACATCCCGACAACAAACACCAATCGTGGGCCAAAATTACCCAACCAAGCTGCTCTCTAATTCCTGATCAACAGAAACTGAGATAAGAAATGCTTATTGTTTTAAGCATTAACTTTTTGAGTAATTTATTACACAGCAATAGATAACTAATACAGCGCAATTCATAGTTTTCCAAAAGCCTAAGATTTGTGTACAATAGCATTACGTTTTAATTATAGAGTACAAAGAACATGCAGATGAACAATTTAATATTCCCAAGGACTGATAGAGAGCTTAGAATGCTGTCAAGAGGGGAGTTGCTATCTATATTCACTATTAACAACCAATTTACTGGGTCTTAGTGGCTCACCACTGTCAAGGAATTTCTGTGTTGTGTTGTAGGTATTTAAAGCAGTTTTCTAGATCGGTTGTGATCTGGGACATCTCGGGGAAGATGTGCTTATGTATAACATGAAGGTCGACTTGACTGGATTCCCAGAAGCATGTGAGGTTAATTAACTGGTAGCATCAATCCAAATTCTTGGAAGCTCAGACACCAAACTTAAAGTCTGTTACAGAGGCCATTATGATGGTCAGCGATGCAAGAAAAAGATCATATATATTTCTTTTAAGGCAGAAATTCCTTTTATGCTTTTCAGTCATATTTAAATGGATATATCCTTGATATGCTTTGTTTTACTTAAAGCTTTAAATAGATTTTTTCCTTTTATAGTAATACCTATTAAAGAGGTAGGCAAATACTTTTTAAATAATAAAATATATATGACTTATATTTTACCTTGAGTTTCACACTTTAGAGAGTAGATTATTTGGTCCATTTATGTTTTACTTTCAAACAGTGCAAGGCTGATGGCAAGTTCTCACATAGTAACCCCATGGAAAAACTACCTCTTAAGGTATGCATATTTTAACTTACAATCACTGAAGTGGCACAGCAGTGACCCTAATGACCCCAAAGCCTAACATATTGGAAGAAAAATCCCAAGTGAGTCTTAATTAAGTGGACCACTAAGTAAAGTATGTTGAAACAATACTAATTGCACTGATAAACATAAACAGTGTGAACAGGAAGTACACAGATACACTTGCTAGGGGTTTATTCATATTTGAAAAAAAAAGAAAGAAAAAAAGAAAAAAAAACTTTACATTTTTTTGTGAGGTCATCTTTAGCAGTTTATTTCAAAGATGCTGCGCAAATTCCAAATAAAGATAAGATGAACTGAGATGGAATAAAAGTAAACACTTTCTCAGCATATTAGGTTATTTTTAAACTCTTCAGAGTGGACTTTATTTTATTTTAATACCACTTTCCCAGAAATAACTGCTTAACTGAACAAAACAAACCACAAGAGGACTATCTGGTTGTGCAACTACCCATATTTAAGGTTGACCTTTTTGAAGTCTAAAGTCAAGTCACTTTTTTCTCCCATACCTTCTGCTTTGCTGTTGCTTATTTTTAAAAGTACTGTACTGTTAAAGTCAACAGCTGGTCCTCTTCTCATACACTTTTTAAAAACTGAAAATATACGAGAAAGAGTAATTTCAATTTGAGCATTTATTTTATTGAGGGCTGTGTAGAAGCCTGTTGAAGAATTATGCCTCTAATAATAAGTAACTCTTTAATTCCTATTATTGTGATTTTTAAATAAATTAGCCAGTTGGAAGAATTAAGTGATGGACATAGAAAGCAAAAACTTGCTGGTGAGAACAGCGTCCTGACTTCTACACTGTCAAGCTACCTAACGGTGAAAAGACCAGCCTCTACACTGGCATCGGGACATTAAGATGTGATCATTATTTTCCAGTAACTCTTAGTCTTGAAGGGAAGACAGACATGACTTTAACAATTACAGTAAATGCTAATAATGCTATGAAGGACAGATATAAAGCACAGTGAGATAAAGAAAAAGGAGCTGCTAGCTTTTCCTTTAGGACTTGGCAGAGGGTTTCCCAAAAGAGGCGAATCACTGTAAGAAAGCACACGAGAGACATGGAGGGCTTCTGGGAGAGATGATATTTGAGCTAAGACTTGAAGGATGAACAACAATTTGTCAAAACCTGCTCTTCCCTCTCTTTCAGGTTAGTCACAACTGAATCCTTCAGGAGAGGGAAAAGCGGGTATGCAAATTCAAGCAGTTAGGATGCGCTCAGTGTGTTTAAAGTGTAGATGTTCAACATGACTAGACTGTACGTTTGTGTCTATGGGTCATTTAGAAGATGTGATGGGAGAAGCAACAGGACTGGTGGGATATGGGGCTTAAAAGATTTGTGGAAATTAAGCTGTGAACACCTGAGTAAGCCATATTGTGGGTTTGGATTTGATTTCATATATGATAGCTGTTTGAGATTTTCAGCAGTGGGGTGATATGATCATATTTGTTTTTATAAAAAGTACCACATTTAGGTAGTAGGTGAGCAGTGTGGTGGATGAGACCATAGTTTCTGGAAGATCACTTAGGATATTACCACAATTGTCTACACCTATTGATTCTCCAGTACAGGTGGTGGAAAGCACAGTCACCAAATTGGCATATTACAGATACATACAGGTAAATATTTCCCAGTATGAATTCCAATACTTTAGAAGAGACTTTGATTTTCTGATTGGCCCAGTTTGGGTTTAGTGTCCACCCATGTAACAATCAGTTGTGACCAGGAAGCAGGGTCATATGGTGGGAGAAAGGCTTATCAGAATTCTACTTCTGCAGCTCAGCAATGGGGGCCTCAGAGGAAGGGACTTCGTTGTGATCTGGGAAGACAACTTAGTAGGTTTCCACTGGGGAGCAGAGATAATATGTTTTGTTTGGGGCACATTATTCAAGCTCTTAATGGTTGTAATTTAACCCGGACTTGGCGTCAGATGCAATCAGAACAGACAGATACAGACTGTCTTCAAATATTTGAAGATGCAGTAACCTTGGTGATAATGTTTAGTTCTCCACTGAAGGTGAAAGATAACATCTTTTAGAAATCTGGAATTAGATGGCTTCCAGGAAGTTTCAGTATTATGTTTCAAAAAAGCAATCCATCTTCCTCCTTTGCTTTTCTCTAAGAGTGAAGAGGTATTCTACCTTCCTAAAAGTATGTTTAAAAATCTGTAGCTTGGAATAGCCGAGGGGAAATAAATTTAAGAAACTTACTTTATAAACTACTGGATTTTGCTGCAGTTTTTAAATGTCTACACAGTCAAGAGTTTATGCAGGTATCAAAAGTTTGGCTAGAGTTGGGTTTGCTTGAAACTGCAGGCTTAGGTTCCTAGGACCAAAATGAATTTATCTTAACTGGGTGCATTATTTCTTTTACCCTCTGATCCTGCTTAAGATTTTCAGTAATGTGTGAGTTTCCCACACATGGATTATTTAGCTTGGGGACTGTTTAATATTTTTTAAATCCTAGGTTTATTTCACTTATCCTCTTAGACAAATTTTGGGTTGCACCCATCCGGCCCCTTCATCCCCACTTGTGGGATATATTTGGGAAAAGAAAAAATGGGCTAAATAAGGACAAGTAAAAAGATAAATATCCATCCCACTCTACCCTTCCAAAGCTTTACCTAATCTATTCCAAAGAAAAAATGTGAAAAGTGGGTTATTTTGGAATAATCACCTTGGAAAAATATTTTTAGCTTTCAAAATTCAATTTCTTACTATGAAAATTCATATATAAAACAAAAAGCTCTAATAATTTTTAAGACAAGTGCAATCTTAGACATTTTAGATAATAGCGTTATTTTCTGTGCATAAACAGCATGTGTGGGTAACCCTCATTGTATGTGGGTTGAAGGAATCAAAGGAATCAAATCAAACAGTCGCATCTTATGCTACTGATGCCTGGTATACTGGAGATCTGCACAAATGAAGCCTCAGTATATACCCTAAGCATAAGCAAGTCTTCCTCACAAAAGATTTTAAACCTTCTTTCCAGACACTAGTCACAGAACAAAGAGCACGTGAAACAGGAACTGTGGAATAACACTGTGTTCCCAAAGAAAACATAACTGTGATAGATCACAGAATGAAAGCCCCAGAGCACACAGCAGAGAAATACAGCAACTGGAGTCAACATTTACAGAGAACCCCGTACGAAGACTATGGCACTACCAACTGATCAACATGTACGTACTTTAAAACTACTTTTAAACAAGGAAATCATAATCAAGTTATGAGACCTCAGAATCAGAATCCTGAGGCAGGAAGCAAGTACCTTAGTATACATAACATATTCCAACTAAAACATGGAATTCAGGCTGGATCACGATGGATTAGCAGACATAAACAATGCTTTTATAGAATCATAACCTACTGTAAATCTTCTGTATTCCATTGACTATAACATACAGAATCACCTTAGAGGGATTCAATTACAGGGTCCAGGATGTCCTTCTCCACAAGTTTAATTGCCTTCTTCAAAAATTCACAGGTTAATTCTTAAAGAGTTATGAAAGTTGATTGAGTGAAGAGACCCTGACTTACTCCTTGCCTGTATTCTTGCATGTGGTATAGACAGAAACAACCTTAGAGCTGAACAGAGCCTAGCACCTGTTTGGTGCTCAAGTGAATAGATGCACTTAATCTCCCTGGATAATTTTGTTCTTAGGTTACAAAACTCATTTTGTATTGCAGCCAGGCTGAGAAGGGCCCATCACCTGCACATAAATATTTGAAGAGTGGCGACAACCTGAAGACAGCTAGCTGCAAAGTGATATTCCAGAATAAGTTTTGAAGCTCCAGATGGTGAGAGATTATGGTGTTTACAAGTATAATTGGGGGATAAAAGAAAGTTATCAAATTGTAGAGGCAATCTCTAGGTGCTGAAGGCTTATGGACTCCCCCATGAATTGAAGGTTAGTTCAGGAAAGTTCTTTATTCTAAGTCTGGAGATGCCTTCAAATCAGAGCAGCATAGAAAGGAAGAGTAAGTCTGGAGTTGGTGGCGTAGTCTGGTGCACAGACAGAGAGAAAGGACTTGGCTTTCTTGGAGATCATGTGAGCTGATAGAATAGCTCTTACAGTGAACACAGTAAGTACCAATAAGATTGAACAAACTAGGAAAACCCAGTGAACAAAAAGGGTCCTCTGATGGGAAGAGTTGGTGGACAACTGGAGGAGAGAAGGGGCAGAAACAAAGAGGGCCTGGAGAGAGTAAGTAACACCTTAAAGATCAATCAAATTACATTAAATGATGAATGTGAATGATAAGATGAAGAGTGTGCTGTAAATAGAGGGCCAGGAACTAACATTAACTGAGAGTCAATAGTAGGCACATGAAAAGCACATTATATATTCATCTCATTTGATTATCACCACAGCAGGAAAAATAGAACAGATTAAGCAACTTACAGGCATCAAGTCCCTAATAGGTGCAATGTGGCAAGAATAACCCAAAAGAGGTAGACAAATTATAGATGCTTGAGTCACATTTATAAGGGTATCAATCAGAGTTCTGCCAGAAAACAGATGACACCTTCAAATGGGGAATGTATGTAGAGAATTTAACAAAGAAACTATTCACAGAGATGTGGCAGACTTCAAAAAACAATAGAGAATACTGCAGTACTCCAAAACTAGTAACAGAAAGCAGCATTTTTCACCCAGAACCTAAATGACACTTAAAGAGGGTGTGGATCCTGGAATATGGAGATGTTCTGATGCTGAGAGGGCTGCTTTGTCAGGTGTCATGACCTTTGGGAGCGTGAGGCAGCCAATCTGCAATGACTGTATAAGAAAGAGCCAGAGATATACAGACCGTGTCCTCACTTCTCTCCCTTCTTTGATCTCTCGTTAATGCCTCTCCCCACCCCTCCCATTGCCTAAACTCACCTGGAAACAGAAGGACAAGGAGCTTGCTGAAGGAATTCATGCATTCTCCCTAATGGGGCAGAGGACAGAGAGGAGATGGCTACACAGGAAATCTGGAGGAGAAAATTGGAGCTTCCGAGCCCAGGGAGTCAATCACTTCTGAGTACATAAGTCAGTGGTTCCCAGGCTTTTTGGGGCAGAAGAATAATCTGAGTTTTTAAAAGATCCATATGCTTGGGTCAGTTTCCCACACATTCCAGAGATTCTGATTCATTAGGCCTGGAATAGGACTCATGAATCTACTTCTTCCACAGTGCCAGTTATTAAGCAGGTATTCATTGGATCACACAATGAGAAACGCCTTCTTGAGTAGAGAAAGAGAGTCTTCTCTTTGTAGCCAAGTTGGCCTTTGGGAGCCAGTTTTCACATCTTGGTGCTCTTTTTAGGAAATTCTGGCAGGGAGGGGGGGGGTCCTAGCATCATGTAATATCATGATTATCTATCTATCTATGTATCTATCTATCTATCTATCTATCTATCTATCTATCTATCTATCTGTCTGTCTGTCTGTCTGTCTGTCTGTCCGTCCGTCCGTCCGTCTGTCTGTCTATCTATCTATCTATCTATCACCTATCATCTATCATCTATGTACCTGTCTGTCTATCTATCATGTATCTATCAATACAGGCTTTGACATTAGTCACAAATGAACCTCAATTCCACTTAAAATATGTGACTTAATCTCTCTAAACCTCAGTTGCCTTCTCTCAAAATAGAGTGATGAGACCTAATTCATAGGACTGCATTGAGGACTGTATGTGATTAAATGTAAAAAAAATAAAAAATAATAACTAGCATAATCTTTGGCACAGAGGAAATCTACAATTATTGATATCTATGGCATCATCATTATTAGGCTGTCATCACTTTGCATTGCTTTATTGCAATCTGTGTTCTACGTTAGCATTAAATGTGGTATTCAGAGTCAAAGCTGCTGTAGGAATCAAAACTCAATAGAGAAGACTATGTGCCCTTTACCCATTTTTAATAACGCAAATAATGATTTAGTCTTTGTACCTAGAAGCTTTTGATGTAAACACAGGGGAGAAATGGCAAGATAAACAAGAGGGAAGAGATCTAGTTTACTTTCCTTTGCCCATTACCTATTCAAAGACGATGAAAACAATAGACAGAACAACCTTCTAGTAAGCTGGGAAATTAAAAAATCATTTCAGAAAAAAAGTTGTAAAATGTGTTCATGAGAGCATTTTTATGACAATTGACTTGTTTAGCTTAAGGGATGTTTAGAACCAGGGCCCTGCCAGAGTTTGTGTGCCGAAAACTATCGAAAACGTTTCCTGTATAGTTAGTAAACAATATGTCCTATTGTTTTGTTGGAGTTCAGGTGGCCCCAATTTTGAGGGTGGGGTCTCTAAATCTCTTCCTAGCTCCTTCCTATCCCCGCTATGCTTAGTTTCAGAAATTGTTGGAGCATCCCCTCCAAGCAGCCTTTGAAGCCCTTCCAGCAGAGGAACTGCAGAATTCAAAAATCCTAGCTGCAGGTTGGGTCCACACTACCAGGAAGACCTCCAGCCAAGAAAGCAGCTTGGTGATAAGATGGAAGAATGAAGGAGCTCCAGTTTTGAAGCAGAGTTTTGTTTTTGTTTTTGTTTTCCTCCCGTTAGAGCAGAGGGAGTAGGGCTGAGCAGCTTGGACAATGGACCCGATGGAAAGGTGGGTTTTTTTTCTTTGTGTGTGTGGTTTTTTGTTTGTTTGTTTTGTTTTGTTTTTGAGACAGAGTCTCAGCCCTGTCGCCCAGGATGGAGTGCAGTGGCACAATCTTAGCTTACTGCAACCTCTGCCTCCCTGATTCAAGCTACTCTTCTGCCTCAGCCTCCCCAGTAGCTGGGACTACAGGCGTGCGCCACCATGCCCAGCTAATTTTTGTATTTTTAATAGAGGCGGAGTTTCACCATGTTGGCCAGGATGAGGTGGGCATTTTTATAGGATTCATTCCCCAGCAGTATAAAACATAAAGACAGTAAAAATACAAAGTTGTCAGAGATTTGCCATATTTTCAAGTATTAAAGGAAAAGAATGAAGTGTTTGGAAAAAACTTGAAGCAGAAAAGAATAAATGGGATTTAAGATGAATTTTTTAGCCTGTCTGCCATAATTTAAAGCAGTTTTTTTCAAGTGGGGGTGATTTTGTCCCTGAGGGGACATTTGGCCATGTCTAGAGACATTTTTAGTTGTCTCAACTTGGGTAAGGAGGTGTACTATCACATCTATTCTGTACAGGCCAGGGATGCTACTAAACCTCTTCTAGTGACTCACAGCAAAGAATCCTCAAATTCAAAATTCCTGTAGGGTCAAGTCTTTCCATACATTCTAACTTGCTATTTCAAGTCTTGGCAAACCTCGGAATTTCACCAAATTATTTGGGTCTCTAGATAGACTCTGATTAACATTCACAGTTATATGTACTGGGAAGAGTTTTGCCATGGCCCTGTGACACCAAATGTTGAGAATTATTTAAGCCATCATTTACCTAATGCCACTTTATCTTGAGGTACACTGATAGTTAATGGCCAAGTCCATTCGCAGAGTAATAAAATTTCCAGAACAAACAGAAGAAGTTTCACTAGGCATGACTAAAGCAGTTTTTTTTGTCTAAGATTTCTTAGACCCAAGTAAATGGTTTCAGAGCATTAATGTGTGTGGAAGGAAGGAAGATCTGTGGTGTGATACTGTAGCAAAAACAGGAGAAATTATTTATTTTTTAAAATTAATTCTATTTTAAGCACCATACAAGGTCATTTAGAGTAACTAGATAAATATTTAATCAGCTTCTATTTTTCTTTTTTGTCACACACATAAGCTAGGGTATTGAAAATATCTTCTAGATTGCCAATTTGCTGTGAGGGTAAGAAAGGCTTCCTTTATATTTTGGCCCCTCTCCTTCAAAGTGTTCTGTTAATAGATTTTTCTTGTGCCTTTGGGGAAACTTTCCACTTTAGGAAACACTTTTTGATATGAACTCGGTTGAAATTTACCTTGGCCACTACTCCTTCCTTGTGGCATAGTAACAACTTTTACATTTTAATATTTGAACTTGGACATTCAAACTGGTAGGAAAAACCCTACCCAGTGTCTCCATGCCTTTGAAAGATATTAGTGTATGTTTCATACAATGGGCTTCATCTTTTATTGAGGCTTTTGGATCCAAGAGAGGAAGGGCATGGTAAGAAAATTAGAACTTGTTACTGTCAGAGAGACCATTGAAGTGGTAAAGATTCATGAAATTAGCTAGGTAAAATGTAAAGCCTTAGCCTCAGTTCTGTGTATACTGCAGTTTTTCCTAAATTGCAATTTTTGAGAGACAAGAAAAAAAGAAGAAAAACTATAATAGAGGATACAGCTTAATTATGAATGACTTCAATTGAGTTGTCTCTACTTGAATATAGTGTTAAAAAAATTAAAATCTATTGAAAACCATGAACTTGAAATTATTCACAATGCTTTTGCTTTACTTGGTTAAGATTTTCTCTTAGAAAACTCTCATCGAGGTAATGTGTTCTCTATGACCCTATTTAGAAAAAAAATTCTCTCTATATATATCTAATATACGCATGTATATATATATCATACATACACATTAAAATTTATGCATATCTTTTTATGTCAAAATGTAATCCTATTTTAAAGTAAATTAGTTGACTGGCTAATTTTCAGCTATTTGGAAAGTGACAAATTGATCATAAGAAAGCTAAAATGACAAATTCAAAATGGTTAAATTCATATAGTTATTGAGCTTTCAACTGACATATACTAGTCCTAACTTTTTAAAAAGAGGGACAAGACTGACAGTGACCATGTTGACCCTCAGTGGTCTCTAGCTATGACATCTGGGTAGTGAGGAATTCTTTAGGGTTGTAGTTTTTTCTTTCAGTTTTCCAATCCTACCCATCACCCTTATATTTCAAGTTTGAAAGATCAAGGCTGTTTTCATGGTAGATTTCAAGTCCTGCCTGCCTGGGATTCATTTCCTGGACAATATGATTGAGGACGCCATTTCCAACCCTGCTCAGTGCTTTTTATTCTTTTCATTGACCTTTAAAAAAATAATAATAAACTCAACATTCACTGGGAGGCTCAGGCCACACCATGGTTTACTCTTTTATTTAATAAAGATGTGCAGAAAGTCTACTCTTGGCAAAAGACTTAACACTCACTTGTGAAAGACTTTCTGGGGCTTTTTGCAATTATCTGAGAGGAACAGTCAATAGTGTAGATTCAAGAATATGTGAGAGAAATAGACTCTGGTCTAGTACATATGAGACTTTGGAACATCTCCAGACTAGAGTAGACAATCTAATAAAAATTGTTTTATTATTTGGTGTATTTTTCACATATTCCATTTATAGAAGTAAAAATTAGGCTTAAAATAATGAGAAAAAACAAGTACAAAATACCATGAAGAAATAGTTTTTTTTTTTCCTTTTCCTTAGACATTTTATTTTAAACTCAGCCTTCGCTAAATAAAGGTGAATTTTTAATTCTATACTACAACATGAAAAAGTTTAACTTCATTTTCTGTGGCAATAGGACAAGAGAAGGTGTTTATAGCTAAAATCAGTGCTCTCAATCACACCTTTTGCACATGATAGAAAAGCAACAATCTGGATCAGTAGACGATAATTCACTTTCCTTCCTCTCACTCATCCGTTTGTGGGGAGGCTCCAAAGAGATGAAAAAAACCAAAAATCGGGCAGATGAAAAAAAAGAGGAAGGAGAAGTAAAAGGAGGCCAGATGGTCTGTGGAATGAACTAACTCTACTCGTCGTTTCTGAAGAGCCGGCTGTGCTAATATGTGGATATCCACCGAAGGTGCTATGAAGGGCAGAGGGAATGTGTTCCCTTAAAAGCACAGTAGAGGCTGTGTAATCTGATAAGAGTGGTTCCCAAATGGAATTATTTTTAATAAGTAAGAAGCTGTTATTTGCTGGGAGATACTAAAATGTCAGATGAGCATCATTCCAGACAGAGGGAAAGTGAATCCTGCTATAAAGCTGCAAATCCCACAGCATAACCTCCAGCGTTTCCTCCTCTCCCTGACTTCTCTCCTTTCGCCAGGTCGCTTGCAAGTCCTTTGATATCAAACCCTGCACATAAAGCCATCAACCTGTTCATCTGTGTTTCTCTCTTCCCCTTATGCTGATATTAGCTTTTTTACCCTAGGTTCTGAGTTTCATTTAAATTTCTTATTGCATAAAACATGAGTCAAGTAAAAACTGATCCACCTGTGGATTATGTAGAAAGAGGCAGATTGGAAATCAATGAGCCAGAAACATTTCAAAATAAAATAATCTTAAAGGCTAGACTTTTAACATGCTATCCAGAAGCCCTGAATGTATCATAAAATAACACAACACAGGTCAACTATACGACCAGAAACCAGAATGCTTTTTTAGAGTTTATAGATGATTTGGTGCACTTGTTACTAGCCTTCTTGGGTCAAAGACCCCTTGGAGGACTTCAGAAAAGGCAAGGAAATTCCATTTTGAAGAAAACATAGGCACTCCTGACACAACAATGTGCATACAATTTCAGAATATTAACAGAGGCCTTAAAGCTCATTCACAGATCTATGCTAAGGTCTCCAGAACTCCCTCAATCCCCTCAGTGTGTGTGAATGACTAAGTCAAATCCAAAAGCAGAGCACATTTGTAGCATAAACTGGCCTCCAGGTTCCCAGTCCCACTACCTTTGATCATGATGTCAGCTCTGTACAGAGCTCTGAGATAAAGGGACACTGAAAATTCCTGAAGTGATTGTACTGATTGAATAGCATCTTCAAAATTTATTGTACTTGGAATTGCAAAATGTTACCTTATTTGGAAAAAAGGTCTTTGCAGATGTAATTAGTTAAACTAAGATGAGGTGATACTGGATCAGGGTAGGTCCTAAGTCCAATGGCTGGTGTCCTTTGAAGATGGTCACGTGGAGACACATGGGAAGAAGGCCATTTGATGACTGTCACTGTGAACTGGCATCATGTTTAAGGATCACGGTGAGGCAGAGATTGCAATAGTGCCAGGAATGTCGAGTCTCACTGGCAACTACCAGAAGTGAGAACAGGGGCACAGAACAGATTCTTCCCTGGAAACTTTAGAAGGAACGAACCCTGCTGACTCTGTGATTTTGGAATTCTAGTCTCCAGAACTGTGAGAGAATAAACTTCTGTTTTAGGCAACTCAGTTTGTAGTAATTTGCAATGACAGGCCTAAGAAACTAATACAGTGATTTACTGCTCTCTGTTTATGTTTTTATTAATAATGTTTTTAGAAACCTTCACATGTTGTTCCCATCACTGACCCACTTGGTCTCTTTCCATCTTTTTTTTAAACTAGCTGACCTGGGTATTAATGCTGGATATAGCAATGTCCTTCTATGTCCTTCTAAATTTTCTTCATGAGTAGTGATAAGTTATGCTGAGAAAAATTCTTGAACCTACAGTTATACAACATTGCTCTTGTTGCCTTTCAAAAATGGACAATGTCTTTCATATGGAATATCTACTGATGATATTGCAGGAAGGTAAATAAAAAAATCTAATGAAGACATAAAAGGAAGTTTCATTTAAATCATCTGGTAAAATGGAAGTTTGCTTTACACAAACTGTAAAGAAGCCTTGGGAGATGGTGTTGTTGACTTCCCATACTCTGAAGTACTCTTTGACTCAGGAAGATAGCTCCGGCCCTACAAAGGAAGGGCTGTCTGAAATAACTGCTCATAGAGACCTCTCAGCAATTCCATAAGATAAGTGAATTGGCTTAAATCAAATGTTCTGCAATTCAATTTAGAGAGCATTCACCGGCCATCGTGTACTACTCAAGTTACTAGAACACTAAGTTGACTCATGCTTGGAAATACTGGTTTTATGTTACTACCAGAGTATTGTCGTAAATCCATCCACAATTACAAAGAGTCCTACTCTGCTGCTGTAGCTACCTTTAACTCCTTGCCCTCAGCAAATTGTATGCCTAGGGAGGTGGACTACTTCGGCCTTGAGAAATTTCCAATTAGGTCATTTTGAGAAGCAGTCTGGATGTGTGGTCTGAAATAGGATTTCCAGTTGTGCCTATTTTTATTTTCGAGAACTGCTTGCAAATAAATGCCACTGAGTTTGTTAGGAAGGGGTTACTTTTTACTACCTTTGGGAATTGTGCCTTACTCTTAGGTTGCACAGCTTCTATTTTTTGAGCCCCTTCTGATTTTCTCATACGGTTGCTGAAAATTGCAAAATCATTGTAAGTTTCTGTTTTTTCACTAGCAAAATGAGAAATAGTAAAACATTTAGGGGTTGGGAGGATTAACTGAGGAAGGATAGCCATTGGATTGTTTTTATAAGGCCCCTACAAATTGATGGCAAAAAAAGACCTGGTCCTTTGAAAGATCACCCCATCTCCTCAAATGTGTACTAGTGAGTTTACAAGAGGCTATAATGGCAACCGAAGTTATCTGTGTTCAAGTATAAATATGGACTTGGAAAAATAAGTCAGGAATCTATGAAACTGCATTGAAAACTCAGTTGTGCATTGCTTAGTCATATAGGAAACATGGTAAGGAAATGCAGTATGATCAGAACAGCTTAACCCCTAGAGAACAAGCTGCATACGGGAACAGGGCAGTAAAACCAGGAAAACTGAGGGGATGGTGGCCTTTTAGGAGAAAAATATAAGAGGAAAAACAAATCTAGGAAAGAAAAATATGAAGCAGAGAAAAGGCTGTGAAAAGAAAGAGAACAAATCAGTCCAAGAAGCCAAGATAGTTGAGTAGCAGGCAGTTTTTGAATGTGCAATGATGATCAATAATCCCGAAGATGGATGTGTGTGAGAGCAGTGACAGTGAGAAGATGGGATGTCTCTAAGGCAGACCTTGGTTTAAATCTCAAGTCTGTGGCGTGCTAACTTTGCAGTGTCAAGCAACTTATTTCATTCTTCTGAGACTCATCTATAAAATATGGATAATCACTGTGTTTCTGCACTGTTGTGAATATTTTAGTTAATATATGCATTTTAGTCCCTAGCAAAATGCAATGAGTAACAGTTATTAGTTAGTCTAATGAGGAAACAAAGGGAGGAACAACTAAGAGTAAAGTTGTTCACTTTCTACTTCAGCTCTCCCCTCCAAGGGAAAAGGTGACATGCTGGTGCTAAGTCTGACTGAAGGCATCTGGGTCACATGTATCTATGAGAGTCCCTGACTCTAGTTGTTTCCTGCAATAATCTCATATGTATTACAGCAGGTTGTTCAACAGAGTAATACGTGTGGTTATTTAAATTTAAACTAAAACTTAAAATATGCTTTGTTTCAATAGCTACATTTCAAATAATAGCCACATTGCTGGTAGGCAGTACACACACACACACACACACACACACTTGTGCATATATGTGCATATCTTTGTGTACATATGTGTATTTCTGTCATCACAGAAAGTTCTATTGTCTGCCCTTGCTTGACTACGGTGGACTATGTGATCGAAAAAAATGTAATCCCATAAGTCAGGAAAGTGGGCAAAGATTGAGGAAAGAAATTAAAATAGGAAGATAGGGCTTCTGCTGATGGAAGCCCCCCTCTTTTTAAAAAAATACCTGAGGTGATGACAGAAGAAAGGAGTGCTTAAGATTAGAAAGGTGAGTTAACCTTAAACTGTGATGTCTATGGCCTGGGGCAAGGATGAAAGGATTGCAGCCACACTTGAAATTTGCTCTAGGAGTGGTATTGTGGTCCCGGAAAACCTATTACATGTTGACTAACATGGAGATCTGCTTACTTAGAATGGTGGTAATGTGGTGACATCGAGAACTACCTAAAAGTAAAACAGATGCACTCCTAGGAAGTAGACATTCCCAAATGCATCATACAATGCATGGAAAAACAGAAATCGAAAGAACACTGGGACCCGAAGTGAAGTTTTGCTATGAGTCTTTTAAATCAAAGTCCCAAGAGAACAAGAAGGAGAATTCCCTATGCTTAATCCACCTAGTATCTAACATGCAGTGAATATATATAAGAATAGATGGGGAGAGCGCAGATCTCCCAGCACGGAGTTCAAGCTCTGATGAGGGACAGACTGCCTCCTCAAGTGGGTCCCTGACCCCTGTGTATCCTGACTGGGAGACACCTCCCAGTAGGGGCTGACCAACAGCCTCATACAGGAGAGCTCTGACTGGCATCTGGCAGGTGCCCCTCTGGGATGAAGCATCAAGAGGAAGGAATAGGCAGCAATCTTTGCTGTTCTGCAGCTTTGGCCAGTGACACCCATACAAACAGGGTCTGGAGTGGACCTCCAGCAAACTCCAGCAGACCTGTAGCAGAGGGGCCTGACTGTTAGAAGGAAAACTAACAAACAGAAAAGAATAGTATCAGCATCAACGAAAAGACATCTACTCGGAGACCCCATCCGAAGGTCACCGACTTCAAAGACAAAAAGTAGATAAATCCACGAAGATGGGGTGAAACCACGGCAAAAAGCCTGAAAATTCCAAAACCCTGAATGTATCTTCTCCTCCAAAGGATCATAACTTCTCACCAGCAAGGGAACAAAACTAGATGAAGAATGAGTTTGACTGGACGGAGAATGAGTTTGACAAATTGACAAAAGTAGGCTTCAGAAGGTGGGTAATAAAAAACTCCTCCAAGCTAAAGGAGCATGTTCTAACCCAATGCAAGGAAGCTAAGAACCTTGACAAAAGGTTAGATGAATTGCTAACTAGAATAATCAGCTTAGAGAAGAATATAAATGACCTGATGGACATGAAAAACACAGCACGAGAACTTCGTGAAGCATACACAAGTATCAATAGCCAAAACTATCAAGTGGAAGAAAGGATATCAGAGATTGAAGATCAATGAAATAAAGCGAAAAGACAAGATTAGAGAAAAAAAGAGTGAAAAGAAATAAACAAAGCCTCCAAGAGATATGGGGACTATGTGAAAAGACCAAATCTACATTTGATTGGTGTACCTGAAAGTGATGGGAGAATGGAACCAAGTTGGAAAACACTCTTCAGGGTATTATCTGGAAGAACTTCCCCCACCTAGCAAGGCAGGTCAGCATTCAAATTCAGGAAATACAGAGAACACCACAAAGATACTCCTCAAGAAGAGCAACTCCAAGATACATAACTGTCAGATTCACCAAGGTTCAAATGAAGGAAAAAATGTTAAGGGCAGCCAGAGAGAAAGGTCGGGCTACCCACAAAGGGAAGCCCATCAGACTAACAGCGGATCTCTCTGCGGAAACCTACAAGCCAGAAGAGAGTGGGGGCCAATACTCCACATTCCTAAAGAATTTTCAACCCAGAATTTCATATCCAGCCAAACTAAGCTTCATAAGTGAAGGAGAAATAAAATCCTTTACAGACAAGCAAAGGCTGAAAGATTTTGTCACCAACAGGCCTGCCTTACAAGAGCTCCTGAAGGAAGCACTAAACATGGAAAGGAACAACTGGTAGCAGCCATAGAAAAAGCATACCAAGTTGAAAAGACCATTGATGTTAGGAAGAAACTGCATCAACTAATAGGCAAAATAACCAGCTAGCATCATAATGACAGGATCAAATTCACACATAAAAATATTAAACTTAAATGTAAATGGGCTAAATGCTCCAATTAAAGGACACAGACTGGCAAATTGAATAAGGAGTCAAGAACCACTGGTGTGCTGTATTCTGGAGACCCATCTCATGTGCAAAGACACGCATAGGCTCAAAATAAAGGGATGGAGGAATATTTAATAAGCAAATGGAAAGAAAGTAGGGGTTGCAATTCTAGTCTCTGAGAAAAACAGACTTTAAACCAACAAAGATCAAAAGAAACAAAGAAGGCCATTACATAATAGTAAAGGGATCAATGCAACAAGGAGAGTTAACTATCCCAATTATGTGTGCACCCAATACAGGAGCACCCAGATATATAAAGCAAGTTCTTAGAGACCTACATAGAGACTTAGACTCACACACAATAATAGTGGGAGACTTTAACACCCCACTGTCAATATTAGACAGATCAACGAGACAGAAAATTAAAAAGGATATTCAGGACTTAAACTCAGCTCTGGACCCAGCAGCCCTAATAGACATCTACAGAACTCTCCAACCCAAATCAACAGAATATACATTCTTTTCAGCACCATATCACACCTTTTCTAAACCTGACCACACAACTGAAAGTAAAATGCTCCTCAGCAAATGCAAAAGGATGGAAATAATAATAGTCTCTCAGACCATAGTGTAATCAAATTAGAACTCAGAATTTAAAAATTCACTACAAATGGCACAACTACATGGAAACTGAATAAACTGCTCCTGAATGACTACTGGGTATATAACAAAATGAAGGCAGAAATAAAAATGTTATTTGAAACCAATGAGAACAAATATACAACATACCAGAATCTCTGGGACACATTTAAAGAAGTGTGTCAAGGGAAATGTATAGCACTAATTGCCCACAAGAGAAAGCACGAAATATATAAAATTGACACCCTAACATCACAATTAAAAGAACTAGAGAAACAAGAGCAAACAAATTCAAAAGCTAGCAAAAGACAAGAAATAAATAAGATCAGAGCAGAACTGAAGGAGATAGAGACACAAAAAAAAACTTCAAAAAATTAATGAATCCAGGTGCTGGTTTTTTGAAAAGATCAACAAAATAGATAGACCACTAGCAAGACTAATAAAGGGGAAAAGAGAGAAGAATCAAATAGACACAATAAAAAATGATAAAGAGGATATCACCACCGACCCCACAGAAATACAAACTACCATCAGAGAATACTATAAACTCCTCTGTGCAAATAAACTAGAAAATCTAGAAGAAATGGATAAGTTCCTGGACACATACACCCTACCAAGGCTAAACCAGAAAGAAGTCAAATCCCTGAACAGAGTTCTGAAATCGAGGCAGTAATTAATAACAAGTTCTGAAATTGAGGTAGTAATTAATAGCCTACCAACCAAAAAAAGTCCAGGACTAGACAGATTCACAGCCAAATTCTACCAGAGTACAAGGAGGAGCTGGTACCATTCCTTCTGAAACTATTCCAAACAACAGAAAAACAGGGAATCCTCCCTAATTCATTTTATGAGGCCAGCATCATCCTGATACCAAAACCTAGCAGAGACATAACAAAAACAAAGAAAATTTCAGGCTAGTATCCCTGATGAACATCAATGCAAAAATCCTCTATCAAATACTGGCAAACCGAATCCAGCAGCACATCAAAAAGCTTATCCACCACGAACAAGTTGGCTTCATACCTGGGATGCAAGGCTGGTCCAACATATGCAAAGCAATAAACATAATCCATCATGAACCAATGACAAAAACCACATGATTATCTCAATAGATGCAGAAAAGGCCTTTGACAAAATTCAATATTCCTTCATGCTAAAAACTCTTAGCAAACTGGGTATCAATGGAATGTATCTCAAAATAATTAGAGCTATTTATGACAAACCCACAGCCAATATCATACTGAAGGGTCAAAAACTGGAAGCATTCCCTTTGAAAATCGGCCCAAGACAAAGATGCTCTCTCTCACTGCTCCTATTCCACATAGTATTGGAAGTTCTGGCCAGGGCAATCAGGCAAGAGAAAGAAACAAATGGTATTCAAATTGGAAGAGAGGACGTCAAATTGTTTCTGTTTGCAGATGACATGATTGTACATTTAGAAAACCCCATCGTCTCAGCCCAAAATTTCCTTAAGCTGATAAACAACTTTAGCAAATTCTCAGGATACAAAATCAATGTACAAAAATCACAAGCATTCCTGTACACCAATAACAGACAAACAGCCAAATCATGAGTGAACACCCATTCACAACTGCTACAAAGAGAATAAAATACCTAGGAATACAACTTACAAGGGATGTGAAGGACCTCTTCAAGGAGAACTAAAACCACTGCTGAAGG
The DNA here is from genome assembly GCF_047675955.1 of Chlorocebus sabaeus. NCBI lineage: Eukaryota > Metazoa > Chordata > Mammalia > Primates > Cercopithecidae > Chlorocebus > Chlorocebus sabaeus. Next base: position 37,234,656 of record NC_132907.1, read on the forward strand.
AAATAAGATAGGACACAAACAAATGGAAAAACATTCCATGCTCATTGATAGGAAAAATCAATATCATGAAAATGGCCATACTTCCCAAAGTAATTTACAGATCCAATGCTATCCCCATCAAGCTAACATTGACTTTCTTCACATAATTGGAAAAAACTACTTTAAACTTCATATGGAACCAAAAAAGAGCCTGCATAGCCAAGACAATCCTAAGCAAAAAAACAAAATGGGAGACATCATGCTACCTGACTTCAAACTGTGCTACAAGGCTACAGCAACCAAAAGGGCATGGTACTGGTAACAAAACAGATATATAGACCAATGGAACACAACAGGGGCCTCAGAAATAATGCCACACATCTACAACCATCTGATCTTTGGCAAACCTGAGAAAAACAAGCAATGGGGAAAGGATTCCCTGCTTAATAAACAGTGTTGGGAAAACTGGCTGGCCGTATGCAGAAACCTGAAACTGGATCCCTTTCTTACACCCCACATAAAAATTAACTCAAGATAGATTAAAGACTTAAACATAAGACCTAAAACCATAAAAACCCTAGAAGAAAACCTAGGCAATACCATTCAGGACATAGGCATGGGCAAAGACTTCATGACTAAAACACCTAAAGCAATGGCAACAAAAGACAAAATTGACAAATGGGATCTAATTAAACTAAAGAGTTTCTACACAGCAAAAGAAACTTTCATCAGAACAAACAGGCAACCTACAGAATGGGAGAAAACTTTTGCAATCTATCCATCTGACAAAGGGCTAATATCCCGAATCTACAAGGAACTTAAACAAATTTACAAGAAAAAAACAAAAAATCCCATCAAAAGGTGGGCAAAGGATATGAACACACACTTCTCAAAAGAAGACACTTATGCAGCCAACAAACATGAAAAAAAAAAACTCATCTCACTGGTCATTAGAGAAATGCAAATCAAAACCACAGTGAGATACCATCTTGCTCCAGTTAGAATGGTCATCATTAAAAAATCAGGAAACTACAAATCCTGGAGAGGATGTGGAGAAATAGGAATGCTTTTACACTGTTGGTGAGAGTGTAAATTAATTTATTGTGGAAGACAGTGTGGAGATTCCTCAAGGATCTAGAATCAGAAATACCATTTGACCCAGCAATCCCATCACTAGGTATATACCCAAAGGGTTATAAATCATTCTACTATAAAGACACATGCACACATATGCTTGTTGCAGCACTGTTCACAATAGTATAGACTTGGAACCAACCCAAATGCCCATCAGTGATAGACTGGATAAAGAAAATGTGACATATATACACCATGGAATACCATGCAGCCATAAAAAAGGATGAGTTCATGTCCTTTGCAGGGACATGGATGAAGCTGGAAACCATCATTCTCAGCAAACTATCACAAGAACAGAAAACCAAACACCACATGTTCTCATTCCTAAGTGGGAGTTGAACAATGAGAACACATGGACACGGGGAGGGGAAATCACACACACCCGGGCCTGTCAGGGGGCTAGAGGGGGGATAGCATTAGGACAAATACCTAAAGTAGATAGTGGGTTGATGGGTGCAGCAAACCACCATGGCATGTGTTTACCTTTGTAACAAACCTGCACGTTCTTCACATGTACCCCAGAACTTAAGGTATGCAAAAAAATAAAAGAATAGATGAATAAATATAAAAAACAATCTCAGAAACCTGATGATGGAGCAACGATGGTAGCACTGTCACACCTCAAAGAGGAAGACAATGTGCAGTGTCTTTGTGCAGGTAGCTCTTGAGATCTGAGGCTAACCAGGGTCATAGCAAATATCTGTGAGCACTGAGCAGGCCCTGGGCTAGGGGCTCAAACACATTCTACCACAGTGAATCTTTACAATATCAAAGTGTCATTATCCCCATTTTATAGATCACAAAACTGAATCTTAGAAAAGTCAAGACCTCTGTTAGGTTATAATGCGAGTTGAGTTATAATCCAAATTAAAGTTCCTACTATTGTCTTTGCAGTTGTTAAATGCCCACTTAAAATAACAAAGCAAAAATTAAAAAGAAAGAGAAGACAAATGTATTTTAAATGGCATGATTGTATATTCCTGCTATCTTCTCTGCTTTACCCATTTATGCAACAAACTACAACTAAAAAAGTAGTAATGAAGGATGAAGAGGAAGAGGGCATGAGACCTTTACTTTTGTTGTTTGTGGTTGATGCTTGAGGTTTCTCTGACAGTGCTAACCAGTTCCAAGGCTCTTGAAGTCATATAAGCTGAAAGAAGGAGTGTGCCAGATGGGATCCTGAAGTGGAAGGGTTCCTGAAGCCGTTCCTTTCTGCAGTGGTTTATTTGAGGATTTTATTCCTCCATGTGTGAGTTCCGAGGCCTTGGCAGATGGTTTTTACTGAGTATTACAGAAGATTCCTTTCTCTAAGCAAAATCCTAGTCCCCAACTTATATTTAACATTTTAGCAAACCACCATCTTCTGGAGTATACAGAATTAAACATATGTAGTTAGCTCCACATGTTCTGCCTCATAAAATAACTTTGTGCTGCTTTAATTTTCATGTACAATTATATATGCTTATAAACAATATTTTCATAGCACTCCTGAAGTGGAAATTGAATCTTGACAAAGTATTGTCACTGGAAGAGCAGGGAGAGGGATGAGAAAAATTAAAGATTTCATGCTAAATTTCCCTTTATAGGCATTTATGTGGAGCTGACAAAGCCCTATGAAAAATCATAGAGGTCACAGGGGTCAAGGTCATAAAACTTGTAGAACATAGTAAGATTCTATGATCATAATCCTAGTCAATATTGGACGTGAGAGCCTTAGTCGGTCTGATGCGGAGCTCATTCTGTTACCCACTTCCTTATGCCCTGAAACGTGTGAAGAAGAAAATGCCCACTGAACGCACCCACGCAAAAGAAGACGCTTAAACAAATGGAAACCTCCTTAAAGGAAACTTAAAACAAAAAGCACCAATATAACATATTTTGAGATTTAAGAGTTACAGTAATTTCAATGACTAGAAATAAGAAAAACCTAAGCAATGTAATAGAGAAATGATATGACACCTTTTTCTTCACCCTCAGTAAGATGGTTTAACTTTGCCGTAAGTTTTCTCCAGGTATATTAGTTTGCTAGGGCTGCCATAACAGAATCCCACAAACTAGGTGGCTTAAACAACACAAATTTATTTTATCACAGTTCTGGAGGCTGGAAGTCTAAGATCAAATTCTTGGCAGGTTCCGTTTCTTCTGAGGCTTCTCTTTTTAGCTTGCAGACAGGCACCTTCTCGCTGTGTCCCCACGTGGCCTTTTTCTCTGTGCACACATCCCTGGTGTCGCTCTTCTTATAAGAACACAGCCATATTAAATCAGGGCCCACCCATATAACCTCATTTAACCCTAATTATCTCTTTGAAGACCTTATCTCCAAATAGAATCACATTATGTGTTATACCAGGTGTAAGAATTTCAACATATGAATTTTGTGGGGACACGATTCTTTTCCTAACACTAGGATAGACATGTTCTCAGAAACTCACATCCACCTCAGAAACGACTTCTTCCTCCAACCCCTCATCTACTTATCAATGAACAAACTCCTGCTTAGTGTACATCTAGTCAGGTTTAAGATGTAGGAGAGCTTAGACCTCAATAAAATCAGTGGGAAAAATGACTATGCATATGGTGACTGCATTGCAGCAAGGTTTTAATCTTGAGTTCCAGTATCAGCATCCAACCTGGAGTCAGTGGGGCACCAATTTGCCAACTGGGCACTATGCTTGGTTTATCATGGAATTGGTTTATAAATCCAGAAACATGTAATTATAGCACAAAAAACATTGGGTCTACATTTTCCATGTCAAGGACACATTTTTCTAAGCTCTCAACCAGAGCTGCTCGTGATAGACTTTCCCAGCAGAGATCTCATGTGACAAAAGAGTTTGTGCGTAAGATTGAGCTATTTGAATTGGGTCAATATTATGAGCACCATTAAGTCTAAGAGATACAGTAGAAGAGGACACAATCTGGCTATAGCAATTAAAATTCATGTGGATAGGACGCTCAAGTATGAGATTGCTGTGACACACCATGCCTGGCTTCACTGGCCATTATGAAGGCACAATCAAAATACTCAGGGTGATAGCAACTAAAGAAAAAAATTAGAGAAAAGATCACATTTTAGATGTCTAGTTTCCTGATCCTTTGGGAAAACTATGGATTTTTTTGGACACAAATTAATGTTACCACCCATGGATGCGGGCCTTAGGAAATTCATGAGATGTCAATTTTCCTCAGTATGGTATATTTTTTATGCATTTTCTCATCCATACAAAGTTAGCAACTGCCCTGCTCCCATACAAATACACTTCTCCTCCCTCTCCAAACATACTTTGCCCCTCTTCTCCCAGTACATGCTCCACCCATATTTCCTTCAAAATAACACATCAGGAAATACTTCAACTTAAATAGCTGCAGTAGCACCATTTGCAGGGATCTGAAAATTATTTCTATCTATGAAACTGAAGTTACTTTTAAAAATCATAGCAAACAGACTTTAATATTTCACTACTCTGAGGAGTTTCATTTATCCCATAATAATTCCCTAATTGGTTATCCACTTCCCATTATTTAAAAACAGTCCCATAAATGTGAATCAGAGAGAAATCCAGTGACAGTGGTTGTACCAGAACAACGATCCATGAATAACAATAAGAAGCTGACGAAACCCGAGAGTCCTGTGCTTGGATGTACTGTCTGAGTAAGGCATGATAGCTCCAGAGTTTTGATCTTCGTGCATGTTCATATGTAAGAAGGGAAGAGAAGGGAAGAAAAGGGAAAGAATAAAGCATGCAAGAAATGAAAACTATGATTAAGTATTCATGGCAAGTCATTTAAGGGGGTAATGATAAAAATTTAGAGCCAAATTTCAGTGAATAATGGAAATAAAACTTGTGCCACCTGTGGTTGACTGCAGCCTGAATATCCATCACAAAGAAGGGGAAAACATCTTCTCCAGTGAATTCTTACCCCTGTCTTAGCCCACTTACCATCAAAATCAATCCTTCTCTGAATTTCCCACCCTTGCCTAGAAAATATAATGAAAAGAGCAGCATTTACTACTAAATTACTGTAGGATAGACACTATGCTAAGAATTTTACTTGAACAATCTCATGTAATTCTTACAACCCTCTGAGGTGGATAACTGGACTGTCCACGTTTCACAGACCAGAAGACTGAGATTCAGAGAAGGGAAGTAACTTGCCTGAGTTCATACAGCTAGCAGCAAAGTCAGCACCAGAATCCAGATCTGTCATGATCCTGCAATGCCTAGGAAATAGCATTTTATTGCAAAGATGAAAAGTAAGGACATATATGCAACTCTTATTATACTTTTTTACTTAATATCTTGTTGGCATGGTACCTTTCCTTTTTTTTTTTTTTTTTTTTGAAACGGAGTCTCGCTCTGTCGCCCAGGCTGGAGTGCAGTGACCGCATCTCGGCTCACTGCAAGCTCCGCCTCCCGGGTTCACCCCATTCTCCTGCCTCAGCCTCCCGAGTAGCTGGGACTACAGGCGCCCGCCACCTCGCCTGGCTAGTTTTTTTTTGTATTTTTTTAGTAGAGACGGGGTTTCACTGTGTTAGCCAGGATGGTCTCGATCTCCTGACCTCGTGATCCGCCCGTCTCGGCCTCCCAAAGTGCTGGGATTACAGGCTTGAGCCACCGCGCCCGGCCACCTTTCCTTTTTTATAGACAACGTTGTTAGTTACTTCCTAAGTCAACTTTTCACAGGTTACATTTAGAACCCTGCAGCTGAAGCCTGCTTATGTTCATAATAATTGAAATAGAAACAGATGTATCCAGAATCTGTTCTGAAAATTATCCTTCATGCATTTATCATCCTTACTTGTGTCTTTACTTTTTCAGTTTTTTATTTGGGACCTACCAAGATGAGAACAGTGTTCTTAGTGTCAGAAATATTCCCTGGGAGTTTCTCTGTCTCCTGTTGAAGGATTTCCTTGTAAAACTAGGAACTGCGAGGGGCTAAGCTCTATCTCCTGGGCATCATACCACGTCTCTGGGGCAAAGAAATTGGTTGGTAAATTGCTGCTATATGTTCTCTTTTGAAAGGATGGAAGAATGGGGAATTTGAGGAGAGCATTGGAAACTCATGAGGACAGAAACTGTTTGGCGCTTCTGGCATAGCGCCTGGTACAGAGGAGATGTTGCTTGAGGATGCTCATTTCTTGCCTGATAGTCCCTGCCCTGGGCTCTAAAGGCACCACACAGTCTCTGCCCTCAAGAGCTGATGGGGGCAGAGATAAATAAACAGGGAATTATGTCAAGTTGTCATGGCCTAAAGGCATTGTGTAAGCACTCAAGTGAGCACCTGGGTCAGTAAAGCCTTCTCAGAAAGTTCCATCTAGGTGAGGTCTAAAGAATAAATAAAAGGTATCCAGAGATTGTAGGAGAGAACCCTTGAGGCCAGTGCTTTGTAAAATTGGAAGCACCTAGAGAACTTTTAAAAAAAGTACTGATGCTTGAGTCCCATGCTCAGAGATTCTGATGTAATGGGTTTGAATGTAGGCAAGCATTGGGATTTTCAATGTTTCCAGGTGAATTTAATGTGCAGCCAAGGGTGAGAATCTGAGCTGGTGGCTCCCGATACAGGCTGGGTTTTAAACCTAGGAAGCTTTCAAAGTCTACCCCAGAGATTCATAAGCAGTTTGTCAGGGACATTGGTATCTCAAATGATTCTCCGTGGTTGAGAATCACTGCCTTAGGTGTTAGTAGTAGTATGCGCAAGGGTTAGAGACAGAAAATGTGACCAATTCTGTGGTTGGGAGGTAAGGAGCAAAAGTAGGCTATAAAAGAGAGAGGGGGCCTAGATTGTGAGGAAGCTGTTAGCCAAATTACTATATTTGACGTTAATTTGAGTGATGATACATAGTGAGTGAAATGTTTAAGAAAAGGCGTGGCAATGTAACATTTGCTTCCAAGACTGGATGCAGGAAGGAAGGCCAGGAGTGCCTTTGCTTGGAAGAAATTCATTAGCAGAATGATGCAGATTTGGGATGTTGGACTGGGGACCCAGATATTTTCGGTTCCTATCTCTTTACTTTCAGAGGGAGATTGGAAAATTGACTTAGTTTTTCTGTTCGTAGTTAAGTGCCTTACAGTAAAGAAAAGCATCATTTGTCATCCTCCACAGGACCTCCTACAGGATGGTAACGGGTGAGGAAGAGGCGGTCTGGAAAGTTCCTGAAGAGGTGGAGCTCACAGCCCTCTAGAAGAGCCCATGGCCTCCAAAGGAGAGTGGGCAATCAGACGGACTGAGATGTTACAGAACTGACATTCAAGAACTGCATTAAACATTTTCCTGGTGTACACTTAATTGTAAAGAATATATTTGTCCTCCTTGTATTTACTCTTGTAAACTTGGCTCCCAGGGTTTCTCCTTGGGATTGTTCAGAAAAAAAAAGAGGACATGGGAAAGGATGCTCATGGCACTCTGTCTTTCCTTGGCCGTTGCTCAGGCTGAGAAAATAGCCCTGAGCCTTTTATGATTCAGAAGTTTGAGGAAAGAGAAGGTGGCCGCTCATGGGAAAATGATGACTTGTCATCACTCAGCAAAACATGTCATAAGAATAGAGTGTGAGGAACACCTGCACACATCCTGTACACATCCTTCCTGTGGGCGCTGCCACTGGTGAGTCTGCTGAAATCAGCATAAGCCAGCTCAAGGGGCATTGTGAGTCTTTGCCTTTCCTTAAGTTTCAGCTGAGAAATGTCACAGTGGCTTGGCATGCGAGGTGAATGATGCTGCTGAAATCAGCCTGTGGGCTCTTTTAAAGCCCTCTTCCCATGACATTAATATTAAGTAATTAAATATTAAAGGATTTCAATAACTTTTCTGAAAATTGAGAAACTTGCATCAGTATGAAGATGTATCTGCTGAGAAAAGAGTCCTCGTGGTCCTCAGGTGCAGGATTCATTGTGTTCTAAGGGAGGCCGATAGAGTCAGGAAGGACCTCCAGTGCCAGGGCTATGGAAGCCCGGTCCAGATTTTCCAGATGGATAAGACCCACTAGCTCTTTGCATTAAGGTTTTAGCATGGCTCTTGGCTTTTACACTTATGTAAAACTTCTGTTATGTCAAAAGACAAAGTGCCTTGCCCTTTTAGTGACTCAATGAACAATAACTGATGCCGTTTATTGATCTTCTTGCCATGTGCTTTGAAAACATTACTTCACCAATCTTTCCAACAATCCTGTAAGTTACTATTACTATTTCCAGTCTTTTTTTGCTGAGACTAAGACGGGGAGAGATTGAGTGACTTTCCCCAAGTCAGTGTACCCAATTAGTGGCAAACTGAGTTGTGAAGCACATCTACCTGGATTTCATCTACAATCAATTAGCTTTCCTACAGCTATCTCTTTTCTCTTGGAAACCAAGTTCCCGGAAGCCGAGGCTAGAATAGAATTTAAGTAACAATGCACTGTTCACAGAATCAATCCCTTTCCCAGGACCCAGATTTACCTAAAGAACCCGCCACATTTAGTCATCCCTTTGTTGATTCACAGGCAATGTAATGACCAACATCTTTGATTCAGACAATAGGATGCAGTGATGAACATGGTAGTGTCCCTGCTCCCATAAAGTTTGCGGTCTGGTTGGGTAAGACAGTAAAAAAAAAAAAAAGGTTAAATAAATATTTGAGACACATTTGGAGTGATAAATGCTGTGAAGGCAAACAGAAAAAGAGGAAATGATTGAAAATGATTTTGGTGCGGAGGAAGGATACACTGGGTGGTGAAGAAAGGCTTCCTTGATGAATGCCATTTGAGCTAGGGAAGGACTGATGAGAAAGAGCCAGCACATGAATGACTTGGGAGAGAGCATTCTAAAAAGGAAACCGTGTGTGCAAAGGCATGGAGGCGGGAAGGAGTTAATGACGGTGCACCTGCTGTTTTCTCCCCTCTGAATGGTTTATTCCTCGTTATGATAAAGCAGTTCCCAGATCATCAAGGGTGAAAACTGTTTCCCTGTATCTCGGGGGTCTTAGCCATAAAATGTGGAGGTGTGGATGTCAACCTAGAGTTATCCTTTAACGCTACTTTCTTAGGACTCTGTGGACCTTCCTGTAAATGAAACCCTAACCAGCCACCTCCACCCCCACCCTCACCCCCACTTGCTGGCCAGTCAGGGCGTGCCTGCTCATGCTTTAGTTCTCAAAGGGAATATGCAACGCACTCTGTGAGCCTCTCTATAAACAAAAATAACTAATTTCACTTTGAGTTGTTTAAGGAGTGAAGGGAAATGACCTACCTAACTTCGTATAATTTTGCTATGACAAATGATTTTAATCATTTCATAAGGTAGAATGCTTTGAGTTCTACTTGAGCTTTGATTACACTTAGGTAAAAGTTGGGGGAAAAACAGATAGCTAGGTAGCGAGATAGATTGGATGGATGGATGGATAGATAGATGGATGGACAGAGAGACACAGATGAATAGATAGATAGATAGATAGATAGATAGATAGATAGATAGATAGATATGTTGAAACAATGACCCCAGGTCTTCTCTGTGACACTGCATTTTCACTCTGAAAAGCACTGTCATGCATATTATCTCATATGTGCATCATGACAAGCTCTGGACCAAGGCAGGTGGATACTGTGTGTTGACTGGGATTAGAACCCAGGGCTTCACAGCTTCTTAAACTACAATGGTCACCTCTGCTTTCTAAGTTTGCTGTCAATAACGCCTCTGCTGGGCAGCACGAAAAGTCACCTACATGGCACAGGTCTTCTCACACAGCCAGGACTGCTCTGTCCCTCTGCAGGCCTTCGCACTTTCCCTCCCCTCTGCAGGAAAACTTTTCCCCACCCTTGACACAGGGCTGGCACCTTCCCCTCTCCCAGGTTTCCAGCTCAAGATTACCTTTCTGGAGAAGACTTTTAGGACTCTCTTTCTCCAAAGTGGCCTCCCATCTCCTCACCCCATCTAGTCATGTTTTGTTACGTTGCCCTATTTATTTCCTGTGTGATACTTACTATATTTATGGAGTTGCCTCACATGTGTGTTTACTAACTTACTTCTTGTCTGCCTCCTCCATAACATAGCAGGCTCCATAAGGGAAGGAGCTCTCTACTCTACCCTCAGCATTTGCAACAGTGTCTGGCACACAACAGGTGTGCCATAAAGACTAGCCAGGGAAACAGGGCAAGCACTATTATTTTAGGTCACTCTAAGGCTTATGAAAAGGGAAGAAGGGAACTGCACGTTCTGGCTTACCCTCCTCTTACTCTCCATGTGATCTTGAAACATTTTAATCTGTTATGAACTGAACTGCGCCACAACCCCCAACCAAAAAAATAAAAAATAAAAAATAAAAAATAAATCATATGTTGAGGTCCTAATCCCCAAAACCTTAGAAAATGACTGTATTTGGAGAGAGGGCCTTAAAAGAGGTGGCTCAGGTTAAACGAGGTAACTAGGGTAGATCTACTCCATTATGACTGGTGTCCTTGTAGAAAGAGGAAACTTGGACACAGATACACAGGGAAAACTATGTGAAGACACAGTGGAAGATGGCCACTAATAGGTCAAAGAGAGAGTCCTCAGAAGAAGCCAACTGTGCCAACATCTGATATGGGGCTTCCAGCCTCCAGAACTTTGAGAAAATAAATTTCTGTTATTTAAGCCACGCAGTTAATGGTATTTTATTATGGCAGCTCTAACAAAGTGAAACAAGCTCTACAAGCCTCTTTTCTTCATCTCTAAAATAAGGATAGTAGTAGTTACCGCTACTGAATGAGGATTAAAGGAAGATTAAAGGAGATCATAGGTAGTCATGTGTCACTTGACGATGGAGAAGTGTTCTGAGAAATGTGCCGTTAGGCGATTTCATCATTGTGCACACATCATAGAGTGTACTTACACAAACCTAGATGGCACAGCCTACTACACACCTAGGCTGTATGGTATAGCCTATTACTCCTGGGTTATAACCCTGTACAGCACGTTATGTACTGAATACTGTAGGCAATTATGACACAATGGTAAGTATTTGTATATCTAAACATATTTAAACATAGGAAAAGTACAGCAAAAATATGATTTTAAAAAAAGATCAAAAGTGGTATGCCTACATAGGGCATTGACCATGAATGGAGCTTGCAGGACTGGAAGTTGCTCTGGGTGAGTCAGTGAGTGAGTGGTAAGTGAATGTGAAGGCCTAGGACATTACTGTATACTACTATAGACCTTATAAACACTGTATACTTATACCTTATAAACACTTAGGCCACATTTAATTTATTAAAAAATATTTTTTCTTTCTTCGATAATAAATTAATCTTAGCTTACTGTAATTTTTACTTTCTGAACTTTTCAATTCTTTAACTTTTTGACATTTTGGTAATATCACTTAGCTTAAAACACAAACATAAAAATGCGTTCTTCCTTTGTATATTTATTTTATAAGCTTTTTAGATTTTTAATTTTTTTGATTTTTAATTGTTAAACTTTGTGTTAAAAACTAAGACACAAACACACATTAGCCTAGGCCTACACAGGGTCAGGATCATCAGTATCCCTGTCTTCCACCTCCACATCTTGTCCCACTGGAAGGTCCTCAGGGGCAATAACAGGCATGGAGCTGTCATCTCCTACGAGAACAATGCCCTCTTCTAGATACCTCCTGAAGAACTCGCCTGAGGCTGTTTTACAGTTAACTTTTTTTTTCTGTAAGTAGAAGGAGTATACAGGGAATACGGTTATAAAATAACAATAACAATATGACATAGCAAATATGTAAACCAGCAATGTAGTTGTTTATTATCATTATCAAGTATTACGTACTGCACATAATTGTATGTGCTCTACATTTATGTGACTGACAGTGTAGTAACTTTGTTTACACCAGCATCACTGCAGCCAGATGAGTAATGCGTTGTGCTATGACGTTACAAGGGCTATGGCTGCCCTCAAATTTTTAAACTCCATTTTAATTTTGTGGGACCACAGTCATATATACAGTCCATCACTGACCAAAGTGCCATTATGTAGCACATGACTGTATATAAAGGTACATAATATATTAATGGCAATACAAAAATTACTGAAAAATATTAGCAACAAATGTTCTTTATTCCTAAAATCTAATTCCTTCATATGTCACAGTGTCATAATCTTAGCAAATTTCAAATAGAAAATGGTTCAGAGTTATTCATACTTATATGTAATTTTGAAGTCAATTACATATAAGTAAATTACATAAATTACACACTGACCATTTTATATTCAGTATTATATACATGTTTTTTCTATGAATAAATGAATAAATTTGCAAATATAATAGCTATACTGATCTCTAGTCTCTTGGTAATTCTTTTGAAGCTTTATAACCCACAGAAGCCCCTATCTAAAGCTGAGAGGAAACTCCCAAAACAATAAAAACAGCAGATCCAACTTCATCTCCTTATCCGTGGTGTACATTTCACTGTGAGCCAAATCATTCCTCCCTGGGAAGAAACTAATTTCTAATTCCTTTCTGAAGCAAGAGCATATCACAAATCAATCCTTTCTTTGTCTAAAGCCTACTTCTTCCTTCAAGAGAAAACTCCAACCCTTAGACGTCTAGAGACAGCCCTTTACAAACAAAACAGCGAAGACACAGGCATTTCCCAGCCTCCTGTTTCCTGGAAGAGTTTCCTGCTTCTCAAAGGTTTGCTCTGTCCAATGCCAGCACCACCCACTCTGAACACTCACACCTTGCATTTCCTGTTGTTAATATCTACCAGAGTGTCTGGGCACATGGACGAGAGGAACAACACACACTCACACACACAAATGCATATGTGTCAGAGGAAGAGAACTGGGGGATTTGAAAGGTTCCTCCATCTATGATAAACACACATTGTTATTATTAACTTACCTTCATCATCCTTTGAGAATATTTCCGTGGGGCCGTTTCCGCCTTTGAGGCTACGAACACCTGGGAACCTACATGACCTTCTGGACACACCTCTAGATTTACAAGCTCTGTTTGCTAGTTAGTTATCTGTGTATCACCAAAGAGAATCTATATTTTCCAAATCTCACTTTAATTAGGAGTGCCTGCAAGGAAAGGTGATCAGATATAACCCATGTGCCCTTAGAATTCTTGCCAACACAGCATCTTCTTTTGTCCCCTCATAAAAAGAGGAAGAATGGCTAGAAGAGAAAGAGTACTTTTTTTTTCTTGTTAATTGACAGCATGTAGGTCTACACACTGTACCCTGACAAGTTCCATTTCTTTTCAGTAAATGCTGAAGCTAGATTCAATGTACTGAAGAAATATAGGAACCATATATATACACACACACATATATATACACACACACATACAAATATATTATATCTATTATTCCCTTGTCTCATGTGGTAGCTTTCACAGAACTCCTGCAAAGTCCTAAATATAAACAGTGGGCAAGTCATTATCGATTCCAAAGAATAAGCAAAAAGCTGATTTCACTTGTCTGTTTTGTTTGGTTTGTCAAGTTAACTTGAGATTATTAAAGATACATTTTTCTTATTTTCTTTGTAATTTATTATAACATTAATTACTGTCATTACCATTATTGCCACTCTTTATCATATCTTACTTTTAAATACTATCTTTTGTCCTGAAATATCTCAAAGTTGTTTACAGCCTAGTAAAGAAATTAGACATGCACCTCACTTTAGTCCTCCCCCTAAATGTAACCACTTCCTGCAGTGGAAACCAGCAGCTGTAAAACTATATGCCTAACCCAGTCTGAGATGGCTCTAAGGACACAGGGGGCTGGATAATGCATGCTCAAGCCATCCAGTCACTAGCCAGACATGGTACTAAAAGGCCCTGAGAAACAAGTAGAACCAAGGTTGTTTTTGAATTATGGAATTATGGGCCTTGATCAAAACCCTGGATAAGGGGAGAGATGATTTGTCTTCTCTTCTGAAACCAGGTCTAAATAACTTAAAAGTGCAAGTCTATAAATATGTTATTTCTCCTAATGTTAAAAATAAAACTAAAATTCTTGAAGTTTTACAAGAAAATCGGCATCGTTAAGTTGGGAAGTTAACACTACTGAGGCATTTAACCTTTAAGAGTGATTTGAAGTGCATCTGAGTTCCTGATTTTTAAGTACATCCTTTATTATTCACCTCCTATCATGAGAATATTGAGACCTGTTTGAAACTTGCTTAACTTTTTGTGTGTTTTTTGTTCTACCAGAGTATTTATTTGACCACCATTAACTTTGTTTGACTGTCTATATCAACCACAATGCCTTTTTCCGCAAGGCTACACACAAAAAGCATGTTAAACTTTGAAAAATTTTAGTGGAAAGCATGCACACTAATCATCTCCATCTCCAAAATTTCTCTATTCTTCTTATTTGGGAGAAAAGTGGGCTTCTTTGTCACAGATATATTTTTGAGAGTCTGGATAGATAGCAATAATATTCCAGCTCTTCTCCACTGTCCTCACTCATATATCATAACCATCCATCTGTGAACACTCTGAATTCCCCTTCTGCGAAAGGCCCAAGCAGCCCTGACCCAGCCCCATTCTATCATTACACATGAAAGACTCAGAGAACAAATTCCCTGGGCTCCAAGTAAAACTTACTGAACTCACTCCCTCCATATCCAACCTATTCCTCCTGCTACTACTCAATTCTCTGTCATGCAAAGAGGTCTCTGGAAAAGAGAAACTTAACTGGAACTCAATTTCCTCATCAAGTCTGATGCAAGTTTCTTTGGGCTGCCTTGATCATATAGGTTGATTACAATACCATGTATTATGGACCTGAGCTTTAGAAAATGAAGCAAACATGATTTATTCTTACAGATTTTTGACAATAATTTTCAATGAAGTCTTAAATCCATTTAGTTATTCTTTTGCTAAATGTGTTAAAAATTATAAAAATATCGACACAAGAATTTGTTTATTAGGATATTTGTCTTTGAGTTGGAGGAAGAGAAAGTCCTAGTAAAGAACTGATTTATAGCTGAGAAAGATACTTTGATCATACTTATTCTCATGGAACCAGGAAGATTCCAGTTAGTCTGATTTTTCTACATGCAAATTAATAATCAGTTGTTATAAAGGTGAAGTTACTACACCATACACCAAAACTCAAATTTCTTTTTATGTCATAAAATCATGTTATAATATTTTCTAATGTGCAAATAGTTTAAAGGATTATATCTATACACAAGTCTATGGAAAACTTGTAAATGTGGGGGATGTCACTATCAGTGCAGTTCAATATAGCTTCAACTGACCTGATTATAGGTTGCCATAGGCTATATTAACCAGACATTACGGTTATCCAAATGTCTCAAGAATCCCAAACCGTTAGGGCTAGAATACCAGATAATTTCTATTTATGAGTTTGATTTGATGAGGTGGAAAGACCTGTGTTTCCATTAGTTATCGTATTTTGCCTGAAAGAAGGAAGACAATGAAACATTTAAAAATAATGGCCACTGATTCTCAAGTTCCCCGAATCCCTTCAGATTACTGAGCCCATGAATTAGCATAGCTGGATTTTCCAGATTCAGAAGTTTGACAGATTAGAAAGAAGTCTAGGCATCATCCTTTTGTATTTGACTTCAAGGTGCCTCCATGATTAGCTGAAGCACCCATAAAACTCGCCTACATAATGAAAAATATTCCAAGATTTCAGTTCTTTCTCAGATGTTGGAGTGAATACATGGAGTTGTTGATTTGTGAGATAAGAGTATCTTCATGAATTCACTTTATCATAGAACTGCCTGGACTCACAGCTAGAGCAGCATCAAATTTTGCATGAGGGGAAGAGTGTGTAGGCGAAGCCAGCTGGCCCACAGTTGGCACAGCTTCCCGTGCTGTTGACTGAATGCCGCAGACATGCTATGATTCATTTCACCTTTCACCTGGACATGCACTGTATTAGAAAGGCCCATGAAGTTGGATAGTAAGGATTTTCCCTGAGGAAAGTTTTCTCAGACAAAAGCCTAGCATCCATAACATCAATGTAGAAACCTAAGGTAAAAGCATTAGTGACACTAGAGAGATAAAAAGCATTTTAGAGCAAAATAGTGACATTTTTATTTTTCCAGAATATTATGCATCCTCCTTTCATTTTTATATTATAAATTAACATGCATCATTGAAAATTAACAGAGGAAATGAGTTTCAATAAAACAAATTAGGTTTGGGGAAAATCATTTTTTTTTTTTTCTGTTTTAAATAGGGGACAAAATGGAGCTGCTCTTGCCCATGCTGAAAGGAGGAAGATTGAAAATATCATCTTGGAAAACATGGGTCTAGTCCCTCCTTTGAGTGTCTCGATATGTCATTCATATATAAAACAAGGACTGCTGGGTGGCAGAGGCCTTCAGTAAAAAGCAGATCAACCTGTGTAGAAAGGGAGACAATTCTTCCAAGGTCTTATGCAAGCTGAGGTCTGAGCCTTGAAGCAAGTAAGTGATTTTCTGCTAGAAAGCAGATGTGTAAATAAATACCTGGTATTGGCCTCAGGAAGGATAGGAGGAATATGTAGCACTTATACCAAAAAGAAAAAGACTGTAGTCCCAGCTACTCGGGAGGTTGAGACAGGAGAATCGCTTGAACCCTTGAACTCAGGAGGCGGAGGTTGCAGTGAGCCAAGATCGTGGCACTGCACTCTAGCCTGGGCGACAGAGCGAGATTCCTTCTCAAAAAAAAAAAAAAAAAAAAAAAAAGGCAGGGTCAGATAGTCGAGAAGATTCAAAGCCAGAATATGGAAGAAATATTACTGCAAGAAAGAATGAACAGGTGGGCTTCCTGGCTGGCTTCTCGCATTGGAAGTAGCACTTCGCTTTAGCTGCCAGTAGAACAATGAGGCAGAAGGAATGTGTGCCTAATAATCTGCAGCTTTAAGAAGTAAGAATTGATGTTATGGAAATCCAGGAATGTCTCCCAAGCTACCTTATTTGTGTTTTCAAATGACTTTAATCTCTGAAATGTGAAGAAGGGTTACAGTAAGTGGTGACAGCTCTGAGATTTTGATGGGAACATAAAGTGAACATATCTGTGAAGAATATTGCCCAATTGAATGCCGTTATTCTATAAAGTGAAAGGTTCAGTACACACAGCTAATTATAATAAACAAAAGTACATTGGACTGTTCAAATTTATCTTTTCATAACTTCCTACTTTTCACAGTTATTTTCTCTAAAGGCCATTTTTGTAGTAGAGAGAATTTGCTAGAATTTTCCGGGAACATTAGCCAATATTTCTGTTGTTCTGACAGAGAGAGAAGGGAGGCAAAGACAACACATGTTCCTGTGAACCCACAGAGAAAGCATACTTGAGAGCCACCTGCCACACCTCAGTGACACCATTCTTCTCCAAGGAAAATTTCCTGATTCTGTCTCAATTTTGAGAGTCCTGCTTGCTTTGAGATATGTAGCAATGAACATCCAAGGAAAATGAAAGCTGCGTAAAGAACTTAGAATCTTAAATGTTGAATTTGCTATGTGTATATTCCTTATTCTACAAAGAAACACATTATTTGTCCTTACTAAGAATTCTTTGGTTGCCTACTATACCCAAAAGGCTTTAAATGTACAAAGATCACTTGTATATCTAAGAGTCATAAAATTCTGTTTCTTATATAGTCAAGTTCTACATAAAAGAAACTATCAAAATCAGTTATCATGTAAATTATATAACAGTGTCCCCTGCATCTTACTTCTATGACTCAGTCTTTCATGATTAATTCAAATTTATAAAGATGGATTTGCAAAATTTAATGCACTTCTGCCTTTTCTATGATATCACTGACTATAAATCAGTGGTTCTCACAGAAGAGAGAGAAACATGTATACTTGAAACAGCTCTTTGGGTGATTTGAACCATCTTCAACAAAACCATAGCTCTGGATTGTATCTGGACCACATAATCTCCACTTTTCACTAAAGACTCAAACTTTTATACAGACTATTGTCTTGCTCTTCTCAATTCTTCCTTTGATGATGGTACAAAAATTATAAATGGAGGAGCAATCAAAAAAGAGTAATTTCGACTTGTTTTATGTTTTTATTTGTGGGAAATTGCAAAATGGGAATGTTCTTAGAGTTGGCTTCTGGGGGTTAAGAATAAATTGTTTTTAGAGAAGATTCTCTTTGTTCTAAAATGAGCCAGACATTCATTGAGAAGCCTATTAAATAACAGCTTTAGTCAAAAGAGTAAAATAAAGGAAATACCCACCTGCTCTTTGAGAACATAATAAAGTAACCACAAGATTATATATGGATGCTGCAGAATATTAAACAGTTAGTGTATAATGGAAATTGGAGGGTACTTTATTCGCTAAAACTTTTCCCCAAATATGTAAAATATCTTGAGTTCCCCAAATATGTAAAATATTGTAATAGCTCTTTCTGGGTGGAGAAGTTCTAGTTACATATTGTAGAAGTTTTAATTACATATTGTTCTAATTACATGTTATAGATTCTAACACAGGAAACAGATTTACCCCTGTTAATTACGCAGGGACAACTGGAAAGGAAAAGGTCACCCATACTGAGCAAATGATGGGAAGTGTGAGGTTTCTAGGCTCAAAATTATGAACGAATTAAGATTTATTTTTGGCCAAAATGAAAAAGCCAACTTCTACCACCTGGACTTTGGATGGGAACTTTGAGCCTGATAAGACATCAGCAAGTGCTGAAATTCCAAACTTGCAATAAAAAGTGTTCAATAGCATACTTTGGTTTAGGTAGGTATTGAATTTTTAAATGTGCCTGGAGTAAGCTGGTACCAGGAGATGCAGCATTTAGGAAACGCCATTGCCTGACTGCACATGGGGACCCGGAAATCTCTGAGATCACAAAGCATTAGAAGTGTGTTGGTGAGACAATCTAGAAGCCATCCTTAATTTCACCCCCACACCTTATCCAGGTCTAATCAACACACCTACAGAACATGTCCCCATGGCTTCACACTTTGCAAGTACCCTCTGAATCTCACCTGAACCATTCTCATAGCTTCTAACTGCTCGCCCTGTTTCGAATCTTACCAGCTACAATCTATTCTCCATACAAACACGTCTTTTGAAGTTACTAAGCACACCATGCCACTCCCCCTACTTGCCAGGCTCCAGTGATGTCCCATCACAGGAATATTAAAATCTACATTGCCACCAGACTCTCTGGGACCATCCCTGCTGTCCCTTGCTTTCACCTCCACTCCTGTACTCCAGCCAAATGGATTGCTTTCAGCTCATTCAGACCTCACCTCAAATGCCCTGCCCTCGGAAAGTCCTGTCCTGACTACCCCTCACTGTTCATCACATCACTCAAATTTAGCTCTCGGATAACACTTACCATTTTCCTCGTTATTTATTTATCTGCGGTTTGTCTCTTGGTCATCCTGTTGATTTGTTGGGTTATTGACTGCTTCTTCCAACTAAAATGCAAGCTCTGTGAAATCAAGGCATCCTTTTTGTCCCCAATGCCTGGAACAAGGTCTAGTATTTAGTGAGTGGACTAATATTCGTGGAATTTACACGTGAGAATTCCTCAGGGATTGACAGACATTGCTTCAAAAGAGAAGTTTCATTAACATACCTCCAATTTCAAGAAAGCTGGGAAATCTTAATCATTATAGTTGAAACCTCAAAATAAATATCCCCTTATTTTGTACTCCAATCTGATGAAGTGGGACATACTATTTCATCATGTTGTATCAAAATTATTCTTAATTATTTAAAGCTATAACTTATTTTATTTTATTTTTACTTGATAGATAGGTAGACCTGATCATATCAAAGTTCTTTCAGTTTAGCTTTCAAAGTTCTATTGTTGCAAAGAAAAAGGAAACCTTTTACACTGCTGGTGGGAGTGTAAATTAGCACAACCATGGTGGAAGACATTGTGTCACATAATTACATTTTTAGCACAGTGTTAACTAACTGGTATAAGATTGATTTTATTTACTTGCCCAATTGCATTTAAATTGGTTAAAACTCATCCAACTAGTTCAATAGTATAACTGTGACCAAGTCTGAATATAAAGCATTTGAAGCAATGATTACAACGCATTTCAGAAAGAAAATCTAAACAGCAAGGATTCAGCTAATCTAGCAACATACTTCAATGAAAAAAAAAAAAAAAACTCTTCAGTCTAGCCATAGATTTATTCAACTGTGCTCTTTGTTTTTATCGTATTATGTATATTCCTAGAAATATTATTCTGCGGGGGCAGTTTCGATTTCAACCATGGAAAAGATTTTCTCTGGAAAAGATTAATTCCTAATTCCTCTAGCTGAACAATACGTTCCTAGTAGATTTCAGTGATAGATGGATGCACTTTCAGCCTCTGTAGAGAAGCAACTCTAGCTGGTTAAAGGCCCCAAGTCTTCTGGAAATTTAAACATACCCACGTGCATTTCTTCCTTTTTCCTAAGGCAGACCATCAAATTGACGTAGCTCTGGATGGTGATGAGTGAGGAAACACAAGGCCAGCCCAAAGAAGCAGTCACTTCCTTTATCTTTCCTGATAACAGTTGCTTCTCCTCTTCATCACTGAGTGTGTCTCAATGCATACACAAACTGCAGCCACTTCCCTATGTATGTGCCTCTGTCTTTTTAATTTGATGGTGAGCTTCAGGAGGTCAAATACTGTTTCTTAATCATGTGTGTCCTTAGCTCCTAGTCATACACATAGTACATTGCAAATGCCGGAACAAGTGTTTCTTGCAGTGAAAAAGCAGAATCAGTAGTGATCTCACTTGGCTGCTGGATGTCTGCTCTTCCTTGCAGCCAAAGGATCCTCTAGAAAAGACTCTCATTTCTTCTCTTCTTTTTTTCTGTTCTTGGACTCTGTGGAGGAGTCTGAGAGTTCTAACACCCGCTTTAGGATTACTAATATTACCAAGCCATGTGGGGTGTATCGGGGGTGGTGGAAGACCACTTGTTTAAAAAGGCCTCATCTTAAATAAATAATTAAAAAGAAATAATTATTTAGAAAAAAAATAATGACTCAACTAAGAGGACAGGTTTGTCTCTTGAATGAGTAGGCATTTGGGTGAGATAAACAAACAGTGCCTCTGGCAAGAGATCCTGCTTCCTGTTGCTAGGCAGAGATCACGCTGGCTTTACTTAGATGGTGGTGTAAGTTTCCCAGCTGCTTCAAGTGCTTACTCAAGAGAAGCTGAAAAATAAAAAATAAAAATGGAACAGGGGACAATGGGGAACTGGGCTCCCCCTAACCTGCTGAATGGGTCTGGTGTGGTTGTTCTCTGATAATTTTGGGAAAACTCTCCTGGAGAAACTGAGTTAGCTATCACCGGAAACAAAATGAGATCAGATAAGACAGAGAATGAGGGCCATTGTTTCTCCAAGAGAGAAAAGCACTCCATTACGTTATCATTAGACTATTAGGACAAGATTCACCTGGTAGGACTAGAAGGTGAACAAAGGTGGTAAAGAACGGCCAGGGCCATGGGAAGGGCGACCTCATGGCAAAATTGGGCAACTCTTACAAGAATAATGAAAGAAAACATTTGAAGCCACTTGAGAGACCCTAAGCTTGGATGGAAAACAGCCTGGATTTGGAATCGGACGCACCTATCTTTAGGACTCCATTTCTATTCAACTGAGAAATTCTTTAACTGTTCAGAGCAAGAATAACCCATTTTTTTAACTGCTAAGGGCAAGTTCCTTAATCTCTTTGAGCCTTAGTTTTCTCATCTCTAAAATGGGAATAATCACTTGAAAGTTATCAACTCTCTTCCTGGAAAAATGCATATATCTGAAAAAACGTTGCATGCACTTTTCTTTTCTTTTCTTTTTTTTTTTTTTTTTGAGACGGAGTCTCTGTCACCCAGGCTGGAGTGCAGTGGCGCAATCTCGGCTCACTGCACACTCCACCTCCCCGGTTCACGCCATTCTCCTGCCTCAGCTTCCCAAGTAGCTGAGACTACAAGTGCCCACCACCACGCCCGGCTAATTTTTTTTGTATTTTTAGTAGAGACGGAGTTTCACCGTGTTAGCCAGGATGGTCTAGATCTCCTGACCTCGTGATCCGCCCGCCTTGGCCTCCCAAAGTGCTGGGATTTACAGGGGTGAGCTACCGCGCCCCGCCGCATGCACTTTTAAGGAGTTCACAGATGCTCTGCAGCCCAGTCGGCTTCTTGAGAATAAAAACACTACCTTACATTTTTTTTTTTTTTTTTTTTTTTTTTTTTTGATGCTAAGATAAATTTTCTGCTTCACAGAACTTTTCTTAAAATAGATGATTCATTATAAGGAAAAGACTACAGAGAAATGCTATTATTTATCAGTTAGAATTCTCTTTTAACAAGGATCACTATGATTCACCAGCATATTTATTATTATTATAATGATAACTATAGCTTAAACTTTGCAAAATGTGTTCCCAAATTTTTTTTTTTTTTTAGTCAAAATTATGTTGGTTGCATGCTTAAGAATCAAGAATTCTGCCTCCAGAAATTCTGATCCAGAAGGTTTGAAGTGTGTCCCGGAATCTACATTTTTAACATAATAAAACCACTTTAGTTCCTAAAAAACGCTTAAGAATAGACAAAATTTTGATTCTAGCCCATCTGCTTTTACTATTACAGGTAGTATCTATCTATTTGGATTTCTGCATTTTACATTCTACTCATTTAAAGTAAAAGGATCAACCTGTAATTTGTGTTGCACCATTTTGACTAACTCTTTTGAAAGATTCCATTCGATGTCAGAGTAATGTACACCATAGTTATATGTGGAACAGGGAAATCAGCTGAATCCAATGTTCTCAAGGGAGCTAGCAGTCAAAATATGTCTTAATGTTCATGCACTAGGGGTCAGTTATTAGCTAAGGGCTCTCAGCAGTGCCCAGGGCACAGCAAGAAGTGAAAGCAAACAAAGGTAAAAGCAATGAAGACCATAGACAAAATCTATGGTTTACAAAAGCCATACAAAGGATTGTAAAAGACCAGCAGTGCTGGACATTTGGTATGGAGCAAATAGCCACAAATAGCTTAATTATTCCCAATACCATTATGTTTTAGGCAGAGGAAAATAGTCGATGTCCATGATGATTATTTTAGTTATTTAAAAATTTGGAAGTATGCATCAAATAGTTTGTTTAAGAAGGAAATCAAGTGCATAGCATATTTTAGAAAACTTTCTATCCAAAATTTAGAATATTTTTTAACTCAACTCTCAAGAAAAATGCTACTTTCTGAAATTATTTGTCTTTGAAATATGAAAGTATATGTTGTCCCTTATCATAAAGATGTCACAAAAGATACAAAGCAATTAAACAGTCTCGTCACAAACCCTAGCCAGACTCAAATTGCAGCAGAAAAGATATTAAAAACTACTGGTAGTATGAGAGTTTTCTGACAGCTAAGGGCAAACTTGGAAGGGATTAAGTTTCATCCTGTATAAAAAGCTAGATTTCATTTTCAAAGAAGTTTTCAAATTTTCCTTTAAAAAATAATATAATAATACCACATCATGAAGATGTTTCATTTCATAGTAATTGATAAATAGAAAAACATTATTCCCAAACGTTAGAGGATTGCCTAAAGCATCAAATAGAAGTAAACTGAACTTCAGGGGAAAGCATCCCATGAGGGGGATTAAAAACCCCTCCATTTAAGGTTCTGATTAGCTATAATTGCTCAGTAACCACCTGCAGTTAATGACAAACTCTGGCTAAGCATAGGGCATGTTCAAGGAGAGTAGCCTCAGAGTCATTTCAGACACTTGTTGGATTCTTTCCAAGAGTAACAACATAAACCCCAGGGATAAACACTTGATAATTTTTCTAAAGAAAGTGACACCAAAGATGCCAATAGGGTCATATATAATTAGCGTGCCATTAAAGAGATTTGAGTAAGACCTACCCAGGAGATTTTCTTTTTGCTCACTAGATGCTGCTTGTCCGAACAGGTTTAAGCCTATTTTTGCCTCTTTTTCTTTCACAAAAGCCAAGGACAATAGAGAGATAATGGGATGCATTTAGGAAAATGAAAACAGGAATTTAATATGCACCCCCCACGCTCCAGGTAACCCTTGAGTATTGGTGCTGCTTCCAAATGCAATGGGAAGAATGATGATGAGTAGTAATTCCTGCTGCTGCTGGATGATTAAAACTTTAAATACGGCACATAAAAAATAAATATAAGGTACCAGAAAAAGATTATTCTGTACTTGGATTGAATTACTTCCTTTTGGCATATGAACTGTGTTTTCTTGTGAAGTTCATTTTGGTTTAAGTGGTGAGCTGCGGCTGCCAGCTAGTCCTCCACTAGTGAGACGTGCTGAAAAGAACACGAAGACATTAGTAAGTTTGTTTTTCAGGTCACGGAGCCTAGTGCCTGCCGTGATGCCACTGTGTTTGTGTTCTTCCACAAGCCATTTAAATGTATTATTTAAACACCTAACCTATGAGACTAGAGATCTTGGAAGATTTGGGGAGAAACAAATTGAAAGTCTCAGCAAAATAAATAAAACCCAAAAGGGAAATATAGCCAGTATGGGGTAAGAGGAAGGCAAAGTAAATAAATATAAAAGGGAAACGAATTTTGCCAGTAACCACCCCCAACAAGTTCAGAAGTTGGTTGAAAGATTTTCATTGCTAAGTATAATTCCACAAAGGGTGTACAATGATCTTGGAATCTTCTCTGTCCCAGGTAGGGATGCCAAGGTCTCTGCTTTTTTGCAGGCATCCGGGGACGGAACTTACATGCAATAAAGCCACTGTTTGCACTTTCCAGTGCCCAAAATCCTTATTGTTTTCTTTTTTGACTGTGAAGACAGTATGAGCAGGCCCCAGACATGAGACATGGTGAATGTCTACAAACGAAATGTCTGGGGCTAAGGAATACAATCCACTTTCCAAGTCTGTGACTCCTTCCTACTTTTGCCTCAGATACTTCTGGGTTTCAGGAGAGGCTCCTTTTAGAGTCCAGACTCTGACCATGTCACAGAGAAGTTGACAGATGAATATTCATCTTGTTTCATGCAAATGATCTTATTTCTGACCTAACATGCTAGTCTGAAAACTTGCCCACTCTAATGAACTCAGAAAGGATGAGGAACTGGAAAGCTGCCCTCTGATTCATGACTCTAGCTCCAGCTGTATTTATGATAATGGATCCGGGCTGGGCTCCCTTGGGAAAATGTGTATTTGGGGGAGGATGATGCCTGGACAGTATATTGAGATTTCCTGTGCTGCCATGAGCAATTTGTGACTTAATGAATGTATTTATAGGTACATTACAGGTCCTTTATCGTTTCAGAAATCAATGAAGTAATTTCCATAGGAAGTTGGAGTGATTTGTGGCTATATCAGCTGCCTCTATTTATTTTATCATAAAGAGAAAAAAAAATTCATCCATTAAGAAGAACTGAAAATGGAATAATTTGTCAGAAGGAAAATCTGGCTTCAAGATGATGAATGAAAAGTTGTATAAAGAAAGACACTACTTAGAAGAAAAAGATATAGTGTTTCTAGTGGCAAAACCTCTTAAAATTATTAGGACATCCTTTATTTTTCTACCATGACTACCACTTAATGCTAAGAGCTACCAAGGACTTGCTACATGGGCAGACCTTACAAAAATGTTTGCATGTGTGACTTCCTTCAATCCTGTTACCCATTCCATACTTTACAGATGAGGAGAATGAGGCTTCGAGAGATGTAATAATTGCAATGATTACAAGGAGATATAGTAACTTGCCCAAGTCAGAGAACCAGTCAAAGGGGCAGAGCTGGCTTTGAACTCTGTTTTATCTCACCACAAACCTGTACTCTTAGTCACTGTTACTATATTGCCACCACTGGACTAAAGTTATTTGATCATTTGTGTAAACAGCTGTGTTTTGATCTTATACATTCATTTTACTGTATGCGTGTCTATATATTCATATAGACATACATATGCAATTTATTTATTCATCCCTTCAACAGAAACTTATTGGACATTTACCTTACACCAAACCAATGTTAAGCACAGGAGACTTAAAAATGAAAACATAAGGTCTCTCTTCTCAATGAGTTTATATCAGGAAGATAGAATAGGATTTATATTACAGTACGTACAATAATGCAAGAATGTAAAGGCCATAAAAGCAGAGCAGAGGCATGGTCCGAACACAGCACTGGAAGACTTCAGCACATATGTCAAATTACCAAGTATTTTTCCAAAGTTACTAATCTCAATTCAAATTTAAGATAACAAGCAAAGGAGTTGATATTGTTTACTTGGTTTTGGGAAAACTCCCATTTGGTTTTCTGCAGAGCACGCAGGAAAGGGTGTATTTCTAGACAAGGGAAATATCCTTCTTCCAAATATAGATCCTCTAGGAAACTGTGTTCTGAATTTAGAAACCAACTTCAAACTTTGGTGCTTGCGAAGTGGGTGGGCTGAGGTAAAGCAAAAGCTTGGAATGGCTGCATGTATTTCATTTTCATCTTTCCATTTCCTTGGCATTCCTAGAATTAGGTACAAAAGATTTGCAAACAATAATTTTATATTGTCAGCACACAATAGACTACATGTTTCCTTGGTTGGCAAAACATGAGTTTCTTTTCAAAATTAAAGCTTTCAATATAATGAGAAATGGCTTTAAAAAGCTATAATATTCATTCGATGAAAGCCCCATTTAATAGTCTGTGTACTAACTAAATCCTAGTTTTTGTTCCTGAATAAAAAAAGAAAAATGTCTTGTAAATACAAATGTGAGAAAAATGATAAGGGCTAAATTCACATAGACAGGATGTTGGAAGGAGTGAAATGAGTGCTAGACTTTTTCAAAATGCATAGTGGTGTGGGTCGTATATTTTACACACGGCATTCAACTATCTCAATCAATCATCAGGACAATCTTATGAAACAAGCCAGGTAAGTTTTTCTTCCCTTTCCTCCTTTCCCTTCCAGTCCTCCAGCTGAGGAAGTAGAGCCTTTAAAATTGTCATGACTTCCATGACCTTCACAGAGATCATCTAGTTAATAAAAAGGATCAGGGGCAGGACTCAGCACCACCTGAATCAGAGCACAGTATGCTACACTATGTGGTACGCAAATTGTAACTAGAAATATGCAGCAAGCTCCTTGATATTAAAATAAAAAATGATTTCTAATTATGCTTACGGTGTAATGTATGAGGAAAGCAATTTATATTTTATTTATTTAATAAATATTTATTGAAGGAAAATTACTGCTTTAGGAGCAACAACAGGAACCAAAAGATAAACAATGCTATAACTCTCTTCAACCGGGAAGATCTATGTATATCTACCTATGCATATAGGAAGAGACATCTTCTCTAGACACAATCTGAAGATAGTCTATAATACAATAATGAAATAAACACAGTTCCCTGTTTTTGTACGTTTGGGGTAGCTGAAAAAAAAAGGATGAACATATACAGAGATGAAAGATTTATGTACAATCCTGTTTATACTTAAGTTTACAACCCTATTCATTTGTTTGAAATGAGCTTTATGTCACAACTGCCTTTAGACTCACTGTGTCTGGTGTAAAGTTCAATGTTGTAGTTCCTGAATCACGACCGGATTCAGGCAATGTTGACACAAACTGACACTTGCTGTCAAGACCCAGCTCGTAATTATGCTACTGGATTTGGGGACTTCATAATGCAACTTTTCAGAACTTATACTGGCGAATTTGACATTTTATTCTTTGTTTTCAGACATGAGCTGAGGTATCCAAATTCATAGAGGTTGCTGCATAATAGAATATTATTCTTATATGTCAGAGACAAGAAAGTGACTTTTTGTACTTCTTTAGACTGTGAATGGAGATTGTCCTTACATGTATATCCGCAAAACCTCTCTCCATGTGTCTGTATCTCTCTCCCTACATGCTTCACTTTCATCCTCAGCTCTCATTAGAGAATTTGTCCTTTCCTGTTCCCCAGAAGCACGCAATTTTTGAACATCAATTTCAGTGCCTTTTAAATAAAGTTGTTTCCTCCCCCAAATACATTTTCCCCTTGAATTCATATTCCTTTATGGAGTTCAGGCATATCCATCAACTCATCAGTCAGAATCCTGAATATGACTTGAAATAGATTCCCTTAGGTAAAAAATAATTTTGTGAAAGTGCTTTTATTACTTTCAGTTTAACACTTCTGAGTTCTCACTTTGACTTTTTAAAACTCATGCATTTCTAATTTTTTAAAGTCACAGACAGGTAAAAGTCTCAGAGTCAGTGAGCCATTGACATTAATCATTTTTAAAAGCACCAGAATAATTGCGCAGAATTTAAAAACATAAAAAGGTTATTTTTGTCATCTCTGACTTTATTCTCATTCTAACCATGCTGTGAATATTACTTTATGATAGCATGTATTTCATCCAAGTAGAAAACTTGTATTCACACCCTTGCTGAAATGCTATCTCCTGTCCAGTCTAAAAGTGATGTCATTTCCTCCACACCACTTGCAAATCTTTGTTTTTAAAGAGTCATTGTGTTATTATGAATTATATTGTTTCATAAACTGTTCCATTGTCCTGGGTATGTACTCCCTGTATATTAGTAAGGACCGAGAAGGAGAAGGGCAAGGCCTGAAGTCATGTACTCTCATTTTGCATGGACTTGTGACTCTGGAGAGAAATTGTTACCAGCCCATGGTTACAAATAGTAAGCAACAGATTCTCCACCTAGCACTGGGTAAAATACGCATTTTTAATACCAGAAATACACAAAGGTGGTCCTGTATTCTTTCCAGAGGGGGTGAAAGTAGAATGGAGTTGTTTTGTTTTAATACAGAAAAGCTCAATGGAAGTTTTATAATCTTTTAAGAGAACAATAGGGAATCGCATCAAGATTGTTGGAAATGTCCTGGCAAATACCTTTGAACTTCTAGAACATGGCTCATGTTTTCAAATGTATATGTGTATAAATATATGTTTTTTTAAATTAAAATACATTTGAGTCAATGACCAGACTGAGATTCCCAATATTTATAATTATAGAGATTTTGTTTTCTGTTCTTTGGAGATTGGGATACCAGTCATTGCAGTGAGCAATTGTGTCCTTATAGCTTTGGGTTTTTATTGATTATTTGCTTAGGAAAAACTCCAAAAGAACCATTGGCTCAACAGTATGACTTCCTTTGCAGCCCCTGCTTCACGCAGTTGTGTTGCTTTTCTGTAAGGTTGTAGCATTTTCCACTTGCAGTATTCTTCTTACTTTCACTTTGTTGGTTATGACAACCCACAACTGCTGCTAAATGGCATTTTCCTTCCAATGAAGGGCCAGTTATGGTGGATAATACATGCACTCCCTGAGGCTTTAATTAAATTAGTGTCTGCTTCAACCTAAGCATATGACAGTTCATGAAAGGAACTCTAGATATTAAACAGCATGGAGCTATTGGAAGAGTGAAATATAGCGTGTGTGAAGAACAAAAGAATCTGCAGGAGGTTTCAAAGCAGTGAAGCTGGAGTGTTATACCATTCTGCATTAGCTGCTGCATTCTTTCGAGGAAGCTCTTGTTCTTCTTCCACTAGGTGATTGACACCTGGGACGGGGTGTCCTCTGTCATTATTACTAACATGGCTATATTACATGAGGGAAACTATGCTGAAGCCTGCTGACGGCATTTTCAGGCCAGGCACAATTCTCACAGATGATAAGCTGCATTAGCCCAAAGTGGCTAACCTGCTAGGAAAGAAACTATTTTATCTATTTAGATTGCTCTGGAAATAACAATGGGGCCATCGTATTTCAAAGACGAGCAATATTATTTATCCCATATTCATTGTAAAATGTTTTCTCATGTAAAAGTGGGAATTCATTGACCAGATTTTCAACCCTCAAAAAAGATAAAAGGCCAATAGAAAAATACCTCAATAATCTAGCTCCACAACAAATGCTCCCAGAATCCTACTTGTCTGGCTAAAACTTCTCTGAAGATCTCTCATTTCTGCTCTCAGAAGCACAGACTGCAACCTGGTTATTCTATATTTACCCTGTTTTCTCATAGGATGCTCTCACAGGCAGAGTGGGAGCTAAATTGGGCTCTGATAGGGTTTCCTCATCCTGAACCCATTCTCTGAGTACACTGCATTCATAAATAGCCTTCCAGGCTTTGGGCTTCTGAGGTCACCATGCTTCACACAATTGTTCTCTGCAGGACTACGTGAAAGACAGTGCCTGGCTGAGGCCTACAGTTCCTGGAAGCTGGGTTTCTCAGCATTGAAGGGCTATCTCTCCTCAAAGAAAAGCACAGCCCTGCTGTGGAGGGTGACCTTGGTCATTGTTCCTGGGACCTGTGACTTCAGAGGTGGAGGTTGCTCCTGAAATGATAGGACCAACTTCTAACTTGATACCATCTGGCTGTCAGGACGCCTATATAAATAGCAAATTGATAGCTGTAATGGAATAAATGCTTTTAAACCGTCCTGTACTTAAAAGGAATGCAAATTAAGATATGATCTGAATACTTTTCCCTCCCCCTTCCTTGACACCCTTAAGGCTTAATCCTATCAGACATCAGAAAGAGTAAGTTGATAAAATATAGTGACTGGCCATTAATCAATAAGAGGAAGATGTTTTGTAGATACATGCAGAAGGTGAAAAAATCTAATACTTAGCAGTTTGACGAAGAGGTTTAAGAAGGTAGTACGGGGGAAACAATGAAGAAGAGCACCAGGAATTTGCTGCTAATTTATTGATATAAATATATTATGTTGCCATGTAGCTATGGGTAGATATAATATACAGCTGCAATTAGGAGATCACAGTTCAGTCATCAGTTTCACATTAATTGTTTTCTCATTGGCTTTTCTCTTATTTTTAATGACTTACTGCAATTTATATAAAGTACATGAAAATTTCATAAAATAAACATCCTGAGAGTTTTCATTTATTTTCAAGGTTGTTGTAAAGTTGAAAAGCAAAAACAAAACAAATTATTTCATTACTTTTCTCCAAAGCTCAGTAATTTATGGCAACCTGCAAGCTTAAGGGAAGGTCTCTTTGAGATAGAGCGGAGAGGTAGAAAAAACTGAAGATTCAATAAACAACTTACTTTTAAAATGTGTACAAATATATTTCGGACATGAAGACTTTTCGGGCTGTGAAGTACTTGAATGATTATCATTAAATATCTCAGACATGTGATGTGATTTAAGGTACTATAATGAACTAGTCTGTATCTAATATTC
Organism: Chlorocebus sabaeus; assembly: GCF_047675955.1. Taxonomy (NCBI): domain Eukaryota; kingdom Metazoa; phylum Chordata; class Mammalia; order Primates; family Cercopithecidae; genus Chlorocebus; species Chlorocebus sabaeus. Next base: position 37,265,889 of record NC_132907.1, read on the forward strand.
TGAACAAGGAATAAACCATCCCTGTGGTGATTGTTCTCCATGTACCTCTCTCTGACTGCCTTTGCCTCCCTTCTTTGTGAAGGCAGCCACTCTACATTACCTGTAAATGTATTTGAAGTCAAACCACTAAATAAGCACTGCAATATCCTAAACAGTACAAAGTGTTGACTGCTTATTTTTACACAGTTTCTGATGAAGGCAGGGATACTACTATATCTTAGTTTCAGATATAATAGAATATACTTTCTTACCTACCAAACATAAGAAATGTTTGAGAATATAAGTCAAAGCAATGTTTTTCATACTGTTATGAATAGATACTCCTAGGAATATGAAAAGGAAATCAACAGTGTCAAGTATCAATACTGTTGTTTAAATAAGAGTCAGTCTTTCCTTTTTTACCTTCCTTCAGGTCAGTTGGGTAATATGCCGAAGTCATAACAAGGTTTGAGGGTGGCATATCTCACACCCGTGTGTGAACACCCAATCATCATGCTCATAAACTACAAAAGGATCTGATTCAGTCTTTTCATGTAAAAGCAATTCTACTGACTTGGAACTTAAAAAAAAAATTTTTTTTTTTGATCACATGGGATTACGTTTGGCCTGTCATGTTTTCATTGGCCTCACCTATATTTACACAAAGTCATATTCTTTCTTTTATGGTTACCATTCTGTGTTCTTCCCTTGGGCCACATTCCTGGCTTTAGAACACACACACACATAAAGTAAATAGCCTCAGAGGTAATAATCCAAAGACCTCAAAACCACCTGTCAATCCATTTAAGTCAATTTCAACTGATTATTTGACTAAATTTACTTATGATTGGATTAAACTGACAGGCACATTGTTGAAATGAACCCACAAAAGGACTTCTTGATCCAATAAGACAGAATTTATGAAAATAAAAAACATAAAATTGCTAAAGTCATACTTTATCTTTAATTAAGCCAACCCTAACTTATCTGGGACTTGGTGTTTCTTTCCAAAGCTCAACTAAAAGGCTTTCTACTTTATAACATCTATAAGGACTGTACTACCATTTGGATGGTAGTAAGATATCTTAGTTACAGCTGTGTTCTGAAATTTGGGAACATATTCTTCTACTAAGGTAAGCCAGGAAAGTTGGAGGAACATTTGAATGAGGCGGAGCCATGTCACCTGGTATATGGAAGAGTCATTTTAATTTTTAAAAAGTGCAATTAATTCCTCTAATTGTGTATCCAGGCATCTGATTCTTGGTATGGTACAGTGACTCGTGAAATATTTTTATAATGTTCTTAAATCATGAAATTGACAACCTTCAATTCTAAAATGGTCTAAATAGGTGAATTTTTTTTCTTTACTTTGAAAGAGGCTATCATGTGGCTGTGACAGTGTAGAAACTGTTTGCTAAACTTCAGGCTTTCTCTCTTTACCTTCCAGAATCCTAGTGTTCCCATCCCATCTGTGACTGCTTGTCACCGAGACATAAAGTGTGGCGCACTGACAAGCAGCACCTAACTTTCAGATCTCATGGTGAACTTGTCCATGTGGGAAAAGGAGTCCTCGCAACTACTGAGGATGGTATTGCTTACTTTGGAGGCAAGAAATTATTCTAAACCTAATTAATTCACCCCATCATAAAAACTCCCCCCACTGCTGTCTCAATTTGTCTAGGAGAGACTACTGCACAAATATTTTCTAAGAATCCCTTGAGAACCTGTTAAGGCACTTCCAGGCCCAAATAATTTAGATTGTAATGCAAGATTAAGAAACTGATGTACAGGAGAAAAACCCAGGCAATCACTCAGTCATAATTTGGCTACGCTTTTTAAGAAAATGCTGTCTATCTAGATATATTTCTCATTAGAGCTTACCACGCTTTAATATATCTCAATAAAGTCTCCATGAATACCTAAAATGTTACAATTCAAAGCCTTAAACTAAATTTTCCGTTTTGTTTTAAAGTTATTATAACTAAAATTAGGAGATTTAGCCTGGTATCATGACCCATGTCTGTGGTCTCAGCTACTCGGGAAGCTGAGACAAGAGGATCACTTGAGCCCAGGAGATCAAGGCTGCAGTGAGCTATGTTTGGGTCACTGCACTTCTGCCTGTAAAACAGACCAAGACCCTGTCTCAACAAAATAAGAAGAAAGAAATACAAGTAAAAAATATAACTTTTCCTACTTTTCAATAAGCATAAGTATTTTTTTGTTTTGTTTTGCTGCAAATTTACTATAAAATAACCAGTCCACCAAGATTGGTAAGTAGGACCATACTAGTTGTTAACAGTACTCTGACATGCTTAATGAGAAATCTGACACCAATCTAGAAGGCTGGAGAAAATAAGAAGCAGTTGTAGTCTGAGGGGGACCTAGTATATTTCCCAAATCTATTACCTGGGAATGAGGCAGAGGAAAGAAAGACACAAAACAATGGTTTGTTTATTCTTACAGGGTTTCAGATCCATTTCTAAAGATCTCTAGAAAGATACAGAGAAATGTTTCCTATTAACAACCTCTCACTACCCTTTCAGGTTGGAAACATTTCCTTTGAGCTGGTACAAGGCCCTGCTGCAATGCAAAGCCTTCTTCCTCTACTGTTCTCCAAGGAAATGGTTAGGAGCTACCCATTAGCCTGTGTGCAGACATCTTTCAGGTACTTCCCTACTAAGGTTAATGAAAAGCTCAACTGTTTCTTTCCCAAGCTAATAAATACCTCTTGATATTTGCTGGTTTCTCAAGATGGTCATCTTCCATTGACACTGCCATCTCCCAAAGTAGGATTTTAGGGAGTAAGTCGATTAAAGACTACATCTTTAAAAAATAATTTTTGATTATTTTGTCGTTTGTTGCAGGCCATTGAATTAGTCTTAAACAAACCATGAAGATTGTCCCTTTCTTGATCCCAAGGCAGGCCACTTTCCTTAAATAAAGCTGGTTCTGCCCCTGTCATTGTGGGGTCTCAAAGATGATCATTTTTCGATTCTTCATGTTTTTGCAGCCATATTACATATCAGAGATAATCAAATCAACCATGCTATAACAAAAACCAGATGTTAAACCCACTAAAAGCCCTGGATGATTTTTCCCCCTATTTTTAGTGCTACATAGTCAAAGCCTCCTTTTTAAAATTTATCTTTTCTTCAGGCCTTTATTTTCAAAACTCACTAAAGCATTATACTATTTTCTCTGATTTCTATTATAATATTTTTAAGTCACTTAAAAATGTGCATTAATTTTGCCCATGACTTGAACTACTAGTGGCCACACTTTATAATTCCCTTTACCTTTTTTTTTTTTTTTTTTTGAGACGGAGTCTTGCTCTGTCACCCAGGCTGGAGTGCAGTGGCGCCATCTCGGCTCACTGCAAGCTCCGCCTCCCGGGTTCATGCCATTCTCCTGCCTCAGCCTCCCGAAATCCTTTTACTTTTAATTTGAGCTAACTTGTTACTCTACTCAGCATATAAGTGCCATCTTAAAAGCCACCCTAGATTTTGGAAACAAGATAACTTCTTCAGGTTTAAACCAGGACAGGTGATACATGACAAATGAAATGAACCTTCTGCAGAAGTTACCACATGATATTTATACATATTATGAAGTTATTTCCTTAAAATCTAGGTTCTCAGGCCCTAAATTGGAGATTCTAATTTAGTATTTCTGGTGGGGATCCCATGAGTCTACATTTTTAAATTAGCATCTCAAATGTTCATGATACTGACATTGCAAGCAACACAATTTGAGCAGCAGTAAACCAAGGAACAGGATGTCCCATTAGACAAAGCAAGAAGAGCAGCTCCAGAAATCTAACCAAGACTTGACAGAAGGGGACAGAAACCATAGCCTAAACGATGGTGTTAAGAGAAATGAGAAGAAAAGTGTGCGAGGAAAAAGGCAGAAGTTTTGCATGGAGTATACAGAAGGGAAGATGAAATCACAGGCATCTGTGACCTCAGACTGTTCAGAGAGAGAACATCTTAACACCCAACATGGGCAATCATGATTTCACAGTGGTTATCTCCCTACAGTGGAGATGTGTGCCTCCAGCTCTCTGTAGCTCAGTGGCATTATCCATTAAATAATCTAGCTTACTCAACAAACTTGATGATTTTTCAACCTGTTTAACTATTTTCAGGGGAGAAAAAGGCCAACATAATGTTTTGGTCTATTTAACAGTTTAAAAATAATACACTGGAAATTTTATACGTTGGTGTTTTGTGAATATAGTTAGAACAAATCAGTTTCTCTGAATCTACTCAGCACTGAATAGAACGAAAGTCGAGTTTTCAGACCTTTAAAAGTAGACTCTTAAACTCAACTCACCAGGATAATCCTGTCTACCTACTACCCTGCTATAAAGAGCTGATGAGTGAGCTGGAGTGAGAAATGAATGTCTACCGTCTGGTTTTAATGACAGCTCCACCACTTACCAGACTTTGCATGAGTGATTCAACCTCTCTCAATGCCAGGACCCCTTTTGTAAATGAAGATAATAATACTTAGCACAAAGGGTTGTATAAATAATCAAACAAGCTAATGCATGCAAAATTAATTTTGCCCAGTAGGTTTTCATTTCCATTAAAAATCTTTCCTAATATTCTTCTTTCCCAGCAACTGATGGAGTTTGCCCTTTATTATTTTTATGTAATTTAACATTGTTGGTTGTTTTTAGAAATTTTGAATACCATATATGTACCTGTATGTGTGTGCATGTGTTTGTAATTAACAAAAAAGTTAAAAGTGATGATCTCTAAAAGATGTATAAAATTTTCCTGTGTTTTTAAACGCATCTAAACAATATTTAATATTTCAAAACTACCATTAAATGTCATTAATCTAATTCAATGATTCTTAAATTTGGCTGCACATTAGAATGATTAGGAGCTTTTAAAAATGCCACTGCCCAGATGTATCCCAGAGTAATTAACCAGAATCTCTGAAGGCAAGACTCAATCATTAATACTTTTTTAAATCTCCCCAGGTGGATCCATTTTGCAGCCAAAGTTAAAACTTCTGGTCTAATTCCAATGTACTTAAATTCAGTCCTTAATGAGGAAAGAATTGACACCTTATAAAAGTTTGTAACATCTTGAGATTTAAATAATTTTTTTTCCCAAATGACTTAAAAATAGCTTACCAAATCTTATTACAAATTAAATGACTGAACTTTCTCAAATCAGTATTTAATATACTTTCAAAATCTTAGTTTTAATTTATTTCATTTAGCTTATTTAAAAATAAAAAAGCAGAAACTCTGCAAAATATGGATTTACGATGTGACGTTTTTAATAGAAATTGCAGAAGCTCAAATGGCTAACTCTTTGAGAGAGCTCCTGAGGACTTGCTAAGGTATTAATGATAGTTGATCACATCAAATTAAAGAGCAAAAAGTTCATTTAGACATCGGAAAACCTTCTGGTGGGAAGAAACTTGAAAAGACATCAATAGCAGGTCACTGGCTGAAAAACAGAGGAAGGTGGCATGGCATCAGAAGAATATGGCAAAAATTAAATAATATACAGTTGATTAGCAACAGAAATAGTCCACATTGGGCTACAGGAGACCTCCCAGAAGCAGAGTGGAAAATCGAGGTGGAGACTCTATGGGCAGAAAGTGTGTAAACATCCAGGAATGCCAATGGTTGAGTTAAGGAGGTTGGAATTAGGTAACTAGAGCTGAACTTTAGTATTGGTTAGGGGGATTATTTGACCCCAGTTCTCAAGGTACTTCAGAATTTAGATTATTAAAAGTCAGGGGTCTAGTTTCTGATGTTTGAAGAAAAAGTCATGATAATGAAGTGGTTACATAAGTTTCAGGTTGAAACAGACGTGAAGACAGCACTCTGCGCTTCTTAAATTCTGCCCAAGAATAAACAAAATTGATGCTATTCCTAGGGCAAAGTTCATCTTTTCATGAAGGCGAAGCAGCCCCACCCCTGGGAGTTAGTTGTAAGAATATAGAGAAGGCCATTTCAAAATCTGGGGAGAATGTATGTGGCTTGCAAGGGTGATGGAGGGGATGGCTCATCTGTGACAACCCAGCTGGGACCTTGGGAATCACCCTGGAGGTGGTCTTCTCTCTCAGCCTATCTGATCAGTCACACCCCATATCAAATCAATCACCAACTTTTGTCGATTCTACCCATCCAATTAACTTATTCCTGCTGTATTCACCCTAATTGAGGCTGGCATAATCTCCCATGTTGATTTACTACTTTGACCTCCTAACTGGTTTGCCTTCTCAAATCCATTGCAAGCAAAGAAATATTTCTGACCATGACCTATGTTTTTCTGGCTCTAGTCATGCTAAATAGTCAGTCTAAATAGTCATGCTATTTAGAAATCTAGCTTCCTATTAATGTTTTCCCTGGACAGTTCTGGGAGTTTCAGGGATGTTTTACAACAGCTCAGGAATAAGTCTAGTTGGCTTCTGGTTTTGCGACATGTAGAAGGGACCATGCCTTTCTTCTACTCTAGCTATCTCTTCCCAATACGACCAAGTCTTTGGGACATTGCAGGGCCCTGCTGTGTATGGCTATATCTGCTAGAATCCAAAGACTGCCGCCAGGTCACTGACTCCAGTTTCCTCAACTATCTGCAGATACCCTGGAGGCCTCAAGGCATAGTTGGCTTTACTGAGGGGGATGTTACAGCTTGTGCAAGGATCAGAGAGAAATGCATTTAGTAATGTACAATAGTGTCTTTATTCTTTTGCAGTGTTTGCAGACAAATCTCGAAGGTCCAATTCTAAGTTTCTCTCTTACCATTTATGGCCACCACTCAAAATCCCCATCCAGCACCCCATAGGAAAAAGAGAGGAAAGCATTCAACAAAGTATACAGGCTGACCTGCTCTTTTTCTGAATATCTAGGTCAAAGTAACCACCAGGGAATGGGTGGTAGACAAAGTGGAACCCACAAGCCAGTCAAGGGTGGGTGGAGAGACACCTCGACACTGGTCATTCTCTGAGACTTTCCAATGTCCCACTTGTTTTACTTTGTGTGTGTGTGTGTGTGTGTGTGTGTGTGTGTATGTGTGGCAGGGTGGTAATTGGAGAAGAAAGTTCTGATTTTACAGTGCTGGCAAGAGAATTTGGAATAGGCATCTGGAGTTTTATTTCTTTATGAATTCTTTTCTTTTTTTCTTTTTTCTTTTTCTTTTTTGAGATGGATTCTCACTCTGTTGCCCAGGCTGGAGTGCAGAGGTGCAATCTTGGCTCACTGCAACATCCTCCTCCCGAGGTCAAATAATCTTCTACCTCCCGAGGTAGAAGAGGTCAAACAATCTTCTACCTCAGCCTCCAGAGTAGCTGGGATTATGGGCACATGCCACCATGCCTGGCTAATTTTTGTATTTTTAGTAGAGTCAGGGTTTCACCATGCTGGCCATGCTGGTCTGGAACTCCTGACCTCGTGATCCACCCGCCTCCGCTTTCCAAAGTGCTGGGATTACAGGCCTGAGCCACTGCACCCAACCTTACTAATTCTTTTCTTACTAGGGCTAGACAAAAGTAAAATAACCTTATCCGGTGGAGGTGCATAGATGGGACCTAAGAATTAGATTCTAGGCAGATGGGAAGTGACCTCTTGTGGCTTCCCAAATCTTGCTCAGTAAGTCTGAACTTCAAAAAATAAAAAACAAAAAACACCTCAAGTATATTTCAAACAATAAAATTAAAGACTATTTTGTTTGTTTTTAAAACTTGTGAGCACTCTGGGAGTTAAGTAGGAAGGCATCAATTAGTTAGCAGACCTCAAGCCCTTAGAGACCTCAAGTTGAAAATTTAAAAACTCTCTCTTTTAACCCAGATTATCTTGGTTACTTCCGTTTGGTATATTTTAGGGTACTTCCTTTTGGTTATACTCTGCTGTTTAGTAGAGTTTCATTTGAACATTCAACCTGGTCACAACTAAGGACTATTAAGGAAGAATGACATATCCACACCTAGGACACGTTGGTAAAGGAAGATCAATGACCTTTCCCTTTCAAAGCTACATCCCTTAGGAGAAGATAGATCATTAGAGGAAAAAGGCAGGACAACAAGGGCCAGTTTCAGCCTCTACAGGAAGCCACTCCTTCTAGAGCATCTCTTTCATTACAGAAATTTGCAATTGAGCCTACAGATTTGAAGTTCTTTGGGAAAGAGCAGCAGAAGTGCTGGGTTCCCTGGAGAGTCTCCAAAGTACCTTATACATTCCCAGGGCTTTTCCTGGAATTAGCTGGCTGTTATTTGAGCTCAGCAAGCAGTTCCTTCAGTTGAAATCAAAGGCTGACTCAATGCAGCTCCTCGGATAGAGTAAGAGACAAAAAATGAAAACAGATGACCCAGGAGACTACAACAACTTCCTGCATAAGCTGTTGATTGATTGTGAGTCTTGGGAAGAGCTTGTGATTTTGTAATCATTAGCAAAATGTTTGATGAGCAGTTTCCAGCAACTTCAGGAACAGGCTGATGTTCAGGCTCTGAGAAAAATGCTTCCTGCAACCTCAGAGTTTGCTGGGAAGTTCAGTGAGAGGAAACATTTTTATCTGTCTCCTGACAACCGACATCACCTAATGAAATCTGAGTTGCCTTCAATTTCTGTCTGGTGCATCTACATCCATTTGGTTCCCTGTCTCAACCGCATTTACGTGCTGCCATCTGCTTGCTTTCTCAGTGGGTTGAATTCTGTCTCATTACTTTACCTTGAGCACACTACTGATGAGATTATAAAGTTTGTAGGAAAAAAAGTACATGAGCAACCCAAGTGAGTCTTCCCATACTAACTCCCCTAAAACAGAATCAATGAATCTTTTCAAAGGCCATATCATATATTTGCTTTCATTTGAAAATAGTTTTCTATGTTTAAAGTATTTTCACACCCATCATTTTAACTATGCTAAACTACACTCCAGAGCCATTTTTCCTCTCCTGAATCTTAACTTTTCTCTCTTTACTGCATTGTCCACATTATCACACAAATAGACTTATTACTTCCACCTTAAAAGAATATTGTGACTCCACTTCTTTTCAGTCTATGGGCCCATTTTTCTGTGTTCATTTATAATAATCTTTTCACTCTCTCGATCAAATACAATTTTCCTTTCACCTTGATTATACCAAGGTTACAAATGACCTCTGTGCTGCTAAATCCAGTGGTAATTTCTTAGACCTCATCTTACCTGACCTATCAACAGCATTTGATGCTATGGATCACTCGATTCTTCTTAAAAACACTTTTTTTCCCCTGTAGCTTTCAGGCCATCATTCATTCAAGTTTTCTTCTTCCTAATTGATCACTCCTTCTTTATCATTATTGCAGGTTCTTTCTCATGTCCCAGAAACCTGAATGCTGGAGTGAGCCAGGACTCAGGCCTGTGTCCCTCTATATTTAAACTCACCTCCTGAGTTCATCTAGTCTCATGATTTTCAATACTGTTTATATATGTTGATGCCTAAGTCTCTTTCCAGCACCTATCTCTCTCCAATTCTTCATTTGTATATCCAGCTGCTTACTGGATGTCATGAGATGTCTAATGGGCATTTCATGCTTATGTCCAAAAGCAAACTTCTGTTTTTAAGTAACCCCAATTATTTCTCCAACATCATGCCCCATGAGGAAATCCCATCTTTCCAGACACTCAGACCAAAATCCACCCAAAAATTATTTGGCTCTACTTTTCAAAATATTCCCAGAATCTGGTCATGTCTCAACACTTGTACTGCTGCTGCACTGCCCAAGCTGTGTTTATCTCTTCCCAACACTATTGCAATAGCCTCCTAATTTTTCAAGCTTCATTCATGTTCCTTTTCTGTACAATACTGTACAATATCTTTTAAAATTAAAATATAATTCACATACCGTACAATTTACCATTTTAAAATGTAAAATCAGCAGTTTTTAGTGTATTCACAAACTTGTGCAAAAATTGCCACTAATCCCATTTTTATGACTCCAAAAAGAAACCCCATCCCAGTCACTTTCCACACTCCCCTCACCACCAGCCCCTGGAAAAATACTAACTGCCAGTAATCTGAATATTTCAGATGAATGCAATCATATTACTTGTGCCTTTTATGCCTTTTTTGTTTTGTTTTGTTTTGTTTTGAGATGGAGTTTTGTTCTTTTTGCCCAGGCTGGAGGGCAATGGTGTGATCTCAGCTCACTGCAACCTCTGCCCCCCAGGTTCAAGCAATTCTCCTGCCTCAGCCTCCCGAGTAACTGGGATTACAGGTAGGCATCAACACATACCGCTAATTTTTGTATTTTTAGTAGAGACAGGGTTTCGCCATGTTGGCCAGGCCAGTCTCGAACTCCTGACCTCAGATGATCCACTCACCTCGGCCTCCCAATTATATGTTTTTTTTACACTTACCATATTTTCAATGTTCATTCATGTTGTTGCATAAATCAGTACTTTATTCCTTTTTCTGGTTGAATAATATTCTATTGCATAGACATACCACATTTTGTTTATCTAAGCAGCAGTTAATGGGCTTTTGGGTTGTTTTCATCTCTTGACTATTATGAATAGTGCAGCTATAATTCACATACACATGTTTGCATAAAATATGTTTTCAATTCTTTTGGGTATATACCTAGGAGATGAATTTCTGGATCATATGGTAACTTCATGTTTACCTTTTTAAAGAATTATCAAACTGTTTTCTAAAGTGGCTACACTATTTTACATTCCCACCGGCAATGTGTGAGCTTACTATAAATTCTTTACACAGTGACTAGAGCTGTGGTATCCAAAACGGTGGCCACTAGCAACATATAGCTGTTAAACACTTGAAATGGGTATCATCCAAATAGAGATGTCTGTGAGTATAAAATAGACACCTGGTTTCCAAGACTGAGTGTGAAAAAAAGAACATAAAATATCTCACTAATTACAGTTGATATTAATTGCACACTGAAAAATAATATATTTTGATATATTAGGTTAAGCAAAATAGATTAGTTAAATAAATTTTATACTAGCAAACCAAATTCAGTGGCATATTAAAAGCCTTATACATCATGACCAAGTGGAATTTACTCCTGGAATGCTAGGATGATTCAAAATATAAAAATCAATATAATATACCATATTAACAGAATGAAGACAAAACACAAACACAATCACATCAATTGATGCAGAAAAATCATTCAACAAAATTCAACATTCTTTTATAATAAAAACACTCAGCAAACTGGAAATAAAAGGAAACTGCCTCAACATAGTAAAAGCCATCTACGAAAAACATACAGTGAACATTATATTCAGTGGCAAAAGACTGAAAACTATTCTTCCAAAATCAGGAACAAGACAAGGGTCTTTCTTTCACTTTCACCACTTCTATTCATATAGTACTAGAAGCTCTAGCCAGAGCAATTATGCCAAAAAAAAAAAAAAAAAAAAAAAAAAAAGGAATCCAAGTTGTAAAGAAAGAAGTAAAATTATCTCTGTCTGCAGATACATTGCCTTATAGGTAGAAAATCCTACAGAGTTCATAAAAATAAACTTAGAACTAAAAAGTCAATTCAGCAGTGTAGAAAAATATAAAGTCAACATACAAAATCTCTTTCATTTTCACATTCTAATAATGAATAATCTGAAAAGGAAATGACAAAAGCAAGTCAATTTACTATAGCACCAAAAAGAATAAAATGCTTAGGAATCAAGCTAACCAAGGACATGAAAGACTTGTACAATGAACACTATAAAACATTACTGAAAGAAATTATAACAGAAACACATCTCATCTTTATGGATTGGAAGACTTAATATTGTTAAAATTTCAGTGCTGCCCAAAGTGATCTACAAATTCAGTGCAATCCCTATCCAAATCTCAATGTTTTTTTGCAGAAATGGGAAAACCCATCACAAAATTCATATGGAATCTCAAGGGACCACAAGTAGCCAAAACAATCTTGGAGGAAAATAATAAAATAATAAAACTGGAGAACTTATGCTTCCTCATTTCAAAGCTTACCACAAAGCTACAGTAATCAAAACAGTGTGGTACTAGCATAAAGACAGACATGCGAACTAACGGAATAGAAGAGAACCCACAAATAAACCCAAATAATTTTTGACAAGGATGCCAAGACCATTCAATGGGGAAAGGAAATTGGATCGTCACATGCAAAAAATAAAATTGGGTACCTCACATAACATTACGTACAAAAATAAACTCAAAATGGACCACAGACTTAAGGGTAAGATCAAAAACTATAAAACTTTTAGAAGAAAATATTGGGCAAAAGCCTCATGACATTGGATTTGGCAGCGATTTCTTGGATATGACTCCAAATTCACTCCATAATATGAATTTCATCCTACAACCTAAATGTATGGCTCCACACATTCATGTACTACTCCAGGGATGTCAGAAAACCTTCCCAACATCATTCACATAGCAAGCACATTTGTAACTAAAAATTTTCATTAATCATTTAAACAAAAATTTTTATATTCCTCTTTTCTAGTTTTACTATGAGCTAGAACACAAAATTCAACCCAAGGAGTGCAAATCAAATTAAAAAGTGAAAAATTTTAATTCAGGAAAGGAGAATCAAGACTTGAAGAATAGACTGAATTATTATTTTATCCTATTGTTCATTGAATAGTCAAGTCGACAATACTTACTGTGTTTACGGAGTTTTATTGTTACTAGGGTTTTGGGAACTGAAAATGCATGCTATCTTAGAAATGATCTCACAAATACTGGCTGGATTCCCAGGTAGTCCACCAAAGTCATTTAACTCATAATGTAAGTAATCATGAATGACAGAAACTAATGCTGGAGAATAAATGTGTCTTTTAAATATGATACATATTTAAACATCTCTATAATCTAAAAATCCTTAAATGTAAATATAAAATACTGACAATCAAAAATTTTAAAACATAAAATTGATGAAACTGGTTGAGTGTGGCTGTAGATAGAGTGTGGGGGAGGTTCTGTTTGGAAATTTGACCACTTCCAGGAACCCTGGGGGCTGAAGGATGCCATTTCTTTCCTGTGCCAGATTTTGCCTCAAACTCAGAGGTTTTATTTCTTTGATGAAAGTGTCTCAGCTATCAACATGAGTCTCTTGTCCATCCAAACACTATATTAGGTGTGTCATTTTGTGTATTTTTACATCAAAAGGGAATTCATGCACTCTGTTTAAAAATGTTTGCATTTAGAAGATAATGGAATTTATTCAATCTCTAAAGCAAAATTTTTCACACTCTCTTTAATTCCTTTCAGTCTCAGGGTTTCTCCAGATATACACCCATGTTTTTTTCTTTGATTTTCAAGATCACTTTTTCATGTTATCAGAATCTATTGGCCTCAGCTTGAGGTCATATTGTACCTACATTGAGTCAGAGATCATATTACCGTTTCTCGTATCCTGCAGAACCTTCCAGTAGATAACTGAGTTCTTAGACTCCTTGTTCTTCACTCCATCAAGATCAAGCCTAAGCTAAAGGCTAATGAACTGGGCAAATGGTTGAGGTCCCCTCATCATGGTTGGCTAACAATCTAGGATGGACCATTAAGAGCACAATAGAGTTTTCTTTTTGTTTGGAGACAAGTGGCCCTGGGCATCATTCTAACTTCTCCTTACTGAGAGGTCTTAACAAATGGATGTCACCTCTCTGAGCCTCAGTGGTCTCATCTAAGAAAAGATCATAATATGCCACATAATGTATGTGAAATGTCATGAAAAGTTACAGGCATATGGATTTTGGATGATTATGATGGGTCAATGTAGGCTCATCAGTTGTAGCAAGTGTACCCTCTGGTAAGGGATATTGACAATGGAAGAAGGCTATGCACATGTTGGAGTGGTGGGTAATGGGATATATTTGTACCTTCCTTTCAATTTTGCTGTGAACATAAAACTACTCTTAAAAAATGCCTTAAAGCAAAAAGTTACAGGCACATAGAAGGTATTCAATAAATGCCAATTTTGCTCTCTTACCTTTTTTAAATCTCTACCATAGACACCCAGAAAATGGAGGACTCCAACACTCAAGTGAAAAATATTGCTGCAGTGAAGAGATCCTAAGGGTCCTGTTTCCCCAGGAGGATCAAGGTGCTCTTTTCCCTGTGCCAGCAGCAGGAGAAGAAAAAGTCTTGGGTGAAAGGTAAGAGTCAGTTCTGCTGTATGGGATTGTGCAGACTGTGCCCCAACACTAGGGTGGCTGCCAAGGGAGATGAATGGGAGCTAAAATTTGGTCTCAGCTCTGCTTGCCTCACCCAGTGTAGCTGGCAGTCTGGAGGAAAAGAAGCCTTTTTTTTTTTTCAAAATGATTTGCCCAGAAGAACACTTTCTGGCAATTTCTCTGTTTGAAGAGGGCATCCTTTTCAAGAAGAAAAACAGCAACATAACCAAGTGCTAAAGAGACTTCATGAGAATGTACCTCTATTATCAGTGATTGTTGGAGTTGTCTCCAACCCACAAGGAAAAGAATTTTCACTTCAGAGGGTAAGAAAGGATGGAATCAGTCCGGAATCTTCTATGGTATGGAATAAATAGTTCCTATAATAGGCATTTTTTATTTAATTTAATTTACTTAGGGATGGTATTAGTCCATTCTCACACTGCTATAAAAAACTACCCAAGGCTGGGTAATTTATAAAGGACAGAGGTTTAATTAACTCACAGTTCCACATAACTGGGGAGGCCTCAGGAAACTTACAATCATGGTGGAAGGGGAAGCAAAAGCATCCTTCTTCACATGGTGGCAGGTGAGAGAAACGCCAAGCTAAGGGAGAAAAGCCCCTTATAAAAACATCAGATCTTGTGAGAACTCACTCACAATCACGAGAACAGCAGCATGGGGGTAACTGACCCCAAGATTCAATTACCTACCACCGGGTCCCTCCCATGACACATGGGGACTATGGGAACTATAATTCAAGAGGAGATTTGAGTGGGGACACAGCCAAATCAGGGACTAAATTATCAAATATAATAATTATGTATTTGTTTATCAAAGTTATATTTTAAAGCCTGACTTTTCATAAATTAGATCCAAATATATAGAGGAAGCTCCCTACAACACTTATTAAATATAATTTAGAAAACTCAACCACTAAGCTTTTGATTTCGGTTACTGTATTTTTCAGTTCTAGAATTTGCATTTGGTTCTTTATATCTTGTAATTCATTGTTGAGACTCTATTTCTTTGCAATGTTTCAAGCATGTCCATAATTGCCAATTGAAACATTTTTTACATGGCTGCTCTAAAATTTTTGTCACGTAATTATTACATCTCTGTCATTTCAGTGTTGCATCTCTGCATTGTCTGTTTTCTTTCTGTGTGAGATCTTCCTGGTTCTTGATATGATAAGTACATTTCCTATTGAAACCTATGCATTTTCATATTACATTATGAGACTCTTGATTTTATTTAGGCTTCCTAGGTATGCTTTGTGTAGTTTTTCTTTTGTTGTTATTTGTTTGTTTGTTTTTTCTTGAGACGGAGTTTCGCTCTTGTTGCCCAGGCTGGAGTGCAATGGCGTGATCTCGGCTCACTGCAGCCTCTGCCTCCTGGGTTCAAGTTATTCTCCTGCCTCAGCTTCTTGAGTAGCTGCGATTACAGGCTTGTGCCCCTAAGCCTGGCTAATTTTTGTATTTTTAGTTGAGATGGCGTTTCTCCATGTTGGTCAGGCTGCTCTCGAACTCCCAACCTCAAGTGATCCGCCTGCCTCGGCCTCCCAAAGTGTGAGGCTTACAGGCTTGAGCCACTGTGCCTGGCCTGTAGTTTTGTTTTTAACACATCTTCTGTAGGGTAAAGTGGGAATACTGACTGCCAAGAAGAGGTTGAAAACAACCTTCTCACTTGGCTTTCATTGACACCCAAGGTGGAAAGAATTTCTTGTTACTGCCAATTAGACATAGGAGTTTCTGCCCCTACATGGTCTCTATTGACACAGTGGGCAGGAAAGTTCTCATTACCAACCAGCACCCCTACTTGGCATTCCCTGATGGGATCCTGGTGGATGCAAGAGCACCTTGTTACAACTTCATTGGTTTGGAAATCTGGGCTCACTACTCAGCCTCTGCAGGCTTGGATCAGAATGCACTCACAATTTTTTTTCTGTGGTGTTTGGCTGAATTGGAGAGGTTATTGTCTAAAAGTTTTCACTTTTCCTAGGCTACTTCTTTCTGAGTCTTTTGCCTGGAGAAATCATAATTTCTTTTCTGTTTTTTTATTTATTTGTAATGGTCTGCACTCATTATTGTCTCCAGGTGGCTGGCTTCTTCAGCTCCAAGTTTGGGATACACGAGGCACAGAGAACACCCAAGACCTCATTACTGTGTTGTTTCTCAAGTTCCAAGGTCTCTAGCCAGTCTGCCTTCTCATGTGCAGCTTTCAAAGTCTTCATATGATTATTGTATATATTATAACTACACTTTTTAGTTGCACTTAAAAAGAGAGATAAGAAAACACACACCTATACCCTCTTCCCAGAAAAGAAAGTCCCTCATTCAGAACACAATATTTGTAGGTGATCCTGCAAAGAACATTGTGCAGGCTAATAAATTTAATGTTAGACTTAAAACTGACTTTGCCATAATCTTTTGGGTATTTAAAAGACATCCTTAAGTTTAGAAAAACTTTCAGTAGGCTTTTTGGTTATTGTCAATATTGTGACAATATCTACCCTGAGAATACAGTGTTATAGAGTATGTTTTTGACTTATACTAATTACTCATAGATTCATTTTTATACTCAGTCAGTTTTGGCATTGACCAATGGTACCTTGCAATTGTAATCATTCTGTGCTTTTTCTTTCTTTTTCTCATCCTGATTCCATCTACTCATCTGGAACATATAAAAAATGTCCACAAAAGAATGATAGGACTTTCTTCCAGGCCAGTCTCTTTTCAGACAGTAGTCAGTGAAAACAGAACCAGATTGTTCAGTGTGGGAGGTGTGTGTGTGTGTTCATGTAAAGGGAAGTCAGTGTTTTTGGCACTCCACTCAAATGCGTAGCTACCTCAGTGGTCATTGTTTATGTTAATACAATGTACTCAAAGTTACCTAGACCTTAAAGCTGAAGTGTAGCTTTCAAACACTTTTTCTCTTGTCAAAACCCTTGGAACTTGATGAGTTAAAAAAAAAAAAAAAAAAAAAAAAAAGCAGGTGTTTCAAAGATTGTACCAAAATACTACAGGTTGAAGCACATTTGTTAATAATTATGATGAAAGAAAAGTTGGGTGATATGATTGCGCCACTGGGTTTCATATGAGCCATCTATGTTGGTGGTATGAATGGTGAATCTCAGAGTTTCTAGGACAAGATGTTATATATGTTTCCTCTACCAAACTGCAAGATCTTGGAAAGTAGGGACCATGTTGCATTCTTCAGGGATTGACCAATAGCAAATTGTCAATACGTCTGTTGAATGATTTAAAAAGTTCTCATCCTATAATCATTGATCTCTTAAGAAATTAAACCAGAAGAAAGGTCACTTCTACTGGTACAGACAGACATCTCTTTAAGAGAATTAAAGAGCATACTCAGAAAACACCTCCAGAGGACTTCCTCAGAAAGAGTCACTTTCTATTACTTCAACTTCCACAAAAGGAATGAGTCATAGAAATGAATTACAGGCCAGAATTAATTTTCCTTGAAAATGAAAGGGATGCATTTGATCAACTTAGGTGAGCATCAAGCCAGAATCCTTATTTAACTACTTTTTTCATTTGCTTTGTTTTTGAAACTGGACATTTTCCAGACCCACAGCTGCCCATCTACAGAAATGCATTCACATTTTCACATGGTTACGGATCCACTGATCCAGCCAATAGAAGCTGGTACGCTGTTTATGCTCAGGAAATGCCAAGTGCACTTTTGATCTTTACCAGAAAACCAAAGGCCGTTAGGGAGTTGGGCTGTGACTATAAAAACTGACCCCTGCCAAAGGTGGGAGGGTAGGGAAGGACAGATTATTCAGAACTTCTTGCTGCACTTAATTGCTCACACCTCTCCACCCCACTTCAGCTCCTTCTTCTCCCCAGAGTCTGTGTTGTTGGAGATGATGACAATGGTGTCAGTGTCTCTCAGAATGTACTTAATCGACAAAGGAGAAGCATCCATTGCCTCCTTCCCCAGGCTGTTAATCCCCTGGAAATTCTTTACAAAGTGATAACTATATGTGTATATGTCAGTTTTCTAGGGGGAGGCTCTTGTGGGCTTCATCGCAGTTTTTAAAAGGTTAGCAGTCTAGATAAATGTGTTGCACAATTAGCCTGCTAATGCAGAGATAAATGTGGTGATTATAAGGGATAGCAGTATGTTATCAACAGACTAGTCCATCTGTTTCCTTTTGGCAGATATTGAAAGTCTCCAATGATTGGAGGCCTAACTATTTATAGGTCTCCTTCTCCCATAATCTTGCTACCAGGTGAATATTACAATAAAAAGAAATCTGAGACAGAATTCTGCTATACATACAAACGTCTGTTAACAAGCAGACACTGAAAGTACAAAATAAGAATATGCCATCTGCCAAAAGAAAACAGCAGAAGGAGAAATTATTGAGAATCTAATTGGGCTGGGAGTGCTTGCAGGACTGTGCGACGGTCCTCAATATGTACACAGTGAATACACACACACACACACACACCCTTAGCCATCTACCATTTTAAAAGGGCCAAACCACTTCAATAGGACAATCTTCCTCCCTCCAATTTAGCCAATAAAATTTTATTTTCCAAATATCATTGAATAATGTGACTCTGAATCCCATGTAGTGCATATACATTGATAAGTTTTAAAAGTTAGAAGCAGGTTGAATATGGCAGAGATAAAGAAGAGAGTGATTATAAGTGACAGACATACAAAGTAGAAAAAAATTGTAAGTATAATAACTAGATTGAATTTACAAAACAGTTTAGGAAGAAAAATGCTTGTATTTTAATTGTTCAGTAGTGGGCAAAGTATGTATCAAAACAAAGCTAAGCAGGAGGCATGAGCACAACAGAGATGGGTATGTTTCAGAGCTGATGCTGTAAACAGTTTTATTACAGTGGATGGCTTTACAATTGGACAATGAGCTATAGGTGACCAGAATATGACACATTAAAGTATGTCACTTTGGCATAAGGATTATTTGAGCTGGAGATAAATGGGAATCTGCAGATGCAGAAAGAAGCCTTCCCAGGGCTTCCATTATCTGATCAAAGGCAGAAACTTCTGAAAAATGAAGATTTCCATGAATCTTCTCTCTAGGCAAAGTTTTATGGCCGTGAAGAAATGGAAAGTCAGCACAGAAATGAACCTGCACAAACAAATCTTATTTCATTAGTTTTCCCATCTATTTTTCTTTCACAGTTTGCTGTCTTTGAAAACCTAAAACCTTTTCCTTTCTCGTGTCCCTTCTTTAAGATTTATTGGTCTTTTATGAAGACACTATAAGAAGCCCGGTTTGTAACTACCCCTTTTCATTTTTATTTCTCCTGAGTGATGTATACTGCATGTTTTAATGAATGGCTCATCTCTTGTTAATCTGGTTTTTGTTAGTCTAATTTTACAGGTCCCCAAAAGTAACACCAGGAGGGTAGAAGGAAAAATAATTTTTTTGAACTACAAGAGGAGAAAAATTTCTCCTCTACACTCTTAGGGTTTCTGGCAAGGCCTAAGGAATCAAACTGACATAAGATGGATTAATGAGAAAAAAGCATACACATTTATTTTATGTGACATGGGAGCCCTCATAAAGAAGGGAAGACCCAAAAAAGAAGTTAAAGTTGAACACTTATATACTGAATTGGAAAAAGTGTAGTAAATTATGAAAATGTGACAAGACAAAGGGGCTTGGGTATGGCAATTAATAGTAGAAAAGTAACTAGAAAGATCAAAGTTAGTGTAACAAGGTTTGTTTGGATAGATTTTTCTCAGTTTCAAGTCCCCATCTCTAGTGATAAAAGTGTTACTTTCTTCCTGGTATAGGGAACACATCTCCTTT
Organism: Chlorocebus sabaeus; assembly: GCF_047675955.1. NCBI lineage: Eukaryota > Metazoa > Chordata > Mammalia > Primates > Cercopithecidae > Chlorocebus > Chlorocebus sabaeus. The sequence goes on from NC_132907.1 coordinate 37,285,821, forward strand.
GTGGTGATTCCACCTCTTTCCTTTGGGAAGAAAAAGAAAAGGTCAGAATGCCCTTCTTGCATCTGTTGTTTTCCAAGTAACTTTAGCTCAAAATAATTCTTATGTCAAAGTGGTTTTGTGTTTTTGTTTTTGTTTTGTTGTTGTTGTTGTTTGTTTTTTGTTTGTTTGTTTGTTTTTTGTTAGGGAATATTCTGCCACTCTTCATCCTCTATAGAGCTAATAAAGTATGGCTAGTATTATAATAGAATGAATGCAGGGGGAAAGAATTCAAAGTCCAGCCACCTGGGGCATAAGGATATATGGTTTTAAAATGCTGGAAGTAAAATACAGTAATGGATTCTTCACAGAGGTGCTTCTTATTTCCAGCGAGTGGAGGCTCACAGTCCAAAATATAGTGTCCCTATCAGCAATGGGCCTCCAAGAGAGCTGGAAAATAATAGGCCAGGCTTATGGTAAGAACACCAAGTTACTCTCTAGGGTGTTATCTCAATAGTGCAGCGTGCAGCAGTGTGATCCAAAACTCCTCCAGGCATTATGCCCATACATTATCCATGGGTCCAGACTGATTCGACTTTGTGTGTTACCCAGATTCTAGGCCAAACCTGAATTCCAAGGAAGGGGGAACTACGTGAGGGTCAAAGTCTGAGAGCCGGGATTGAAGACCCTCCTCAGAATTAAATTTCTTCCTGGACCTGCTGAACATCCTTAGCCTCTAAACCACCAGGGCTGTCTACATTTCCAACTTCTTGTACATTTATGATTGATGCATGTGTTTACCACAAAGTAGCTGTTAGTGTCATGCAGCATGAGAGCACAGAAACCATGGACTTAATAGTACAGCCTCGATTTTTTTATACTCATCTGGATTTGAGCAAGCACAATGGATCTGAAAACTTAATTAACTCTTCGTGTTTGCAACTTATTTAGCTTCTCTGTGAGCAATGGGAGAGTTATCAAATGTTCCTCTTTTTAATCTGTAGCCTTGGAAATACATAACTAGAGTTTGACCTCAAATTTTTCATAAAATATTCATAGCATTAAAAAATAATTAAATAGTCGGCACACAGAGGGAAAAATTAACATTTGTAGGATCTTTCCTTCAACTTATGGATTCAGTGGTAGAAAACTAGACAAGCGTATAGTCAATCCCATGTGATCATGTGTTTATGTATAGTTTAGGTAATTGTGTGTAAAAAATTAAGCGAATTAAAGGAGCACAATACTAAATGTGTAATCAATTAAAAGAAGAAAATTACTGTTCCAAGAACACATACTTCCTTAGAAAATATTACAAAGGTTTTTATTTTATAAACAAGTTAACAGTGTTGTAACAATAAAGATCCTGAAACAAACTCAAACTTCAAAATTTATTAGAAATATATCTTTCGTATTCAACTGGAGAAGAATGTTTTAATTATAAGATAATATAATACAGCCATGATCAATTTATTATCACTCACTAGCTCTTTTCTTTTCCAACATTCTGAATTTTTAAATTTATAAATATTTTAAGAGCAAAGTAATACATCTGTTTCTCATTTATTTACATTTTATTTGTTGTGATGTTTAATATGAGCTATTATAATTTCCAGAAGCTCTTAAACTTTTATGGAGGACATTATGGTTTCCTTTTTCCTTTTGAATAAGGGTGGGGTGCTTTACCAAGGGAAAAAACAATTCAAATCTCCAAAGTTTCTAGTTTAATTTGAAATTCAAACTCAAAAACTTCAAGCAGGTTTTGAAAGTTGGCATAATGCATCCTTCCAGCATTATACTTAAGAACCTCAAAATGTCTTATTTTCCAGGCCATGGTTACATTTTGGCAGGATTCTTTTTAATGTGAAGATGTATGTTTCATTGAACCCTATGATTTTATTATACAATGGCAATCTTTCTCAAATTAAGTTTGAAAACTCAAATAGAAACTCAGAGCCAAGTTTTTGAAAAGAAATTCTTGAACCAGTCCAGAGATGAATTAACTTTCTTTGCAACAGTCTAACTGTAACTTATTTTCAGTACTTTAATCAATATAAAATGGATTCAGCAACTCTAATGTGAAAAAAAAAGAAATGTATTGCTTGTTTCCAATTCAAGCAATGCAGACTAGCTCCTGGGATTATAAGCAAAGGCAAACACATAATCAAATGCTTTACTGATTTCATACGCTGATTGCTTTTTCCACTAGTCTTTATTCCCCCTTAGCCACCAAATGATTTTGATGAGTTATAGGACATTGTTTAATATTTCCTAATAATCTTTTAAATTAATCTATTGCTTGCACATTAGCTGCCCATGAAAAGTCTGAAGAATTAATAGGCAAATGAATATTAATCTTTTGAAAGTAAGTAGGTGTGCCCTCAAAAGTAGAATATGCTGCATCACATTCAGATCTCTGCTCAAATTTCCTCTCTTTTAACAAAAATTATTTAATTTCATTAAAATAATATAACGATTCATGAACATGCCTTGTCTCCTTTCAAAGGGATACATCTCTTATGTAGAGTCCACCTAGAGTCTGAAAAGCTTTGAGGCTGAGGGGATGGCAGAGCTGTAACAACAAAGTTATAGCAAAGTCAATTGGTGAGAAAGGTGACTTGAGTAATGGTGCTAATGACTCAACTGGTGCAAGGCTGGAAGAGAGGTGAATGGAGGTTGGGAAGATACAAGGACTTAAGAGCTAATACTTAAGAATGTTTGTTCTGTGCCTGGCATTGTTCTAGAATTTTATATGTATTAATTGATATAATCTTCAAAACAATCTTATGATGTTACTGTTTTTACCCTCTTCTTTCATATAAATAAGCCAAAGCAACACAAGGTTGCAGGTCCAAGCTCATGCAACCTGTCCACAGTGGAGCTTGGGTAAAAATCTTGGCGATCTGGTTCAAGAGTCTGCACACCTACCTAGCACACCATGCTGCATTTCATGGCTTCAAAAGAAATATTTAAGGATGAAGGAGTTAGCTTTTCTAAATATAATGAATTTGATTTTTCAAATGCCTAGGAGAAAAACAGAAGGCAGAGAAAGCTTCCTGTGACCCCATCTTAATGTGTTCTTTCAACACAAATTATTATCATCCTCTTACAAATGGACAAACTGAGGGATAGAAAGTTTATCTAGCCAGTCAAAACCTAAGTAAAAATTGAAGTTTCAATGTTGGATATCATTTAAGCAGTCCAAAAAACTTAAGAAACACAGTCAGGTTTTGCAAACAATACAGTATTTCCACATAGTAGCAGCAAGATGATAAAGAAAGCTTTACAACAAAAGTGACATAAAATAAAAACTCCCCAACAGATGCCTGTGAGAATAGTGACTGCAATTCCCAATCAACACAACTACTTAAGAAACGAAGTCATTGAAACAACTATGTTTGTGTATTGTAGGAAATAACGGAGTTGACTTTTTGTTTTTAGTTTTGCTGCTATTTTAGTGTAATGAAGAATGATCTGAATTCAGGGGAAATGCCATGAGAACTTCCATGAAGGTCCAGATGTAGTTTCCATCTTGAGGATGGAAGGTAATTCCTCTTCCAGGGGTGGAGTTGCTTCTGTCTGTTCTCTTATCTGTCTCCCTCCTATCTCTGTGAAGGGAGCCAGAAGGAACTAAACTGCGCCCTGAGGCACCACTGCTTGCCTTATCTGAAGTAAGCTTGTTTAGTTGCGTTTCTAGAAATATTCTGATCATATTTTGTGTTGTTTTTGGCTCCATGAAAACAGAGAATATATGTTTGCTTTAAAGAAATGTCCCAGCATAGACCTCTAGGTACAACTTCAGGGCCCAAAGGGAGCATATGGTTGTCAAATGCTAATGATTTGGCACCTTGGAATGAAAACAATCCCCACCCACGTTTTCTGTTTGTGGTTGCAGCCAGCACCGCCACTCCCACTTCCCCAAGGGAACACCTTCAAAGGTGATAACTTGCTTTCTCATGCCTCACACTTACTTTCCTGAAGTGAAGTATACTATGAGAGGTCTCTCTCATACTCTCTTCCTCATCTTATGATCAAATGGCAATGAGACCTCAGAAAGTGGTCAGGATCAAATGAGTTCACCAGTTTAAAGCATCTAACGTAGGAACTGGCACAGATAAAGTGCCAATCCAAGAAAGTACCTCCACACCGCACTTTTTCTTCACCAGCACCTGACCTGGGGTTAATGTGAGGAAACATCAGTTCGCCAAAATAGCCCAGATTCCTGCTGTGGTTTTAACACAGACAACTCATTTATTTATTTTTCATTTAGTTAAATAGAAATTACTAGCTAACACATCAAATTAGTTATTGAGGTCCCAGGAAAAAGTGTTACATTGATGTGATGTAACTTACAAATGAGGTTTCTGGATCCTGTTAATTCTCGCCTCCATGGTGACACAAAAATAATTGAGTAATAATTTTATATTTGTTTCTTAGTAAGGTAATTAAACATAGGCACAGAAAGGAATTATGCATATGTGCATGGTCTTCATGCGTACTGTTAAAGCACAAAAAATCTTTTTCAGCTTCCAATATTCACTGCAATGTTTCTTCTCCAGCCATGCTTTCAGTTATTTGGGGTGTGACGAGGATGAATGTGTATGCATTGGGTGTGTGGGGAAGGAGAGGGATGGGAGAACCGGGATACAGAGGCTTTATACATGATAAACTTGGGCAGACAGGCAAAAACGAGGAGAGCTAGTCACTGCAGGTGAAAGAAGCCCTTGGAGGCTCCTCTTGAAAACTATCTTCCCGCTACATATAATCAAGTGGAGACTTGAGGGGTTTTTTTCCCAAGCTTCTCTATTAAAATGCAAAAGACACTTCTGGTTTTTTACTTTAACACAGACATGTCTAAATGAAATCTTTTCCAGCCCCCTCATTTTACTTGTGAGGAAACCAAGGCCTTGAGAGACGGAATGACTTGCCCATGCCATACAGCTGGTTAGTGGGAGGAGGCTGAACTAGAACATAGTTCCCCTAATAGCCAGTCTGGTGCTTTGTCCTGACTTCCACGTGGCATGGTTAGTCTGACTGAGTTACAGGAATAACAAGATTGTGGCTTCAGAATGTAAAGTTGGGCATGCTGAAATGGTAGCAAGTATTTCACAAATGGTGGCATGCAATACAATTATACACTGCTCTGTTCAAGGCCGCCAAGGACCTCCATGTTGCTAAATCTAACGGACAGTTCTCTGTCTTTATCTTAATAGAACTTTGAGCCACTCTTGAACTAGCTGGTCACTGACTCCTTCGTCTTAATTCCGGCACACCACACTCTCTGATCTAACCTGGCTCCCTGCTCCTTCTCAGTCTCTTTTGCTAACTTCCTTGCTGCTTCCTGGGCTCTAAATAGTAGACTTTTCAAAGCTTTGTCTTCCAATGTTCTCTCATGTCTGTCTATACTCATGTTGTAGGTGATCTCATTCAGTCCCATCAGCATCTGTATATTGATAACTTTTGAATCTATGCCTCTCCCTTAAATTCAAGATGCATGGGTAACTGTTTATTTGACATCTCCACTTAGATATCTATTTGGCACATCAGAGTTAAATATTCAAAACTGAACTCTTCTTCTTCAGTGACCTACATAGGAAATGGCACGAGATTTACTCAGTAGCTCATATAAAAAACCTTGATGGCCATTAGTACTACTAACGGTCTCTACCAACCCCCACCAACACCCCAAATATCCTGACACTGTCAATGTCTTTCAACTCCTCCACTATCATCAAAATAAGCTAAATCACCTTCATTTCCCCCTTGGAATGGAACAATTTCATTGTTTTTGTCTTCCTATTTCTCTTGCCCACCACATTTTATTCTTCACACAGCAAATGATTCTTAAAAACTCAACTCAGATCATTTCACTTCTCTGCTCAGAACTAAGCTCTCTCACAGTTTTCTATTAATCCTAGGGAAAACAAAAACACAATTCTTACCATAGACCACAAGGCCCCACATTATTCAGACCTTGGCTGCCTCTCTGACCTCATGACTGCCAACATACTCCTTACCCATGGAGATGCAACAATGTTGACAGTTTTATTACCCCTCAGATATGCCAGACGTATTCATGACTCAACTTGATATGAAACTGCATTGTTAAAAATAGAATGATAGTTCAAATAGGTTGATAAAAATTCAAAATCAAGATAAGGGTTCACCCTCATAATTAAGTGTTAAAGTTAACAGATCTTAAGAAAGATATACACAGTCTTAAAAACATAATGAAACAAGTTAAAAATTTGACATCAATATAACTGATGATTAATTGGATGTGAGGGATAAAGGAAAGAAGGAATCAGTGGTGATCCTCATGGTCATCTGGGAGGGTGGTCAAGTTCAATTTACCTACTTGGGACCAACTAGGCTTTATAGGAGCTAATAGTACCCTCAGTGTAAGGAGTAATAAATTACTGCACAAAAGCATAAGTTCTTCAAAAATGAGTAATCTACTTACAAATAGATCAGCAATTTTCAACAGTAAGACCTCAAGGTGTCTTCATTTAAGTTAGGATATATCGATTTTTAAATAGGATTATTTAAAAACTTGAAAAATTGCTTTTAATTTTGTTGAACCTAATTAAGCTAGATTGAATTGTTAACAGCAATTAGAATAACAAAGGTAGGGAGATTTTGCCTCAGTTTTATCTATTAAACAGATGCAGTTGGCGTTATACTGTTGATTTCTGGCAATTGAAAGAAGATTCTGACCAGATTATCTACTTTTTGTCATTGATTGAGGTTGGACGGGGCAGTGGGGGGGATTTGGCGGTACTTGAATGTGCCACTTTCCTATTCTGGGCCATGAGTATGATTCAGCAATTACTGAAAAACAAATATTTATTAAAGTCCAGAGCTGTCATTTGGAGACTTTTAAAATGTATTTATAGCCTAGTGTGCTTTCACTTTAATAGACAGTGACAATTTGCTCTCACAGTTAGGAAATAAGAACAACAGACAAAAATGTCACTCCTATAGTTGGAAGGGTTTTCATCCAAAAGACTTAGCTGGTTAATTGGAAAGAGAGACACTAGACTATTGTCTTAATTCTCATCTTGGCTTGAGGAAGTGATGAGAGAAGACAAATTTGGGCTGGAAAGTCTTTCTGTGCCCTCTTTTAGCCATTCCCTAAAACTTCTTTCACCATTGTAATTTCTTTCATTCTCTGCCCACATCAGTGTCAAAATGATTGCCTCTTTTCAGGAAATCTGTCAACTTGGTATTATCAACCTTTTAAATTTTAGCCTTACAAATAGAAATAAAGTGGTTTCTCATTATATTTACTTATTTAATAAACTGTTTTTAATTTTATAGAAAAAATACAAAAGTAGTACAGAGTATTCCCTTATACCCCATATCAAGTTTCTCTTACTATTAACATCTTGCACTGATAAGGTACATTCTTTGCAATTAATGCAACAATGATGATACATTACTGTTACACAGTTCATACTTCATTAAAATATTTTTGGCTTTTACCTAATGTCCTTTACTTGTTCCAATATTCTCGTTAAGGATTCTGTACTACATTTAGTCATCATGACAGTTCTTATTTTTGATGACTTTGGAAGTTTTAAGGAGTACTGGTCAGGTGTTTTGTAGAATTCCTCTCAACTGGGAGAGGAAGACCACAGAGTCATCCCTTGCATCAGGGATACATATTATCAGCATGACTTACCACTCTTGACATAAAATTTGATCACTTGACTGAGGCAGTGTTTTTCAGTATCCTGTATAAAGTTACTCTTTTTATGCCTCTTCCTATACTGAATTATACTTTTTGGAAGGAAGTTACTGTGTGTAGCCCATATTTATATTCAAGGAATGGAGAGTTATGCTGTACCATGAGTGGGGAGTATCTACATAAATTATTTGGAATTCTTCTATATAGATTTGTTTTTTCTTTCTATTTATTTACCAATTCATTTATAAGAGTATGAACTCATGGATGTTCATTTTATACTCTAAGTTATTCTCCAATGCTTCTGTAGCTCTTTTCTTCTCAGATCAGATTGTTCCAGTTTTGGATGTTAGGAGCTATTTCAGTTGTGCTCCTATGTCCTTTTGTCATGCCCCCATCATATTGTTTATGTGTGTGTTTATGTGTGTGTGTGCATGTGTGTGCACATGAGCATGCAGTGAACGCTTCCTTACTTTTTGGCACAATAAGATGTGCCTTCTTGCACAGAGAAATATAATCCTGTTTCAGTCCTAGAATTAGCCCTTTCTCCAAAAAGTCCTAGTTCCTTTTATTGGAGAAGTTATCAGAAACCAAGATCTGGCACTGGGTTTGCCGGTTGCTACTGGGTGTTGTTGCTTCTAGGCTCTTTCAAGTGACAGAGCAAGGAATCCTTGTGTATAGAAACACATATAAATATTCAGCATGAATGTATCTATATCTCTATTAAGCTAAATTAAATATAGATATGATTGGTATCTATAAGTTAAAGTTCACACAGATGTCTCTGATTCCAGTCCATTAATACATGGACTGTTCTAGACTCATCCCCTTGTTTATTTGTAACTTCCTAATCCTACAGTGATGAATCTGACTTCCATCAGGAACCATCCATTTACTTAATTATGCACTTCCAATATACATATATAGCAGTTTCAGAATTTTTAATTCATGCTCCCATGAAAAATAACTTTATTAAACAGGTATAGATTTTTGCCTCTAGTCTTGCAGATTTCTCCCATTTCAAACTTCTTAGGTCAACACATTTTTCCCCTACCTTTCACTAAGGTTGTTTGATACATGTATAACATACATAAGTACTTTTAAAAAATATTCTGCATTCCATCCTAGGTTCCCTTAACCACCTAATTTTTTTAGTTTCCCAATACATTAAGATTCACTCTTTGTATTATAAAGTTCTATGCGTGTTGATATATACATAGTGTCATAAATCTGCCAGTATGATATCTTACAGATTCGCTTTACTGCCCCCAACTTAGTGGCTTAATACAACACAGATATATTGTATTATAGTTCTGCCGGTCAGAAGTCTAAGTTGCGTCTCATTGGATAAACATTAAGAAGTCAGCAGGGCTATTTTCCTTCTGGAGTCTCTAGGGGAGAATCAATTTTCTTACCTTTCCCCGCTTCTAAAGACTGCTCATATTCCTAAGCTCAGGGACCCCTTCTTCCATCTTCAAGGCCAGAAATGTCATGTGCAGTCTTCCTCAGGCTGCATCTCTCTGGGTCTCCCTCTCTTACCAACTTCCACTATGAATGTTTATTACACTGGGGCCCACCCAGATAATACAGTATAATATCCTTTGCTAATCACTAATCATGCCATATGATTAGGAACTTAGCATGCCATCTGTAACTGTAATTGCCACTTGCTGTATAGCCTAACATATCCACTGGTTCTGGGAATTAGCACATGGACATTTTTAGAGGCCATTGTTTTACCTACCACTGCATTTAATTGTTGCAGTACCACTTCATTTAATTGTTGCATTTAATTGTTGCAGTATTGTTGTTGATAAGGATGTCTTTTCTTCATTGAATTGCTTTTGTCAAAAAGCAGTTTGTGCCATTGTCAAAAAGAGTTTACTGTGTTTGCATAGACCCACTGTGGTTTTTATTTACATTTTCCTGAAACCTATAATGTTAAAGCATTTTTTCATATACGATTCTGATAACTTTATCAGAATCCCTATTTCTTTTGTGGGAAGTTTTTTTCTCATTTTTCCCCTTATTGTTGCTTCTCTTTTTCTTAAGAAATTTAAATAAGTTTTGTGTAAGCTATGAGGGAGAGGTCAAAGCTTATTGTTTAATACAAATACCTGGTTGCTCCAACACCAGGTATAGAAAGACTTCCCTTTCTTCATTAGCTCCTTTCTTGAAAAGCGAGTAATTGTATATGCCATATTCTCTATTCTGCTCCATTGGTCAACTTCTCTGTTCTTATGCCAGTATCAGATCATCCTTAATTATTGAAGATTAAAGTAGATCTCAAAATCTGGTAGCATGATCCTCCAATTTTGTTCCTCTTCAAATGTGCCTTGGCTGGCATGTGTCTTCTGCATTTTTGTACATACTTTGGAATAAACTTCATAATTTTTACTAAAGCTTTTTCAGATTTTGACTGATAGGGAACATTGTTCTTTGAACACTGGTATCAGCAATTTATTATCACCTCCAATAGTTAAAAGCCATGTAGTTACAGAAATTGAAGTCTTTCTGTACAATTGATGATAACCAACTATTTTCTTTTGACCTGTAATGACAGATGGGAGGACACAGAGATGATCATTGCCAAATAAGCAAGAGTGAGGATGAAGAAAACAAAGAAAAGTTAATATGTACTAGGTTACATAGAACGTTCAAAATAGTCTTTTAAGAGACCCACGTCTTCAAAAAACTCATGATAAATAATAAATTACAACAAATATTTCTTCACATATACATGGGTGTGTGGAGGGTGTGTGTATGTGTGTGTGCTATGGTTTGAATGTTTTTGTCCCCTTAAAAATTCATGTGTTTGAAATTTAACCTCTAATATTCAGTGCTGGGGCGTGGGCCCTTGGGTGTTTAGGTCACGAGGGCTGTGTTCTTATGAATGTATTAGTGCTGTTATTAAAAGGGTTTGCAGGTGTAGACTGGCTCTCTCTTGCTGTCCTACCACATGCAGACATAATAAGAAGATGTCACCAGATGCTGGCATCTTGATCTTGAACTTTTTAGCTTTCAGGACTATAAGAAATACATTTATGTTCTTTATAAATTACTCAGTCTCAGATATTCTGCAGCACAAGACGAACAAAGGCCACATAGCTTCTAAAAATATTGATTTGTTTTTATTACCATGTACTCTAAATTTTTAGAGGTGGAAACATTATGCCAAAGGAGATTATATAATTGTCACAGAAAATAAGTTAAAAAACAAAATAGTTTCTATGGTTTAATAAATTATTGCAGTGAAATCTAGTTTATTCTCCATTATGTCAAATTACACTGACATTCCTTTATATTTGCAGAAGAATGATAATTTAAGAATATAACACTGATCCTAAGAGACTAAATAATTCTTTCATGTATATATTCATTTGTTCAACATTTATTAAATGTCTCCTAAGGGTCAGGTGCTTCACTTGGTTGGTTTTTTTTTCCTAAGAAATTGGACATCAGAGAAATATTGTTGTCATAAGTATATTTGAATTTATTTTCCTTGAAAATTGATAATCTATGTATGCTGTTTATAACAACTCTCTATTACCCTGATTTCTCTAAACTCCCTGGATCAGTTTACACACTAGAACAATCTTTCTCTCTTTGGGATGAAAGGAGGACTTGTTAGAAATTTGTAGAGGTTTTGACTCTACACTTTTAGAAGGTAAGAGTTGAAAGTGATGGCAGAAAAAAATAATCCCTGTCTATTTTCTGGTTGTGGCATAATTCCAATTCAGAAGGCTAGTCCTGAAAGCAATCATGGAAGCAAATGTGATTCTTAAACTTTTATATGCCTGAGCATCACCAGGAGATTTTTCTTAAAAAGCCCATTCTTTGTCCCACTATCAGAAATTCTGACTCATAAGACTGGAGTGGGACCTGAGAATTTGCATCTTTAGTAAACACTGCTTATGATTCTTTTCCTCAAATTATAAACATTATTGAGTATTGACTGTGACCAAGACAAGAAAGGAATTGAGCTTGGTCTGTAGGATAATGTTCCTCTTGTTATGGAGCTTACTTCTAGGGGAAGAGATAGGACAGAGGAAAAAGGGGCATAATATTCACTGACACCCCAAACTGCACTAGTGGCCTACGTGTTTGATATTCTCATACACTAAGTGCTCCTAAGAAATAGTCAGCATGCAGGGATTCCTAGGACTAAGGGGCTGGGGCAGGCAGTGGCCACACTCACAGGGAAGCGAGCTCGGTAGGTCAGAGAGATTCAGAGAGTATTTTCTGTGGGAGGTGGGGCTGGAGGGGCTTCAGAAGAATTGTGGGCGCTGCAGGAGCATCACAGAAATACTGTAACAGGCCATCAAGTCAAATTTGACAGCACGATTCTATGTCCCTTCCCTTTTCCCATCACGTCCTTTCGCAGCAGTAGACCACCCAAAAACAACCTGCTGTATCCCATCACTTGTGGTGATATTTAAAGTAGTTTAAGAAATTTTGCTCTAAGTTTTGAGTCAGTAGGCAAGGGAAGTGCTTTGCTCAGGCTTACCAAGTTGCTTGTCTTGTAACCTTTCTAAGGTCTTTTTTTTTTTTTTTTTTTTTTTTTTTTTGGCTTTTCATTTGTTTTTTGTTCTAAGGGAGGAATCATAGGAAATGTTGCCGTTTTATGTCATTGGAGCCTCCAATTTAGAAACAGAATGCAAAATAGGGGAAGCGATGGGGTGTATTTAGAAGAACATAAATGGCCAGTGTTCTTGCAAGCAGAAGCAGTCTTGGCCTTAGTGACATAGAACAATGAGAATGCTTTCTACTTAATATGGCTCTTGCTTGCAGAGAGACAACATGTGCTCTTGAAAATATTCCACCAACTATGAATTTCAACAATTCATAATAGGTTTATGAAATAGCCAAGCAAAGTGGAAAGCACAAAAAGTAGTAAAAATTTCTTTGACTAAATTAGTTACATCACTCTTACTTAGCCTGTAAATTTGCTCTCAGGTAAGTGCATTTGTCCTAGCAGTTTATATTGAATAATAATAAATGACAGGCACCCACAGAATACCATTAATTCCAACTTATTTCAGGAAAACCATAATTCAGCATCCTCTAGATTAACAGGAGATTACATTTCAGCTGTGCTTGGAAAGACCACACAACAACATTTTGGGGGCTGCATAGCAAGACAAAAATGTGATCCAAGTGAAATTACCAGTATATTTTAAGATGCCCAAATCTAATCAACACATTGGAATTTTACCAAGGTTGTTAACTTTCCTGGTTATTCAATAACCCAGACACTTGCCATATTTTTTTCTTATGTAAACACTAGTGAAGGACAGTTTTATGACTTTCTAGTTTCAAAACAAAATGCAATTTTTTAAGGTATTAGCAAGAGGTTAAGCTCGATGAGTTGGGATAACTCCCAATTCCTCGTACCCTCACTTGCTCAAATCTAAGGTCTACAAGCAAGAAGTTTTTCTTCTGAAATCTTTTCAACACAGTGTGACAGTCATGAACAAAACTGCAGTCATATAAGAAGTTAATTAAGATGAGAAGTAGGCTGAGAGCTTCCTGTCACATTTCCCTGTGCTCTTCGTAGATCTCAGATGACACCGAGAAGCATGAAGCTGTTCTGCCCATTCCTGCCCACCCTGAGATTTTAGGTTAAATTTTACATACTATGCAGTACAGAGTGCAGCAATCTTACAGAAATGCAGAATTATTTTAGGCATTCTAGGTGATTTTAGACCTATAATACATCTGTAACTCAAACCTTCCATGGAACTCACTTTTCTCTGAGGTCAAGTCTGGTAATGTCCTACATGCTTAGTAACACGGTTCTGAAACAGAATTCTTCCGAGGTGCTTCCCACCACAGAATTGATGTCACAATGATTGTAGATATGACAATTTGTAATCTCACTTCATTTATCTGCCAGGGAAAAAAATAGTAAATACAACATCCCTCAAAATCTGATATTCTATTTTATGTTGCACATACAAACTTTAGGGAGAAAATTCTAAACCTTTTAACTGTCTTTAATTATTTTGTTGTAGGGAGAAGAATTCAGCTCTACCTGGAATAGTTTAGATCAGATAACTTTTAAAAGTTATGTTTTTATAGGGGCACTGGATCTTTCTCTGAGTTTAAACTCCACCTCCACTCCTGAGTGACTTGTACATGAGGTAGAGATTTCTTCATATATAGAAGCTGAAGAACTGATTTTTCTACTGCTGTAAAAATATTTTTTTGCCATACACTAGTTTAAAAGAAGCAGCACTTCATTTCCAAATAAAACTGTGAATACTAACACTTACTAGATAAGATTAACTTGTTCAATCCTTACAGAGGCCATTTCTATATAATAAACAACTGAAAAATTACCTTTAAAAAATACCACTTACAGTAGCATCAGAAATACCAAATACTTAGGAATCAATTTAATGAAAGGTTATTGATTTTATAATGCCATATTAGTTATAATACCAGTATATATAGATATTGCCTATATTAGAAAAAAGGCATTTAAAATGATAAATATCTCTAAATACCACTTTAGCTACATCCCAGCACTTACGAAATGCTGTGTTTTCATAATTCAATTGAAAATATTTTAAACTTTTCCCTGTGATTTTTCTCTTTGACCAATGGGTTATTAAGAAATATGCTATTTAATTTCTAAATTTATTAAATATTTTATTATTATAGCTTTTCAGTTTAAATTTGTTGTGATTAGAGAACATATGATGTAACATTTTAGCCTGTCGTATTTGTAAAGATTTATTTTAGTCCCAGCATATAGTTTAACTTGGTAAATTTTCCACATGTAGTTGATAAAAAATACGTGTATACACTCACAAGTTGGGTATAGTACTCTATAAATATCAGTTAGGTCAAATTGGTTGATGGTATTCAAATTTTGTCTGTTATTACTAATTGTTTGGTCTACTTTTCTATTAATTAAAGAAACAGAGGTTTTAAAATATCTAGCTATAACTGGATTTTTCTGTGTTTCCTTTATTTCTCTAAGTTTTGATTTATATAGATTAAAGCTCTATTTTTAGGTACATACATATTTGCAATTGCTATACTTCAATAAATTGCCCTTTTCATTAAACTATTCCACTTTATCGCTGGTAAAACTGCTTGTCTTGATGTCCAATTAGACTGCTACTAATAGGACCACTCTGTGCTATTGTGCTTAATATTTGCATGGAACAAATGTCTGTTTTTTAAGGTTTAGTCAGTTCCGTTAATACTATCCTTCTAGAGAATGACTACTCTTGCATTTTTATTCCTCTTGAAAATTTATGCTTGTAATTGTAATTATTAATATGGTTGGATTTAAGTATACCATTCAGCTATTTGTTTTCCCTATTTTTAAATCTGTTTTTATTGGTTCATTGTTATTCTTCTTTTACTTCTTTTCTTCTCTTCATTTTTTCCCTATATTATTTCTTTCAGTCTGAAGAACTTCCTTTAACATTTCTTTTAGTAAAAATCTGCTGGAAGTAAATCATCTTAAGTTTTTTTCTGCATATGTATGTATTGGACCTTAATTTTCAGAAGTAGTTTAATGGATATTTAATTCAGGGTAGACAACTTTTATTTTGGAGGGGGAGACACTTTAAAGATGTTACATTGACTCTTGGCCTCCGTAGCTATTCTATTTCGATATCTATGTATCTCTGTATCTATCTATCATCTTTTTTATTCTAGCTGCTTTTAATATATTCTCTTTATTCATTATTTTTGACAATTTGGTTAAGATGTACCTATTTGTTGATTTCTTTCTTCTTATTCTGCTTGGGATTTGCCATAACAATTAAGGAAGTTGGGAGTATTTCTTTTCTGCCCCATTTGCTTCTTTCTTGCAATTTAGCTGCTGGTATGTTTAATTACACTAAGTCTTGTCCACTTTTTATTTTTTTAAAATCTTCAAATTAAGGACTTGCTCTTTATTTGCTTTAAAGTTTACTGATTTACTCTTTTGCCATTTTCAATCTGCTTTTAAGCTCAACTTGTAAATTTTTTAAATTTTCAATGTTTGTATTTCTCAGTTTTAGAATGTCTCTTTGATTTTTGTAGTTCATTTTTTCTTTTCTGATGGGATTCCCTATCTGTTCCCCTACTGTATTCATGTCTTCCTTTATGTCCTTGAAAGCTTCCATAATAAATGTTTTAAAATTTTTTATTGTCAAATTCTAACATTTAAGTGAGTTCCACTGACTGCTTTTTTAAAATTCTGTTTTATTATGACTGTAAGCTGAACATGTGAATGATACACTTCATGGAGTCATTTTATGTCATCCTTATTTGAAAAGTGGTTTATTTTTGTCCTGGCAAGCAATTAAATTATTGGCAGGTTTGATCCACTCTGGCTTCGTTTTTATGTATTTATTTTTTAGGAAAGTTCTGTTTTGTTTTTCCCTCCTTTATTTTTAGTACATGCCCCTTCCTCCATGGACTGTTTCTCACTTACTAGGTGTGACCTTTCTGGGGTTTAAACTGAATGCTCTAGTGTCTCAGTGAAGTTTGTCAGTTTTGGCTGTGTTGCAATTCCCAGAATTGTACAACTTACTGAATCTCCATTAAGCTCAGAGCCCTAAAGCAACCACCTCTGCTAGACTTCAAAGAGTCTTACCCAGTACACGCACAGCCCATCCAAAGACCTTGCATCTGTCAAAATTCTCCAGAGAATCAGAACTAATAGATTATACATCTAGACCTAGATTTGTTTTAATGAATTGGCTTATATGATAATGGGACCAGCCAGTCCAAAATCTGTAGGATAGGCTTACAGGCTAGAAAGAAAAAATTTCTATGTTCCAGTGTTGAAGCAGAAATCCCTCTTCTCCAGGAAATTTCAAATTTTAGTCTTGAATCCATCAACGGATTGGATGAGGCACCTACACCAATGAGTGTAATTTTCCAAGTCAAATGATTGTATCAACCCAACTTTAGGGTACTCACTCTGCACATCCTACTCATGTCCAGTATCTGTTGGGAAAAGACTTTTGGGTTTCCCTTCCATACAAGTTCCCCATCTCCAGTATCCTGACCCTCAATTTCCTGCCACTTTGGCAGTCACACTCTCCAATACTTGCCTTCTCACCTGGGTGAGACCTCTGTGGTCTGCTTGGTCATCAGCCCCCAGCACCATGGTTGGAACGTGCCCTAGGCAGGCAATTGGAGTAAATGTGGGGATAATCTCTACTTTTCCATTCTCAGGAATTACAGACCTCTTCTGTATTTCTCAATGCCTAAAACCAGTTGGGTCATATATTGTGTCCCGGTTTATGATTGTTTATCATGAAAGGTCAAGTCCTACACCAATTACTATGTAATGGTTAGAAGCTGAACTTGAGAACTGTGTAACTAGTTCTTAGTTATCTATGTCAACTGTTCTAAACCCTTTGAAATGAAGCATAAATTACACCTTAGTGGTTCTCTGTTGCATATATTTTAATTGAAACAAAATTAGTAAAAAATCAACATTTTATTTTAAGATTCCCCTTCCTATCTGATATTTTCAGTTCATTGAAAAGTGCCAATTGGTTTGGAGACATTGGCTGCTGCTATACTCTAACTCTCCCAATATAGCATAAATGCAATCCAATTGCTGAAAGTTTGAATGTTATTTAATATTACAGGTATTTATGGAAATGGTTATAGAAATAATGAATTTGAAAAATAATCAGTAACAAATATTTATACGGCACAAAACATTGTATTAGCAGCTCTGGATAATGCTGTGTCTTCAAGAAGTTTACATTGTAATGGGAGAGCCAGAAAATTAACTGTTCTATGTGCTATCCT
Organism: Chlorocebus sabaeus; assembly: GCF_047675955.1. Classification (NCBI taxonomy): domain Eukaryota; kingdom Metazoa; phylum Chordata; class Mammalia; order Primates; family Cercopithecidae; genus Chlorocebus; species Chlorocebus sabaeus. Next base: position 37,303,261 of record NC_132907.1, read on the forward strand.
CAATTTTACAAACATTGTACCTCAAACAAACACTGTGTCCTTGTGTATTTAGAATAATCAGAATTCTTAAAGACACAATGCTTGTTTATAGAAGCAGATGGGTGTCATTTTTCAGAAATGGACAAAATTTGGACAGGTTGCATGAGTTTACATTTTAGTAAGCATTTAAATAAAAAAGAATTGAGCAAATCAGGAAGATGATTGGTCTAAACAAGGCAAAACAAATGACTATTTGGTTAGCTAATGTCTTCAAATTTCTCAGCAATTAGTCTTTCCAATCCCTCTTTGAAGGAATAACACAGTACCCGTTGCATATATGTGCAGATAAGTTTTATAAAGTCAACGTAGGACATGACTTAAATGAAAAGTACAAAAGATGGGGTGGGGAACTAAGCTATATCTTGAGACCTAAGCAGACATGTTATTCTTAACCACAATGGACTTCATTGATTAATTTATTTGCAAATCATTATTAAGTCCTCACTATTTGCCCGAAACAGAATAAGAGATTTGTGATACAGTGGTGACAAGGCATACATGGTCAGCTGTGAAGGAGCTAGAACATCCAGGCCTAGAACTAGACCAGCCACCACCTTCATGGAGTTGAGGCAGAAACCTTCAGAACCAGATTGGCTGAATTATATCTGAGGGTCTCATAGGGATCAAAAATAGACTAATAGTTTAAGTCCAATTGTCACCTGGGTTCATCAAGCCAGAAAAGCAGAAGTTAAATGGCTAATACAAAGAGGTAAAGTATACCTGTTTTTAGAATCCTGGTATGGTATTAATAACGCATAGTTTAGGCTGGGTGTGGGGAATTGCGCCTGTAATGCCAGAATTTTGGGAGACCAAGGCGGGCCGATCACAAGGTCTGGAGATTAAGACTATCCTGGCTAACACGATGAAACCCTGTCTCTACTAAAACTACAAAAAATTAGCAGGGCATGGTGGCGCCCACCTGTAGTCCCAGCTACTTGGGAGGCTGAGGCAGGAGAATCAATTGAACCTGGGAGGCGAAGGCTGCAGTGAGCCAAGATTGCACTACTGCACTACAGTCTGAGTAACAGAGCGAGACTCTGTCTCAAAATAATAATAATAATAACAACAATAATAATAATAATGCATAGTTTACTCTCCTTTGTTGAGCTAAGCTCATGTTCTTAAAAATAGCAAGACAAAACCAATTAAGAGTAGAAGTCTATAAGGGAAAGTCTTGGTCCTATCGTTGGAAGAAATTTCAGTCTAGTAGGTAAATATAGTACCTAGAACCATGATATTTAATACACCATAGTCAACAGATAGTGGTCCAGAGTCACCATTGATATTAAGGACTTGTAAAGCAGAGCAGAGATATTTTCCAAAATGCGGTTGGAGATTGAAGATAAGGACTCCAAAATCCAGTGATAATCAGAGTTGTAGGCCATTAGTATGCAATGGCCTCCAACTTTGTCAGGAGGCAAACCCCAGACAAAGATGAATTTTCAGAACCAGACCTTAGGCATTCAAGCGTTGCAGCAACAGAAACAGTTGCAAAACGAATGCTCAAATGTAAGGAAAAAAAGTTGTTTTAATAATTAAGATTCGTGGTGGTATCTCAGTCATAAGAATAGGCTAGAATCCCAGCTTGCAAAGCTAGGCTTTAAGGTCAAAACTTGGTCTCTGAACTCCAAGATGGAACTGGGTAAATACTTCCAGTTGTAGGGTAGAATTTGTACTAGGGACAGGGAGCTGGTCAAGCTGGAAGATGGTGAAATTCAGAGACAAGGAACTAAGCTGGTCCTGTCAAAGTATCTTCTTCATGAATTTGGAATTGACCTTGTAAGGTAGTTATCAGATTAGTTGACCTAAACATTAATACTTTTATCAGAATATCTTTGTTTTATACCACTAATGCTTTGGTCTTTAGAGTATATTTAACAGTATAAGTTTCAGACAGTCATCTATTTGAGTGATTTTCCAGGGAAAGACTTTCAAATTTGTGATAAAATATCTACCACTGCAGATCATTAGTTTATGGCAAGCATGAAGATAAAAATTAGTTCATCATTTTTGGTTCTACTGTCTTAATGTTTACAGAGCAGATAGTAAAAATGTCCCCAAATGAGAACAAAAGTGTATTAATTGACATCAGTAACTCATACCCCTCTGCTCTACCCATTGTCATTTCTGCTTTTACCATGTCTTCTATCTCTAATTATCCTACCCCCATCTACTGATTGAGGGCTTCCTCCTTCCTGTTTTCCTTAAAACCCTATATATTTTTTGTGAAGGCACTTATTATAGTTCAAAATAATAATCATTATCATTGGTGCTATGTCAAGCTTTCTCGAGAATGGAGCTCTTTGGGAGTAGAGACTTAGTCATATTCTTGCCTTTTCAGGTCCTAATACTGTGCCTGACACATTGTAACTATGCAATGAAGTTTGTTAAACACATGAATAACTGAATACATACCTATTTTTTCTTTAATTTTTCAAAAGAACTGTGGTATACTAGTTAAAGAAAAAGTAGACTATGAACTTACGTTTTCTTTGGGCATTTTATTACCCTTGACTACATTCCTTCACTCATTCTTATCACCAAGGACTCATGAGAAAATTTTATTGCCGGAGAACGGCCGCTGACAACTTTATTCCTCCTCAACGGAATAAAGTTCTTTAAGTCTGCAGGAATTTTACTCTGTACCTTTGATGTGAAATTTTATCATCTATTTCTGGGAAAGCTTGTTATGTTATATAAGAACATAAAGAAAGAAACAAAGAGAGGCTACTAGTCTCAACTTTTGCAATCTGCAGATTTCAGCTTCAAAGCAAAAACAACAGATTAAGTTCCCAAGTCTTGAGTTTTGCTTGGAAGAAAAACAACATTTAGAACTTATTTGCATCTCGTGGCTCAGTTTTATAAATGGCAAAGCTGTAATCTTGTGCAGAGAACTCCATCTGGGCCTGGTATCTGTGCTCATGCAGTGCATCTCACTGGGGTGATGAGTTTTCTGCCTATAACTGCTTTTGAGAGATGTTACTCTGAAACGTGTTACCGCCCACTCGCATGTGAATAAAAGACCCCAGTCAGAACCTGTGTTGTTTGGGACAACTCACCATCTTGTCATTTTAATCATGGTAATACCAATCTCTCTTCTGCATAAGGTCATAGTTCAATGAGCCACCTCTTCCTTGATGTTGGGGCTAGCTCCAGATTTGTTCCTATCTTTAGCACCTGGTAGCTGTGCTATTCTGCGTCTTCTTGTATTTCATTATTGAATCCCCTTGTCCTCTAAACATAAGTGGGAGCAAAGCAGATATAAGGTAACATTGACAGATGAGAAATAACGCTATCATCTCCCTCAGGAATCATTTTGCAACCTAAAAGGTTAGGATTTGAGAAACTAATCATCCCAAGTGACATCTTATGTAAAAGACACATCTAATTTTATCATGTAGTTAAATCTTTATGCAGATGATTAAATCTGTGAATTTTTCCACATAACAGACACATTATAACCAGCTTCTGCCATCCGAGTTTCTTTAAATTATGTATATTCCATATATTATGCACATCTCTGATATATATGAGATATATGTGTATATATATACACCCATATAAAATTATCATGTAGGTACTGTTATTCCTTGGTACACATCTTACCCTGTAAGCCACATCATTTCTGTTTTAAGATGAGCAAGTTTGAGGTTAAGCTTTGACCTAAAACCAGTCATGGACAGCTTGTTTACTTATATTCATCAGTCTAAAAACCAAAGCAAAACAAACAAATTGGTTTAGGAGAGGGAGGGATAAAATTTTACTGCAAAACTTTAAAAATATATTTTTGTGGCTTTAAGTTGGTGGTTCAAACATACTTAATTCGTCCTTCAAAAAACTCAGTGGTGTTGTTAGATGAGGCACAGGTATAATTATACATTAGTGTCCAGATTTTAGAAAATGTGCCACGGGTTAGGAAACGTACTAGGAAGTTAGGAAATAGTTATGGCAGCAGTTAGCTGCAGAATTCTGATGAAAACCAATATTTCTCTATTCACAAGACTGAGTCTTTTGGCTGAAGCAGTAGTCATCAAATGCTGGTCAGCTGACACCTGCATCAGAGTCACCTGAGAGCCTCTAAGAATCAGAGTTCTATAGCTAACCCCCTAAAGATTTCAATTCGGAATACCGCTGTAGGGCCTAGAAATCTGTACTTTGAAAACTTTCCAAATAATTCTAATGGCTGAATTTAGGAAGCAGTAGATAAAAACTTACATTGTTCTGTTTATGAAGTCTTGCAGTAGAAGACGTGGTATTGTGTCAAATATAGATCAGGGACCTTCAGCCTTTAACAAGAAGCACACGAATAGGTCAGTCCCAAGAAGGTTTCAATGAACAGTCAAAGCACAAAGGGATGACTTCATTGGGTAAGAGAATTGACTAAGCTCTTAATAATCTTCCCTCATGTAAAGAAACATACAATCTAAGTAAAAACATGCCTTTCTTGTACAAAAGAACCTCACAGGGCTAGTTTATGGCCCACTGGCCCCTCTATCCCAGCTCCTTACCAGGATTCCTATCCTTTGTTGTACTGAAATTCTGAAGCTATAGTCATTATATATCCTACTACTTCACTTCATTGTAAACGAGCTTAGAAGAATATCAACAATTGGAAAAATTAGCAAGATAAAGAAGACTATACTCAGAATCTGTTTAATATATACTTGAAAAATATTGTATATTATCTAATTGTTAGGTGCATTACATTCATAAGATAAAGTTCATTAATTGGATTTCTTAAGTTTCTGTAACTTTAATAATTCTTTTTCTGTTAAATCCATTGTTTCTGAGAAATGTTCAAAACCTCTCATTTTTGGCCAGGTGAAGTGGCTCACGCCTATATTCCCAGCACTTTGGGAGGCCGAGGCAGGTGGATCACTTGAGGTCAGGAGTTCGTGACCAGACTGGCCAACATGGTGAAACCCCATCTCGACTAAAAATACAAAACATGGTGGTGGGTACCTGTAATCCCAGCTACTAGGGAGGCTGAGGCATGAGAATCACTTAAACCTGGGACGTGGAGGTTGCAGTGAGCCAAGATCACACCACTGTACTCCAGGCTGGGTGACAGAGTGAGACTCCATCAAAAAAAAAAAAAAAAAAAAAAAAAAATCCATCATTTTTAGGAAGACTTGTCCATTTTTTCTTGCAATAATCAATCTTTGTCTCTGGCAATATTTTTGTCAATATTAGTATTCCTTAGTAACTGCCTGGCATGTCTTTATTTATCTACTTTTGGTTTTTATCATGTAGGTGTGTATTTTATAAGTGATATATGTCCAAATTTATCAAAACCTAATTTTACGATTATTTCCTTTAACTGGTAGATTTAATTCATTCATGTTCAATACAATTACTGTTACATTCGATTATTTCAATCTTATTTTGCGGCATGTATTTTCTTTGCTTTTTTCTCCTTTCCTGCCCTTTACTAAATTGATCAAGTTTTCTCTGTCATAATTTTTCTCCTCTATCAGCATTTTTTTTTTTTTTTTTTTTTTTTGAGATAGAGTCTCACTTTGCCGTCCAGGCTGGAGTGCAGTGGCATGATCTCGGCTCACTGCAACCTCTGGCTCCAGAGTTCAAGCAATTCTCATGTCTCATTCTCCCAAGTAGCTGGGATTTCAGGCATATGCCACCATGCCTGGCTAATTTTTTGTGCTTTTAGTAGAGACAGGGTTTTGCCATGTTGCCCAGGCTGGTCTCAAACTCCTGAGCTCAGGCAATCCATCCGCCTTGGCCTCCCAAAGTGCTAGTAAGCGTGAGCCACAGCTCCCAGCTATGAGCTTTTAATTATACATTCCATTTCTATTCGTTTAGTGGTTACATGTATTCTTAAGAAAGTCTAAGTTTAATTACTCTTCCTTTGTCATAGAACTGACAAAGTTTGGTTGCCTTTTTTTTTTTTTTTTAAGAAAGAAAATCACATATCACCGGAAGGATAAATTGCGCTTGCTCCTCAATTTTCTAATAATTGAGATACAGAGAAAATAATACTTTAGAATTGAGTCCATTATGGACTCTAGTCCTTTGTTTTGTGGTGGTGAAGAAGAGAATGGGAGGTGCCTTAGGGGCTGTCTGAGGGAAAGGAGGTAGGCACTAGGGGCTCAAAGTTTCAGTAAATCTGCTTAGGGGCTGTACAAAGAGTATAGTTATTACTCTCTACATCTCTTTGGTTGGATGATTTTCTCCCCCTCTTGTGCCAGGATAAGAAAAACTGAGAAGACACAAGTAACTCCCCACAGACTCCCATATGTTTATTAAAACTCCTGTGAATACCAGGACATGAGGAAGGTCCCATGTGAGCAGATGCAGCAGGCAAAGTCTGATTTCTCTGAGGCATGAGCATAGTGTTTTCTTGGGAAGCTTGACTACTCTTCACCAAGTCTCACGTAGGCTCTCCTACCCTATTGAATAACTGCATTTGCTGCTCACTTTCCAAATTCATGTTGTTTTTAGGTCCTCTGTTTCCTGGTTCTCTTCTAGATCCTCATTAGATTCTTGTTCAATTTTCTCTTCTGGCTGTTTCTGCCCTGCAGATGGGCCCATCAGCCTGTCCAGCCCCAGGGACATGAGTTTGTTGATATCTCTGCTATTTCTACAGCAACAAATCCCAAACAGAGCCCAGATAATCTCTGGCCAGGCACTCTGCTCTCCGTGGAGCACTGACCTCTGGGAAGGATTCTACTGAGTTCTGGTAGCTGGCAGTTCTGTGCGTTCAAGACAGTAATGAAGAAAGAGTCAGAACTGGGATGTGGGACAGGATTCAGAGTTATCGTATATACTTACTCAATGGTTTATTAGTATACCTTCAATTGCAAGAGACAAAAAACCTGACTAACTGGCATAAGCAAAAAGATATTTATTGATTCATGTCCTCAGAAGTCCTAAACAGAGCTATTTTTAAGTTGTACTAATCTAGTGGCTTGAAATACGTGAAAACTAGTGTTTTCTTCCTCCCTTTCCAGTTCCAACTCTTCTGTATCACTTTATTTTGGAAGAACCTTGCCTTATGGTCCTGAGAAAGCTGCCAACAGCTCCCTGAGCTCTATCTTTATTATTTGTGCCCACAGGGAAAAAAAGATTATCCTTGACTCAGCATTCCAAAGAAAAGTTCGAGGGTAGTTGAGGTTGTCTGCCCAGGACTGAGGCAATCACTGGGAGCGAGGGGATGAAATGCTGTAATTGGTTTAGTCTACTAGGTGATGCGCCCCTGGGGCAGAAGTACAGTCAAGTTCCATAGATTCCGTAAATCCCCAAATCCCAAGAATCAGTGGATGCTAGAAAGGAAAATATTGGTGCTGACAAAGGTAGCAAAATGTCCACTATGCCTAAATGTGCTTATCCTCTCTTAGTAACTGTGGGGTCCAACAATTCATCTCCTCTTTATTTCTGATTTTTTTTTTTAACCATAAGCATACTCTTTTGTGGTTTCTGTGAAAAAAGCTGTCTTGTCAGTCAATGCTTTTTCTCTCTGGCTGCCTCCTACAACTACTTCTCCAGAAAAATGAGTTATGTCAGAAATAACTTGGCATTCCATTAAATGTGTATTCTTTTCGTATTATCTGGGAGACATTGCTTTGATCAAAGAGTCTTAATGGGCAAATATGTATGTGCATAAAAGACACTGTCTGTGATTTAGAAACTGCAAGATGCCTTCTTTGTTTTATTTGGAATATTTCTCTGTTTTATGGAAAAGAGTGTCTTAGTCTATTTTGGCTGCTATAAAAAAAATACCAAAACTGGGTGGCTTATCAACAACATAAGTCTATTTCTCACAGTTCTGCAGGCAGGAAAATCTAAGATCAAGGAGCTGGTAAATTCGGTATCTGGTGAGGGCCCACTTTCTGGCTCGCAGACTGTGCCTTCTTGCTGTGTCTTCACACGGGGGATGGGAGGGAAGAAGGAGCTCCCTGGGACCTTTTTAAAAGGGCATTCATCCCATTCTGCCATTATGACCAAATCACCCCCTCAAAGGCCCCACCTCCTGTTACCATTACGCTGAAAGCTATCACTTCAACTTATGAATTTTCAAAGAACATAAATATTCACACCATAGTAAGTTGTTTTATTCTTATTAGGACCTTGGGCATGCTTAATAATGAATTTTGATATAAAATGATAAGTATCAAATCAGCTAATAATTTGTGCTTCTCAACTGCAGGTTTACAGTTTCTGGAGTGTAGGATAGTTGAGGACATAATAACCATGAGCCTTCCTTCTCACTCTGTAGTTGTGCTATCTTCATGTAAAATAGTATATCTCTACCAAAAGAGAGACAGAGAGAAAGAGAGAAACTTTTGACTCATTTCTATATAGTTCTTGTATTCCCAAAAGAGAGAGCCACATACTTAGCTCACAACAAACAGGTAAGTCTTGTTCAAGAATAAGTTCAAAGAAAATCACATAAAATTTAGTTACAGCAAGACAGAATGCTATCACTAGGGCAAAACACTTGCCAATCTCTACATTACTTCCACATGGCACACACAGTAGGAACACAGTGAACCAGAACCTTTATTTCAGAAAGAAGCTTCCAGCCAGATGACCATCACACACCATGGCACCAATCCCAGAGGCATAAATGTGTAAGGTGGACACAAGGTCAAAGAAAACACTAAAGCACCATAGACTAGGCAGTGGGTCCTCAATAAATCTGACAGCCCGTTTCCTCTATCCATTTATTTCCAACGTGAGTGTCAAAATTCAGTTAGGAAGAAAGCATGACAATGTGAATGAAGAGAAAGGAACAGGATGAAAACCCTGGCAAAGAGTCCTTGGCTTGAATTTACCCATGACTGGAATGGTTACAATTTCCAAGTACACTCGTGTCTCAGCAGAGGCTGCCAGAGGTGAGCCCAGCCCCACAAGTGCTTGTAACACAATTTCTGCCCTGTGCACGGCTCTGGGCTGGTCCCCCCAACCTCTATAAATCCTGCATCCATGTCATCACTGCTGCTCCAGCTTCCTGCTGCTCCAGCTTCCTGCTGGAGAAAGCCCTGGTGACCCAGGAACTCCTCAGCTCTCTGTCCTTGCCATGACTTTGATTGCTGCCCAGTCTTTGGCTTGGCCCAGGCTCAAGAGTTAACAGTTCTTTGGACAGTCTTGGGCCAAAGCCTCAGCTGGAGAGGAAATGTTGGGCTTCATCTTTTGTCACAGATAAGATTTAATGAGTCCAAAGGATGTGTGATTAAAGGAAGTTCACAGGAAGTTGGGCTGAAGCTTTTCTGATGATTGTTTAAAAGGCATTGACCTAGACATTCAAGTAAAAAAGAAAAAAATTGAACACATTAAAAAAAAGTCAAAGATTTGGTTCAAAAGTTATAAAGGCAAATCCATTAGGTTTGAGGCTGGAGGAATAGAGAAACAAAAAGAGGAAAGGTTTAAATGGGAATAAAAAATAGTTATTCATAGTTAATTACCACAGACCAGGATTTATCAACCAGCCTCTAAGAAGCTAACAATAGTAGTTAGGTAATTATTTTACATAGTGAGGCCTCTAGCCAAAGGTAATAAATTCCTTTTTTAAAAAGCAGTGTGCCTTCTTTTCATCTGGGAGGAGATATGATGCGAGGTGAAATTTAGGCTGAGGGAAATAAATGGCTAAAAGAGAATTAGTCCCTTAAATAAACAAATGCATGAATATACCCTTGCAGGGATTTGAAATCTTAAGAGTAAGAAAGTTAGACAGTCTAATCCATGGATATTTTTTTCATGGATGCATCACCTAAGTATCTGAGAACTAAAGACAATTTGATATTTGTCTTCAAATGGCTGTGCTGCTGCCAGCAACATCAAAGGCCATCATTCTAAGTATGACATCTAGTGAGTGCAGACTTGGTTCTCTCCAGAGTGTTGTCATAAGCATGGTGTGGTGGGAGAAAGAGTCAATTTAGAATCAAGAAACCTTGGATCTGAGATTGGAGCTGATACTTAGGAGTTGTAAGTCCCTGTGAAAGTCACTTTTCATGCCTGGAAATTGTTTTTTCCCACTTCTCAAATAAAGGATTTGAATTAGACATTCTTTAAGAAATATTCTTGTTCTAAAATTTAATAACTCTCTAAGACATTAAATCACAGTTGATAGTTGACGTTGCAGTTTCATTTAGTTGGTTAGATGACCTAGTCATATTATCTATCTTGAAGGTAATTCCTTAGACATTTATGTCTAAGCGTGTGTTAGACATATTATATGTATTTTAAGAGAAATGTAATTGTTGACATTCTCTAAGGTAAGCTTTATGACTCTGCCTTAATTCAGGCTTCTTATAACAATTATACCATAAACTGAGTGGCTTAAACAACAGAAATCTAATTCACATAGTTCTGGAGCCTGGGAAGTCTAAGATGAAGGTGCTGACAGATGTGGTGTCTGGTGAGGGTCTGCCTCCTGGTTCACAGATCACTATCTTCTCCTTGTATCCTCTCATAGTGGGAAGCAGAGAGAAAGAAAAAGTAAGCTATCTTGTATCTTGTTATATGATAACTAATCCCATTCATGAGAGCTCTGCCCTCATAACCTAATCACCTCCCAGAGGCCCCACCTCCTAATACCATCACATTAGGGGCTAGGATTTCAACATATGAATTTGAGATTAACACATTCAATTCATAGCAGAATCACATTTTCTAGATGAGGTGTATAAGGCTAAGGTAGCTGGCCTAAGGTCACAGTTATGATAAATGGGAAAGTTGAAAGGGATCAAGGACCTCCGTTACACCATAAATGTTTCCGTCAACCTAAAGGGAACTGCCCTTCATTCTTTGGAGATATGAAATACCATTCTAACAATTCAATCATTTCTTCAGCTGTGAATATATTCTTTTGCTTGGAAATGCAATTTTTGTTCTCTTATGGATTGATTGCTTGATGTAAATCAGTTTGCACAAAAGTCAAAAAGAATCTTATGATGAAATTAACTGACACCTGGAATTTGATTCTACTTTTCTTACTTCAACCAACCCTGCATTTGAAAAACGTGTCCTTGAAGTAAGAATACTGTTACTAGGTGCCTTGTGCAAACTTCCTGGCTACCTTTAAGTGAATTGCAACTATCTTAGCTCTCACTTGTTGGGAGAAGGGAAAGAACAGAGTATTTATTAGGAAAAGAGCTTCACTTTTTAAAAGCAGAGCCACGGTAGAAGATCTGTGTGAACTCCAGTTAGGAAAACCTAATCTATTAATAAGTCATGAATAGGTTTGTTTTCATTTATTGTCCCCTTCTGTCTACCCTCCTCAAAAGATGCAAAAAGGACATATATGTTGACTTTTCAAAAAGAATTTGAGGAAAATATATAAACCTAGCGAAATAATTCCACCTTCCAGGAAAGACAGAGAAACAAAGGGGAAAAAAAAATCTCAAATTTTGATCATTCCACTTTGATTTGCATATTTATGATAACTGAATTTAATCCTTTGCTGGCTGTTATAAGGGAAAAAACACAAACAAAAAATAAACATTATTAAAGTAACATTTCCCAATATTAAAAAATAACTGCATTGGAAAAGTCCTCAATTCATTGGACAGGATACATTTTAGCTTAAGAGGAACTACAGCTTTAGAAATATAAATCAGTGTCACCTATACGTGGGTGAAAATTAAACAGATAAGCATATCCTGAGAGGAAGGCATGTTATCTATTTTCATGCAAATCATTTTCATTGTGCTAGTAGCTCAGTATCGTCCAGGATTTAGGATCGCACAGTATGAGCAGCAAAGCTGCTAACACAAAAGTCCTATTCCTGGCTCAGAGTCACGAGCTTTATTCAGTCAGTTTCCTCATCTGTGGGATACAATGGTCACCCAGGCTCTGGACTGCAGAGAAGCCTCATTAGATTGTCCCCACCTATGGGCACTGGCATACTGACTAGAAGGCATCATATGAACAGAGATTATTTTATAATTAAGATAAATCCTTGGATGAAAGGGATGGGTTTGCAAATCATGTTTCACGAAGAATGAAACTATGGCTGATATTTGAAAAGACCTGCCTTTGTTAAAGACCATATTCTGAGTTCAAAAGCAACACTCACCAAAAGAGCTCTCCCTCCAGCCCACTTGGCTACAGTTGTCTACAGTTCAATACGTGACCCAAGGGATGGTTCTTGCGGGGGTGCCTGGGGCTCTTTGCACATTGACTGGACCTGAGAAGCACACACTCTCAGGCTCTTTCAGGGCTTCCCTGCAGGTAAAAAAACAACTGGTCTTCTAGGGAGGCTCCAGGAAACCTTTCACAGTCCTATGCCAGGAACCCTTTGGAAATGGCACGTCAGCAGCATCTGCCCTATGGAAGTTATCCCAGACATCCTGAGGGAGCAGCTCTGCAGTTAACAAAAGAGCTTATAGTGTAAAACTAGATGTCCACACCTTAGAATTGAAAACTTAATAAAACCACACATATGTGCACTGCTCAGGGTTTATTTATTTGTTTACTTATGTAAAATGCACTTCTGTTTTTTCCCATGCTTTTTGCCTTCTTGGTTCTGTTCTTGTGGTTTTAGAACACGTTGTTTCCACTAAATAAGACTATAGAGGAGGGATGCTGATTTATGTGAACTAAGTTTTCAACATCTTTTTGGGGGAAAACACGGGTACGTGTATACTACACTGCATAGCCACTCAGAATATTACTTTTTCTCCCTTTCTCTGTGAGTCCTGCGTGTGTGTGACAACATTTTAGCAATGTCTTCAGAGGAAATGAATTCCCCATCAATCAGGGTGTTCAAGTATTAACAAGTTGTCTACTTCCTTGTAGACACGTTTCCGAGGGAAATTTCTTAGCAAATGAATAGCTCATTCACACATATGTCCAAAGTACTCTTTAATGTTTCATATGTATTCAGCACAAGTTTACATTATAGAGGTTGGTGACTAAATTAGTTGACACATAAGAATTTCATTTTCTAGAATATGCTCTGCCTTTGTCCCTGTGTCGTCTGTAATTCTCCATCATCATATAACACAGATATTTAATGAAATAGAGATCACATACTCATTAATGAAAACAATGAGCATGAATTCCATTATAGTTATGATTAGTACTGAATTTGTCAAGTCACAAAATACACTAAGTTTATGATTAACAACACAATTTATATTATACAAATAAATTCATACTTTCAATAGTCCTTTTATTATTTTTGAAATTTGGATAAGCAGCTTATGAGATCTTATTAGTTCATAATATTTTTGGTGTCAACTCTACCATTTTCTGCTTCCTCCGCCTTCTAAGGCATGCATTATCAGTGTTATTCTTAAATTCCCAGTTGTCTGTTATGAGATAATATTATCTGTAAATAGATTGAACTGGGCTCAAGTAACCTGCACTGTGTCCCAATATGCAGAAAACAAAGGAATCGACTGTGTCAGTGCTGGCAACCCCTGAAGAGGAGCTGGACTTCCCTTGCCTCTTGTCTGAGGTGTGATGCTGAGCAGGGACAGCTGAGCAGGCCTGGAGCCAATGCAGTCACACAAGGCCCTGTGTTCAGATGGGGCTCACCCTTAGCATAATGTCCTGCTATCACAGTCCTGAAATTCTTAATAATTTTATTTTTGAATTTGTGTTTTGTCTACTGTTAATATGGATGAGTTTCCCTTAAAAGAATAAGAGGAAATAGTTTGGAAATTTTGAAAAGAGATGAAATTATCTTCTTAAAATTTGGGGTGGAATGACAGTCACTGGGAACTGAATAAAGTCCTAGAGTAGAATGGCCTGTTTACTTGGGATTTGTGAGCATAAATTTGTCATCATGTTTTTGCATTTTTCTCTAGCCACGTTCATCCACACAGGAATAAGTGGGGAGCAGTTGAAGAGTTAAATCTGAGCAAGGTTGAAACTTTTATAGGCAAATACAACAAAGAGAGCTAGGAGCACATGATAGTCTATGACATCTAAGATGAGTAAAAACAAAAGTGATTTGACCTTAGGAGAGCAGCCAATAATGAGCACATGGATTGAGGCCCCAATGGGCTTGAAGAATTGCTTTCATTGGTGAACCAGAATAAGTTGAAAGACAAGAGAAACTGGTAGTGAGTGGCAGGGATGGGGGTCAAAAGCACAGTTATTGGTAATTACAAGGTCTGAGATTTCAGCTAAGGAATACTGGAGTGCTGGGATGGAGTACGGAAACACAATGCATGTGAAGTGGTTCAGACACAGAGCCCACGGTGCTGAGGGATGCATTTTTGTGAAGTTCCCCAAAGTAGTGGAGTAGTAACAGAAGTATTCGGGGAGAGAAAGGAGGCAAATGAAAATCTCACATGAGGGTAACCAGCGGAAACAGTGGGTGCTCTCACCCGATGCTGCCTGCTTGGAGTGGTGGGGAGTCACCACTCCAAGACCACATGTCGGCAGGGGTCAGAAATGCCCTCCATGAGGAAAAGTGAAAGGGATTTCTGAATATGGTGAAGATGGAGGGTGGGGGTAAGTGTTTGCTCTTTATCAAGGAGTGAGAATGTAATGAAAAGGGAAGAAAAATCAAGGCATTTAAAAATCATTAAAATGTCCTCACTCGGTCATGCAGACTAATTCCCTCAAAGATGAAGTCTGTCACAGTTCCAGTTAGGAAATTAATGGACACTTCAGGTAAGCTTTGCCCTGCTCAGCCTTCCCTGCTCAGCATTATACCTCAGACAGGAGGCAAGGGAAGTCCAGCTCCTCTTCAGGGGTTGGCAGCACTGATGCAGTCGATTCCTTTGTTTTCTGCATATTGGGACACAGTGCAGGTTACCTGAGCCCAGTTCAATGTATTTATAGGTAATATTATCTCGTTGTAACAAACAGACAACTGTGAATTTAAGATAACACTGATAATGCATGCCTAGGACACCAAAAACGTGGAGGACACCAAAAGCACTAGCCTTGCTGCTTTTCTCCATGTTGTATTGAATTGCACATCATCAGGTTGAGAGATCACAGGGATCAGCAGTAAGATCACTTTAAGCGCAGTAGTTTTGATCTGGTCACATCATCTTAGCCTAAATGTGGAAGAGAAAAAGTGTTACACTGTGTTCATCTAGCAAACAAATATTGTTTGATCTCTATGTGAAAAGCACTGTGCTAAGTGACGGGGAACAGGGAAATAGACTAAATGCTATTCCTACCCCAAGGGCTTGATAGACTCTGGACAGGAAAATGATGTCATGGCAATTGTCACCAGTTTACCTCATGGAGTTGAGTAATCTGGCCCCTTTGATGGGGAAGCCAAATTCTATAGCAGTATTAAAGCTGGGCTTCACTTGCATCTCAAAGTGGCAGAAAGCGCCCCAGTCTCAGGAGTCTGGTCAGGTTGAACCTAGGTCCCAGATGCCTGGGGAGTCTAAGGCAACCATGGTTGTTAGGACACGAGACAGTGGTGCCATCAGATAGAACTCCCCACTGGAGCAGCGGCCATGATTTAGAGTAGTTGGAAGAGAGGGAGCCTGGGGACTCACAAAGAGTGGACTCCACAGAGAGCTGCTTCTTGTTTCTTAACACCACCGTTTCCAAATTCATATAAGAATTTAATGTTTTTATAATTTATACATGAAGTTACATCCCCAAGCTGTATTTACATGCATTCATTTCACTATGTCTGTCTTCAGGACTGATATTCAAACTGAAGCATTAGGCAAGAATCTGCATCCTTTGCTAAGGTACTCACAAGAAGCACATGTGCCCAGTTATTCTGGATCACTGGCCACATTACTGAGATCATCTGTATTTTGTAGCTAAAGTGTTTACTTATCTATAATGGATGTCCATTTTTATCATATGGCATAAAACAGAACTCAACCAGCCATAATATTGCAAAGTTTGCAATACTGAAATATTGCAAGGTTTGCATATTATTTTTAACTACCTTCTCTAATAAAATCTCATAATTAACCTGAGTGCTTAGGAATAGGATGTTTTAAGCTTTTAAAAGTTATTTATGGTTTATTAGAAGTGCTTTTTTTCCCTCTCCCAACCTTGCTACTAACTGAAATTGGTCATAATTCTAGATGCTGTTCTCATTGTAGAATCATGAATTTAGGGCTAGAAAGGTCCCCAGAAATAATGATGCTGGATTAAGAGACTTATAAAAATCTCACAGCTAGTTAGTGGCAAGATAGACTTAAAAATATAAGATGATGTAACAAGAGCCCAAGAATTCCCTGTAAATTATTTTTTTCACTAAGTCTTTTATATGAGTGCCCTTATACAAATTACCCTTTCACTAAAAATTAAATAAAGAAACATATTTCAGAATATTTGGGAGCTCTGGTTGGTCATAGAAAATGATAATTCTCCTTGAATTGATATTTGAAGGTATTTTTCTGTTTAAATTATTATTTTTAATTTTAGCCAGTGTCACTATTTAAGAAAAAAAAAAAATACCTGAAAGCAAAATTAGTTTTGACAGAGAGCAGAAAATCAAGATTGCTTTGAGTTACACATGAACTTCTTGATATTTTTATCAATTCAAATAATGGTTCTACATCTCTCTTTAGCTGACTTTTACAAGGTCATTGTGTATAGATGAGTCATCATGCTGCTACTGGCTAATGATTTTAGGAATAAACCATACGGAGGTTTGAAAGAGCCTTGTTCTTCACTGTGACAGTTATGCAAGTGGAAAGTATAGCCTTGGATCCAAAGAAAGGAATAGCAAGAGCCAGGGCATTTCAGCAACTGAACAGAATATTTACCTCCAGAAAATGAACCTGTTTATCTTTATTAGCTATACAGTTTTGCCTTGGTTTTATTTATTTGCTTCCTGGTAAAGAGATTTGCCAAAATAATCATAATTAATATGAATATGCCCCCAGCTACCAGCACTTTGGCTGTTTCGCCAATTTCAACCCTAATGAGGCAGATGTCAAATTTAAACACAAATCCCTATAGTACTTGGCTTTGGAAGTAGGAGTTTATTATTCAAGACTAAAATTCAATTTCAGACTAGGGTACTCTTGGATGACAGTTTATTTTGTTACTCAGTATATCTCTGGATAATTAATTTTGTTATTTAGTTTGTTTGGGATTACTCCATACTAGAAACCACACACATCATATTTTTATTATTGCATTCATCATTTTTGGGCCATTGAAAAGAACTGGATGCTTCAACGTAAGAACAAAAGAGAACAGTTTTGTTCTCAGCAAACAATGTATTAAGAATTTTAAAACTGCTGCTTTTCCTTAAATTCTTTTTTTGTCAATTTCTTAAACAATGAACCATAATGAAACTTTATGAGTTTTTCTCCTGGCTTTTGATATGTATGTAATAGAGTCACATGCCATTGTCATTGTGTAATGATTTCCAAGTTTCTACCAAGTTCTAATAAACAGCACTAATGAGATTTTCTCACATTCTTTGTGTGCTCAGAAAGCATACGTCTTATTTGTTGCATCAGCGCTATGAGGTAGCTAAGACAGAATCTTGTTACTCCTGCCTTACTGCTGATAAAATGAAAGCTCAAGACTCATATGATTTGATCTATATCCCATAACTAGTTTATACGTCTTTAGAATTAAACTTTATGAAATTTAAATGGTTCATTGTTGTACGTAAACAGGAGATTTTGACCTGTCTATAAGATCCTATTTATACAAAACAAATAAACCAAGTTAGAGCTTCATTCTATCTTTATTTCATTTTTAACTTCCTAGTTTTGTCATTCTCTTAGACATGAGCTTTAAGAGTTCTCAGATACCCCTTAATTCTCAGGAATGTTGCTTTACACTTCCAGGGAAGACCTCAAGTTTCAGGGCTATTTAACTTTAGCTCCTGGAAGAGAAATGTCGTGGTAACAGAGGTTTAACAGAGGGTTTCCCATAGAGACAATCAGCTTACCAAAGGCTGAGAAAAATCAAGATTATTACAAGGACCGGGAACATAATGATGCCACTGTCCTCGTCCTGGATATAAGATTTAATCCATGATCTAGTCACAACTTTCTCAAAATCCCTTCAGAGATCAAACCTATTACAGCATAGGGTCTCAGAAGTTTATTGCCAGAAATGAGCCTGGAAATCAGCCATATGACATCCTCATTTCAGAAAAGAAGAACTCTGAGACAGACACGGAGAAAGGAAAGAACTCAGTAGGCATCTCACAATGAGTTCTAGAGGCAAGGCTGTCTTATAGGCCCCTGACTTCCAGACCTGCAATCTTGTCTTAAATAATGATCACTAGCCTGGAAAGTGCTCTCGTAATTATTTATGAAAAGATTTTGGCTAACATCTCATAGTGCTTTTCAAAAGTAAGTTTCTCATAATCATTCTTTCATGGATGGGAAAAGGAAAATGGAGGCGTGGATATTCAAGGATTTGGTCGAGGAAATTGAGCCAGTAAATGGTAGAGCTAAGCTATGACGTATGTTCTTTTCACATGGCACAGTGCAGCCAGTCCATTAGTGACTATGGACTGTAACCACCAATTAAAGGGAAAAAGCCCTTTTATCAAGATCATGGTTCTGATCACAATCAACATTCATTTAATTGTTCATTTGATAAACATTTATTGACCAACTATATGCCAGGTACAAATATTTATTAGTTTGATATTCATTCATTTTCTATCATTACTAAATGCATTAACTGCTTCCCTCAAAGTGTGTTGGCTGAAAACTCAATATAGAGTATTTTTCTCATATCCATAGCTTTGCTCTCCACTATTTCAATTATCTACAGTCCAAAAATACTCAGTAGAAAATCCCAGCAATATACATTTCATAAGTTCTAACCTATGCAGCATTCTGAATTCATGATGAAATCTTACCCTCTTGCTCCATTCCACTCAGGACGTGAATCATCCATTCTGTCCAGAGTATCCACACTATATATGCTACCTGCTCATTAGTCACTTAGTAGCCCTCTCAGTTATCAGATTGAGAAAGCCTAATATACACAGGGCTCAGTACTAACCTTACTTCTGGGCATCCACTGGCGTCTTGAAATAAACCCCTTGAGGAAAAAGGGGAACTATTGTACTTACCAAATGCCTCGGGGTCTGACTTCCTCTGACTCGGAGCTCTCTTAGAATGGAAGTAACAGTTGTCATAATGAGAATAATTCTGCAGTTTATCTATGACCAAGGCTTCACCTTGAGTAAAACTGTGACCATACTGAGCACTTAAATTGGGACTCCAAGGTGATCTGATCATTAGGTACACCATCTGGCTATTAGATGTACCACTATGTAATGAGAGTAAGTTAAGGCATGATTAGGATGTCCTGCCAGCTCCTGCATCAGAGGGAAGTAGGTGCACTGACTTCAGGCAGTTGGCTGGGACATTAATGGGTGGAGGAGACCACCTAATGGGGTGACTCTTCTGTTCACCTGTCTACAAATGGAATCAAGACCACCTGGCCTCCTGTAGTGCAGGGAAGACTGAATTTCAAAAAATAGAAGGGTAGGTCACTCTGGAGGACTCAAGATGACCACATAGACTAATAATTTCTGCAAATGTAGAAGCAGGTAAGCATAAAGCAAAATGGATTAAGTAAGTTCCTCCTGAAATCCAGGAAAGTGTTTCTGAACAAAAACAGTGGTAGGCAGAGTACAGCCTCCCAAGATGTTCACAGCCTCATCTCCACAACCTGTAAATGTTACCTTACATAGCAAAAGGAACTTTGCAGATGTGAATAAGGTTAAAGACCTTGAGATGGGAAGATTATCTTGCATTTCCAGGCCTGCTTACTGTAATCACAGGAATTGTTTCCGAGCTGTGGTCAGACAGCAATGTTAGCAGGGAGAAAAGATGGAGACGTGTAAAGTTACCGAATGTGAACGTGGAGTAAGGCCAATCAGCCAAAGCATCTCAATGGCCTCTAAAATATGCAAATGGCACAGAAATAGATTCCCCCTGGAACCTCCAGAAAGGAATGCAGCCCTCTGGATACCTTGATTTTAATGCAGTGAGACCTACATCAGACTACTAAACAACGTCATTATAAGATGATAAATTTGTGGTATTTTTGTTCCTTCCTTCCTTCCTTCCTTCCTTCCTTCCTTCCTTCCTTCCTTCCTTCCTTCCTTCCTTCCTTCCTTCCTTTCTTTCTTTCTTTCTTTCTCTTTCTTTCTTCTTTCTTTCTTTCATTTATTTCTTTCCTTCCTTCCTTCTCTCTTTCCTTTCTTTCTTTCTTTCTCTCCCCTTTCTCTTCTTTCTTTCTTTCTTTCTTTCTTTCTTTCTTTCTTTCTTTCTTTCTTTCTTTCTTTCTTTCTTTCTTTCTTTCTTTCTCTTTCTTATACTTTAAGTTCTGGGATACATGTGCAGAACCTGCAGGTTTGTTACGTAGGTATACATGTGCCATGGTTGTTTGCTGCACCCATCAACCTGTCATCTTGTCATCTACGTTAGGCATTTCTCTTGATGCTATCCCTCCCTTAGCCCCCCACCGCTTGAAAGGCCCCAGTGTGTAATGTTTCCCTCCCCGTGTCCATGTGTTCTCATTGTTCAGCTCTCACTTATGAGTAAGAACATGCGGTGTTTGGTTTTCTGTTCATGTGGTAGTTTGCTGAGAATGATGGTTTCCAGCTTCATCCATGACCCTGCAAAGGACATGACCTCATCCTATTATATGGCTGCATAGTATTCCATAGTGTATATGTGCCGCATTTTCTTTATCCATTCTATCATCGATCGATGGGCATTTGGATTGGTTCCAAGTCTTTGATATTGTGAACAGTGCTGCAATAAGCATATGTGTGCATGTGTCTTTATAGTAAAATGATTTAGAATCCTTTGGGTATATACCTAGTAATGGGATTGCTGGGTCAAATGGTATTTCTGGTTCTAGATCCTTGAGGAATCTCCATACTGTCTTCCACAATAGTTAAACTAATTTACACCCCCACCAACAGTGTAAAAGCATTCCTATTTCTCCGCGTCCTCTCCAGCATCTGTTGTTTTCCTGACTTTTGAATGATCGCCATTCTAACTGGCATGAGATGGTATCTCATTGTAGTTTTGATTTGCATTTCTCTAATGACCAGTGATGATGAGCTTTTTTTTTTTTTATAGTTTGGTGGCTGCATAAGTGTCTTCTTTTGAGAAATGTCTGTACATATCCTTCACCCACTTTTTGATGGGGTTGTTTGTTTTTTTCTTGTAAATTTGTTTTAGTTCTTTGTAGATTTGGGATATTAGCCCTTTGTCAGACGGATAGATTGAAAAAATTTTCTCCCATTCTGTAGGTTGCCTGTTAACTCTGATGATAGTTTCTTTTGCTGTGCAGAAGCTCTTTAGTTTAATTAGATCCCATTTGTCAATTTTGGCTTTTGTTGCCATTGCTTTTGGTGTTTTAGCCATGAAGTCTTTGCCCATGCCTATGTCCTGAATGGTATTGCCTAGGTTTTCTTCTAGGGTTTTTTATGGTTTTAGGTCTTACATTTAAGTCTTTAATCCATCTTGAGTTAATTTTTGTGTAAGGTGTAAGGAAGGGGTCCAGCTTCAGTTTTCGGCATATGGCTAGCCAGTTTTCCCAACACCAGTTATTAAATACGGAATCCTTTCCCCATTGCTTTTTTCTCAGGTTTGTCAAAGATTCGAGGGCTGTAGATGTGTGGTGTTATTTCTTAGTCTCTGTTCTGTTCCATTGGTCTATACATCTGTTTTGGTACCAGTACTATGCTGTTTTTGTTACTATAGACTACTTGTAGTGTAGTTTGAAGTCAGGTAGCTTGATTCCTCCCACTTTGTTTTTTGCTTAGGATTGTCTTGGCTATACGGGCTCTTTTTTTGGTTCCATATGAAATTTAAAGTGGTTTTTTCTAATTCTGTGAAGAAAGTCAATGGTAGATGGACGGCGATAGCATGGAATCTATGAATTACTTTGCGAAGTATGGCCATTTTCATGATATTGATTCTTCCTATCCATGAGCATGAAATGTTTTTCCATTTGTTTGTGTCCTCTCTTATTTCCTTCAGCAGTGGTTTGTAGTTCTCCTTGAAGAGGTCCTTCACATCCCTTGTAAGTTGGATTCCTAGGTATTTTATTCTCTTTGTAGCAATTGTGAATGGAGTTCACTCATGATTTGGCTTTCTGTTTGTCTATTATTGGCATATAGGAATGCTTGTGATATTTGCACATTGATTTTGTATCTTGAGACTTTGTTGAAGTTGCATATCAGCTTAAGGATTTTTTGGGCTGAAACGACAGGGTTTTCTAAATATGCAATCATGTCATCTGCAAATGGAGACAATTTTACTTCCTCTCTTCCTATTTGAATACCCTTTATTTCTTTCTCTTGCCTGATTGCCCTGGCCAGAACTTCCAACACTATGTTGAATAGGAGTGCTGAGAGAGGGCATCCTTGTCTTGTGCCGGTTTTCAAAGGGTAAGCTTCCAGCCTTTTCCCATTCAGTATGATATTGGCCGTGGGTTTGTCATAAATAACTCTTATTATTTTGAGACACAGTCCATTAATACATAGTTTATTAAGTGTTTTTAGCATAAAGCGGTGTTGAATTTTATCGAAGGCCTCTTCTGCATCTATGGAGATAATCGTGTGGTTTTTGTCATTGGTTCTATTTATGTGATGGATTATGTTTATTGATTTGCATTTATTGTTTTATTTATTTGGGAACCAGCCTTGCATCCCAGGGATGAAGCTGCCTTGATTGTGGTTGATATGCTTTTTGATATGCTACTGGATTCAGTTTGCCAGTATTTTATTGAGGATTTTCACATCAAGGTTCATCAGGGATATTGGCCTGAAATTTTCTTTTTTTGTTGTGTCTCTGCCAGGTTTTGGTATCAGGATGATGCTGGCATCATAAAATGAGTTAGGGAGGAGTCCCTCCTTTTCTATTTATTGGAATAGTTTCAGAATGAATGGTACCACCTCCTCTTTGTACCTCTGGCAGAATTTGGCTGTGAATCTGTCTGGGCCTGGGCTTTTTTTGGTTGGTAAGCTCTTAATTACTGCCTCAATTTCAGAACTTGTTATTGGTCTATTTAAGAATTTGTCTTCTTCCTGGTTTAGTCTTGGGAAGGTGTATGTGTCCAGGAATTTATCCATTTCTTCTAGATTTTCTAGTTTATTTGCATAGAGGTGTTTATAGTATTCTTTGATGGTAGTTTGTATTTTAGTGAGATCATTGGTGATATCCCCTTTATCATTTTTTATTGTGTCTATTTGATTCTTCTGTTTTCTTCTTTATAAGTCTGCCTGCGGTCTATCTTTTTTGTTATCCTTTTCAAAAAACCAGCTCCTAGATTCACTGATTTTTTGAAGGGTTTTTTGTTTCTCTATCTCCTTCAGTTCTGCACTGATCATAGTTATTTCTTGTATTTTGCTACCTTTTGGATTTGTTTGCTCTTTCTTCTCCAGTTCTTTTAATTGTGATGTTAAAGTGTTGCTTTTAGATCTTTCCCACTTTTCCCTGTGGGCAGTTAGTGCTATAAATTTCCCTGTGCACACTCCTTTAAATGTGTCCCAGAGATTCTGGTATGTTGTGTCTTTGTTCGCATTGGTTTCAAAGAACATCCTGAGTTTTGTCTTCATTTCGTTATATACCCAGTAGTCATTCAGGAGCAGGTTGTTCAGCTCTCATGTAGCTGCATGGTTTTGAATGAGTTTCTTAATCCAAGGTTCTAATTTGATTGCACTATGGTCTGAGAGATGGTTTGTTATGATTTCCCTTCTTCTGCATTTGCTGAGGAATGTTTTACTTCCAATTATTGGTCAACTTTAGAATAAGTGTGATGTGGTGCTGAGAAGAACATATATTCTATTGATTTGGGGTGGAGAGTTCTGAGGATGTCTATTCGGGTCACTTGGTCCAGAGATGAGCTCAAGTATTGAATGTCCTTATTAATTTATTAATTTTCTGTCTCATTGATCTGTCTAATATTGACAGTGGGGTGTTTCACTATCAATACTCCCACTATTATTGTGTAGGAGTGTAAGTCTCTTTATAGGTCTCTAAGAACTTGCTTTATTAATCTGGATACTCCTGTATTGGGTGCATATATATTTAGGAGAGTTAGCTCTTATTTTTGCATTGATCCCTTTACCATTATGTAATGTGCTTCTTTGTCTTTTTTGATCTTTGTTGGTTTAAATTGGTTTTATCAGAGACTAACTAGAATTGCAACCTCTGCTTTCTTTTTTTTTTTTTTTTTTTGGTAACAGAATCTCTCTCTGTTGCCCATACTGGAGTGCAATGGCATGATCTAGGCTCACTGCAAGCTCCGCCTCCCAGGTTCATGCCTTTCTCCTGCCTCAGCCTCCCGAGTAGCTGCGAATACAGGTGCCCGCCACTACACCTGGCTAATTTTTTTTGTATTTTTCTTTAGTAGAGACGGTTTCACCATGTTAATCAGGATGGTCTCGATCTCCTGACCTCGTGATCTGCCCACCTAGGCCTCCCAAAGTGCTGGGATTACAGGTGTGAGCCACCATACCTGGCCTTTTTTTCTTTTTTTGCTTTCCATTTACTTGGTATATATTCCTTCATCTCTTTATCTTGAGCCTATATGTGTCTTTGCACATGAGATGGGTTTCCTGAATACAGCACACTGATGGGTCTTGACTCTTTATCCAATTTGCCAGTCTACATCTTTTAATTGTGGCATTTAGCCCATTTACATTTAAGGTTAATATTATTATGTGTGAATTTGATCCTGTCATTGTGATGCTAGCCAGTTATTTTGTCCATTAGTTGATGCAGCTTCTTCATCATGTCGATGGTCTCTACATTTTGGTATGCTTTTGCAGTGGCTGGTACTGGTTTTTCCTTTCCATATTTAGTGCTTCCTTCAGTAGCTCTTGTAAGGCAGGCCTGGTGGTGACAAAATTCGTGTTGTTTTAGGCAACGAAGTTTGTGGAAGTTACAGCAGCAATTGAAAATTCATACAGGTATATTATTGCTAAAGCTGTTAAAGACAGTTCATGTGACTCTCCCTGCCTCCACCTGTCTGTGCCATAAGTCCCTCCCCTTCTTCCCCCATTTCTTGTCCTAATTGATTTTTGACTGTAGACTTTGAACATGTCACTTCCCGTTCCTTCAGAGGTTCCCTGTCACCTTCAGGACAAAACTTAGACTCCTCAAACCTGTCTGCTGTTTACCCCTCCAACTTTATTTCTAGCCACTCAAGTCCCCTCCTTATTCTAGGTCAGAGGTTCCAAAACTTTCTCAGTTAACAAAATCCTTAGAATCGCAATATGCTCATGTTATCCCTAGGTACAAAGAATTGCCTAACAGTTCCCTCTATTACATAGTGAGGTCCAAACAATGTAATGAGTATTTATATCCTAGCAACTTAGTAGCCAGTAAAGATGTAATTCATATAAACTGAAGGAAAAGTATTTTAATTTTTTCTTAAGTAACCCTCATTATAGATACATGTAGAGCATCACTGCCTTGCCCACACAGAATTTAAATATCCTGTGATGTCCCTGTGAATTTGCTACAGTGCTCCAGGATGCCTTGGTACCCAGTTTGGGGTCAACAGCTCTGGGTTCCAGGCTGTTGGATGTTATCAAGGCAGCCTTAAAATTCTCCATGTATGAAAGGAGGAATAGAGGCAGGGAGCCTTCCTTTGCCTATACTTACCATGGGCCTTTCCAAATTTCAGAGCTTTTCATACATGGACTCTACCACTTACAGTGTCCACTTTTCCCAACTCTCTGCCTCTATTTCTCTTTTAACTAGTTCACAGCTTCTTCTTAGGATTCAGCTTAAATTTTGTTTATTTTTCTCTGGGAGTCCTTTCTTGCCCTCCTGAAGTCAGGGAACCTTCCTCTGTGCTCCTTGGCAGAAAATTCATCACATCACATTGTGATTGTCTCTTTATTTGTCTACTTCCCTCATTGGCCACAAGCATCTTAAAAAACAGTGTCCTCTCACTTATCTTGCAATTCCAGTGTCTAACACTGTGCCTGCACAATGAGGAACTTCCAAGGTTTTTAAGGAAGGTCCTGGAGTCATTTCACAGATCACAGAAGGAGGGGGATTTTAAGGCTGAGGCTGCCTTGATAATATCTAGATGTCTCAGGTTGGGTTTCCCCAGAAGTAAACCCTGAGATAGAGATTTGGATACACTTAGTTTATTTGTGAGGTGATACCACTTGTGGGAAAATGAGACAAAGAAGGGAGAGAAGCCAATGAAAGTGCTTTAGCATACAGGTTATTTCTGTGCGCGAATCGGGCTCAGACCCACTGGGAACTCTGGGAGACAAGATAGAATATGACTAGAGTTATGCCAGTAGAGAGGGAGGCCAGATGGACTGTTTATCCCCAATGCCCTTGAGTCACTAGTAGGCTGCTCCCAAGGGACAGTAACTTTTTGAATTTTCCCATCTGTCCTATTCAGGTTGAATGGTCTCTGGTGGCAGAGAAAGGCCTTCAGAAGCATCTCAGAGGCTTGCCATTGGAAGTTGTCATGTAGAGGATTAAATGGTGAGTGTCCATGGAATACCATCTGTTACACAAATAACCCTGGATGGAAAAACTGAGAGAGAATAAGACTTATTTCAAAAGGAAATTGGTGTCACTGTCCTTTGCCTCTTGTCAAATATCTGTATATTGATTTTTCTTTGAACAAATCTATTTTTACATGCAATGGCCATTTTTCGTACAAGTCTGCAGTATATACCAGCTAATCTACTAAGGAGCAGTGGGATCTGGTTTGGAGATTATAGCCGAATTTCATTTGTGCTCTCTACAGGGAAACTGTCACCACATCCACGAGGAAGACAACTAGAGCTGCTTGTAAAGAGAAATCCAAGGGAAAGGCAATGAGAGTGGCTTCCTTTTACAAATGTAATTGTGAAAAATATATGATAAGATTAGACTTACCTTCTAACTTGCGGAAAGTAAAAGTAGAAGACAAGGGGCTTTTTGTAAGCTACAAACTCTATTAAAGCTCCTTTTGATTTGATTTCTGGGTTGCAGCTGCCTTTTGCCAAGGGACATTCACAGTTCTATCCTTGCCAAATTCGTTATTTTTATTTCATTTATTGACCAACAATTTACATGATTTTATTTAGGCCAGAGTTTGGATGTCAATATAGGGGACAATTAGTAATTTAGTGAAATATTTCAGTGTAATTCTGGATCTCTATATCCTAGTTTCATGACCTTGGAATACTCAAAATCTCAGTTTACTGTGAAAATATGGAGAATAAAATGCCACCACAGGAGTTGTGAAAGGTTTCCATAAAGTGATATATGTAAAGGGCTTACCATGGCCTGTTATAGTATAAGCATGAAATTAGTTTTAACTATCATTACATTTAGGCATATTGAGTTTGCATTGTCATTAGCATTCTCATTCATTCACTTTTGAATGTGACCTTGAGGTTTTAACATTTCCAATTTACAGCTGGAAAGAGAAATAAAATCCACACAAAGCTGAATGATTGCTAGCTACATATAGCATACATAATACATAAAGTGTATTTACTTTCTACTAGAGCTAAGGGATGGCCAAGTAAACTTGCTTGCAATAATTCCATGTAGTAAATGAAATATCTGAAAGCAAAGTTAAGCAAATTTGGCTATTTTGTGGCTATAAATTTAACCAATCAATTCAAGGGAATGTTATCCATAATGTAATCTTTCAATGTTAGGATGCTAGAAAAATTAAAATGAGGAAAATTTTTACATCTATGTTATGTTTAAACTAGCATTCTTCTGGGAAAAAAAATGTCTTTCTCATTTTTCTTCATTTATTTTGACCCCTCCTTTGTTGCCCTCCACAGAATCAAAACTGGGTACTGGTTACTTTTGGAAGTATCTGGTTTGTGTTCCCATTGCAAGTGGAGCCATGCTAATGAGTCATTAACAACATGAGCAGCTCTCAGTAATATAAAAATGCTATTAGATTATGAGATAACAAATAATGCGTTCTAACTGTAAAGTTTGAGTCACTTAATTGTAGTACCATAAATAATCACCTAGAAATTTCAGATTAAAGATTAGAAAATTATAAATTCTCTATTTGGAGAACCATTTTACTAAAAAAAAAAAAAAAAAGAACATTAGGTTAGAATACTTTACAAGCTATCTGCAAATAAAAATAAAGCCATGGAGATATATTTACTAAAGATAATATGAGGGGGACTTCAAAAAGCTCATGAAAAATCTGTATTTTGAAAAACTGTTTATTGCAGCACTATTTACAATAGTAAAGAATTGGAACCAACCCCAATGCCCATCAATTATAGACTGGATAAAGAAAATGTGGCATATATATACCATGAGAATACTATGCAGCCATAAAAATGAATGAGTTCATGTCCTTTGCAGGGACATGGATGAAGCTGGAGCCATCATCTTCAGCAAACTAACACATGAACAGAAAACTACACGCCACATGTTCTCAACATGGACACAGGGAGGGGAACATAACACACCAGGGCCTGTCGGGGGGTAGAGGGTAAGGGGAGGGAGAGCACTAGGACAAATACGTAATGCATGCAGAGCTTAAAACCTGGATGACGGGTTGATAGGTACAGTAAACCACCATGGCACATGTATACCTATATAACAAACCTGCACGTTCTGCACATGTATCCCAGAACTTAAAATAAAAATAAATAAATACATAAATAAAAGAAAAACTGTGCATTAAATTAAAAAATTGTTTGCACCAAATTAAACTTACACTAACTTATTATAACATGCCTGAACAAGGTCCAGTTTGAGGAACTAAAAAAGATAAGATATCAGTTTGAAAAGAGCTCCTGGCAGAGGAACCTGAATTCTACTAAAATTGAAGCAAGAGCAAACATAAAATTTATGGTGACACTTAGGTGGAAAAATGGTGAAATCATTGAGCCTTTATGAAAAGTTTATGGGGACAATGCCCCAGATAAATCATCAGTCTCCAAATGGATAACTTATTTTAAGAAAGCATGAGATAATATTGAAGATGAAATCTGTAGCGGTGGGCTATTTACATCAGTTTGCAAGAGAAAATATCATCCTGTTCACGCACTAATTGAAGTGGATCAACAATTAACAGCACCGAAAATAAGCCAACAGCATGGACATCTCAACTGGTTCAGCTTACCCAATTCTGACTAAAAAATTAAAGTTGAGCAAATTTTCCATTTGATGGGTGTCAAAACTGTTGTGCCCAGATCAGCTGTAGACAAATGCAGAGCTTTCTATGAAAATTTTAAACAGATTGGATCAAGATCCTGAAGCATTTCCGCAAAAAATTGTAACAGGAGATGCAACATGGCTTTACCAGCACAATCCTGAAGACAAAGCACAATCAAAGCAATGGCTACCAAGAGGTGGAAAGGGTCCAATCAAAGCAAAAGCAAACCAGTCAAGAGCAAAGGTCATGGCAACAGTTTTTTAGGATTCTCAAAGCATTTTGCTTGTTGACTTTGTGGAGGACCAAAGAACAGTAACATCTGTTTATTATGAGAATAACTGAGAAAGTTAACTGAAGCTTTAGCAGAAAGACATCTGGAGAAGCTTCACCTGAGAGTCCTTCTCCACTACAGTGCTCCTGCAAACCAGGGTAATTTTTTTTTATAGAGTTTCAATGGAAAATCATTAGGTATCTACTTTACAGTCCTGATTTGGCTCATTCTCATTTCTTTTTGTTTCCTAATCTTAAAAAATCTGGAAAGGCATCCATTTTTCCTCAGTTAACTTTATATATATATAACACTGCATTGACATGGTTAAATTCCCAGGACCCTCAGTTCTTTAGTGATAGACTAAATGGTATCATCACTTACTAAAGTATCTTGAAAGTGACAGAGCTTATGTCAAGAAATAAATCTTATACTTTTTTATCTTTTAATACCAGTTTTCTACAAACTTTTTGAAGTCTCCTTGTACATATGAATAAAAATAGAAGCACTGTCAAGTATAGTTTTACGGGAACAGCTGCCTCTTAAAGTCATTTTGTACCTGAATATTCTGCAGTTCTGAAATTATCAAATCTTGACTGAGAAGGAATGAATTTAGCAAACAAAATTCAACAAATTTTATCCCTGACCCCTATCCCTTCTGTTAAAGTTAACACCATAACACTTCAGGCTTCAAATGTTAGTGTTTCTTTGAAATACCTTTCAACTATCCAGCCTTCTTACTGGGCACTAAATACGATTGATTCTGCTTCAACAGGGGCATCTATATCTACCTGATCTTTTCCAGGTTTTCAGTCAAAGCCCTAGCTCAGCTCTCACTGTTTCTAACCTAGCCTTTTGAAGCAGCCTCCTAGATACTGTTTATGCTTCCTCTCTTATCTCTTGGAATCCCTCCTGTAAATTGCTTCTGGCTTAATATTCATGAAAAACAGCTTCAATTCTGACATGCATTTGACTAAAATAATTGATGGCTTCCACAGTGTCCAAACTCCAGAGTCCAGTAAGGCAGACCATCTCTAATGTGACCACAGTCTTTGATACCCCCGCTTGACATGCCTTATATATACCCTACTTTCACATACATCAGACTTTTACAGCCAAATAACACACACAAGCCCACCTCTGAATCTGAATTCCATTGATCTTGGTCTCCTTTAAGTTGCAATTAAGGCTCTCATAAACCTTTCCCTATCTACTGCTGACTACCTTTCACACTCCTTTCTGTATTATTAGAGTAGGTAGCACTAATTGATATAAAAGTATTTTTTCTTACTTAGATCATCTGCTGCTGATAGTCATTCTGAATTTACATCCAGAGAACACAGACTGATTTGACCTGGAACTCATGATAAAATGATTTTCCTTTTATCATTTACTACTTTAATGAAAGTTTGAATTAAAATATGTAGTAAACATTGAATACATTTTGTAAGATTTAGAGGGAAAGGGTGAAAGAAATTAACACTTAGAAAAAGTCAAAGACATTTCTCCAACTGACAGATAGCCGAATCTTGTCCTGCTGTGGCAGCAAGAACCTGTATAGACTCAGGAATCATCAAATCTACCACACAAAACTGGTCAGAACAAGAAAGATTCAATATATCCTGGCTGATTAGAGAGGAGAAAGAGAAATGGTGCCCTGTACTGTTTCAGGGTTCTAACACAGCTTCCTCTGGTACTGCACTGCAGTCTATGAAAGAACCTCATTCACAAATCTAGAGACCTAGGCTCCCCTCCTGCTCTGTAACGCTGTAACTGCATCCCTGCAGGTCAAATACATCTTTTCTTTACAATTTGCTTATATTTCTATAGAAGAAATGGACCAGCTATCTCAAGACCCCTAACACCCTAATTAATTGTATTACGATTTATGAACTCTACAAAAACTGCATTTCCATTTTATGCAAATACTTCGAATACTACACAAGCCCAAAAGAATGTTTAAGACATGGGTGTGTTAAAATATTTTTCAGAAATTTCTCCCTAATGTCTCTTTCATGACATTGAGTTTAAGTCATAATAAAATGCCCCAGTTACTACCGAAGTGAGCAGCAAATTGACAGTTTCTTCCCAGACCATCCTTTTCTTTTTTCTCACTTCTACCAAAATCTTTCTCTTAGTCATGAAGGGCATGGCCTTCTTAAACAGCGACATGTTTAGCAAGAAAAATAAATTTTAGCTTGCTATTTTCCCTGCATCATTAGTTAGCTCACAGCTGTAGTCTCCAAAATCCAACATAGTTTAGCTCCGTTACTGACTACATGCCTTAGCAACGTGAGGTAATTCAAAAGTCAGATTTTTCTCAGAAGCAGAATTTTTGTTTTAAAAGCAATGAAATTGATAGTGCCTCCTTTCAATCAAAGGATACTTACAACACTGGATTCCCATTCAGCTATTGTTACTTAACTCAATTTCCATTTTGCTCTCAATAGTCTCGCAGTTGTTATAAGAGAAAAACAACAGGGATACTTAGAACTGTAACCAATTGACTCAATACTGGATGTTATTTAGTAACTTTCATTTAACAAGCACCCTGCACTTACCGCAGTAGCTGTATATATTCTCATTGTTATTGACAATACTTTAAATTCATTGCATTCCCAGAATAGTATTAATAACACAGTTTCTACTAATTGCTACACTTACCTAATTTTCTTTCAGGTAATACAGACTGTCTTTTAGAATAATTGAATAGGCCCATGAACTTCTTTATTATCACCAATCTGCTAAAATGAGAAAAGAAAGGAGAGAATAAAATATCTATTGTAGACATCCTAATTATCAAGTGATTTCTAAATCGCTGATAGGAGACTTCCCAGCTTCATTCGTTTGCACTTTGGATCAGATTTGAGTCTCTTTTCTGAAGGTTTTGTTGGTTCTGCCTGTGGATATCCTATGACTCACCTCCGGTGAGAAGAGGTTTGTGCTCTGCTTAGGTGAAAACATTAAGACTCCTTAATTTCCTTAACAGAATAACAACACTACTACCTCACTACTGAGAGCATGCAAATTTCTTTACAATTAACAATAAAACTCAAAAAAGCTGCCTTTCAGTCATTCTCCAGGGAATTCCTATCAAACATGGATTTCAGATTAATAATATTCAAGAGACATCATTAAAGTAATACTGATGTCGAATTCTTTTTTTTTCTACCAAGTTCTAATAAGCAATGCACTTGGACTACATTTGCTTAATTCCTTTCTGAACTGCTTCCATTTGCCAATACGGCAGCTGTCTCCTCCAAAGTCTGTTCTGCTGTGTTGGGTATCATCACTGCGTTAGGCACCGCCATCACTCTAGCAGATGCTACTCTCTCCTTCTGGGTATCACCAGCTCCTACTGGGTACCACATACTCTGTTGGGTACCACTGCAGATGCCACCATTGAAAAAACTGAGATTCTGAAATGATAACACCAAATGGGCACTCTGTTCTCTAGAATGCACTAGGTGCCAAAACATTTCACAGATCATCAGGAAAATGGTATTCTGATGAGTATCTCCCACTCATTTGTCAAACTTGCTCAGACATTTTTCAAATCCAGCAGAGGATTCCACATGGGTTCAAACGTGCAACACTGTTACTTTAAATGTAAGCTACTTCAATTCCTTTTTAGAAGCAGACGAGCAATGTTATTATATATATACATAAGTAAAAGCTTATATTTTTATCTACAGAAGAAATGTGGAAGAGGCTGTGCTCATAGCCAAAATAAACAGATTCTTCTATGGTGTTATCTAATGGTATCAAAGTATAATTTACAGAAGTTCAAAGAAATAATTCATATAGATATAAATGTTGCACATTTTCAAATGTTTAAGTTAATAATGAGGAAACTAGTGGCCGGGTGCGGTGGCTCATGCCTGTAATCCTAGCACTTTGGGAGGCCGAGGTGGGCGGATCACGAGGTCAGGAGATCAAGACCATCCTGGCTAACACGGTGGGTGAAACCCCATCTCTACTAAAAATACAAAAAATTAGCCAGGCATGGTGGCGGGCACTTATAGTCCCAGCTACTCGGGAGGCTGAGGCAGGAGAATGGAATGAACCTGGGAGGCAGAGCTTGCAGTGAACCGAGATGGCACCACTATACTCCAGCCTGGGTGACAGAGCAAGACTCCATCTCAAAAAAAAAAAAAAAAAGAAAAAAAGAAAGAAAGAAAGAAAAAAAGAAACTAGTGAGATGACAAAACTAGTTTCAAAAACATTTGAGAAACTGGATACTTACAAGCACTAAATAAAAACAAAAAAAAAAAAAAAAGGAAAGAAGGAAGAAGGGAGAAAGTGAGGAAGGAAAGGAAGGAGGGAGGGAGGAAAGGCAGGTTAGAATAAGATTTCTGGGTTAAATTTTAAAAACTGCTTCATGTCCTATAGGGCAATGACAGCACAAAATTTGAGGTTATCTTTTCAACTGGATAGAAGTACACAAATTAATATATGTCTGGATGAAAACTAAATGTTGAATAACAAATTAAATATATACATCCTCCTAGAAAATTAAATAAATCATCCAGTAGTCTTGTTAAACAGCACCCAGGTGATGTTGAAAAGACATGCCTTCCCCAACTTTTGACTTAATTTTAGATTTTAGATACTATTTTTTTTTGAAGTCTCCCATTTTGGTTGTAAATCATCTGCAAACATATTCTTGATTAACAAAATAAGGCTGGTCTCATATTTTGGTCTGATTACTTACATATGCAGAGCAAGAGGAGTTAATTACTTTTGTTAGCCTCCTTGAGTTCACTCAGTAAATCTAGAGCTATTTGGCATTGAGCAACAATGAACCAGTGATTAGCTTCTGCCTGGAAATTTTTATAAGAACTCTTAGATTTGACTTATAAATACTTCTAATTGTTTATTCTTCTACCTAGGGATAGGAACCATAGCCCAAGAAACTTTCCTCCCCTCTTTTATTCATAAATGTAAGTGAATTTCTCTCTTCAATCTACTTAAAATAAACTAAGGTCTCTGGCCTGCTAGGAAGTGATTTTTTTTAAATCAGCTGTGAAGCTGGAACCCTGTAAGAAAGACAGACACCAACCTGGCTTTCCTGGGAAGATTTTGCAGGCATTAACTTCATATATCAAATCAATCCTTGCACCTTAGTGGTAGGCTTGTCATAGCTGATTAAATGAGCGTTACTCTTTACATGACTGACACACCAACCATAGAGTTTGTTGCAAAATCAATTTGATGCAGGACAAGTGAGCTCCAAAGTGAGGCTTAGCCCATAACAGTTTTTGGCTTTGCCCAAGAAAGAATTCAAGGGCAAGTCAGAGCCAGAAAAAGAAAACAGCTTTATTGAAGTAGCAGTGTTACAACTCCATGAGTGTTCCTGCAGAGCAAGGTTACCACGCAGGCAGAGAACAGCAGCTCAGGGCAGTTTTGCAGTCATATTTATACCTACTTTTAATTACATGTAGATTAAGGAGCAGCTTGTGCAGAAATTTCTAGGTAAGGGGGAGTAAGTTTTGAGTCATCAAGTCATTGCCATGGAAAGGGGCAGTAACTCCCTGTTGTTGCCATAGCAATGGTAAACTGGCATGGCACACTGGTGGGTGTGTTTGGTGGAAAGCTGCTTCTACCTCTCCCTGTTTTTAGCTAGTCCTCAATTTGGTCCAGTGTCTGAGCTCTGCCTACTGAGTCAAGTCTGCCCTCGTATCTCGGATTTGTCTATTTATATCTTGATAAGTAAGAGAACATTTTTATTGAACCTATGCAAATAAATTTATTACCATGAAAAGTAATGAGGCCCAGTAAAAGTACTTTTTCAGAATTCTGAGGAATCAATGAGAATCAGATACCATTTTTTTTATTTTTGTATTTATTTTTTATTTATTATATGTTAAGTTCTAGGGTACATGTGCACAACGTGCAGGTTTGTTACACATGTATACATGTGCCACTTTGGTGTGCTGCACCCATTACTAGTCATTTACATTAGGTATATCTCCTAATGCTATCCCTCCCCCTTCTCCCCACCCCACGACTGGCCCCAGTGTGTGATGTTCCCCTTCATGTGTCCAACTGTTCTCATTGTTCAATTCCCACCTATGGGTGAGAACATGCGGTATTTGGTTTTCTGTTCTTGAGATAGTTTGCTGAGAATGATGGTTTCCAGCTGCATCCATGTCCCTACAAAGGACATGAACTCATCCTTTTCATGGCTGCATAGTATTCCATGGTATATATGTGCCACATTTTCTTAATCCAGTCTATCATTGATGGACATTTGGGTTGGTTCCAAGTCTTTGCTATTGTGAATAGTGCCACAATAAACATATGTGTGCATGTGTCTTTATAGCAGCATGATTTATAATCCTTTGGGTATATTCCCAATAATGGGATGGCTGGGTCAAATGGTATTTCTAGTTTCAGATCCTTGAGGAATCGCCACACTGTTTTCTACAATGGTTGAACTAGTTTACAATTCCACCAACAGTGTAAAAGTGCTCCTATTTCTCCACATCCTCTCCAGCACCTATTGTTTCCTGACTTTTTAATGATCACCATTCTAACTGGTGTGAGATGGTATCTCATTGTGATTTTGATTTGTATTTCTCTGATGGCGAGTGATGATGAGCATTTTTTCATGTGTCTGTCTTCTTTTGAGAAGTGTCTGTTCATATGCTTTGCCCACTTTTTGTTGGGGTTGTTTGTTTTTTTTTTTCTGTAAATTTGTTTAAGTTCTTTGTAGATTCTGGATATTAACCCTTTGTCAGATGAGTAGATTGCAAACATTTTTTAAAGTTTCGCTTTAGTTACAAAGGCATAGGCTACTAAATTGAGGATTCGCGATAAATAAAGAGAAAGTCAAAGTGCTCCCTTATATATCAATCAGAAAATAGAGCATTAAAACAATATCCACGATACTTAAAAAAAATCACAATTAATTTTTCTTCATCAGTTCATTCACTTTTCTGTAAGTAATTATTATTTCTGCTAGATTTTCAGTCAGCAATCTCTTTTAATAAAATCATTTCATTGGACTGAAAAGAGTCAGTTTGCTGTGGTCAGAAAGCTATCTAAGTTATTTCAGCTTTAAGCACTGAAGCTTCTACCCACATATTTTTTGTTGAAATGTCAAGAGTTAGGAATATCAAGTACAGTCCTTTTCACAAGGTTCTGAGACCATCCCATTTTATTGAAGAAACGGACTGTAACTTGAAGTATGTAGCAGAGACTTCAGGCAAGCATCAGATAACTCAGAAACCATCTGTTGATGAAACTGAAGGGCTGTCATGAATTTATTACAGTAATGAGTAACCAAATGGAAGAAAGGAAAGTGCTCAATTGGAGTGCAGTGCACAGCTATCCCATCAGGGCCTGATCAATGTTTCCCCTGAGGATAAGAACATCACATCACAGATGGGATATAGATAGACACCAAGGCCCCCCAATTTATTCCTTAAAGTGTACAGTCCTTGGGACATTGATATTAGTAACATTTTGTCTCTAAAAAATCAACACAAGGAAAGCCAAGCTTCTCTTTGATTTACAAATCTCCCCATATAGCTCTTACAATAGTGTTAACTAATTAAAAAATATTGAATGTACCAAACATTGAATAGCTTCTCTCATTTCTCCTTTTTACAGGTAAAATAACAAATCCATGGGATTTTCTAGGAGTCTACTAGGAAATCTGAAAGATAATTTTAGTTTCAAAAGATATTTTAAAATTTTATTTTTCTAAATTTAGATACTGGTCTTGGGAAAGCAAAATCAAAAATGATTGTGAGAGGATATTTGGTTACATGGTTGCAATAGACGGCTGGGTGCCTGATGATAAATGGTTGTAGCATAGCTTTCTGATTAACTTGACACTATTTTGGGGCAAATTTGCTCTCTTTTTTCATTGATTAGCAAAAACAAACCTCATTGCTTTGCATACACAGTTGAATGTCTTTATTATCTTTATTTTTGGAACAACCTCATCCAGTAAGCATACTGTATATATGTGTGTGTGTGTGTGTACGTATGTATATATATACCTATACATATATTGTATTAGTCTGTTCTCGCACTGTTGTAAAGAACTACCTGAAACTGGATAATTTATAAAGAAATGAGGTTTAATTGGCTCACAGTTCCACAGGCTGTGTAGGAAACATGGCTGGGGAAGCCTTAGGAAACTTACAATCATGGTGGAAGGTGAAGGGGAAGCAGCGTGTCTTAACATGACCAAAGCAGGCAGAAGAGAGAGAAGTAAGTTGGACGTGCCACACACTTTTAAACAATGAGATATCGTCAGAACTTTATCACGAGAATGACACCAAAGGGAGAAATCCATCCCTATGATCCAATCACCTCCCACCAGGCCCCACCTACAACACTAGGGATTACAATTCAACGTGAGACTTGGGCTGGGCACAAATCCAAACTGTATCATTCACATATATGTGTGTGTATATATATATACACACACACACATACTATTTTTTCCTTACTTTTTTTTACATGTGATTTTATATACACAAATGGTCACTGACTTATGATAGTACAACTTACGAATTTTGAACTCTGTGATGATGCAAAGGTGATATGCATTCAGTAGAAACCAGACTTCAAATTTTGAATTTTGATCTTTTCCCAGGCTAGCAACATGCAGTAGGATACTCTCTCACCATGCCAGACAGTGGCAGTGAGCCTCGGCTCCCAATCAGCCATGTGATCAAGAGGGTAGACAACCCACACTCTACAGTGTACGGTGTTGACAGATGATTTTGCCCAACCGTAGGTTAATGTAAGTGTTCTGAGCATGTTGAAAATATGCCAGGCTAAGCTATGATGTTTGGTAGGTTAGGTGTGTTACAATTAGTTTGAATGTACCAAACTAATTGAATGGTTTCTCTCATTTCTCCTTTTTACAGGTGAAATCACAAGTCCCTGGGATTTTCTAGGAGTCTCCATAGAAATTCTACATAGAAAGACATAAGAAAATCGTAGACAAATGTCACCAGCCTTTGCTCAGCAGGTATATAAGGAAAGCCACTGCCCCGAGTGCTTAGGAGATGACAACGGCAAGAGAAACTCTCAACTTAGAAATTTTGTTAAAGTGACAATTGGTGGATTCTGATTAAAATGGGATCAGTAGTAGTGATGAGAAGGGAAGTAACATTATTTATTACCTATTATTTAGCTACTAGCTATTTCAAGTTAGATATTTTCAACTAAACGATAGGTTTATCAGGCTGTAACCCCATCAAAAGTATAGGAGCATCTGTATATTTAATATTTTAATTAAATATGGATCCTGATTATCATCTTAAATTGATCCACCACATAATTAGTACAGATATAATTATAATGACATAAAAATGTTACTATTGATATGTAAATGTTTGACAAAAATTAAAAAGGATATAAAATAATTTTATAAAATAGAAAAAATTAAATAGGGAAAAATGTATGTTAGACTTATGCATCCTTGTGTAGGCCAGTTAATGTCCTGATACGATACTAAAAGATATGCTGCTGATAGTTTTTATTAATAAGGGATACATATAGAAAAACCCCTACCCCGTGCTCAGATTTCCTGATGTCCTATTGACCCTGCAAATAGTTAACCCTGCCAATAGTTAATAAGTGTAAACTGGATGCGAATCACTGACCCATGGGTAGAGAAGGAGCAATGTGGGGACAATGGAAAGAACATATATTTCTATACAAATGTTGAATTTACAAGAGTGAATCCTTAATTTATGTGAGTCCCAGGATGGCAATGAGGGAGATCAAGTGATAGTCCCTCATGGGGAGAGAGTACCCAGGAAGGGAGACATAAGAAAATCACAGACAAATGTCATTGTCCTTTGCTCAGCAGGTGTATAAGGAGAGCCACTGTCCCTAGTGCTTAGGCAATGATAATGGGAAGTAAAGCTATTGGGCTAGAAATCTTGTTAAAGTGATAATTTGTGGATTCTGAATAAAAATGGGATCAATAATAGTGATGAGAAGGAAAATAACATTATTTATTACCTATTATTTAGCAACTAGATAGCCTGTGCGAACAACTGAGGGAGGTGCATCTCGTTTACCCCTATTCCTGTAGTGACTGTGAAAGAGTGATCAATGCTGGTCACATGGCGTATGAGATCTAGTGTGTGAAGCTGACACATAATGCAAAGAAGCAAGTTACTATCCGATTTTCCACGTCCATTTGGGAAGGACTAAAGCATCAATACTTCAGGTAACATAAACTGCGTTTGAAGAGTGAAGGCTCAGAGGAGATTTCTTGGCCTCTGGATAGTTGACCCATGTAATGATTGATATCTTAATAAAACCATTAATAATAGCTGATATTTATTAAACACATACTGTATGCTAGACATGGTGCTCAGAATTTTACATTCTTTTTTTAAGTTTTGACATAATCTTTTAAAGTGAGCACTTTATCGGCTGGGCTCACGCCTGTAATCCCAGCATTTTGGGAGGCCGAGGTAGGCGGGTCATGAGGTCAGGAGCCCGAGACAACCTGGCCGACATAATGAAATCCCATCTGTACTAAAAATACAAAAAATTAGCCAGGCATGTTGGTAGGCGCCTGTAATTCCAACTATTCCGGAGGCTGAGGCAGAAGAATTGCTTAAACCTGGGAGGCAGAGGTTGCAGTGAGCTGAGATTACACCACTGCACTCCAGACTGGGCGACCAGAGTGAAAATCTGTCTTAAAAAAAAAGTGAGCACTTTATTACCAATTTTAGAGTATATCAAGGCTCAGGTAATTTTTCTTGGTCACACAATTCAGTAATCAGAACAGTGAAAATTAAGTTCCAGATCTGTTTGACTCTAAAGTTTATGCTCTGTATGTTGCATTTATTGTGGTTCTGTTTCAAAAACTTCTCCAAATAGCTCTAGTTATTATTTTTCCTCTATTTCAGATGTTCCCAGAAAGGAAAATAAGGTATAGGAAATGGTGGTAAAAGCACCATGTGGCCCAGCAATATTTCATGAAACTAAACATTCTGGGGACATTAATGAGCCTTTTTGTAAATGAATGTGCTACACATGGCTATTTCTACACATAAGAACAGGTGTTCACATATAATATACATAGAGGTGAAGCTAATTTGCGTAACTGTTCACGCAACTCATGCTTTAAGCTATTTACTTTATATGATTGACTCATGAGTACAAGGTAGAGTAAAAACATATTATAATAACAGCTAAAACCACAAGTTCTTTTAAAGAAGAAGCCAGATTTCTTTTTTCTGTTTGTTTTTCGGTTACCTAAATAAAGTGCTTGGGGCAAAAGATGGGTTAGTAGAAGACCAGCTACTAACAGAGACCTAGATGCTGGTATGTTAGAAATAAACAGGAAGCTGGGAGTGAAAATAAAACAAAGAGAAGAAAAAAAAAAAAAAGAAAAAGAAACGTGAGAGAAGAGAGAGAGGACACTCAACAGAATACTCAAGGATTTTTTTAAGTAACAGGGATATCTAAGATTCAGTTGTAAGTTACTTTTGTTTTGGGATCTACATTTTTCCTAAACTTTCAGCAGAGCCTGCTGCTTAAACTTTGTTGTACTTGTATACACAAGTGCGTGTATATGCGTGTGACAGCAAAAGACTACCGTGTCATGGTGAGGGGCTCTACAAACCGTGTTAATTCAGAGGGAGCAAGATCTCAGAACCTGATATCTCAGAAGTGATAGTGGTAATAGAAGTCCCTGAAATGCCAAATGGTGAAATGGGAATAAAAATCAGCCTATTCAGTCTTTAGTGTCAGAATGGCCCTTGCTAAAAGGGTGCTGTGATCCTATGTCCTCCCTAAAATTCACTGAAACCTAATCCCCAATGTGATAGTTTTAAGAGGTTGGGGCTTTTGGGGAATGATTAGGTCACGAGAATGGAACAGTCATGAATGAGACATGTCATTAAAAGAGGCCTGAGGGAGCTTGTTCACTCCTTGAACCGTGTGAGGACGCAGCAAGAGCATGCCATCTCTGGAGCAGAGTGAGTTCTCATCAGCTACCAAATATGCTGGCATCCTGGTCTTGGACTTCCCAGTTTTTAGAATTATAAGCAATAAATTTCTATTTTTTATAAGTTGCCCAGTCTAAGGTACCTTGTTATAACAGCCCAAATAAACTGAAGACACAGCACTACAATGAAATTCATGAAAAAGTCAGTATACCAAAAGAAAAAAGAATAATGTTGAGTATAAGACTGCTGTATAAACAACAACAAAAACAGTTGGAAAGAATATAACAGCTTTTCACGAGAATAAAATTAATTTTAAGGCCTCCCTCGTATCCTTCAATATTTAACCCAAAATATGTTTAATTGTGAAGTTTACCAGACTTCTATGCCTGCACAGGGATATTGGTGGAAACCATCAGGCTATCAACAGTGCAGCAGAATAAATTCATAAATTTTACATTTTACATGAACATGTGAATATCTTTGATATGTAGCTGAAAATCATTTTTGAAGAGAACGGGGTTAGGTGAAAGGAAATGAGGGCCATCTGTAGTCATAATTTTACTGACTTGACTTCTGTCTATTCTAGAGTCACAACCTGGCCTGTTGTTTATGCCAGTCATTCACTGGAAACACAGGTTAGAAAAATCGTATGAAAACTGCACTACCCTGAAAGCGCTCCTCTCACTGTATGGAATGGCAATTCTCTCTAACCAAGACTGTGTGGACAGCACAGTTGTGCTTTGGAATGTCCATACACAACTCCAGAAATACAATGTGCTACATGCAATGTGCCCATTTTCATCAGGCCTTCGGAAATCATTTTGCTTAATAATCTGTAGAGTTGGCTACTTTCCATCAGACCTCACTTGCTGTTCTCCTTATCTAATATGTATAACATGAGGAAGGGTTTACCCATTTTATGATGGACTTTTAGCAAACATTTGAGTCCTATAAGAGGAATACAAGTGATTCTTATTTGATCAATGTGGAACTTGACAGATATGTCAACTTCATGTTAGAGGAGGAACAGTTTATTATCTGGAAAATAGCTGCTCTCATTATTTACATGTATTTTATAACTGTTCTTCTGGGCACCTTGAATTAGTAAATAATTCTAAGAATTTATGTAGCTGAGGATCATCCATGATTCTTTTTCTCAATTAATCTAAAAGTTATATGTATACCTTAACAGGGACTCCAGTGTCCTTGCTCTGAACGCTAACTTTCTGGAAGTGATTTTCCTTGTTTCCCCTTTTTCCCTTTCTTCTTTTCTTCTTTATCTTCTCTGTCATTAGGGATAAAAATTAAAACCAAATAACTGTTGGATTTTTAAATGCGGCAACTGCAAGACAAAAATGGAGTGCTATTGCTCTTCCCATTTTAAAATTATGACTATTTTCAGCTCTAATGATCAAAGTCTTTATTTAGAAAGTCTATGACTGATTTTAAGTGGTACCTTATTTTCCATGCACCTTTCCTTTTTGTGAGAATGAAGCAGAGGTGACTGAGGCATCCTCTAATGGCTGCGTCTCTGCTGTTGTCATCTCATTTCTCATTGACACATAGGAATTGGAGCTTAAGTTGCCCAGCCCACACGAACTCACTATGTCAGAATCTGGGTACAATTTCTGTACCTTATTTTTAAAATACTACTTTTTAAAAGGTTGAAAACTTTCTAATGAATAAGGGTATCATTTGAGAACCAAAAGTTACCCCGGTGCAGATTTGGAAATTCTGTAAACAGGGGACAGTCTCTTTGGTATCCAGTGGATGCCCTTTCCAGTGGTGTGCTTAGACACACTGAACTGTTGTCTCTCTGAGGGGAAAAACAATCTGATTTGTAGCATTGACTGATTTCCCTGGTGTAAATACTGTCATAATGGCCAATTTCAAGTTACCAATATAATATCAGTAACCATGGAATTGGGAATAGATGTGCCATAGCCCACCAATGTATTTCATGATACAGACACAGTAGATTTATATAACCTCAAAAAATAGATAATAGTAAAATATAGTAAAATAATAAGAAAGTGATGAGTTTTTAATATTTATTGCCTTTGTTTTCAGTATAACTTATTTAATTGTAGGTTTATATAATTTAATTTTTAAAAAATAAAACTGTTTAAACATTGGCTCACAACATTATTCAAAAGTTAACAATTGGGCCCGGGGCAGTGGCTCACATCTGTAATCCCAATACTTTGAAGAAAGTGTCAGTGGGTGATGACATTGAGGCGGCAGATTGCCTGAGCCCAGGACTTTGAGATCAGCCTGGGCGACATGGTGAAATCCTGGCTCTACAAAAATTACCTGGGCATGGTGGTATGAGCCTGTAGTCCCAGCTACTCAGGAGGCTTAGATGGCGGAATTTCTTGAGCTGAAGAAGTTGAGGCTGCAGTGAGCTATTATGCCATTGTGCTCCCGCCTAGGCTACGTAGTGAGACTCTGTCTCAAAAAAAAAGAAAGAAAAACCAGTTAACAAGTGGTTCTTGCAGGCTGGTACAAGGCAGCTTCAGCATCCCACTGACACTTTCTCTTTCTTGCAATGTCTGTTTCTTCTCAATATTCAGTGGTTGAAGATGGGGGAAGATAAGGAAATAAATGTATTGGGCATTAATGTGTTTGAAGCACTGTGCTTAGTAATTTGTATATCTTAACAAAAAATAGAATACTATTTATTGAGCACTTATTATAGGCCAGAATCAACACTATGCATTTTAAACAATTTACCGTACTTTAAATTTAAATCTATGCAGTAGACATTAACATGCTTTGTACTTATAAAGAGCCTAAGGCTCACAGAGAGAAAGAAACTTCCCCAAGGCTATGCCATCTAATAGGTGAGGAAGTCAGAATTAATATTCCAGTGTATTAGACTTGACATTCCTGTCTTGTTATTCATCCTCACAGTAACTTGGTGAGGAAGATTTTACTATTACTTTTTACAGATGGTGGAAACTGAGATTAAGGAATATTTTCACGGGCACAT
This sequence comes from Chlorocebus sabaeus, assembly GCF_047675955.1. Classification (NCBI taxonomy): domain Eukaryota; kingdom Metazoa; phylum Chordata; class Mammalia; order Primates; family Cercopithecidae; genus Chlorocebus; species Chlorocebus sabaeus. The sequence continues at coordinate 37,347,524 of NC_132907.1, forward strand.
AGATGATAGATGTGGAAGACTGTCCACTTTCAAGGTCTATCTCCTGTCTACTACAATATGTTCTTTATCTCAACCTCAATATTCTCCTTTTATTTCAGCATGAAAATGATTTGATTTACTGGGTTACATTTAAGTTTTGGAACTGAGGCATTACCTCCTCAATGGAAGCATTTGTAAATTAAAATAAATCAAAAGTAGAGGACAATGCTCAGGACAAAACAATAGATCCATTACCATGAACTGTCAACCAACAACTGAGACAGAAGAGGTCGTATTTTTTATGGCTTGGGCCTCCTAATACTTTTTCAGCAATATTCTTAATTCCATTCACATAAGACATAAGTCACTACTCAATATTTGAAACCAATAGTTGCACCTATTGCTTGCTTAAACAAGTGAGTGTTATATTTGAAAGTCAGCTTTTCTAAGCAAAAAGAGGATATCAATTTTATGTCTACTTGGCTTCCTTGTTCATTCTTACTGAAGACAGGCCTCAGTGTGATGGGAAGATGATTGATAGCACCCCCAACTTCATATCCTTCTAGTATGTGATTCAAGAGGAAAGAATATTTTTTCTACTTCCCTAAATAACTCAACAGCAAGTCTCTCTGCTTGCTTTGAATAATGTGTCCCTTACTGGGCCAATCCCAGAGTCCAGAGGAATAAAATATTATAACAGGCCAGGCCTGGGTCACTTCCCTAACTATGTTGTGGGGACTAAGAATGTGGTTACTAGGGTAGGGAGGGTCAGGTAGCATGATATTAAAAATCAGTAATATGAAGATTTTCTAATAGCCCAAAACAATAACTACAAGGGTCTGCTGTAATAAATTATATTTTTTAATGCTTTCTGCATAATTTGTGCCTGGTAGTCTGACTACAGGGTGTGGGGAAAGGAAAGCGATTAGACTGTTACTGTGTCTATATAGAAAGAAGTAGACATAAAAGATTCTATTTTGTTCTATATTTGAGATGCTGTTAATCTGTGACCTTACCCCCAACTTTGTCCTTGCAAGAGACATGTGCTGTGGTGACTCAAGGTTTAATGGATTTTGGGCTGTGCAGGGTGTGCTTTGTTAAACAAGTGCCTGAAGGCGGTATGCTTGTGAAAAGTCATCACCATTCTCTTAATCTCAAGTACCTAGGGAAACGTACACTGCCAAAGGTCGCAGGGACCTCTGCCTAGGAAAGCTAGGTATTGTCCAAGGTTTCTCCCCATGTGATAGTCTGAAATATGGCCTCGTGGGAAGGGAAAGACCTGATTGTCCCTCAGCCTAACACCCGTGAAGGGTCTGTGCTGAGGAGGACTAGTATAAGAGGAAAGAAGGCCTCTTGGCAGTTGAGATAGAGAAAAGCATCTGTCTCCTGCCTGTCCCTGGGCAATAGAACATCTCGGTGTAAAACCCGATTGTGTGTTCTGTTTACTGAGACAGGAGAAAACCGCCTTAGGGCTGAAGGTGGGGCGTGCTAGCAATGCTGCTCTTTATGTACTAAAAAGGTTTATGGAGATATTTGCATATGCATATCAAGGCACAGCACTTTTCCTTAAACTTATTCATGTCACAGAGATCTTTATTCATATGTCTTACTGCTGACCTTCTCCCTATGATGATCCTATTATCCTGCCACTTCCCTTTTTCTAAGATGGTAAAGATAATGATCAATAAATACTGAAACAGCTCAGAGACTGGAGCCCACGCGGGTCATTTGTATGCTGAGCGCTGGTCCCCTGGGCCCACTTTTTCTTTCTCTATACTTTGTCTCTGTGTCTCATTTCTTTTCTCAAGTCTCTCGTTCCACCTAACAAGAAACACTCACAAATGTGGAGGGACAAGCCACCCCTTCAATAGGGAAAGCAGACCGCTGTGCTTGATTGATACTGACAAGGCTTTTTATAACAGAAAGAATACCAAGCATTAGATGAATTTGTGGTATGAAGAACTCTTTATCATTATATACTTATCCCTGAATTTCCACAATTTGAATTTACAAGTAGTGAATTTGTTAAGAAGTTAACAAACAGGAACACCCTTTGCGGAAGCGCCTTCCTAAAGTCCATATGTTGCCTGATAGTAGTGTTTTACCAGTATGTTTCCACATGCGGGAGGGGTGATTCTGGAATGTGCAGAGTGGCCTCTATCTTCTGAACTGGAGGCCTTGAACTATTTCAAATGTTTTCCATAAGCTCCTCATAATCAACTGAGCAGAGACCAGAAGATTAAATTTGACATTAGGATGAAGGAACCCTTTTATCTTAAAGATTCATTAATACAAAAGAGTGGATGGAAGTCTCCTAAAAATGTAAGAAAGATCAACAAGGAAATAAGTATTTTAAAACTTATATTTGCAAGATAGAAATTTGCATGCAAGATGCAAAATGTAGCTATGCACCTAATCGGTGTAAAAGTAAACCAAAGTATGTAAACTAATTCCATTCTTGCAATTAGTGGTATGAAATATGATTACATCTTTCTCACAGTAACTTCAATAATTTCCTTACTTATATAGTAACCAGCTGTCTGGTAAGGTATGCAAATAGTATGGAAGAAAAAACTAGGAAGGAGAACACAGGACCAGAGATGGCCGTTTGTAGGAAATAGGGTGAGCCCTGACACTTGGGACCCCTTTCTGTGGTGAAAATCTTGGCCTCTATTGTGGGTTATTACATTTTTCAAGCTTTCCAGAGACTAAAGATGGCAGAAATAGTGTAATTTTCACTTAACTTAGAGAATCTAGAAGAGTTTTTCCAATACTGTAGTATGTGTACTGAAAATATAAATAGAAATATAAAAATTGAAATACTCTAGAGATACAGTATATCATTCTTCTATTTTCATCTGTTCCATTATTATTTTCCCCTCCCCTGTTGCTTCTGAAATAGGAAGAAAAAGGTAAGTGTTTGGGTGAGGGAGAAGGGACAAGATGGAGGAAGGTGAACAAGAAGGCATAATCCATGTTGCTTCCGGGTTCTTCCTCACCAACTTTCCCGCACACGGGAAAATGCAGCCCGCCCTGGGAAGATGCAGATCAACTCAGCATGCGCCAGGTGCTGTCAATCCGAAGAGATGGAAACTTACCCGGCCACGCCTACGGAGACACCCCTATCACGCCCTTATCCCGCCCACTGCCTTCCCCCTTCCAGTACCAATGCATAAAAGTCCGCTGCCGGCAGGAGCCGGTGTGACTTCTTCGGCCCCCGCATTTGTGGACCGGAGAACATCACCCGAGAGCGCCGGCGCGACTTCCCTGGCCCCCCACACCTGAGGACCAGAGAACCTCGTCGGAGAGTGTATGCTTATTTGCAATAAAAGGCTGCCACTTTCTTATGTACTTTGGCCTCATGTTTAATTACTTAGCTCTCCTAAATTAAGTTACATTAAATTAAATGAAACAAAACAGTAAGCAGAAAAACTCCATGCAGGCTGTGTACACAGCACCTTCAGAGAGCTCCAGCTTTCAGAGTGAGAGGCCATCACCTCTAGGCACTAAGACTAGATGTGTCCACACCCACCTGGAAAGATGGCATGTGTATTAAGAGTCAAGATACCCATTTTTTTGCTGGATGTGCAGGAGATATTGAAGAGGAAGTGAAGAAAAGGCCACACTTCTGAGGTTCTTGTACTTCTAGTCATGGAGGAGCTTGGCTAACATTGTTAGCCAAGGTAGCAGTGACAATTCCTTAGTTTTATAAATGTCAATAAAGAGGCAAGACATGGGCATTCATTTTATTTTTTGTTATTTTAGATTTAATTTAATTTAGCAATGCAGACCTAAAATATTTAATATGGATTTAGATGTGATTGCTACACATGGATTTCAACTATAGTGATGTAATTCTGTAGCCAAAATTTCCATGTCAGTTTCCTGTTTCCTGATGCCCACACCTCAATTATGGCAAAGTTGCCATCTTCCTAGTTTGGCATTTCAGGAATGCGTTTTGAGAGTAATTCCTGAGACAAGTTTAGAATCAACTCCTCTCCTTCTGCAGAGAAAGAGAACTGATAGGACATGTGTGTGTGTATACACAGAGAGACAGAGAGGTTTATTTTAAGCAATTGGCTCACATGACTGTGGAGGCTGTCAAGCCAAAAATCTAACAAGGTGGGCCAGTAGGTGAGAGATTCAAGGAAGTTTTGATATTCCAGTTCAAGTGTAAATGCCATTTGCTGGCAGAATTCACTCTTTTTAGGAGACCTCAGTTTTTCTCTCTTAAGGCCTTCAACTAATTGAAAGAAGCTCACCCACATTATGGGGGGTAATCTGCTTTACTCAAAGTCTGTTGATTAAATGTTACCCTCATCTAAAAAATAATTTTACAGAAACGTTTAGAATAAGGTTTGATCAAATATCTGGGTATTGTGGCCTAGACAAAGGCACACATAAAATCACACCTTCCAATAATGTGTCAGTGCTCAATCGCCTGTGTCAAATCACTTTTTAAAAAATAGCTAGTAGTATCTTTTCCCTGAAACAAAATTCTGACCATTATGGTAGTAAATACCAAAAAAATGATCTCATGTAATGGTTCTTCAAAGATAAGAATCTGGGGTTGATGACTTTGTTTATTTGAGTTTAAAGGCATTGAGATTCTAGTTAACAACTAGTAGCCTATTGTCTTCATCACCTGGGGCTGCTATAATTAATACCATGAATGGATGCCTTAAAAAGCAAATATTTTATTTCTCACAGTTTTGGAGGCTGAGGAGTCCAGGATGAAGGTGCCAGCAGATTTGGTGTCTGGTGAGAGTCCTCTCCCTGATTTGCAGATGGTCACCTTCTTGCTGTATTCTCACATGGCAGAGAGAAAAAAAGAAAGAGAGAGAGAGAGAGCACATGTGTCTGATGACATGTCTTAAAATGACACTAATCCCATTCATGAAGGCTGTAACCTCATGACCTCATGACCTCCCAAAGGCCTCACCTCCAAATACCATTACACTGGGGATTGGGGATTTATTGTTTTGAATTTGGAGGAGATGCAAACATTAAGTCTATAGCATTCTACCCTTGCCCCCACAATTTATGTATTTCTTATATTAAAAATGCATTTATTTCATCTCAATAGCCCCAGAGGTCTTCACTCATTCCAGCATCTACTCAAGTCTAAACTCCAGTGTTTCATCTAAATATCAACTAAATCAGATACAGGTAAGACATAGGGTATGATTCATCCTGAAAGAGTAGAATTTTCTTTTTTTTTTTTTTTTGAGACGGAGTCTCTCTGTCGCCCCAGGCTGGAGTGCAGTGGCCGGATCTCAGCTCACTGCAAGCTCCGCCTCCCGGGTTCACGCCATTCTCCTGCCTCAGCCTCCCAAGTAACTGGGACTACAGGCGCCTGCCACCTCGCCTGGCTAGCTTTTTGTATTTTTTAGTAGAGACGGGGTTTCACCGTGTTAGCCAGGATGGTCTCGATCTCCTGACCTCGTGATCCGCCCATCTCGGCCTCCCAAAGTGCTGGGATTTTCAAATTGAAATGGTGATATTTGGGAGGATTTAAATAATTCCAATTACTCTAAATCTCAACATTCACTATGTTTCCTTGCAATCTGAAATATTCTTTATTTTCCTGTTTTACAAGGCCAGTTCTGACTAGCTTGAAAATACTGCAGTGACTTCTTTTTTGCAATACAGTGTCAAATCTTCTCCTCTCCCAATCCCACCATTTTAAATTGCTTCCAAACTTAGAATCAGAATCACATCTCAGCTTTTTCCAGGCAGCCAAATAAAATGTTTAGCCTGGAGGAAGAACATTTAAATGCCACAGATTTTGAAAGATTTTTTAGATGTACATCAGCAAATATCTGGAGAATCTTCATGAAAATGGATTTTGAGAGTGATATGATAAAAAAAAAAAAGGAGAAAATATTTTAGATCAGCATGAATTTTTAAGATGTATGAAATTACTAGAAATTCTGAATTTGATATGCTGGCTCAAGAAGCTGAATATAGTTCTAATTTCTGCTCAATGTTTTATTTAAAACTTTATCTCAAGGGTAGTATCTTAGTTAATTCAGGCTGCTATAACAAAATACTATAGGCTGGGTAGCTTATAAACAAAACTATTTTATTTCTCACAGTTCTGGAGACTGGGAAGTCTAAGATCAAGGTGGCACTGAATCTACTGGTGTATCCCCTGGTGAGGCACATTTTCTGGTTCATAGATGTCACCTTCTCATTGTGTCCTTATATGATGGAAAGGACAAGAGGTCTCTCTTGGGCCTCATTTGTAAGAGCACTAATTCCATTCATAAGAACTCTACCCCATGACCTCATCATCTCCCAAAGGCCCATCTCCCAATACCACTACCTTGGGGGTGAGAATTTCACCAGAGGAATTTTGGGGGCACAAAAACATTCAGATTATAGCAGGTGGCATATATTGAATGAAGTTGAAATGTCATAAATTCCTTGGTAAAATTAGAAAAGACAATCTAAAAAGTCAGGGAGACAGGGATTTTGATTTGAAATAAACATGTCAAAATATCTCCTGACTTTGTCCTCTGAAAATAATTCATCCCACAAAGGCATTGAGAAATACATTGGTAATAAAAGCAAGAGACACAATGATTGTCATATGGACATGATAATTGAAGATAAAATTAAGGTGAGAGATGCTATAAATGGAATGAAACATCATATTTCTTTGAGAATGATAAGATCCTGAATGAGAACAAGAAGCATCACTGCACCAATGGAAGTATGGTGAGTAGGGACAGACTGGTCATCAGAATGGTTTTACCTACAGGCATTTGGGGAGTGGCTATTTAATTGAACATTCCAAGTACAGATTGCATACAAAGTCCACTATATTTCTACATAATCTGTATAACTAAAACAAAATAAAGCAAAACAAATGGACAAAAACTTTAGTTAGGTTGAACGAAAACCTGATTTAAATCACCATAATGTGAGATCATCGTCTCTGAACTATTGCTGAGACCTAAGTAAGTTTACAGTACAAGTACACCTGGAATGATTGAGAGGCCGAGCATCACTGGGGAATGATATTGTGATGATTTCTCCAGTATGAACTACAAACTTTCTTCCTAGTCTTCCCTGAAGAGAACTACAGCTATTTACAAAGGTCATTGCGCATTGGAGAAAGGAAAATCTTCAAACATTTTGGGGATTATTGTTCACTGGCTCTGAATTAATTCTAACTCTGGAGGAACCGGAATGCCATTATGGTCTATTTGTAAGTCCTCTGTAAGTGAGGACTTACAGAGATCAGATTATAAATGGAATGTATCTTTCAATAGGCTCTGTAGATCCATAACCAAAATTCATAGGTCAGGGAACAAACAGATTTCCCTAAAGAGAAATTAGAAGGGATGCCTGTCCCTGTTACACCTAATGTCCACTGACAAAATGTTTGTTTCTATCATTTTGGCTTTTGGCTATGTTGTTTTGGATATTTCAGCACTCAAGAGATCAGGGTACACAACCATAGCTAGTTTAATTAGGGGCTGAAATAAGCAACTGCCATTTTTTCACCAAACAGTGGTCATAAAAGTCAATTATTTCGTTAGCTGAAGTGAATGGTTCTGATTATTATAGGGAGAGGGGGTTGCTGCTAACCAATGGGGTCCTCTGAGGCACCTCCTGTACTGTCATATCCAGGAGTAAAAGATGATGGAAAGCAACAGCAATTTAATATAGCCGAATCACTGAAGGTTCAGATACTTCACAAATGAAGGTTTCAGTCCCACAAGATATACACTAGGAATGTCAAATCATTCCACAGCTGCAAAGAATACGGTGTAAATAATGGTAAAGGAAATTAAAAATGCCATCTTCTGCCTTGTAGAAATAAGTACTACAGTAGCTAGCCATATTTATGCATGTATGAATTGGTATATTTAATACTAATGTTTCCTTCTTTCTTTACCCTTCCATTTCATATAGGTTTTGTTGTGTTGTCGGTGGCTAACTTTATAATTCACACGTAAGTTACAGGCTATCAAAAGAAGATTGTGATTGAAATGGGAAAGAAATGATGATGTTTTAGTATAATAACTGAAGTGGTGAAGGCCAATCTCCCCTTTACAGAAGTAGTTGAAGACTCATTTTGTTTTGGATAGTACAGTCAGCCCTCCCTATTCATGGGCCACACATCTGTGTATTCGACAAAGTGTAGATTGAAAATATTCTTTAAAAATAAGTTTAAAAATTATAATACAATAGTAAAAGATAATACAAATTTTAAAATGTATTATAGTCATTTTATGGAGTCCCAAATGTTTTGAAGACTTTATTTATACTTTTCTATTCTTTTCTCCTTATTTTTGTCTGACTGGATTATTTCAAAAGAACTCTCTTCAAGTTCTGAGATTTTGTTCTGCTTGGTCCAGTCTATTATTGAAGTTTTCTAATGTATTTTGTATTTCCTTCAATGAATTTTTTAATTCCAAAACTTGTTATTTTTCAAAGATATTTATCTCCTTGGTAAATTTCTCATTCATATCCTGAATTGATTTTCTGATTTCTTTGTATTGGTTTTCATATTTCTCTTGCATCTCATTGAGCCTCTTGAAAATCAATATTTTGAATCCTTTTCTGGTATTTGGAGGATTTCTTTTTGTTTGGGATCTGTTGCTGGACAATTGTTGTAGTCCTTTGGCAGTGGCATATATCCTTGCTTTTTTATACTTCCTGTATCTTTCTGTTGCTATCTCTGCATCTGATGTAACAGTCCCTTCTTCCAGTTTCTTAAAAATTTCTCTGAAAGGACAGGATTTTTATGCTGAAGATGTATATTTGTTGTTGATTGAGTAGGATGCTTTGGCTTTGATTTTGGGTGCCTATGGTAGTATAGTCTCTGCATGATTTTTTCAGCAGTACACAATCAGTTGTATCTATGATTTCCTTGGTGGCTTAGCATTTGGTTATTAGTTGAGTCCGTGGTGAAGTTTTGCTGGGGACTAGGACGCCAGGTATGCCAGTCTTCAGTTCACATTGGTGGCAGCAGTGGGCTGAATGTGCCTGTTTTTAGGCCCTAGACTGGCTGATGTTGGGACTGGTGTTAATGGATGCTGAAAGACCAACTTTGGGACCTGCAGGTGGCTTACTTGGATACTGGTAGTGGCAGCAGTGGGCTGGCTATGCAGGTGAGTTCTCAGGCTTCCAGGGCAGCTGATGTGATGTGGGTGATTACATAGCAGTGGTGGAGAAATCTACTGGAACCCAAGCAGTTCATGCTTGCATTGCTGGTGATTGCAATAGGCTGGGCAGGCTAGTCCCCTGGCCCGCTAGTAGTGTATGCAGGTGAGTGTCATATTGGTAGGTTGGGTCAGCCCAACCTCAGAACCTGACAGGAGTGATCAGGTGCCAATGGTGATGAACCAGACTAGACCTAGGAGAGGAAAGAATTTCAGAATTTGAAGAGAGGTCTTTCAAAATAATCCAGTCAGACCAAATGTTTAAAAGAATAAAAAGAATGAACAAAGCATTTGAGACATTTGGGACTACAAGGAAACACCGATGGAAGAAATTGTAGATGACACAAACAAATGAAAAAACATCCCATGTTCATGGATTGGAAGAATTAATATTGTTAAAACGACTATACTGCCCAAAGCAATCTACAGAGTCAGTACAATCTCTATCAAAATACCATTTTTCACATAATTAGAAAAAACTATCTATAATTTATTTGGAATAAAAAAGAGCTCAAATAGCTAAGGCAATCTTAAGTAAAAATAATAAAACTGGAGGCATCACATTACCTCACTTCAAATTATAGTACAAGGCTATAGTAACCAAAATAGCATGGTACTGGTATAAATATATGCACATAGGTCAATGGAACAGAATAGAGAACCCAGAAATAAAGTCACAAATCTATAGATAGTTGATCTCTGACAAAATCAACAAGAACATACTCTGGGGACAAGACACCCTTTTCAGTGAATAGTGCTGGGAAAATTTGATTGCCATATGCAGAAGAATGGAACTATCTATCACCACACACAAGAATCAACTCAAGATGGATGAAATACTTAGTTGCAAGAGCTGAAACTATAAAAATACTAGAAGAAAACCTAGGAAAAACCCTTCTGCACATTGGGATAGGCAGAAAATTTATGACTAAGGCATCAAAAGCATAGACATCAGAAACAAAAATAGGCAAATGGGGCATACTTAAACTAAAAATCTTTTGTACAGCAAAAGAAATAATCAACAGAGTGAACAAAGAACCTGCAGAATGAGAGAAAATATTAGCAAACTGTGCATCTGGCAGGGATTTAATATACAGAATTTACAAAGAACTTAAGCAACTCAACAACAACAAAACTCCCTGTAAAAAGCTGAAAAAGGATATGCATAGACATTTTTCGAAAGAAGACATGTGAATGGCCAATAGGCATATGAAAAAATATCGAACATCACTAATCATCAGAGAAATGCTAATTAAAATAACAATGAGCCATCATCTTACACCAATCAGAATGGCTGTTACTAAAAAGATAAAAATAACATATTGGTGAGGCAGCAGAGAAAAGGGAAGTCTCATACGCTCTTCCTGGGAATGTCAATTGATATAACCCCAGTGGAAAATGCTATGAAGATTTCTAAAAAATATACAAATAGACCTACCATTCTATCCAACTTTCCTTCTACTGGGCATTAACCCAAAGAAAAAGAGATCATTATATGAAAACAATACTTGTACTCATATGTCTATCACATCTCTATTCACAATAGCAAAGATATTAAATCAACACAAGTGTCTAACAACAGATGATTGGATAAATAAAATGTGTTACATATACACAATGGAATACTATACAGCTATAAACAAGAATGAAATCATGTCTTTTGGAGCAACATGGATGGAACTGGAGGCCATTATCTAAAGTGAAACAAGTCAGACATAGAAAGACAAATATCACACATTTTCACTTACAAGTGTTAGCTAAATAATATGTACACAAGGATGTAGAGTGTGGAATGATAGACAATGGAGACACAGAAAGGTAAGGGGATGGAAGTGTTGTGGATCATGAGAGATTACTTAATGGGTACAATGTGCATTATTTGCATAGTGCATACTCTAAATACTCTGAATCCATCACTATGCAATCTATGCATGTAACAAAATTATACTCATATTCTATACATTTATACAAAAAGTATAAATATCTACTATGGTAAAAATTAAAACAATAAAAATAAAAAATATAGTATCTGCAATTTACATAGCAAATACAATGCATTAAGTATTGTAAATGATCTAGAGATTATTTAAATTGTAAAGAAGGGTGTGCATAGGTTATATGCAAATACTACACTATTTCATATAAAAGCCTTGAACGTTTACGGATTTTGGTATCTTTGGGGTTCCTGGAACCAATCCCCCTTGGATACTGAGTGATGACTCTAGTTGGTTGAACACCAACTACAGTGTAAAATTTGTTGAGTGTATTTGTTGAATGTATTTGTTGTTATACTTGTTGTTTGAATGCTTAAGTGTATGGAAGGGTGAATATGAAACATTCTAGCACTAAAAATTCAATTAATCCACCTTCTAATCTACTGTCCTATAACTCAGGGCCTAAAAAGTTAAAAACTGTATTTCCCAGACTCTCTTCCAGCTAGGTCTTGGAATGTGATTTAGATTTTTTTTTTTTTAATCAACTTTTAAGTTCAGAAGTACATGTGCAAGATGTGCAGGTTACACAAGTAAACGTGTGCCATGTGGTTTGCTGCACAGATCAACCCGCCACCCAGGTTTTAAGCCCAGCACCCATTAGCTGTTCTTCTTGATGCTCTCCCTCCCCTAACCCCGACCCCAGCAGGCTCCAGTGTGCCCATGTGTTCTCATTGTTCAGCTCCCACTTATAAATGAGAACATGCAGTGTTTGGTTTTCTGGTCTTGTGTTAGTTTGCTGATGATAATAGCTTCCAGCTCTTTCCATGTCCCTGCAAAAGACATGATCTCATTGCTTTTTATGGCTGCATGGTATCCCATGGTATATATGTACCACATTTTTAATCCAGTCCACTGCTGATGGGCATTTGGGTTGACTCCATATCTTTGTTATTGTGAATAGTACTGCAATGAACACACATGCATGTATCTTTATAATAGAATGATTTATATTCCTTTGGATATATACCTAGTAGTGAGATTGCTGGATCAAATTATATTTCTGCTTCTATATCTTTGAGGAGTCACCATACTGTCTCCCACAATGGTTGAACTAATTTACATTCCCACCAACAGTGTAGAAGTGTTCCCTTTTCTCTGCAACCTTGCCAGCATCTGTTGTTTCTTCACTTTTTAATGATAGCCATTCTGATGGGTGTGAGATGGTATCTCATTGTGGCTTTGATTTGGGTTTCTCTACTGATCAGTGATACTAAGCTTTTTTTCATATGTAAAAAGAACACAGCTGAAGGCATCTTGCTGCCCAACTTCAAACTATATTACAAGGCTACATTAACCAAAACAGCATAGTACTGGTACAAAAACAGACACATAGACCATTGGAACAGAATAGACAACTCAGAAATAAAACCACACAGTCACAACCATCTGATCTTCAACAAACCTGACAAAATCAAGCAATGGGGAAAGGATTCCCTTTTAAATAAATGGTGCTGGGAGAACTGACTAGCCATATGCAAAAAAATGGAAACTGGACCCCTTCCTTAACTTTATACAAAAATTAACTCAAGATGGATTAAAGACTTAAATGCAAAACCCAAAACTATAAAAATCTAGAAGAAAATCTAGGCAATATCATTCAGGACATAGGTATGGTCAAAGATTTCATGATGAAAACCCCAAAAGCAATTGCAACAAAAGCAGAAAATTGACAAATGGGATCTAACTAAATTAAAGAGCTTCAGCACAGCAAAAAAAACTATCATCAGAGTGAACAGACAACCTACAGAATGGGAGAAAATGTTTGTAATCTATGCATCTGACAAAGGTTTAATATCCAGCATCTATAAGAAACTTAAATTTACAAGAAAAAATAACAAACAACCTTATTAAAAAGTGGGCAAAGGACATGAATAGATTTTTAAAATCATTTGGACTCTCAGAATATTTGGAAGCGGAAGTAAGAGAAAGGCTGCACTTCTGAGGTTTTTGCTGTAGAGGCTCTGACTTTCTCACAAACAATGTTAATAAAATTCCCACTGTCAAAAAATAAGCTTCATGGGTTGTAGAGACTGGCATCCATTTTCCTCCCAGTGTAGACCCAACAGTTGTCACATGACTCTGGACACTGTAGTCATGTCAGGAGCTTCTTGGTGCCTGCCGCAGCTACAGTGGTATTTCTAAACTTCAAAGTTCTCTGGTTGGCTACTCAATTTCCCCTCTTTGTCTTGTTAAGACTGCTCTGTTCCTGTAGCCCCAATCTAAAGCCAATTTTTGTAAGTAACTAATGCTGTATATGGACTCTCTTTCTACCTAAAATCTGTTACTGAATTCCTAATTGACCCTCAGATTACAGAATTACTTTATGAGCAAATGGTGCTCAGGTTTTGTGTGTGTGTTGTTTTTAACATAAACTACTTTAAACAAAGAGGATAAATCCCACACTATTATGACCACTTGCTGATGGCCACCACACTTTACTGAACTGGATGAGCTCATACTCAGAAATTGTCTGTGTTCCGTAGTACCCTCACTAGGATCTCAAGAAAGCTCCTTGAATACTACAGGGTAATTAGAAGAATGATAATGTCCTGGAAAGTCTGACTTCAGGTTGAAAGATCACAAATCTGAAGCCCCTCCATCCAAAAGCACACATATACACACAAGAGTGCACACCCACCCACACACAGACAAGAGGGTGGATAAGCAGTCCCTTGTCTGTCTCAGGAAGGAGAAACACCTTCAACTTATTTACCCATATAACTGACACTCAATACAAGTTTATTCCTTGAAAACTTCCCAAATCAAAATTGAAATTATGGCAAAACGGGCAAAACTATAGACTACATGTTTCCCTTATATGAAATAAAGTTTTGTAGAATTGAAATGGAACAAAGATTTTGTAAATCAAAGAATCAACAGAAATATAATTCTTTCACAGTCATTTGGCATTCTCCTATGTTTTTGTTTTTAGCAACAAAATCCTGGATACATAAGCCAAACACAAAATTGAAATTAGGTGAGATTCTGAAATCTTAATTTGGGTGGCAACCATTACCTTGAGAATGATGCTTGTACATCTGACCTGTGTTCAGTGTGTGAAAGGAGATGTGTGGGCCTTTGGGACATAGTTTGGTGAGCTGTATAAGCCTCTCCCTTCCCTATTCCTCTATGCTTTTTAAGCTTCCTTGACTCACAATGTCTGCAAGGAAGCTATCATTTTGGTGCCAGGTTTTAAGATTACTTTTCCATATAGTAAAATTTTGCATGCTTAATGGGAGTCAAAGTCTTCTCTAGATTTTTCTTAGGGAGTTATGGCAAAACAAATTGAAATATTCAGAGAAAAATTAATTTAAAAATACTAGAATGAATAGATTAGTGCCAATGCGGCATTGATAAGATTTTTCTGGTGACCTTGAGAGTAATTTTTGTGCTGAGGAAAGAACATGCAGAGCTTTTACTTTTGTTTAAAACATAAATATTTAACTTTTTAAAGTTTTAGATTTAAAAATCCAGTAATTCCTCAAGATTATAACTTTAACCTCCAAATGTTGTTACTCTATGTCTAGGAGATTTTAAACAATCATTTTGTTGAAAGGGTTCCCATTTCAAAAATTATTTCAAAAATATAAAACTGCATTTTATAGCTTATTTTATTTTCAAGTTATCTTCTCTGAAATAAATAAAATTCCTTTCAATTATACTTACATTCAAATTATATTTACAGAGCTAATCAACTTAAAAATATTAACTTAAAAATATTTTGGAACTTTGCACTTTTACCAGTTTCAAAATAGTACATAAAATAGGGAAGATTTCCCCTTAAGGTCACAAGTCTTAATTAGTCACTCAATTATAGATTTGAATATGAATTTATGAGGCCATCACTCTAATGGGCAAGAATTCTGTTAAAAACTATTTAAAATTCCAAATATTTTCTCATTTTTGAATACAAAAATATTTACAGTATTATCTGGATTCTGTTAAACACTTTTATATTGTCCTAAATCTTTTTTAATTGAAAGATACTTCTGTAAAGCACAATTACCATCAAGTTAACTGGGATGACTTTGCACCAATGGTTTTAGCGAAGATCTGGGGTCATCCAGGGTAATCCTTCTCCTTGATAACTAAGAAAACTAGTGTAATGTCTTCCCAGCCACTTGAGGTTATTAGCAATCAGAGAGTCTACTAGGGCACCTCATGGAATCTTGTTGACAGCCTGAACAATTTTATAGTTACTGTGCATGAATTCCATAATTTCAAGATGATGTGGTGGGGTTGTTCTGTGGCTTACTCTCCTATATTCAGGAAGTTAATTACATCATTTAACTGTGGTGTCAACTCAAAACACCAATTCAGGTTTACTACACGTATTTATTTGGAGCATACAGTGGGTCTAACAGTGTCTAACAATGAAGACCTCTGAGCTTGACGGGATTCTTAATTCTCATAAATCAATTTCTTTAGTCTCACACAGACAGTATTGTCCAGTAACGTGAACTTATTCTTGTCCTTTGAACAAGTCATTTTGCTGTTTAGTGACACAATTTGTGTGTATAAAAAGGAGGCGTCTCCACTTGTCACCAACCTCACAGTATTATTAGAATTTATGAATAATGTCCCAGAGAATTCCTATCAAGAGAATTCTGTCCAAGAATAACATGCTGTGAGCTGTTAACAAGTCGCTTGTGAGAGGCTCAAAACTAATGGGAAGACCAATGTCTGAAGAGCTGCTCAGTGACTTACTAGTGAGTGAACTTGGAAGAGTCCTTTAACCTTTCTGACCTCTTTTGCCTGGAAATTACCCTACCTACTTCTTAGGAGTGCAAGGAGGTACAGAAGATAGATTATATGTGAATGAACTTGCAATATGTGAACCGCTTTACTAAAGTGTGCTGTGTAGAACTATGAAATGATAAATTTCTACATTCTGTACCTGTACAACTAGCACCTGACTTCCCACAGCATTGATCCCAGTGCTCTGTTAGGTGAGAAAAGGTATTCAGGGCTCTAGATATCAGTACCAGAAAGACAAATTCCATACTAGCAGCTTTTACTAGTCTGCTCCAAAACAAAAGAGAGAGAGAGAGAATTCTGGTGCATATAAAATTGGACCTATGGTTCATATTTGTCTCTTCTGGAATAACAAACTGAAGCAATTTCACAACTCTTAAGGCAATATTGTAAAAAAGTCCCTCGGCTAACAGCTAATAGTCTTGTTTTCCCCCAAAGCCACTCATTTATGCTTATTTTCTACCCTGATCCCTCATCCAAATCAATGTTTCAGAGAAGAGATCGAAAGGACAATGAGAAGTACTAATTAAAATTTAATGTAAAGCCAGTAGGGTCTAGGAACTGTTTTAAAAATACTGTCTTGGACAAAATAAGGCTGCAAGTACTAAAAGCCAGAAAGGAACAAGAATAATGAGAAAAATGAGTAATTTTTAAAACAAATTTAAAAGTGGCACAAAAAGCTGTGTTGAATGAAAGAAGTGATGGGCAAGAATTTGGGGATGAAGCTTGACAGTATTCCTGTGGTCCATCATGAAAAAACAAACACACACTGTAATTTTATGAAATTATGCTTTAGTTGGATTGAATATCTTTGATCACAGCATCACTTGAATATTCCCTTAGCAAATCACATTCCTTGAACCAAAGTGATACCACAGTTAAAAACCTGATGGCTCAGTTATATCATGAAGTGGAAAACTCTTGATATTTTATCTCTCTCCTTATATTACTGTGGTACACACGTGTCAGAGTTTGAATTAAGTTTAAAAGGATAGTGTGATGGGATTCTTAAATTCTGATTCTCAGCTTTATTACTGATGTTCACGAAAGTGAACTCAATTTTATTAAAAAACAAAAAGAAATGTACTTAAAAACAAAATGATCAGCTTTCAAATTAACTAAAAATCAGCAGGCAACTCAGGATTTTAAAATATGAACTTGCGAATATCTCAGAAAGTTTATGGAAAACTTTGTTTTTCAGGATTGTGGCAGAAAATCCAGCGGTTATAATATGCCACACACTGACTATGAATTTCAATGTGCTACTTTAAAATAAAAGAAAGAAGAAAGATACATTATTTGTTCATTTAAATATTACTTAAGACTTAAGAGTACTCTGTGTTTTGTCTGTTCGGAGTCTTACAACTTAGACATACGTGTAGAAAATTGATTAAAAGCCCAAGGCAAAAACAAAATAAAAACAATAAAAGACTAGAAGACAGGCCCTTTCAATAAATATTTCAGAAGTTGTGGTTATTTAACTTGGATACAGAAAGAGTGTTTTCATTTATGTGAATGAAGAAGAATGACAGTGGGTTCCATTTCCTCCAGATCTGCAAAAGAGGAAATAAGGAAGAAAGAAGGTTAGTTATGAAGAACTATCTGCACATACATTTTTAAAACACCACTAAGATTACCACAAGAAGGTGTGGGTTAGCTTTACTAAGGACCTTTACTTTCGGGAAGGAAACTATCTATCAGGGAGTTTATCATATAAAGCCAGGCCATGGTTTTCCTGAAATCTTTTTCCAACTGTATCTAGCCTTGAGAGAAATATTTCTCTTTCATAGGAAAATGTTCTGTACCTTGCTTCTCCCACTCCTTAACAGCACCCCCAAGAAGCTACTTCATGTCCAAGTAATTTGTGTATCACAGTATAATTAAAGTTTCATTAGTCACTAAATAGTCTTAATATTCTCGGCCGGGCGCGGTGGCTCAAGCCTGTAATCCCAGCACTTTGGGAGGCCGAGACGGGCGGATCACGAGGTCAGGAGATCGAGACCATCCTGGCTAACATGGTGAAACCCCGTCTCTACTAAAAATACCAAAAACTAGCCGGGCGAGGTGGCAGGCGCCTGTGGTCCCAGCTACTCGGGAGGCTGAGGCAGGAGAATGGCGTGAACCTGGGAGGCGGAGCTTGCAGTGAGCTGAGATCCGGCCACTGCACTCCAGCCTGGGCGACAGAGCGAGACTCCGTCTCAAAAAAAAAAAAAAAAAAAAAAAAAATATTCTCCTTGCTCCGGGATGACTAGTCAAAGAAAATAAGTACTTACGAATGAAACTGTTCTTCTTGGAAGGATATTCAATAAATGCAATCATTCATTTCTAATGCATAGAGTGAGGCTTCAATTTCCATTTATCAAATTGAGTTGTTACTAGGAAACTGTCTTGTCTCTTGAATAAACTTTGCCAAGGTAGACTTTTCAAAGGACACAGGAGAAAGTTCAAGAGAAGAAAGGTTGGTAGCATAATTCTAGCTGTCTTCAAGGCCACAACATGTTATTTGGGATTCTGAATGCCAGCTCGGTATGACAGTGCACTCCACCCACTCTTGCCATACCAGCCTCCATGTCAATGTTGAACATATGGTCTTTCAGAGGAAGCTGCCTGCTCCAGCCTCAAAGTTTCCTTGTGTCTCCAAAGAACATTATGTTCTTGGGGAAAAAAGAAAATCATGTTAAAGTTCTAGTACCCAAAGCCATTTGGGCTTTGTTTACAAGCTTCACACCAGAACCATTTAAAAACTAATCCAGAACCAACTTTTGGTCAGCAGGTGCCTATTTTTGTGGCGTTATAACTAGCAGCTCTGCAGAATATCAGTCTCTCCAAATATGTCACTGGTTCCAAGGATAATGTATAATTGGGTTAACCAAGAATCAAGAATATTATTCAGAATGATTTTAGAATTAATGTTTTTCTCTCTCTGTGTGTGTGTAGATACTAAGAATTCAGGTAATTAAGAATTAATTGCAGGGGCTAGCATGGCATGGGGCCAGCAGGAACTTTGTTTGAATAAGGGCTTACATACTGAGCGAGAGATAAGAATTTGTCTCTAAGCAGTTGGAGAACAAAAGTCAACTCTTGACCTCCCAGAGAGAATATTGGAGGAAATGTATGTTCATTGTAACTATAGACAATCAAGGACCAGAAATTTGTCCAACACTCATTGGGGATGGACAAGAGAAAACAGGAGGTAGGGATGGTTAGGAGAATTAGCCAAGAGAATTACTTTGAATGCAGTAGATGGGTTGTCAGTCAACTGATAATTCAATCCCAGACCCCCAATAAGGAGCTGATTGATATGAACTAAAAAAGCCTAATATACAGAGAGCTGTACTTCTAAGAGTGAGGTTTAAAACTAAGAGTAGGTTAGAACCTGTCATGAAAGATCTATTGCTGGTAATAGATTATGACTTCAGTCAAGTGTTTGCTAGAAAGAGGCTGAAGAGCCTTGCCTCAGTGTGACAGGAGTAAGTATCATGGGAACAGGGTCGAAAATAAGAAAAGTGATAAGCTTTGATAACCTTGATGAATTAGCCATGGCCTTTTGGAGCACACATATCATACTCCTAAAGTCTCTTTCTCTGGAAAGAGGCAAAATTATGTGACTTGTAAAAATTTTCAAATTTATACAAGATATGAAAAAAGTATATATGTATGAACTTCTTTGTACCAATGGTGAAGCTTCAAAAATCCTCCACTCATGACCAAACTTCTTATATCTATAATTCCCATCCACCAATTCATCCTGAATTTTCAAGTAAATCCCAGATATCTTATCATTTAATCTATAAACACTTTAGTATCTCCAAAAAATAGGGTTTCTTCTTTAAAACTTAAAAACGTTAATACAATAATATCACACTTAAAAATATTAGTAAAAAGTCAAAGAAGAAAATTTTGAGGTAAGTAAAATTCAGGTTCTAGCAAATTCCCTAGAAAGTACTGAGCCAGACTACTGAATGTGAACATTAGTACAGTCTTGTATCCTTGGTTGATGGATCCTGAAAGTGAGAATATGGGGACACTTAGGAGGAGGACTCAGGTGTTTGCTTTAGGAACCCTATTCTGAGAATGTTTTAGCAGTAATGGAATGAATTTACCTTTGGTGAAGAAGAGATAACAACCTTTGGTTTTCTACATGTAAAAGGAAACCAGTTTTAGTTTTGCTTTAGTAAGAAACTTTTTCCATGGACTTGGTGAGAAATAGAAACTGAAATATAAGCAAAGAATAAGCAAAGATGATATTGCTGTTAACTATAAAATAATAATAGGTGAATCCTCTCTAATAAGCTGAGTATAAAGTCTTTTAGAAAGTGCCCCCTCCAGAACACTTAGCTGTGTACATGTACATGGTACAGGATCTGTCACATTTGGTAAGCCTGCAACCCATTTCAAGCAGAATGCAATAGACACCAGATCAACAAGAAGTCAATCCAGACGAATTCATCTGCTCAGGCTGCTACAGCAAAGTGCCAGATTGGTGGGCTCAAACAACATAAATTTATTTTCTTAAAGTTCTGGAGACTGGAAGTTGAAGATTATGGTGCTGACAGGATTAGTTTCTTGTGAGGCCTCTCCCCTTTGCCTGCGGACAACCACCTTCTTGTGTCTTCACATGGCGTTTTCTCTGTGCATGTGCACTCTTGATGTCTCTTCCTCTTCTTATAAGGGCATCAGTCCTGACGGATTAGAGTTCCAGCTTTATGACTTCATTTAAGTGTGATTATCTCCTTAAAAAAGTCTTATCTCCAAATACAGCCACACTGGGAGCTGGGGCTTTTTGTGGGGACACAGTTCAGTCCATAATACCATCTCAATCTAAAGCCCTAGAGGCAACCTGCAAAGAAAGCTGGTATAAGAACATGGTCTGTCAGCTTCCTTGTCTATAAAATGTGTATTAGAAAATATTGCAAGAATGAGGTAATTAGTGGAGAAGCTAAAGCTAGAAGGGCATGCAGGGAGTACAGCCACAAGTTTTTGAGAAATCCCATTTTTACTAACCTATTAAAACTTTTAAAACTCTGCTGGAAGTTAGTAGGAAAATGATAATTATTTTATAGATGATAAAAACTAAGGTTCAAAGAACTTGTTAGTTACCCAAAAGCCGTATCTAATATGAGATACTGTATAGAAACAGTCCTGCCTCCAAGCATTCGTCAAAGCGTGCACCATTGGAAAGGCTTCAGAAGATCAGCAGACGGGCCTGCTCTAAAGAGGGCCCTGATTTAGGCAGTGGGGTAATCTTAGACGAACTGGTTCTTTTCGTCTGGTTCTGTTTTGGAGTCAGTCAGCAACACTTAACACATCTATGTGATAGCCATTTATCTTCTCCATGGTTACCATCCCATTTGTTCCTGCTTATTAACCACTTTTTGAAAAGATTTGAATTAGTTCCACTCTCCCATTTCTAGTCGCAGATGTGCTGCCCTGGAGAAAGACTGATTAAAAGGCTACTAGGTTCCCAATGTTCCAAATAAAGGACTAACCTAATTCAAACAATTCAAAAAGGTTTTTTTTTTTTTTTTTTTCTGGCAATCCTATTTCTAACTCATAACAGAAGCAAACAAATTTTAAACCAGTTTACTCATGAATGTCTATTATTCCTATTTTCCAAATAAGTTAAAATAGTTTCTGCTATTTCTATTTTCCAAATCGTTTAAAAGTTTTGTTTTCATTCCCATTACAATTTATTACAGGAATATTTTCCCTATAATACATGATCACTAGGGTTTATTATTCTATAGTTCTAAAAAGCTGAACCAAGTACCTTAGGTCCATTAATCCAAGTTAAGTGAATCAAAAACTTTTACCAGAACTTAAAAATTAATACCTGTCCTTCTCAACCATTAATTGCTATAACTGCTCTGATACAGTATGCATACCCTGGCTTCCTAAGAAAATATTTCAGGATAGCAGAGGTAATTGTACTTTTAACATTTATTATAAATTTTCCATATTACCTCAGAATAATTTCATGAGTTTATAGGTTGGTACTAATTTACATAGCTCTATGAACTTCTTTTAATGTTCATGCTGGAAAATTAGGAAGAATTAAAAGCATTACCCCCAAGAAAGAGAGTTTCCACTTCATTTGTTTTAAGTATGTTTACAGTTCCCTGGAGTTGCAGAAATGCAATACATTTCACACCAGAGTTTGTAAATTTGACTAAGTTATTCATCTCATCAGCATGATACTTGTCACTGAAACATCAACTCAAACACCACCAACCTGGGCAATCTTACAGAACTTGGTGCAGATCAGTATGAAAATTTAATTAATTGGTTGCCAGTATGACCTGCAGTGTTGAATCAAACGTGTTTCTGGGATAATCAACTTCTATACTGTGAATTAATGCCAAATCCAATATCAACTCTAGCCAACATGTTTGCCTTGGACATTTCTTTCTCATTAAGGCTTAGAAAAAGGACATAATTTTTAAAACTGGAAAATAATCAAGAAGTGAAAAGACAGATATTGAAATACCTGAAGACAACTTTACAGAAGAGTCAGACACCAAATAATAAAATAATCTTACTTAACAGTGAAATGGACAATCATATTTTCAGAATACTAAGAGTTGAATCATTTTGTAAACATGACCATCCACCTAAGGGTCTCTCTCTAAAATGCTGCAAACAGCAAGCTGTTTAATTATTAACATGAGCTATTAGCAGGCAGAAACACTTTATTTCCAAGGTTATTATTACTTTGATAAAGCAGAACCAACTTCCAAGCTGAAATATTTTATTAAGAAAATATTTTATTTGGCTCATACTTCACAATCCTATCTGCTGGAAGAACTTAGCAAAGTAAATGACAGAAAACTGGCTTCTTCCTTAATCGGTACCTGACAACAAGGATCTTCTTCACCTGTGACTACATCTTACCTATATGGTGATAGTTCCTTTGGTACTATCTCAAAACCCAGAAATCAGGTTCATCTTATGAGAATGCTCACGGACACATTTGTCATTTCACTCACAAGGGAAGCAGTTACTTTTTGAGGAGAAACCATGAAGAGATGCAAATGATTTTACCTTTCTGTACCTGGGCTTCATATTTATTTGTCTTTCACTGAGCCTATTGATAATTGTGCTTCAGCTTAAGTGTCCAATCTAACAGATGAGATATCTACATTTAAGTAAAAATGGAAGACTCCTGGCCTAGTGAGTCTAGGCCTACTGTCTCCTCTGGGACACTTCTGTCCTTTGCACCAAGGGCCCAACAGCTAGACTATGTCATGGACTTACCTTGGTAATATTGTCACAAGTTCAAGGTTAAAGGAGAAATCGAGGATCATAATAAGTTTTCCTTGAAGGTAAGCAAGCTCTTGACTCCCCAGTAAACCTTTGGATGCCAAATATCACATCTTTTTTTGAAATAATAAATTATTTGTATTTCAGCATCTTTGCTTTGTAAAAGTAGAATGCAGAAACCCTGGCAGGGAGCTCTGGAATGAATACTGTCCAGTAAAGTTATCTCACATTGGACTAAAATGCCTGGGTCTTTATGCCTTTGCTTCTCTTAGATGCCAGATGTGGGGTTGTCATTTGAAGGACGTTCCCTACAGTGCAGGTTTCTGTAGCTGAGACAGACCCTGAAGGAGCTGACAGCTAGATGCGGTCTGCTGACTGCACTCCCCATAGCTGGGCAGTGCGTCCTTCCCTGAATAGGGATGCAAGCAGTCCTAATCTGTTGCTATCACGGCTCATCCTTTGTGCCACACAGGTTCCTTTCTTCATATACATTCAGGCAACGGCTCCTTCAGGATTCCTGGGGGCCTTCCTTCTCAAGGAAAAACAAGTGAGAGGTTAATAGGATGAATTTCAGCCACTGCAGCTGGCATGGAGTTACAGTTGTTACTCATTGTTTCTTTCTGCCACAATTGCATCCAAATTTCTCTCACTCTTAGCTACCAGGTCGGCTGCAGCATGACAGAGACCCTCATCACCACTAAGGGGTCCCTGCGTCTGGTTACCATGCTTCTACAGACCAGAGTTGCTTTATTTATCCATTTACAGTCACAGTTGAGCAAGGAAGTGTGTAGAGAGGCCAAGTAGAGCCCTTGTATGCCAAACATATTCTTCCCTGCTCCCATTTTGTAATAACAGCCTTACAGCTTCCTGATGATCAAGGTCAATCATCCCTAGCAAGAAACGATTTCCTGGTTCCTGGAAACAAGAAGCCCACAGTTCTCAGGGAGAGGCTGTAGTGTATAGCATAATGAGGCTCCCTCTGCGTCCTCTGGTGAAAATGTAGCCCTTTTGAAGACCAGGACCTCCAGCCGAGAGTTGCATGGGAGAAAGCCAAAGTCCCCTGGTGGGACATTGGAAGTTACACAAGTGGGGTCATTCCTGCTTCCCTTTCATAGTTTCCTTTTGGGGACAGACCCCCACATAAAGTCTTTTACTCAATGTTGATATGCATCTTTTGAAGGATGGTGCTCCATCCTTGCAAAGCAGAGCTGGCACTTCAACCATGTCTTTGGCAGGCTATTCCAATGATCAGATCATACATTGCACCACCCCAAACCAGAAGCTGTGGTTGATCTGACCAGTGTATGATCTGACTAGTGAGTGCCTTACTGATGATTCAGTTTCTGCATTTCTCTTGCTACAAAGTGGATTTTTTGGTCCAACATGATATTATATGGAATCCTGGACTGACGGGTCAAATGTTCTATAAGCCCTATCTTGTAAGTCTCTTTCTGTAAAAACAAACCACTGAGCTTTCTAAAGCAGATGGGGCCTAATGTAGTCACCTTGCCACCAGGGGACTGGTTGGTCTCCTTGAGAAATGATGTAATTTACGGTTTTCAGCATTGATTGGTTTCTGCTGCCAGCAAGTTGAATAGCCAGTGGTGGCACCAGCTAGGTTAGTCTAGGTGAGTGGGAATGCCTAGCCTCCATCTCCACCATAATGACTACATTGTTTATGCCAACTGGCCAAGGTATTTTGTCTACTTATTCATTCAATGTCTCTTCCATTGTCTACACTCTCTAGTGAATGTTAAGATCTTCACACTTTGCGTCCACTGCCAAATGTCCAGGCACTTGCCTCAACCCCAGAATTTCTTCTCCCAAACCTTCCAATCGTTTTTCTTTCCAGGCCTTTTACCAGCTGGTCAGGCCATCTACCACCGCCCATGGATTAGTATATATTCTAATATCAGGCTACTTTTCCCTAACAAAAAGTGGATGGCCTGCCTTTTGGGGGAATTTTCCTTCACTACGGTTTTTTAAGGCTATCCCTAGGTGAAGTTTGATATAGATGGCATTGACTTACAGCCAACCTGTGTCTAGGCCAACTCAAATTTATCTTTCTTGTTCAGCTTATCCACTGAAGAGATACTACTTTTGTGCCACTGCTGTTGTACAGTGGACTGTCACTGGGCCCACCCAACTTTGTAGTTTGGTGGGGTTCACAGAACAGCACCATGAGCAGTTTTGAACTCATAGTGACTCCGGGTTCCATGTTTAGGAGTTTTATGTCAACCAGGGTCTGATCAAAAGTTGTTTTTTAAAAGCTGTATACTTTTTTCCTGGAGATGGACTCCAGGATCCTATATTGTGGTTTATATTGAAGGTAACTCCGGGAAACACCAGCAGAAATATAAAGGGGTGAAACAAGGAAGAAAAGAAAATAGACAAGAAAGTAGTTTTTAAATAAAGGAAGTTACACTGTGCGCATCCAGTGGTTAATCTTTCCAGACAAGGCCATGTTCCAGTGTAAAATGCATGTCTCAGGTGTATCCCACCTGAGGGATACTGAAGCTGGGTTATTTGTACAACAGCCCTTGTTGGTCATTAGTTGAAGGCAGTTTCTAGACAGGGCAATAATTTCTGCCTCTTCCAGCTTGCCTTATGGGCAGCAAAATGAGCTGTAGGATGTGGAGAAAGCCCTTTGGCAGAGAAATGCAGCTGGAATTTGGTCAGAGAGCACTGAACAGATAAAGGTGAGAAGATATAGACAGAGTGCTGACAGCATCTAATATAGTCCCTCTTTTATTACACTTTTGAGATACCTGTTTAGACTTTTTTTTTCTAGAAAGTTTTTTTTCTAGAAAGTTGTTGAATACTGCTCTTAGAATCACAGTTATTTTTCCAATTTATTGGAATTATGACATTTGGTATCATCCTTTACCTCATTGAAAGGATAGTTTAGTTACTTTAAAGTTTGTCACAAACTAAAAGATACTCTAAAGAGACACTTTTCATACTGGGAGTAGGGAGGAAATACAAGGAGCCCTGAATCAGAATTATATATGGGATTTTGCAAACCACATGCAACACGCTACAACCCTGTTTTGAAAGAAATTTGCCCCCTCCCTACCAAGGTAAGCAAGGCTCTGTGTTAAATTTTGAAAGTTTATTGCATACTTCAAGCAAGTTTAGACAGGAAGAAAATAAAAATTATTAAAGGGCTCAAACGTAAACAGCTTAACTGTCACAGTTATAACCTTAGCACTCAGCAGGGAAAATATGACTTTAGAGAAATGTCCATTTTATTGTAGTAAACCAGACACCAAAACAAATTTCAACTAAAATAGCTTTTTTGCTCATAGGGTTGACTTAAGCTACCATTCTAAGCAAATAGTTTTCTTTATCAATAGAAATAATTGCTTTATTAGTTAAATGGAACAGTACTGATAGCTTTATTAATTAAATGGAACAGTATTGATACATTTATATGTTTATTCCCAGAGAAGAAAAAATTAACTGTGATTCTAAGAGCAGTATTCAACAATAAAGAACATTAACATCTCTGCTTGGCATTTTGTTTCCAGAGTGTTGTCATGGTCTTGAAGACTTTGTGGGCTAAGCATAACATACAGAAAGTTAGTAAACATTTAGAAAAGTGCAATTCCTAATAGTATGCTAAAATTTTCCCCATTTTCTCTTTTTATATTGGATTTAATACTATATTCGTATGGCTCTCTGTTTATTCATCAGAGGTAGGAATTTTTTAAAAATGGCACATAGAGGGTTTATGTCCAGCCAAGCAAGAAAGTCCTCTTACTAGCTGCAGAGCAAATGGCTTTAGGTAGAAGTTAGGGTGATTATATGCCCACAGAGTAAGAAAAGATGCAAAGAACGAAAACAAAAATCCATTTTATTTCTGTTAACTAGACCATTCAATACCAAGCAAAATACAGAATTATGGAAAAATTCTAAAATCTCAAATTTATTGGAGTAGATTGTGCTGGTAGTTCTTGCCTAAAAATCTCCTCCCTAGAAGGGATGAGAAAGCAATCATTCTGGCAGAAAGTCATGGTGATGACAGATGGCATCCTCCTGCCTGGGAGGCCAGGCTCTTATTCTGTGTGAACTTTGAAGAACTTTCTGCTTTCCAGTTACAAATTTAGTTGGTGGAGTAGTTGCTTCATCATACCAGATATAGCAGCATTTTAGGAAATCCTCCTCTCAAGAGACTTTCTAGTGTATTATTTTTATGTTTTGGTTACTGTTAAAACAAACAAGAAAAAAATAACATAAGGAAAGGAACAAAGAAAGTAATTACTGGGTTAAATTTAGATTCAATGCAGGCTTTTTAAAATAATGAAAGCATCATAAATCAATATAATTAGATAGTTATTAAAGCCCCATACACATAAACAAAATGCCCTCCTGCACAAAAATATGGGACATAAAAATTTTGCTGGCTAAAATTCATTGTTTCATAGTGTATTGTGCATGACAAATCACCACAATAGTCATGGTTTAAAACAACCCAAGTTATAGTTCTGGGGATCAGAATTTCAGAATGGGCCTTGCTGGGCTAAAATTAAGGTGTTAGTAGGGCTGGGTTTCTTCTGCAGGCTCTAGGGCAGAATTTGTCCCCTTTTCAGCTTCTAAAATCACTGCATTCCTTGGCTGGTGGCTCCTTCCACCATGTTCAAAGCCAGCAGCATAGCATCTTCCAATGTTTCTAACTCTGACCCACCTGAGTCCCTCTTACAATGAATGACCCATGTAATTCCATACAGCCCACACAAATAATCCAGGAGAGTCTTCCTATTTCAAAACCTCTAATTTAATTGCTTCTACAAAGTCCTTTTTGCCGCATTATATAACTTGTTTAAAGGTTCCAGGAGTTAAGATGTGGTCAACTTGGTTGGGTAGGGGTAGGAGGACTTTTCTGTCTATCACACAAAGAAATGTTATGAAGAGGAACAAAAGTTAAGTGGGTTTTAAATAGCAATATCTGCTCCAGTAAACAAAGGACACAAAACATAAAATAGTAATGACAACAATAATCATCATCATTTACAGACTAATAGACTGAAGAGATTTTGCAGTAGCAACGTTCTATTCATCGTCACGGCATGCCCGTGGGGTCAGTATTATCACATTCTTCTTCCAGGTGAAAAACCTTAAGCTCACTGAAATTAAGAATGCCACAGACCTAGTAATTTTAGTCCAGGATTTTGGACTTTAAGCCACGTCAGGATTTTAATCTAAGTCTTTTAAATTCCTAAACCAGGCTTTTTTTCATAGTTTCTGGTGTGTCTATATGTAGATTGTTACTCTACAATGACACTAAAGAGAGGACCACAGCCTACCTCTTCATTTTGTAGGGGGGGAAAAAAGAGACTTTCTAGAGAACATTAATACCCAGGAAATGCTGCCTAGACTTCATAGCTGTCAAATCCTCTCTAGAGCCCAGTACTGTCATTGTTTGTATACCTTCTCTAACCACATCCCTGTATCTGATGTGGATGGGGAGCGGACGGAAAGCCATTTCAGGTCTTAATGGACCTGAAATGTAGGTTACATGTCTGAAACATGAAATAGATCACCCCTAAGCTTAAGGGAAAATGGCACTTCCCAACACTCTTTGAAACAAAAACTCTGAGTTTTGAATCTGAGAGCTTGAATTTATGTTCTGCCTTTGTTGCTTTGTCATTCAAATTTTCTGACCCTGGGAAAATTTCTGAGTTTTAAAGTGTGGTTAAATTATTATAATGAAGATATTCTTTTGAAACTACAAATCTGAACAGGGCACATCTCTACTTAAATTATTTCAATGCCTTCTTCTTACATTAGGCATAAAGCCAATTAATAATCTTTTGTGTGGTCCATGAGGGGCCTGCCACAAAGTGACCCAGGTCCCCAGCCAGTCTCTCCCATGCCCCATTGACCATCTTTCTGCCTGTCTCATGTTCCATGTTTCTTGCCACCCCACATCCTTTCCACATACTGTCTCATCTGCCTGATATTGGCTCCCTCCACTCCCTACCCTGTTGACTCCTATGTATCCTTCAGATCTCAGTACAAACATCACTCCTCTCTATTTTCCAACAAGGCATGTGTCCTACCCGCTCAAGTCTCAGACTGCCACTTGTCCTCTCCCTTTTGTTAATTACCAGTTGTCCTTCAGAATTCAGCTCAAAAGTCACCTC
Organism: Chlorocebus sabaeus; assembly: GCF_047675955.1. NCBI lineage: Eukaryota > Metazoa > Chordata > Mammalia > Primates > Cercopithecidae > Chlorocebus > Chlorocebus sabaeus. The sequence goes on from NC_132907.1 coordinate 37,376,837, forward strand.
CAGAGGGAAACCTTCCCTAAATACCCTCCTGGATTGGTTAGATCTCCCTGTTCTACCCACTGCTAGCACACTCAGCCTCTCTTTAATGGAACTTAGCATAATTCAACTAAATGGTTATCCACTTGCCATCTGATGTCTAATTCCCCCACTAAAATGAATTTTTCTGCGTGAGAAAACTTTGATTGCTTTCTGGTCTAGCATGGTGTTTAGGCAAGTACCAGGATTCTTCATGGTTGCTCAATGGATGTTGTATATCAGGTAATCACCATCATCCTAACCAGAGTAAGTACTCAATTTATCACTGCCTTTAGGTAATGGATCTTTCTATAAAAGTAGCAAAATCAACAGAAATTCTCATATATAAATATTTCAATTCTTCACTTTGAGTAATACCTCTCAAGCACCTACTGTGGACAAGGCACCAGACTAAGAATGATGTCAGATGAAAAATAAATGATAAGTTGTCCTGCCTCATAAGAGCTTGCCCAGAGTGAGAAGAAAATAAATAAATAAATAAATAAATAAATAAATAAATAAATGACTTTAATTCAAGGTAAAGTATGAGAAGAATAATAACACAGAATTCCCTCCCTCCAAAAAGTATTATGGAGGCTTACATGAAAGGAAGAAAATATCTGGTTTGGGGATGAGAAAAGGCTTAATGGAAGACACAGATTTTTGTGGATGGATAGGAATTTCAGACAGCAAAGCTGGCCTGGATATGGGAAGGATATTTCAGGGAAAGAGATGAACATAAGCAAAGTAGAGAGGAATACATGATTTATAACTCAGCATAAGTAAACAGCACTAATTTGTCAGGCAATTGTTCTCAAAATAAAGAGTCCAAATATCTTAGAATGAGTCAGCTATGTAGACATAAAAATTAATCAGAACCAGCTCTGTACTAAAATAAATATATCTAGATTCTGAGCATATACCTGCAGTATTTTGAGGCAAACCTATGCTTAACATTTCTTCTTTAATTCATATAGAACCCTGAACATCTCTGATGTTTTCAAGACAGAGGACAATCCAGAGAGGAGTATGTCTCCTATCTATTTGGATACTTGTAGGTTTTGTGGTGGATTAAAGGTAGCTATGAAATTCTTTGATACTCCTTTCATTGAGTTCTGGGAGTTCATGTCTCTGTCCCTTGAATTTGAGCAGGCTCTGTTAATGATTTTACTGACATAATATGGCAGACAAGATGCTGCATTAGTTTCTGGTCCAGGTCTTATGAGATTAGCAACTCCTACTTCTTGCTTCTTGGAACTCTTGTTTTGGGGAAAGCTAGCCACTGGGTAAGAAGCCCAGCTACTGAAACCACCACATTGTGAGGAAGTTGAAGCTGGGCATTTTGGAAGGCCACATCAGGAAAGGAGACCAGCCAGCCCCAGAGATTCCACCCATCTAAGCCGGGTTCTAGACATGTGAGTGAATGAAAATAAGACAACTTGGATGTGGAGAAAAATTAAGAAATTCCAACAAAAGCCAGAACTGAGGCGGCAGATAAATGGCCCCATCTGAGCCATCGTCAGCCCATAGAGCCACTCAGAAGAGGCCCCAGCTGTCATGATCTAAGATGAGCCATTCCTGTGATGTCCCACCCAGTTTTCTGACCCACAAAACTGTGTGCATAGTAAAATAATTGTGGGTTAACACCACTATGTTTGGGAGAGGTTTTTACACAGTGAAACATAACCAGAGAAAGTATTTTCACTAGAGTTGACTCTAAGATAAATGAACACACCAGCATTTCCTTCTCAAAGTATTAGTATTTAAAATTGTCACTTAGGAAGATATTCGCTTATTTCAATAATTTTCTATCCTGATAACATTTTTGAAATTGCCTTCATAGAAACATATGATTTGTGGAGAAGGAGGAGAAGGAAAGAAGGAGGGAAGAAAGAAAGGAAAGAGGAAGGGAAGAAGGAAGAGAAGAAGGAAGGAAGGAAGTGAGGGAGGGAAGGAAGGAAGAAAAGGAAGGAAGGAAGGGAGGGAGGGAGGGAGGGAATGGGGAAGGGAGGGAGGGAATGGGGGAGGGAGGGAGGGAAGCTTCATGATTGTTGTTTTATAAACACATTTGAATTGAAGCTTAAGTAATGCAATTTTCACCATATTTTCTAGACTTAGCTCTAGATAACTTTTTTTCTTTTTTTTCTCTTCACATTAAAAAAAAAAACAGCCATCAAATACTAAAGAGTTGACACCACTGAAAATGTAAAAAAGAAAGTGGCAGGCACTCCCAAGGCAACTGAAAGGGGAGAGCTGTGGAAACATTTGGCTCATCTTCTTGATGCTCAGCATCCCCAAGGTGTCTGTTTTAAAGGACACAGAACTCATGTAGAGAAATCTGATGCTGTGAGTTAAAAAAAAATCAATTCCATTATAAAGGGCAACTAAGGCAGAATAGAACATAACTGTTATGACAGTAAATGAGTTTGCTGCACTTCTCTGCAGTGTCACAAGCCTACGTGCCACTATGTAGTTAATTTATCCACATAGGTTTATCCTGGATCTTTCTGCCATTTATGCAAAGAGAGGATTTAGTTTTAAATAGAGAAGTTTCAAATAGCGAAGTATAAATAGCCCTGTTTCTTACTAGCTCAATGGCCAAGTTATTGATCTTTCTGAAACTTATTTTTTTATTTGTAAAAAACTGAATTTGATATTCACCGAATAAGGCTGATTTGTAGAAACAATGAATGCTTTCAAACCACTCTGTTCATATCTGCTACTAGGTATGAATCTACTAGGCTCTGAGTCTCGTATATTCTTGCAAACAAATAAGCAGGCATTTATGTATGTCATTACTGTGCTCTTCTTTTTCAGTTTTATCTTTAAGAAGGAGCTGTAAACACTTCCTAAATAGTCGCATCTCTTTTACCAGGGCATAGACAAAATGAGATCCCATTCAAACATCAAGAACTGAATTCTAAATTTAGAAAATATTTAAGTTAAAAAGTAATAAAGTTAATTATTGAATAATTTTGTCCAAAGAAAGTTAAAGGCAACTTAGTTTACTTATTGTTTTGCTTGAGACCGTGGAAATAAACAGAGGCATAATATGAAAATGATGGTACTGATATGATAAATAAGGCAATAATGTTTAGACAACAGGAGACTGGTACTGTGATAAAATACAGTAATTACTTGTTATGAAAATGATTTTGAGTAATTTTCTTTATATTCCAACATAACAATCATGTCCTAAGTAAAACTACATAAACCATTATTAGATATTTTTGGTGCCACCTTCTGTTAGGCGTGATAAACCAAACTTCTCTCTGTTTTGTATTCTTCCACAGTAACTGGCTAGGAGCTCTGAACCTGACAAATGCTGATCCTCTGGAATTTAAAGAAGTGCATGAGCACCTGGGATATTTTCACACACACAAAAAAAAGACATAGCTGGGCTCTTGTTGTGTCATGGCGTCTCCTAAGCAGCCATATAAACTTTCAGAAATTAAAAAAAGAAAAGTTGTAAAGCAATAACCACAAAGTCATTGCCAAGCATTAAGCTTTGATAATACTACCTAGAGAAAAGCTAGGAAGAGTCCTAATATACATTCAACTGCTTCTAGATCCTCTTTTGCGAGAAGAGAGCTTAAAGTCTATATAACAGATGCTGCTCCCTCTAGGATGCCAGCTCTAATTGACCACCAAGGGAACTATCTGAATGACAGACCAGCCCATATTATTAATGTTGTTCCCCTTCTCTGGCAAGAAACTCTTCGAAAACATGGAAGTTTTTTTTTTTTTTCTTCAGAATAGAGATTTTAGCAATAACCCTTGTTATATTTCAAATAATTCCAGGAAAGTGTTTGTGTAGCACAACTGGCAATGCAAATGGGGTATCTGCTGTGTTGCATGGTAGATCAAATGTGTACACCTTGTGCTTTCTGCTAGCCAAAAGCTTCTGCTACATATTGGCCAGGAATTTGATAGTGGCTGTAATGAATCATCATATTCCAAACCAAACAGATGAGTGGCCTCCAATCAATTATCATTATAATCATTATAATTTGGAAATATGAGAGAGAGTACGGGGAAAAGAATAAATACAAATTAATTCTTAACCATCGTAAGCCATTCTAACACTTCCTGGAGACTGGAATATGAAGCATACACTATGTTCAACACTTCCAAGGGTGGTGAATCAATATCACAGCTTCTCATGTTATCATCCCCGATTGTGGTACTTTTACCATTGCATTATCTTTTAGGAAATAGTTTTACTACAAGTGTTACTGTGTATTTTCATCTCCAGAACTAAGAAGTGACAGGTTTAATTTTGAAAAAGGAACTTTGGCAGCATCAAGCCTGCTTTCCCACGTGGCACCCATTGGCTGTACTAAACACCAGTTGTGGGCTGTGAAAAATGCACTTCCTGTCTTCAGGGCCTGGACACTGACCTGGAGGTTTGCTCACTTATGCTGCCTATCAGGCCCCTGGAAGCATCTGGGTCTGTGACACATACTCCCCAATGCTGGTGATGCAAAGAAACAGTTAACTTCCATATTCTTTGGAAACTGTTTTCTCATGATTTCTAATATAAACTACAAAATACTACAAGCAGAATGTACTTGTAAACTTAAGAAAAAGAATTGAAAACAGTTAAGCAGTAGCGATTAAAGAAATAAGCAAACAGAAATAAATGTTACCACTCAGTATGCTTATATTAACAAAAAACAAACCCAAATCCTGATTTATCTTTAGTGAATCTGATACCTTCATATACTGGTACACTCACATACTGCAGTATAATTTGGAATATTCCTTTGTAGAACAATTTGACATCATAAGAAAAATCATTTATTCATTCGTTCGTTCATTTAAAAAATGATGAATGTTGTTTTTAACAATTACAACATGCCAGGCACTGTTATAGGTGTATGGGGCACAAAAACAATTAGAAAATGATTGCCAATCCTTTCTGATTGTAGCAGACAAGGAGAATGAGATAAATTATAATGAAAAATAAGTATATACAAAATTCTCTGGGGAATTGAAGAAGACCGTACAATGGAGATGAAGCTTGGGGCTGGGTCATGTATTATTCATTTATGTATACTTTAATTCATCAAGCATTTAAGGAATACCTTCTGTATATCACAAGCTATCATAAGCACTGGAGATTCAGCAGTGAGCAGAATAGACAAAAATCTGTGCCCTCATGAGGGTTACATTCTAGTGAGTGAAACAGACAAAAAACAAGATAAATAAATGAGACCTGTAGTAGGTTGATAATAAGGGTTAAGCAGAAGAAGTAAAGAGGGATGGGGGAGTATAAGGAGAGATTAACATTTAGACAAAGTGCCAGGGAGGGCATCATGGATTTGGTAAAACATCTAAAAGAGGTGAGGGAATGACCCACACAGGAACCTTTGGACTGACCATTCCAGGGCGAGATGACTGTGAGTGTCAGGACTCTGAGGGGGATCATGTCTGTGAGGAAGAGTGGGTAAACCCATATGGCTGGAGTGAAGTGAATGACAAGAGAGGAGGATATAAAGGCTGGGAGGCAGTGGGGAGCCAGGTTATTTAGGTCACTGTAAACACTTTACTTTCTCTTTGAATGTGATGTCTGGTCATTAGAGAGTTTGACAACAAGAATGACAGGACATGTTTATGGATTTATCAGTTCACTCCACTCTACTGCAGAAAAAGAGGACTGGAAACAAGGAGACTAGTTAGGAGGATGAGTGATTTAGGAGAAAGATGATAATGGTATTGATAAAGGTGGAAGCCATGAAGGAGATAAACAGTCATATTCAGAATATATTTTAAGGCACTGTTGACAGCAGTTTCCAATGGGCAATTAGTCATGGATTCTTAAGAACCCATCAGTGTTATGATGTGTTAGGAGAACTCATAGGACCCAGTATACATTTGTACCTGCAACTATAATTTATTACAGCAAAAAGATACAAAACAAAATCAGCCAAAGGAAAAGATACATGAGGAGACGTCTAGAGGAAATGAGACACAAGCTCCCAGGACTCCCCACCCCACGGAGTCACTTACTTCTCCAGTACTGAACTGTGACAACACATGTGAAATATTGTCTGCAAGGAAGCTGATTAGAGACTCAGTACTCAAGGTTTATTGAGAGCTGACCATGTAGACACCCTCTGCCTAACATGTAACAAAATTCCAGACTCCCAGAAGGAAGCAGGTAGGTGCTCAGCATGAACTTTTTTTTTGCACAGTTTCAGCACCATGAGCCACTCTTATCAGTAAGGGAATGATGAGAATCCTCCAGAAGTTTAAGTTCCTGACACCAACCAAGGGCCAACCACACAAGCAGAACTTCTAATGATGTCAGTCTCAGCCCTACTATGTTAAGCTCTTTTGTTTTTTTTTTTTTTTTACAGATGGAATACGAGGAATGAGATAAATAACTATTCAAGAAGAGAAATAGATGCTGTGGACTCTACTGTGAAGGACCAGAAAAACAGAAATAGATGGTATCTCATCCTTCACTTACATATTCGTCTGTTCTCACAGTGCTATAAAGAACTACCTGAAACTGGGTAATTTATTAAGAAAAGAGGTTTTGATTCATGGTTCCACAGGCTGTTCAGGATGCATGGCTGGGGAGGCCATGGGAAACTTAGAATCACAGCAGAAGGGGAAGGAGAAGCAGCACATGTTAAATGGCTGGAGTAGGGATTCAAAGTGGGAGGTGCTACACACTTTTAAACAACCAGATCTCATGAGAACTCACTATCACGAGAACAGCAAGGGAGAAATCTGCCTCCATGATCTAAATTCACCTCCATGATCCAATCACCTCCCACCAGGCCCCTCTTCCAACATTGGGGATTACAATTTGACATGAGATTTGGGTGGGGACACAAATTCAAACCACATCAATTTAGATGTGTGCAATAAAACACACTGGAGATATGATGGTGATTTCAACAGACACAGTCCCTCTCCTAGTGGAGCTTATTTGCAATTTAATAGGAGACCCAGATACTAAGAAAATTATCCCATATCTCCTTACATTACCAACACAGGAGTAGTCAGCCCAGGCGGAAGAAACTATCATGAGGAAAGACCCTGACGGTGTGAGTAACATGACCCCATCTCACTCCTGAAGGAAGGCCAGCATTATCAAATGTATTAAGCAAACAGGATAATGGTGAACGGGAGGATGGACTTGGATGGGAGTTGTTCACACTTTCTGAGGCCTCAGTTCTGCCAACTATTGATTAACTATTTATTGACATCTCTGCCAAGGACTGGTCCTACTTTGTTTATTCATCCAATAAATATGTATTGAGCATTTACTAATGCCAATCATGTGCTAGGCAATGGGGACACCATTTCTGATGCTATGGTGTTTGCAGTCCAGGGGAAGAGAGAAAGTCATTTGGTTTTGATGACGTCCTTTTTGTCTTCTCATAGTTTGACCTTCCTTTTTATTCCTACTACCTGCAATGAAATCTCTCTCAACCCTGGATCACCATGAAATTCATTCCCTCAGTGACCTCACTCTCAATTTATTCTCTAGTCTAAAACCAAATTATTTTCTTAGCATCTCATTCCAAGATGATTTCTAACATAAATATTTTAAATATTTTCCTACTTCTCACATTGTGTTCCAAGATAAGAAATTAACATTTAAGGCTGTCACTCACACACACACACACACACACACACACACACACACACACACCATAAACCTCCCACAATGAGCTTGCTCATTTCTATCACCATCTCCTCTGATCATATTTTTCCCCATCAAGAAAACCTCTCTTGAATCTATTCTTAATTCTTCTTCCATGGGACACCTCAGGTGCTATCTTCTCCACAAGTGGTTAACTATCTGGTCTACCTTATAATGTTTGCTCCTTTCTACAGCTTATAATATCTGCCAAATGTAAGCATATCTCACTACTTGCTCTTTTCCTCATCTGAAGATGGGGATTTTGTGGGGTCTTTTTATTCTAACTGCAATGTCTGAAATTATGCTGGGTCATGACAGGCCCCTGAGTCACAATTATTTAGTTAATTTATTGACTTTTCTAGCTAAACTTCCAGCCTGGATTCTTGCCTTACACATATGTATTCATTTTCTACTTCTGCATAATAAACTGCCCCAAAATTTACTAGCTTAAAACAACAATAAACATTTATTATCCCTCATATCCTCTGGGAGTCAGGAATTTGGGAGCAGCTTAGTTAGATGTTTCTGGCTCAGGGTCTCTTATGAGAATGGAATCAAAATATCAGTGAGGCTGTGGTCATTTGAAGTCTGGATGTGGCTGGAGGATCTGCTTTGGGAATGTTGTCATTCATAAGACTGGCAAGTTGGAGCTTGTTGACAGATCTCATTTCCACTTCTCATGGGCTTCCCATGGACTGCTTGTGTACTCATCACATGGCACCTGGCTTCCTCTAGAGCAAGTGATGCAATAAAGTATGAGACAGAAGGGTCAGTGGGTTTACAGCCTCACCTTCCAGAAAGTCACATACCATCACTGTTACAATATCCATTTGTCACATGGTCAACAATATTCACTATCAGGAAAGACTACACAAAGACGTGGATACAAAGAGACAAGAGTTACTGGGGGCCCATCTGGGAGGCTTGCTAATACACTACATCTGACTACTTACACTTTACTGCCTAGGTTTTAATTTCTGTGCAAAAGTGCTTACTTTAAACAAATCTAGCATGAAAGATGTGAAAAGACTAGCAAAATAAATAACATCATGGAGCTTTTCCATAAAGACTTAGCATTTTTCAGAAAGAATGTCTTTACATAGCAAGCTAACTTCAACCCCTCACCATCACACAAATATTCTCCTTTCTTTTTTTCTCCACTGATCTTCACAGATTGCCACTCGTCTCTCTCACCATTTCCCTTAAATCCTGGCTTTCCATCCCAGAAGTACAGCCTTTGTGTAGGTAGAGCAAGTAGACTATGAAGAGTAATGTTCATGAAATTTCAGATCTTGTTCCCCCATCAAAATATGTTTTCTGCCTGCTCATTAATGTCCAAAATTTTGAAATTCACACTTTTTTTTCTTAACATGTAGCTTTTTTTGTCTGAGGTTAAAATGTCAATGTTTCTGCTAAAAGGAACACATTACTATTTTAACAGCTGTCTGCTCGTTGGTATGGTTTTTTCCTGCATATCTCCTGAAACTAAGTTTCCAGAAGGGAGAAGAAGAAAAAAAAAAATTACTGGAGAGAAACAATTTCCCAAAAGACAAAGTCAGCATAGAGAAAGAGGAACTTCATGGAATGGGAGGATGCACTTCCTCATAATTTTGCTCAGGACCAACTATTTCCTAAGATTTTACAAGGGGTAGAAAATCAAGGTCCTCTTACTTGATTATTGTATCAACCAAGTGCACCATAGTAAGGCATATTTTCTTTATTCATCAACTGCCAAAGGCCATGAAAATGGAAAAGGAAAAAATGAAGACAATCCCTTAAGAAAAATGAAGAAAGAAATTACTGGTGAACATAAGCCACAAAGATGACAATGAAGAACTGGGAATGCATTACTTGCAGAGTGGCTGGCTTGTTAAAGCTTGAGCTAGAGCTTGTTTATTTTAACGATAACTTTGGTCTGTAAGCCATGTTATTTATTCATAACCTTGCAGGGGTCTTGGATTCCTAATTTGCAAGCAGAAAAATGAGAAGCAATTTGCACACGCCAGGTGTCTGGACAAATGCTCTCCATTATCTGCATAACCAGATGCTCAATGATTTGAATCAAGTTGATCAGAATGCATACATACTGTTCGTTCACAAGCTGGCATCACACTCCTACCGCGACCCTGGGTTTTGCAAAGACTGTTCTGTAGAGCTTTTACCAATTATGGTAAAACCATTGTCAAAAAACAACAACAACAAACTTTTCTTGATGATGTGCTGCTGACTGTAATGATTGCACTGTCCAGTGGAAGTTAACAGCCTCAGATTCTTCTTATGATGCTCAAAACATGCCCCTAGGAAAACAGATTTAGAATATAGACACAAAAGCCAGGTTTATCCACTGCATCAGAGGAATACCTTTCTATTTTATTTGACCTGACGGCCAGAGGAAAGAAAACTAGCATTTGTTAACACACATACTGTGGACCAGAAATCATGCTAGGAGCTTGAGGCACATTATTTCATTTAAGCAACTGATTGGGTCATAAAATATCTAATTCAGGTTTTTTCTATTAACTCAATTAGACTGTGCTTTGCCCATGTTTTTATTCGGCAGAATAGGCTGTTTTAACAGCAATAAAAGAATTAAAAATCAGCTCCCCATAATTGAATGTGTTCACAGCCTCACCTTGTTTGTAGTACATTTATGTCATGCTCAGGCACAATAAAAACTACCTACAGTGCCTCTTTCTATGTGCAGGGCAAGGGATGCTGATGGTTTGTGAACTGACATGAGGCAGAGCAAGCCTGGAAGGGCAAAATCAGAAGCCGGGGGCAGTCAACAGTGTATGAATAGCCCTATAGATATCATCCATGCAACTGTGGTGAGCACTGAGAGTAGAGTCCACTGCCAGGCATAGCTAGAAATACAATTTTCAGAATCAGGAGATGGGTGGTCATATGAGTATTAGGGTGTTCAAGCAGGACAAAAAGACACAAGAAAAACTTGGCAAGACTATTCAGACCAGAACCCAGTCCACAGAAGTCTTAGCCAGACAGGAGGAGTCTGGAGTACATAGCTAGGAGTCAGAAATCTGCTTGACTGGAAGAGAAGAGTCAAAGTGTAAACCAGGAGGCAGAAAAGCACCAAGAATCTGAAACACACAAGTAATGTCATAGAACAGTTTAAATCACCTGGATAACACAAACGAGCTTATGAGCCCGTTCACAAGCAGATCTACCAGTTATGCTCTGGAATGGATTACATGAGCTCCTCATGTAAGGTCTACAAGGCCTTGAAATGGACCTTGAAAATGATGCTCTGGGATGTCTGTATTGGTAGAAGAAACTTTAAAGAGGAATGTTGTGAACAGTAAACACCATTTACTAGCACAGTTTTCTCCAGCTCATGAACAGTGCTATGCTGCATATGCATTCTAGGTATGCCAACATATTTATCCCCTCTTTGGGCACATATAGTAAATAGCTGCTTACACCTGTGTAAGATCATAGTTTTATGTTAGTACTTAAACATATACTACTCCAGACCAGCACTTCTCTAACTTTAATGTGCATGCAAATCATCTTGACTCTTGGTAAAATGCAGAGCCTGATTCAATAGGTCTGGGTGAACCTGAGAGTCCTCATTTCCAACAAACTCTCAGGTGAAGTATATGTTGCTAGTCTTGGAGGTCACACTTTAAGGACCAAGGTCCTAAATTAAAGATAACAGCCTTATTTTTGTTTTCCACAAACAATTGATATACATAAAAATTCAATAACAGGTCATACACAACAGGCATCTGAAAAAACATAGATCATTGTTTTCTTGGTGATTTATATGTTTGGATAATTGTTTACATTAAACAAAATCTGATGCAAGGAATGTTAGTCAGGGATCTCCAGAGAAACAGAACCAATAGAATATGAATATGTATATATATATAGAGAGAGAATTGGCTCACACAGTTATGAAGACTGAGAAGTTAAGAAGTCCCATGACCTGCTGTCTATAAGCTGAAGACCCAGGAAAGCTGGTGGTGTAGTTCCAGAGCAAGTCTAAAGACCCGAGAACAAGAAGCACCAATGGCATAAGCCCTAGTCTGAGGCCAGGACAATATTAAGCTTCTCAAGCTGTCAGGCAGAGAGAGCTAATTCTCCCTTTCTCTGCCTTTTTGTTCTATTCAGGCCCTGGATAAATTGGACGATACCCACTTGCATTGGGCAGGGACATCTGCTTTACAGAGTTCACCAATTCAATGCTAATCTCATCCAGAAACAATATTTAAACAAATATCCAGATATTCTATAAGCTAGCCAAATTGAAACATAAAATTAACCAGCACACAAGTAAATATATATTTTTAACTTACTTTGGTTGTTTCTGCAGCATAGCAAAATGTGTAACTTTGGGCAAATTGCTTAACCTCTCTGAGTCTCAGAGAGTAAATAAAATAGAAATAATTCTAGGACTTTAAAGAGATGGCATAAAGATAAAATGTGTTACTATTTTTAAAACATTTAAAATAGTGCATGAAATATGATAATTACTATTTCAGTGTTTGTTAAACTAAAATACGTGAATACATTTATACATTTACGAAAAGTTACTTAGAATTTACATTAAATCTACCATTTAAATAGGATAGTATATTGTACATTACATTTGATCCTTAAAAACTTTATAAAGGATTTTTCATCTTCATTTAACATATTAGGAATTGACAATAGAAAGACATAAAAAGCGATTCTTGAGATGGACACACATTATTCGAAATCTTCAGAAGAAATATATAGAAAACTAGACTAAATGTGGTATAACTGCAGTATTTTACACTGGACTCACATTTAAGGTGAAATAACTCAGTGTATTAGTCCATCCTCACATTGCTATAAAGAAATGCCCAAGACTGCCTAATTTATAAAGAAAAGAAGTTTAATTGACTCACAGTTCTGCATGGCTTGGGAGGCCTCAGGAAACTTACAATCATGGCGGAAGGCAAAGGGGATGCAAACACCTTCTTCACATGGCAGTAAGAGAGAGAAGTGACAGTGCAGGGAAAACTACCGCTTATAAAACCATCAGATCTCACGAGAATTTACTTACTATCGTGAGAACAGCATGGGGGAAACTGCCTCTATAATCCAATCACTTCCTACCAGGTCTCTCCCTAAATACCTGGGAATTATAATTCAAGATGAGATTTGGCTGGGGACACAAAGCCTAACCATATCACTCAGACTCTGATTAATGTGCTTACGTCTGACTTTAACTAATATACTAATATTTGACTAAACCGACAGTGTTGTCGGGTCTGTAGGAACATGCCACATCCCTCTGGGTAGAACTGAGGTTTGTCCTATAGTGAATGGATGCTGCTATTGTTAATAATCCGAGAAAGAAAGAAAATCTGGAGCATAAATTGAAGATTATGAAGATAGGTCTTAAAATAAGACGAGGGCAAAAAAATCTCCCCTTTCTGTGGCTTAGAATCAGTTATGCTTGGACTCTAATGTCTGGAGAGGCCTAGCTCTTGCCAGTCCTTTCAGGTGAACTGCTGCTGAGAAGTAAAGACAGGCTGTAGTGACCCAGGGAACCAGCCCAGAAGGGGACACTAGGGCCTGTTGAGTAGGTATGAGATTTTCTTGGTGTTGAACTTTTCATCTGCTATTCATATTCACTATTTATGGTGTGTTAATAAAGATATAAACACAGTCTGGTCTCTGTCTTACAGGGGAGCTTATAAACTGGGTCATGCAAGTATGAAGCTAGGGAGAATATCAGGACTAGAAATTGAGTTTCTTCATCTCAAACCTACTACTATTTCCAGTATATCTGACAATATATCATTAGGATAATCTTTGTCTTTATCATTGTCTTTATGAAAACTCCAGAAATTTTAATGACTCCCCATTTTAAAATTTCGACCTTTAGCATTGTCTAGAAATGTTGAAGGCTATCAGGCCATTGATTTGTTTTGTTTGTATGCTTCTTTGTTTTTAAATGCAAGTCACAACCAAAGTTGGCTAAATTGCTCTTGATCAAAAAGAAAAACAAATTCTTATATGGCAAGGAACCACTTTTAATAAACAAATAGAGCATTGCTAAACAACTTTGATGAAATTACATGGGCATCTCAATGAATATGCAAGAATAATTTCCAGTGTTTATAGAAAGAACACTGGATTAACCCAAATGTCTTTGGGATGATCATGGTGAAACTTTGGAAGAAATATTGATCCTCTCTGAGCTCTCAAGCTCTTCATGTCTTAAATGGGGATGATAATCCTTGGGTTGCTTACTGAAGGGTTGCCACCAACACGTGGCACAACTTTGTGAGAATTAGAAGATCTCCCCTCTGGGAAAATCCAGCCTAGTGTAGGCATACTCGTTAACACTAAGTGTATGTACTGGGGTTGAGGTCCACATGTTCCTTCAACCAGGTACTCATGTGCAGTGAGCCAACTTACACATCCATGTGCATTGACCATGGTCTATCTCACAGGATGGTTGGTTGTGAGGATGAAATAAGACACTCTGCAAAATTTGAAGAGCAATACAAACTTAAGGGAATGTACAGTCATGAATATCATCAAATTTTAGCTTTGAAACAGGAAATTTAGAAAGATCCTATGTCATGTGAATTTTTCAAAAAATGTGAATCATGAGATAGAAATCAAAAGTGCACATACAAAATATATGATATAGGTTTGTAATTCTTAGCCACCGTGAAAGGCCAGAGGCACCTGAAATCTATTTGAAAAAACTTATTCAGGGCCCTTTCCCTGGAGGTTTCTGAAACAGGATGTCTGAGATGACTGTAACATTCTTGTTTTACAAAGCTCCTCAAATTTTCTTTGATATACACTCTTGTTTGAACATCATTAGCTTAGAGTATTCAAGCCTAGCAGCCAATTCAGGTATTTTTAAACCATACTCACCTCTCTCTGTGTGTGTGTGTGTATGTGTGTGTGTGTGTATGTGTCTTTTTTTCCCTTATGCCTGAATCATCCAGAGAGCCATCAAATGAAAAAATAAAAAAGCATATTACACAAAGAATAAAAATAAACTAAAAATGTTATTTTCTTCACTTAAAAAAGCAGCTAAAATAGTTCTCAATAAATTGATGGTTCATAAAATATTTATTAGAAGGTATTTTTCCACGTACGTCACACATGGCACAAGGCATCTCTGTGCAGTTCCATTCACTGAGCTACAAGGGTAAAAATCCTAATTCTATTCCCTATGTGGTATGAGCCCACTGAAATGCAATGAAAATACCAGACCAGCATGTCTGTCATCATTCTGATATCCAGTGAGGCCATTATGAATCATGTCAAAGTAAGCAACTGGTAAGCATTCTGCTTTTATGTAAAGCCAATATTATTACATGAAACTAATAATTTAAACCCAATCGTTTATAGTGAAACACTATACAGTAAATCCTTCTTGAAAGCACACTTTTCACTTTCAACTTAGATATTAAAACAATTAGTTATATTGTTCTCTCCCTTCTGCTATTCTGTGTTTCAGGAATGAAATGAATAGATGGTATGTAGCACCTTTCTTAAGGTATTATTAATGTCATTGGTAGGGGAAGCTATAAGATTTTGAACAAAATTTAAAGGACCCATTTCAATCTACAAAGAATAAGCCAGTGGATCTCTCCACAGTGACACCTTAAAGTATTAAATGCAGGATATGAGCACTCTACTTTTATAAATTTCTATAATTGAATCTAATTATCTCAGAAAAGTAAAAAGTGAAAGATATAATGGACAAACGGAAGGGACTCTGGGTTTTGGATGGACATTATTAATGCCTCCAAACTCATTAAACAGGCATGGTCATTTATTTCAGGCCGTTGCTACACTCATTAATGAAGAAACCAGTTTGGAATTCAATATCTAATTTATTCTAAAATATTCTAGAAAAAAGTCATCTATGCGTGGTTGATTAAATGCAACAAGTGGAGCCTTTTTATATAATAAAGTCATAAAGTAATAATTGACAACAGCATTATAAAAATGAATTTCTGGTTACTATGACAAGAAAACTCGTACTACCTACTCCAATAGTAAGACTTAAATAACAAACAGGTAACGGAGCCCACACAGAAGTACATATCAAAAGCTAACAAGTCAAATGCTAATAGAATAACATAGGAAGAGACCGCCGAGTAATGAGGAAATTCTCTTCACTTAGAGCTTAGTCTGCTAAAATACAAGATAGTTCACAAATATCTACATTCTGCCATGTGACAGTAGACACAAAGTTGTCATTCCTATGGCAGTAGGCAACTGCAGCTGACAATTTCACAGAGTGCTTTAGAAAGAGGATAGAACAAGTTTCAGGACCCCACTCATCATGTAAATGAATGGTAAGTAGCAGGTATGAGTGTATAGTTAAAGCTACAAAAAGAAAGGCTGGTGAAAATGCTCTATTTTGAACAGTGAATTATGAGAAATGAAAATATCATCTCCTAATACAATGAAGGGACAGGCCTACCTAGCAGGAATTCACGGTGCACAGTTAAAGTGATGGTATGAACTGCATTTCACTGAGTATACCAAAATGAGTATATACCGAATTTTGAAAAGTAGGCCGGGCACAGTGGCTCACGCCTATAATCCCAGCACTTTGGGAGGCTGAGGCAGGTGGATCACCTGGAGTCAGGAGTTTGAGACCAGCCTGGCCAACATGGTGAAGCTCTGTCTGTACTTAAAAAAATACAAAAATTAAACAGGTGTGGTAGCACACACATGTAGTCCCTGCTACTTGGGAGGCTGAGGCAGGAGAATCGCTTAAACCTGGGCAATGGAGGTTGCCATGAGCCAAGACCACACCACTGCACTCCAGCCTGGTGATAGAGTGAGACTCTGTCTCCACAAAAAAAAAAAAAAAAAGGTCAAAAAGTAATATGTTGGTGAGGGTGTGGAGAAAAGGGAACACTTATATACTGTTGGTAGGAGTGTAAATTATTTCAACTATTGTGAAAAGAATGTCAAAGAACTAATCACAGAACTACCATTTGACCCAGCAAGCCTACTGCTGGGTATATACCCAAAGAAATAAAAATCATTTTACCATAAAGATGCATGCACAAAAATGTTCATTGCAGCACGATTCACAATAGCAAAGACATGGAATCAATTAAATGCCCATCAATAACGTATTGGATAAAGAAAATGTGGTACAGATACACCGTGGAATATTATGCAGCCATAACAAATAACAAGATCATGTCTTTTGTGCAACATGGATGGGGCTGGAGGCTATTATCCTTAGCAAACTAATTCAGGATCAGAAAACAAATACTACATATTCTGTCTTATAAGTGGTAGTTAAATGATGAGAACTCTTGGACACAACAAGAGGAACAACAGACACTGGGACCTACTTGAGGGTGGAGTGTGGCAAGAGGGAAGAGGATCAGAAAAAATAACCATTGGGTACTAGGCTTGGTACCTGAGTGATGAAATAATCTGTACAACAAATGCTCATGAGACAAGTTTACTTACATTACAAACTTGCACATATACCCCTGAACCTAAAATAAAAGTTTTTTTTTTTAAATGATACATATACACAATGGAATACTATTCTGGTATTTTAAAAAACTGAAATCACGTCATTCATGGCAACATGGATGGAACTGGGAGATATTAAGTGAAATAAGCCAGGTACAGAAAGGTAATCACCACATGTTCTCACTCATGTAGAAGCTAAAAAAAGTTATGCTGGGCGTGGTGGCTCACATCTGTAACTCCAGCACTTTGAGAGGCTGACGCAGGTGGATCACTTGATCCTAGCAGTTTGAGACCAGCCTGGGCAACATAGCGAGACCATATCTCTACCAAATATATAAAAATTCATCTGGAATTGGTGTCATGGGCCTGTAGTCCCAGCTACTCAGGAGGCTAAGATGGGAGGATCACTTGAGCCCAGGAGGCAGAGGTTGCAGTAAGCCAAGGTCACACCACTGCACTCTGGCCTGAGAGACAAAGCAAAACCCTGTCTCGAAATAATAATAAAATAAATTATAAAGTTAATCTGATAGAAGTAAAAAGTAGAACAGAGGATATTAGAAGCTTGGAAGAATAGAGGGAAGGGAGAGCTAGAGAGTGATTTGTTAAAGGATACAAAATTACAGCTGGACAGGAGAAACAGGCTGTAGTGTTGTGTAGCATTACAGGATGACTACAGTTAACAATAATAAACTATATAGTTTCAAATGGCTAAAAGGAGGATATTGAATGTTCCCAACACAAAGCAATGATAAATTCTTGAGACAATGAATATGCTAATTACCCTGATCTGATCAGTATATGTTATGCATCTCACTACATCACTCTGTACCTCATAAATATGTATAATGAGTATGTGTAAACTAACAATATTTTTTAAACTATCATTTAAGTAGTGTAATAATCATAGTTACCATTTAAGTAGTAGTAAATGCAGACATGCACCAAGCATTTAACATTGATTATAACATAACATTTGATTGGCACAAAAACTCCTATAACGTGGCTTCTTTTCCTCTCATTTTACAAATGAAGAAAATAGAGCCATCAGTGGAGTAAGTCATAAAACTAGAAGCTATAAGCTATTCTAAATAATGGAATTGAAATTTGAACACAGATCCTATGCTTTTGATGACCATATTTACTACCACTTTTTAATTATATATGTTTTTATTTATGTACATACCTCACTACTTTGCAATTAACTGTTCATATATCTGTCTTTCCTGCTAGATTTTATTCTTCAAGGCTGAGGGGTTTTCTTTGCTTTTTGTTTCCATAGCCTAATAGTAACAGACTAGCAGATACCTGTTATTAAAACAATGTTGGTCAGAATAAATTTTAAAAATATTAGCCTTCAGTAAATCACTCCCAGAGTAAGAGAGTGTTACTTCCTGTAGTTTTTGGTGCTCTATTCTGAGAATAGAATCAATTTCCAGAAGAATATTCATGATATACTACAAAATAAGCTAAACATCTTTTTCTTGTTTTTTAGATAAATTGAACATTGAACATTTATGACATATTTATATCGGTCTTTCCTGACATTTTTTTTTTTTGTCTGACTTATTCAGGAAACATCTCAAGCTGAATTTCTAAAGTATTTAATATGTCAATTTATTAATGTTTTAATTATCAGTCAGAACAGAGTAGTGAAATATTAGTGCAGCAGTAATATTGAAGATCATCTAGCTCACTGCTAAAAAAAGAGATTAACAAAAGAATTATCTCTGTAGACAAAATGTTCTAAGAACGCCCACTCTCCACAGAAGAAAAAAGTGGAGGTTCCAGTTAAAGTGGATGTGGAAACATGGAACACGCCCGAAGGATTTTTTCTACTCAGCACTTGTTTTGGTGGCCTTGCAGGGGTCCTAGGAAGCCTTACATTTTCTGAGGGACACAGATTGAAATTAGCTGACCTAGTCTACTCTCCTCATTTTTGAGTTGACATACTTAAGGCTTACTACAGTTCATCCAGTATCTTTACATAGCAAATAAACCTTACCTAAGAATTCAGACTTTCACACTCTCAGTCCAGTGTTCACTCCACTCACTGTCCCAGAAGTATAATAACAGGGCAATTTCCATTTTACCCCAAACGAGGTTATTATAAATGGAGATTACTAAAGCCTAAGTTATAAACGCCAACATGATAGCATCATGCTGGGAACAGTCTGCTCAAACTTCAGAGGAAATTTGTCAAGAAGCCTACATCTAATTTTCCTTCCCATTAACATAAATGCCATCATGTCTAAAAATCAGCACCTCTCAGAGACAGGTGTTTCCTTTTTTAGTTCAGAAAGTGGGCTGGCTCACCTTTCTCCTCCCTGAGGTGACTGGAATTTTGGTGCCTTCATAGCAAAATTACGAGATTTGCTTTGATAATACTTAGAACGTTAACTCTTGGGGGGAAATTCCTAAGCAATGCACGACTTCAAAGTAAAGATTTTCATCAAATATAATCTAAACAAGAAAACGGTGCCTGCCAGCAGTCCCTGCCCAACCCGTTTCCTCTCAAGGGATCTTACTTAAGCCTATAACAGCATTGATCTGTCTGAAAGGGGTAAAACCCTTGATCTAACATTATCCCTGGGAGGTGATGTGCAAACAGCTTATATTCATTCAAATTTCCATCCCACCGAACTGCCTTTATCCTCCCCCAAATCTTGACAAAGTTTCAAGAGCTCTAAAACACCCTCGAGACTAGGAAAAGCTGAGATAATATGCTCTATTATAGGGGTAGGAACCACCTCTAGGGCACCAACAGTGACATACATGACAAACATAATAGTCACAGCCACACATGTCCGGAGACAAGTCCTAATTCCATTTCAATATTAATAGTCACAATTATTCCTCCCAAGAAAGCGTATCAGAATATAACGGATGAATGTAGTAATATTAGCAGGAAAATCTCAAATCTTCTCTAATTCACTATTTACTTTGTTTTCTAAATTAGTTTTAAAAAACAATAAATCGCAAGCCACAGTGTTACATGGTTACTAGTTGCATTATCTGTGACATTATCTCACAACTGACTCTGACATACTCCAGTATTGTGGAGAGCTGCTTTTCTGAGGACGCTTGTGATGACAGAGCCTGAAAACTAAGCAGTGACCCAGTGAATACTAAAAAGTGCTTCGGATGGTGTGTGTGTGTGTGTATATATATATATACACACACACACACACACACACACATATACATATATATATATATACACACACACACACATACATATATATATACACACACCATCTGAAGCACTTTTATACTTTTATACTTTTTACACTTTTATAATTTTTATAAGAGCACAAAATACACTCTTGTGTCTCTCTCTCTCTCTTTATATATAGTGCTCCCTCTATATATAGACACAAGAGTATATTTTATCCATATACAAGACAATATTCTTTCTCCACTGGACTGAGTACTCAATACTGCCCAAACATATCATGTTCATTACTTATTTTCTATGGAATATTCTCAGATAAACAAGAATTCTATCACCGTACCATGTGAATGGAGAAGAATAAATGATGTTTCAACAGTGCCTGGTATAATACCCATACCCTACAATAAACACACATGCCTTGAATTCCTACGTTTGAATAAGTCCTATGAGTACGACCCCCATATTACTTGGCTTCTGTCTATATCTATTGTGCTGTTGCCCTTTGGGGACTTTTCTCCCATTGATTTGTCAGCTTAACTTACAAATTTCATTACGCCTCAAGTATGTGGCAGGAACTGGCACAAGTATAGGCACTGCGATATTACAGGAAACAAGTCAAACAGCAAACCATCTTTCCAGAGCCCAGTGGGAAAGAGAGTTAAGAACACGGGAGAACATGACATATTGTAAGACATGCTGAGAAAGGAGAACTGAAGATTCCTGAGAGAGCACTAAGAAAGGACACCTGACTTAAACACAGGCGATCTGAAAGACTTCACGGAGAAAGTGATGCCTACATTGAGAACAGAAAAGCCTGATAATCTAGCCTTCATGCATATTTCTCCAACTGCCAGAACTATCTTCTCTTCATACTTCATTCAACCAGTTTTAGCATTGTTCAGGTTTCAGTATAAATGTCCCTTCCTCAGGGACACCTTCCTTCTCCTCCACTTCACTTTCTGAACACTAATGACACTTTCCATTTTTACTTCATACTTCACACTTCATACTTTCTGTAATCACTGAAGGTCCATGAGAGTAAGAACTACGTCTGTTTAGTTGTATTGATTCATTTTTGGGGTTGTTCAGGTAAGAGAATGGAAAGCCAATGGGACAAGAGAAGTGAGAATACGGGCAAGGAAGTGGTTAAGCTGAATATGAATCTGATTATTAATACTTCTGCTGCCACTAGCAGATAACAATCATTAAGCACTTTTGATGAGCTAGACAATATTCCAGTAAAGAGAGAAGAAGATTTACATATAGGGTAAACATGAGAGGGGCAGAGGCTCTAGATCTCAATGACATTGAAGAACATATGTGGTGGGGGTAAGTGAATAAGAGATCTGGAAGGAAGTCCTAGGTGTGTTGAATTTAAAGGCAAGAGGTAAAGCAATTCAGGGTTATAACGAAACGTGGGTATAGTCATAGAGTGGGGTGGCTCAGACAGAGAGGAAGTGAAGGTAGTGATATCTAGAAAGAGACAGAGAGCTTGGAAATGATTGAGTTGCCTGTGAAGATGCAAATTTGGAAGAGGAAGAAAACCGCAAATTAAAGCAAAGAGGAGGGGAGCATACAGTGGCGTAACAGGATAGTATCAGTTTCAAATGAGCAGGGATTTTGCAAAGAAATAAAGGAACATACGGCTTCAAAGTAGTGCTGGACTGGAAGAAGCATATCAAACCTACTCTAGTGGTTTGAATAGTGGCTCACAAAAAAAAGTCCACGTTCTAACTCCCAGAATACCCACTATGTTGGCAAAACATAAAACATAAAAGTTTGATAAGATTGAATGTCAATCAAATTTGGACCATAAGAAATCCTATGTATTTGGTTTATAAATTGGTGGGGATTTAGCTTGTTTAACCAGTAAGAAAATAATTTGGCATTATCTTAAGTTAAAGATTGTATGTATACCCTATGACTCAGAAATTCTACTTCTAGAGAAATCTTTGCACATGTGGAGATAATAGGAGAATATTTATGTGATAACTAAACAAAGGAGACAAAGTTGCCAGCTCAGAAACTGAAAATGGTGAAATGTGAGAAACACTTAGCTACACTCAGAGGCTGATATTAGGTCGTGGATTTTCACTGATAGAAAAATCATGAAATACCAGTTCTTTGGTGTATCCCATCCTTTTACTTGATAGATAAAATCAGAAGACAGAAGCTACCACATTTTGGCATATTTATCACTCCATCAGTTGTAAGATGTTCTGTAATATTATATATCAACAAGGAAAAAACCACTGTAATTAAACTATGAAACACCATGCATTCAGATTTTAGGAACAAAATAGGAATTGATACAATACAGTAGAGAAAGAGAAAGCATAAACTTCTGTCTGTCACTGATTTTTAATCTGTCAGCCACCTAGTATCTATTTTCACAGATCATAAAGACAGATCTAGGTTCTGGAATAGCCTCAGAAGAAGTGAGTCTGTCAGTCTTTAAGGTTTTTCTGATAGCACCCATGGCTAAATCATAGGCTTATCAAACTCCACAGTGGAGTAAAGATGTAATAAAGGTTTCTTTATTATTATTTTAATGCAAAGTGCCTCGAAGGCAATCAGAGGCATGATTTGGGGCTAGGTTCTGTTTACCAGAAAATAGTTAGAACTCCAGAGCCCGTTAAAATATTGCACATTATATCTCTGGTATCACAGTGAACAAGGTGTCGTTTCAAATATTCCTAAATCTTATCGTATCAGTTTTAAGTACAAGAAGGAAGGCTTTCATCATTCAAATAGTTTCTGTTATCTACGTAAGACTGTTTAATTCGTAATTAAGACCAATTACTTTTATGGCTGTCAGTCATTGTCTCACGCAGTCAGATCCTAAATTTCCTTGCATTCTTTCACTCCATCTACTAACAGAATCCTTTTTTGCATAGACAAAAAATGTCTGCGGGTTGTTAGTAATTTAGTCAGTACCTTATACACATTTTTAAAATTAATGCATAAATTTGGTATCTTTTAATTATACTGCACAAATATAAAATGTTTGAGGTTCTTTAAAGAAAAAGGAATCCTTCTGACTGAACATATTTTGATTTAAACTTTCCCAAGAGGAAATTAGTACGTGACTCACTTCAAAGATGGAGATTACAATAGGGTGGCCCTTAAGTGAGTAGAGCCTTTTCTTCATATAATAGCTTAAGAGGTCAAAGCTATTAACTTTTTTCTTTTTTGTAACTTAAGCTGGGCACATTTGGAAGGGCATCTCAGACTTGTCACGTTGCTCAAGCAGAAGCTGGAGGCTCAAATGCACTAGAGCTTAAAACCATTTCTGATCTGTGATCTTTTACAACCCCAAGCTATTGAGGAGTCAGCAAAGGCCATGCCACAATGCCCTCCATCCCCCTTCTCTTGTTTTCCCACTCCTGGCCAGACCAAAAGTATGTATGAGACACAAATACAACATGTACCCCCAAAGAAATACTAAACTGCTTTCACATTTCTGAATATTCATCGGGAATAGACATGAAGAGTCTTTCCTCAGTAAAATACAATCCATTCACATGGAGGCGCAATGAAGAACAATAAATACACAAAGTGTTAAGAGGTCAAATTTCAATAAGCAAAGAGAAATATGTCAAGGCAGAATTAATTTGACTGGGCAGCTTTGATCTTTTTTTCAAAGTCAGGTTGACTATTGGGTCAAATTCTCATGAGAGAAATTTATTATAATTGTTTAGTGTGCCATCAAATAGCCTGCACAAATTGAAATATGAATTGAGCTGGAAATATGTTTTTGTTAAAGCATATTTTATAGTTAGAAAGTAATAGTTGATTACCTTAAACTATTACTTAGGGTATTACTTTATTTTTGACTATGCAAATTGTATAAAGTATACAGTAGGTCATCATGCACGGTATGACTTTTTCTAACCATATTTTTTTTATTTAATTTTAGAACAAAGACATATTTTAGTGGATATGGTTGCTATATGGCAATCAAGTTAAATTGAAATTTGTTGTACATGTGATAATCTTTTGATCAATGACATGCTATAACACTTTCCTTTAATATTTTTCCCAAATTACTTTTATAGCCCTTGGACTTTTTCTTTTCTTAATCTTCATTCATATTGAAATCTGAATTGGAAGGAACTGTATAGAATTTTTCAGCGTTTTTTTTTTTTTTTTCTTCTTTTCTTTGGAAACAGAGTCTTGCCCTGCCGTCCAGTCTGGAGTGCAGTGGTGGCACCATCACGGCTCACTGTAACTTCTGCCTCCCAGATTCAAGCGATTCTCATGCCTCAGTCCTCTGAGCAGCTGGGACTACAGGTGTGTGCCACCACACTCAGCTAATTTTTGTTTCTTTTTGTTTTTTTTTTTTAGTAGAGACATGTAGGCCAGACTTGAATTCCTGGCCTCAAGTGACCTGTCCCCCTCGGCCTCTGAAAGTGGTGTGATTACAAGGCTGAGCCCGGCCTCAGTTCTTTCAATAAATAACTATAAATAACCAAGTTACTTGATATCCTTATAGCTCTAGATTAAGTTTATTTTAAAAACTATTGTGTACAGTGCTAATACATGTTGGTGACTTAAGTGGAGAATTAAACTGAATAAACTGGTGCCACAGATGTTTTATTATGAATGGCTAAAGTTTTATTCTCACCATTTTAATATCCACAGAGTACAATATTTAATAAATGTTCAATGAAGGAATAGAAATTGTTGTGAATGTACAAATATATTAGCTCATCTAAATTTGACTGAATAAATATATGATAGATATAATATATGAACTTACATTTTTGAATATTTGTCCATATGAACAAATTAAGTCCTAAATGCCCTTATTTTAAAATGATTAAACCAGTGCAATCAGGCTGCTAGGAGCAGATATGAAGATGATAATTCCCAAGAAGGCTGCAGGCAGCCCCTTGTTTATGGTACTACCGTGAACATTTTCTATGTCATTAGTTCTTCCATAGAAATTTTTCCAGACCCTCGAAAATATTACTCTATCCTGGCCATTTTAAATATTTTTCTTGAATAATTCAAAAATAATATTTTACTCATTACACGTGGCAAATGAGTACTTGTTACAATATTTTATTATTCTCTTGGTAGAGTTGAACTGATAGAAAAATAAAAGAAATAAGGTAAAAAAGAAAGCAAACAAAAATTAAGAAATGAGGTTTTAACAGGGCATAAGAGAACTTTTAACCTTCATATTTTTTTCATGTGGTGGTATCTATTCCTATGGAGATGATACCTAGCAAATGAAAAAGAGGAAAAGGAGCATGAAGAAGGAGTGGGTCCCTCTGTGATCTCCAGAAAAAGCAGGGAAAGAGGTGGTAGTGAGTGTTATCAGATAGCCCTGGAGAGTTTTATAAAATTACAGAGACCATCACACACACCCAATCACCAGAACATTCTGGCCATGATTGTTCTTCCCTTAGCAATGAATAACAGGGTAGCTTCTACTGAGACAGGCGGGAAAAACGTTAGAAAGAAATCCAGATTAATAGTGGTCATCATATCATCTACTGCTTGCAAAAATATGTTACCAAGCCATTAAATAATATATTTCATTATGATCATATTTTATTGTTTCTCTAATAAGTAAGAACTTTATTTTAGGTATTACCAAAGTTAGATTTGAACTAAAAGATCTGTACAGTTGCACGAATGCTTATAAAGTTTGAAGAATCTGCATAAAAACATGATAAAAGTGAAAAGTAGAACTTCGACGAATATTTTTAATTTAACAATTTACATGGAATAAGGACAAATTACATCAGTCACATGTCAGACATGTCCACTCAGCAAATCATCACCACACCCAAAAGAGAGTATTTGGTCAAGTAGAGCAAACAGTGTTAATGACCTCAGTGACCCATGTTTGACAGCAAGCCTAAGGTGACTGTTTCCCTCCCAAGTCACCTTTTCATTATGGAGATAATGTTGCTTATAACACGTCATCACCAAATTACCTTAGGACTTGGGCATGGTTAAGAACAATCCTAAAAAGGACAATGAGTACTAGAAATATCAGTCAGTAAAATGAAATTTCATGCAGGTATCCTGAAAAAAGTGCAATGGAGAGAGTGAGACAGCTACATAGAAAAGGAAGTTTGTAAAAGTTGGTGTTTTCAAATGGTGATATGTCCAATGTGTAAGACTGAGCAGGCATACAGTTTAAGTGTTGTAAAAGCCTTCATAGCCAGGACTATAAATAAAATGATGGAATTCTTCAAAATAGGTACTTTAAAGTACATATTTATTTGATCTGGGATCATGCTAGCAGGAGGTTAAAAATTAGAAAGAAAGGGGAGGCATCAGTAAGTGTTATAAATTTTGGGTACTGGGCAAGGAAAAAAAAAGGACACAAAGTAATGATACTGATGATAATAAAAGTGTTCACGGCCAATGTTCATTGAGTCTACTTATATGCGAGACATTTTAAGTGCCTGACATATATTATCTCAATTAATTCTTATAAGAATATAATGAGATAATACTATTATTATCCCTGTGTTATTGGTGAAGATACCTAGACTGAAGATATTATGCAACATGCCCATAATTAGTTTCCACCAAAGCCTGAACTCAAAAGCAGATCTGAGTTTCTTTTCCTAACTATCATAAATACAATCTATGACACAAAAGATACCAGTAATTATCTTCTTTTATGTGGTCATCATTAAGCCATGAACAGGTCCACACCCCAGGTGAATGTTGATTTCCACTCTCATTCTTTCAAAATTTCTCTTTGGCATAAGGCCTTGATGGCCATTCCTAAATCCTTAAATGCAAAAATTTACCGTCGTGTAGTCACAAAGATATCCAATGAGACAAAGAAAGAAAATGATGAGAGTGTTTTATCAATATGCCTATCTATCTTTCCATTTCAGCCTCCACTCCCCTTTTGTTTATGAGCTCCTATCAGAGTTTAGTATCCATTTCGGTACTTAACAGTCTCTATGGTAACTCCAACATCGTAGAATAGTCAAGGCATTAAGCAACCAAAACTCTGCCCTTAATTTCACCATTTAAACTCGAATATGAGCTTGTTCATGGTGTTTTTGTTGGACCTTATTATCTCCATTGCAAGGAAAGAAATCCATCTATTCTTCATACTTTATTTCTCTGTACTCCTTTGTAATCAGTAAAATTCTTCAGACATGGTTATTCACTTAAATATTACATATGAAATGATCCCCAAGAACCCCACAGCACTTTTTTTTCTACGGAAATTGATTTTATTTATTCAGATATGGCTAAAAATTGCTATAATAATGACTGAAAAAGTCCATACACATTTTCATAGCCAAAAGTCTAGACAATGGCCATCCAATAATCTGAAAATCTGTTATTAGATTAGTAATGAATGAGGTCAAATATTTTTCTACTTAGGCTTTGCATCTAGGAAGACCATTTGGACCCATCATTTCCAGAGTCCTGTATTTGTCTGACTGCTCAGAATAAAAGAAGGATTATCACATATCTATCTGAAACAACAACAACAAAAACGCTGCTCTTTGATTAAAATTCACATTATGTATTATGCAATAGTTAAGAATGGGGTGTACCCACAAATATAGCCGCTTAAGAGTCCGCCCTGAGAAACTGGTTTAAACTTCATGGCCAAGTCCCCATAATGCTTTAGTTTTTGCAAATTTGGCAAGGTCAAGGAGTTCATGGGAGTGCTGTAATGCCAATGTGATTTATTTAATAAAGATGAGACCTGTCATTACCCAGGGATGCGCTGTGCTGTGGGTGTGGGGAGGAAAAAGCAGAACTGCCTTGTCCTGGGAAGCAGAGTCAGCAGTGTTGTGTGTGTTTGTTGGACATCTTCATTGTGGACTTGGCAGAGCCTAGTCGTCTAGTGACAAATACAAGACTCAGGGTGGATCCTGGCCCACATTTTGGGGACTGTTTGAACCAGCTTGCCCAGACTGCTTTCAAACAATCTTACAGGCTTGGCCATCATCATTGAGCTGATTCCCATTTGCTGATACTCAGCCCAGGAATGAAACCGAGTTCCTGGCCTCTAAGAGGCCCTTTAGAAATGCCAAAGTTTTGGCACACTCCAAAATAAAGAGGCAACTGTCTCAGAAATCTCTGTATTCTCTGGAGACAAAAGCCAATCATGAAATTTGAGGAGAATAAAGAAGAAGAAAAAAACCTATAATAGGAGAAGGAAAAAATATCATTTTGACTAAAAATACTCAAGGATAACTATGATAGATCACAGAGGGCCACAAATTTTGTATTACCTATCCCCCATGGAAAGATGGAATTTATTTCCCTTCCCTTTGAATCTAGGCTAGTCTTCTGATAAATCTGACCAAAACTTTCCATTTTATAGAAAACCCAATCTGGTCACATTAAAGGATGATGTGCAGAAAGAGAAGTCCTAGCATCCAAATGTCCCCTCCAATCATCAGGTATCTGAGTAACCCATTTAGAAGCTCTAGGCTCAGCTGCCACCCCACTGCATCTGCGTGAAAGACCCCTAACACGACTAGCAGAACGTTTTTAAAATTTTTAATTTTTATTTATTTTTATTTATTTTATTTTATTTTATTTTATTTTGAGACAGAGTCTCACTCTGTCTCCCAGGCTGGAATGCAGTGGTGCGATCTCGGCTCACTGCAACCTCCCGGGTTCAAGTGATTCTCCTGCCTTAGCCTCCCAAGTAGCTGAGACTACAGGCGTGTGCAACCATGTCTGGCTACTTTTTTGTATTTTTTAGTAGAGATGGGGTTTCACCGCGTTAGACAGGATAGTCTCGATCTCCTGACCTCGTGATCCGCCCTCGTTGGCCTCCCAAAGTGCTGGGATTACAGGCATGAGCCACCACTCCTGGCCTAAAATAATTTTTTTATATGCCAATACATTTAGGCATGGCTTTTTATGGAACAATAGATAGCTGAAATACCTTTTAGTAGCATTCTTGACAAAGATTTT
Source organism: Chlorocebus sabaeus (assembly GCF_047675955.1). Classification (NCBI taxonomy): domain Eukaryota; kingdom Metazoa; phylum Chordata; class Mammalia; order Primates; family Cercopithecidae; genus Chlorocebus; species Chlorocebus sabaeus. Next base: position 37,406,092 of record NC_132907.1, read on the forward strand.
TCTCCATCTTTGCATAGACACACTACTGAGATTATTACAACGAATTAAGCCAAGTCTATAAATGACAAGGCCTCAAAAAAAAAAAAAAAAAAAGTCATGAGTCCAATAATTCCCTAGACTTAAAGAACTTCAATTTCTAGCCAGTGACCCCCTTTTGGTTAATAGTCAACATGAGTATCTTGTTTATTGGTCTAGGCATGAAACACAACTTGAGTTTGCAAAAGAATAATTTTAGGTTAAAATTTTAAATAGGAAAAACAGTTCTAATGATGACTTTTAATCTTGAACTACTCAAGAACAAAACAACTATAAAATGGAAAAAAAAAAAAAGGAAAAACATTTAGGCTGTGTCTCAAGGGCTGTACTACCCTAAAGCAACATAACCTTTTCTTCCAAAATATACTTTATTGCTTCTGTATACTGTGAAAGGCAAATTGCTTTCCAGTTTTTGCCAGAAAGGAAAAGTGCCATCTATACATGCAATTTTCTTGTCCAGTGACCCCAAGTAAGATCTGTGCTGAGAGGATGGGCTACGAACTCACCTTTAAAAAAAATATTTTAGCTTTGAAAGTACATGTAAAGATTCGTTACATAGACAAACACATATCACGAGGGTTTGTTGTACATATTATTACATCACCCAGGTATTTTAAACTCAGTACCCAATAGTTATCATTTCTGCTCCTCTCCTCCTCCCAAACTCCCCGCTCAAAGAGTCTGTGTCTGTTTCCATCTTTGTGTTCATAAGTTCTTATCATTTAGCTCCCACTTATAAGTGAGAACATGCAGCATTTGGTTTTCTGTTCCTGTGTTAGTTCTCTAAGGAGGGTAGCCTCCAGCTCCATCTATGTAAGAACTTCCCTTAGTAAGTGATCTTACTCAGGTGTCTGAGTAAAAGACCTGCTCCTCTTCTCCCTATAGACCTGGACCTTTTCATTTTCCCTGCTTCAGGCTTTGAGTTCCTAAATAAACTCTACATGTTTAATTTCCTTGATAGAGATCTGAATATGTGTCCCATGTCCATTATATAATTTAATTCATATGTCTATTTTGTAAACTTTAAGGTTAGCATCCCCTTTCATTAATTCACAAAAATTAAGAATTAAAAGTACATCTCAAAATTTTTTAAACTACATTTAATTCTAAAAATATATCTAAAGTTTAGATTAGAATATATTTATAACACTTGTGATATAAACATATTTTACATAGAATACTTACTGATTGATAGAGGGCTGAACATGTCATGCTGTCACTGAGTAGCATTGGTGTTAACCTCCATTTCAGTAGGAGAGAGTAGAAGTATGTTTATGTCCCTAGCTGCTATTTCTGTGATATCTCTCTGGTGGTATCTGTTGCATCCTGTTATCTAAAAAGCTCCCAACCCACAAAGCAGGTTGTTCTGGGGTACACCTGTGCTTTACCTGCTGTATTCCTCAGCTGGTTGCCCACACAAGCTCTTTTCTCTGACCTGGTCCTTTTCAGAGGCTTATGAGGTCCCCGAAAGAGAAGGTGGGAATGCTTCTTTTGCCCTTTTCTCAGGGAATTTTCATGCTATGCCAATTTTACACAGGAGCAATCAGAAGCTCAGAGTTTAGTCATGTCCCAAGATCGCAAAGCTAATAAGTGATAGAATTAAGATTTGAACTGATGTCTGCTTGACTGTAAACCCCATCCTGCAACAGAAATATTTTCCAGTAACAACTTATTACCCACCTTAATCCACCAAGGAGTCCAAAAACAAACCCGTGTTTTGAGCCTCTGGAGCTGTTGCTTCTTCAAATATATGTAAGTGAATTCCCTTTCTGGCTTAAGACAATCTGAGTTGGGTTGCTGTCTTCCACAGCTATGAGGGTCCTGAATAATATACTCATGGTAATGTCAAAGCCTCAGAAAAAATGAGAAGTTTATCCCTAATGTGATGGTTGAGGAAGTCTGCCATAGTAGATAATGTGTTTATAGTTGAATGGTGGACTGGACAGTAGTTGTAACTGGAGAATAGCCAAGACATTTGAGGAACTCTCATTTTCAGCAGCTTGGCAATCTCAAAGCCTCATAATAACAAAGATGTCATTACTGCAAAAAATGATGTTTCCCACATGCTTCCCACCTTTTAAGAGCTTAAGTATTTCTTAAGTCATTCTCTTTCTCTATGAGCATGAAAAACTCTGCCTACTTTTGAATTTTGTTCACTCACAGATTTCGCCTTCATTGCTGTTACTTGTGTAATATGTCTTATGTAAAAGGCATGCTTTAAAATATTTTTCCCTGCACTTGTGCACATTATGTATGCCCTGTGGTTGGAAATGTAGAAAGCACTTATATAATTCAGGATGTCTGGGTTTCAGAGTCAGGGATCAAACATTTTGTTTTTTACCTAAGTAACACCTATTTAGCTCTTTTAGTATCGTCATATTTATAATTTCTTTTTCTTGAAAGCTAAATCAGTTGGGCTTCCTAAGGTATTTATTATTTCATACAGCTATCTATAAGTCACAAGTGAGGGAGGTCAGATTTCAAAGTCTGCTCGTGAGATGATAATGGGCAAGAATGATGACTTGAACTCAATTCGATGTTGCTTTTACTCTTCTTCTTTCCAAAATCAGCTAATAAGGAGTATAAAGAATTTATACAGGGTAAAGATGTAAGTGGATGGGCATGAGCCCCATTGTCTCATTTGTGTTTTCCTGTATTGGTGGTCTTGGAAGCCTGGGTGGAAGGAGAAGTGCACAAAGTCAGATGATCATAGCACTATTGTCTCCTATACTCAGGGCACATTGACTTCCAGAAATAACTTATCAGGCAATAGAACTACTACTTAGCAGGCTACCCAGGCTGTATATTCAGGCTCCAAAACGTGGAATGTTTGTTCTGCCAGCGCTGAGCAACCTCCCCGACCTGCACCCAACAACGCTCTGTGAATGTCCACTGAGGGGCTTTTTATAGGCAAGCCCGGCCAAGGCCTTCTGCCACAAGTAACTGATTTTTGCACTTTTCTCAGATACTGATTTTTAAGGAATAGTAATAAATATGGGTTACAGTGGAGTATGGCAGTCTCCTTTTACATTCTGCACTTTGCATCACACCTAGTCTGTATAACTTGGCGAGTATAAAGGCAAATATAAGTTTGATTTCAAGATTTGTCAAATAAAGCAGTGGATATTATTCTATCTTCTCTTTCATATGTTTGTAACATTTGCTGTTTCTTTAAATACTAGATGAAATTGCCTTTCATCCACAGAAGGATGGAAGGGTCCATCCTTGTGCCTGCTGCTCAAGAAGTCACTTTAATGTTAGGATTTTTAGTAGCAACCACAAAGCCTGGATGATAGCCCAAAAGATGAAAATGTTTAAGAAGCACTGCTTTAGATATATGTTATATCCCAAACAGAACGCTCATTTGTCTGGCTTATGGGTGAGGTTCTGTATTAAGTTCCCATACCAGGGAATTGAGCCAAAGACTAGGATTAGGGACTCATAAATCAAATGGAGCTAACTTACTTAGACTGAAATTTTATCTCTCAGTGCTGAGGGGTTTTGAATAGGCTAATGCAAGAATGCAATTTTCATAAATACCAGTGGTTTCACCTCAGTATATACCTTTACGTGAGTTTGAAGCATTGTCAAATTATATAAAAATGAAACTGGATATTAAAATCTGAAATTTAGAAAATATGACCTGAAGAGTTCATGGAATAAAGAGACATCGGACACTGAATTAGATCTCTAAGGTGTACTGAAAAATATGTAATTATCACCTGGCCACCAAACATGAGCTTACTCTAAGAAGAATATAATAGAATATAAACAAATTTCAAAAATTGTTCATTTGTATACTTGCAATCTAACAGATATTATGACTGACAATGAAAATAAATTCTGTTTTGCAAATGAGATTGGTGTAAGCAGGTCTAGTTTGAATAGGGGCAGTATATGATCTCTTAGGATTATGACAAAGATGGCGGTGAGTTAGCATGCTTTGATTATGGTAGGTGATAGAAACAACTCCTAGCTTACTCCTAGAACCTGAAAGGAATCATAAAATTGGCCTATGAAAATAAGCTAATTGGCTTGTTGAGAAACTTATTACACCTATAAGGATGAAAATCTATGTGGGAATAGGGAATGCAATACATTCGTTATGCTAAATGTTTCTGTTCTTGGATTTGGCTTTAAATTAAACAGATTCAGGTTTAAATCTCATTTCTATGACATAGTTATGTGAACTTCGGAAATTATTACTGTTACTATTATTATTATTATTATTATTATTTGGAGATGGAGTCTCACTCTGTTGCCCAGGCTGGAGCACAATGGTGCAATCTCAGCTCACTGCAACCTCCACCTCCAGGGTTCCAGTGATTCTCCTGCCTCAGCCTTCCGAGTAGCTGGGATTACAAGCGTCCGCCACCACCCTTGGCTAATTTTTGTATTTTTAGTAGAGACGGAATTTTGCCACGTCGACCAGGCTGGTGTTGAACTCCTGACCTCAAGTCATCCACTCACCTCGGCCTCCCAAAGTCCTGGGATTACAGGCATGAGCCACCGTGCCCAGCCCAGAAACTATTTTTTGTAAGTCTGTGCTTCATCTTAGATATATCAAATAGGCACACAAATCTGTGGGATTCGGTGAGGGACTCATTAGATAAAATATTAAAGGCCTAAATCTGTACCTAATCCATCCTAGGTCTTCAATACCTAGAAGCTATGATTTTTTTCTTATGATTTTATTTTTAATCTTGCAGCATAAGAGGCAATACATAGAAACAGAAAATTGGTAGGCAGTGTTTAGGTCAACATATTTTTATTATCTCATTTCAGTATTGAAAAAATAATATGCTGATTCTCTGGGAAGCCTGCAGGAGCCTGTAAATGAAACTTCTGACAGTCATTCCCACCAGACATCCAGTCACATAGCTATGCTCCCTGATGCCCTGCATACATATTCCAAAATGCTGTCATTCCATGTTCCTATAGTTACTGGGACCTTGGAAAATGCCCTGTTTCTCTCCTCTGTATTCAAGAATTCCTCACAGATCAGTTGCTCTCACCAAAACAGAAGTAGTTTCACTGGACTTTCTGCCAAATGCCTGAGCAGGGAGGACTTCCTTTTCTAGTGAGAGAACCGCAGGCAACTGGGTCAAGCTATAACCCACAGGCCTGCGCGGTAGTCCTGGATGTTCTACTGCGAATATCACTTTGCCTACAATGATCACTGAAGACATTGCTGAGCCTCATCTTAGTTTCAGGGCTTAAAATAAAATATTCAGCTGCCTCAATTATGCTTGCAAGAACCGGGTAAAAATTATAATTAAAATGCAGTGCAAATGCAGCATTTTAAAATTACACAGACTTAAAAAATATTGCACTGTTCAGGCTTGACACTACAATCTTTTAAGGTAAAAATTGTTGAATATAGTGGATTATTATTAGATGAATAATCAAATAAACAGTATCTTAGTATATGAAATATGTTCTACAGTGTCCACAGTGTCACTGTATATTTAGCCAAGGTGAATTGAATGCTATAAATCTGCATAAATAGAAAACATCACTTATTACAGTAGTACAGTAGAAAGGTACTAGGGGTGTGGTACAATCACACAAACTAGCTACAAATCCTACTGTGTTAGCCCATGCTGCTATAATAGAATATCATAGGCTGGGTGGCTTCAACAATAGATATTTATTTCTCACAGTTCTGGAGACTGGAAGTCCAAGATCAAGGTGGCAGCAGATTCTGTTGCTGGTGATGGTTCTCTTCCTTGTTTGTGGAGGACTACCTTCTGGCTCTGTCCTCATATGACAGAGAGAGGGAGAGAGACAGAGAGAGAAAGAGAGAGAGAGAGAGTGCGTGTACTATGGTCTCTCTTCTTCATTTGATAAGGACATTAATTTCACCACAGGGCCACTGACCTCATCTAAACCTAAAACCTAATTTACCTTCCAAAGGTCTTACTTCCAAATACCATCCCAAGAGGAGTAGGACTTCAGCATATGAATTTGGGGGGACACAAACATTTAGTCCATAACACACACACTGAAAAGTAAACGGGTGCTGAATTATTTTCTAGCAGCTATTGGGAAGCAGAAGAGTGAGATGGGCAAGATAGGAAGCCATTCATCATTTCCTTGAAAGGATAAGCATGAGGGATTCATGCAAGTACAACAAGGGCAGTATAGAGTCAAAAAGCAACACTGGGAAAAGGAGAGAAGACAGCAAAACAAAATTAGGCTGGAGTGGGTTTTGTAGTTTTGTTGTTTTGTTGTTTGCACATTAAGCAGCACAACAGGCTTCAATATGACTTGCTGGCTAAAAGTTCTAACGTGAAGAGTCTTTTCAAGCAGATACCCCACAGAATTCCTCTTATACATCAAATGGAGTATCAGAATCCTTTGGTCATAACCTTAATATCAGACAATTATATGTGTATATTTGTAAAGATACATTTTCAACAATTCAATACAATGGACTAAAACTTGATACCAGAAAGTTTCGCCTTTCCCTTTTCGTCAAATCTTACGTACCTGAAATTCTCTCGCATAGGGCTGTTACACTCAGACTTTAAGTTGTTTTAAAGGTACCTGTGCCCTAAGAGAAAAGATTTCAATGAAAGGTGTACTAAGACTTGGGCTCTGCCACTTATTTAGGCCTGTGAGTAGGTGCAAGGCACCGACCTATTTATGCTCTGATTGGCTCATCTGTATAATGAGGTAACTAACACCTACCACAGGAGATTGTAAGAATTTCTAAAATTCAATTAATTTGAACTATTTTATAAATGCTGAAGTTGCACTGGGTTCACACCTGGAATCCCAGCACTTTGAGAGGCCGAGGCAGGAATATAGCTTCAGGGCAGGAGTTCAAGACCAGTCTGGTCAACATAATGAGATCCCATCTCTAAAAAGAAAAAAAAAAAAAATTGAAAAAATTAGATAGATGGTGGCACACACCTCTAGTCCCCACCACTCAGGTGGTTTGAGGTGGGAGGATAGATTGATTCCAGAAGTTCAAGGCTGCTGTGAACTGTGAATCACAGCACTGCACTCCAGCCTGGGCAACAGAGATGAATGTTGCCTGTCTCTAAAAGACCCTGTCTCTAAAAGAATTAAAATTAAATTTTAAAAATACATAGCACTGGGTAATTCAGTGCAAATGCCCCTGGAATAGGTGATCTTCTAAACCAGGGGTCCCCAAATCCCAGGGTGCAGACTGGTGTGGGTCCATGGTCTGTTAGGAACTGGGCCACACAGGAGGAAGTGAGCAGTGGGCAAGCGAGCATTACCAGCTGAGCCCCGCCCCCTGTCAGATCAGCGGCGGCATTAGATTCCCATAAGAGTGCAAGCCCTATTGTGAACTGCACATGCGAGAGATCTAGATCGTATGCTTCTTATGAGCATCTAACTAATGCCTGATGATCTGAGGTGGAACAGTTTCATCCTGAAACCTTCCCCAACCTCCATCCAGGGAAAAATTGTCTTCCATGAAACCGGTCCCTGGTGGCCAAAAAGGTTGGAGACCGCTGCTTTAAACTATTTCCATTCTCTCATGCAGAGGTGATATGTATAGCAAATTTTTCCATCAGAACAAGTTTTGATTAAACTTGACAGCTTGAGGAGAACGGAGGAAGCATTAAGAAGGAGGATGTTTAGAGAAGGAAATAGAGGAAAATGGTCCATTGTGAAAACAAATTTCTCTAGCTCGTAACTATGTATTGGTAAAGTATGCTTTGCTTTCACTTGTAAACCTGAAGGAAACAAGTTAGTGAATAGAGATAACTTAATACAGGTTCTCTATACTATGACTATTTGTTTTATTGCAATTTTTAAGAGGAGATCTCAGTGGGATGGATTAGACTTGACATTTTTCTCCGGGAATGAGCTCTTGTGACAGCTAGAGAAGAAGAAAGGGAGTAGAGAAAATCCAGCCTTGGTTGAAGTGGAGAGGGGTCAAGATGCCACAGGTGTAGAAGAGGATACAGCTCCCATTAGAGGAACATTTTTAAAGTGTGTGACTACCCATCTCTTAAATCTGTAAAAGACTTCTCTAGCTCAGAACTATGTTTTGGTAAAGTATGCTTTGACTATATCAGGGGAAATCTTCAGGTTGTTTTTATTTCTACTTACCATGAACTCAATCTAGGCCTAATTTTGGCTCTATCTTTTGGAAATTCTAAAAAGTAAAATTGTTCAGTGTAAGTTTTTGTTCTCTCTTCCTCCTACAGAACCAGAAAACATGACTGATCTTTTTGTTTGTTTGTTTGTTTGTTTTTTGTTTTTGAGACGGATTTTGCTCTTGTTGCCCAGGGTGGAGTGCAAAGGTGCAGTCTCGGCTTACTGCAGCCTCCACCTCCCAGATTCAAGCGATTCTCCTGTCTCGGTCTCCCGTCTTGCTTCTATTATAATTTGTATTCAGTTAATCATATTCAGATTGGCTTGAAGTCATTTGTTTACTCACTATTATTTTTAAATATATTAGTTTATTATTTTTAAACATACTCATTGAATTAGTAATGAGTAGAAGCCTTCTTTGGACTGGGATACAATTACTCAAGTCACTTTAGGTCATGATAAAAGTTGTACAAATCTCACTACTCATGGAGTTGCTCATTTTCTGTTTGTTTTGGGGAATTTAAGCTACAGAGCTAGGTTCTTCTTACATATCATCCAGGGTCAGAAGGCATTCATCTCCTTACCTTTCTTTCAGTTGGGACATTTGACTGGAATAACAGAGGTTAAAATTACATAAAGTATCTACAACACATATAATATATATCACAGGTGAGAGAAGAGACGGAACATGAAGAAGTAATGAAGAAAGAATAAATTTCAGGAATTTTGGGAGTTTTCAGAATAATTACACATGCTATTGGATAAGTGATATGAAATAACATTTCTATCCACCAAAAGAAGCTGATGTAATAGCAATTGCTACACATATTAGCATCCTAATTAAGACTAATTTATTATCACAAACATTTACTAGGAATCCTTGTGGCATAATCCAAGGCACTTCAAGAGAATGGAACACAGCTCCTCAAAATAGGCATGTTGGTAGTTGAAAATGTATGCCAATGGATACGTGATCAGTTACATCATAGATGGATAGGTACTGGGGAATTAAGTTAAAGAACATAATTTTTTAATTAGCCTAAACTTTCTTTGAATGAACTTGCACCAAGATTTAATAGTAAGAAAGATCTGAAATTGCTGTCCTTATTAGAAAGCAGCAGGCTGTTGCATGACTTGGGGAATTCCTAGCCACAAAATGTTGTGGAATGCTGTTTTTTGGAAGTATCAACCGTTGATTTCAAGCAAAGTGAAGATATAATATTAGGGTAGAATGAACATTTGTCTTCCCTTCTGATGCCAAATATTTAAGGCTGTAATAAGAAATTGAAAACAGGAATTTAAGAAGGAGAAAAGTTTTTATCATTTGAAACTTGAAACCAAGGAATTTAATACTAGTGATGGCCATCTTATGCATAGAAGGGATTTTTAAAGCCTGGAAAGATAAGCACAGAGAAACACTGAATCTCATTGCACAGATACAAAGAACAGAAGACAGGGGATCCAGTGAAGGCCAAAGCAAAGGAGGTCATGGCCTCTACATGAAAGCACATCAACTCTTCAGTGGTGGGGTAGGAAAGAGGCAGGGATTTGGTAGGCGATACTGTGTGGAATAGGCTGGCTTTTGAGATGGCTGATTTGACCTGGTAAGTGGAGAGCTACCTACCTAAGTGTTATCTTCTAGGATGTGGAAACAGACTCTAGTGTATGGACTTGGAAATGTGTCAAATTGATATCATTGACTTAATACCTTAACCTAAAAGTTACATGTTGAGAAAGACAAAAAAAGGGTCCTTTATGGTACTTGTTTATATGCTATAAACCCTGCTCATCTCTGATTTTTAAGATTCTCCATGAGATACATGACGACAAACATACAGTGTTAATGTTTTCTGTAGGATGTAATATCTCTGTAAAATTGGAACAAATATACAACAATCAGCAGCAATTACCTTGGGAAACAGAGGTCAAGGTTGAGGTGAAAGAACTTTTACTTTTAATCCTTTGGTAATAGATTTTTTATTATAAACATAATTAAAAACCATTTAATTAGGAAACAAAATTATTTCATGTTAATATTCAGTTTTGATGCAATATACAAACATGTATAATTTCCCAAGACATCTATTTGTAGTATATCACAATACTGAGAATTATTTCTGAGTAGAATATTAATGAAATTTTTAATTCCTTCCTTCCTTCCTTCCTTCCTTCCTTCCTTTTCCTTCCTTCCTTCCTTCCTTCCTTCCTTCCTTCCTTCCTTCCTTCCTTCCTTCCTTCCTTCCTTCCTTCCTTTCTTCCTTCCTTCTTTTCCTTCTTTCTTTCTCTCTCTCTCTCTTTCTCTCTCTCTCTCTCTCTCTCTCTCTTTCTTTCTTTCACCCCTGGGCTCAAACAATCCTCCTACCTCAGCCACCTGAGTAGCTGGGAATACGAGTGAACTTGAACCCCTGGGCTCGAACAATCCTCCCACCTCAGTCGCCTGAGTAGCTGGGAATATGAGTACATGCCACTACACCCAACTACAATTTTTTTTCTAAGCAAATTGCTGTGTTTTCCAAATTCTTTAAAATAATTGGTCAGTATTTTCAGAAAAAAGAAAATTTACAATTAAGTTATAAAAGAAGGTTCTTTTGTTATTTATTCTAATTAATAACCATTTTTAAAATCTCCATTAATTATTAGAATGTATCACATCTTTAAATTTATTTTGATCCATACCAATGGCTAGAATATTCTGATTTTAGATCAATAATGAAATATTTTATGAAATAAAAGATGGATTTAAATAATCTTTCTTAATATTTTTATACAGTTGAAAGTTATTGTAAATAGAGAAGCCTTTGATTCTGGGTTTTAAATATTCCACACCCACTTTCTTTTCAGACCTTAAATCTCACTCAAGCTATTCTGCATAAACACAGTTAGAACCTATATGCCAGATTTCATTACAGCTTCAAAGAAAGAAATGTAAACATAGTGTAAATTCAAGGACATCAGAGAGATTTTTTCCCACTGCTTGTATAAATATTAAGAGACATGATTTGGTTTCATTCTGTAGCATATTTAGTATCTTTACATTCATTTTTCTTATAAACAAATAAAGTTTGCATAATCAAGTAAATTTAACAGTATCATACACAAAAAGCCAAACAAATATTTGACATTATGTTAATAAAACAAGTCGATCCTCACTGATTTTAACCAAGCCACTTGCTTTCTTTCCTAACTTTATCCATCTTGCTGAGAAAGAATCATTGGAATTAAGAACTTTTCCCAAATGTGTCCCCTTTTGATCTGATTGGAAAGAAGAGAGCAAGACTGAAGTCTTTGAGGATGTTTCCAAGAGCCCAAATTCTCATCATCAAAGGTGTGGTGGAATTCTTCTTTGCTTCATCACTGCATACTTAGGGAGGATTTAATACCCAGATCATGACATAATAACAATTCCCTGAGTACATTTTCAATGTAGCCAGTTGGGTGAGTAAACTTTCCCGAGACTTTGCTCTATGAGCCAGCATTTGGACCCTGTTTGCGATCATGTCTGCACATTCTCCTAGAGGGTAGGACAGCTCATGCCCTTCTGAGAAAAACAAAACTTCACATGTGAACAGCCGTGCATCAGTTCCACTGCTTTTAGAAGCAATTGCTCAAGTCTATCCTGCCTTCCATGTCCAATGTGAACTTGGGTCTGTTATTGACCCAAGCTTTTGCTGAAGAACTTGGGGCTGGAGAAAGTTTGAGCAGGTCTTTTGACTGATTTTTTTTTTTTTTTTTTTAATTTTAACGGAAAGCCTTTAAAAATAAAGGAAAGGAATTCTTTCTGGCTCACTCTGCTCTAGTACTATCAGCCTTCTCCACACATGCAATGTACACATTCCTATCTTTGACCACATACTGGGTCTTCCAGCTGCTGGAATGCTCTTCCTCTAAGTATCTGTGGGGCTGTATATCTCCCTTCCCTTCTGTCTTTGATTGAAGATTAGCCTATGCTGACCTTCCTATGTAAAGTGGCAACTGTCTCTACTCCTGATCTCCCTAACATTCACCTATTTCTTTCTCCATCTCATTTATCATCTCTTTCCTTCCACTGGAATTTAATTCCCTCAGAACTGGGCATTTGGTCCATTTTGTTCTTTAGTGAATCTTAAGTGCCTGGGGCATAGTAGGTACCCAGCAAATATTTGTTAGATGAATGAGAGAATCAGTGAATGAATGAATAAATTCAATGGCCCATCAGAGAACAGAATAATTCAGTTCTTACATAGAAACAAAATGCACTTTCATGGACATGAAAAATGTTGTAAATCATGTGATTTTCTTTTGCCTCCCTTAAAAGTTTTCAGCAGTATCTAATGATATAAAAAGTGTTGGGATATTTCAGTGGAATGATTGAAAGAATATATCCATACTTGTTTACCTGTGTTGGTTTAGTGAAGCATAGCAGATAAGGGAGTTTTTCTTCTAGGTGTGAATCCATCTCTACCCCTCACTAGTCATTACTTTCGGGTGTAAGTTACTTAGTTTCTCATAGGCTCCACCTCATCATTTCTAAAAGACACTTTAATAAATTGCTATCTAAAGCACTTGGTGCCTGTCACATAGTAAGCTTTTGGTGGATGATAGTTATTATTAATTAATTTGTTTATCTATTTATTTTTGCAAGACAGAGTCTCACTCTGTTGCCCAGGCTGGAGTGCAATGTTGTGATATCAGCTCACTGCAACCTCCGCCTCCCGGGTTCAAGCAATTCTCCTGTCTCAGCTCAGCCTCCTGAGTAGCTGGGATTACAGGCATGTGCCACCACACCCAGATAATTTTTGTACTTTTAGTAGAGTTGGGGTTTCACCATGTTGGCCAGACTGGTCTCAGACTCCTGACCTCAGGTGATCCGCCCACCTTGACTATCAAAGTGCTGGGATTACAGGCGTGAGCCACCGTGCCCAGCCAATATAATATTATTTTGACTTCTTTAATTTATTTATTCCCATAACCTCTAATCACCTTTTAAAGGTGAAGTATAGTTAAAAAATAATATCAAATTAATGATATCAAGGATTTATCATGGGGTATGAGAAGATAAGAGGACAATGAAATAGTAAAGGAAGCATGTTGACATTGCAAGCCCAAGCTGTTTCTATAGTAAGAGACTCACGAGAATCACAGATTTATAACTACAACATTCCAAAATGACATAATGCAAATATTTTCCACACAGCACAAAGAAGTTATATATCACATTTGACAAATTCCTTGTTATGATATTGTTAGTGTCCAAAAGGTTATACCTCTATATTTGGCAATATTATTGAGGACCTACAGGAAAGCTAAAGATGTCACAAATTTACAAATGAGAAATAAATATCTAGACCGCACATAAGTAACATTAGATAACTGTATATTTCTGCATGTCAACCTGTGGTGGGTGCTGTGATGTCACTCAGAGTCCCCTTTAGGACTGAAGTACTCATTCCTTTAGTGACTAGGAGCATTGCTGAGGGACAACCTCCCCTGTCAGCCACTTCCAGGATTATCTCTGTTGAAGACAGCCACCTTGCCCAAGGTCAGGTCACCTTCCCAGGTGACCCACGTCCAATGACTTATCTGCATGGGAGTTTAATATCCCAGCCATTCTGCCTCAACTCAGATCAGCTCTGAATGGTCGTTTATCCTCCAAGTTTCCCTGTGGTAGGCAAGGGTGCCCATAGTGACTGTATCACATTTCCTCTTCCTCCTCTCTCCAGCCCTGCTTCCTTCCTTTCCCTTGCATAGGGGCTGTTCCCAGGGACACTCCACAGTAAACTTCCTGCATGGCAAACTCCATCTCAGAGCTGGCTTTCTGGGAACCTGAGACACAGCTCTTTCTTTTGAAATTGAAAATTTAAATTACAAATTCAGGTAACTTGAGTACGGAATGCCAAGCATCTGTGTTTTCAACTGAGTGACTGGGTAGTTTTTTACTTTTTAACTAAATAGGTGGGGTAGCAGAGTTATATCCACCTACTTGCTTTTTGTTTCTCTGAAAGTTAGAGAGACTTGCAAATCTCAAGAAAGAAAAATATCCTGTCAACTGCCTTGTCTTAAAGCATACTGCCTGGCAATATCGTTGGGGACTTTTGGGGTCTGTCATGTTAAAGTTAAATGAATTACTACTGAAGTCAGTCTCACTCAATAGCAGGTCAATTCACTGCATTACATCACAATGTCCGAAAATCATAATTGGATTTAGGTAAGCAATACTCCTGTTAGATAGATATTTCTATAACATGCTATAATGGATGCTTACACTGTTCAAGTTTAAATATACAGGTTAGGAAATACAGCAGTTAGAAGCATCTTTAATATGGCTACAGTGCATTTTTAATATGGAAGAAATATAATGACCAGAATTCTTTAGTATTTATGAAATTCTGCAAACAATTGCTCAGTTGAAAGGATTTTTACGGATTCTATATATAGAAATTCCTTCTCCATTTAAAATAATTCAAGTTGCTAAAGATGGTATCAAAGATTGCATTTTTGACTATTCATTTCTTAGGTTATGGCACTTGCTACAGAGATAACTAAAATATATTGGATATGAAAATTTAAAATATGTAAAGAAAAATTATTAAGTATTACATTCAATGATATGCTAGATATGGTTTTAAATGAGAAAAGATTTTAAAATGCTAGCATAAGAATTGAACGTTTCTTTGTAAATGCAAAGCCATAGTTTTAGTTCATACGATAAAAAAGTCTTGCTGCTTGTATTGCCTTCGGTCCACCATGGAATAAGACAATATTTATCAATTAGGCTGATCAAGTGCTTTTTCTTAAAAAACAAACCAACACCCAGCTTATAATTTATTTTGTTATGGTCAGATGGTATATTTTATAGATAGAGCCTGATAAAGTAATAATTCTCAGATTAAAATGCAATTTGGAACATTTTGAGGAGACTAGTTGCTACTTACTTCAACTTCTCTTACCTTTGTAGGTAAAATCAGATCTCAGTGATGAGATTCACATGAAAGAGCCAGTTTAATCTTAACCTGTATCCTGTAAGCTTCAAATTAAACTATCATTACCATCAAAATTTGGCAGTCCTATAGACAAACTCAGATCTATAACTTCCCAGATAAGCAATATAGACCCAATGCAGTGTTCTAGCTCTGCAAAACTGTGTTAAATTACACTGACCTCTCTTGTTTCACTGATAAATCAATAGCCCTAAGATGGTGACATTTAAAACCCAGTTGAATTATCAAGATGGAAGTAGAGACTGTGGTTCTCGTGGTATCACCACATTATAGCAGCATGACTGCTTTGGCATTATTTTAATTTTCTGAGTATATTTTCCCTATTTGGAAAATGAAAATTACTTTGCAGGGTGTCAGAAGAATAAAATGAAACTAGGCAGGTAATTCACCCAGCACAGTGGCTGGGAAATAGAGGCCCTCAATAAATATAACTGTTAAGTGCAGAAGTGGAAGTGGAGGCTGGTGGAATTAAGTGAGCAGGAAGCTGGTCAGCTGCAGAATCAAGGTCTGCTTTCTGGATCTGGTGCAGAGCTCCGTCTACTGTAGTTGACCTTCCTCTCCAGTGCAGGTTGGAGAGTGAGAGAGCAATACAGTGCTGAGGCTAGGCCTCCTGCAACTCTGGTACAGCACCAAGCATTTGAATCCTTTTGATTATTCCACACCAACCTTTGGGCATTCTGTACTCACATGTGCTCTCAACCCTTTGTGGTCAGCCAGGGCATGCCTGTGGAATTCCTTTTCCTGTAACAGTTGACTCATGGCAAAGCGCTCTCCATTTGTCAGGTTGCCAGAGAGAAAATTCCAAGCATGCTCCAACTTGCAGGGTACCCTCAGACCCTGGAGGTGAACTGCCCCTCAGAGTACACTGATTTTCATCTACCTTCTCTTCAAGTCATCTTGCCACTTCCTACTCATCTTTCACATATAACACAAATGCTACCTTCTCTGTAGCCTTCCCTGACCTCTGTCACCAGTGACAATTGAGAAAACTCCACCCATGACCTCATGTGACACCGTACATACTGTATCTTTACTACATGACAGTTCTAATGTAGTCTTCCGATTACTTGCTCGTGTAACTGTCAGCCTCTACAATGGTTTTTACATCAACCTCTTTAAAGATTGTTCTAAATCTTGGATTTTTCTCATAGTTAAAGCACACACACATCTTAGGAGGATTACAGACATCTTGAAGTAGTTGTTCACTTTTAGGAATCTGTGGATCCAATGTTAGGAACTCTCACTCAAGCCCTGTATATCGTCATTTATGTTTTCTTTGCAAATCACAGCAACTGGAGCAGCATAGGCATTTGATAAACAAATGAATAAATGAATGAACAAATGACAGTCTACCTAAAAAAATGACAAGATTTTTCCTAAAAATGAATGCAAAAGGATCTACAATTGCCCTAGAGAAAACTGCATATTAGAGGGTCTCTGGAGAAACTGATCAACTCATGGCTGGCAATACATTCCAAAGAAGGCTTTATAGACTCATTGCCCTGATCCGATTTTGATTCTCTTTCTAATGCTGCTGTGTAGTGAAGATCATGGATAGAGGGCAAAATCAGTTACACTCAGTTTCTGAAATACAAGCTATCAAAATGTTTCACAGGGGCACAGGTTAAATGAGAGGAGATTATTTTCCCTTTTGGCTCTCTGTTTCTATTGCAGACTATTCAAAGGCAAATGGAAATTAATGTGTTTTGTGTTTTTGGAAAAATGGTGAAACTTCATCTACCAGTCTCTCCTTGCAGATGTATCCCATTTGTTTCTGTTGCATGGGATTACAGCTATAGGCCTGGCATTGAAGGTGCTATGCACCTGGGGGGGCTACTGTCCTTCACATATAGGGGGCTGCAGTAAAAGGCTGGGGCATGGTGGGGCACAGGGAGCACTGTGTTCAGCTTTACAATAATGCCTAGAAGCTCTTAGACTGTGAATAAACTCATTTTCCCTCATAGCTGGCAGGAGAGGCTCTCAAACACTGAGAATTGAGGCTGGCCTCCAAATATTAGTATGAACAGCCCCTTAGAGAACGGGCCTTTCAAACTATAAAAATCTCTATTTTGTCTTTTGTATGCCATAGCTTTAAGACACAGAAATCATTTCCTCTTCAGTCTTTCACAATATACCTACTTGAATAAGCCTCAATTTGCTTAAAAAAATGAGAGAGAGAGAAAGATTATACAGAATTATTTTCCTTTGATGGTAAAGTCCACCTTCTCCCGGGGGCAACTGGCAAACTCTTATTCTCTGCTGCTTCTAGAGAAACGCCCAGTAATGAGAGCTGCTTCCCAGGCTCCGGTGAACAGCTAGAGGTCTCTAGTGGAAATCTAGGGCAATCACACTTTTCATCAGGTGTGGCTGCCTGCAAGGGCCCTGATGATAGTGCACATGGTTAAGAAGAACTGGTAACAGCCACTTTCCAAACACATAAATATGTGGACTGACTAGAATTCCATTAGCTACATGTCTCCAACTTTAAGGATTCTTGGGAATTTCAGAGCTGATTGGGATCTGGCTTTGAAAAGGGAACAAAAGATGAAATCAGTTTTTGCCTCTTTTTCCTTTTTGCCTGCTCAGAAACTGTCTCTAGTTAGAGAGGTTAGAATCCTGAGGAGCTCTGAGAATATTACAAATGTGAGGCACATTCTGCCATAAATTAGGGGTGGTGTGAGACTATGTAAATTCCCACAAGCTTGTCAAGAGGAGTAGGTTTGTAAATATCCAAGCTCCATGACAGTAGCATAAGGATAAGAATCTTTTCTTATACACAAGATGGCCAAGTGTTGCAGATTCTCCTTATTAGGCATTGCGGCATTTCAATGTCTTTTTCCTTTTCTTTTTTTCAAATAGGGAATGACCACATGATTCTTTTAAGGAGGAAAAGACCAGCAAGAATAGAGAAACCCATTACTGGGTTTCATTTGTTTGTCGAGCCAACAATGTCATTTTAGTAAAAAGCAAAAAACAAAAGAAAACGAAAAAAGTGCTTCTAATACGTAGTCAATAGGAGCCTTTAAACTTGCATGGACGTTTGGGAAAAAACTCTATTCTAATGAATAATTTAAGAGTCTTCCTGTTTTTCATCCTTGAGAATAGAATGTGATTTACTGCAGTACCAAAAAGTATGTTGAAAATATTTACCCCACAGAGGACAAGTAAAATTACAGTAGAGGGCGCGGGGGCTCAAGCTTGTAATCCAGCACTTTGGGAGGCAGAGGAGGGCAGATCACGAGGTCAGGAGATCGAGACCATCCTGGTCAATATAGTGAAACTCCAACTCTACTAAAATATAACAACAATAATAATAATTAGCCGGGTATGGTGGCATGCGACTGTAATCCCAGCTACTCCAGAGGTTGAGGCAGGGGAATCGCTTGAACACAGGAGGTGGAGCTTGCAGTGAGCCGAGATCATGCCACTGCACTCCAATATGGCAACGGAGCGAGACTCTGCCCACAAGAGAAAGCAGGAAAGATCTAAAATTGACACCCTAACATCACAATCAAAAGAACTAGAGAAGCAAGAGCAAACACATTCAAAAGCCAGCAGAAGGCAAGAAATAACTAAGATCAGAGAAGAACTGAAAGAGATAGAGACACAAAAAAAACCCTTCAAAAAATCAATGAATCCAGGAGCTGGTTTTTTGAAAAGATCAACAAAATTGATACACAACTAGCAAGACTAATAAAGAAGAAAAGAGAGAAGAATCAGATATATGCAATAAAAAATGATAAAGGGGATATCACCACCAATCCCACTGAAATACAAACTACCGTCAGAGAATACTATAAATACTTCTACGCAAATAAACTAGAAAATCTAGAAGAAATGGATAAATTCCTGGACACATACACCCTCCCAAGACTAAAACAGGAAGAGGTTGAATCCCTGAATAGACCAATAACAGGCTCTGAAATTGAGGCAATAATTAACAGCCTACCAACCAAAAAAAGTCCAGGACCAGACGGATTCACAGCCAAATTCTACCAGAGGTACAAGGAAGAGTTGGTACCATTCCTTCTGAAATTATTCCAATCAATAGAAAAAAAGGGAATCCTCCCTAACTCATTTTATGAGGCCAGTATCATCCTGATACCAAAGCCTGGCAGAGACAAAACAAAAAGGGAGAATTTTAGACCAACATCCCTGATGAACATTGATGCAAAAATGCTCAATAAAATACTGGCAAACCGAATCCAGCAGCACATCAAAAAAGATTATCCACCATGATCAAGTGGGCTTCATCCCTGGGATGCAAGGCTGGTTCAACATTCGCAAATCAATAAACATAATCCAGCATATAAACAGAACCAAAGACAAGAACCACATCATTATCTCAATAGATGCAGAAAAGGCTTTTGACAAAATTCAACAGCCCTTCATGCTAAAAACACTCAATAAATTCGGTATTGATGGAACGTACCTCAAAATAATAAGAGCTATTTATGACAAACCCACAGCCAATATCATACTGAATGGGCAAAAACTGGAAAAATTCCCTTTGAAAACCGGCACAAGACAGGGATGCCCTCTCTCACCACTCCTATTCAACATAGTGTTGGAAGTTCTGGCCAGGGCAATCAGGCAAGAGAGAGAAATCAAGGGTATTCAATTAGGAAAAGAGGAAGTCAAATTGTCCCTGTTTGCAGATGACATGATTGTATATTTAGAAAACCCCATCATATCAGCCCAAAATCTCCATTAGCTGATAAGCAACTTCAACAAAGTTTCAGGATACAAAATCAATGTGCATAAATCACAAGCATTCTTATACACCAAAAACAGAGAAACAGAGAGCCAAATCATGAGTAAACTCCCATTCGCAATTGCTTCAAAGAGAATAAAATACCTAAGAATCCAACTTACACGGGATGTGAAGGACCTCTTCAAGGAGGACTACAAACCACTGCTCAACGAAATAAGAGAACACAAACAAATGGAAGAACATACCATGCTCATGGATAGGAAGAATCAATATCGTGAAAATGGCCATACTGCCCAAGGTAATTTATAGATTCAATGCCATACCCATCAAGCTACCAATGAGCTTCTTCACAGAATTGGAAAAAACTGCTTTAAAGTTCATATGGAACCAAAAAAGAGCCCGCATCTCCAAGACAATCCTAAGTCAAAAGAACAAAACTGGAGGCATCACGCTACCTGACTTCAAACTATACTACAAGGCTACAGTAACCAAAACAGCATGGTACTGGTACCAAAACAGAGATATAGACCAATGGAACAGAACAGAGTCCTCAGAAATAATACCACACATCTACAGCCATCTGATCTTTGACAAACCTGAGAGAAACAAGAAATGGGGAAAGGATTCCCTATTTAATAAATGGTGCTGGGAAAATTGGCTAGCCATAAGTAGAAAGCTGAAACTGGATCCTTTCCTTACTCCTTATACGAAAATTAATTCAAGATGGATTAGAGACTTAAATGTTAGACCTAATACCATAAAAATCCTAGAGGAAAACCTAGGTAGTACCATTCAGGACATAGGCATGGGCAAAGACTTCATGTCTAAAACACCAAAAGCAACGGCAGCAAAAGCCAAAATTGACAAATGGGATCTCATTAAACTAAAGAGCTTCTGCACAGCAAAAGAAACTACCATCAGAGTGAACAGGCAACCTACAGAATGGGAGAAAATTTTTGCAATCTACTCATCTGACAAAGGGCTAATATCCAGAACCTACAAAGAACTCAAACAAATTTATGAGAAAAAAACAAACAACCCCATCAAAAAGTGGGCAAAGGATATGAACAGACATTTCTCAAAAGAAGACATTCATACAGCCAACAGACACATGAAAAAATGCTCATCATCACTGGCCATCAGAGAAATGCAAATCAAAACCACAATGAGATACCATCTCACACCAGTTAGAATGGTGATCATTCAAAAGTCAGGAAACAACAGGTGCTGGAGAGGATGTGGAGAAATAGGAACACTTTTACACTGTTGGTAGGAGTGTAAACTAGTTCAACCATTATGGAAAACAGTATGGCGATTCCTCAAGGATCTAGAACTAGATGTACCATATGACCCAGCCATCCCATTACTGGGTATATACCCAAAGGATTATAAATTATGCTGCTATAAAGACACATGCACACGTATGTTTATTGCAGCACTATTCACAATAGCAAAGACTTGGAATCAACCCAAATGTCCATCAGTGACAGATTGGATTAAGAAAATGTGGCACATATACACCATGGAATACTATGCAGCCATAAAAAAGGATGAGTTTGTGTCCTTTGTAGGGACATGGATGCAGCTGGAAACCATCATTCTCAGCAAACTATCACAAGAACAGAAAACCAAACACCGCATGTTCTCACTCATAGGCGGGAACTGAACAATGAGATCACTTGGACTCGGGAAGGGGAACATCACACACCGGGGCCTATCATGGGGAGGGGGGAGGGGGGAGGGATTGCATTGGGAGTTATACCTGATGTAAATGACGAGTTGATGGGTGCAGCACACCAACATGGCACAAGTATACATATGTAGCAAACCTGCACGTTGTGCACATGTACCCTACAACTTGAAGTTTAATAATAATAAATAAATAAATAAATAAATAAATAAAATCTTAAAAAAAAAAAAAAATTTCACACACACGCACACACACACACACCCTGCTTCATTCTCCAACTCTGTATTTCATAGCCTCCTACCTTGTTTATTGTTTTCTCCTTGGCTCTTATCACTACCTAACATAATATTTTTGTTATCTTGATCATTGTCTCTCTTCCTTACTTGAATGTAAGCTCCATAAGGGCAGACATTTGTATCTATTTCATTAGGCATATGCTTCAAGCAGCGCCTAGCACGTAATAGTGTTCAGAAATGCCAGTTGAATGGGTGGGTAGAGCACAGAAGAATTGGTCATCTTTCCTCTCCAAAGTCAAGAAAGGCAGGCACAAAGGCTGTCTTCTATCTCTATGCCTCTGGTGGTTGTAGCAGGCAAGGAGCAATCTTCCCAGGGGCTGAAGTTTCTGACACAGTTCAAATGAGGCAGGAGCTTGAGAGGTGTGCTCTTTGCAGAAACTTCTGTGTGATAATTTGTTTCTTTCTTGCAGATGCAGGCTTTCTAACGGAATTACCCTTTAAACCATTGTACATTTGACTGGATCCATCTTGTAGACTCCATGTTTGCCCATAAACAGTAAAACGAGCCACATTGCTTTTGAACCAATCCACATCTGTTTCTCAGGAATGGCAATTTTCAGCCCCAAGATATAGTAGGGTATGCATGTGATAGCTCAGCCTCCTCTCAGAAGAGGAAAAAAGTCTGGTAATGTGGCCTCAGTCATGAGGGCACCTCTCCCAAGAAGGACGTAGAATGGCTGCATCTCAGACTGCTGAGTGTTAGAAAAGCTCTAAGCGCTTTTCTGTTCTGAGGGATGACTCTTCTTCCAGACAAGTCTCAAAAATATAAAATTATACTCATCTTTTGAAAGCATACAACATATATCAATCTTTGAAGCTTTACAAAAATAGGGTTTAATGAATTTTTCAAATAATGCCTTTAAGATATCAGGTTTCCCTGCTGAGAAACAAAGACAGTAAGAATAAGTAAGAGGGAGAGACCTGCCAAAAACATCAATACTGTAGCTGTCATTAGAAGTTAGGTTTCAGCTGACTCCTAGTTGTAAACTCATTGTCTGTGCCTCTCTCTGAAAATAACTTTGAAATCCATCAGTGGCCTTAGCACTGTGCCATGATAGATCAAAGATGTATCTAGAATGATCAAAGTATCTAATCAAAGACCATGAGAAAAATCACTTTAAATCAAGGTTTTTATTTCTATAGATTTGGTCATTGAAAGCATAAAATACTTTGCCACATGCTAGAGAGAGGGATTTTCTAGGAAGCTTCAGACAATATTAGTGCTTAGAAAGTCACTAAGTGGCTATCTGGGTCATTTATCTGCTCAGACACTATCCCAGGTAAATAGAAATATGCCCTATTTTCAAATACTTTTATGTAAAATTTGACAGTCTCCCTTGGGAAGCAATTTTAATGCTTAACAGCCTTTGCTATGAAGAAAATCTGTATTTATATTAAGCTCAAGTCACTAAAACTCCAGTCTAAGCTGTTTTCCACATATTTGGGCAAGGAGACCAGTGGCATATAAAAGCACACATTCTGCTGGTGACACGTAAATGAGTTTGGGCTTTTAGGGTGCTCACTGAGGCTACATCAGGGACCTGGTCCCCAGTGGCTTCATTCTGGTGCTGCAGATGAATGAGCTTGGGTCTTAGCTTATCTTCATGCTAGCCTAGCAAAGCTACCAGGAGGTACATTAGACCTGACCACACAATGCTAGGGAGGAACAGCATTCCTGACAGCCGCTCGTCTGGAGATTTCAGGTAACTCACCCCAAATGGGAATGGAAATGCCTGCAAATCTTTCTTAGATTTCCTAAGGTAGAGAGTAAATAACACTATCCTGTTTACTTCTTCATACGCCAGACTTTCCTAGGAATCTTAGGAGAAGAATGGGAGAAAATCTAGGCACTGAGGCAAAGCTCCTACGGTGATTTGTGTGGGTGTGTATGCCTGTGTGCATGTACTTATGTAAACGTGTGTGTGTGTTCATATGTGTCTTAATCTCTGTGGGCTGCTATAATTAATAGCATAACTTAGACTGAGTGGTTTATAACAACAGAAATGTATTTCTCATAGTTCTGGCATCTGGAAAGCTCAAGTTTAAGATGTCTGGAGAGGGCCCTCTTCTAGACTGCATACTGCTGACCTCACATTGTACCCTCACATGGCAGAAAGAGAGCAAGAGAGCTCCCTGGGGCCCCTTTTATGAGGACACTAGTCCCATTCATGAGGGCTCCACCCTCATGACCTAGTCACCTCCCAAAGATCCCACCTCCAAATACCATCGTATTAAGGATTAGGCTTCAATATACATGTTTTGAGGGGACATAAGCATACAGTCCATAATAAGGTAGATGCATGTCCGTGTGTGTGTGTGCTGTGTATGTTCATATTTGCATATTTCATGCATTTGAGTAATTATATATGTATGTGCCTATGTATGTGTGTGTATATATAGGCATGTATTAGTGAAAGTGGTTTATGTGTTTGAGTATGTATGTATGCACATGTGTGTGCATATAAACATTTGCATATATGTGTCTGCATTTGTGTGCGTGCATGTGTGTATATGTGTGTATATGTGGCAGGGAAGTCTAAGCTGTGGATTTGAAAAGGCTACCTGAACAGCACTGACAATAAATTAAACTAATCTTCAGAAGAAAGGTTATAGAATTCCTGAAAGAATATTTGGAGCTAAATCATGCAAGGACTGTTTCTCTAGGTAAAGAGCTATTGCTATCGCCACATCGCCTCTTGAACACAGGTAATGTGGCCTCTGCCTTCATAACAGTTAATTACCCTGCCTTCCCACTTGAGGACTCCACTTACTGAGACGTCTCACTCCTTTCCGTGATGAGCATGTGTGATGGCTTGCAGAATGGAAAAAACTCAATGCCAGATTAAGAAGTCAAAGAATTTAATATAATTTCACTCATTATTCACTACCAAAATTTTGAGGAATAAGTGTATGATTAGTTTTGCTATTCCAAATTCATAGGGTAAAACGGGAGAGGCAAAACAGCCAAAGATAACATTTGCATGTATGATTATCTTTACTATTCAATATCAGTAATAACAAATGAATAAATTGGCAGATCACATTTTATTTTTATGTTGACATTTTATTTATTTTTTAGCCCAAACATTTTAGTAACTGAAATACACTAAACTGTATGACATTATAAACTGTTGCAATGTAATATTGATAATGATACCACTGTAAAGTTCAAATTACTTTATGAAGGGATATATTAATATGATAATAGGATGGGCATGGTGGTTCACGCTGTAATCCCAGCACTTTGGCAGGCCGAGGCGGGCCGATTGCCTGAGGTCAGGGGTTCGAGACCAGTCTGACCAACATGGTGAAACCCCATCTCTACTAAAAATACAAAATAAATTAGCTGGGCATGGTGGTGTGCACCTGTAATCCCAGCTACTCGGGAGGCTGAGGCAGGGGAATTGCTTGAACCAGGGAGGTGGAGGTTGCAGTGAGCTGAGATTGTGCCACTGCACTCCAGCCTGGGTGACAAAGCGAGACTCCATCTCAAAAAACAAACAAACAAACAAAAATATGATAATGAACACCTATCAGGTGTTGGGAAGGCTAAGTGTAGGACACAGTCCCTGCCCTTAAGGAGACACAGGTCAGGTGAGGACAGAGAGCAGTAAATGGATAATTACTATGTAACAAACTAAAGAAGCATCTGCCTGTGCAGAAGTACATGCAGCAGAAAATGAAGAGGATTTCCTGGAGAACTGAAGAAGGTGTAAGGTAAAGGCACTGTCTCACTTGTGTCTTTCCTAAAGGATGAACGGGGACAGCATGCAACAACCCTACACCCACACCTACCCCACCCCGAATGGAAAAGAAAAATAAACTATCACTAGGGTTTTTAGTCACGGAGGTATTACGTACAAATACTATTTTCAGGAAACAGACAGCTTCTGTGGCTTTCAAGTTGGTACATCTCTGAGTTACCAACCAATAAGCCAGTCCCTGCACCTTGTTTATTTTGAAACTGGCAAAGAAATATTAACAAAAATTCTGGTGGGAAGTCAGGCTGAACCACTTATTATTTCCCTGAGTCTCTAAATTGATCCACTTGATGAAGAGAGATGTTCTTGTTTTGTTTTGTTTATTCTCTACCTGAAATTAAATGAACTGCAACCTTTGGGACTTGAGGGCCACTTCAAGCTGGTAGTAAGCAGCATTCTGGCTAAAGAAAAGATTTGCATCAAAGTGCAACTTGCAGGTCTGTGAAGAAACAGCAGCTGGGAAGCCGAGGTGGGTAGATCGCTTGAGCCCGGGAGTTTGAGACCAACCTGGGCAACATGGTGAAACCCTGTCTCTACAAAAATAGAAAAATTAGCTGGGTGTGGTGCCAGGTACCAGTAGACCACCAGTCCCAGCGACTCGGGAGACAGAGGTGGGAGAATTGCTTGAACCCAGGAAGCGGAGGTTGCAGTGAGCCGAAATTGTGCCACTGCACTTCAGCCTGGGTGACTAAGCAAGACCCTGTCTCAAAAAATAAAAAGAAAGAATGAAAGAAAAAGAAAAGAAAAGAAATGGAAACAGAAACAGAAGCTTCTGATTAAAAGCAGGGTCTCCTGTTTGCTACATCACTTAGAAGAACGCTGATGAGTTTGGAGCCTCCGTGGGAGGCAAACAGGTAGCAGGATTGTACTAGTCCAGGAATGGGGGAAATGGATCATCTGGTGTCATCTGCCTCACACATTCCCGCTCAGCCTTTGCACTTGAAATTTAGTACCTTTCACAGAGAAGGAGAAAATACCAGTGACAAAACTGGGACACTGACTGAAAATTAATAGCACTTTGCACTTCAGGCTTCCTGGGAGGATGCACCATACATATTAAGTAAGCATGACACAATTTCACAGCAATAGCCTGGCTGGGCCCAAGCTGTTCATCTGAAATTTCAGGTACTGTGAGGAAGCGTTGATTTGATGGATGACCAGGTGGTTAATATAAAAACTTTCAGGAAGAGGAAAATCAAGATGCTCTTTCAGGGCATTCTCAGCCTAAAACCAGAAAGGCTGGCGAAGATTATCCTACTCCACACTTAAAGGAAACTCATGGGAATTTTGAATGATATTTACATCAGGGAATCTGTGTAGAATAAAAGCACATTGGAGTTACAATTGCGCTGGAATTAACAGGCACAGAAACACTAGAGTAGGCGATGCTATTTTGTGAAAGCTAGACATCGAGCAAATATGCAGTAAGAGCCTGTGGACTCTCCTGTGCAGTGTGGTTGTTACCAGCATGAGCTTCGACAGGAGGCAGACCTAGATTTTCATTTCCGGTTCTGCACCTTGCTAGCTGTGGGAACTCGGACAAGTTACTTCATTTCTCTGAACTTTAATTTCCTCATCTGTCAAAAAGAGATAATTATACTTACCTCATAGGGAAGTTGAGAGAATGAAATTGCATAGCATGTATAAAGAATGTAGGCTAGTGGCTGGCAAGTGGCAATGAATAAAAAGTCAAAGACAAGTAGAAATAGACTTCCTTTTGTTGCATTTGTGTTTAATTACTTCTTAGGTGATAGCAATAGAACACAAGAACTAAAAATAGTGGTAGTACAAGCACTGTTAGTAGTAGTAATAGGCAACTATTATATTAAGTACTTACCTATCATATTGAGTAGTGACTATATTAAGATATTGTACTGTGTATTTTATAGAAATTACTTCATTTAATATGTATATAACCTCAAATAATAAGAGGTTAGTTTTCCTTCATTTTAAAAAAATGAATAGCATGAGAAATTAAGGAACTTTTTTGAGGCCACACAGAGCTACTAACATGCTGAACTCAAATTGAGACCTAAAAGGTCTGTCTTACTCTGAAACCTGAGATTTTCATTATGTAATTCTCAAACACTGGGTAAGCACAGCTGGGATAAGTATTTCTTCTACCCAAGGGAGTTTAGAAAGCATGTACAAAAAAGATAATATTTGAGCTAAGTCTTAGAAAGAAGCTTTTTCGAGGATGGCAAAGGCGTTCTAGACAGAAAGAATGGCTTAAACTGCTAACACAGGCCTGAAAATACACAGCATCCCTAGCTTGTGCCAGGCATGGAAGTCAGGGCCTGTGAGAGGGAGCAGAGACATAAGCATTCAGAGGTGCTGCAGCATGCACCAGTGTCACAGGATTTCAAAAAGAACTCTTTCTTAGCTGGTTGTGGTGGCTCATGCCTGTAATCCTAGCACTTTGGGAGGCTGAGGCAGGAGGATTACTTGAGTCCAGAAATTTGAGACCAGCTTAGGCAACATGGTGAAACTCCATCTCTAGAAAAAATACAAAAAAATAAAAAATGAGCCAGGCATGATGGGGTGTGCCTGTAATCCTAGCTACTTGAGAAGCGGTGGTGGGAGGATTACCTGAGCCCTGGAGGTTGAGGTTGCAGTGAGCCAAGATCACACCATTGTACTCCAGCCTGGGCAACACAGTAAGACCCTGTCTCAAAAGAAAAAAAAAAAAAAGAAAAGAAAAGAAAAAGAAAACTCTGTTGCTCTGGAATTTTGGCACAGATGCAAAAACCAAGAAAAAAACAGTAGATACCGTGTATTCACAAAGTCTAGACTGAGCTGCTAGACCATTTTTGTAAGATTAGAAGAGAAGACGCCCCCAGCCACGTTTATGAGAATTAGGTGATCACCACTCCACCCACATAAAAGACTGAGGTTGAAAAAAATCAAAAGAGAAAATGTCTGCGGAAAAAGTTGTTGAGTATTTTACTTCTTCTCAGATAAAGGTAGGGAGGAGCCTTAGTCTGACTTCAAACCTCAAATAACAGGTTTAAAAGAGATTAATGAGAGAGTTTGACATGCATCTTCAGAAATCTCGGGGTGAAAGGGACTGGTGTTTGACAGATGTTGCAAAAAGTTGAAAGGTGAAAGTCTGGATGGAGCTGGTAGAACAAAGAAAGAAGCTGTGTAAAAAGTGAAATAGTTCTCCACCAAGGAAGTGGTAAAGGGGTTTATTTCCCTGGTTCTAAATGTGGATCCTGTGGGGTGGGGGCGGGGGACCCTACTACATACAGCTCATTCAAATAGGACCATTCCAAAGAGGAACATATGGGTTACACGGTGTTCCATAATGAAGTACACCTTAAGAAGCCTCAGGAATGAGGTAGGCAGTTATAAGTGACCAGCAAGTGAGAATGGGTTCTCCCTTATAAGTTTACTGCAGTCTGAGATTTCAGCAGAGGAACACCAAAAATCCCAAAGTCGCATTCCCCAAGAGGAGGAGCCAACAATAATGAGTTTATCATCCATGGGGCAGAAAGACAGATGACAACTGCACTTGCCTCGGTTACCTTCTCCTTATGAGCT
Source organism: Chlorocebus sabaeus (assembly GCF_047675955.1). Lineage (NCBI taxonomy): Eukaryota > Metazoa > Chordata > Mammalia > Primates > Cercopithecidae > Chlorocebus > Chlorocebus sabaeus. The sequence continues at coordinate 37,435,185 of NC_132907.1, forward strand.
CATTGCTCTTTCTGATGCCTCCATGCCTCCATTTTGGCACAGATGCAAAAACCAAGATTAAAACAAACAAGAACAAAAACAGTAGATATCATGTATTCACAAAGTCTACACTGAGCAGACAGACCGGTTTTTTTTTGTTTGTTTGTTTTGGTTTTGTTGGTTTTTTTTTTTTGTTTGTTTGTTTTTGGTTTTTTTTTTGAGACAGAGTCTCGCTCTGCCGCCCAGGCTGGAGTGCAGTGGCCGGATCTCTGCTCTTTGCAAGCTCCGCCTCCCGGGTTCACGCCATTCTCCTGCCTCAGCCTCCAGAGCAGCTGGGACTACAGGCGCCCGCCACCTCGCCCGGCTAGTTTTTTGTATTTTTTAGTAGAGACGGGGTTTCACCGTGTTAGCCAGGATGGTCTCGATTTCCCGACCTCGTGATCCTCCCACCTTGGCCTCCCAAAGTGCTGGGATTAAAGGCGTGAGCCACTGTGCCCCACCAGATCATTTTTATAATATTAGAAGAAAGGACAGCTCCATGGCAAAGAGTTGCTTTCAAACTGGTCTCCACTCTTTAATTATTGAAAGTAATGGGAGTCTTTTCATTATTTAAAAGTGACGGCGGGTCGGGTGCGGTGGCTCAGGCCTGTAATTCCAGCACTTTGGGAGGCCGAGGAGGGCGGATCACGAGGTCAGGAGATCAAGACCATCCTGGCCAACATGGTGAAACCCCGTCTCTACTAAAAATACAACAAATTAGTTGGGCATGGTGGTGGGCCCCTGTAGTCCCAGCCACTGCGGAGGCTGAAGCGGGAGAATTGCGTGAACCCGGGAGGCAGAGGTTGCGGAGAGCCGAGATCTCGCCACTGCACTCCAGCCTGGGCGACAGAGCAAGAGTTTGTCTCAAAAAAAAAAAAAAAAAAAATTGAGTGACTGGAAAAGCTATTTTACCCTGAGGTGGGAAAAAATGGTTTTACATAGTCTACATCAAGGGGTCGTGAGAAAACATAAAGTTGCTTTCAAGCTTGTATCCTACTGAGACCAGCTAATAGAACAAAAATCAATTAGTATCATAGTAATAACAATAAAGGGGCATGGTAACTCACATCTGTAATCCTAGCACTTTGGAAGGCCAAGACAGGAAGATTGCTTGAATCCAGGAGTTCAAGACCAGCCTGGGTGACATAGTGAGACCCTGTCTCTACAAAAAATATGAATAAATATCAATTAGCCAGGGGTGGTGGTGTGCATCTGTAGTCTCAACTACTTGGGAGGCTGAAGTGAGAGGGTTGCTTGAACCCAGGAATTCAAGCTACAGTGAGCTATGATTGCACTGCTGCATTCCAGCCTAGCTGACAGAGCGAGACCTCATCTCTAAAAAATAAAATAATAATAATAAGTTCATGTAAATTTTTAACCTACCACATAATCTTCCTCATCTTTTTGCCTATTATCATCCACCTGTATGGAATATGGGTTTCATTTTTGTCCTTTTCTTGTTATGTTCTAGAAGCTGGGGTGCCACAAAGACTTTTCTCTTTCATTACCTCCGGATTGGTTTGTTTTTGCCACATTGATATTGATGTTGACTGTTTGCATGGCATGAAGAAGAAAATGTTTTTAAGTGAGGGAGTGATCCATGATAAAATTTGAAAACCATGTTCGGTCCTTATTTTGAAGTGAGAGGAATGTCATTCTAATCAGTTTAAACCTTTGGGATTTTGTTTTCTTTCTTTCTTTCTTTCTTTCTTTCTTTCTTTCTTTCTTTTTTTTTGAAGATATAAGGAGATACTGAAGATTTTAATCTTAGCAGTGACACAGTCATATTTGGAGGTTTTTGGTTTTGATCAGTTTGTCAGCAAATATGGAGAATAGATTGAATCAGAAATAAATTAGAGATAGGAAAATCAATTAAGAGGTAACCCTGGGATAAATCACCTATAAAATTAATGAAAAAAAGTTAAAATTCTCCAATGACCCATCTAAAGGTAGCAGTAGTAGTACTGAACTGCAGTAAGCAGGCAAACACTGAAAAAACAGACTAATAAATCAAGATGAATAATCATCTGAAAATAAATAAAGATTTTTATCTGAGCTACAGACTACATATTGATAAGTTAGTACTCTGGGTCTTCGGACTATCACAAATTTTATTTTTATGAATTATCCTGGAGTCTCAAATTATGAATTTCAATGAGATTTCCTGTCTTGTGGATTTCATTCAGATTATATGGATCTTCATGCAAAGTTAGGAAAAGAGAAAATAACTTCACGTCTCCTAAGCATCTGCTCTCCTTTGACCAAAAGAAAACTATCTTCCCCTCTCCCTCCCAAATACTTCTTACATCTAAATGGCAAATGGATGTTTTATGAATCAGACTTTTTTTTTTTTTATTTGAGACAGAGTCTAGCTCTGTTGCCCAGGCTGGACTGCAGTGGTGCGATCTTGGCTCTCTGCAAGCTGCGCCTCCCAGGTTCATGCCATTCTCCTGCCTCAGCCTCCCGAGTAGCTGGGACTACAGGCGCCCACCACCACGCCTGGCTAATTTTTTGTATTTTTAGTAGAGACAGGGTTTCACCGTGTTAGCCAGGATGGTCTCAATCTCCTGACCTCGTGATCTGCCCGCCTCGGCCTCCCAAAGTGCTGGGATTACAGGAGTGAGCCACCGCGCCTGGCCGAATCAGTCTTTTTTTTAAGCAAAAAGTTACTTGTATTTTCCTCTCAGCCACATCTGGAATGGTTTATTTTATTTTACATTAGATTTAAGTTTGGTCTTATTATTTTCACAAACATTTTGAAAACTTCTTTGAAAATGGTGTTAAATGCTTTAGGGCATTAGTCAAATGCAATTCCCTGGAAAACATCACAAGAAAAGTTGGACTTGAAAGAACAATTTTCCATTGTAATATGTGAATGTAACGATCACATTTTTTGTTAGAGAAAGAACATGTTAATACTCTGTGCCAATCTGTATATCCTGCTTTTTCCTGTAATTAATATCCTGTCCATTTCTGCTTCAGTTACCAAGAACCATCTGGTCACACACTTGATCCTTTTTTACTTTGTTTCCCTAGTCACAAATAGCAAAGGATTCAGTTTAGTAACCATTTTGTTTTGGACATATTCTGTCTTTTTACCCTTTTCAAGCTTCCATACTTATTAGGATCTTTTCCTTGGCAAATTCAGAGAATAATTAAAATTAACATTAATACTAAGAGCTACCATTTACTGAATACCTACCACATGCCAGGTGTCATGTTCAAAATTTTCCTACAACAACTCTATTCACCTACACAACAAGTGCAGGCTATAGGAATATTATTTCCATTTAACAAATAATAAAACAAACTCAAAGATCTTAAGTGATCTTCTTGCAGCTAATAAGAAACTTACCCAGATTAAATCTGACTCCAAACTAGAGCTCTTCACTATCGAGCCATTTTGCCTTCCACACCTGGGCAATCACTAGGATTTCGTATTTATGCCACAGTTCTGGCACAAAGATAAGTTCCTATCTTTAGGTTAATACTTTTCACTCCCTATAAAGGATTTTATGAAATGATTCCATAGATTAGACAAGAAAAATTTTGTAAACTTATCCATAAGGAGACAAATATTGTAGACAAAGTCATTTGAGCTAGAGTCTTCGAAATTCCTCAAATTAACCCGAAGACGCAGGTGTGAAGTGAGGCTGACCCACTTAAACTGAAAAAGAGGTGTGGCTTACCTAAGACTGTGGACTATATCTCAATCCTCGGAGCCAGTTCATAGGATTTAGGTTATTAGTGGCAGGTAGTCAATTTCTAAATCTTCTTATTCAAAGCAAATTAAATCAGCATTACAGACTGCTATTTTTCTAGCGATAAGATGCTATTTAGTCTAGTCAAGTTTCCTACTACAACATAGCATGAGGCAGAGCAGGATATGAAAATCTACAGGTAATTCATTAGCATCAGCTTGGTGCTGACTTTCAACATTTGTTCTCACTCTGTACTTTTGCTAGACTAGACTTATTATAACAACTGATGGGAGCTTTATAGCCTATATATGCCTAGCTCTACTCGTCCACTGGTGGATGAGCTTGAGAAACCAGAAAACCTTCCAAGAATTAAGAACAGAAATAGGTTGGAAAAAGGGGAGCATCAGATCACCTAAGCACTGCAATGCTACATCTGAATTTTGGGTAACAACCAGTGGTTGTTACCTGGTAACCTGGTATCTTCTATCCTTGAAATTATAGAGCACTAATTAGCTCAAGATGGAAAACTTTTGACCAGGCCTTGAAAACACGAAGTCCCATTCCTGACACTGACTCATTTTGTGTCCCTGTGCTAGTCCCATAACCTTGTTGAACCTCAGTTTCTTCATTGGCAGAATGGAAATAATAATATGTTTAGTAAAGGGGTGTTCCGGAGTTTAATTAGAGTTTCTAAAATACTTTGAGATGATCAGATGAAAGGTACACTTTAAATGTACATCATTAATTATTATTTTTATTGGACATAGTAATTTGAAAATACTAGAAGCTGCTGGGTGTTGTTCTATTGTCACCGAATCTATATATTATAGTGCAGTTGTCTTTCTGAAAAGTGTATTCTCATGATCAAGATGATTAACTCATTTATAGATTATTCTCCCAAAAAATTAACTTGGGAAAATATGCAAAATAGGATAAGTAACAGGAATAGGGAAAAGCATAACAGGTAAGTATTGGTGTGCCCAGTTAAAATAGACACACCTTACTGTTGAAGTAAACATAACAGCAGAAGGGATAATTGAAGGAAAAGGAGATATAACATGATTACACAACAATATAATGGTGCTTCTATTTGAAGTGTGCTTTTCTTCTTAGGAACTCAAAGTAATTTACCAATGTTATCTCCCTGATGCTCATAACATCCCCATAAGGAAGAGAGCAAAGAGAAGTCCACTTTAGAGAGAGATTAATAGAGACATAGTGACTAAGTGATTTGCCCAAGGTCACTGAGTCCATTGCTAGCAACAAGGTTTAGGCTGTCATTTTCCAGACAAGGTCAAAGAGTTTACTAGAGGTAGGATTGGGACTGGAAATCAGATGTATTGTATCTAATAACTAAGTGATGTCACCTCTCTTCAAACAAATGAGTACAGTCTGAGGATAAAGGCATTTTACTATATTGCTGCAAAAGTAATTGTGATTTTTGCCATTACTTTTACTAGCATTTTGCCATTACTTTTAATGGCAAAAATCACAATTACTTTTGCACCAACCTAATACAAAAGAATCCTCTTCAATATCTAAGTAAGCATTCCATTAACACTTAGAGGCTTTCAGTGAGATTGAGCAGGTCTCCTCTAGATTAACAGTACCTGGGAAAGCATGTTTCTTATTCCAGTGTTTTTGTTGCTACAATTTCTATTTCCATCAGTGATTATGAAGATTTAAAAGAAGTTTCTAAGGAACACTTCATATTACTGGGGAAAAGTTTAGCCTCGTGTGGAGGCCTCCTGAGAACATGTTCAGTAGATCATTGTTTCATATCAGGATTTTTAAAAATTTTTGATTCTCACCTAAGTCTCAGGAAGTATTAGTATGTATTCATCTGGGATAAATTAGACCTTAAAACTCTCTTTCCACATATGTCTACTTTTTTGACTTCCTAAGCATCCTTCATACAATTCTCACCCAAACTTCCAAGATATAGAATGTGAGAAAGATCTCACTGATATTAAACTTCAGGTGTCTTGCAATATTTGAGACTAGTCAACTGTCAAAAACTGCCAAAAATGCCATTCCCAGTTTCTATGTTAATTTGACTGAGGCTATTAGTGGAAATATTTTATATGGTTAGGATCCATCATGAGATAACACTTTGATGATATTTCTGAATATTGGGCAAGTATTCACCATTGATGGTCTGTTTTCAAGCTCAAGGAATTCTCTTTCTCTTCTCTCTTTAAAGATATACTGTAAATTTTAAATAATTATTTCATATAGAGACTCAGAAAATAAGTAAAATACAAAGACAAAAGGTAAAAAGCAAAGATGGAGCAGTAGAAGGTGATAACCTACTAAAAACTCACTGTAAAATACTACATATGGAAAATCTCCCTGGTAAGACCAAACACCTGTTTGAGAAAAGGTAAATTGATGAGGGATTTCATAAGGTCTAACAAATTGTTACACTAAGGATGTGTTTATATACTTGCAACTTGTTACAAATAATAACTCCTAGAGTTCTTTCTGTTTAATTCTTTATGATTTAACAGGTGTTTATTATTGAATGAATTTATAAATAAGATTGTGTTGAGTCACAATGTTTTAAATCAGGAATCAGTTCTAAACTTCTTAATCATTTTTTTTCTTTTTCTATTTCTTTTTTTTTTTTTTTTTTTTTTGTATAGCCTGAAGATTCAGAATGGTGGTTGTCTTTCATCTCAAGAAGAGTAGAAGACCAATTCTACCTAGTTGACAGACCATGACTCACTCCATTCAGGTTCACAGGACTGTGATTAATCAGTGGGGTAAGTTTCTACCTTGCATTATTTATCACATGATCTCCAGTTCCAAGACCTGTATCAACTCTCTGGGCCAAACAATGTAACATACAACAGCTAGTAAAGAGTTATTTGAAAAGAAACTCAGCTTCAAAATAACCAACACCCAGGCTAGCCTGCAATGGTTAGTCCTCTAAAACCCAGACACATCATCGAAAAGTGTAGTGATAAGCCCCAGTTACAATGGCTTTTATCCAACATACAGGCAGTAACAAATGCTGGCAAGGATGTGAAGAAATGGGAACCATCGTACACTGCATGTGAGAATGTATATTAGTACAACCACTCTGGAAAACAGTCTGGAGTTTCCTCAAGAAAACTAAAAGTAGAGCTACCATATGATCCAGCAATCCAACTACAGGTATATACCTAAAGGAAAGGAAATCAGTATATTGAAGAGATACCTGCACTCCTATGTTTGTCGCAGCACTCTTCACAATAGCCAAGATCTGGAAGCAACCCAAGGGTCCATCAACACACAAATGGATAAAGAAAATGTGGTACTTATACACAACGGAGTACTATTCAGCCATAAAAAGGAATGAGATCCTGTCATTTGCAACAACACAGATGGGACTGGAGGTCATTTTGCTAAGTGAAATAAGCAAGACACAGAAAGACAAGCTTCTCATGTTCTCATTTACTTGCAGGAGCTAAAAATTAAAACAGTTGAACTCATGGAGATACAGAGTAGAAGAATGGTTACCAGAGGCTGGGAAGGTTAGTAGGGATCTGGGGCAGATGTAGTGAAAGTTAATAGGTACAAAAAGTAGTTGGAAAGAATGAATAAGACCCAGTATTTGATAGCACAACAAGTGATTTTACTCAATAATTATTTAATAACTAAAAGAGTATAATTGGATTGTTTATAACACAAAGAATAAGTGCTTGAGGGGATAGATATCCCATTTACCCTGATGTGATTATTACACATTGCGTGCCTGTATTAAAGTATCTCATGTACCCCATAAATATATATATACACATACCTATGATATACACACAACTTTTTTTAAAAAATTACATGTATTCTATATAATTTATACCGATATATAACTTAATAATATACATAATGTTAATATGAGATAAAAGTGTAGTGATGATATAACCCAGAGTTAATAATCTAGTAGCTTGATTTACCTGGGGTTGAGAAGAAAGCGACTTGTATGACTTGGATTTTCCCAATACTATTTAGGAATCTTGAAAGGGTATTACATGGTAGGCTTTTTAAAAATTTCTCCGTGAGTAAATTTTCCAGGCCAAAAGGATAAATTGTAGTAATTGCCAAACACTCAGAATCTTGCAATCGGCATTTCTTTGGATTTTCTACAACAGTTTCTGTGCCAGTTGGACTTTCTCCCCACTCATAATTCCCCTTGGAGTGGTGTAGGGGGCAGCAGTGCTAAGTACCTGGATCTGCAGAAGAGGAGCCAATACCTGTGGAGAGATCAATTAGAAAACACAACTTACTGTGTTGAGGTTGAGTTAGAGAATCCAGTAGATGAGAGAAGCATTTATTGTAAAGGCAGAACTCATTTTATATTTATGATTATAAGAAGTCTAAAAATGCTCATTCTAGCTCAGCAGGAGGTTCAGCTCAAGGGGAATAATGATGCCACTGATAAGATATCATAAAATCCTACCTGAAACATGATGCTCTGTTTTATTTACTTGCCTTAAAGAGTTACTGATGTTTAGTCTATAAATGGGCTACAGGTGTTCCAATATAATTCTAATGGTCCTCATACAAAGCCCTATTCATGATCCACTCTACCTGCAAACTGCTGTGTGGACTGCTTCTGGGGCCTGCAGCTAAAGTTTTTAAAAGTTTTGAGTAGAGACTTCTTTGCTTGAAGGTAATGAAAACCTACCATATGGTGTAGTGTGAGGAGCCATAGATAGAATCTGTTTGCATCAAGGAACAACGGCCAGATGACACTGTGATTGAACAGCAGCACGCCCTTATACAGGGACACACTCAACTCTAATCCTTGTGGATTCAATATGGCCCACCCAGGTCTCCAGGAAAAACCTGTATAAATCTCTTAGTGTTTCTCCCATTTCTTGAGTTTCCAAACATGAATAGGACCAGAACTATACCATGCCTGCCTCTTTCTTTGTAAGTGCTTCTGTGGTTGAGGAAGCTGCTTAATGGTGCAGCCTGTAGCTCACACCCAACTCTACGCTAATTCAGGAACTCTGAAGCCAAGCAAAAAGAATCCCAGGATGATCTCTCCTTACTGCCTGTAAATCTGCTTTGGCTGAGCTAGGTGTCCAGTGGACTGAGTCATGTAATTATCCCATGGGAAACACAGGATGGAACTGCATTTAAATGCCATGGACTGATTCCATAAGCTCCTTTATTTATTTTAATAAAACATGGTTGTGCTTGTTTGGTGTATGCATTTGTTTTAACAGTAATCAAAATTATATGGCCTCTAATTTTTAATGAGTGTATCTTAATCATACATAAAGGTATAATTAATTAGTTTGTTAGAGGAAGCCTTTGGTTCTCACACACACTCTGCCTCTCTTGCCTCCCCCACTTCCTACCACACCCTGTTTTAGGCCACGAAGGCATGTAAGTTGTTTTTAGGCTTTCTTCTCTCAGCAGACATTGGGACTTTTATGGTCCTCCCCGAAAGGGTTGAACCAAAATGCTGACCATTCTGTCATTTACATTCAACTAAATATCCTAACATGAGAGTTTCCTGTGAATGTCAATTCAATTTATCAAATAACATAGCTTATGCCTCATTCCATCCCAAGCATTGCAAAGGCGTATTCAAAGGCTCATTGCTGCATATGTTTATAATTTAATGTTATGTGGGTAGGAGCTTTCACTCTCTGAAGATATCTTGGCTCAGATATTAAATCATGATCAGACACACTCTGGGTGACATTTTTCTCTTTTTAATTCCCACATAAAACTCCCACTGAAGTGACAAAGAAGACTCATGTGTGTGGGAGGCTGACTTGGTATTCACATAGGTTCTTTTGCAAAAAGGAGTCACATTTGGTCTGCTCACAGCGCATCAATACATGTAATAATCTCGTTCTTGGCATCAACAATTTCAGCTTAGAAACTAGGACAGTAAGTATCACACGTGCTCCAAAATACAAGCATACAGCCTCTTATCAAATAATTTGGTTTTTAAAGAATTTAGCAGCACAAATGGCTTAATGTAAACTAAGCTCAATATGGCAAAATCCTACGCAGCTTGAAAACTCAGTGGTAGGAGCTGAAGTCAGCCTGCCCAGTTGACAAGTGACTCAATACTGAAGTTTAATTGTCTTTGCTGTTTGCCAGTAACTCTAAGAAGCTACTTATCTTGGCCTTGTTGTGCTGGTTCACCAGCATTTTTCAGTTGGGAAAGTAACTATGTGAACCACAGTGACTCTGCTAGATAAAAATAGGTGTATTATCATTGGCATTTTAGACAAGCCTTCGGCGTTTCACTGCTCTGAAACGGCACACGAGAGCGTTACACTGTGCAAAGAGATGGGCCAAGATGATGAAATGTTGGCCTTTCTCCAATATTTCAAGTGGTTTACACCCAGTATCGGCTGGAAGGCATTTGTTCACACATATGGTGATAGTCTCAGCTGAGAAAAGCCTGGGAACTTACCTTCGTTTCCTCACTCATACACTCATAAGTAAAACCCATCATGCTTCTAACAGAAATACAAATCATGTGAAATCCATAGATTAAAGACTAGTGATATAGGTGATTGAATAATGTTTAAAATATGAGTTTTGGATTGTGAAATGTTGGAGATATTGCAAGATAAGAATGCCAATGTGTTTTTGTGAAGTTCTCGATTTTTTTTTATGTCATTAATACCTTGGAACAATTGAAATTCACAGGTAATCATCTTAAAAATCTTCAATTTCATTTTTTCCACCAACCCTCCCTCTCTCCCCTAGCACCCACCTATAAGTAAAAGAATGGCTATGGGTTTTACCTCCTTTACTTTTCTCTCCTCTCAGAACTAATTAATGGACAGGGAAGTAAACCAACAATGAATGTGAGGAGCCCAAGATAATTGATCTTTTGAATAATGAAGGATAAGCAATAGCTCTCAGAAGGGAGTAGCTTCCTTATGGCATGTGAGGAGGATGCTGTGTTCTATAAAACCCGTTTTGATGAGAAGGAACTCTAGTCTATGAAACAATAAGTCTGAAAACCTATAAACTTTACATCATTGGGGACCACTTTAGATGATCAGAGAGCTTTGTGGCCTTGGGCAAACCACTTGACCTTTCTGGACTTCAGTTTCCTCATCGTTAAAGGATTCAGCTGAATTATTTTTAGGAACCCTTCCAACCTGACTTATCTGGTTATGTCACAACCACTGGACTATCATTTTAAAATGATTTTGCTATTCTACTTTACTAGAAGAACTAGAGAATTATATTTTCTCATATTTTCTTATTTTTATCTACCTCTGGGAAATGTATGATCTACAAAGCCAGTGGTGGAGCAAAAATGGTGCTTCTGCCTCTATATGCTGCCTTCAGCAGGAGAAATGCATATTCGTTCCAATCTTTCCAAACCACTGAGTTCTGTCGTGACTTTTAGAAGTACCCAGAATATCTCTGATATTCCAGACATATGTAGAAATGTATATGATGCCATCACTGGTAAATGACTAAACAATATTGTAATTCCCTACCACTCCAGTCCTTTCAAGATCTTTAAGGTATCATGGACCTATAGAAGCAATTAGGGTTTTTGTTGGGCGTGGGGGGTGGGGGTTGGCCTGAAGGGAGCTTGAAAGATAATTGTTAGTCCTTACCAACCCTAAAATGTCTTGATGTTTCTTGCTATGTTCTATGCTCATTAAAAAAATAAAAAGATAAAAAACACAAAAGGTTCTATACTAAAGGAAAAGCAAAGGAAATCTCCCCCACCTCTACCTTGACCTCAATAACAAACAATTAAAGACCACTTAACTTTCCTTTCAAAGCATTCTTTAAACTGACGTTAAATTTATCATTGGTACCATGAAACAATGGCTATCTGAATCCTTTAAATTTCTGATAGACATTATTATATCCTATCCCCAAAGCCTTGCATTTTCAGAATTAAATATATTTACAATGATGAAGTAAAACTTATTGCATAAGATCACTATCATAATGGAATGGATCTCCCATACCAAATAATAAATTAGTAATTGAGATAAGTCAGAGAATCTCAGAACCGCAGCAGAAGAGGACCCCGTATAGAGTATGTCCAGTGAAACCTTCCTGATGCCAAGGTGGCAGACACATGTGACTGCCTTATTTTCCCTCATCCCCTCTGCCATACATTCTGGTCACACAGAACTCTTTGGAATCCTCCATCTTATTATCCCTTTGTGCCTCTGCGTATCCTTGCCTGCCTGAATCAAATGTACTTCTGTGTTTCAGACAGGGCAAGTTTCATCTCCTCAGTCTCTATCTAATCACTCCTTCCTTTGTACCTGCAATAAATCCCATCTCATATCTAGAAAATATCTATAATATTTCATTTATATTATCACATATTTGTCTCCCTCTAGCAGACTATAACTTTCTTAAAGTCAGAGACAATATTGTAATCTTCTTTTTACCCACTGATTAGGCCTTTCACTAATCCAGGGTTTTCTCTTAGAAGTGATAGTTTTCAGTGGCTCATTTATTTTCCAGTTTTCAAATACACATATGGATTAGTTGTCCAGAATTGAAGAGTACAGAGCAGATACACCTTAGCAACAGTAAAAGTTTGCATCTGTGATTAACCCAGAGACTTACAACAGTAAATGAAACATTTATAGGCAGCAAGGTAGGCAAACACTGATCACTGATGAAGAATAAGTGATAGATAAACAATAATAATTTCTGGCATTGTATAACACTTTTATTTTTTTTTATTTTTATTTTTATTTTTATTTTTTTTTTGAGAGGGAGTCTCGCTCTGTCACCCAGGCTGGAGTGCGGTGGCCGGATCTCTGCTCACTGCAAGCTCCGCCTCCCGGGTTTACGCCATTCTCCTGCCTCAGCCTCCCGAGTAGCTGGGACTACAGGCGCCCGCCACCTCGCCCGGCTAGTTTTTTTGTATTGTTTTTCAGTAGAGACGGGGTTTCACCGTGTTAGCCAGGATGGTCTCGATCTCCTGACCTCGTGATCCGCCCGTCTCGGCCTCCCAAAGTGCTGGGATTACAGGCTTGAGCCACCGCGCCCGGCCATAACACTTTTATTACCCAACATTCACACATCTCATTTTCTTTGTCTTTATAAAAATGATATAAAGTAAGGAGAGAACTTATTTACATCTTACAGAAGGTGAAACTGATATGACGAGACTGAGTGACTTATCTGTAGTCTGTTTGTGACCAAGTAAGGACTCGAATTGGATTTCTTTTTTTTTTTTTTTTTGAGACAGCGTCTTGCTCTGTCACCCAGGCTGGAGTGCAGTGGCCAGATCTCGGCTCACTGCAAGCTCCGCCTCCCGGGTTCACGCCATTCTCCTGCCTCAGCCTCCCCAGTAGCTGGGACTACAGGCGCCCGCCACCTCGCCCGGCTAGTTTTTTGTATTTTTTAGTAGAGAAGGGGTTTCACCATGTTAGCCAGGATGGTCTCGATCTCCTGACCTCGTGATCCACCCGTCTCGGTCTCCCAAAGTGCTGGGATTACAGGCTTGAGCCACCGCGCCCGGCTCGAATTGGATTTTTTAACTCTAGTTCTATGTCCTTCTACTATGACATGAATAATAATATTTTTGATGGATTCGTCCATTTAACATACATGATGCATGAAAGGCACCATACTGATTCTGCTCCTTAAATATATACCAGTAAAAGAAAAGATAAAACCCCCAAGAGATTCACAGCCCAGTGAAAATCATAGCAGATGACTACATAATTAAAACTCAAGGTGGGCCGGACGTGGTGGCTCATACCTGTAATCCTAGCAATTTGGGAGGCCGAGGCGGGCAGATCACCTGAGGTCAGGAATTCAAGATCAGCCTGACCAACATGGTAAAACCCCATCTCTACTAAAAATACAAAAATTAGTCAGGTGTGATGACTCACGCCTGCAATCCCAGCTACTCCGAGGCTGAGGCACAAGAATTGCTTGAACCCAGGAGGCGGAAGTTTCAGTGAGCGGAGATCGCGCCAATGCACTCCAGCTTGAATGACAGAGTGAGACTGCATCTCAGAAAATAAAACTAAAAATATAAAACACCTCAGGGTGATAAGCATTGATATATAGGCATCTTAAAAAGCCTCACAGGAACATTTCACCCCGTCAGGGAGTTTGTGCGGCAAGGAGACCTGGGAGTGGGGTTGCAAAGGAATCTATTCTGCAATGGTTTCTTTGGGAAGGCAACGCTTGAAGGACATGTTCTGGTTAGCAAAGAAAGGAATGAAGAGGGGAAAAATCATTTGGTGTAGAAACAGAAGAATATGCAAAGGCACAAGGTCTTACAGAAAGAAGGCACAGTCTTTCTGGAAGTGCTTTCAAGCCTCCTCAAATTGCTTCTTCCCCAAAAGGATTAGTTCTAGTGTCCAGATCCTTCCTCAGTGAAGGGCTTGTTGACCCAGCTGTTTGGAGAGATGTCAGCAGGCAGCTGTTAGCTATCAGCCCCTTCAAGGATTGTCTCAGCTGCAGAACCCTCTTGTCCAAGGTCATGCTCTTTCCCAGGGACACACACATCCAATAACTGATCAGTGCAGAAGAATAAAGACCTAATGATCTTGATCTTGCTCAGGATACCTCTGAAGGGCCATTTTAGCACCAAGCGTCCCTGCAGTGTTGACTGAGGCTGCTGTCAAGTCTGAATTTCAGCTCAACTTCTCCTTTTGCCTAATCCTGTTTTCTTATCTTCCCTTCCATATGTGTCTATCCATAGGGTGCTCTTTAATAAATATGTAGCATGTTCTAATCCCCATCTCAAAGTCTGCTTCCTGGGAAACTGCAACCTGTGACAGTTGGTACCAGGAGTACTCCAAGAATTGTAGGAAAGAAGATGGAGTTTGGAGCCGGATCACTTGTGGCTTTGCTGACAATGAGAACCACCTCACTGGTGGTAGGGCACAGGCAGTCCTGATATTAGGTGGGGTTCCTATTGTTCAAAAATTCACTGGTGAATTGGGATGATATAAAGGTGGATGGGATGCTCTAGATAGTACTATATATCAGACATTTGAAAAATAAGCCAGCAATAGAAACTATAAGAACAATACTATCATGTGACTATTTTATTTTTTTCTTCTTAAGACGGAGTCTCGTACCATCACCCAGGCTGGAGTGCAGGGGCACAATCTCGGCTCACTGGAACCTCTGCCTCCTGGGTTCACAGGATTCTCCTGCCTCAGCCTCCTGAGTAGCTGGGATTACAGGCACCTGCCACCAAGCCTGGCTAATTTTTTGTATTTTTAGTAGAGACGGGGTTTCACTATGTTGGCCAGGCTGATCTCGAACTCCTGACCTCGTGATCTGCCAGCCTCAGCCTCCCAAAGTGCTGGGATTACAGGCATGAGTCACTGCGCCCGGCCCATGTGGCTATTTTCTAAGCTCCCTTTTCTAAGAGAAAGATGTGGCTATTTTCTAAGCTCCCTTTTCTGAAAGAAAGACAGAAAAAACTGAGAGAAATTTACAGGTAATTGAAAGCAGGTGTGAAAAGTAACGAGCTTTCTGGATAACATACATAAAGGATCTAATTTTCTGCAGCAGGAGGGCCTAGAAACCATGGGACCAGGAATAGGATTTGCCAAGCTCTGAAGAAGGTTAAACTCCTTATCAAGACATATCTTCTATGCCAAGATTAGGGCCCTGGCTTGGAAAAAATAATAGGCCCCTGATGCATTGGATAGATATCTACGTGGATGTCCAAACAAGTCCTGAATCCTTAGATTTCCTGAAATCCTCTGAGATTGCAGAAGGGCTCTCCTTTCCCAGTCAAGAGTTAACCTCCCTCCTCTCTTGTAGGAAGAAAATTCAGAGGCCTGCCGCCTGCAAGACAATGCTGTCTCCCTCAGGATATGCCCCTACTTCTTTTTGGCTATGATAGCTATGGTGAAGCTGCAGCAAAAGCAAACCAGGGACATGCTGGGCCTAATTAGGGAAGAAAGATACTATAACCCAAAGGAGCTACAAGAACCAGAATGTACCAGCAGGAATTGGGAAAGTATACATGTGATTGCATATTGAGGGTGCCTGATCAAGGAGGTTATACCGTAAGGTTGGATAAGGGAGAGTTTGTCATTTGGAGAGCACTCTCTCAGTATACAGGATTTAGAATCTTGGCAAAGGCCCCAGGAAATAGTGACAGCTCACTTCTCTGCACCTTGACCATCTACTTTGTGTGGAAAGAAAAGTGGATTAGACTACACATATGTAGGTTAGACTACACGTATGGACTAATCAGCAGTGGCAAGTGGCTTGGCAGGTAAATTGGGGCCTGGAGATCAGTGATAAAAGGATCAGGGGTAGAGGCATGTGGATAAACCTATGAGAGCGGGCTCAAATGATAAAATCTTTGTATCACATGATTACACCCACCAGATAGCAATCAACACAGTAGAGTTACTAAACAACCATGAAACCAAAATGATTCAGCCAGATAACATCAGCCTGCCTCTGTCATTGTCTACCCCAAAACTGATACAATAGGCACATGAACAGAGTAGCTAAGTTGATAAAAATAGAGGTCTCCAAGAGCATGGTTTCCTAACTTAACAAGAAGTAATTTAGCTATTACTTCTGCTAAATATTCAACCTGCCAGCAACAGAGACCATTATTGACTCTCAATTATGGCACTACACCTTGAGGAAACCAACTTGCCACTTGATTTGCCTTCTTGCAAGCAGGCACTTAGTCATTACCACTATCCAAGTGTTTATACAGCTGGACATGGTGGCTCATGCCTGTAATCCCAGCACTTTGGGAGGCTGAAACCGGCAGATTGCCTGAGGTGAGGAGTTTGAGACCAGTCTGGCCAACATGGTGAAAACCCCGTCTTTACTAAAAATACAAAAAAATTAGCTGGGCATGGTGGTGTGTGCCTGGAATCCCAGCTACTCAGGAGGTTGAGGCAGGGAAATCACTTGAACCAGGAAGGTGAAGGTTACAGTAAGTCAGGATCATGCCACTGCACTCCAGCCTGGGCGACAGAGCGAGACTCCATCTGAAAAAAAAAATGTTTATAAACCGCTGGATCCATTGGTATGGGATCTCACATAACATTGCATCAGGAGAACTATAGCAGAACAGAGATGGAGTTGGCCCCGAATCATGAGATCCTCTGGGCATATTTTTTATCTCCTTATATGAAAGTTAGTAGCCTGACAGAGCATTGAAACAGTCTTCTGAAGACACAACTAAAATCTCAGCTCAGGGCCAATGGCCAATGCTTTACAATGATAGGGTGTCAGCTTCTAGGACTAGTATACACTTTGATTCAAAGACCTTCAGGTAGTGCCATTTTCCCAAAAGGAAAAATACATGGTTCTAAGAACTAAGGCGTAGAAGAAAAAGTGATCTCACCTCCCTTCTCTCCCAGTGACTTGATTGAATAATTCATTTCTCTGCAACTCTGGATCCTATGGATTTTGAGGTCCTGGTTCTCAAAGGGAGAACACTTCTGCCAAAATATACAGTAAAAATCCCATTGTCTTATAAGCTTTGACTGTAGCCTAGGCATTTAGGCTTCTTGTGCCAAAGAACCAGATGGTGAGAGGAGAAGTCTTCACTTTGGCAAGGTAATTAACCAAACTATCAGTAGAAGTAGGGCTGCTATTACACAATGGAACAAGGAAGAATAAGTCCAGCAACCCAGGTAACCCACCTGGGTAGCTTTTGATATTCTCTTTGCCAATTATGATGGCAAATGGACAAGTTCAGCAATCCTGGTTTTGAGAATGGCATGGTAACCAGAAACTAAGACTACTCAAGGCTGAGAGTATGGGTAGTGCCCAGGTAAGCACTGAAACCAAAAGAGATGCAAGGTGAAAATGAAGAAAAGCAGGCCAGGCACAGTGTGCATGCCTGTAATGTCAACTACTCTGGGGGCTGAGGTGGGAAGATCACTTGAGCCAGAAGTTCACGACTAGCCTGGAAAACACAGCAGGATTTCATCTCGACAAAAAGGAAAATAGAAGAAAAGATCCCAAGCTCATTCTTGTTGGAAGAAAGAGAGAGACAAAAAGAGAGAAAGAGAGAAAGAAAATCTAGACGCAATAGTAGAGGGGAGCAATGAGTTTAAGTTGTGACTCTGAGATCAGCTACAGTATTGGGGCTATAGTTTGTCCTAATATCTGCCTATTCTCAGTTTAGCTCATGAGGAGTCCAGCAGAATTCCAAATAACTGCTTCCTAAATGTGTATTAATAAGAGAATCTGAATGGAGCAAAGGGTAGCCTATGGTAGACACGGTAGTACACCACACAGATTTCTCTTTAATAAAAGAGTTACTGTCCCAGCTACTTTACCATAGAATGCTGTCAGAAGACTGCCATAATCTGTCAGCCCTTTCAGGGATTGCCTCAGTGGCATAAGTGTCCTCTAGCCCAAGGTTATGTATTTGCTAGGAATACTCACATGTGATCACCAAATGATGCAGGAACGTAAAGGACTGGCCATCTTGGACCAACTGAGAACAGTTCTGAGGGGCCATTCTTGTTCCAGAGATGCCTGTGGAATTGACCGAGGATGTTGAGCCTGTGTCTCAACTCAATACCTCCTCCTTCTAATCCTGTTTCTTTTTCCACCCTCCAGGGACGTTGGTCCCAAGGATATTCCATTAAAAAAAATTCTGTATTTTAAACTCCAACACAGAGTTTCTCAATATAACCCAAACTGCAGTAAAAGAGAATATCTGGAGAGAGAAATAGCAAATTCCAGGTCATTTACCTTTTAGAGGAAGAATATACTTTTTATTTCCTAAAGCAGTATGGTAGTAGGGTGTTAGGAGGCCAAGAGTGAAGTTATTTAATGAAAATGAGGAGGGAGTAAAGTTGTCCAAGCTCTGTATTTCTCTCTAGTAATTTTGTCAAGATGTGGAGGATGGGGATCGGCATGTAAGAGGAACATGAAAAATGTGGCCTTGTGACTGGTCATGGACATTGTGCAGATCTATTGGTTGTCCTCGTGAGAGCAATGCCGTACAGCATCTCTGGGTTTCTGCCCAATCCAGACTTGCCAAAAGCCTTTTACTTGGCATGGAGAAGAGATGAGGAGGCTACCACGGGGCAACTCCAGAGTGAGGCTTGCTATTTAGAGAGAAAAGACATAGGCATGTCCCCTCCTCCTTGCTGACAACTCTCAGAGGCAGCTCTTGACTCAAGAGGCCCCAGAGGCCCAGCAAATCACAGGATCACAAATGAAAAAGAGCAGGAAAGAATACAGCCACCAATGCCTTAATAGAGATTGCAACTGGCCAAATTTCCAGTCCAAATAATTATCATCTTGGCAGACAAATAGAATTCTTAGGACAAAAGGAAATCTTCAAATGTTTATGTTATTTTTCTATGGGGAAAGAGCTTACTGATTCTAGGAAGGGTGGGCCCTTCGAGGGCTAGCTGCCACACTCCGGTGATTACTCTGAGCATTAACACTTTGGAAATTTTCACCTTTAAAATTTCTTGTCTGTGCTTCAAGGCACAATGGGCAATTCATTCATTTCCTCCCAGAGGGCCTACACATGTGACCATCTCCTGAGAAAGACAATTATTACTTCAAGGTGGTCTGCCTGAAGTATCCTTCTCCAATACTGATTTACAGGAAATGGGCCAATGTGAGTGTCTCAGAAGTATAATCACAAGATTGGGAAACTAGATTGGGAAGAATTTTTATAATATGCTTCTCAGTTAAGCACACATACAACTTCAAAACCTGGAAAATGTTTTTCTAAATTCTCTTATTGTCATTTATTTTCATCACTATGTTCAGGCAGGCAGAATTTCTACTAATTTGTTATTATAATCTTTAAACTCATTTATTTGAGGACTAAAATTATATTCACTTTGTGTGATATAATACACAGAGATATCTATACTCAGGTGGCTCTTAGAAAAGGAGAATTCCTGACTTGCAAAATGGGATCTTTAGATCCCATTAGCTATATTAGTAAGCTATATTAGTAATGAAATGGGAGCTTGAAATCGTGAGCAGGGGAATGATAAAAAACAGTTTAGGGTGTTTCCTCTGGAGGCAGTGATTCCATTTCTGCCCAGCCCCATTCCATATGATTCCAATCCACTGCTGCCTCCCCCATGAAGTATTACACATCAGCCCAGTCAGATTGAGAAAGTTTTTATACAAGGTGTGACCTCTAGTTCAGTTTGGGGTGAATTAGTATGTTTACTGTGCTGATGACTCCAATCTAGTGTTACAGAGCTCTCCCCCGACCCACTAGGAATGTCAGGTGATGGTTTGACAGTTATCACACTGTCTCTCTAAAAATGATAATTCGGCAGTTGCAGGGAGAGACAACCTCCTGATGATCCAGAGCTACTTACATTGAAAGTGTTATTGAATGCAGATCCCAGGGAGAAGAAACTTCCTGGGCATGTGCACTAAGAAGCAAAATGGTGAACTATGACCTTCCTGGTACACTCCACCAGAAGAGAGAGGAAAGCCTCGGATGGGCACGTGTAC
The DNA here is from genome assembly GCF_047675955.1 of Chlorocebus sabaeus. Lineage (NCBI taxonomy): Eukaryota > Metazoa > Chordata > Mammalia > Primates > Cercopithecidae > Chlorocebus > Chlorocebus sabaeus. The sequence goes on from NC_132907.1 coordinate 37,455,329, forward strand.
AGCTTCCTAAACACACTGCGTGGGCTCAGTTCCCAAGGGTTAGGAAGGCACTGCGAATGTGGGAAGCTCACCCTATGGGAAGAATCATAGGAAAGAGGTGAACCTATAAAGCCAGAGGATCAACATTAAACACCCCTTTGTTTTCTCTCTTTGACCTTCACGTGCCTGAGTCTCTTCTAAGCGCAACTTCCTTTCTTTACTGTTCTAAAGTCTTTTTAAATAAACTTCCACTCCTGCTCTGAAAGTTGCCTCAGTCTCCCTTTTCTTCTGCTTTATGCCCCTCAGTCGAATTCTTTCTTCTGAGAAGACAAGGACTAAAGTTGCTGCAGACGCATACAGATATGCTGCCAGTAACTTGGGGTAACTAGGATCTCTTCCACCACTAACACTATGAAAATGGTAGATCTCTACATTTGTTGTGGTTTTTAATTTTTTATCTGCATTTTATAATTTTTGATATACAGATCATCTATATGTTTTGTTAAATTATATCAAAGCACTATACTTTAAGTTATTATAAACAGTATTTTGTTTTTAATTTTGATTTCCATGTGTTAAATGTTACTTTCTGCAACTGTGATTAATTTTTGTGTGTTGATCATGTATCCTGTGACATGGCCTACCTTACCTAGACTAACCCATTCAAGTTCATCTCGCCATCTTCTCAGGGACAAGGGACATGCCTTCTATGGCTTATGCAGACTTAATTAGAATGCCTTGTGTATATTACCTATTGTATAAGTATTGTTGAAAGGAATAAAAATTATACAATTGTGTTATAGGAATAGTTCTTCCAAAAGAGAGAAGTGTAAACATACTGTAACTGAGCAGGTAGGCTTCAAAGCCACATTTAAAAACTTTGTTTTCTTTCCTCCTTTCTCCCCAATCTCAAGATATAATTTTGAGACAAACTGCATATATGTTTTCTTTTTTCTTGAAATACAGTCTCAGAATGTGATGTAAACCTCCAAACACTTTCTTTTACCATTCTATGCTCCCATGCCTATGCACGTTAATTTACCAAGTTGCGTGTTAAGCACACACATACTCACTCATCTGGTCATATATTTCCTTAGAGGCTCCAGAGTCTGGGTTCTGATATGGGCTAGACACCTCCAGCTACGACAGTGCCGTCCCCTTCACCAGCTGAAAGAATAATTCAAGACAAGTCATTGGAGCTGATCACGCTACCTGACACCTCCTAGCCCCACTGTCTCTTCTGCACTCCAAACTTTCTCTTTAAAAACCCCAGCATTCCCTCCACAAATTGAAGAGTGGAATTGCTTCCTGTTCTTTCTTTTGTTGACATGGAAATAAAATTTTGCTCTCTTTTTATCACACCTCATTATTATTTTGGCTTTTTTCTACAAGCAGCAAGTAGTCAGACACTTTGGCTGGTTACAGTATTACCCTTTGTTTCAAAATAAGATTTGAACCAGTTCTCAGAATTTCTATCTACTCACTAGATGTAAGCAATTGGCCTTCACTTCAATTTTTTTATCTGAAAATTGAATGATTATTCTCTACCTATGTTTTTAATAAGGACAACATGAAAGATAAAGATGGTGATGTTTGTGAGATGCTGAAAGGGTCTTTTATAAAAGTCTTCCGATAGTGTTTCTGTTATTGGTAATAAAAATCAGCTTCTCCTGAAAGACCTTCACATCTGCAGAAGCAAACAGAAAGGCAAAATTATAAGGGAGTTGATATGTTGGTGATAAATCAAATAAGGCTGAACTACACAGCATGCTAGGGAAATATAAAAGGGAAGATGAGCCAAGAGATTAGCTGAAGAAACATGTTGCGTAGCTGTGCAGGTGGGAAGCACACTAATAAGCAGTGAGAACTCTGGGGAGAGCAGGAAAGCAGTGTTGAACACCATGTCATAGAACAAAGAGAGGCACTCATTAGGAAATATAATAACTGTGGAAATGAAAATTGCACAAGGTGGGATAACAACAATTCTGAGGAAGTTGAATTGTAGGTGAAAGCATGTAGGTTGAAAAATAAAAAATGAAAACGAAACTCTGAGAAAGGAAGAAGAGATTAAACAAGCCCAGATAAATATTAGTCAAGTCAAGAGAATGAGACCTGTCCGCAAAAGACAAAGGCTGCTGTTCGTCTATCCACCTGTTGAATTTACTTCAACAAAAATACAACATGGAAACCTTCCTTGGTGCAAGTCAATTGCACTTAGCCATTGCAAATGATGCTAAGTCTTAGTGATGGACAAGGAAATGCCATTTGGCTGTCTTTGGAAAGAGTCATGTAAAGCTATTGGCTATTTTTGTCAAAACCAAAATTTAAGCAGAGGTGTCAAGTAGTAAAGATGGGAAATATGTGCCTTAACATGAATTTGAATCCAACCAGTTATTCTTACGTAAGAGGCACAAAATCCATGTAATGAATGACATTTTCTGCAGGTTGGTATCATTCTACTGTTTAGTAATTTTCACTTAACACTATGAATCTTTCCCATTGCTGCTCACTTCAATTCATGCTTCTTTTTATCGATCTACTGCCACAACTACAAATGAGGCTCAAAAACCAGAGGACCTCATAACCTCTTCATATCTCAGCTTTCTGCTGTTCTCTCAGGAATGAGAGGCTACAAAACCTGGAAGAAGGCAGCTAGAGAGAAGGAAAGAGATGCATAGTGTGAAATCCTCAAGTGCTCAAACAACATTCTTCCCATTTTAAACTGTTGATATCTGTAAGGAGATAATAATTTTCCATTGCACAAAAGTTCATTGTAATACATTGATGATTACAGAGATAACAAAATTAATGATTTTCAACTCCAGGTTCTATAGTCTCCCTTAGAAACCCCTAGGCTTGACCTAACAGCAATATCTCTTATGGAAATAAGACGAATGTCAGGAAATACTCAGTATGCACTTAATTAAAACCATTAAATTGACAGAACAGAGTTATAGGTCTAAGGACACTAAAATACATTTCTTTCCAAAACGGTAGTGTCACCATCCCTTTATATTTTTGTCCAGACTTTCGTTCCACAATTATGTGAAACAAAGATTAAAGCAGATAAAGTAATCCACAGACTTACCATGATATTATTTTGTTTCATTTTTCTAGGCCAGGAATTTACAAATTAAGTGCCTAAACTAATTGGTATAAAGTTTGAGAAAACAAGGCAGTTAAGTAAAAGAATGGCAAAGTGTGAAGTCAGATTTGCTATCTTGTATTCTACAGAGTCTATTAAAGTGATTTTACTTCCTTTTCCCAGATCTGGCACCTGGCTTGTCTTAAGTACCTTGTGTGTGCTAACCATACCACACACCAAAGACACTGTAATACTATATTCGGTATTACAGGCTCCTCCCCGCTGACTCAAATAGCTAATTACCACCACCTATCTCACTTCCTAGTTACTAAGATGAAGGTAAAACAAATTTAAGAGCAAAGCATCCAAAAAGTTGACCACCAATAATTTCACTATCTGAAAATATACCACATAAAAATATTTTAAATATCAAAAGCTCTGTGATCCAAATTCAATAGATAATAACTTCAGCAGTTTTGAATGAACTTATATTTCTAGATTTCCCACACACCTTACAAAGGAGAACCTTATTATTTTAACGATTTTTTTAAAGATTTATTTTAGTGTTTTGACTAATTGAGATTAGAATGTAGTTCTCTCTTAGAAGCCATGTCCTTCTATTTTGTATTAAGTCTAACCATTGCTCAAAATCCTTAGATTTGGGGAATTTACAGGTGAATGAAAAACAAAATCTTTTCACTTAAGCCAATGAACTTTGTTCTGATTGGACATCACATTTACATTAAAAATAGTCATCATAAGCACTTAAAATGTAATTTTAATTAAGAGCTTAATTTGATAGAGTTAATTAAACCACTATTAGTAGAAGGGAAAGAATTACTTGAGATATTGATTTAATTTTTGCTTTACTCTAACAAAAGAATGACAAAATGAACTCTCTGGAGAAAAAAATGGAATCTTCGTACCTTCAAAACCAATTCTCATTGGCTGAAGTACTCAGTAAGCACTGCGACAGAAACAGGTTTGTTTGGCTTACCAACCTATTGTCATTTACTAATACATAGTAAATGCTTCAGAGTTTTGAAAGTCTAAATATCATTCTAGCTGGTATTTAGACCTTCTAACTGGTATTTGCATCAGAAGTGTGATGCTTCCAAACAATTTATTTATGGATAGACAGATAAATACTAATCCAAAAAGACAAAGGAAGTATTATTGTCCCACTGAATTAAGTAACAATGAGTTAGAGACATGTATGATAATATAAATAATTCATTTATTCCATAAATATGTATGTACTATGACACGTTAGAATCTCTCGATCTTCAGTGATAGGTTATATAACTGCCAAATACAAAATATATGCACTCCACAAGGTTGAGATTAGTACATGCTTTTAAATTAGTCTCCTGGGTTGAATTTAAAGCAGTTTAACTGTGTTTGAAATCAGATATCTCTGAATAAGATTTTGTCTGCTCCATGGACCAATGATTAGGAAATTCCTAAATGGAACATTTAAACTGAACATTTTAAAGAGCATCAGCAAAAAAAGAGCTAATGGATTATGACTCCATTTCCCCCAGGAAAGTAGTAAAAGGGTCCCAAAAATAATTACACTCACATTGGGCAAAAATAACCTCCTGGCAGAGATTCAAACAGTTGTTCCAATTGGGCCATTAGGAAAATGCTTAGATCAAAAGTCGCCATTGGAATTGTTCTTCATAACAGTTCTACTGTCAAGCAGAAAGAAATGAACCATTTCTTGTTTGATGCTTTAAGACTTTAAAATAGGACTAAGATATAACAGCATGTTGCAGGAGAAGAATTCTACAATGAGTTTGAACTGGATGACCCGTTAAATGTTTACCACCTTTTATTTCTGTGATTCATCCCTATGCAGTTAAGCACACTATAAAAATAAAGCTGTGTGGGAACATGGCTATCAATAACAACAAAAATAATAACACTCTGTCTCCTTCCTTAGATGAAAGGGTCTGTGTTTTTACAAAGCACTTCGCAAACTTTATCTTTTTAATTCTCACAACACTCAAGGTGTGTAGGAGGCAAGTAGTATTATCCCATTTTGCAAATGGAGAAATTGAGGTTCATGGAGTTTGACTTGCCTGTGGCCACAAAACAAGTAAACAAAACAAGCACACCTATAATCCCAGCTACTCAGGAGGCTGAGGCAGGAGAATGGCTTGAACCCAGGAGGTGGAGGTTGCAGTCAGTCGAGATCACTCCACTGCACTCCAACCCGGGTGACAAGAGTGAAACTCTAGCTCAAAAAAAAAAAAAAAAAAAAAAAGAGCTGGGCACAGTGGCTCACGTCTGTGATCCCAGCACTTTGGGAGGCCGAGGAGGGCGGATCATGTGAAGTCAGGAGTTGGAGACTAGCCTGGCCAACATGGTGAAACCCCATCTCTACCAAAAATACAAAAATTAGCCAGGTGTGATGGCAGGTGCCTGTAATCCCAGCCACTCAGGAGGCTGAGGCAGGAGAATTGCTTGAACCCAGGAGGCAGAGGTTGCAGTCAGTCGAGTTTGTGCCATTGCACTGCACTCCAGCTTGGGCAACAAGAACAAAACTCCATCTTGAAAACAAAGAAACAAAAAACTATTGGGAGAAAATGAATTAGGGTACTCTCTCAAAGGATGGCTTTGAAAAGGATGAAAAGAAAAACAAGAACTTCTGAAGTAAAGTATGTGGCAGTATTTTGAGAAAATTAAGAAAAATAAATAAATAGAAGATAGTTGTCTGCTGTCTCATTACAGTTGATAATCATACTAACTGGCATTCCACTATCCTAAACATTCAGGTTCAAATTTTCAGGCAATATTCAAAGCACATGATACCAGTTATATATGTCGGCCTTAGAGCAAGTACCTGCACTATCTGGCCACAAAACGAAACTATTACTTAACTTTAAATGAATGTGAAAATGATTGAATGAATTAATAAATGAATGAATGGATAAAATAAACTTTTAAGAAATAAAGTAAAGAAGTATATTTGGATCATCCACATCTTTTGGGGCATGACTAAGACTTTCTTGTATAAATAGTAGCCAAAGCAGACCTAACATTGTACAAAAGGACACCGTCTTTGTTTGCTCCTATAATAGAATACCACAGATTGGTTAATTTATAATGAACAGAAATGTATTGGCTCACAGTTCTGGAGGCTGGAAGTCCAATGTCAAGGTGCTGGCATCTTGCAAGGACTTTCTGGCTATGACATAACATGGCAGAAGGCACATAGTGGAAGGGCAAAAAGGGAGAGAAAGAGAGGAAGATAGGGCAAACCCACTCCAGTGATAATAATAACAAACCACTCCTGCAAAAACGGGCATGACTCCATTCATAAGCATGGACCCCTAAAGACCTAAACACCCCATAAGGGTCTTACCTGCCAATACAATCAACATGGCAATTAAATTTCATCATGGGTTTTGGAGAGAACAAACATTCAAATCACAGAACACAAGAAAGAACTAATAGAAGAAAAATGTAACGATGATGGCAATTGTCATTTTAGAAGGGCCAATGTTCTACAGATTTCCTTGGGCACCTGTGTTTCCTAATTCAAAGCACAGCTCAGCTCATTCTAGGCATGCATTGTGAAACTCGAAAATTTGAAAGAGTTTTCAGTTAATTTAGAAAGTTTATTTTGTCAAGGTTGAGGGCATGCCTGTGACACAGCCTCAGGAAGTCCTGGCAACATGTGCCCAAGGTGGTCAGGGCACAGCTTGGTTTTATACATTTAGGGAGACATAAGGCATCAATCTATATATGTAAGAAGTACATTGGTTCAATTTGGGAAGACGGGACCACTTGAAGCAAAGGCAGGAAGACTCCAAGTGGAGAGGGAGCTTTCAGGTCACAAATAGGTGATACACAAATGGTTACATTCTTTTGAGTTTCTGATTAGCGTTTCAAAAGGAGACAAATCAGATATGCATCAATCTATATCAGTGAGCAGAGGAGTGACTTTGAATAAAATGGGAGGCAGGTTTGCCCTTATCAGTTCCCAGCTTGAGTTCTCCTTAGTGATTTGGGGGACACAAGATATTTTCCTTTCACACACTCCATACACTACCACGTTGTCGCCTGAACAAATTTAAGTCACTCATCCTTTCAATCACTGTGATCATGTTACACATGCCCTTTGGGTACTAGATATTAGGGACTGTACCTCAAGGAGTCACAGAGATCTTATGTACCCTTGATTTAGATGGCTGAGTCAGAAGCAGGATGGGCACAGCAAAGGAGACAGCAGGCAGAGTCTCAGCAGCCTCGCAGTTAACCCAAAAGGAAAGAATATGTTAGGCCTCTTCTTTCTTTTCACCTTGGACATGTCGGGATTCTCTACATTTATTATTTGTGGTTACATATTTGGCTTCTCAAACTTCTAAAGTACAGCTAAATTGATGAAAATGGGTCAAATGGGAAGAAGTTGACCAAGTAAATAGAGGAAGGCCAATGCAATTTCTGAGAAATGAGTGTTTGTTTTTTTAAAAACAGTTTTTACTACATGTTGATTTTATATTTTTTCAGTTGTCATCTATTATTAGTCTTTAGAACCAGAAAACATACAAAAACAAAGTCAGTAAGCTTAGCACCCTCCTCTGTACATAGTAAAATAAACACAATCCCATGACAGACAGACCTTTGCATTTTTATTATCAGCACAGCAACGGTACACATGGTGGTAAAAGCGAGACAACCTTAAGAAGTTCTTTGTTTCTGCTCTCTCTTGAACCAGAGATGGGCACCCTGCATGTTTAATTCGTAGGCACTACTGATACAGGCAGTTGCTGCATTTGTCATTTGGTTATAAAAGAAGCATTATTTTATAATTATATAAAGTAAATGTTTATATATCAGATATATTTATACATCTTATCATGTGTTATATATTTAATAGATAGATACAATTATTTTATGTACAGAGATTTATTAAGAATTATGTTTGTCATTGTGATGAATGGTGTAACATGCCATTCAGAGCTCCCTTAAGGAATGAAGGGCTTATGTCCCCAGCTATCAGGAAACAGTCCTCTCTCTTAGTCCTGCTTTGGAATTCTCTCACCTAAGTAAAAAGATCTCAGCCTAAGATACGTTTCCTTCCAGTTACTGATCAACATGAGGAGCTCTCCTTATCCAACTCGGAAAAACTCAGAAGGGCCATCCCAGCTCCAGGGCTCCCAGCAAGGTGGGCCAGTCCCTTGTGGATATTGCAGTATGGCTCAACTTTTTTCTACTACAAATTCTGCTTCCTTGCCCTCTCTTCCACAGGATTGATTTTCAAGAACACTTTTAAAAAATACTCTGCATGCTTATTCCCATCTCAGTCTGCTTTCTGGGGACTTCTGCCAACACATCACAGTTATAGTAATCAGTATCTCTTCCTAAAGACTGAAAATAAGATAACAAATATATTCAAAGGCTGGGCAGATCAAAGATATCATGGGTAAGCCTGGAGTTTGAGCAATGTAGGGTGAATGGTTTTTATAAATCAGTAGGAAAATAAACCTTCAAAATGAATTCCACAGTTTTCAGAAATCTTTTATATAGGATTTTAAAATGATTCTATTTAGAAATACATTCAAATATTATTTTAATGTTCTCAATGAGAAAGCTGAATTCAATTCTAAGTGATTCTTATTTGTACTCCATCATGAGGATTGCCCGTTGACAGACGAAAGCCAGCATGGAGTAGAAGGACACCTAGGATGAAATACCAACTCCATTCTCTTACTGTGCAGTCTTCAGCAAGTCACTTAACATCTTTGAGCCTTGTTTACCCTGTCTGTTAAATAAAAAATATGATAACAAAATGAAACACACTATGGAATCTGCCCAGCTCAATGTTTGGCACATTGCGTTAGACCAATAAATTTTTGGTTTTCTTCTGAGGTTGAAGAGTCGTGTTATCTTTTAACCTCACCAAAAGGGAGGTTCACATTCCAGTAAGACTCCAGATAAATTCAAGGAAATTCATATGTATGTATAGAAGTTATGGAAACCTCATCAAAACTTTCTCTGACTTCTCAAATGCACGCTTTCTATCTTCTATTTGTCCTCATCATAGCTTCTGGGACTTGATTATTCCCCAAGAGGCTTATGTATGTTAATTCCTTTCATTTCAATTAAGCCCCAGGACCACAAATAAATAGCCTCTAGTGCTTATCAGAAATGAGCCCTTCATATTCATTTATTCTGCTAGAGATCTGTTTACTGGCGGATTAACTTTAGTAACAATAGCCTCAGCAGCATCTTTGGACATTGACTTATATTCTCAACCAAATGTAATCTCTGTTTCCTCAGAGTTAACCAACTTGATGGATTTCATTAAGAATCATTCAAATCTCACTTAATCATGTCCTTAATCTCACATCATCATGAGTTGATGTCCTTTCAAGGCTCTTCCATTTCTCCTTCCATTTGTCCTCTATGCTCTCACTGATTACTCTTTCATTCTCCAGACCTGCTCATGGTGGCATCCAGAAGCCTCTTTAGAGTGACACATTTGCCATGCCCCCCCATGAAAACCCTCATGCCTGGGTGCCTCCTTCTGAAGTCTACAAAGTACAAACACTTAAGTAGCCAACACCATTCTGTGTCCCCTGAAGTCTTGCAAGCACTGAAGGTGAATCATGCAGCAAGCTGTGGGAAATGAGCCAGAGAGGAGGGCAGGGACCAGAGACAAGAGCTTTTTCACCATGCTAAAAACTTGGACTTAGCCTGTAGTTAGCAGGGGTTCATATAAAGGTTTAAGCTGGGACTTGACTGTCTTTACTGGGTTTCCACGTCAGCTAGTTTTTTATTAGATTTGGCCAGTGGTATTTACTGGAAGGAGATTGGGAAGAAAGAAGAAAGAAAACAATCAAGGTATTTCATCTTCTGTCTAGGCCGCAGGTGACACCTCCAGCAGCCCTTGTATTTTCTTCTTGCCTCTAGCTGCCTCCCTGCACATAAGCCACAGTTCTGGCTTCTGCCCAAGGATCCCACCCATGGGCTCTGGGAACCCCACTTCCTCCTTTTGTTTCTCCAGCCCAGAGTTGATTGTAGCTTCCTGCTGTTACTAACATTGAGTTGTCTCATTGTCTCCTATTTGGCTTCTCACCTTTTCCATCACCTGTACAACCAATCTGTTCTATAATTTCTCTCTTTTAAAATATTTGAAAAGATTTTTCTTTTCCTTGTTGAATCCTGACTGATACAAAAGGGGATGCATTTGAGAAATATTAGAATGACTCTATTAGAAGGCAGAGTCATTGGAACTTTGTGGAGATAAACCTTACTCCCTAATCAAAGTTGGCCTCACTCTTTTGTATATTATTGAACTGAAGTGTGTTGTATTGATTCTTCATCTACCTGGCTTCTACCTCTTCCATAGGAAGTTATTTGCCATATTGGAGAGTTTGTCAGTTCTTAAATTCTTTTTAAAAATACTAAAAGATCAAAAACAATAGGATGCCACCTGTGTGAGGCAGAGAAGTCTCTGTGGGTGCTTGATTTCCACAGGAACCATTCATGGTCTAGGTCTCCCAGGCTTCAGACTGGCTGGCAGCTTCCACAGAATGAGCGAGAACCCTGCAGGGCAGGGCCAAATCTGACAGCCCAGGTAACAGCAAATTATCACAAGAACAGAAAACCAAACACCGCATGTTCTCACTCATAGGTGGGAACTGAACAATGAGATCACTTGGACTCGGGAAGGGGAACATATACACACTGGGGCCTATCATGGGGAGGGGTGGGGGAGGGATTGCATTAGGAGTTATACCTGATGTAAATGATGAGTTGATGGGTGCTGACGAGTTGATGGGTGCAGCACAGCAACATGGCACAAGTATACATATGTAACAAACCTGCACGTTATGCACATGTACCCTAGAACTTAAAGTATAATAATAATAATAATAATAATAATAAAAAAGAACACACCTTGAAGATCCAAAGGAGCAAAGTTGTTAAGGTATTATTTTATTGGGTGGAATCAGGACTTGGGCTACCAGTTTCTACTGACCAGGAAAAGGGCAAGCAAATGATGCTGAGCACATAGATATACAGGTTAAAGAGGATGGTGTTGCACAAATGTGTGATCTGCGGGACCTGACCAGGTAAGAGGCCTAGAAACAAATGGGCACCGATGCCCTGTGAGATGCTGAAGGTGCTGCTGTGCTGCCTGCCTGAGTAGCAGAGAGAACGTGCCAAAGAGGAGTTGCCTTTTCCAGAGAACTCTTTAGTTTGCAACTAATATATGCTTAATGGAGGTTGATCGGTCTAGCAGGTATTTTCTTTTCGTTTCTTTTTTGATTAAGTAAATGTTTAATTTCAGAATAGCTTTAAATTTACAGAAAAGTTACAAAGATATTATAATACAGAGAACCCCTGTATATTCCTTACCCATTTTCCCCTGTTAACATCTTACAATTGTACATTTGTCACAACTGAGAAACCGATATTGATGCATTACGCTCACTTTATGTGAGTTGCACTAGTGTTTCCTTCATAGCCATTTTTTTCCCCTGGATCCCACTACTTTACATTTAGAGGCATTTTATGTTTATTTTCAATCTACCTTAATTTTTAAAGAGAAAAATGTTTGCTCACATTTATTTTATTAAAGGAGTACCCAAACAAACCCCCAAAATGTATTAATATTGTTTTAAACTGTAGTACACTTTTTCCAGGCAGATCAGGCTAAATTCTCTTGTGTATGAGAGTGTACTCAGAGTACAGAGAGGCACACTAGCCAAACCACATGGTTCAAATCACAGTCCACTGCTTTCTTTCTGTACAGCCTTGGAAAAATACTTAAGTATTTAATCCCTCTGGGTTTTAATTTTCGCATCTATAAAATGGAAAGTGATAGTACATTACCTCATGGATGTGATATGTACATTAAAATTAATAATACATATAAATCACTGAGAAGAGTGCCTGGGTACATAGTGAGCATGGAATTAACCTTAGTTGTTATTACTCTTACTATTGCTGTTTGATTCCAGAGTATCCTATGTATTTCTTTTCTGACATTCATCACACTTTTAAGTATGTCTCATATTTGTCTTCACTGCCCGATGGCAATTTTCATGAGTTCAAAGACATTACTACCCAACTCATAGTGGATGTTTGGGAAACAGTCCCGAACTATTGCTGTCCATCCTGACTGCAGAGCCATCAAACAATGACATGCAACGTGAAAGCTTAAAGGAAGAGAAAGTGAAGGAGGTACAGATAGACAGATAAGCAGCTAAATGGATATAGAGATACAGAAATACAGTCAGGGAAGTACAAAGGTCAAATGAGAACAATGTTTTAAATTGAAAAATAAAAACTATATATATTTATATGTACAACATGATGTTTGGAGATACATATACATTGTGGAATGGCTATATCAAGCTAATCAACATATGCATTACCTCACCTACCTATCATTTTTTGTGTGGTGAGCACACTTAAAATTGATTCTCTTATTAATTTTTAAGTATATAAGACATTGTTATTAACTATAGTCTTTATGCTGTAGATCTCTTGAATTCATTCTTCTTTAAATTTTGTTTCCCAGCCATTGATATATGACACTCTGTCTCCGCTCTTATTTAAACTCAGTTTCTCTTCACGTGTTACATGATACTGAAAGGGAATATATTTTTCTGAAATTAACAATTTAAAAGTTCAGCAGGAGGACACTGCCCTTTCAAGCACTGGTAATGAAGAATGGCAGAAAGAATTCTGGATGTAATTCTCAGCTACAGCTTTCTGGTAAAACTGGCATTAGTGATGCACAGGAGATGAACACGTATTATATTGAAATGGCATCAATATTCCAGTTTCTTGCCAAATGCCTTCAGTAGCTCATTGTGCTTCATGTACAAATGTACACTTGGGCTCTGTGAATCCCAGGCACAGATGTCTGTAAAGCCACATATATTTCTGCCATAAAGGCAACTTTAAAATGTGCTCCACTCTTATCCAGACCTCCAGTCAAGGAAGTTGTTAAATCCATTTTTTTTCTTTTTTCCTGTACGTTGCTTTTGCCTTTGAAATATCGCTAAGCAGTTGTCCCACAGGGTGGAGGTGGAATTAGCAGCTGCAGCATTTCTTGTGCCACCGTCATCTCTTTGGTATGTGGCTTCCTTTCACTCTCATGTTGGGGAAGATCCCACCCATCCTTTGCATTCCTCCTGAGCAAGTTGTGTCAAGGAAAGGCGAGAGAGGAAGCGATTCCCATCCTTTGGGTGTCATCAAAAAGGAAGGTTTTAATTAGTTTCTCAGGATGTTCTCAGTTTCTGCACTGAGCAGCCCTTCCCTTCTTTGGCATTAAAGCACTTGGATTCTTCAAGAACCACACAGTTTTGCTCTGTTAGACACTAAACTCTGTGTATTCAAATGTAATAAGGAGTCATGAAGCCTGTCTTTCCTAGCAGTTACCATGGTTGTAATCTTATAGTTATTTGTATAATTAGTTGAGCCATGACTGTCTCTTCACTATGCTCAGGATTCTAGGAAGGCAGTGACATGTCTAATTTTGCTATCCATTGTATCTGCAGGCACTCAATAAATGGTTTCAAGATAAAATAATGAATATATGATTGAAAAATCTTCTGCTACAGCAAACAAAATAGCACCTGATGCATAAGTGGCCCTTAGAGATTGCTTCTGCCTGACATTCCTAGAAGAAGAAATGATGATCATATAGTATTTTCTATGTATCAGACACTATTCTAACTGCATCACATTGATTTTATCTATTAACCTTCATAAAACACTATGACCTAGATTCCACCATCGTCCCCATTTTACAGATAAGAAATATAAGACATAAAGGGAAAGGTTTAGTGAAATATCTCAACATCACGTGGCAAGAAGGTAAAGGGAAACCCTGGAGTGGAGCACAGTCCAATTGGCTCTAGAGACTGTTCCCCAATCCATGATGTGATTCTGCCTTCTGGGATGCAAACTGAGACAGTGCTTTGGCTTCACAGAATATAAGTGGCATGAGTGATAGTAGTCCTCACTAGCCACAAAAAAAAAAAAACCCTCAAGTCTGGACAGATGTGGATATGTTCATAAACCATCTTTGATAGAGAGATACAGGCATACACTTCATGTGTAACAAGATCAAGGACTATGTATTATCAGTGGCAAAAATAAATACAGGCAAAAATTCTCTCTTGAATGTCTTTAAAGTCAAATATCCTCGTATGTATTGAAAAATCTTACTCTTTTTTTTTTTTTTTCTAAAATATCACCTTAACGGTCATTGTCATTTCAAAATTCATATTATTGCCCACTCATCTCCAGTTACTTCATGGAATACTGTCAAATTCCAACTGGCTGAAGAATAGAGGTTCTATCCCTTAAAATAAGATTTCAGTATGAAGAAATGTTCCTACAGAATTGAAAGACGTGTAGTTCATGCCAAATGGCATTTCAGACACAAAGAAATGGGTAGGAAAACATTTCTGTTTTCTCTGAATTCCCATTGCACATTGGGCCATTTTTCTTTTTCTTGACATTTAATGTATTGTATTCTTATGTCTGTGCACAAGTTTTACCTCCCCACAAAAACTATAAACTCTTTAAAATGGGAACTGTGCCTTACAGTAAAAGGCAGTGTGCTGGAAAGAAACTAACAAAACTTTTATTAGTAAGTGGAATTGCCACTTACTATTTGCACAACCTTGGGCAAGTTAACTTCTAGTCTTGGTTTATTCCTCTGTAAAAAAAAGATTCATAACGGTATATAGTATTATTAGCTAGGATTTCAAAAGAGTATTTGGTACTTGGATTAAACATGGAAGACTGAAACATATGTGCTTTACTCCAGCAACACATTAAAATTTCAGTAAATAAATTAAAACATTTTAAACCCATAGGACAAAGAAAGCAAAGGAAAAGATAAAAGAGAAAGCAAGATTATGTATACATATATGGAAAGCAATGGACTGACTTGAAGTAACTGATTTGGCAACATGGAGTCTCTGCAGTGAATGAAATCATGAAGAAGGCTTATTTGCACTTCCGAATCTCAGAAGGCTCAGGGGTTCAGGCAGGAGGTGCCTTGAAAGTAGGGTGTTGATGATGGTGGTAAAAAGATGAAGGCCAACTGAAAGTCTTTGTAAGGAGAAGTGAAAACCTGGGATCTCTTCCCTTCCTGCACAACAGAATGTCTACGTGGCTTAACTATGCATAATATTCATATAAACATAGCAATGTATAGGCTGAATAGTGATCTGATAAAAATTACAATGTTCATGATCTTGGGAAACAGAGAATTGGAAGTATGTGCTAGGGTGAGAGGAGGTATGGCTAAACCAATGTCTTCCATTGTAGGATGTTTATAGGCAATATTTAAAATCAACAAATGAATAAATAGCAGAATAGCATGTTACGTAACCCCAAAGGCAAATACCAGAAGGAAAGGGTAAAAGGATTAAAAGTGGTTTCCTCTAGGTGATGAGAGGTGAGAAGGGCTGTGGAAGACAGAAGTTGATGTTTTATATTATAAGCCTTAAAGAGGATTTGAGTTTAATATACATGTATATTTTTAATTATAAAAACTATTTTTTAAAATGAATGTTGGGCTATAGAAGGTAGTCAATAAACATCAACAGTAGGTCCCTTTAATTCCTGTTCATTATTATTTTCCCCACATGTTTATTTATATTCATGTTTATTACGCTGCAGATTCTCATTAAATGTTTGCTAGATGACTAAGTGAATAACTCATCAAGGTTTACAGATTGGTCATCAGAAGAGAAAAAAAGAAGAGACATGTTTATTGCCTTCTATTTTATAATGGGACTGTCGCCCATGAATAAAGTTTTGACCAATTTATGGTCAGTCTTTTTGGCATTTTTTATGGGAGGGACGCAGAGAAGCTGCTATAAATACAAAATCAAGTAATTGTTCCAAAGGCGTGTCCTGTGAAATATGAGAATTATGTGCAACTTTAAAAACTCCCTTAAAATACTATTAGCTACCTAAACATGACAGGTAAATTAATCTGACAGAATCAACTCTTAAAATGACCTTTGCCGTCACCAGCATTACATGTGTCCACATTTCTCTACACCCTCCCCACTTCCACCAGCATGGTGGTGACTGATGTATTACATGTATTGATCAGGAAACAAAACCCCTGACTCTAGGCATATTTACTCTTGCGGAGTGTAGCACACCTCAGCACAAACACACACTCAGACTTCACAGAGCGTGAACAAGCAACTATCACTTTCAATAACAAATTTCACATTTTGGTTTTGTATTTATTATTCTGTCCAGAGAGATTCTGTTCTCCACAATTTTCGTCTCCTCCAGCTCTCTCCTCCAGCTTCCTCTCATTAGGATTAATGAGTATAAAGAGATTAGGGTAGGAAGAGAGAAACAGAGCCACACGGACAAGTTCTGTTTCCTCCATTAGTCTGCTCTGCTGGTTCATTTATTTAGTGACCCCTGCCTGCCATGACCACAACTCCTTCACTGAATCCATAGTCTGGACCTCAACCAAGGAAGAAACAATGCAGGTCTATCACTTTGTTTGCTTGCTTGTTTGCTTGTTTTGAGATAGAATCTCTCTCTAGTCTCTGCACCCAGGCTAGAGTGCAGTGGCATGATCCTAGCTCACTACAACCTCCACCTCCCAGGTTCAAGCGATACTCATGCCTCACCCTCTGGAGTAGCTGGGATGACAGGCGCATACCACCATGCCTGGCTATTTTTTTTTTTTTTTTTTTTTTTAAGCAATAGAGACGGGGTTTCACCATGTTGGCCAGACTGGTCTCGAACTCCTGGCCTCAAGTGATCCACTCGCCTCAGCCTCCCACGGTGCTGGGATTACAGGCGTAAGCCACCACACCCAGACCTTGCTTATTTGTTGAAATGCATGAAGGGAGAATAACACAAGGGGACGAGACAGAGCTTTTCTTTTCTAAAACAGTTGCTTCTCAACAATTCAGATGACATGCACTTGTGAAGAATTTTTTAAAAATTATGTTTCTAATAGTAACGACAAGTTAAACTCTCTGTCCCAATAACCACACATGCTGCTCAGCTGGTGACTTATGATTAACAGTCCCTCTGAAATACAAAACCCAGTCAAATAGCAGCAATTCAGATTAAACACAAGCCAAATCAGCAGATGCCTGGCACCAGGTACTAAATGCCAGAAACAGAGGCTCTGTTGGAATGCAAGAGGGAGGGAATTCCAGAGACACTGAGTCAGCCTGGAAGCCATTTTAATACTGCCAGGCATGGGGAGGGACATGGGAAAAGTCCCAGGTGAAGAGTTCAAAGTTTGCTGAATCCACTTTCTTATTAAAAACCTTCAATGACATAAGTTTTGTAACCATGGGATAATTATCTGAATGCTCAGTTTTACTGTTTTACATGAATCAAACCTCAAAAAAGGAAAATATTCTATTCCCAGAGGAGAATAGAATATTTGCATTTTGAGAAAGTATCCACGGATATGTGCTATGAATTGATGTAAGCCAATTTTGCTGTTTGTAATTATTAAGTTCTTTGGGGTAGACATGTCCTATTGTAAGAGAGATGTGAGTGTTCTCGGTCACCTTTCTACAGCCTTGCTCTCAAGTATGACATCAAGTCTCAAACGGAATTCTGCTACAACTACAAACATTTATTACCAAGCAGGCAGAGAAAGCATCACAACACACAACTGGTACCTGCATGTTCTCTGGCTCCCTCTCTGATATTTTAGGTGCTTGGACTGCATTCTGCATTAAAAGTTCTCTCAAAGCAGATGCAAAAGTATTTAAGAGGCAAGGTGTAGCCAAATCCAGGCAAACCAGCACTTCGAGTCAGCAGACCAATGGGAGACTGTCAGCCTCAGGCCGTTGGCACCCTGCTGAAGTGTACAGACCACAGAGCTCCCCACACTTTTATGCCTCATCTGGCAAAGGGGGAGGATCGTGTTTTTAATATTTCCAGTCAGTGCACATATCTAAAGACACCAATTTGATGAATGAAAACGTATTTCTAACATTTGCTATGCCACTTTACAAACTTTGACTTCATCAGGCAGCTAAATTTCTTGCAATTGCTAACTCTGTAACACGACCTTTTAATTAGATGCTAACTGGGGTGAAGTGTGTGCCCCAAAAATTCATATCCACCAGGAACTTGTGAACATGACCCAATTTGGAAATAGGATTTTTGCAGATGTAATCAAGATAGGGTCATACTGAGTTAGAGTGGGCCCTAATCCAATCACTAGTGTTCTTACAAGAGGAAAGTTTGGACATAGAAACATACAGAGGAGACTACCCTGTGAAGATGGAGGCAGAGATTGAAGTGATGCATCTACAAGACAAGGAACATTAGGGATTGCTGGCAATCATCTGAAGTTAGGAGAGGGGCATGGAACAGATTCTCCCTCAGATCCTCCAGAAGGAACCAACCCTGCCAACACCTTAATTTTGGACTTCCAGCCTCCAAAACTGTGAGAAAATAAGTTCAGTTGTTTTAAGTCACATAGTCTGTGTGAATTTGTTACAACAGCCCTAGGAAACCAATATGCCATGGAAATGTATTTCCATCTAGGGCAATTAACCACCCCACGGAATAGTATGAAACAACCGCCCCCAACCCCCACCTGAAACACACACATCTCACAATGTTAATGCTGAAGTATCTCAAAGTAAATTACAGACAACATGACAATATTCTAGCAGCATTTCCTTATATATATTGTTAACAGCTGTAGAAAGCAGCTAAGCACACACACAAGACGTAGATTGCCTTTACATCCTTGAGCTGGCATATTCATTCCAGCTTTCACAATAGAAGATGGAGTGCTTCCTATTTCTCCTTTTCCAAAGAGTTTTGGAGGCTTTATAGGTCATGGCTCATTCATAGATATAGTTTGCCATTGGTCAACAGATGTCTGATTGAGCCACTGTGAGAAACCAAGTCCGATATACAAAGTATGATCTCACTTGACCAAAAGTTTTATTATGAAATTCTGTTTGATGTTGTTTGATTTTATATAGTCCTTTATAATTTTGTTTTATTGCAGAAACACCAAAAAAGAAAATAAAAGAGCAGCATTTTGTGGAGAGAAAAAGAAAAACACAATTTATCT
Organism: Chlorocebus sabaeus; assembly: GCF_047675955.1. Lineage (NCBI taxonomy): Eukaryota > Metazoa > Chordata > Mammalia > Primates > Cercopithecidae > Chlorocebus > Chlorocebus sabaeus. The sequence continues at coordinate 37,474,480 of NC_132907.1, forward strand.
TAATTTATTCAGAATATTTGCAGTTTCTCAACATATACACTTTTTGCTTAACTCCTAATATTTTTGTGTCTGTCAAATCTTTGGTGTTAAATCGTCCTACGTGTCCTTTGCAGTTTTGAAACTTCTTGCCTGTGTAACCTGAAGGAAGCCTCTGTTTAACATTTTTGCAACAAAAACAAGATGCACCTTAGAAGCTTGTAGTGAGGATTCAATGAGACCACATATGTGAAATCCCAAATCCAGTGCACAGTGCCAGATAAATGTTTTGCTTTTTTTCCTCCATTGACATATGCTTTGTTTGTTTGTTTTTCAGATCTCATTTTTAAAATATGAATGTCACCATTTTCTGTTGTGGGACCCAGGACAAGGAAAGGGACAAGTGACAGGCATAGATGCTGTCTTCCAGGTTTGCCTGTAGACTCCAGAGTGCTGTGGGTCATGCATGGGCAAGTCCCAGCCTGGGAACTGTCAGGCCCCTGCAGAGAGGAGAGTCTGTGTACCTTTGCTCCAGGCTCCTTCCCCCACAGACTGACAATGGCTGGAATAACATTCAGCTGAAACACCTTCCAGAGAAGCAGAGTTCCACCCCTTACACTAGGGAATGAAAACAACCTCCAGAAGGTTAGGACTAAAACTGGAAAGAGCTGCATGCACTCAAAAGCGAGGCTCCATCATGTAAGTTAATGACCACAGCATTATCCTGCCTCAGCTGAAAGAAAGCACGTGACCCCAGGAGTCAGAGAGAATGGGTTCCAATCCAGGCCCCACCTCTTACTACCAGTGTTATTTTGGAAACTGACTTAAAGTTTCTCAGCCTCAACTTCTCACTTGAAAAAATAGAGCTATTATTTCCCCTGTTGTTGACTTGCAGTGAGAATTAAGAAAGATAATGTGCATAAAGTACTTTCTGATAGTGTCTGACTCATAATTGGCCTTCAGCAAACAATAGTCTCCCCAATCTTAAATAGATTTCATTCAATGTGACTTCCTCCATCTCTACTCTCATGGAAATCTCATTCTTCACTCAGAAGCTGACTTGCCCCAATTCTGTGATTTTTCTTTGTCCCCTCATGCTTGGTGGACTCTTCCTACACTACTTCTCCTGGTCTTCCTTTTAATGGTAACCAGGGCATTGGTAACCAGGTAACCGAAAACCTGGTAACAAGGTTTTGTTTTTGTTTTTGTTTGTTTTTTTTTTTTTTTTTTTGAGACAGAGTCTTGCTCTGTCGCCCAGGCTGGAGTGCAGTGGCGCCATCTCAGCTCACTGCAAGCTCCGCCTCCCGGGTTCACGCCATTCTCCCGCCTCAGCCTCCTGAGTAGCTACAGGCGCCCGCCACCACGCCCGGCTAATTTCTTTTGCGTTTTTTTAAGTAAAGACAGGGTTTCACGGTGTTAGCCAGGACGGTCTCGATCTCCTGACCTTATGATCGGCCCGCCTCGGCCTCCGAAAGTGCCACTGCGCACAGCAGTAACCAGGTTTTTGAGGCTTACTTTGTGCCGAAAGCTGCATAAATGCGCTCAGATTCTCATTGTAACTCTCCAATGCAGGTAGTGTTTTCCCTCATTTAGAGAAAAAGAAATCTAGCCTGAGAAAGATTAAACTTCCTAAGATAACAAGTGAGGGGGTGAAGATTGGAACCAGGTGTGTCTAACTCTACAGCCTCTATGCCACATCACCCATATTGCTATTAATGTTATGTCACACTGCATGTATGTAAGCCATACGCCAATGGATAACACATATGAGGACAGGCTCAGCCCCGTGAATAGTCCATAGTAAATGCTAAATAAATGTTAGTTAATGATTATTACAATTAGATCATTAGCAATCGATTAGATGATGATGATTAAGTAAGTGTTCTTAGTAACTCATGGATATTTTCAGGCCAAAAATAAATAAATAAATAAAACACTAAAGCAAGGAAAAATTTACTTCATATTTATTCAGGAAAGATGATTTTTAAAAGGTTATGGATTAAGCCAGAATCCAGTCATGTTTTTAATAAAACCAGATGGTTGATAGATAACTGAGAAGAGGACATGGGTCCATTCCAGAAGTACACCTGTAGTCCTACTCAGCATAATCTCCAAAAGAGGCACATTTCGATGATGTTTTAAAGGTAGTATGTTGAGGTACTGGCATGATAGTTGTTAAGGCTATGATGAAGCAACATTAAAAGAAGAAGGGTGAAAACAAGGCCATGAGCCACAGAGAGATGGTAATCAAGAAATAGCCCATTTTTATGCACTTGCTCATTGCACCAGCCAACAGTGAAGGCCCCACCCCACCCTCACTAACTCAGTGTTAAAATCTAGCTACATCACAGCCTTAAGTTAGGGTAGCATGAGGATATTTCTTTAGTGATGGAATATTCTATTTCTTCTTTTCCAAAGCAAAAATATAGTCAATTCTAGTTACAATGAAAGACTTCTTGTTACCCACTAATTTCATCAAGGCTAGCCTGAACTGATTTTCTCATTTGTTTAAAATGGCTTTATTTCCTAATTCAAGCAGAGCGCTCATTTTTTCCTAGCCAGTTTAAGACCAAGTGGCCAGGAACAGAGGAAGGCCAGACCTCTGTTTCAGAGCTTATGAAGGAGCAGCAGTGAGTGAGTGCCCAGGACTCTTACCATCTCAATGGTGACAAGCCCAGGAAAGTGTCCATGCCCATGTGATGATGGAATTACCCTGATTAAAATCTTACCACTGATTTCCTGAGGATGGAAACATGAGATATAATGTGTTTTCTGGCAGAGCTACTGATGCTGAGTCGTCCAAGGTGGTTGTCATTGTTTCATTTTGTTTTGTTTCTCTGCAGGAGGAGGTGTACGCATGTTTTGGCATTACATCTGGCATCCAGCCCTCATCAAGGGAAGGGCTTCTGACTCCTGCCAGCAAAGGACTTAGTTGCTTTCAAGTGGATTTTATTCATCTGGATAATCAGGCATCCAAATCACAAGCAAAGAGGAGGCTTCCCCAACCCAGATTCCCCACACATGACCCTTAATATAATGTGTATTGATGACAGCCAGAAGAAGCCTTGACTTCGGTCCTCAGGAGAACAATATGCAACTCTTTAAAACAAGTGGAGTTCCCCAGATTTCCAAAGTTCACACATCAAATGAAGTGAAAGGCAATTTCTGGTGAGCATGGACATTAAAAATGAGAAGACAAATTTCAAAAACCTCTTGACTGATCATCGTTACTTCATAAAACAAGGACATTTTAACAACAAAAAAGTAAGAAGATTATAACAATATAATAAAAGATAGTCTTTTAAAATACCAATTTCGTACTATACCAAAAACACACAAAACAAGTGTTCTAATTACCCTTACAAAATAGAAAACGAGTGAAAATTTCGAAACCCCAGAGTGTCGTTAACTATGATTCAATGAATGATCCTGGGATGAGGGTACTGCACCCATAAAACACATTTAAAGTATACATATAAAAATTTTGTTACGGAATTCATAAAAGTGTAAGTTTGGGTGAAAACATTTTAATGAAATCCTGGAGACAGATGTATCTTCTAAAGGCTGAGCACACTGCGGAGCCCCAGCTCCCTCGTGGTGCTATCCTTGATCCCGCCAGCACATGCTCTCTCCTCTCTCTGAACTCTCTCCTATGGAGCCATGATTAACCATACTACCTGGCATTGGATTCCACAGCACTTGATACCATTTCTGATATGGATGGCTCACAGCACTTACCACACCTAGAGAATGCTGTGAGTGTAAAAGAGGCATCCCATACATATTTTCTGGATGAGGAGAATTTCTGGGTTACTTCCCTGTCCAAGGCCAAGAAAGTCTCTAGGGAAATTTAAAGCCAAAAAGTAAATATGGTAGCCTCTGTAGTAAGATTAGGAATCACAAATACCTATGTAAGTAGGATGAATATAGAAAATTTATAAACATGTACATCTAATTAAAAAAAAAATTGAGGCATCTAAAAAGAAAGTCTTGGAGCAAAAACCAGGCCTTCCAGGCACCATGTCTTTTCATCAGCCACGCTTCCACCATGGCTCCACTTAGGACGGCTTTGCCTTTCTTCCTTTCAGGTTCAACTTGTCCTTCTCTGAAGCCTTTTCAACTATCTCAGCCTTCAGTGATTTGTCCGTCCTCCAAATTGATGCAACTTTTATTATCTCTTCTCTGCTCCCCCTAAATTAAGAATTTAAGCATATTACAGACACAAGGAGAACTAAATAATAGACCTTTTTTCCTTCCTCCTTCCATTTTCCAGTACACTTGGCAAGATATTTCCATTTCCACCTTCTATATACCGGAAAAATCCTACTCATTCGTCATGGCCAGATCAGCCCCATTGCTTTTTCTCCTCTTTTACACCTGCCTGGACACTCCTCACTTCTACCCTCAACTAATTACTTCCTCCTCCATGGCCCTCATGTAAATTTTTCTCATTAAACAAAAGTAGCAATTATATTATTGTGAAATTGTTGAGATTAAAACTCAAGTGGGCCACTCACACTGCCTAACATCCTTTTGGGTTGCTCAATGCAATTCACAATAACTAGTTACACCTCCTCTCCCTTCAAACCTCTGAAACAGTTTTGTTGCTTCTGGTGTTTAGCATATGAACCTGCCTGTTAGTTTAAAGGGTTCTCAGCCTTTAGAAGATAAATCTGTCTCCAGGATTTCATTAAAATGTTTTAAACTCAAACTTACACTTTTATGAATTCCATAACAAAACTTCTGTAAGTATACCTTAAATGTGTTTTATGGGTGCTGTACTGTGTTAGTCCGTTTTCCCGCTGCTGATAAAGACATACTTGAAACTGGGAAATTAACAAAGAAAAAGGTTTTATTGGACTTACAGTTCCACATAGCTGGGGAGGCCTCACAATCACGACAGAAGGCAAGGAGGAACAAGTCACATCTTACATGGATTGCAGCAGTCAAAAAATAAAAGTGAGAGACAGAGAGAGAGCTTGTACAGAGAATCTCTCCCTTATAATACTATCAGATCTCATGAGACTTATTCGCTATCATGAGAACAGCACAGGGAAGACCTGCCGCCATGATTCAAATAAGTCCCACCAGGTCCACCCACAACATGTGGGAATTCAAGATGAGATTTGGATGGGAACACAGCCAAACCATATCATGTACCCTCATCCAGGATTATTCATTAAATCATAGTTAAGAATTTCCCAGAATATGGGTAACAGAGAGTATGTGATTATTTGATGAGAATCCCAAATATTAAATATTTCCCTAATATTAAATACTCACAACAATCCACAGCGAACCATCACTGCCCTCTTGCCTTCTTGTTACAGTAGAAGACATGCCTCTTCTTCTATCTAAAACCAATCCCTTTGTATCCTATCATTTATCGCTTTTCTATGAGCTATAAATATTTAACATCCCTTCTTTATTTCCTTTTATATAATCAAATTATCAAGTAGATTCTATCATTTGTCTGTTAACCATGCATGTGCTTCTTCCACTTAAAAAACAAAAACAACCTCATTCAACCCTTCATTCTTCCATTCCTAACCCCAGCTCCTTAGACCTTTCACAGCTAAATTTCCGCAAGCTTACCTACGCCTGCTGTTACCATTCTCTCACTTGCCACAAATTTAATCCACTTCAATCTAACAATCTAAAGAGGCATAGACATTTCTCTATACCTATTTGCCATCAACTTTCACCATGTATCCTCTTTCTGGGGTGGCAAGATTTAGCATATAAAAATACAGAATGCCCAGTTAAATTTAAATTTCAGATAAGCAAATATTTTTAGCAGATTTCTAGATGTAATATGGGACACACATGCTAAGGGTATTTGTTGTTTTCTGAAATCAAAATATAACTAACCATCTTGTATTTTATCAGTAACCCTACTGCTACCATACAGTATCCTGGATACTGTATGGTATCCAGGATACTGTATACACTATCCATACCATACACTATCCTGGATTTCTTCTGGTTCCTTCTATTTGAAATGTTTTTTATTGCCATGGGGCTTTTACTGATGCTGGCTATATTAGTTTCCTAGGGCTGTTGTAACAAAGAACCACAAACTAGGTGGTTTAACATGATACAAATTTGTTGTCTCACAGAATTAAAGGCTAGAAATCCAAAGTCACGGTGATAGCAGGGCTATACTCTGGGTCTTTGGGAAAGGATCTTTCCTTGTCTCTTCTAATCTCTGGCAGCCCAGGTGTTCCTTGGCTTGTGGTAGCATAACTCCAGTCTCTGGCTCAGTCTTCATAAGGCAATCTTCCCGATCTGTGTCTTCTCTTCTACATATAAGGACACTAGTCATATTGGAATAAGGGCTCATCCTACTCCAGTATGACTTCATCTTAACTAATTACATCTGCAGTGATCTTATTTCCAAATATGATCACATGGTACTAGGGGTTAGGACTTGAACATGTATTTCGGGAGGACACGAGTCAATCCACAATACTGGTTATTTTGCTAGGAATGTGCCGTTTTCTCCATTTTTCCTAGATACTCCTGCTCATATCTACCCATTCTTTATGATTTCAACATAATTAGTACCTTTCTCACTTTCTTGACCAAATCCTATCCCACACTTCAGCACTTATATAGAACCATATACTTCTCATCACGTGTTTGGATTCCATGTGATGATTCTACATGAGCTTGTTTGTTAATCTGATGAGTGTCTATGCTCCCCACTGGACTGTATACTCCATGAAGGGAGGAACCAGGTCTGTTTGGTTCATTAATACATCCTTACCTCTGAGCCAAGTGCCTTACCTTTAGGAGGTGCTTAATAAAGACTAGTCTATAAGTGAAGAAATCAGTGGATTAATTATTTTACAGTGTAAGTGCTTTGAGGAAAAACATAATTTTTATATCCTCAAAGCCTGGTACAGACCAGGAAGAAAATCAGTATTCAATAAGAAATGTCTTAGTAAGTAATTAGTCGTTTCTACCCCTACTCTTTTGTGTGTGTGTGTGTCTCTGTGTGTGTGTTTCCTAAAAAGAGTATTAGGAAGACAATTGCCCAGCAAGACAGAGATGGGTGTTTGCTTATTAAATATGTAAAACCCTAAATTCATTTTCCTTTGAGTTTCTTAGATCAAGATCTTGTCCCAAAAAGATCATGTTTGACTTGTGTTTGATTAGTAAATGTAAAAGCTGAATCAATCCCAAACTCTTAGGGTAAAAGTTACTCCCCAAAATTTAGTTAAAACATGTTTATTGAGTCTTTTAAAATATTCTTTAATTTTATAGGATAAATTATACTTACATGTCTTTTAAATGGCAAAGTATCAAAATGTCTCTAAATAGGTTTTTAAATTTACTCTTATAAGCTATGAAATGACAAAAACAGTGTCAGAATACCAAGAGTACTTTTGAGACGTTTTTAGGATTACATGGGTGCTTAAAATATAAGGAGGCCACGAACTTATAATTTTTTGATATTGGACTTCAAAACAAAGCTTATTCATTGTTTCTATCCTCTTTTGTTAACTCCTTGGAAGAGGTAATGCATCTCTATATCGGAATCAGTGGAATCTTTTAGCCCTATTTTTTAATGATGATGAACAAGTGGATTTTACCAAAATTTGTGTGGAGATAAAGGAATGTTTATTGAAAACACATCTGCTTTGAGATTTCGTTAGTGTGGATTTGGGGTTAACCTCCATAGGTCCTTAAGTTCATTAGGAACCTATCTTTGATTGCTTTTGGTGTGGCATAGAATTGAATTAAACCAAAATAGTGTCTTCTAAGAATTTAACTGCTTTGATAAGTTAGTGTTAGAAGTTGAACTTGTTAACATTTAGGGGATATGGTTTGGCTGTGCCCTCACCCAAATCTCATCTTGATTTGTAGTTCCCATAATCCCCACATGTCATGGGAGGGAACTCGTGGGAGGTGATTAGATTATGGGGGCAGTCTCCTCATGCTGTTCTCATGATAGTGAGTGAGTTCTCAAGAGATCTGATGGTTTTATAAGGGGCTTCCCCCTTTACTCAGCACTCATTGTCTCCCCTGCCGCCCTGTGAAGAGGTGCCTTCTGCCACGATTGTAAGTTTCCTGAGGCCTCCCCAGCCATGCAGAACTGTAAGTCAATTAAATCTCTTTTCTTTATAAATTACTCAGTCTCAGGTATGTCCTTATAGCAGTGTGAGAATAAACTAATACATTGGGTTAGCAAAGGATACAATCAATTTTGCCTAAAAGGACTTAGGCAAATATATTTTTAATATTTCTCATGTAGTCTAAATCTCATTATGGCCAGAGTTGCTGGTTTTAATTATGTTTAATAGACACTTGACATAGTCATACTGTGTGCAATAGCATGTTGTTGTATGCTTTGTAATTTAATGGGGCAGTAAATATTAAGTGAACTTTCTTATGTAAGCATTTACCCTTCCAATGGAATGAGCCTGGTCATTTTATCCCCGTACAAGTATTACATATTATATATGATGAGTTAAGGTTTCTTTCAAATGGCTTCACTTGAGGGATACTCTAGGATTTGCTTTTGTTATGTGGTTCTCTAAATAATATCTATGTTTTAAAAGAAATCTCATTGTTTTGTACTTTCTTGTAACTAATCTAGCTCATCTAATTTATATACATTTCAATAAATTCCAGTAGGATTACAAATACTTATAGACAAACAAAATAAGTTTCTTCAACTCTATTTTTTTCTTTGTTTTTAAACAAGGTGTTTTAATGTGAAAGCATTCAAAAGTTTTTATTAAAGCAAATGAAGAAGAAATGATTCAAGCTCTATCAAAGTAAAAGGAGGGGGAGAAGAAACAAATTTGCAATTAGTTTTTTTTAACCTCCAAATAAAAATGCTCTTTTAATCTTAAATGTTGTTCTACTTACTTCTATTTTTGAATAAAAATAGAACATTATTGAGTTAGAGAATGAAAAAGGCTATGACTAAGCTATAGGCTAACCTCAAGGATGCGGAGATAATTACTGATTTAGAGAATGAAAAAGGCTATGACTAGGCTATCGGCTAACCTCAAGGATGCAGAGATAGTTCTAAAGAGGTTTAAGAGTAGGTAAAGGCCAAGTGCAGTGGCTCATGCCTGCAATCCCAGCACTTTGGGAGGGCAAGGTGGGAGTATCGCTTGATCCCAGGAGTCCAAGACCAGCCTGAGCAACATGGTGAAACCCCATCTCTACTAAAAATACAAAAAAAATAAAAAAAAAAATTAGCCAGGCATAGTAGTTCATGCTTGTAGCCCTAGCTACTTGGGAAGCTGAGGTGGGAGGATTGCTTGAGCCAGGAGGCAGAGGTTTCAGTGAGCCAAGATCATGCCACTGTACTCCAGCCTGGGTGACAGAGCAAGATCCTGTCTCAAAACAAAACAAAACAAACAAAGAGATTAGGTCAAGCTGTAAATTTGCTGTCTTAGGTAATATGAAAAGCTGCAAGCGGAGATAAGGAGCTGAAGCGATCATTCATCAACCCTAACCTCTTGCCTGGGTGGAGAAAAATGGCAAGAAGCAGCTGGGTGCAGTGGCTCACACCTATAATCCCAGCAGTTTGGGAGGCCGAGGACGGTACATCACCTGAGGTCAGGATTTTGAGACCAGCCTGGCCAACATGGTGTAACTCCGTCTCTACTAAAAATACAAAAATTAGCCAGGCGTGGTGGCCCATGCTTGTAATCCCAGCTACCCGGGAGGCTGAGGTGGGAGAATCTCTTGAACATGGGAGACAGAGGTTGCAGTAAGCCGAGATCACACCATTGCGTTTCAGTCTGGGCAACAGAGGAAGACACTGTCTCAAAAAAAAAATATATATATATATATATATATATATATATATATATGGCAACAAGCAACCCAATTATTATCCATTTACCACAGCATAGTAAACCCAATGTTATCCAGGATACTAATCTCGTTCAATGTTTTATCAGCATAACAATATGATGGTTTTCAATTAAATTTAAATGCAACAAGCATTCCTATTCATGAATACCATCACCAAGCTATGAATGAAGCTAGAGATCTTCTTCAGATTGCTAGAGAAGCCAAAATAAAAGCATAGATTAGGAACATCTATAGTGACCCAGACAGTACCACCATTTCTCAACTCTCCTCAGATAGGACTCTGGAGAGGGCTTAGTGATTCTTCTCTTAATGCTATTTAGATAATGCAAAAACGTGGGCCTCAACATGGAGCATTGAAGGTGGAATATATCCAGACAACAGGCAGAGTCCTGTCTAACGCAGGATTAACAAACTTGATACAGATATGGAGTTGTTCTTCTATAGAGTTGCAACAGACAAGTTAGCTAAGTGACTATTTGAGAGTTTCTTCTGAAATAGAAAGAAGATTCACTCATTCTTCTCTGGGCTCAGGGGAGGAAGAATTTGAACCCAAGTTTTACTAATAATCCTTCCATTTTGTTGAAAATATTGACCATTAAATGCTACGTATTAAAATTGTTATCAAGAAGCAAGATATAGGTCAGGCCATCAAGTTTATGAGTCAAAGGGTAAAGAGAATAGGAAAGAAAGGATCAAAGAGAGACTGGAGAAGCACTACAGGAGTGGGAAATTATGGGCTGTGCAGGCTAATGAATCTGTATCGGATTCAACAACTTCCTAGCTGAATGGCCTAGAGGAAATTCCTTAACTATCAAGTTTCCTTTCCACGGTGGTCAACGGAGGCAAGACACCTACTGTAAAGAGTAGTTATGCAGAACAAATGAGATAAATTATGCTTATTGACTGGCATGCAGAGCCAGGGTCCACCCATGTGTAAAGGAATGTGGTTGAGGAAGCAAGCAAATATGTAGTGGTTGGATTAAATATTTATATAAGTTCCTGAATGTAGAAATAGTTGTAAAATAAACCATTTCAGCAGACTCACCAGCAACTACTTTTCAACTTTAAAAAATTACACTTTGTTATGCACTCATGAAATGTATTAAAACTATTAGCAAGCCACACCCAACTGGCAGCTGCGGGAAAGAGGAATTGGGAATAAAGGCTTTTGGCTCCATGTTTTCTTCCTGAACCAGGTGTTATGTTACTATTAACAAGACATTCTCCATATTAGTTTCATATGCACATTTATCAGTGTTGAACTGATACCAAATGGAGGGGAAGAATTTATAGGACTATGGTTTTTCCCCATGCTCTGTCCTCTCCACATCCACAGGCACCCAGATACATAGACACACACTCCACACACACAGACATACTCCTCCCCAGAGACAGACATGCAATCATAGATACACATATATTCACACATATGCCCTTTTCAGACTGTCTTGACCCACACATAATCTCACTTAAATTATTAGGAGCTACAAGGATTTCTAAACGACTTCCCAAAAAGAATATATATACTTATTTAAAAATTTATAGACTAAATTTTAAAAATTATTTATGATTTTTCCCAAAAAACAGCTATACTTTTCTTTTTACTTGACATTAGGTTATGCTGCTTAAACAAATAGAAGATGTGTCATAGGTATCATACCAGTTACTGGATTTAAATCTGGTAATTTTTTTTAGCTACTAAGACAGTCAACAGGAGAAAGTTCTGTTCAAAACTGAATACTTGGCAATGAATTTTAATAATAGATGGATATCTGTATTCTATAGGTGGGTAGTACAGATTATTGTATAGGAAAAAAAAAATCCTGCATTTCATCTATGACCTAAGACAGGGAAAATATGACAGGGAAACAAACAAGACAGAGTACTCTCCTTATATAGGGAGTAGAGGCAATGGAATGTGGTGGAGATGATAGTAATCGAATGAACAAGGCTACCGACAGAGTGACTCTCAGGCTAGTCATGCAGACCAGGCAGCAGCCCAATGATTAGAGAGCACCACCTTGAACCACAAAGCTTTCATATTACCATAGTGAGAAAAAATCAATATGTGGGAACAGAACTTGAAAAGACTAGTATAGAAGTGCGGAAGTGCAAGAGATTACTCAAATGCATTTGTTATATTTGATCCATGACTTTACAAACCTCTGAGGAAAGTCCCATCCCTGCATTTGACAACCATTCTAAGGGCAGAGAAAGAAGAGATTATTTAAAACACATTTTGTAGAAAATATTGTTCTATTGACATATATGCTGTTAAGCAATGCACAGAAACATCTCCCATTAGTTCTTATTCTGTATTTTCTCAATTCAACAATAATTTCAGTTCATGCAGTGACCCTCTTCCACAACACTGTGCATCCTGCCATGTCTAGTGCATTGGTCTACACAGAGTTTGTTATTTAATGTCCAAAGGGGACATTTAGTTCACTTTCCTTCAGTACTTTAATTATTCTGAAGACTCCAGTATTAATGGTGAATACAGGAAAGACTTCAACTAGGAGTGATCTTATAGACCAGGTAGCAGCTATGGTCCAAAATCAACATGTTTGGAGAATTAAATGAGATAATGTCTGTGAAAGTACCTGTAAACGGGAGCACACTAATAACTGTTATGAAGACATGGTTGGTAAATTTAATAGATGCAAATGTAAATTTCTTGCATCCACATTACAATACATCCATTGTATGAACAACAGATGAGAGAGACCTGTCTGGAGAGCATTTCAACAGAGACCAGAAGTCTGACTTGGCTGGTGAAAAGGTTTAAGTAATCTGTAATTATAGGTAGGTAGATCACATCTGGGCTATGGTGCTTATTTCAGGGAGCCACGTTTTAAGAGTGTTTAAGAGTGTATGATCAAACTGGACCTCACTCCTCACTCTCATAGAAGAGAGTGGCCAAGTTAAAGAGAAGTTAAAAGCTTTATCATATGAAGTATGGTTGAAAGAGATGGAGCAAATAGCTGTCCTCAGACATTTGAAGAAAACGGAACTAGGATGAAGTACAAAAGGACAAAACAAAATTGAGGTGGAAGTTACATAGTGGTAGAATTCACCTCAATATAAGGAAAAACTTCTAATCATGAGAACTCTCTGAAAATATATAATAGATTGACCTTCTCTTTCTTCATTTCTTTTTCCTCCTTCTCTCTCTCCCTCCTTCTCTCCCTCCCTTCCTCCCTTCCTTTCTTCCTTTTTCACTAATTACAATACTGACCTTTTCAGAGCAGCCTCTGAGTGTCTATCACATGGTGAAATGTACTTCCTCAGCATGGCTGCCATGTTCTGTAATGTGTGTTTCTATCCACTGGTCATGGCTGACTGGAACAGGAATAGCACCAGCCAATGAGCTGGCTGAGCCTGAAATACCTGCCTAAAAGAGGCCCTCTATTTAGGATAATGGTTAATGAAGCCAATCAGATTCTATTTCCTTTTTTCTTTCTTTCTTTCTTTCTTTCTTTCTTATTTTTTATTTTTTATTTTTTTTTGAGATGGGGTCTCATTCTGTCACCCAGGTTGGAGTGCAGTGGCACGATCTCAGCTCACTGCAGCCTCCACCTCCTGGGTTCAAGCAATTCTCCTGCCTCAGTCTCCCGAGTAGCTGGGATTACAGATGCCTGCCACCATACCTGTCTGATTTTTGTATTTTTAGTAGAGACGAGGTTTTACCACATTGGCCAGGTTGGTCTACGAACTCCTGACCTCAAGTGATCCACCCTCCTCGGCCTCCCAAAATGCTGGGATTACAGACGTGAGCCCCGTGCCTGTCTGATCCTCTCTCTTTCAGTGTTGGATTTTTATAGGTACATAAAAAGAATCTTCTAGTTAACAGCAGCCGGAGAAGTAAAAGTAGAGAGAGCAAGAGCAAGACAAGAGGAAGATAAGGAGCAAAAGAAAACCTGCAGCAACAGGGGACTAGGCAGAGGTGAAGAGTCAGGATGAATGAAAGCAGGATTTAAGAAATGCTGGTTTAATATTGTATGTAGATGACAAATTAGTAGTTATACATCTGTGTCCTGACTAGTATTAAAAGGTCTGTGTGGAGACCTGACTGGGGTGTTAGCTGTGTTATCCATGGTTCCGCTGATAAGACCTTTTCTTTCTCTCTAGTTTTCCATGTGTATTAACACTTAGTTCCCAGTTACAGAGGTAACAGGAGCATGTTTCACGGTAACCTTTCAACTTGAAGGAGCATAGCACTATTACAGCATAATATAGATAAACAAAAAGAGAGAAAAAAAGAGTATCACCAATGATTTCTACCTTAGAAATAAAGACTGTTACAACTGAGTGATATTATAAATCCCAAGGCCACCACTAAAATACAAAAATAACCCTAATATTAAAATACTAAAAATGCCACTAAAATACCACTAATGCTATTAAAATACTAAAATTAAATCAGTTATTGCTAATAAGCCACAACATTTTAAAAAATGGAATCCTAAAAATTACTCAGTTAATCTGAAAGAAGCCATTAAAAATAGAAAAAAAGGGAAAATCAGACAAATAGAACACAACAAAATGATATACTTAATACTAATTATAACAATACTCACATTTAATGTAAATATCCCAAATAAAACTCAGTGAGCATTACGTTAGATGAAAAAGCAAGACCAACTAAATTCTGCATACAGAAAACCAATTTTAGATGTAAAAACAAAAAAAGTTATTCATAAAAGAATGGAAAAATATATACATACTCTAACATCAATTTTTTAAAAACTTCTAGAGTGTCAGTAGTAGGCAAAGCAGCTATAAGAGCAAAGATTATTACCAGGAATAATGGTTATTTCGTAATAATAAAGAGGCCAATTCATCAAGGGGATATAAGAATTCTAATCATTGGCTGGACGGGGTGGCTCACGCCTGTAATCCCAGCACTTTGGGAGGCCGAGGCAGGTGTATCACCTGAGGTCAGGAGTTCAAGACCAGCCTGACCAATATGGTGAAACCCCCCCTCTACTAAAAATACAAAAATTAGCTGGTCATGGTGGTGAGCACCTGTAATCCCAGCTACTCGGGAGGCTGAAACAGGAGAATTGCTTATGCCCAGGAGGCGGAGGTTGCAGTGATTGTGCCACTGCACTCCAGCCTGGGCAACAGAGCGAGACTCTGTCTCAAAAAAAAAACCAAACAAACAACTAATTATTTATGTATTAATAACAGAGCTTCAAAATACATAAAGCAAAAGTTGATAGAAATGCAATGAGAAATAGATAAATCTGCAATTGTTGTCAGAGATTTTCATGCAGCTTTTTAAGTAACTGTTAGAACGAGTTGACAAAAAGGATATAGAAAACTTGAACAACACTAACAACCAATTTGACCTAATTAATATTTATAGAATATTATACCCCAAAGTGGCAGAATACGTATTCTTTTTCAAGTGTATATGGAACATTTATTAAGATAGACGTATTCTGGGTCATAAAATGTCTCAATGAATACAAAAAGTTTTCTATCATACTTTGAGAGCATCAAAGGATGCCCTCTGACTTCAGTGGAATTAAATTAGAAATCAATAACAAAAGCATTCTTATAAAATCTCCAAATATGTGGAAATTTAATAACACAGTTATAAATAATCCATCGGTCAAAGAAGAAATCAAAATGAAAAATATAAAAATTTTGAACTCAATAAAATTTTAAGCAAAATATTTAAAATATTCTGAGATGCTGCTAAAGCAGTAGTTATAGAAAAATTTATAGCACTAAACACTAATACTAGAAAAGGAGAAAAGTCTCAAATAAATGACCTCAAATCAATGACCTTAGGAAAACAGAAAAAAAGTGAATTCAATCCAATGTAAGTATAAACAGAAAATAAGTCAAAAGCTGGATTTTTGAAAAACTAATAAAACTTTTAAACCACTAGCCAGAATGATCAGAAATAAAGAGAAGATACTAATTTATAATATCAGAAATGAAAAAGGAAACATCACTATGGATTCTACAGATACTACAAAGATAATAGGAAATGTTATAAAAAATTTTATACCATTAAGTTTTAAAACTTAGATGAAATTGAAATATATTTTAAGATTAACTTTCTCAACCTGATAAAGGGCACACATCTATGTGAAAACCACACCTAACAGCACACGTTACAGAGGAAATCTAAATCCTTTTCCCCTAAGATCAAAAACAAAACAAATGTCTGCACTTAATAAAAACAGAAATTCAACATTGTATTCAACTGGTATATTCTAGCTCAAGCACAAGAAATGAAAGGTATACAGATTAAAAAGGAAAACTCTCTATATTTATATATTACATGATTATCTTTGTGGAAAATCCAGTGGAATCTACAAAAAAGCTACTAGAACTAATAAGTGAACTTTCAGGAAGGTTAAGGAATAGAAGAGCAATATAAAAATCAATTTTATTTCTAAAGAAAAATGAACAGAAAGACATTTAAATTAAAAAGCAAAACCATTTACAATAGCACAAAACATGTAAAATACTTAGGAATATAAATTGGACAAAAGATGTGCAAGACCTACACACTGAAAACTGTAAAACGTCACTGACAGAAATTTTGAAAGGCTTAAATAGGTATATTTTGTTCATAACTTAAAGAGTTCAATATTGTTCAAATGTCAAATCTCTGTATCCATAAAGTCAATAAAATTCTAGTAGCCATCTCTGTAGACATTGATAAGCTTATTCTAATATTCACATGGAAGGTCAAAGGATCTAGAATATCCCAAACAAGTTAGAAAAAGAACAAAGTTGGAGGACCAAAACTTCCTGATTTCAAAACTCATTATAAAGCTACAATAAAAAAGACTGTGGCATTGGCATCAAAATGGCTAAATAGAGCAGTGGAAGAGAACAGAGTACAGAAATAGGCTTGCTCATATACATGGAATAATGATTTTTAACCAAGATGCAATAGCAAATCAGTGGAGCATGAACAGTATTTTCAATAAATGATGCTTATACAATTGGATATTCGTATGTAAAATAATAAACTTTAATGAATGCTTTTCACCATATATACAATTAACTCAAAATGGATCATAGGCCTAATTTTAAAACCTAAAACTATGTAACTTCAAGTAGAAAACCTTCGTGACCCTGAGTTAAAGAGTTGTTAGATATGACACCAAAAACAAAATCCGTAAAAAGAAAAAAATGATAATTTGTACTTCATTATAATTAAAAACTGCTCTTTGAAACATATGAAAGGAAAACGAAAACACAAGCTATAGGCTGGGAGACAATATTTGCAAATCACATATCTGATTAAGAATTTCGCACCTACAAGAGCCTCTATGGTGTTTGGTTAAGTGTATGGATTCTAAAGTCACACTGCCTGGGTGGTATCATTATTCACTATGGTATATCCCTTTACAAGTGTCTTCACTTTTAAATGCTTTCATTTTTAAAAATTTACAATCTACATCCAAGCAGTATTATGAGAATTAAATGCATTAATTAATGTAGGGCTCATTGACTAATATTTCGCATGGAAAGAGTGCTCAATAAGTTTGAGAGACAGAGGGAGAGTGAATGACAGTGAGTATAAACCTATTATTGCTTACCTCCGTAAAATTGGAATTATTAGAATTATAACCATTTCTGGTAGTTGTTGGATTTTAAACATTAGCCTGATAATTTGTCTCAAAACATAAGTGAGAAAGCCTATTATGCTGATGCATAGGACACAGAAGTGAAATCTGCCTCCAAGAAGCACCATTATGTCTGACAAGAGAAAAAGAAAAAAGCAAGGTCCAGAATCGGATTTGCTGCTTTGACCACTGCTTTTCTAGCTGGCTGAGAAATCACATAACATCTGCTTATTAAAAGGGTAACCAAACATCTGTCTCTGAACAACGTTTAACCTAGGGTGTTAGAGCAAATCTTAGTCACAGATGACAAATGTGTCAGGAAAAGAATCCTGAACAGGAAAGCAAAATGTGATTGTATCAATTTCTGCTTTGGCTGAGAGTTGATTATAAAAACTTTGCTGTCTGTGCCAAAAACAAAACAAAACAGAGAAAATGTATGCCAAATAAAAGGTTAAGTTGATCTACTTCTTGAATAAGCAATTGACTTGCCTACTGACAAAAGATATTATGGATATTTAAATGGTTTTTATGGTTGTTGATTTTACAAGTGATGCACAGATTCACAATACATCAGACTTTAATACCAAAGCTTCAGAGGAGTAACGTCTCACAACATGCTACACACCATGCACTGAGTCCACTTAACACTTCCCCCTGCCGGGAACCTTTCCACTGAACAGCAACATCACACATCTTGGTCATGGGAAGTATCAGTGAGGTGCGTCTTTCCCATGGTTTCTGGCTTATGAAGCACTAACATAATCAGTTTTGAGGGACAAAGCTAGAAGCTAGATATAAAATAAGAAAGAAAAGAAGTTAAAAACGAAGCAACAGAAGTCTGTGTCACTTCAAAAGAGTCAACTTAGGAAAAGCATTAAATCACTTGTGAAAAGATGTATCCCACACTCAGCTGATTGATGTTCGATGTGGCTATTGAATTTTGGCATGAAGCACACTGTGATTCAAAAGGGAAGATTGCTTCATACACTTCTGCATTGGAAGGCAATTCTCACTTTTTTTTTTTCCCCCAAGCTGTTCACAAACCTCTCTTCTTTCTTACAGGCTAGATATGATACAGCCCTTCAAGGCAGAAACAGGAGCATTTTCAGAGACAGAATATTTGTGAATCTCTTGTCTATCTTGGAAAATGGGTACTGAAAATTCCAAATGGATACAAAGTAGTTCTAGATCTCTTTGGCGCCATTCCAAGCTATGCTGTTGAAAGCACTGACAAGCTTAGAGACAGGAATGGTTAGTTTTGTAGCTTAGACAGGCAGAGGAAGTACTCTCCTTTGGCATATAAAATATCTAGACGCAGAAGAATGATCTCAGTCACGGTAGCAGCCTGGTTCTGCTAGGAAGTTTTTTTCAGCATAGACTCCTTCAGGTAACAAAAAATCCCAAACCAAGACCAGCCATGTGAATGGCAAACCAACCACATTCTCTTAGCTTGGACATGGTGAACTTGGACCTTGTACAGCTAGTTGTACTCATTTAAAACTGCAGCCTAACAAATAGTTCTCATTTATTCATTAAATCAACAAATATCTGTTAAGCTCCTACTAAGTGCCAAGCACCATTATACAGCAATTACTCAGACAATTCCACCTCTGAAGGAGCAGTAGGTCCTTTTTTTTTTTTTTTTTTTGGAGACGGAGTCTCGCTGTCCCCCAGGCTGGAGTGCAGTAGCGCAATCTCGGCTCACCGCAAGCTCCGCCTCCCGGGTTCACGCCATTCTCCTGCCTCAGCCTCCCGAGTAGCTGGGACTACAGGCACCCGCCACCGCGCCCGGATAATTTTTTGTATTTTTAGTAGAGACGGAGTTTCACCATGTTAGCCAGGATGGTCTCCAGCTCCTGACCTTGTGATCCACCCGCCTCAGCCTCCCAAAGTGCTGGGATTACAGGCGTGAGCCACCGCGCCCAGCTTAGGAGCAGTAGTTCTTAAAAGATGAGGCTTTTTCTGATTTATGGGGTTTCTCTTATTCTTGAAGGCTTTAAGAAAAAATAAAGAAGAAATTTGTTGTGATGAGAATTAGTGCACCAGGTTTATATCCTAGATCCTTGAGAGAATGTTAGTGGACATTCAAGATGGAGAGCTAAGTAAAACTTGCTCTACTCTGTTCATTCTGTATTTGAGGAATGTACAGTATACTGAGAAGGGGAGGGGGCAGTGCCAGCCCTTTTTGAAAATGTGCATATGGACTAATTCCTGCAGGGCCTCCCCACTTCCTTTGTATAAAATGCACAGAAGCCCTGTTCAGTTTTAAGCTGACCTGCCTCTCCTTATTTGGATATGAAGACTGAAGTCAGCCTAGCAGTGTCCCTGGTATTTGTAATTAGCAGAGTTGGCCAGGGAAACCACCACCGAGATTTCATAGTTGCATGACTGTTGCTGATGAAATGATTCATTTGCCTTAGAATGAATTGCTAACCATGAGGTCAACTTCAGAGCAGTCAACAGCACTCAGCAAAAGAACCAATCAGTGGGAGGCGTATTCTTCAAAGAGTGAATCTTTCCGGTTATACACAGTAGAAGAGAAGTACAGCTAGAGGATATATAGTGAACTTTTACCATAAATTTATGAAAGAACCAACACAGCAGGTCTAGCTAGGCTCATACTGACTTTAAAAGCCTGAATTAAAATATGGGTTTTTTTTTCTAGAATATAAATAGGTTTGTAGAAAAATAGTAAGCAGGAGCTTTAAAAAGAAATTGAATGAGCTGATATAGGAATTTGAATTTTCTCTTATAATGCTTTAAATGCTATTTCATGTCATCCTAGAGGTTGAAATGTCTATTAACTAGGTTGCATAGGTTTTACCAGTGCCACTGTTAAGTTGTGTACTTCAGGTATTTTATCCTTCTCACTATTTTATTTATTTATTTATTTATTTATTTATTTATTTATTTAAGACGGAGTCTTGCTCTGTCACCCAGGCTGGAGTGCAGCCGTGCGATCCCGGCACACTGCAACAACCAACTCCCTGATTCAAGCGATTCTCCTGCTTCAGCCTACCGAGTGGCTGGGATTACAGGCATGTGCCACCACACCTAGCTAATTTTTGTATTTTTAGTAGAGACGGGGTTTCACCATGTTGGCCAGGATGGTCTTGATCTCCCGACCTCGTGATCCACTCACCTTGGCCTCCCAAAGTGCTGGGATTACAAGCGTGAGCCACCGCACCTGGCCCTTCTCGCGGTTTTGAATCATCAAAAGAAATGTTCAATCTTGTTTTTTAGTTAATTAGATTTTATTGACCTTTGAATGACTCTAACACTTGAAAAATCAAGAAAGGATCTAACAAAAGACTAGACCAAGAGGACTCAACATTCTTCTCATTCATTTTTGAGATGCTTCTTTAATTAATAAATTATATCTGTTTGAATGAACAAGACACAAAAAGTTTTATCATAGAGTATTTTCAAAACAACATAATAGGGAGATTAATATGTTTCCCGAGTTTTCAGAATGTGGGTGGTAGGCTAGTGAACCCTAGGAACAGCAACCTTTAAAATCATTGGTAGTGGGCCAGACGCGGTGGCTCAAGCCTGTAATCCCAGCACTTTGGGAGGCTGAGACGGGCGGATCACGAGGTCAGGAGATCGAGACCTGGCTAACCCGATGAAACTCCGTCTCTACTAAAAAAAAACCACAAAAAACTAGCCGGGCGAGGTGGCGGGCACTTGTAGTCCCAGCTACTCGGGAGGCTGAGGCAGGAGAATGGCGTAAGCCCGGGAGGCGCAGCTTGCAGTGAGCTGAGATCTGGCCACTGCACTCCAGCCTGGGCAACAGAGTGAGACTCCGTCTCAAAAAAAAAAAAAAAAAAAAAAAAATTATTGGTAATGGCTTCCATTATTTGAGGTTTCCCTTCCCTAACCCCACCTTGTTGGTGCAGGTTCTTCATAGCTGCTAAACAGCATTACCACGTAAGAACACCAAAAATTGTTGATGGTCTTCTCCGCCCACTAGAAGATAAATTTCATGTGAGCAAAATTTTGGGTGTTTAGTTTGCTGCCATGTATCCAGTATTTGAAACAATGCACATCACATAGGGAGTACATAATATTTAGGAATGCGTTGAATAAATTCACAGGAAGTTTTCATCTGCCAAGGGATATTGTAGTTAACGCTATCAAATAAATGCCCAGGAGCTTAACCTTTGTCTAATTACTGCCTCTTTAGTATTTGAGGGACTCACGGATCCTAGCTGTTTGAAACAGGCTTTGTCTGATAATTTAAATTTTTATAGGGAAGTTTGGTATGGATATTAGTGAAGCGTAAACTATAAACACTCCCTGGGAATTTTAGATTGACTTTGGCAGATCACAAAAAGGTATAACAATTCTAGTTTAGAAGTAGAATCAGCAAGAACCAAAATTGGGCCAATATTCACTGAAGGTGAAGGTGGACAACATCTTTACTGAAGCCCTAGGTCACACGAGTTCAGGATGAGAGACGACCTATGGTTGCCTCCCTACTGACTATATAAGAGAATAATAGACACCAGTCACTAAAGTTGTGGAAGAGAGGCTAAGTATTCTGGTAAAATAATTACCTGGTAGGAGCTGATATAAAAGAACTCTGATTATAAATTGAGTCTTTTTTTCCCATGGTGATTGGAGACTGGGGAAAAATGGTTATGCACGAATTTAAGGATTCTGTTAAAAATAAATTGCTTGAGAAACAATGTATACCATCAAAGTAGATGTTTTAGAGAGTAAAATCAATATTTGGGGAATAAATGTGAAACCTCTAAGTTCTAAAAGGTAGCTGTATCTTTCCTTTCTAGTTTATGACCATTACTAAGAAGAATCACTTAAACCAACATTAGCTTAGAGGCAAAGGTCTCTAGCTGTTGAATAATTAGTTTCAGAAGTTCCAGCTATGCATCCCTGAACATTATTTAAGCTGCCAACTCATTTATTCCCTGTATGAAAGCTTTCCTTTTCTTTGGACCAGGTAGGACCTTTACTCAGCTATATTCATTCAGACTTTTTCCCCAGTTCATTAACCAATTGTCAATCTTTCTAAAACCCTGAGGCAGAAAGTTTAAAAAAGGGGTAATAGATGAGAACTATGAGGCTCTGCTGTATGTATCTGTGGTAATTCTACTAATTAGGGAAAACCTTGTCAATTGAAACACACACACACACGCATACACATAGACAAAGAAATCCAAATCAAAACACAGAACTTATCTCTTCCACCCCTCCCAGCCCCCATGGTGGCCTTTGCAGACACTGTCTAATTAAGGTATCTACTTAGAGTTACTTGTCAGTTATCAACTTTTAGTTGGTTACCCTTAGCAACATTTCTGCTCTAGATTTAGCTAGAAATAAATCTTCAAACACATGGATTAGAGAGCTAAATGTCATACAGAGCAGCAAATGAAATGAGTCACTTCACCAAACAATTATTTTTACTAAACTTTTGAATAAAATAGACTTTGCAGACTCAGTTTAAAAAAATTAGAGCAAATAGCCATGCCTGTGATCTACTGTCCTTCTTGAGCAAGGATAGCTAGTCTTACACTACAGTAAAAATATTACTCGTTTTTATATTTTATTCCCCCAACATTTTACATCCAAATGATACCTTCTTTAAAGATTTAATAGAAATTTTTCTCCAACCTTAACTTATAATATTTCAAAATATCATTGTTAATCTTTGGCCTTCTGTATGGGGTGAGAAAAATAATAAATAATATATAATAATATGTTAGAAATCATGCATATAATTTAATAGTAAATAATATACTCCTGTCTTAAGAGACATTTTCTTCATATTTTCTGAGCAGTAGAACACAGTCTGTAATAGTTTCATAGCTTTCTTTTCTACACAGCAGTTTCCAAACTAGTGTTTCTAATATATATATATGTTCAGCATAAATAGAATCACTCACAGAAGGAATTTTCAAGATTCTATTCTCTAACTAGCCAGTATCTTGTCTTTTACATCCATGAAAACGATAACTGCCCTATTTTATCAAGGTTCCTTTGGTGTTTATCCACACATTTTATTTAATGGTAGGCATGTAGGAGAGAAATCTTGGCTCATATTGTGAAAGTAAAGCCACATACAGTTTTAAAAAAAAAAGTTCTTTATATGATCTTATAACCAGGAGCAAGATATTGATTAGATTTTCAGTTGTGAACAAAAGCATCTAAGGATGAGAATTCTTTCCAGATCTTTCCTGAACAGACTTATAACAAATAAGACTTCCTGAACTGACACAATAATGTTTTTTGCTAAATCTTTTCTGGTTTTAAGAAAGTTACGTGAATGTGAAAATTGAGCCTGCTACTTTATATTCCAGTAAATTATGTAAGGTGATTTCTAAGGCAGTTTTCACAGATGTAGTAATGTTCAAATGACCTTTTCCAAGTCACAATGACTCTTCCCTCCTCAACACTCACCAATTTATTTCTCTTGACAGACGTTTTTTCTCTCCTTCTCTCATTTATTTTTTCTTTCAACTCAATTCACTCTAGTTCATCATTATTTATTTAGTCCTTGTTATGTGTAAGACACTATAAGGATTTGAAATATTAATAAAGCGTGGTAACTCCACCGGAATTAGAGATGCTTTAAAAGGGGAATTCAGTGAACACAGTACGGATGGGAATGAAAATGAGGCTTGTAAGAGACTCTGAGAAAGAAGTTGAAAAGGAGGAACCTAGATGATGCGCTCCTTAGGGACAGGGCCTGTGCCTTCATATTCATTTGCCAGACCTGGGGCCAGAATACCAATTAAAGTCCATATGTAGTATGTCCAAATACATAAAAGTTAAAGAAGTAGACTCTCAAATGGTGATTTAACGTATGGTCTACCCTCTTAATTTTGGCAAATATATTTTTAAATGACAGAATTTAAAATATGCAAAAGTTATGTTTTGATATGACTAAAAGTCAACCAAATTTTTCAAAAAACTAAATTTACTTATTCTTTTACATATCTGAGGACTCTATTCATGGATCAGCAATGTTTGGATAAGTAATAAAGTAAAAATATGCATGAGTCGTAAACTAGTAATATGTTTTTTCAATTTATTTATTTTTTCTGCCTTCATTTCAATAGGATGACTATGCTGCATGATCAAGTTTTACACAACTAATGTTCTATTAATGTCAATGACCTAAAGGAATAAAAGTACAAGCGCATAAATAGCTTTCAAAATTTAAATGTATTTTTGTCAAACTTGCCTAAGAAAGTAAATATTAATATAAATAAGTGAAGGTTAGTTTTCATAAGTTTTTAAAAATGTTACTTTTCTTCTAAAATACACAAAATTTTCAAAATTATAAGCAAAATACAAAATGTAATTTACAGTAATCAAAATTTACAATTATTTTTGTAAATCTAAAGATTGTCATTTAATGTTGAAAACCATGTCAGTTATTCTTATGAAATACATTTATAAAAATAAAACTATTAGAAATTTTAGTGATCAACATCCATTTAGTTGCTAATATTAAAGAATTGGCTGCACTGTGTTACAGCTAGAACTATGTTTATTTATAAGTTCTATGAATTATTTATATTTAATATTGTAAAATATTCCTTGTTCTCCATGTGCTACAGTGACACATAATGTGCTAATTTAAAAGTACTTTCTGAGCCATGAACTGTAAATAAGAAACAGCATAAAACAGATGCTAGCACTACTGGTAGTTGGCTATAGTCGAATTTATTGCATTTATGCTATCTGACAGAAAGAATATGACAAGTTAAAATAATCTGTATTTTCTTTCTTAAGAGCTTCCACTGCTCAAATCCTCCTGATACTCCAAAAAGGTGTCCAAATGCAACGTGGACAGTGGCACCATCCTCCAATGTTCATGGCATTTGGGGATTTGGGGCAGGCAGTTTTTCTTTCAAGGTAATAGGGCAAGAGATGTGAAGAAGCATTTCCTTGGGCCATAAGAACATCTGTGCGGGTACTGAGCTCTGGATCCTAAGTGAAAGAGATGCCTGTGAGTTTTAAAATAATTTTTAATGTAGATTTATGACATGTAGGATCCTTAAAAACTTAAGAACTCAGAGGAGAAACACCTTTCATCCAAGTCCAGAGCCATTACTATCCAGTACCTAGCACACTACCTTATGTATAGTGGGGTTCGACAAATGCCTTAGTTATTATAAAAGTTACTAATTAATTATAAATATGTGGAGTGAAGAGAATATAAAAGAGCTAAACTTTGAAGACTGCTAAAAGGGACTTTCATAATCCCAGGAAAACATATTTGTAGAAAAAACGAGGATGAATTTATCTCCAAAAAGTGTAAGTTTGATGTACTGGTAGAATTTCTATAAGGACGTGTCTGTTAAGCAACTGAAAATCTTAGGCTTGATCAAAATAAAATAATCGGTAAAGGCTGAAATATTATGACTCATACCTTAGGGTTTGTTTGTTTGTTTTTGGAAAAGTTAAAAAAAATACCAAGTATTCCACAAAATAATGCATGAGGTTCCTGTTTTAAAGATGGTGGTGGAAGGTGAGTGTTTCCGTCTTTCTTTCCTAAGAATAAAAATCAAAACTCAGAATGCAAACTTCAGCTTTGGTAAAAATAGAAAATAGCTGAAGTGCCAAACTACATAATAGGTCTAGACGGCTGTTCACATCATGATAGGCAAGGGTAGTGCAGAAAGAATCAGATGGAGGGACTCACAGCAGTAGGTCTAGGGGGAGAAAACAGTAAAGAGATTTTCTTGAAAGAGAGGAACACAGCCTGAGTCCCAGTTGCTAAATCCTTTGTTTTTAACAGCTGGACAATGGTGCACACACTGGGGGAAGCAGCAAATAAGGGTGGAGCCAAAAAATAATCACATAGTCAAGCTTTATTTCCAGGAAGCTGGCTG
Organism: Chlorocebus sabaeus; assembly: GCF_047675955.1. Lineage (NCBI taxonomy): Eukaryota > Metazoa > Chordata > Mammalia > Primates > Cercopithecidae > Chlorocebus > Chlorocebus sabaeus. The sequence goes on from NC_132907.1 coordinate 37,500,764, forward strand.
TCTGTACAGCAGCACGGCAGAGGAGAGACCTCACACTGTAAACAATGCCAAAGCTGGGGAGAGGTAAGTGCTATATGAACTCCCTACACACCCAAGGACAAGAAAACTCCAGTTAGCCTGGAATTCTGTGCTCACTCCTCTGCACATAAATTTCCTATCAATATCTGATCCAGGGCAATTTTACCTCCTTTAAAGATGAACACTGAACATAAAAATTTCTATACAGAATTTTGACAAGAGGAAAATGCAGAAAGAAATATATAAAATAAAAGTCAAAAAAAAAAAAAAAGCCACTAGAAAAAAATTAGCACATAACAGATAAAAATTGCGCCAAAATATATCATTGTGAATAGCCCCTCCAAATTAAAGGATTAATTATCCCTATAAAAAAAGGAGACAAAACAGAAATATAAATGTTCACAGATGAAATGCTGATGAAAGAGGAGACAAAATGTGAACAAAAGAGCTCAAGGAAAAAATGAAACGAAATACATAAATGAGGACAAAACTGGAATAAACATAAAATGGGTAGTTTTTAAAACAATAATGGGAGTAGATAATGATGTAAGAATATAAACTAAAAAGGAAATAATGATTTGTTTTTTTCAGTTCAAGAGAAACTGACAGGGAGAATAGATAAAGGGGATTACATGCATAATTGAAGTCCCCTAAGAAGAAATCTACACAAAATTAAAGAGCACAAATTTATAACAATAAAATTCAAGAAAACATTTCTAAAATTAAAGAAGACTTGAAGTTAAATATTGATATGGCACATCATGTCCCTGGGAATATTGACCCCAATGAGTCAACATAAGTCGTATTCCAGTTAAAAGGACTTCAAATATAAAGAAATATTCTTTGACAGTCAAAAAATTAAAGAAATTATTGTTAAACACATGAAAAGCTGCCTTTCTCACTAATAAGAAGAAAAATTTGAATTAGAATTGTACTGATATATAATTTTCCATCTATGAAATTGGCAAGAAAACAGATAATGTACCCTTAGGGATGGTGTAGAGATAACAGGGAGACTGATAGTTAAAGTATAAATTGGTATGACTCTTATGAGAAATTTGTTTATATCCATACAAATTTCAAATTCATATCACCTAGAAATGGCAGTTTCTCTTTCAGAAATTTATCATATAAACATAATCTTAAAAATGTGAAATAACATACATATATAAGTTATTTGCAATATTATAACAGCAAACAATGAAAACCACACACACACAAACATACCCCTTCACATAATGGAATACCATACAGTCTCAAAATGAATTAAGAAGCTCTTTATGCATTAATATGGGGTGATATTCAAAATACAGTATGAAGTGGAAAATATCAATGTGTGAAACAACTCATATTCTGTCATCCAAGTGATAGAGACGAATGTAAGAAGGTATGTTTGTGTACATGAGGGTGCTAGATCTGTTCTTTTGAATCTCAGGAAGAATACATAAAATGATAACATGAGTTGCCTCTGGGAAGGGGAACTGGGAAAGGGCTAAAAAAATACAATTGAGTTTGAAAATTTAGAAACCACGTTAAAATTCTTACATACATTTACATACTATTTAGGTTTGGTAGGCAATCATCTACTAAAGAAAATACAATTATAGGCCGGGCGCGGTGGCTCAAGCCTGTAATCCCAGCACTTTGGGAGGCCGAGACGGGCGGATCACAAGGTCAGGAGATTGAGACCATCCTGGCTAACACTGTGAAATCCCATCTCTACTAAGAAATACAAAAAACTAGCCGGGTGAGGTAGCAGGTGCCTGTAGTCCCAGCTACTCCGGAGGCTGAGGCAGGAGAATGGTGTGAACCCGGGAGGCGGAGCTTGCAGTGAGCTGAGATCCGGCCACTGCACTCCAGCCTGGGCAACAGAGCGAGACTCTGCCTCAAAAAAAAAAAAAAAAAAAAAAAGAAAAAGAAAATACAATTATAGTGGCCTGAATAATTTAATGTGGATCAGGGAACAATCTGTAGGCTAGAAACAGTTGATGATTCCAGGGTTGGCCAATAAAACTTTCTGCAGTGATTAAAATGTTCTATAATTCTGCACTATCTTATACGGCAGTCACTAGCACATGTAGCTACAGCTATTAAACACTTGAAATGTGGTTACTGTAATGAAGGAATTATTTATTTTATTTTATTTTATGTTTTTCCACTTAAATTGAAATGGCTACCTGTGGCTAGTGGCTACCATATGGGACAGCAGAGCTTTATACTAAAGAATGCTGAGCTCTAAGCATTAAAATACTGAGCTTTGAAGACAGAATATTTATGACATTAACATGAATAATTTATACTTTTCTCATGCAATACAATGCTCTGTATACAAAATCCTAGTCTTCAGCTGGGTAGGTTTGTTCCTGTTTCTCAAATTCCTCCAAGCCCTGACCAGAGCATCAGGTAGGCCACATGGTGTCTCTGTAGAAATTAGGAAAAAGGAGCAACTCCACAAGCAGATGGCTGGGGCAATAAATGGTGGCTTGGTGTGTACTACAAAAGGTGACCCTCTCTTTGGGCAGTCTCAGTCCCTGCCAGGGCAGGCAGCTGGTGAGGGGAGCACAAGCTGGGTTCCACCAGCACTCGTACCTTGTGAAATTGTGGCACTCTTGTCCTGTGAAGCATCTGCCCACTTACATATGGTGGCCCTGCCCATAACCTTTCCCCAGAACTGACACAAGTGTTGACCATTCAACCACAGAGACCTTCAAGATCCAGATTCCCTCTACCCGCTACTGTGTTAACTCCTTAAGTCTAAAACTTGTCTGCTAGTACGAGCTGAGCCTTCTGCCTTTCTTTTCTCCAGAATTATTCCCATATTATAATTATAATGAAGGTATAGAAATGCCTGCATCAGAACACAGGTTTGAGGATCAAACAATGTAATTCATGGATAACACTGCACTTTTGTCTAGGCTTCAGTGGGTGCACAGTAATGCTTAGTTTATCCTCCCACATGGATGTGATCGTGTGTATGTTAAAAAGAAATGGTCCCTACGAATGTATCAGTTGCCACCTGCTTGTTGCTGACATGCAACAGAGGCTTAGAGAAAGTACATGAGAAGCAGGATCTGAGCATAAGTAGGAAGCTCGTGTGTGTACATCTATCTGAATTTGAAGGGATAGTTCATTAATGGAATTTAGCCACACTTCAACAACCCCCCCGACTTTCCTGGTTCTGTCCATCAAACTGTGTATCATATTTTCCTGATCTCTCTGCTTTGTTCAAATTAGTCCCACTTTATGAATAAAAAAGTTGAGTTTCAAATGTTTAAAATGATTTACCCAAAGCTGCACAACTGGAGGCAGAGTCCAGTTCCTTTCTACACTCTAAGTCTAGTTTTCTTTAGACCAAACTCTAGCTAACTAAATGTAATATACCAGTAATAACATATTTGTCATTTGTCTGTCACAATTCATGCTACTGACTCAACATAAAGTATGGACTATGAAGAAGGTTGGTGCATGGCTTGATTAGTCACCAAATTTGCCTCGTAAGAATTTACTGAAGGATGAGCCTTTATTCTCACAGACCTCCTGGACTGACAGTAAAAGAGGCCATGAAACTCAAGCTCCCAATTTACACATGAGTGGTAGTGATAGATTCAGATTCTGTAATGCATTCCTTCCCTGGGTCTTCTTATGACAGTGCCAAACCAGAAAGAGAACTGGTCAAGCTATGGTTAATATGAGAAATAAGAGAAAAACCAAGTTTCTTAACAGACTGATCCTTGAGCCCTTGACTTATTTGCAAGGAAGAAAAGATATCTTTTTCTACATATTGCATTAATTACCCAGTGCACTAAATAAAGCCCCCAATGTGGCACACCCACTATTTGGTAATACATATATAAATTCTTATTTTGGTCTCTTTTGACTCAAAGGAGAGAACTAAGAAGGACATCTGATCTATTTTAGGCCCCAAATTAAGGATGACCAATTTAAAATTCATCAACACAGTATTTATAAATAAAACAAGACTCAGTTGAGGTGGTAATACTTCCTCCCTGTCTCCCACTCTCTGAAGTGTTGCAAGCTTACCTTCAGGCCTAAAAATAGGGCAGCCTTGCTGAGTCATTAATACATTTTGCCCCTATACCTCGTAAGAACATAAAACCCTTGACAACAATACTTAAAATCTTGTCTTCCTGAGTCCACACTCCTGTTATGGAACCAGACCCAAATTCCATTATGGTTCCAGAAAACTAGTCCTAGCAAATCAGATCATTGCCAGTGACCTAGAGGCATCCACTTACTTTGACAGAGAGGGCACTTTCCTCCTTACAGAAGAAGAAATGAGATTATCTCCCTTAGCTTCAATCGGTCACCAAATTTCCCTTATTAGTGATTTATTTTGAGAAGAATCTTTCTTCTTATGGGAACTCAGAGATTCAGACAGACTGTTGGGATTGGTAGGGACTTAGGGTTCATAAAACCCAAGTTCCTCATTGGACACCTAATAAACAACAAACACAGGACTGTCAGGAGAAGTTTTATGTATAACTAGTAGGTTTAAAAAAAAAAAACTTCAGAGTTCTAGTTGTCTTTCTCTTGTAATTACTCAACGTCATAGTAACATGAAATACAGTGGATAACAAAAAATTACCCTATATTCAAACATTCACTCATTCAATTCATAATATTCATCAGGAATTTGTGCAAGCTCCTGTACTAGATACTAGGTATAAAACAAAGAGTGCAATTGATGTGGTTTCTGCCTTCACAGGATTTAATTTAGTGGGTTACACAGACAATATGAAAGGCAACTATGATCATGTGATGCTTACGTATGAGGGCAGAACAGGGGTGTGACAGGAGCATATGGGTTGAGAAACTGGTAGATGCAGAGACCTAAAACATTCCTGAATGTATTTGGACATCAAGGAAGGCTTTCCGGGCAAAGTAACACATAAGCTATACCCTGAATGATGAATTAAGAGTTAGTTGAAAATGAGAATGGGGATAAAAAGGAATAGTGTCCCAAGCAAATCCAAAGACCCAGAAGTAAGTGAAATAAAGCAAATTCAGTGAACCAAAGCCATGCAGTCTAACAAGAGCTCAGGTAGTCCAGGACAGCATAGTGAGCCACAAGGCTGGAAAAGTAAGCAAGACTCAGATTATAAACTGTATCATTATATGCTGCATTAAGGAGTTTGAACTTTTGTCTAAAAGTTTTGGAACCAAATAAAGAACTTTAGCATCTGGAAAAGATTACTGTGGTTATATTATGTATGGGAAATGAATTGGAAAAGAATAGTCTTAAGGCAAGGAAGTCAGTTTTGGAGAGGTTGCTTAGGAATCCAGACATGTAATGTTGTATGTAATCTGAACTAAAAATAGTAAATGCATTTCAGAAATATTTATGCAGTTGAATAGGTAGAGCTGCGATTTACCAGGGCAAACAAGAATACCCAAGAGCTTATGCCTCTCTGTATCTCCCTTGCCCAACAGCACATAAATATGAGAGATCACAGATCAAGCCAGCAATAAAACTCCTGGAGTAAACCACCTGACCTCCAATGCATCTAGGGTAGAGTCTTCAAGATTTATAGGATGAAGGCTAACAAAAGCCTTCCTTTCTCACTAGTGTTCATTTCACAGATACTTTTTGAGAGTCTTCTGTGTTTCAGGTATTAGCCCAGGTCCTGGGAATAGAAATGAAAAGGACACAGTGTCCACACTGAAAGATCCCTGTATTGTAAAGTAGACAAATATATGAATGGATAATTATAAAACAATGTATAAGTAAAGTTTGGCTACCTCTGAATGAGTATATGTAAACACATAATCCAACCAAGAAAATCATGGAAGCGTCCGTGGGTACCTCCATAGAAGGTTTCCAGGTCTCATTCATAAAAATGAGTAGGAACACATAGAAGAAAGGAGGAAAAGGGAAGTATGGTATCAATAAAGGCACGAAAGTGGGCTGGGCGCAGTGTCTCATGCCTGTAATCCCAGCACTTTGGGAGGCCAAGACGGGTGGATCACAAGGTCAGGAGATCGAGACCATCCTGGCCAACATGCTGAAACCCCGTCTCTACTAAAAATACAAAAATTAGCCAGGCGTGGTAGCGGGCACCTGTAGTCCCAGCTACTCGGGAGGCTGAGACAGGAGAATGGTGTGAACCCCAGAGGCGGAGCCAAGATCACCACTGCACTCCAACCTGGGCTACAGAGCGAGACTCTGTCTCAAAAAAAAAAAAAAAAAAAAAAGCATGAAAGTAAAAAGTTACATGGTTTCTGGATGAAGGACATAAGCAATTAAGCAATATTGCACAACTGAGGCATGAAGTGAGAGGCAGAGTGCTGTAAGATAAAGGTCAGGAGGTTCATAGAGATGGCCTGGTAGGCCATGTTAAGAAAATTGGATTTTAACTGCTAGGCAATGGAAAGCTATTGAAAATACTGAAAACAACAAAACATAAGTTTAATGGTCCTTCTTAGTGTAGTGGTGAGTGAAAAAACTGTCCAATAAAATCAGATTTGTGTTTTTGATACTGATACTATGATATCTGTACAGAGAATGTGATTTAAAGGAATATATCTAAAAATAAGAATGCAGGAGGCTCTTGAAAAAGTCAGAAAGAGAAGTGAAGGCATGATCAGTGCCTGATATCAGGCAAAGTTAGAGATGGAGAGAAAAATGAATGAGAGAATATTAGAAGAAAACACAGGCAGAATTTTATGATAGATTGCATTAGGACTAGTGAGGGAGCAGGACAAAAAAAGTTTAGCTGGTTTCTAGTTTGAGGGACTGGATAGGTCTAATCATTGAGATAGAGAATACTGAAGATGGGTTCATTTTATATATTGCATTATAAATGTCTAGTAACATATGACTGTAGCTCTGGTATGTTGAAATATATGTAAGTCCAGATCATCAAGATGATGTAGACTTTTGAGTTATCAACATATGGGTGTCAAAGAGACCCTAGAAATAAATGGGAGCAGTTATTTATTTATTGTCTAACTGATCAAACACATATTTAGTACTTTGTAAGTGTATCAGAATATTACATAGAGGAAAAGTGTGACAAGAACAGAACACTGACAGCTAAAAAGACTGACATTCAAGAGATGAAAAAAGGCAGAGGTATCTACAAATGAAACAGAGGAGAAGCCATCAGATAGTTTCAAGAAGAACCACGAGCGTGGGTATCACAGAGTTCAAGAAAACAGAAAGCAAAATGAATAATTCTAGTAAAACAAGGATTAAAATGACCTTTGCAAGAAGACATAACTATCCTAAATATATATGCATTAAACATTGGAGCACCCGGATTCAGAAAACAAGTTCTTCTCGGTCCACAAAAAGACTCAGACAACCACTCAATAATAGTGGGAAACGTCAACACCCCACTGACAGCATTAGACACACCATCGAGGCAAAAAACTAACAAAGAAATCCTGGACTTAAACTTGACACTTGACCAGTTGTACCTAATAGCATCTACAGAACACTCCACCCAATAACCACAGAATATTCATTTTTCTCATCTGTACATGGAACATTATCCAAGATCAACCACATGCTCAGCCATAAAGGAAGTTTCAATAAATTCAAAAACATTGAAATCAAACCAAGCACATATTCAAACCACAGTGCAATAAAAATAGAAATCCATATCAATGGGATTTCTAAAAACTATGCAAATTCGTGGAAATTAAACAACTTGTTCCTGAATGATTCATGGACAAACACAGAAATTAAGGCAAAAATCAAAAACTTATTTGAAATTGATAAAAATAGGTACAAAACTCATCAAACTCTCTGGGATGCAGCTAAAGCAGTGTTAAGAGGAAAGCTAACAGTATTAAATGGCTTCATCAAGAAGTTAGAAAGATTTGAAATTAACAATCTAACTTTACACCTAAAGGAACTAGAAAAAAAGAGAACCAAACAACCCCAAGGCCAGTGGAAGAAAAGACATTAACAAAAATTAAAGAAGAACTGAATGAAATTGACATGCAAAAATTCATACAAAAGACTTTCTGTTTTTCTTTTGTTAATCTAGCTAGTGGTCTTTGATCCTGTTTGTTTCTTGAAGGAGCAGCTCTTGGTTTCATTGTTCCTTTTATTGAGGTATATTGGGAAACTGAGGCCCAAGATGATTAAATAAATTATTCATAGACACATAAATAAATTCTTAGTGACTAAATTGATCTTTCTTCACTGACAGTATGATTTTATGCCTTTAAAAACCCTAAAGAATCCACCAAAAGGCTACTAGAACTGATCAAATATTTTAGTAAAGTTTCAGTATACAAAATCAATGTACAAAAGTCAGTAGTATTCCTATACATCAATAATGTCCAGGCTGAGGGTCAAATCAAAACACAATTCCACTTAGAATAGCCACAAGAAAAATAAAATATCTAGAAATACAGCTAACCAAGGAGATGAAAGATTTCTACAATGAGAACTATAAAATACTGCTGAAAGAAATCAGAGATGGCACAAATAAATGGAAAAAAACTCATGCTCATGGTTTACATGAATCAATATCACTAAAATGGCCACACTGCCCCAAAGTAATTTACAGATTCAAAACTATTCCTGTCAAAGTACCCACATCATTCTTTACAGAATTATTGAAAACTATTCTAAAATTCTTATAGAACCAACATAGAGCCCAAATAGCCAAAAATCCTATGTGAAAACAACAAAACCAGAGGCATCACACTGACTTCGTCAGATGCTATAAGGCTTTAATAACCAAAACACATGGTACTTGTACAAAAACACACACAGAACAACGAAACAAGATACAAAAGTCAGAAATAAAGCTGCACACTTACAATCATCTAATCTTTGACAAGGCCAACAAAAACAAGCAATGGGGAAGGGCTCCCTATTCAGTGAACGGTGCTAGGATAACTGGCTAGCCATATGCAGAGGAATAAAACTAGACCCTTACTTCTCATCATATACAAAAATTAACTAACAATGGATTAGAGATTTAAATGTGAAACCCAAAACTATAAAAATCCTAGAAGAAAACCTGGAAAATACCCTTCTTGACCTTAGCCCGGGCAAATAAATTTTGGCTAAGTCCCCAGAAGCAACAGTAGCAAAAATAAAAATTGACAAGTGGAATCTTAATAGAACTAAAAAGCTTCTGCACAGCAAAAGAAGCTATCAACAGAATAAATGAACAACCTACAGAGTGGGAGAAAATATTGTAAATTATGCATCTGACAAAGGTATAATATCCAGAATCTATCAGGAACTCAGACAAATCAACAAGTAAAAACCAAACAATCCCATTAAAAAATGGTCATGGACATGAACAGATGTTTTTCAAAAAAAGGCATACAAATGGCAAACATATAAAAAAATGCTCATCATCACCAATCATCAAAGAAATGCAAATCAAAACCGCTATGAGATCTCATCTCATACAAGTCAGAGTGGCTACTACTAAAAAGTCAGAAAACAACAAATGCCAGTGAGGCTACAGAGAAAAGGGAATGCTTGTATACTCTTGGTGGAAATGTAAATTAGTTCATCCACTGTGCAAAGTAGTTGGGAGATTTCTCAGAGAACTTAAAACAGAGCTACAAGTGACAGAGAAATCCCATTACTGGGTATATACCCAAAGGAAAATGAATCATTATACCAAAAAGATACATGTACTTGTATGTTTATCATCACCCTATTCATGATAGCAAAGATGTGGAATCAACCTAGGTGCCCACCAATTGTGGATTGATCACAAAAACGCAGCACATACACACCATGGAATCATTGCATAGTGTATGATTGCATACACTGTGCAATCACAACAAAGAACAAAATCATGTCCTTTGCAGCAACATGGATGGAACTGGAGGCCATAAGCCTAAGCCAATTAATACAGGAATAGAAAGCCAAATATTGCATGTTCTCACTTATAAGTGGAAGCTAAACATGAAGCACCCATGGACATAAACCTGGGAACAGCAGACACTGTAGGCTACTTGAGAAAGAAGGAGGGAGAGGGAAATGGGTCAAAAAAACTATCTATTGGTTACTATACTCACTACCTGGGTGCAATATACTCATGTAACAAACCTGCACATGTACTCCCTGTATCTAAAATAAAAGTCGAAAATAAAAGTTGAAAAAAAATTCTACATGCCAAACTGTAAAAATTAAAATAAAATAAAATTACCTTTGATTCAAAGACTATAAAATGTACAGATGATACTAGTGAAAGTACCAGGGTAATCATTAACAGAATGGGCCACCCAATTTGACCTCAGTGTGCCCAGTGGCCTTAGAGCTTAAACTTTGTTCCCTGGCCCCCCACAACTGGGAATATAAATTGAATCAAATACAATTATCTTGTACAATGTAGGGATTTTATTTTTCCCTTGAAGCCAGCCAAAGAAAAGGAACTTTCCAAGGTAATTTTTAAGAAATGGACTTTTCTATAATGTGAAAGAGCACTGGACCAGGATTCAGGAGAATTAATGCTCTAACCAACACTAATCTTCTTGGTAATCTTAGGTAACCCATTTAAGTTTGTGGACCTTATATTCTTTATCTATAAAATCTAGATGGCCTAGATAATCTTTAAAAACCCTTCCCACCATTTATCTATATGATTATAGGCATGATTACATACTATGACTTGCTATGACCATAGATACACAAATCTGTTCACTCATAGGATATTCCAAGGACTCCTGGAAGTCATCTGTTCTCTGCCCTATTTTGGAAAGTTCTGTTTTTCTTCCAACTAGGAAAGCAATGTGAGAGATAGAATTTTGTGTTTTCCTTCAAGATGAGAAAACTCATTTATGAATTTGCGGCAACACATATTAATCTCACAGTAAACGCCCACATAGCAACTGGCTTCATACAAAAAATAAAATAAAATAAAGGTCCTCAGAGAAACAGAACCTTTATTAAAAGATTTTTTTTTTTCTTAAATACCTGCATCAAGTTGTTCTCATCGTCTTTAAAATGCCTCTCATTAAATCACAGACTTTGTTCTGGCCCTGACAGAGTTTTTCATGGTGAAATTGCAATGCTCTGTCAGTCTTTTGGAAGAAAACCTCAGAGAGTTTTAAATAATTAAAGCATTTACATATTAGAAGCAGGAAATAAAATGAGAGTCTTTTCAACATATCTTGTTTTCGTAGGCTTATCAGAAGATAAGGTAGTAAAATAGTACTAGGAAGGTGAAGAGAAGCTAAAGCAGGATACATTGTCAAGCAAGTTATCTTAGAAGGTAACTGGTCCTCAATTCCACTGGTAATTGGGTGGCAGTGTGGAACACAACTCAGAGTTCACATAGCTGAAAAATAGGAAGCTAGAGTATTTATCTTCCAACCCCATCCATCATTGGCTGGGAGCTGCTCCTAGGGGCATGAATTCCACTAGCTTGGTATTCAGGTCAAGAGCAAGTCATCGAGTGAAGAACTGCAAATGCCTCTAGAAGGAAATGGATCTTAATGACCCAGGAGTGCTGAGAGGATATGGGTGGGGCACAGGCAACATCCCCTACATTTCTCAAATATACTCTACACTTCACAATTCCTGTATATATGTGCATGCTGTTTCCTCGGCCTAAAATGTTCATTTCTTTCCTCCTTTTTTTATTCCTCCTCCAATACTAAAAGTTAACCTGTTTTCAAAATTTAGTCTAAATCTGTGTATTTTTGTGAAGTGAAGGTTATTTAACAGTTTTTCTTTATGTAAAAATAGTGTAATAGCTAACATTCACTGAGTTCTTGATAAATTCTAAGGTAAATACTATTAATATCTCCATTATACTGTAACACATGTAATAGCACCTGAGATGTCAAAGATAGGTGATAGGGCAAGGATTCAAGCCTAGATAGCCTGTCTCTAGAACCTATGCTCAAAAACATGATATCCCAAAGACTTATGACATGTAGCAAACTGACCCCAAGAGTTCAGCATCTAGATGGGGACACAGGTTATTTACCTTACAAGATAAGGAATATCTGGTAATTATCAAAGAAGTAAAATACATACAAACTTTTCTTTTGTATGAAAGACTAAGGATTAAAAAATCAATATGCATCTATTTGTTCTATGAGGTAAATAAAGAGTTCTGGAAAATAGCATTATTCAAACACGAAATTGTTGTTAATTTTCTAGAAATGATTACAGATCTATTTCTCAGATTAGGAAGCATACTGAGTACTAATACAAAGAAATAAATATGAATTCACATCTAGACATACTTACAGTGAAACTACAGATATCTTTATTTTAAAGATATCTTTAAAATAACCTGAGAGCAAAAGTAGATAATGTACAAAGAACAAGAATTAAACTAACAGCAGGCTTCCTAAAAGCAGTTCTAGAGACCAAGGGAAATTGGTCTCACAAAGATAAAGGGATATTTCAAAGTGCTGAAAGAAAGTAACTATCAACTCATAAATATCTGACCAGCTAAATTCTCATTTAAGAGTGAAAGTAAAAATCAAGATAATTTTAAATCAGAAAAATTGAGAGAATGTTTATCACTAAGGATCTTCTGTGAAAAGATATCAAAAGAAATGTATCCAAAAAGAAGGAAATTGAACACAGAAAGAAGAAAGGAAATAGCATGAAGAAAATGAGCATGGAAATTAGCATCTGTTTAGATAATTTTTCTTTTTTTTTTTTTTTTGAGAAGGAGTCTCGCTCTGTCGCCCAAGCTGGAGTGCAGTGGCGCTATCTCTGGCTCACTGCAAACTCTGCCTCCTGGGTTCACGCCATTCGCCTGCCTCAGCCTCCCAATTAGCTGGGACTACAGGTGCCCACCACCACACCTGGCTAATTTTTTGTATTTTTAGTAGAGATGGGGTTTCACTGTGTTAGCCAGGATGGTCCAGATCTCCTGACCTCGTGATCCGCCCTCCTGGACCTCCCAAAGTGCTGGGATTACAGGCGTGAGCCATTGCGCCCGGCCATGTTTTGATAAATTTAAGCATGCATTGACTGCATAAAAATAAACCTAATGGCTAATTTGGAGGATCAAAAAATTAGTCAGTATTAAAATACTAGACAACAATGACAAACAAGATGGGGGTGATAAGAGTTAAAATAATCTAAGTCTAGAATATTCAGAGAGATTTGATTTATCTCTAACAAATGGAAATGGAAAATAATTTTCAATTTTTGTATGTGTAGGTAGGGAGGGAAGGGAAAAAGAAAACACGGTAATTTAATAAAATATAAGATGAAGAAGAGAGCAAATAAGACACCAATAAAATATAAAGAAAAGATAATATGAATTATAAGAGTTAACTATATAGTCCTTATATGTGTAAGGTACTGTTCTAAATATTTTACATATATAAAGTCATTCATTCTCCATAACAATCCAGTGAAGCACTATGATATTATTATAATTTTCCTTATTTTACAGATGAGAAAAGTAACGTAAAGGAAGGTTAGAATTAAAATATAAGAAGTATAGCACCAAAGTCTGTACTATTAACTAGTATATTATGATGTGTCTAGAAGGGAATCTAAATATTAGTAATCAAAACTAATGTAAATTCATTAAATTTATAAGGTACAGAGAGATTCTCAGACTATCGATCTAACCAATGACATCAAAAGCTGGATATTTATAAAGATAATAGACAAATCTCAGTCAAGACTATTCATAAAAAGAAGGAGTGGGCTAGCAAATAAAAGGTAACATGTAAACAAACTAATATCAAACTATTAGAACTTGTAAGAATTTCAACAAATTTGCTGGTTGGATATAAGATAAATGTATACAGTCATCGTTATATGCCATTGCAAATCATTTGAAATGTACTTTTAAAAAATGTACTACTTTTGATTACTGATCCAACTATAAAATGTCTAGAAATAAATATACCAAAATACTCATAAGACTTTGAAGGACAAAATATTGACATTACTGAAATATTGACGATGAAGCTTCAGTAAGGTGAAAATGACGATTATGCCCAAATTAACCAATAAATTCAATTTGATCCTAATAAAATTCCAAAAGGATTATTTTGGTGAAACTCCACAAATGAACATAAAAACATTTGCAATGACAAGAATATTCAAGACAATTCTGAAGTGCAAAATTCATTTTACCAGATAACAAAGTTCATGTTTTTTGCAATGAGATATTTTAATACAGCTTCTCAGCTAATTAAAAAAAAGTATAACATTTGTAGTATACAGTTGTGAAAAGCAGTTAATGAACTGTTTCTTAAATACATGTACAGAAATCTTGGCTGCCAAAAAAATACACACAGTTTTTAATCATATATAATAAAACACAATTGAAAACAAATGAGCTGTTGCATTCAGTTGTGAATAAAAGGAAAACACTCAAAATTTCTTGTTAAGAGGGTGTTCATTCTCACATGGAAGTACTGGGTGACACCAATCACTGTACGGTGCAGCAGAGGAACAAGTTCCCATCTAGTTGGTTTTGACAGAAGCATAGCAGCTGTCAGGCTGAATCGAGAACAAGGTCACTACCCATGGGAACAAAGATGCTTGCAAGACAAAGTAGACTTTAAACCAATCCAATCTATGGATTAAGGACACTGAGCATCAGCAAATATTCCCATCCATGACCATTTGAATTAGTTCTCAGGTAAACACTTTATTATTCCTGAAGAAAAACCAAAGGGCAGATACATCTTTAATGTGGAGCATCTGGGGCCATCTTTGGATAATTATACTTCCAAGAAAAGGGAAGTCAAGTGATTTTGAGGTTATTCTCAATTGGCAAGCCAAAGAATCAGGAAAATGGGCTGGAAGCAGGTGTCTACACAGCGTATATGAATCTGGCTCTCTCTCTGTGTGGTGCCTCCAAAGTGTAAATGATGCTTTCCCCATGTATGCTGTCAAAATCTCATGCATGATAGGCTACAAGTGAAGGATCAAAGGTTTAATTGTAAGACCTCAAACTATAAGACTAGTAGAAGAAAAACTAGGAAACACCATTCTGGACATGGGTCTTGGGAAAGAATTTATGACTAAGTTCTCAAAAACAATTGCAATAAAAACAAAAAATGGCAAGTGGGACCTAATTACATTAAAAAGCTTCTGCACAGCAAAAGAAACTATCAACAACCAGACAACCTACAGAATGGTAGAAAATATTTGCAAACTGTGCATCCAACAAAAGTCTAATATGCAGACTCTATAGGGAACTTAAGAAACAAAAAACAAATAATCCCATTAAGGTCAATGGGCATGAACAGAGATTTCTCAAAAGAAGACTTACCTGTAGCCAACAATCATATGAAAAAATGCTCATCATCACTAATCATCAAAGAAATGCAAATCAAAACCATAATGAGATAATATCTTATATCAATCAGAATGGCTATTGTTAAAAAGTCAAAAACAACAGGTGTTGGTGAGGCTGCAGAGGAAAGGGAACACTTACACACTGTTGGCAGGAATGTAAATTAGTTCAGCCACTGTGAAAAGCAGTTCGGAGATTTCTCAAAGAACCTAAAACAGAGCTACCAAATGACCTAGCAATCCCATTGCTGGGTATATATCCAAAGGAAAATAGATCATCATACCAAAAAGATACACACACTTGCATGTTCATCGCAGAACTATTCACAATAGTAAACTCATGGAATCAACCTAGGTGCCCATCAGTGACGGATGGGATAAAGACAATGTGGTACATATACACCATGAAATATTATACAACGGTAAAAAAGAACAAAATCATGTCCTTTGCGTTAATATGGATGGAACTGGAGGCCATAATCTGAGGAAAATCAAAGTAGGAACAGAAAACCAAATACCGCATGTTCTCACTTAGAAGTGGGAGCTAAACACCAGGTACTCATGGACATAAAGATGGCAACAGTAGAAACTGAGGACTGCTAGAGGGGGAAGGGAGGGAGGGGCAAGGGTTGAAACATTAATTGTTGAATACTATGCTCAGTACCTGGGGATGGGAGCATTCATGCCCCAAACTTCAGCATCGTGCAATATACCCGGGTTAGAAACCTGTACATGTACCCTGAATGTAAAATAAAAGCTGAAAAAAAGTTTATTTTTTAACAAAATTGCAAAACTCAGGTTCCAGTCCTAATTTAGCCAGTAACTATTTATGTATGTGACAATGAATAATCTATTTAATCATCTTGGGCCTCAGTTTTTCCATATACCTCATACAAAGAAGTCTACTTGCTCATGTAGACACTTCAGCTTTTCTGATTACCTAATATAAAGCAGCTTTTCCCCAATAACTCACTATTAGATACCTTTATTTTTGTATGACAGTTGCTATCATTGAAATATCATTTTTATGATATTATTGCTTGTCTCTCATTCTCCTTCAACCAAAAAAAAAAAGTCTTTGGTGCCTTATCAGGTTATTTTTACATCAATACATCAATACCTGGAATTGTCCCTGGCACATGATATACTATCAAGAAACATTTTTTAGATAAATGTAAATGCCAATTCTGACCTATGTTCTATAATCTCCAAGATGGCAAGCTGTGAATCAAATTCCGAAAACTCTGATAGCTTTTAAAAGGTAAAAAGTCTGATGAAGGATATCTTAATGTTGCTTTTGCCATAGGCAATAAAAGAGAGAGAGGACAAATAAACAATGGTAGTATATATAAATAAGATAAACTGTAGACAAACTATTAAAATATTTGTCTAATAAACCCCCCAAGAGACTATCTATGGTGAGGAGAACTTGATTGTCTTCTCCAAATAGTGTACAGAGCACAGATCACTATCCCAGGTTCTGTCACACAAATTCCAGTTTCAAAAAAATCATATTCATTATGTCAGGATTGCTTCATAATGGAACTGCTAAACAACATGCTAGGATTAATAAGCTTTCTTTCTTTCTTTTTTTTTTTTTTTTCTTTTTTTGAGATTAAGTTTCCCTCTTGCCCAGGCTGTGCAACGGGGCGATCTCAGCTCACTACAGCCTCCACCTCCCGGGTTCAAGCGATTCTCCTGCCTCAGTCTTCCTAGTAGCTGGGATTGCAGGCAGATGCCATGACACTCAGCTAATTTTTGTATTTTTAGTAGAGAAGGGTTTTCACCATGTTGGTCAAGTCTGATTTCGAACTCCTGGCCTCAGATGATCTGCCTGCCTCGGCCTCCCAAAATGCTGGGATTACAGGCATAAGCCACTGTGCCTGGCCAATTAATAAGCTTTCTTATCCAATAGTTTGAAAGAGAGTTGGGTTCCAACCCCAGTTCCACCAGTTATCAGCCATGCAACATGGACAAGTTACTTAATTTCTCTGAACCTCATTCTCCGATGTATAAACTATGGTCAATAATAACTATTTCTTAGGGTTAATATGCAATTACATGAAATTACAGATTTATAATTGTAAAGACTCTAGAAATGTGTTTAAGTCTCTTGAATGTCAAATACATTGTCTCCTTCTTTAAGAAACAAAAGGAAAAAAAACTGGAAGGATAAAAAACAACTAATCTCAAAATAACAGGTAATACTAATGTCATGTGTTTAAAAAATACTGTGACTAGAAAGAAGGAAAAAAGATGATTCTTACTAGGAATCTCATTTTTAAATGCAAGCCTTCCAATTTCCATGAGCTATTGCTTGAATAGGCATCCACATGTTTGTGGGATGGGATAAAAGTGAAGGTGTCTAAGTGTGAGGCAGTTTTATTTGCAGGTATTTTACTCCAGTATACCATCAGAAGGATGGAATGTTATCCCAGGAATGCCCCAAGGCTCTGATTTCTAGATACTCAGTATAATGTGATAATCTCATCTTCAAAATAGTAGTGGGAATGGTAGTAGTGACATGGTATATAGCCCTTCACTTTCAGAGAAAGAGAAAATACAGTTAGAAGAGAGGAGAGTACCTTGCTTTAGTGTTTTAGATAGACTGGTTCACTCTAGGATCAGTCAAGATGAAAATAAGTCAAACTGAATTCTAATAACCTGTGGATGAAATAAAATAGAGTCCTCAGGCTAAAGTTCTCCAACAGGAGGAGGGAATACCCAGTATTGAAGGTGTCTATCAATTTCCACTGATTCGACAATTATATATTGAGTGCTAAGACAGACACTGTGCTAAAATCTAATGCTGTTTTACCATTCTATGTCTAATTATGCTTTCTATAAATCTACTTTATAAAGTCCTGCCAGATATATCAATTTATTCTATTCTCACCTCTATTTTAAGTGTACTTTCTCTACATTGGTCTAATACATTAATTATTTAAGCCAACCAATTCTAGTAACCTCAGGTCCCATAGACTAAAATGCTTATTTCCTCAACTCATTAAAGCTACATGTCTCTATTTGGGTTCCCCTTCTCAGCTCTGCAGTTAGGAAATTGCCCTCAGTCAAGCACTTTGCTAGACATTACAAGGCCAAAAATAAGCAAGACTTTCAGGCAGGTCCCTGCCCTCATGGAGAAAATAATTTAGTGAGGAAGAAAGTCAAAAATAAAAATTTAAATTGACAAATTACCATAAAGGAAGTGATCCATTTTAGCCAAGAAACAAAGGACTGATATAGAATGATGAATTAAGGCCTGGAGCAGTGGCTCACACCTGTAATCCCAGCACTTTGGGAGACCGAGGTGGACCTCCTGATCACAAGGTGAGCAGAGCGAGACCATCCTGGCCAACATGGTGAAACTCTACTAAAAACACAAAAATTAGCAGAGTGTGGTGGTGCATGCCTGTAGTCCCAGCTACTCGGGAGGCTGAGGCAGGAGAATCGCTTGAACCTGGGAGGTGAAGGTTGCACTGAGCCGAGATCACGCCACTGCACTCTAGTCGGGTGACAGAGTGAGACTCCGTCTCAAAATAAATAAATAAATAAAAATAAATAAATAAAATAAAATAAAAACAATGAATTAGGGGACTTCCTTAGATGGAGCAATCAGGGAAGATATCTCGGAGAAGGTGATATATAAGCTACAACTTTAAGGATAATGAGGTATCATAGAAAGAATAGGGAAAGTACACTCACTCTAGGAAAGAAATTCATATACAAAGGCCTTCAGGTGACAAAAGGCACATGAATAACCTCAGGGAAACCTGTATGGTTAGAACATAGTGAAAAACTGGATAATGGTGAGGCAAAGATCTGGACAGACAAGAGCCAGGGCTTGTGGGGTTTTGCAGGTTGTAGTCAGGAGACTAAATTTTATTCTGAGTGCAAAGGAAGCCATTTAAAATCTAATCTAGGAGAATTATATGATTCTATTTACTTCCTCTAGGACACTACTCTTGCTATTGTATGGAGAATAAATGAGAGACAAAATTGGAAGATAGGAGATTGGTATGAAATTGTTATAATAATTGTATGACAGGTGATAGACTACATTGTTGTCAGTGAAGATCATAATTGAATAGATGTGAGGTGTATCTTAGAAATGAAATTGACAGGAATGTTGAGTTGAATATGGGATGTGAAGGAAAGAGATGATTTGACAGGACTCTAGGTTCTTAGCTTGAATAATCCGATGGATGTTTGTGCCACTTACAAAATATTAAAGACCAAGGGAAGCACACTTTGAGTGAGGGTGTGCCATGTAAATTTAAGATTTCTGTTTCGGAGATTGTTAAGATTGAGATATCCATTAAAGTTTGAAGGAAAAACATAAATTAACCAGTTGGATACATAAAACTAGAACTAAAAGATGAATTCTACATTTCTAATTTTAAAAACTAAATTTTGCTCATATCAAAAATACAATTATTGACTTCTGCTTCTGGCTACAAATGAGTAACAGGGAATAAAATCACTCTGAATGGTGAATAACCATAAACTATGCAAAAAATAGTTCTAGACATTGGAAAAAAGGGACACCAGGACTTTGATATTGCAGAGAAAAGTAAAAAACTGGATGAGCCCTACAATCCTCTGCCTGAGGTAATTTTAAGACTATAGCACAGCGAGAAAGACTATAAACAGACAAAAATGGTCTTCTTGAGTTTAGGAAATGAATATCTGAGTTCAGGGAAGATGAAATTTCTAGAATAGGCAGAGACAATTTCCTAAGAACAGAAAAAAATGCAGAGAAAGAGCCTCAAATATATGAATTGAAGTTTTCTTGAGTCTTTGGCTGAATATTAATCATTACGTTATTTTGCTTTTTAGAAAGAAAAAATTGGGGGTGGATGCAGGTAAGGAGAGTGCCTACAAATATTTGAAAGAATAATAGCCAAATAACAGGGTAACACATAACAGGATAGCTATAACACAAATACCAATGCTCATGTGGGACTGGAAATTGTTCAGTGTTTCTCCACTAAAAATAGAGAGATCTCACTGAATATATATGGCAAATAATAGAGACAAAAAAATCACATCCTAAAACTGGGAGTGAATTAGATCTACTCTAGGGTCACCCTCAAAGAACTCAGAAATGAGCCCCAAAAGGATCAAACTAATCTGTACTTAACTTCACTTTCTGTAGGAGAACGAATCTAATACTCTTTAAAGAAAAACACACAAAAACTAACAATCAGTAATATAAAATTTACAAAACTAGCATCCAGTTAAAAAATACTACAGTATGAAGAAGCAGAAAACTCTGGTCCATAACAAGGAGAAAAACTTTTCAAAAGAAACAGACCCAGAAATGACAGAGATTATAAAATTAGCAGGTAAGCACATTTAAAAAGCTATTATATATTATAAACATTAAAATATGTCAAGAAAAACATGAGCATAATGAAGAAAAATAGGTGAAACAAAAAAATAAAACATTTGGAGATGAAAAATTACACTGAGAGGTATTTTACAGTAGATTCTATTCTGTGGAAGAAAATATTAGAATATTTCAATAAACTTGAGGACACAATAATAAGATGTATTCAAAATGAAGCACATAGAAAAAAACTACTAAATGAAAAACAAAAAATGGTCAGAGGTTTCATAATCAGTATGATAATACCAAGTGGACTAACATAAAAGTAATTTAAGTTTCAGAAGGAGGAAAACTGCGGGAGGGGGAGATCCAGGTAAGGAGAATGAATACAAATATTTGAAAGAATAATAGCCAAATGTTCCAAGGAGCTCAGTGAAATCCAAACTGGACAAACACACTCCTGTACATATATATATAAATACAAATGTACACACACATCTCCAATGTGCATCACAATAATATTGCTAAAAAAATAAAAATAAAAATAAAGTTTTTAAAGTATTCAGAAAAAAATACACATGGTATCAGAAAACAAAGATATATATCCTATAGATTTATCATCCTAAACTATGCAAATCAAAAGACAATGGAACAGCATTTTAAACAGCTGCAAGAAAAAAATCTGTCAATGTGAAATTCTATATTCAGTGAAAATATCTTTCACAATAAAGGCAAAATAAAATCTTTTTTAGGCAAATCGAAGCTAAGAAAATTTGTCAACAGCGGACCTTTACTACAAGGAATCTTAAAGGAAGTTCTTCAAGCAAAAGGAAAATGATGCCAGAAGGTAAGTTTTTTCCCTTTATTTAAGTTATTTAAAATAAAAGTGAACATTTAAGACAAAATAAATAACAATCATGGCGTATAACACATTCAACAGTAAAACATAATTCAATAAATCAGAGAATTGAAATGAAAGTAAGTCTTAGTAAGTAGTGTGATACTATATAGATTATGATCAAAGATGTATATTATACACCAGCGAGCAACCATAAAAAATAAAATAAAGATACTCCTAATAAGCTAGTAGTGGGATAAAATAAATCATTTAAAAAATGTTCAATTAATCCAAAAGAAAGCAGTTTAAAAAATTAAAAAAGAACAGATGGGACACATAGAAAACATGTATAGTAAGATGGCAGATATAAATCCAATCATATCAATAATTGCATTAAGTTGAAAGGTCTAACTTCCAATTAAATAATGAAAATTGTCAAACTGAACAAAAGCAAAACACAAAATAGATGTTGTTTACAAGAAACCCATTTTAGATACAAGGCCATGAATAGCTTAAAAATGAGAGGATGAAAAATAAATATATCATGAAATCATCAATATATAGAGAGTTGAAGTGGTTATGTTAATATCAGAAAAAGAAGCCTTTAGAATAAAGAGTACTTCCAGGTATAAAGAGGGACATTTCATGACAACAGGGTCAATTTATCAAGAATACACAGTAATCTTAATATATATTCAGCAAATAGCAGAGCTTCCAAATACAAGAAAAACTCCCTCAGAACTAAAAGGAGAAACAGATAAATGCACAAATACAGCTGGAGGTTTTAACACCCCTCACTCAGTAATTAAAAGAACATGTAGAAAATCAATACAGATAGAAAAAAATCTTATCCATACTATCAACTCAAACTAATTGGCATTTATAAGAAAATACATTATAGAATAGTAGAATACACATCCTTTCCTGGTGCATATGGAACATTCACTAAGATTAACCATATTCCGGGTCATAAAACAATTCTATTCAAAAGAACAGAAATTATACAGAGTATTTTCTCTGACTACAAGAGAATTTATTAGAAATCAATTACAGAAAGATACTGGAAAATGTCCTAATAGTTGGAAATTAAAGATCACATTTGTAAATAACCCTTAGAGTTAAAAATGAAATCTTGAGGGAAATTAGTAAATATTTTAAACTGAAAAACACTATGATTTGGGGGGAGAAATGACTTAAAGTTGTCACTTTGTTCAAGATTCTAGAAATTTCTTGCTTATTATATTGCTACTGTAATCCTATTTTTCATTACTGTTTACTCTATTGTAATCAGTCCTCCCTAGTTAGAGGCCCTCAGCCCCATGTTCTGGCATCTAAACCAAGTGTGGTGGGACAAGCACCAGATTGGGAATGTATTCTTGACTTTGCCACTGGCCAGTTGCTATGATCTGAATGTACCCCCAAAATGTATACGTTGAAACTCAATTGTCAGTGTGATAGTATTAAGAGGTAGGGTTTTCAGGAACTGATTAGGCCATGAGTGCTCCAACCTCATGGCTAGGATGAATACCCTTATAAAAGAGTCTTTGGTGATCTTCCTGGCCCTTTCATTTCTTCTGCATGTGAGGTCATAGCAAGAAAGCACAAGTCATTACCAGACACTGAATCTTCTAGTATCTCAGACTTCCCAGTCTTTAGAACTGTGAGAAAATTGATTTCTGATCTTTACAAATTACCCAGTTTGAGGTATTTTGTCACAGCAGCACAAACAGACTAAAACCCTAGTGATTTCACCTAACTGTACCTTATTATTTTTCTATGTAACGTGAAGAAGTTGGGTGGAATGTGCTCAAAGATAGGTGGTCAACTGGTCACAGGTGGTCTTAGCGCTGAAAGCCCTGAATCCCAGGAAACTCTTCAGTCCTAGAAAACAGATGTTTAGTCTATTTCAGAGAACCTCTCAGCTGTAACACTTCATTACACAAAAAACTTTCACTAATATTTTACATTTACAACATTTTTCTTTTCATCTCATCATACTGATTTTGTTCTCTTAGCAGTCTTGAGATAAAGGTCCCTGGACTTTTGACCCATATAAATGTTGATCCAGTTTCTAAACAACTTCACACCATTTAACTGACTAAATCTGGGTTAGTCTGGGGATCCATCTCTATCATTAATTGATTATTTGGAGGACCAAGAGAACTTCAGACTGTTGCTAATTTCTCGGATTCTGTATTGGATGCAAAATATTTCCATGAAACAGATTATTCTATTTTGTCTTTTGGGTTATATATGAGTTACTTCATATATGTGGCAGGGTAGCCCAAACTAAAGGCTATTGTAATCAGTACAATTGATGATTGAGAACATCAGTCAATTGTATGGCTTTTAATTTCTCAAAGTCTTTGATTCTATCCTTTGAACCCTCTCATAATCTTATCTTGCTTCCAGTCAGTAGAGGTGGAAAAAAATCAAATTATATCTTGATAAACCATCTTTTAAAGGGAATCATACAAAAAGTAATGCTTTCCAATTATATAATGCACTTAATTATATAATTAAATGTGATACTAACCATTAACCATTCCTGTCACCCACTGCAAACATACAAGGGAAGGGAGAGGATGACTCTTGTATTGCCTCGAAAGAATTGCCAGGATGACAAGATCTATGGGTTTTGCATTTGATAGCATGAGGTTGGCATGTTACCATGAATTAATTATGTAATAAATAAACCATTGCAGTTTGTTAGAAGACAATACATTTCTCTTTCAAACGTGATCCTTCAAAAGGATTAAATGACTATATCTACATAATATATTATAAATCACCTAATGTACATTTCCCAAAATTTTTAAAATTAGAAGGAAAAAAATGAAATAAGTATCATGGAAGAATATGCAGTAATGATGTATCTTTCTACTTATCACAATTACATTAAGTGGACTTTACTTGTCTCTTTTCCAGATAAAATCTCTGATGTACTACAGCCATCAATTAAAATGAAAAAGAAACAACAATGCTTCCTCTAAAAGCCCCCAAATGCAGCAAAGCTTTGGTATGTCGATAATGGAGTTAGAAAAACCTCTGAATATTGTATTATTATTGGTCCCAAAATAGTGCCAATTTTTATTCTACAAGGGAACAACTCCTCCAGTTTTTATCTGCAGCTTCCTCTGAACCTAAGACTCAGACATAAATCCATGGAAGCTGAGTTGATGACATTTAGAGTGACAGCTCATATGGTATTCATCATTACTACCCTATTTCTAGAGAAAGCCACGTGCACCAGATATCATATTGGTCCTTTATATAAATGCAGTCCTCCTGGCGCTTCCCTCAAATCTACCACATATGCTCAGGCAAGTCTACAGTCCAAAGAACATAGATCAGACTTAATATAAGCCATTTGGCAAGAGAAGGGTCTACCCCTTGCCTCCTGATTTCTAGCACTGGAACACTGTGATTCCCACCTTCACCTGCAGGATGTCTCTTTTAAAACTATTCCTGTTTCATACTTAGGGGCCTTTGTGCAGTACCTTCAAGGATTGCATACGAAGACTTGACCCTAGCCTCTCTCTGGCCTTTGTGCTCTAGCATTAAACAGAGTTTCTGCCACGTCCCGTAGTCAAGTCCCCGCATTTTTACTGAGATCAGGAAGCTGGACCTTGATTCCTGTCTCAATAACTTGTATGGGGTCCTAGCACCCCCCAGGAACTGTGTCTTCAAGCACCTCTTTTCACCTTTGTGAACTCATCTAGTAAAGGAGCCTGACCATTCCCAGATGGACATTACTTATCACCTATGAAGTTCTGGGCTTTTCTTCTGACCTCGTCCTTCATGCAAGAGCAGGAAACCAAGTTGGATACTATTCTGAACAGCTGTGAAATCCAGGGAACGAAGCACAAACTTGACTCAGTGGACAGTAAGAAGCCAGGCTAATTGCTTAAGCAGGAACGCAACACAATGAAAGGGACATTCAGGAAAATAAGTCTGGCAAGAGTAAGATAAATGACTAAATAAAGATAAATCTGCCTTCTGTTCAATGCTTCAGGCATACTACCCTTGCCTTATCATGAATACCAGTTCATATTGCCCCACCATTCTTACCCTGAAAGGCAATCATAAATAAGGGATTTTTTTGAGGGAGACACAATTATTCCTAGTCTCTCTAGAATTTTTCTTTTGCTTTATATCATTTACATCTTTAAAAAAATCTGCTGCTTTTATGCCTAGAATAATAAAACTGTGATGATACTGTAATAAGGTACACAGAAAAAGTCCAGAGTAAAAGTGAAACCAACGTGGGCATTCTCAAATATAAAAGAATTCTTGTAAGTGCCTCTCCAAATGTTTGAGTTCCAAAACAATTCACATGGGTTTTGTAGGATGTTTTCCACTTCTTACTTAATCCCAAGTCGGCTTTAAAGAAAACAACATTTAAGCATTTCTTATCCCCTTACACTGCAATCAGCCACATGTGATATGGAAAGAGCTACCTGATATCCAAATAAACCTTTCTACTTTTTAATGAGTTTTTGTTGGGGGGGGGGGGCGGGTTCCTCCTTAAAAAAGGTAATAAAAATTCTAATGCAAACCAACTCAGAATTCTCCAAGTATAACTAGCAACTTAAGCCACAAATATTCAACTCAGTGTGTTTTCTTTGTTTTCTAGTAATGTGTTCCTCTCCCTTGTCCATTCTAAAAGACATTTCATGTCTGTGGTGTAATTCTCACCCTTAAATATAGGTGTCCATTTTCATGGCTACAGCAGAGATCAGCTAAGCTAATGCACAACAGACTTTCAACACATATTGTTAACAAATTGATGTGGGTGTAGATTTTACCCAAGGTCCAGAATGAAAGCAACAGCCACGGGGGCACCCAGGGTGAATAGGGAAGATTGAAATTCACTGAAGAAAGGCCAGTTTAAAAAAAAAAAGAGAGACTGACTTAATGTGTAACAGATAATGTTTTAAGGATCTGTAGAAATCCAACAGAGAAATGAGTTTAAGAAAGGGAGTTTAACAGCTATGCAACATTCTCAGGTGCCTTTCTCTGCCTCTTCCATGCAAGAAGTCTTCAGAACGCTATGGGCAAAATGCTATCTTGGACACTGGGAGGGAGGAAAGGCCATGTACCGAATCATACAGTACAGATGTTCTTTTTTTTAAAGGCTTGTGAACATCATAGTAAAACAGACCTTTTTAGAAGCAAATAATGGAATTTGAAAACCTGGATTTGAGAAGCAGCCCTCAGAAACTTACTAGCTGTGTAAGCAGAGTAATTCATTGAATTGCTTAGAAACTCAAGTTCCCTCATTTAGTTAAAATGGATAGTAATATCTGCTTCACAGGGTAGTCTAAGAATGTGTCATTCTAGAGATTGTCATCAATCCTTTTCACACATGTGCCTCTTTTCTCCATTTGGAAAATAGAATATCAAATGGAATATGCAATAGAATATCTGGCACAATATTCTTTCCCTAGCATGTTTATTAGTAATGACTAAGTTGACCTAAAAAAACTGACTTAGAAATTATTTTATGTGAAACAAATTTTAAAAGAAAGACATTGTATTACTGAAAGAAATCTAGATACTGGGTGAAAAAAATGCAGTGAAGTCATGCAGGGAGGCAGGGACGAGACAGAGAAAGTCCAGGTGGGTTTACTGAAGCCAGCCTGGCTCCAGGATGTGCAATTACCCCGGAAGGGCTGTTCCAGAGTGGTCATAAACCCACATATGTCCCTACCTACATCATCCAGATACAGGCTAGGTACATCACCAAGCCTGGTGTACCTGCCTCACTAGACCTGGACTTTTGAATGTTTCTTGGACTAGGGGTTCTCCAAATTGCAAGACAACTTATCCCGCCCAAGACTTCTCTGGGCCAAACTGACACCTTAAATTTCTAGAAAAACAATTCAGTCATTGAGAAGGTAGAGAGTCAGAATCCTTGTAGAAAATAGATGGTTCACTCAAAATGGATAATATAAAGAGAGTTTAATAAAAAGAATTTTTTTTAAAGTAATGGATCCACTGTAGGGAAACCAAAGTGAAGCCAGAGGAGGGAGATAATTGTTGACCTTTAGCCTAAAGGTTTGAAGCAGCCCTTAAGGGTCCCAGAGGCAAAGAAATCTGTGTGGATAAAGTCTCTTTAAAGGAAGAGCCAGCCTGTAGTAACATCTATTACAGAGAGAGAACCCCGCAGGGGACTAAATACCACCACTCACCCTATCTGACTCTCCTATTGCATCATATCGCCTGTCATTGCTAAACCCAACTGAAAGCTGGAGGACAAGGGGATCCCTTGGTATAATCTATGAAGGCCAGGGCACAAAATAACATGGACAATGCACCCAGAGGTCAAAGAGAAGATATCCAGCACAGAGGGATTTTTTATGTGCTTACTGTTATGGTTTGAACTATATCCCTGCAAAAAGATACACTGAAGTCTTACTTCCCAGTACCTCAAGATGTGACCTTATTTGGTAATAGGGTCTTTACAGAAGTAATCATGTTAAAATGAGGTCATTATGGCAGGTCCTATCCAAGGTGACTGTGTTTTTATAGAAAGTAGAAATATTCACACAGAGACAGACATGCACAGAGGGAAGACCGTGTGAAGACACAAAGGGAGAAGATGGCAATAGGACTGGAGTGATGCATCTGCAGGCCAGGGGATGCCAGGATTGCGGCAAACACCAAGAGGCAGCAGAAGCCAGGAAGGATTCTCCCTAGAGCTATCAGAGAGACCTTTGCCCTGCTTGCACCTTGATTTCAGACTTCCAGCCTCTAGAACTGTAAGAAAATGAATTATCTGTTGTTTGAAGCCATTCGGGTTTTGGTACACTGTTACGGGAGTCTTAAGAGGCCAGTATACTTGCTAAGATGCAACTGCCCTGACTGAGCAGCCTTAACTTCTCAGAGTGGGTTCTGGCTTCAAAATAGACCTTAGAGAAAATGATGTCCAACCCTTTTACTTTACAAATAAGAGAAATGAGACATAAGAGAGCCTTGCTTACAGTCACACAACTGGTAACCAAGATCAAACGGCTGAGTCCCCAGAAAGCTTTCTGTCAGCCCTACATTGACAAGAAGTCAGGGACACGATTCTCAACCTAGCTAAGCACATTGCACAACACTCTGCCACCCACCTCGCATATTATCCACGTTACAGTATTCTCCAGAATAGATGATGAGTGGCATCCTTTGCTGAACTCTCACATCTCTGTAGTACCAGCAGCTTTTAGAGGGGGCTCTCAGCTAAAGGAAACAGCTCAGAAATAAAAATTTGCCTCTGTTCTTTCTTAGTGCTAAAGAAAATGTCTAATTACCCTGAGAAAGACCAACACTAACTCTCTAGGACAAAGTGTTTTACTTCCTTGTGAATTGGCCATAAAAAGAGTTCCCCAAACAATGCTCATTGATTGAAAATTGAGTGCCCCACATATCCTGAAGAAATGATAAGAAACTACACAGTCAGCAGTTAAAAGTATTAGAGCGAGTGAGAGGGCAGACAAGTGCTACCCAGAAGTAAATCGATTTCCTATAGCACTATGATCTTTCTTATCTAGAGGAAGCTTTTGTTTTCTTGTCAATCAATCCCAGCAGATCTTCTGAGGGCTGACCACACCCTGGACTGGGGAATGCTCAGGAAGGAATAGGGGGAGGAAGAAGGGAGAGGCGATTTCCTGATGGATCAGTTGCTGGCAAGTGTCTGGACCCTGGGAAAGTCGTGGTGTAGGAATTCATCTCCTTGGAGAGCAACCAGAGGAGCAGGAACAATGCTGGGAACTGCTGGTGGTGACTCTCAAGTCACGCCTTGCACAGTGCAGTCCATGGCACCAGGCTAGGCCACAGCACCTCCCGAACCCTGGGCAGCACAGTGTTTACTCCCCTCCTTCAGTCCAGCTGCCGACATGGAGTGCCGTTCTCCTGGCTTGTTCTCTTTAAGGGAGACAACTAGCTTCACACAAGATTAATGCATTGGGATAACCAAAAAGGCGAAGTCCGAGTAAGA
Organism: Chlorocebus sabaeus; assembly: GCF_047675955.1. Lineage (NCBI taxonomy): Eukaryota > Metazoa > Chordata > Mammalia > Primates > Cercopithecidae > Chlorocebus > Chlorocebus sabaeus. Next base: position 37,530,174 of record NC_132907.1, read on the forward strand.
CTTTCCTTTAGCTCCCATTAGTCCCAAAAGGAGACCACCACTTTCTTGGCTCTTGACTGATTGTTCTCCCAAGGGAAAGGCATGTTTTGACTATCAAAGTGATCCCTTTATGTACAGTTTCTAATTTGTCTGTAGAGAAATGAGTACTTCGGATGGCATCTCTCCTCATGAAGCAACTCAAAAATTATGTAACAGTGAATTAAAGGGCCATGTTTCCCTGCCTCGGTGTCCCCATGCCCTTTGAAGACAGTGTGCTGAGGAGGCACAGAGAGACCTTCTGCCTTGGCCAGAGCACCAGTGAAAGTAACACTCATTTAATGGAGGCTAAAATAGCCTATTTCTACATCAGTTTTTCTCCTATTTGGAAAAGTTTCTTCTCTCACTATCAAAAGTAAGCTATCTGTTAAGAAGTATTTAACCATTGTAAGAGTTTCCTCCAGCTAAATCAATGCAGAGAAATGCCAAGATAAACCAAGATAAATCCATTTAAAATGCCTTATTGAAAACCAGATTTCCTACTTCTTCAGAGACTAACTGGAAAGTAACCATTAAGATAATTTACTTGCCTTATTTTCTCTTTCATTCATATATGAACAGGACACCTAGCTCTTCCTGAGCGTTGTAGAAGCCTCCATGGCCTTCAAATCTGGTGCACTGGTGACCTCTAGAGGACAGAATCTCATTACAGACTCAATATTAAGGTTAAAGAATCCATTGCTCTGGGGAAAATGTGAATACATTGTCAATATTACAGCTGCAAAATAGCTTTTGGCTCTCACAGTCACAAGAGGCTTCAAGAAATTATCTTCCTCCAGGTAAAATCTCCAAGGTGTCAAATGATCCATTTTCCTGTAAATGAGAGAAGTTTGTTGTTGATGGAAATCTTTTAAAAGATGGATTTTTCCCCCCAAAATGTAGCCCATTTTTTGACAGATTCCCAACTGAATCTGAAACAGTAGATTCCCACCTGAATCTGAAACGTTAGAGGTTTGCTGAAGTGCATGTCTTTAGCCATCTTTTGCCTATTGCCCACCCCTCAGTGTCCTGCCCAATTTTCAACACAAGTATTTGAGAATATCAGAAAAAGGATTCAAATAATTATTCTGGAACCCCTCTACATTGTCAGAGCTTTGTATTTCCTGATGTGAGTAAGGTAGCTTGCCATTCTTCACTACATTTTCCTTCACCAGCAGAGCTTTCAACATAGCTGAGAGAGGTTAAAGAGGGGTTAGAGAGGTCCCAGGGCCATAGAGGCGGAGTTAAGACATGATTGTGCAATGTGGCTCTAATCTCCCATAGCTTTTCCAAGAGGTCCTGGGAGAGAATTGCCTTTGCATTCATTCATAGACAGAGTCAGGAGCTTTGAATCACTTTTACTCTTAGGTAGTAACACAGACTCCATACTGCTTAATCCGTGGAGACAGAAGTCAGACTTACAACTCAACCTGCAATGCAGGGCCATTTAGGACCAGGTCATGGCATCATTGAATAAACATTATTTTTTAATGTAAAGCTGTCTATATTCTGTTCACATTTCCTGGTATTTATTATATGTTATCTTTTATTTTCACAGCTGCCCTGCAAAGTATGTGTTAACCTATTTATTTTACTGATAAGAAACTAAAAGAGCTCACTCAATCAGTGTTATACAACATATAACTAGAAATTTGCTCATATTCCTAAATGTGTGGTATTTCCATTATATCACAAGGTTTCTAACATCAAATGTGAGGGCAGAAAATGAGTGTTTCACTATAGTTTACACTACTCACTTTATAAACAAAGAGGTGCAGGAAAAGAAATAGCATTCCTGAGGCCACACACTTTAGTGGCAGAGCTAGAGTTAATAGCAAGTATTTTGATTTCCATGCCAGGGTCTGGGTCACTATCCAAAGTCCATAATGATTTCCTTCTTGCCTTTGCAGGAGCTATAAAAAATGACTATGAAAGGAGCATAAATACCAGAAAGTAGTTCTCCTTTAACATTTCCTCTTCCATTTACCTGACTTTGGTTTTCCACATTAGTGAACTCTTTCTAAGGAACCCAGGGAATCCTACAAGGCTCCCAACTGTAGCTCCAAGGCCTCCCTCACCATTTTCTCTTTTGTACAGTTGTCCTTATTTATATCTATATGGGAAAGAAAATTAGACTCTGCAGGGAACAAGCAAAAGCCCATTAACACAATGAGAAGAGCAGTAGGCCTTAACACTTAAGACTCAGAGATAGATTGTAATAGACATTTGAAAACTAGACAGATTTCTAGAATTGGACTTTTGTTTTTTCTAAGAATCTATTCATACGACCTCTGGAAAGACCCAGCAATTTCTCAGCAAGTCAGTTTCTGCTCTTAATATCATGTTTAAGTTCTATAAACAGATATTTCTATCTAGTTAAGGCTTACAAAAAATGATATATAGTTTAAATCAAACTATTCTACCGACAATTAAAGGATACAATAAGTACTCAAAACTATACAATGCATTTGTTATACAAGAATGAATGTTCAATCAATTTTTGCTTCTATAACTTCTTTCTATGGCCCAATTCTTGATACATCCCCAAGTTAACACTTCTCAGAAATATGCTAGCTCTTTTGAAACTTTTATCAGTGCAATGTTGTTAGCAGTTCTAGTGAAGATTTAAGTTAAGAGGCTACAGCTAGTAGTGAAATGGCAGTTTGGGGATTATCTGGGAATTTCAAGGATTTCTGTTAGCACTGTCCCCTTATTATGGTTGATGACAGAGTTTTCAGTGACTCATCTTTGCAGTCAAATTAAGGGGTTTTGGGAACCACCCAGGTCTTCAAGGCCAGTTGTTAAAAAGTAATAAGCTTCCTTCATTATTAGAAATCGGGGGCTTGCTATCTTGCCTAAGGAACTGGATAAACTGAATCTTACTCATTTGACATTTAGAAGTCATTATGGAGAATCAGAAAAACTCCCATATTGGTTGGCTAGTAAGCTGAAGTGTTATTAAGCCTTGTAAAAGTGTAAGACAAATAAACATATAGTATGAAGGGTTGCCCAGTTGTAGATCGATGGTATAAGAGAAGTAGAGTAGATGAGTAGAGAAGGGGAGCTAAAGATAGTATAGAGAGAAGAGAGTTAAAGAATTCTGATTTCTTTCTCTGAGTTTTAATGTCTGACCTGCCTCATTCCAATTTCAAGGCCAGCCAGCAGACTAGCACCACAAACACTAATTAGAAAAGCCCTGTTCAACCTTCTTCTCTATCCTTTTGCCATAGTGGAGCAGTTAATAACAGAACTGCAGCAGGGCTCTCAGCTAGCAGTAAATTGAGAACATTTTCATGGGGATTGTGTGCTGCTCAATCTAGTTCTTAACCCAGGAAGGTTGGTTAGTATACCATTATGAGATGTTTTTCAAATGTCAGCTATTATTTCTGCAGTGATCTCTTACTGATGTATGTTCAGGGCTCAACAGACTGTTGTCTAATTTCTCACCATTCCCCAAGTTCTGCCACAAACAAGCTGAGGCACATTGGAATCTCCCACACTGTGCCATAAAGCAAAGTTAAGCCTCAGCAGATGCCTGTTAACAATTAAGGCAAAGTTTGGAAAGAGAGCTTTTAGTTGAGAAATGCTGCAGGCAGTCAAATAGGGAACAGAAGAGAAGCACTTAAAAGTTTTTGATGTAATTGTCTGGATAGATATTAAAAGCAACATATAATACTTATCTAACTTTCTCTGCAGACCGAGAAGGCAAACATGTCTTCCTAGAACAATATAGGAAAAGATAAAGTAAGCAGGAGGAAACAAGGGTCTGGCTTACAGATGCAGTACTACTTCTTCATATATAGAACTGGGAATTTTTTCAATCAAGTTGCAGATTGCGTGGAACCTAGAGACCAGAGTACAGAAAGACAAGGCATCAGATAGCTCTGTGATGTCCAGAGGGGTGCAGATTTTCAGTTGGGAGAGGTGGATTTATTGACTTAATTTGTAATATTTTACCAGGAGCAAACAGGATGACTTGGCTTATTTTATAGCCCATGAGGCAGAGCACAGACACTCAAATAATGGTGAGCCCTATAAACAGAGATCACAGATGTTCTGCAAGCTCACCACAAAGACGCCTTCATCAGAGAAAACATCGCATAACTTTTTAGGCACCTGGACAATCTTGTTAGTGATATCTAATCATCTTTGAAAATCCAGGCTAAGTCTGTGAGCAGTTTAGCAGTTGTCAGCAGTTTAAAAAAAAAAAAAAAAAAAAAAAAAAAAAAAAGCCCGGGGGGACACTCTGTTTTATTCCTAGTGCTCCCAAGCAAGTCCTTTCTGAAAACTTTAGCACTGTGTTTAGGGTATGGAAGAGGAATCCTCATGGCAAACGTTCTCGCAGTGTCTTTCCAGTCCAGGGCCCTCACACACAAGTCCTGTCTTTGAGACATTCCGTTCCTGGAGTCTCATTCTTAGCGCATCCAAAGCTTTGCTGGAGGCCTGTTAAGTGCCAGAAACCACATGAGCACTTTGTAAGTAGTCTTTCACTTACTTCACACAACAATGTTGGTAAAGCACATAATCATTTCCATTATTATTACTTTTTGCTGATGAGGAAACAGGCTATATGAAGTCAAGCAATAAGTTAATGGTTGGAGATGTGAAGCCAGAAGATCTTGACTTCAAGGTCTGTGCTCAGTGCTGTTAACCAATCTCTGTGCTAAAAGGCTGCCAGAGCCTTTTTTAAAGACCAGTTGTTCTGGTCACACCATTGGGTCTTACTCAGCAAATGTGACTTGAAAGCACCATGCGTCATTCTAGTTCTCACGGGACTATTGGCACTTTAAAGGCAGGGACAGTGCCAGTAAAATGAGTGGCCCGTAAGACACATTCAAATATTTGTTGTGAATTACCCCTCGTTCTCAGGAGAAAACATGATGATTTGGAAGTCATCTGCACTTTTGAGTGTGGCTAATCTGAATCAAAATGGCTTATCAGTTTGGACAACTTTTTAAATCTCTCTCAGCCTTAGTGTCCTCAGATATAACACAGGGCATAACCTCAGGCCATTATTTACCTCAGATATTATTCTGATGATGGAGTAAGTCAGTTATGACAGAAGCCCACACAAAAGAATGGCATATTTCAGGGATTTAATATAGGTCTCTTTTCTTCCCTGAATGTAATGGTGCATAGACACCATTAGATTTAAATCTTTAAGAGAAAGGGAAGTCAATACCCAATAGTAAAGAGTAATAATCTTAAAAAAAAAAAAAAAAAAAAAAAAAAAACCCAAAAGTCCTGCAAAGCTCTGTAAGAAATGCTTTTGCAAGAAGAGTTACTATATTCTCGTAGAAGTATATTATTTAGCAAACTGAGCAGCACATGTCTAGTAGGAATATCTAGCACTCATTCTGGTAGAACTGATTCACTTTAAATCATAAAATCCAGTTGGGAGCTTGTACTGATCAAGTTCTCCAGAGAAATAGAACCAATAGGCTGCATAGTCATAACCACATTTTGGTCAATGTCGGACCTTATATACAACAGTGGCCCCATAGATTATAATGGAGCTGAGAAATTTCCTATTGCCTAGTGACATCATAGCTGTCATAATGTCATAGCTCAACGCATTACTCATATCTTTATGGTGATGTTGGTGTAAACAAACCGACTGTGCTACCAGTTATATAAAAGTATACAGTAATGTGCGAGGCCTTCACATTCGCCACCACTTATTCACTGACTCATCCAGGGCAAGTTTTAGTCCACAAGCTTTATTCATGATAAGTGCTCTGTATAGGTGTACTGTGTTTTATATTTTATACTTTATCTTTTCTATGTTTCCATGTCTTTTGATGCACAAGTACTTATCATTCTATCACAATTGCCTACAATATTCAGGCTATACTATATAGCCTAAATGTGTGGTAGGCTACACTATTTTGGTTTGTGTAAGGACACTCTATGATGTTCACACAATAACAAAATCCCCTAATGATGCATTTCTTAGAGTGTAGCCCCACCATTAAGCAATGCATGACTACATGTAGATAAATACAAAGAGATTTGTTAAGAGGGATTGGCTCAAGTAATTATGGAGACTGAGAAGTCTCATAATCTCCTGTGGGCTAGCTGGAGGCCAAGGAAAGCCAAGCCCGAAGGTCTGAGAACCTGGGACATAAATGGCGTAAGTCCCAGTGTATGTCCAAAGGCCGAAGAACTGGAGAGTGGGGGTAATAGTGTAAGTACGGATCCAATTCTGAAGGCCCCAAAATTAGGAATATTGATGTTTGAGGACAGGAGTAGATGGATGTCCCAGCTCCAGAAGAGACAGAGCAAATTCACCCTTCCTCTGCCTTTTGATCTCTTTGGGCCCTCAACAGATTGGAGGATGACCACTCACATTGGTGAGGGCAATCTTGTTTACTCCGTCTGCTAATTCAAATGCTAATCTCCAGAAACACTCTCACAGACACACCCTAATGTTTTACCAACTATGTGGGGATCCCTTAGCCCAGTTACACTGACACATAAAATTAACCATCACAGAGCTGACTTCAAGAACTCTGAAATTTGTAAATAATTCCTGAATGTAAGTTGAAGAAGCAGGAGCTATCCAAAAACATTAGTGTGTGTGTGTAAGATTTTTACAGTAAGTTAATAATCAATTTAAGCCAATTCAGGTATTTAAAGGAAGCCTCACACACTCAGACCACCAAAAGGCCATGCTAAATGGAGTCTTAAGAATAATATAGTAGGAGGAACAACACATTTGCAAGTAAAGCTTATGGAACAAGAATTTGGAGTGTTCTTGTGTACAGTGGAAATTATTTCAGTTCCAAGTAAGAAAATACTCAACTAAGAACAGCTTAACCAAGTAGGAGATTCTTTCTCTTACACACTACTGTTTGTCAAAACTGAAGTACCATCAGCTATAAGAGTAATCGTTATTGTATGTTCCTAAAGAATCATGCTGCCAAGTAACTATTACACATGCTTCGATATTACTTAGAATTTTTATTATATACAGATGTATTAAACCTGGATCTGTATCATATCACTTATCTGCATACTTTAAAATGAGAAATAAACTGGTTAATGTCTCTAAATTCTTTCAAATTCAGAGTTCAACTCTTTTGAATCATAGTCAACTTAAAATTGCCAATGAGTTTTTCCATTCAGTGTTGGTTTCTGTGTCATCAGGAGCATAAATGATGCAACGTTTCTTAAAATAGTCCTTTGAAGATTTAAACACCATTGGAGCTAAATTCTGAAGCCAACTTTGAAAATAGGTAGATATCCTCTTTAACATTGCTGCTAAAACCCATCTAATTTACCATCTCCTCTGCCTCCTTTCTTAGTTTTAAGGATTAAAAGAATGTTCTTCTATAGTCTCCACACCTAATTTTGGAGGTGTTAAAGTGCCAAAATAAATGTATACTTTAAAACTGAATAAAATATTGTAATAAAAAGTCTGAAGACAGGCATTTCATGATAAATTCAATGCTGATAATAAAAAAAGGGCTAATTTATCTGTTTCATGTGGCTTGTGGTTTTGTGGTCACAAGATGACTTCCATAACACAAGGCTTCACACCTAAATTCAAAGGAAGGAAAAGAAAAATGACAGAATAGCAGTGGTACAATTGCCATTTTATCTGGAAAGCAGTTTTTTTTCAGAAGCTTCTTAGCAGGATCTTTCCTTCATTGTCCATACATAGTTATAGAACCTCAAATGCTGCAAAGAAAGCTGAAAAATGTAGTCATTGGCAAAGGAGAACGAAGTTTTATGACTAGCTTAAACTTACCTCAAATCATGAAATGACTCCGTGTAATTATTCCAGAAAATCAAGGTTCTACCAGCAAGAAAGAGGTATGGAATGGTTCTTTGGGTGTTTGAGAAGGAACTAGATATTTATGCTACATTTAAAAAAAAAAAAAAGAGAGACAGAGAGTGAGAAACAGAAAAAAAAAATTAACTACTTTTCTTAAATTGGCGGTTAGAGAAAAATCTCTGGTTTTAGACCAGAGAAATGATTATCAGGTTGCTAATAAAGACTGTGGCATTTATAAAAGCCATTTACTTTTTTTAATGATACAGAACTCACTAATATACTACCACATTTTAATATTGTAAACTTCAAACTTTTAATTTTAAATAAATTATTCTTATGCGCTTTATCTCCCTTCCCTACCAAATGTTGGATATTTTAAATAAAATATCTGCCTATAACATATCAATGATATTAATCACTTTTTTCTGTTTGGTGTTTTATACATTAGTGCTAATTAGCTGGTATGATTAAAGGATAATATTTTTAAAGTCCCATTTAATAGAAGATTATTTCCTCTTCTGCCATGAATAATGCTATGCATGGGAGAAAGTAGGAATATTACTGAAAATTAACTCTCTAATGGCCCTAAATATATGAAGTAATCTACCCAATATAAGGCTACTTTTTATTAGTATACTATACACTGTCCTCCTCTTATAATAACTAATTAGTTAATGGAGAAGACTTAACTTCTCTAACACATTATTCTGAAGAGTTTATTAAATGAATGCATACATTAAAGTGATACTAAATTCCTGATAAGCAGCTAATCTTAGCATGTGATGCTGCCTTGCTTGAGAATAATATTGGAACATGAGCATTAAACCCTCTTCTACCTTTTAACTACTATTTAGGAGTAAATCCTCACCAAGATGAAAAAGAGTACTTTAGAGGAAAGAAAGGAATCCTTTTATCCTTTTACCTGTGTAGTTCATAATGCACCAGGATTTTATGTAAACCTGACATGAGAAAACTGTAAACCATCTTGTGAGTTACTGCTAAATATTGAGGCCAGATGCTTAGGAGTCCAGTCATGGCTCCACTATCACCAGCTGTGTGACTTTAGTCACTTACTCTGGGTTTTGTATGGTCAAGCATAGTTCCTACTCCTGGTGGATGCTAAGAAAGTGGCTGGTGTTGGCCGGGCACAGTGGCTCATGCCTGTAATCCCAGCACTTTGGGAGGCCAAGGTGGGCGGATCACCTGAAGTCAGGAGTTCGAGACCAGCCTGGGCCAACATGGGGAAACCCCATCTCTACGAAAAATACAAAATTAGCCAGATGTGGTGGTGCATGCCTGTAATCCCAGCTACTCAGGAGTCTGAGGCAGGAGAATCGCTTGAACTCTGGAGGCGGAGGTTGCTGTGAGCTGAGATCGAGCCACTGCACTCCAGCCTGGGCAACAAGAGCAAAACTCCATGAAAGAAAGAAAGAAGGAAAGAAAGAAAGAAAGAAGGAAGGAAGGAAGGAAGGAAGGAAGGAAGGAAGGAAGGAAGGAAGGAAGGGAGGGGCTGGTGTTAATTAACATCCAGGTTCCTTCTGAACAAGGCCAAACTTAGAAGATGAGAATGTGATTTGGAGATTTCCCAGGAAGCTACTGACTACAAAACATACCTTATCTGCCATGTGGCAAGTCTTAGAAACCAGTGATTCATGCATTTGGTTTAGGTTTAGGTAGTGTTTGCTATAGATCAGAAGGACCCTAAGAACAAAGGTTTATTACTAACCTTTGTAGCTACTCTTCCTGTTTCTAGCAGAGATCTGCTTTTGTTTTAATATATTAGGAACTATTGTTCCTAATAAATATTCATAGAGAGAATTATATTAATTTCATTTAAATGCAAGAAGTCCTTGGGATTAGAGAGAATGTAAGGATATCTCTCAAATGGGATGAAGGGTAAGAAATTGCTCCCAGAGGGCCTTTGTTGGATTACCCTAGGGACAGATAGAGTATGTGCTTAGGACATCAACAAAACAGAAGAACCATGATATGTTTTTTTCATAGTACAATTTTTTTAGGAAACAATTTTGTAGCTTAAAAATCACAACAAAAAAAATGTAGTCCTCATTGGAAAAATCAGAACAATCTAAAATTTTGTAATATATACTTTAAAATTAATTTGGCGCAATGTGTCTTCCAATGTTTTCAATGCTTTAGAGCTTCCAAAATTTAATCTGGCCCTGTTGGAAGCAGTGGAGAAGGCTGACAAACACTATCTCACCCAGGCAATCAAGGTTAACATCAACAGTGGGAAGTCATGTTGACAATATGTACCCTTGATATGTGATGAGAATGCCACTTTGCCTCTGTACCCTTTCTTTCAAAAACATTTAACCCAACTCAATCATGAGAAAACATCAGACAAATCCCACCTGAGGGACATTCTACAAAATACCTGATCCTGAAAGCTATCAAGGTCATCAAAAACAAGGAAAGTCTGAGAAATTGTCACAACAAGGAAGACTTAAGGAGACATCCTTCCTAAATAAAATATGATCTCCTGGATGGGATCCTGGAACAGAAAAAGGACACTATAGAAAAACTTAATAAATGTGAATAAAGTATGGACTTCAGTTAATAATAATATATCAATGTTTATTCATTAATTGCAATAATTGTGCCATACTAATGTAAGATGCTATTAACAGGGAAGGCTGGGTGTAGGGTATACAAAAACTCTCTGTAGCATCTTCTGAATAATTCTGCAAATCTAAAATGTTCCAAAGTAAAAGATTTATTTTTAAAAATTTGTTTGTTTTCCATTTCCAACATTGCCCTGCTAGTCACTACCCTTCTGTCCCTGAAAACCTCTTTCTCCTTCCTGTAACATTTCCTAGTTGCTTCAGAACTCTGAGGGTTGAAAAAGCAAGAAACACTGCTGGGCCAACCCAAGCAGTTAAATGCACCAGTTCGCCCCAACTTTCCCCCCAAGTACAGCTTGAGGAAATGGCACGTAACCCACTCACAGCTCTGACAGAGCCTGAAACCGTCCTGTTAGACAAAAATCTCCCCATTTCTACCTTCTGTTATGAGGCACAAGATGCCTCCAAGGGCAGCTAAAGGAAAGGCAGTGTCATCTCTATCATGTCCTGATCACAGACACTTGGCCTGCTCTGTGTCCACAGCCATTCCCATGGCCCTTGGGAAATCCACAGAATCACACATGCCCACAAAGACAGCCTTGGGCTGATTCCCCATGTACAGAACAAAAAAACTCTGATGTTTGAGGGCTCCTTTGACAGAAATTTTTAATTCTTTGCAAAGGCATACCTTTTAGAGAGGGGTGAAGCACTAGGTTGGAAACAGGGAATTTTGGTTTCTAAGAAACTAAGCCTGAAACTCAGGACATGACCGAGGACAATATATTTGAATGTTTCACTGCTTTAGAATTTTCATATGTAAAAAAAAAGTAACTGGTAAAATGTGGTTGCTCAGTAATTTCCAGTCATATAAAATTCCATCAAAATCTATTTAAAATCTGTAGCTGAATGACCTTAGGTAAGAAAAAATGATGATCCAAAATGAAGCTATAGCATGGTGCGGTTTTAGTAGTCACCACTGAAAAGTTCTGTGCAGTCAACAGAAAAATAAATACGAATTGCCAAGTAGCTTAGGGGAGAAAAGAGACCTCACTTCATTTAGTCAAGAAAGTTTGCCCAATGTACTCCACAATATCATTATCTCTTTGTCTGCCTTTGGGCCCCAAAGTCCTCTTGCGTGTACAGGGTATATGAGTTGCCATATGGACTCTATCCTCCCTTTTAAGCATCCTTATCTTCCTCTATCCTGACTTACTTCCTAGAACAGTAGTCTTCAAACTGAAATGCCCAAGAGTACTTCAAGATTTCCCAGAAGATATGAAGAAAGAGATATTTTTAGAGTAGTAGATTCTCTGTTCTTCAACTCTCATGTTTACTGTTTCTAAAATGGTGGTGTCTAAGAATGAGCCTGTTATGGAAGTTCAGATTTTCTTTCATCACCCCATTTATAATAGCTCCTCTCCAGCTTGAAGAAAGGGCACAAAAAGTGGTACTGGATAGACTGGATATCCATACTGGGGCAAAGTATGTTTTGGTCTTGACCTCACAGCATACACAAACATTATTTGTGGATTACAGTTTTGAATATAAAAGGTAAAATAATAAATCTCTTGGAGTTAATAAAGCTGTATAGAAGAGCTTTTTCATGACCTTGAGATAGGCAAAGATTTCTTATATAAGATTCAAAAAAGCATATACTGTAACAGAAAAAAGATAAATTGGACTATATCAAGTATTCTGTTTACAAAAAGTTATTAATAGCATGAAAAGGCAACTCATAGAATGAAATATAATATTTTCCATTACTTATATTGAAAAAGTGTTATACACAGAATACATTGAGAAAACAAAACTTCAACAAATCAATAAAGCAATTTTAACAACAGAAAAATTGGCAAAAAAAAGATTAGACATTTCACAAAAAAAGGAGACCTAAATGGCCAAGTGACATATAAAATAATGATCAACTTTATTGCTCGAAGTGATGCAAATTTAAAATCACATAGTGATGCCATTATATATCCACTAGAAAGGCTAATAAAATGAACAAATAAGTGTAGACAAGAATATGAAGCAACCAGAAACGTTATTCATTGCTGCTGAGTATATACATTGGTGCAACTCTTTTGGAAGACTATCTGGCAGTATGTACTAAAGCTGTACTCAAATGCATATTCCATGACCCCATGATGCAACAATTCTACTGCAATGTATATATGCTCAACAGAAAAGTACACATAGATAAAAATAAAACAAATACTAGAATGCTCATAATAGTAATATTTCTAATGTCCCCAAACTATAAAAAGTGCCCATCAATAATGGAATGAATAAAGAAATTGTGCTATGCAGTAATAAGGGTGAATGATCTACAGATATATGCAAAATACAGGATGAATCTCAATTTCAATAATGTTCAGCAAAGGAGAGCATAATGAATGATTCCACTTATATCAATTACCACACACACAAAAAAGGCAAATATGGTTGGGGGAGTCAGTGAATAGTGGTTAGAAAATAACAAGTAAAGAGCTCATGGAGTACTAATAACGTTTTGTTTGTTGTTGATCTGAGAACTTGTTACAGTAATCATTCAGTGGTAAAAATTCATCAGGCTGCACATTATGAAACATACACTTTTCTGTATTTATACACTAACATAAAGTTTAAAAAAAAAAAAAAAGACTCTCACCCTTCTAAAATTACTCCAGGTATAAAACCCTCCAGGAAAAATTTAAATTGTTGGTGTTCAAGTTGAAAAAGTGAAAATGAATGACTGGGTAAAAAACCTTTTGCAATTTAAATAATTCTTAATTATTTGCTTTCAATAAAATTGAAAAAGGACCCAATTTAATTGTTTGTTGATAAATTATTGCAGTAAAATTTGTTAATAAATAGGAATGAGTAAATTGAATGATATTACTATAATATAATTTTATTATATCCACATCTACTTAGATATATATTAACAAAGTTCATCAAAATCTATACCTACTAAAAAAGAATAAAACATATTCTGAAGCCAATAAGTACATGACCTAATTGGGGAAAGAAAAAAAGCCTATCTCATTAAAAGATAAAATCTTACATTTTATGTTTCATAATTATTCATGTTAATAACAATTATAGTTTTGATCAATTATATTGTCATAATAATTATAATAGCTCAGTTCAAATGATCCTTTTAAAAATGCTTAGAGCCTCCCTTTTCAAAAAAATTTAAAAGCAATTACCATTTATATATATATTATGCATGTTGCAGAGAAGTACAATAGTGTTGTCAATATAATATTGTCAAACATAAAATGTATTACATAAAACTAAATTTTGTAGGGGAAGAAAATTGAAAATGCAAGCTCAAGGGGAAAAAATGAATTATGTAAAAATTCTGTTAAAGAAGAACTTTCTAAGTTTTTTAAGTTAATGATGATGTATATCAAATCTCTATGGCATTTGGAGTCTATTGGATACATTTAAAAGTTATATTTTAAAAATAAAATGTCAATATTTACAATTTGCTAGAATTATGACATTTGCAGATAGTTCATCTTAAAATCTTAAAAGTGTCATTTTTTCAACTTAAAAATGTGCAAGCTATATGGTTTTATAAAATTATTTTGGGAATCAGGTCATGCTAGGGAAAGAGACTTGAAGACCACTATTCCAGCAGACATCACAAAAGCAGATTTAACCCTAAAAGCTGTTCCATCACACTGATAAACGAGAGTATTCTGGGTACATATGATTCACTTACACACAGAACCAGTCATCCCATCTGAAACTACTCAGTAGAGGAATTGGTTGGGGGGACTTTCAAGGTAGAGATGAGCATAGGTTAATGCATCCTCTATTATGTAAAAGTCCCTAGAATTTCAACTATGTTCCCCTTTCCACACATCCTGCCCTAGCCGCTCTGCTGGAATCCTTTCCTCACTTCTATAATAGATATTTTAAAATCTCAACATATCAGTTAAGACCCAAAGCCAATTAGAGTACAGGTAACTCCCCATTCTACAGAGAGGGGTCAGACACCACTGCAGGACTTGCTAAGAAGATTCTCTTAGCCTTAGTACATCATCCATCTGGAAGAAATACATATATTTAAAAAACCAACTTAAAGAGTGTTATGGTCTGATTGTTGTGTCCCTTCATAATTCATACATTGAAACCTAATTCCCAATGTGGTAGTATTAAGAGGTGAGGATGCCAGGCACGGTGGCTCACGCCCGTAATCCCAGCAGTTTGGGAAGCCGAGGCGGGCCGATCACCTGAGGTCAGGAATTTGAGACCAGCCTGACCAACATGGAGAAGTCTCGTCTCTACTGAAAATACTAAATTAGCTGGGCATGGTGGCGCATGCCTGTAATCCCAGCAATTCAGGAGACTGAGGCAGGAGAATCACTTGAACCTGGGAGGCGAAGGTTATGGTGAGCCAAGATCGCGCCACTGCACACCAGCCTGGGCAACAAGAGCAAAACTCCATTTCAAAAACAAAACAAAAAAAAAACAAAAAAACAACAACAAAAAAAGAGGTGAGGCTTCTGGGAGGTGATTTAGGTCATGAAGGTGAAGCCGTCGTAAATGGGATTAGCGCCTTTACAAAAGAGGCTTGAGAGAGGCTCTTCATCTATTCCATTATGTGAGCACAGGGAAAAGACACCATCTATCAACCAGAGAGGGAGCCCTCACCAGTACTAAATCTGCCAGCATCTTGATCTTGGACTTCTCAGCCTCCAGAAGTGTAAGCAGTAAAGGTCTATTGTTTCTAAGCCATCCAATTTATGATATTTTGTTACAGCAACCCAAACAGACTAAGACAAAGAGGTTTATAGAATGCATGAAGATTTCTCAGAAAAAGAGTTGCCGGAGTACATATCGTTTCTTTTCCCCACCTCAAACCCAGTGGAGGAGCCTCTAAAGGAACCATTCATAAAGAGTGGGAGTGTCTACCAGAAAAGGAAACTGACACACACACCCTACACCTTGTCTGATGAACTAAAGGCTTTCTGGAATGCCTATGATGGTAGAGACAAAGACAGAGGGAGATGCTAATGATGAGTGGTGGGTAGAAGGGATTACATCGCCAGATTTTGGCAAGGAAAGACATCAAGCTTTATCATGGATTAACTGGATGTCACACAGTTGGGCTAGATGCAACTTGAAATGGCCCCATCTATGAGGACCACCTGACAGGACAAAGTGACTCAGCAGAAAGGGTGTGTGGGCTGTGCCCCAGAAAAAGCATGACAGAGGAGAAAAACATTCTCAGAGTTGTTGAAAATGTGGCAGGCTAAACAATAGCCCTAAAAGATATAAACGTTCAAGTCTCTGGAACCTGTGAATATGTTACCTTAAGTGGCAAAAGGGACTTTGCTGATGTAACTAAGATAAGGATATTGAGATGAGGATATTAACCTGAATTATCCAGGTTGGCCCCAAATAATCTAAAGGATCCTTATAAGAAAAAAGAAGAAGACAGGAGGTTCAGAACCAGAGAAGGAGATGTGGGGACAGAAGCAGAGGTCAGAGCAATGGCATTGCTGGGAGAAGGGCATGAGCCAAGGAATGCAGGTGGTCCCTAGGAGTTGGAAGAAGCAAGGTAAGATTCTCCTCCGGAGCCTCCAGAAGCAAAGCAGTCCTGCCACACCTTGCTTTTAGCCCATTGATTTTTTTTTTTTTTTTTTTTGACTTCCGACCTTCAGAACTGTAAGATAAATTTGTGTTGTTTTAGGTTTGTGGAAATCTGTTAACAGCAATAGGAAACTAATACAAGTAACAAAGTTTTCTTGTGCTCCCCTCAAGGTTTTAAAGCATGGGAAATTAACAGTGAATGGAGATGAGTGTATGACTGCTAAGATACTACATTTTGAGGCATTACAATAAATTGATCATCTCCAATATTTTCCTGTTCCTTAGAGGCTTGCTTTAATAAACAGTCGAAATGAACAATGATAAAGTTCATACTTACACAGGCCAAACATACCTTATTCATTTGTTATTTGAATATTACTGTCATGATTAATTGGGGAGGAAGAGGGATCCATGAGGGATCAGAATAAGGAAAAACGAGAAATGTCAGTGCTTACAATAAAGCCTAATTTCATGATCTATTGACCTAAAAATTGACGTTCTGCCCCACCTTCTATCATGGACTTAACCCTAGAAAACTAACAAGTCCCCCCAAAAAATTCATTATGAATTCTTTTCAATGGAGCATTACAACTATGAAGTTGTAATTTAATCATAAATGTCTGTCATTTCCAATTAACATTCAGTTTGTATATTTGGTGAAATAATAAAGGAAAAGCTAAGCTACTTAGAAGTTGTCTAAGCAGTGTTGTCAATTATTTTAAGGCTGGCTTCTACCAAGTCCAGATAAGTTTATGAAAAGGAAATGCTCAGATAGATCACCTGGACATTCTGTTTCCATCTGCTACTATCTCTTTTTCACTACTGAAAGGTTTAGTTGAGAGATTGATCTGGGTCTTGAATTTAATATATCAAATTATTGAAGAAAAGGTGCAAGAAAAAAATTATTTCTCAAGGAGTTTCTCAGAAGGTTTCAAATTGCTAATTCTCTAAGGAATATAGAAAACATGAATATTGTCATGAAAATTTACCATGGAACTATAAAACCTGGATCCTAGACCCTTAATTTGCCACTAATGAGCTGTAGGATTATGGTTGTTTAAAACCTATGAACTTGAGATACTTAATTTGTGAAAAGAGAAAGTTTTTATGGTAAGATACAGTATTGATAGCTGTCAACAATACAGAAGGATCTGGACCCTGTCTTTCCTTTATTTCTTAAGTGAAAAATTGGAAAAGTAAATCTCTATGGATTAATGAGGATTAAATGAGATAATGCATGTAAAGCATTTATCAGAAAACTTGGCATTCACTACATCTGTCATTCTTAGACTTGTCATTAATAATAACTACCATCTCAATGTCAAGCATCCTATTTCTGCCCACCCCCCTACTGCCTTTGCAGCTAGTACCTCCTGTACCTCAACTCCAACAATTCTTTGATTCTACCTCAACTCCTTCTCCCCTACTGAGCTTTTAGTCTGTGGTCTAATATTGTAAATCACTTTCTTACATACTACTTCAACTTCATTACTTTTCTCTTTGCTTTGCTCTTATTTGACAAAACCTCAATCCTAGAAGATTCAACTCTCTACTTACTCCATATCTCCACCATGAAGGTGGCCCTGGCTAGCAGAAACAACCAATCATGCTATTTGATGTCACTTAAATTCTTGACTATGAAATTGTTACAGGATCCTTGGGGTGTCAATTTTCTTCCCAGAAACCTCTGTGGCCAGTGGCACCTTTGCCAGAGTTCTTGTCCTGTACCCAGGAAGAATGAAGTACACAGACAAGCACAAGGTGAACAAGATGAAGATGAGCTTTATTGAGTGTTACAACAGCTCAGAGGAGACCCACAGTGGGTAGCTCCTCTCTGTAGGTAGGTCATCCATCAAGTGTTCAGTTGTCAGCAGAGAGGAGGCCTTGGAGAGGGTACTCCTTTCTGCAACTGGTTGTCCAGATGTCTGCAGCTCTCAGCAGAGAGAAGGCCCTGGAGAGGGTGGCTCCTCTCTGTTGGCAGGCCATCTCTGCACCTCTCAGCAAAGAGGGTAGCTCCTCTCTACAGGTGGTCTGGTCGTCTAGTAGCCTTTCTGCCCTCTTTGTCCTCTGGCTGTCCTCTGCCCTGCTCTGGCTGAGCCCATGACTTTTACAGACCTCAGAGAAGAGGAAGTGCATGTCAGTTGGTCCATGGGCAGCCATGGGCCGGTGAAAAGGTAAGATTCTTACCTGAGAAGAGGCACCACGAGTCCCCACTCCAGTCTGCAGGACTGGCAGCCCAGCCCCCAGCCTCCAAGTCCTCCCTGGGCTGAAGGTGAGCCCTTACTGGGGACCCACCGCCTTCCACCCAGGTGTCTGCCTCCCACGGCCATTCATGGCTTGGGGACTCAGCCCAGACCCTGCTCCACAATCGGAACTGGTGCCAGGACAGTAGAGAGGCCAGGCAGTGGGAGAAAACACCCCAGAGCCTGCCTGGGGGATGGGGGAGTGTCTTTTCTGGAATCTGTGAGGGTGCAGGCTGTAGAGATGCCCGGGTCCTTCGCCTAAGAGGGTGGCCACAGCAGCATACGGGAGCTCCTGCCCCACCAACTTGGAAGGGGCGGCTCCTGCTTGTCCCTGGCTCCTGCTAGCTCTGTAGAACAGGAGGCGCAGGTCTGCAGATGTGGGTCCAGCAGCTGCAGCTGCATCCTTACCGGGAGGGGAGGGCAGATCCTGCCTTTTCCTGGTCCGGTGAAAGAGCACAGGGAGGCTCAGATTCACAGCCACAGTTCCCGCGGCTGTAGCCCCACCCAGGAGGGCGTGGCTCCTGCCTGCTCCATAAAACAGTAGGCCTGTGTCTGCAGCTGCGATTTGGACAGCTGTAGAGGCACCTGGGGACCTCCTGCCCCATCTCAGAGGAGTCGAGGCTCCTACTGGCTCCATGTAGTGTGCAGCTCCAGCCGGGCCTCCCTGCTACAGCCAGCATGGCAGCAGCCACTGCCGTCAAAATGGCCCTTATTGCTACACATAAATACTGTTATTCTCTCTCTTTATTCCCCCACTTTTCTAAGGGATGTTCTATACCTTCTACTAATGTATCAGACTTTCAATACCCCCTCCCCTATTGTTACTTTTAGATGAGATATTGCTTCTTATTTTATTGAGAAATCAACAGAAGAAAATTTTCACAAGCTTCCATCATGGTGGCTAACTACTTGTGTGAATCTTAAACCATAAATTCTGACTTCTTCTTCACTAGTTAGAATAAATTGTTCATGCTTCTCTTTCAGTTGCCCCCTCCAGTTGTGTATTATTACCTACCCTTTCCACCTATTCAAGGACATGGTTCTTCAATTCTTCCTCTCCTTCATCATCAGGTTTTCTTTTCCTAGTAAATTATTCCATTAGGACATAAATATGCTGACATTTCTCCCCATATAAAAAACAAACTGACTTTGGATCCTACATCTACCTTCGAATACCACTCCATTTTCCTGCTTCCCTCCACAGCAAAACACCTTGAAAGAGTTGTCTCTATTCACTGTCTCTGTTCCCATTTTCTTTTGTGCTCATGCCAATAAAGCTCGCGCTCACACCATTCCACTCAAGTTTCTCTTATGGAGGCCACCAGTGCCTTCTACATGTTTACATCCATGGTCAATTCTAATTTCTCATCTTATTTGATCAGCCCACAGCACTTTCTCTTCCTTAAAACACTTGCTTCACTACTAAAACACCACAACTCTTGATTTTCCTCCTACCTTATAAACTACTCCCTTTCAGTCTCCTATATGAATATGTTATCAAGTTGAACTATATGAAGTTGTCTATATTTGACTGTTATTGCCTAAATTTCATGTGGTCCAACCTAAATATTAAATATAGAAAACTCTAATTGAACTAAACAGCTATAGTTGAACTGGTCTTTGCTTTTTATTAGTTCATTAAAATAAAGAACTTTCTACATTTCTGTGTTTGGAAGTCTCCTCTTCCAAATCTTCCCAGGTGTTCCAGTGTCTTCAGACATCTTCTCTTTGTTTATATACACTCTCTGGGTGGTCATGGCTTTAATATCTCCAGGATAATCCTCTCCTCTGAATTTCAGATTTATGTATCCAACTGCTTACTCAGCATCTCTGCATGTCTGATATACATTTCAAACTTACAATGTCCAAACTCAAACTCCTAATCCTTCACTTCAAACTTGCTTCTCATCCCATCTCCCACCTCATAGTAAATGGAAACAACAACCTTATAATCTTCCACCTTAAAAGTCCAGGAGTTAACCATAGAATCCTTTTTTTGTCACGTACCCCACAACCAATCTGTCAGGAAATCTTGATGCTTCTGCCTTCAGGATAAATGGAACATCCTACCAGCTATCATGACCCTCATGGATCTATCCCTGGTCCAATGTATCATACTATTTCCCCCCGGATTTCTACAAAGCCTCCAAATGATTTCCCTGCCACCACTCTTCCTGCATAGTCTTTCCTCCACAGAGCAGCTGAAGCTTACTATTAAAATGTAAGTCAGATTGTACTTCCTTCTCTTCACAGCCTCCTGAGTCTTCCCATTGGAAGAAAAAACAATCCAAAGTCTTTACAGTGACCTGGAGGCCTGCAGGATTGGAGATACCCCACCCTCGCCTCAACTCCTACCCATGACATCTGTTTGTTTCTCCTTCAAGCTCTTTGTTCTCCTGCAGTGGTCTTGCTATTCCTGGAGCACTCCAGACATGTTCTAGCCTCAAGATTTTACATTGTTTTCTTTTTCTGACTTCAGAGGACCTTCCCCTGACTATATAATCCACTTCCTTAGCTGCGTAAATGTTACCTTCTCTGTGAACCCTTTCAAACAATCTTGTTAAACATTACAACCATTATCCTGTTTAATTTTCTTCATAACACTCGACTATCACACATAATATATACTTTTTCTTATTTATTATTTGTTTCCCCTCACTAGAATGAAAGCTGTATGTGGAAAGGGTTTTTTGTTTTTGTTTTTGTTTTTTGTTTTTTGTTTTTTTGGTTTATTTGTTCGCTGCTTAATCTCCAGTGTCTGAAACAGGACTGGCACCTAATAGGCTCTCAATACACACAGAATTATTTGTTGAAGTAATAAGCATTGAGTACTCAACAAATGTTAGATATTAACTCTAAGTTCCTTTTAACTAGATAATAAAAAGTAAATATTAGTTCAACTATAGCTGTTAGTCCAATTAGTTTTTTTATATTTAATATATTACATTGAGCCATATGAAATTTGGGTAATAATAATAAAATGCAGACAATTGCATATAGTTCAACTTAATAATGACATCCTAATCTCTACCTACATGTTCAGACTTAGAGCTTTCCATCTAATTTGATCTCCCCAATTTAGCAAGAGGCATCTATTAGAAGTGCAAGTCTGGCCATGTCAGTCCAGCCTGAATATTCCAATAGCCTACCACTGCTTTTGGGATTCAGATCAAAATGCCTCAACAAGATCTAAAGGCCCTCAGAGAGGCTGGAGATTTATCCTACAGATCACCTTCCTTCTTCATCTGGCTTCCAAGCATACCAGCTTTCTACTTCCAGTGGTGCATCGTGTTTCTTCCTGCCAAACACCTTTTCTTCCTCCTAAAACACTGTGAGCCACCCCCACCCATCTCTTTTACCACAAATCACCTTCAACCGTCAATTATATACCTCTTCCTTTTCTCCAGATATCAGTTCAGTTATCAATTCACTGGTAAGCGCTGTTCACCAGTGTGTTGATTCTTTTTTATGTTTCCCAATTGTTTTACTTTTATTTGTACAATAATTTGATTAATGTCTGTCTTCTCCACTAGATTCTAAGCTCCATAATGGCAAAGTAATGACACTCAGTCTCCTTCTATCCACAGGACTGGACAGGACTCAAAGAATATTTGTTGAATGAAGGGTAAAAAAATGAATAAATAAATAATGACTATAACTCACCCATCCAACGTGCATTTCTATTTTATGTTTTAAGCTCGGCTCATAATGCTATTTGGAATAAGGGTCATAGTAACCACATCAATATTCAAGGAGACATGGGGCTCCCTTGGAACCCCAGCAGTCCATGCTTGTTAGTATTTGGCTAAATTGATATGTGTAAACTAAAAAAAAATTACTCTATTCCTTCATTCACTTGACTATCTATACAGGAACCACCATTTTATTTACTAATTTTATGCTTTGGCCAGTTACTTTCTGAAAGCTTAATTAGGAAATGTTCAATATACTGGCAAGGTTGTTTATGTCTTAACCTATGCTCAACTCTATGTCAGAGCTTCTCCAGGCAGAGAAGATTTGGACAGGGTTATAAACTCAAATGCCTATAAGAATGAAGCAGAAGGTTTTGTTCATCTTCTCAACATCCTTCTACCTTTCTGTTGGAAGCCCAACTATGTCCAGATATATACCTTCCTCCAGGTATAATTCAGTGGTTTTTCGTATATTCAAAAAGCTGTGCAACCATCATTATTATCCAATTCCAGAACATTATCATCACTCCAAAAGAAACCCCACACC
Organism: Chlorocebus sabaeus; assembly: GCF_047675955.1. NCBI lineage: Eukaryota > Metazoa > Chordata > Mammalia > Primates > Cercopithecidae > Chlorocebus > Chlorocebus sabaeus. Next base: position 37,552,622 of record NC_132907.1, read on the forward strand.
CATTAGTAGTTGCTCTCTACTTCCTCTTCCCCTAGTCCCTAGCAGTCAGTAATCTACTGTCTGTCTCTAGAGATTTGCCTATTCTGGGAATTTCATATAAATGAAATCAAATGTGATATTTTGTGACTGGCTTTTTTCACTTAGCATAATGTCTTCAAGATTCATCCATGTCATAATATGTATCAATACTTCATTCCTTCATATTGCCAAATAATAGTCCAGTGTTTGGATATATCACATTTTATTTATCCATTCATGTTCAGTAATAAACATTCAGACTGTTTCTACATTTTAACTATTTTGTTCAATGCTGCTGCAAACATTTTTATACACACTTGGTGTGAATAAAAGTTTTACTTCCCTTGGGTAAATACCTAGAAGGGTTTTGGTTTTTACTCTGAGTGAGACTGTACATCACCGGAAAGTTTTCAGCAGATGAATAATTTTGAAAGAATTATCCTGGATTCTACATTAAGAATAGATTGTAGGCTGGGTGTGGTGGCTCACGCCTGTAATCCCAGCACTTTAGGAGGCCGAGGTGGGTGGATCATGAAGTCAGGAGTTTGAGACCAGCCTGATCAACATAGTGAAACCCGGTCTCTACTACACATACAAAAACTTAGCTCAGCATGGCAGCGGGCGCCTGTAATCCCAGCTACTCAGGAGGCTGAGGCAGGAGAATTGCTTGAAACCGGGAGGCTGCAGTGAGCTGAGATCGCACCACTGCACTCCAGCTTTGGCGACAGAATGAGACTCCATCTCAAAAAAAAAAAAAAAAGAATAGATTGTGATTGGAAAAAGATGGAAGCAAGGGAATCAGTTTGATGCTATTTAAGTGAGCCAGGTAAAGATATCTTAGACCAGACATATAGCAGTAGAGGTGGTGAGAGATGATTAAATTCTGCAAATATACTGCAGGTGGAGCTAACCAGATTTCCAGATAGGGTGGATGTGGGATGTGAGTGGAAATGAGGAGTCAAGGAAGATTCCAAGGTCTTTGTCCTGAAGAACTCGCAAAGTAGCAACACCATTTATTGAAAGGGGAAAAACTGGGGTAGGAGCAGGATTGAAGGAGAAGATGGAGAGTTTGGGGTTGGTTGTTCAGTCGCTACCCAAGGAGACATTTGGGGTTCATAGTTAGATCTGCAGTTTGGAGAGGGCTGCTTATGAGCTGAAGATATATGTGTTACAAGTCAGTGTATAGGTGGTATATAAAATATAATCATCTCAGATCCTTTAAAACCCGGGTCTCATTCCTTCCTCCACCCCTCCAACTTTCTGTGGGCCCAGCTGCTTGTTTCTCTGGCAAATTCTCCAGCTGTCTAAGAAAATGCCCTCAAAATGTTACTTCATCTGTTCTTGGGCACAAATGATCACATGGAAGCAAAAATGCTATGACCTCAATGCTCGTGTCTCATCCAGCACGGAGGATATTTTGTCTTTTCTACAAGTCGTTTTCAATTCCAGCCCTGGTCAGCACTCAGTGTCACTGGCTAGAAGCTTCCCTCACTGAATTCTTAACACATCCAATGGTCCATTAACTCTTTGAGGGCAGACACTGCAGTATGGTCTGTGCTTCAGTTTCCCCCTGCTATTGTAACAAATTATCATACTTAGTGACTTAAATCAACAAAAACTTATTGTATAAGTCTGGAGGTTGGGAGCATGAAATCAGTCTCACTGGGCTAAAACTGAGATATTGGCAGGACTGTTGCTTTCTAGAGGTTCTAAGGAATAATTCATTCCCTCGTGTTTTCTAGCTCCTAGACACTACCTGCACTCTTTGGCTCATGGTCTTATTTCTTCATCTTCAAAGCCAACAACTCCAGGCCAAATTCTTTTCATGCTGCAATCTGTTTGGTTCTCCCTCTTCTGCTTCCTCCTTACTCTAAAAAGCATGCTTGTGATTATATTGGTCCCAGCTGGGTAATCCAGAATAATCTTCTTATTTCAGTGTCAGCTGATTGGCAACCTTCATTCATCTGCAATTCTGATTCCCCTTTGCCACATAATCTAACATATTCACCAGTTCCTGGGAATAAAATGTGGACATTTTGGGAAGCCTTATTTTTTCTAACTACCAGAGTCTGAAATCTATAGCCCCTAGCATAATGCTTAGTGCATGACAGCACTCAATAAATGCAAATGAATGAATGAATGCCTCTCTCAGTGCCTACAGCTGGGTATTTTCGTCTAATCCCAGAAAATAGCCTGCTGTTATTAATTGTATACCTGCTCAGTCCATTTTTAACGGGATGTAGGGGAAGGAAGAGAGATGGAAAGCAGTTCTGAAGAGTTTTTACATTAGCATCTCCTTGGATATTGGTAGATGAAAGGAATAGAAAACCTTAAAGGAATAAAACGTTTAATCCCCAATCCTAAAAAATCTTGCCTGTAGCTTACAGTATGAAACCTACTCTTGTCATAAGGGCATGTGAGTCTTCAGCAGTCCAGAGAATTGAAATAAAAACAGTCTGATCTTCTCATCAACACTAATGTTAAAAATAATTTTCATGTATTTTGCCAAGACCCTATATAAGTATCAAAACCAGGCAATCAAAGCAGTGAGAGCCAACCAGCAAAATTTATTGACCTCTCTATCCTTGTAGAACTTTGCCTTTCCCCATTACACTTTATTTTTTATTATTTCTTTGTTATCCCTATTAGTTCATGAGCTTCATACCAATAGCCCCTCAGCTCATTTGCCAAACTCATTATTGCGACTCCAGACTTGGTGCATAGCAGATATTTCCCAGTTAGTGAAGGGCTTTGCTAAATTACTACTCACAATGTACACATGGAATTGCAGGCAGCTTTCTCATCATCAGTGCATTCATCTTGAGATCTTGGAGACTCAACTTTCTTTATGGTTCTCTTAGGACATTTCTGAATATTTCCATTTCACTCACTCTTCAGTTATTGACCTCTCAATTGTCTTGAGAAGACAATTATTTGCCAATTAAATCAGCAAACTGTTCTATGTCCCATATAATGAAATAAGAACATTGCATAGTACCACTGTGACTGTGTTATTGGCAAAGTCACAGAAGTAGAAATTTTCCTTCTCTGTAACTTGAGGTTGAGTCTTCACGAAAGAAACATTTGTGGGTGTCATATGAGAACATGTTGTAAGCACAAGTTATAAATTGGGTTCATTTGGTTTTGAGTTAGTTTTTTAAATCTAACTCCCTCGAATTTGTGAGTAATCTTGTGCAATTATTAAGAATATGATTCATCCTGAAAATCAATTGCAAATACTTTGTACTTTCAAAGATGAGCTCTTTGTCATGATGGGTGAACTAATTTTTCAAGCAATGGCTTATGGAACCACAGAATTTCCTAGGAATTTTTGGGAAGTCTATTTATGGGAAACATGTGTAAAGTGGTTTATCCAATTCCACCCCAACATGACATGAAGAGCTTTGATTCCAGGACCTGGAAAAAAAAATTGTTTTAAAATTTCAAGTTGCAGGCCAGGCATGGTGGCTCACACCTGCAGTCCCAGCACTTTGGGAGGCCGAGGCAGGATGATCACTGGAACTCAGGAGTTTGAGACCAGCCCGGCCAACATGGTAAAATCCCGTCTCTATTAAAAATACAAAAATTAGTAGGGGTGTGGTGGTGCACACCTATAGTTCTAGCTATTTGGGAGGCTGAGGCAAGAGAATCGCTTGAACCCAGGAGGCAGAGGCTGCAGTGAGCCAAGACACACCACTGCACTCAAACTGGGAGACGAGAGTGAGATTCCATCTCAAAAAATAAATAAATAAAACTTAAAGAATCAATAAATAATAAACAATTTTAAGGTGCAGAGCACATTAAAAGGAAAGAATATATTTAGTGGACGTGAACTGTCTTACTGGCAAATACTGCTTATCACTTCAAGATGGTTCACCAGGTAGCTTAGAATAAAAAGATTCCAAGTGTTAGAGATGAAACGTTAAAGAACAAAAATAGCAGACCTACATTTCTGCCCTCACACAGTTATAATCTAGCAGAGAACAAAAGACAAAAAATAAACAATAAAAATCTATTATGTGATAAAATAGAAAGCAATAAGCACTAGGGAAAAATCAGGGAAGAGAGATAGAAAAGGCTGAAAGAGTTCATTCCCTTTTATTGCTGAGTAGTATTTCACCATATGGGTACCCTTCAGTTTGTTTATCCACTTACCCAAGGAAGGACATTTGGGGTTGTTTCCAATTTGGGGCTATTACAGTACAAATAAAACTTTTATGAACATTTGTGAACAGGCTTTTGTGTGGACGTAAGTTTTAATTGCACTAGAAAAAATACCCTGGGGGTCAATTACTGAGTCATATGGTAAGTATATGTATAAACTTGCCAAAAATACTGCCAAACTGTTTTCAGATGGCTGTTCCATTTTACATTCACACCAGCAATGAAGGAAAGATCCAATTGCTGTGAATCTTTCCTGGAACTTAGTATTGCCAGTACTTTTTATCTTAGTCATTCTAATAGGTGTGTAGTAATATCTTATTGTGGCATTAATTAGCCAGTTCCTAATGACTGATAATGTTAAACCTTTTCATCGGCCATCTAAACATCCTCATTGGTAAAGTGTCTGTTCGAGTGTTTTTGCCCATCTTCTAACTGAGTTATTGTTGAGTTCGGAGAGCTCTTTTTTTTTTTTTTTTTTTTTTTTTTTTTTTTTTTTGAGAGGGAGTCTCCCTCTGTCACCCAAGCTGGAGAGCAAGCTCCGCCTCCTGGGTTCACGCCATTCTCCATTCTCAGCCTCCTGAGTAGCTGGGACTACAGTTGCCTGCCACCACGCCCGGCTAATTTTTTGTATTTTTAGTAGAGACAGGATTTTACCATGTTAGCCAGGATGGTCTCAATCTCCTGACCTCATGATTCACCCGCCTTGGCCTCCCAAAGTGCTGGGATTACAGACATGAAGTTCAGAAAACTTTTAAAAATATATTCAGGATACAAGTTATCTGTCACAGAATATAATTTGGAAATATTTCTCCCTATCTTTCACATGTCCTTTCATTCTCCAAACAGGATCTTTCTCAGAGCAAAAGTTTTTTAATTTGTATGAAGTCCAATTTATTTAATTTATTTTTTAATGAATCATGTTTTTGGTATCATGTCTAAGAACTCTTTGATTCACTCTAGGTCATGAAAGTTTTCTCCGATTTTTTTCCTAAAAGTTTTAGAGATTTACATGTTGCATTTAGGTCTCTGATCAATTTTGAGTTAATTATTACATACAGTGTGGGTTTTCAGTTGAGGCTCATTATTGCACCAATGAATACCCAATGTTTCTAATGCCATCTTTTGAAAAGACCACCCATTCTTCATTGAATTGCTTTTGCACCTCTTGGTCATACTTATGTAGTTCTATTTCTAGACTTTCAATTTTCTTCCATATCACATTGTGTTTCAATTATTGAATTTCTTATCTCTTTCTTTCTCACTGGACTTGAAAGTAGGATTGTGTTTTTCTCAATTCTGTTTCCAGGGCATTTAGCACAATGTCTGGCCCACAGTAAATACAGAGTGAATAAAAGTTTATTAAGTGAATAAAAGAAATTTGGCTCCTTGGGCTTTTATACATGATGATTCAGCTTACATTTTTGAGAGGAAATAAAAAACATTTGCTCTTATTTGACTTATTTGTTATCTTCTTTAGTATTTATTCAGTGTTCATCTATTCACATCTTTCATAGCTTTTTGAATCAATCAAGACAATACTAGATTTAGCGTAATATGTATACAGATGAACATACTCTTAAGAAAAATACAATGTGAGATATGCTCCTTGTTCTTAAGGAACTTGCATCTTACAATATAGCATAGTAGTGGCAAGCAGGAACTTCATGGCCAAGCAAAACTGAGATGCATTCTACCCTGCATAGCCACTTACTAGCTGTGTGGCCTTGGAAAAGTTATTTAATTTTTAAAGACTTAAGTAACCAATTGGGCCACTTGTGATGACAACAGCACATGTTTTCTAGGGATGTTGCAAAGATTTAATCCAATAAGGGCATACTGCCCTCCTAGCCTTTAATAAAGCCTTAATAAATGCCAGTCTCCATTACTTATTTCCATGTATTAAGTCTAAATAGAAATTTTTCTCACAGATAATATTGCTGTAGCCAAAGTAGAGTTCTTTGAGGAGGACTTGACTGGGATCCAGCAAAATGAATTAAGAAAACATCCCTGTAACATATTGCAGCCTAAGTCAAAATTACAAACATATTTTCAAAACCACTTTATGGTCAATGGCACTTCTGGGTTCTAGCTAAATTACAAAACCTGATATAAAAAGCATGGAAAATTTTCAAATCAACAGTAAGTTCGTTTTTCAGAATTGCATCAGTAGATATAGAAGTATTCACCCAATGAAAAGAAAAAGTTAACTTAGCAGGCTGCAATTTGATTACAGAGGACTGGCCATCCTAAAAAGTTAAATAAAACTTTCTTCTGCTCTCAAGAAACCATTTATGCTTTGCAACAGAAGGGCACTTCTTTTTTTGAGATGGAGTTTTGCTCTTGTTGCCCAGGCTGGAGTCAATGGCGTGATCTTGGCTCACTGCAACCTCTGCCTCCTGGGTTCATGGGATTCTTCTGCCTCAGCCTCCCAAGTAGCTGAGATTACAGACTCGCACCACCACACCCAGCTATTTTTGTATTTTTAGTAGAGACAGGATTTTTATCACGTTGGCCAGGCTGGTCTTGAATTCCTGACCTCAGGCGAATTCAACCTCGGCCTCCGAAAGTGCTGGGATTACAGGTGTGAGCATCACACCTTGCCTGGAATGGTACTTTTAAGGAATGGTACCCTTCTCAATCTTTAATCCCATCTCTTTACATATCCTAATGGGCTGTACTTTTCTATCGTTCTGTGCTTCCTGTGAAGATATTACTCTAAGTGCCAATTATAAACAAACACGTACATAAATCTTTGATATTTTAAAATATTTTTCACCCCTCATGAACATCCAGTATGTTCATTATTTCTGTACTTCCAGAGTTAGTAATGGATGAAGTGACAGTGAAATAGAGTTCTGGCGTTTCAGAGCTGTGATTACAATGTAGTTGTGATACACGATGGGGACGGGGAAGTGCTGGGAGGAGAAGGGCAGGTCCCTGGTGAGGGCTCCACCCTCGGGCCTGTGCCCACGGACCTAGGTGAGGACAGGCACTCCTGTCTTGGCACCTACATAAATGTTGCATTTCCCAAGACCATCCTGGCCCACAATGCCCCATTCTGTGTCTGCAAACCCCCCTGAGACCCTAGCAGGCAGACACATAAGTGGCTGGATGTTGAGAGGATGTCTAGGGGAGCATGCTGGTGGAAGAGCACACCGACAGACACCAGCAGGCCATCGACCAGCAGAACAACTCAGAGTTTGGCTGGGGCAGTGGGAGGAGAGCCCAGGCCACCGAGCAGTCCGGCTCCAGGGGAAAACCATCTCCCTTCCAGCTCCCCCATCTGCTGAGAGCCACTTCCACTGAATAAAACCTTGCAATCACTCTCCAAGCCCACGTGTGATCCAATTCTTCCAGTATACCAAGGCAAGAACGCAGGATACAGAAAGCCCTCTGTCCTTGCAACAAGGTAGAGTCTAATTGCTCTGGTTAACACAAGCCGCCTATAGATGGCAAAACTAAAAGAGCACCCTGTAACACATGCCCACTGGGGCTTCAGGAGCTGTAAACATCCACCCCTAGATGCTGCCGTGGGGTCGGAGTCCCACAGCCTGCCCATCTGTATGCTCCCCTAGAGCAGTGGGGCACTGAAGAAGTGAGTCACTTCCCTTCTCACAAGCCCTGCGAGGGGGACAAGGGAACCTTTCCCATTTCAGTTGGAGGTGGTGGGTAGGTTGGAGAGAGCAGGTCTCTGCTAGCTTCTGAGAACTGCTGTTCATAAGCAGTTGAGATGTCTGTTTTCTGACCCCAGGTTTTCCACTGGAAAGTCAGTAAGCATGTACAAATATTGCACCTTTCAGTTGGCAAAATTCTCATTTCCAAATTACATGTATTGAGTGACATTGTTGCACACACAACTTATAACACTCACTGGAGACCACATAGGTGTATTGGCTGCTGATTACCTGAAGATATCACCCTCAAACTGTGGCCGAAGCTGAGACAAGTTTATTGCTTACTAGAATGAGGAAGACCATTCCCTTGACAGTGTCTCAATAGCATCTGGGAGGGGAGCAGGCAAAGACATTCATGACATCTGGGGGTCTGATTTAAGGTGAGTCTTTTACTGGTGGGAGTATGGGGAGGGCACTTGGTTGGGATTGGGCAAAGGTCATGACAATATTGTAAGACAGATGAAACAAGGCGAGATTTTGAATGGAGTCTTGAGTAGTAGTCAGTTGTATGGTGAGCCGTCAAGAGACCTGGTATACTGAGAAGGGATAATGAGGCTAACTGAGTGGTCTATTCAGAAAAAAAAATGGATTTTCCAGAACTTCCAGAAATAAGGAATATTTCCTGAAAAATTAAGAATAAAGTTATTCTTAATTTAATCTTCCTAGGCAAGAATTTCTTGGAATAACAAAGTCATATTAATAAAATGACGGTGAGTTCTGTGGTCACAGCTGGCTTTTGTTTTCGTGAGAGTGACACACATGTGACTTTGAAACTCTCTGCCCCCTGGTCTCACCACTGGCACCTTCTGCTTTGAGATCATTCTTTTGTTCATTCTTTTCTTTAGGTTGAGGCAATGATATCTCTAGGATTCTTCTCTTTAAATATGATTTCTATTGAGAGGGGTAGAAAAGTATATTGTTAAGATTATGAAAAATTAATCAGAAATTATGAAATCATAACTCTTCAGGGTCCTGAAAACAAGTGCAGAAGTAAGATTTTCAATGAAGAAGGGATGGGAGCCAACTGCCTGACTGGATGGAGCTCAGGCATTGCCCCAGGAGCATGGGCTGCTGCTCTCAAGTATGCTGTGGGCTAAGATGCATGACAACTGACATGGGTTAGAATATGGGTATGGGGAGATGAACTCAAAGGAAGAGTCCTCTGGGGACCTCTCCTCTTTTTTATCTAAGAAATACTTTGTGACTCCTTTAAAATTCTTCTCTAAAGTCATCTCTCCTCTCCTTATAAAAGTATCTGGGGTTTCCCCACTAAAGGTCTCATGTGGACTGTGAGCTCATGTACACACCAACTATTTTCACTGCAGTGGAATTTTGGAGTTCAAACTACACAGAGATTAAATTAATTAAATATCCACATAAACCCATTTGGATAACTTAACTCAGCTTTACTTGTATTCTGTCTTTTCTACATTGTCATTGTTATTTTTCAACTTTACTTTCCTTCTAGTCAGATGTCTCCTCTTAAATTCCTTGTTTCTTCTATACATTACCCTCTTTTTTACATAAGATCCATTTTTTGTCTTCATTTTTCTCTTTCTTTAATTCCTCCACTGATATATGTCACTGAAGGAATATATATATGTTTAAATGTGTGTGCGTGTATGTGTGTGTATATACATTTTCTAATATAACCCTAGGTCATCTTCCTTAAATTCCAGATGTAACTCTTTTACAGCTACTGTTCTCCAGATTAAGTCCTTTGGCAAGCCTTTTCTCCCCATTTTGCTTCCAGTGCAACTCCACTCACATTGACAAAGGCTCAGAATGATACCCCCCAATCTCCTTCACCCCACATCTTCCTCTATCTCAACTGGGAATTCTCTTCCTTTTGAAAAGATTATTAAGAATCAGTCTCTCAAATTTTGCCTTTCTCATTTTATTCCCACCTTTCTCATTCCCTTTTGAATTCACTATTCTCTCAAAGTTTTTATTCTCCTTTGATTTTTATAAATATCTTTTCACCTACCACAACCACTAACCCCATCCAGTAACAGCAACACATTTGGTCGCCAGAGCTTTCTTCTATTACCAAGTAAAAAACAACAACAACAACAACAAATCCTGTAATTTGCATGGTAGATGTTCATTTCATCTTCCTAAGCAAGAATTTATTGGAATAGTAAAGTCATATTAATAAAGTGACAGTGACCTATGTGTTTACAACTGGTTTGGTTCTCATTAGAGTTACACATGTGATTTTGAAACCTCTCTGCCTCCAATCTCTCTGCCTAGATGACTTTCCTAAAATTATTAATAATCTTAAAACATGTACCTGAGATACATATGTATAAAATCATTTTTATTAAGACACATAGTAGGTTAAGAAATGAAGAAAAGAGAAATTTTTATTCTTCTTGCTCTTTTGCTTCATGAGAAATGTATCCCAAGCAGGAGAAATTAGGAGAAAGGTAAGAAGGGTCAGGCCATGAGAGGCCTCTGGGAACCATGTTAAGAGTGTAGGGATTTAACCTAAAGTCAATGGAAGCCATTAAAATGTTTTTACTTGAGGAGTTGAGGATGACAATTTGTAATTTGAAAAGCCATAGGGTTGCACGTCAATTAGAAGAGGTCAAGAGTGAATGTAGGCAGGAAAACTAAAGGGCTATTCCAATAGTCAAAGTAAGAGAAAATGGTAGTTTAGTCTCCAGTGGTGGCTGGGAGCGTAGAAAGAAGCCAAAGATAAAATATAATAAGCAGATGTTAACCAAATTGTATATCGAATGTGGAAGACAGGGAGGTGTGAGGGTGGACTTGTAGGTTTCTGACTTACAGAACACACAATGGAAGGCAGCACCGCTACTAAGATAGGAAACACTAGAACTGCACTGTCCAATATGCTAGATACCAGTCACATGTGGCTATTTTGGTTTAAATTTGTGAAAATTAAATATAATTTGTTATTCAGTTCTTCAGTAATACTAGTCTCATTCCAAATACTAATTAACCATGCAGAGCTAGTAGCTACCACAACGGCCAATGCAGATCTAGAGTATTTCCACTACTGCTGAAATTACTATTGAATAATGCTGGAATAGAAGAAAACTAGGTAACACCAACGGCCACGAGCTGTCACTCTGGTTACTTATTATTTTCAGGTTCTTTTACTTGTGATTATACCTAATGCCAAGAAATTCACATCTATGCCTTTCAGCTAAACACAACAACTCATTTTTGTATGCTGCTTTCCATAAGCCCTTTGCCCCAAATGCAGAGTAGGGTCATGCTCAATAATGTCACTTATATGGAACTTAGTCAGTACATATTATTTACAAGCAAGAGAAGTGAAAGTTTATTAGAGTGGGTTGTAGGTCCCCAAGGATGCTAAGCACTTTAGTTTGGGTTATTCCAAAAGCACACCCCAAGAAAAGAATGTGGGTGAAAATCATTTATTTTGGAGGTGATCCAGGAAGCACAAGAAGGGAGTAGGAAAGTAAGAGAGGAAATGGTAGAAAGCCAATGAAAGGCACTTTAATGAGTGGCTATTTCTATGAGCACCTGAGGTCTATGTCTACTGGGGACTTTTGAGAGAATATGAACGCAACTCGAAATTCTCCTTCCAACTGGTGAGAAAACTGGGATGTTAATTCACCAACTCTGATTCCTTGTTGATGAACAGTCTGTTCCTGCGGTGTTAAATGTCCAACCCTACCAGCCTTCCTGATGTACTGCTGAGCTTACCTTTGGGCATAAGGAAGCCCTCAAACAGAAAGACAAAGGAAGCCATGGGCATATATAGGAACTCTCTGCAAATGACTTCAAAGGTGGATGAGAAAGTGTGGAACAGGCACCAGTAGCCTCTGCTCTTCGATTTCATACTTCTCCAGAATGGAAAAGCATTTCCATTAGTGTTTGCATTAGTGGGCTTGTAGCTATCTAAAGGAAGTCTCATCCCACAATTCCTGTAAGCCAACAAAAAACACAGAGGAATTTTCCCAGAGTTTCCTCCAGCTAGAGGCAGATATGACAGAGACAATCGTTAAATCCAGTTTCAGTTGTTTTGAAACATCCAAGTGGAGATACCATGCAGACCCTCAGTATACAAGACTGGGGCTCAAACCAAAGATCTGTAAGTCATCTATACATATGTATATTTGAAACCATGGATATGAGTGATATTTCTTTTTTTTCGTTTTGAGACAGAGTCTCGCTCTGTCACCCAGGCTGGAGTGAACTGGCATGATCACAGCTCACTGCAGCCTCCACCTCCAAGGTTCAGGTGATCATACTGTCATAGCCTCAGAAGCCTCTATTATAAGGGCATTAATCCCATAAATAAGGGCAAAGCCTTCATAACTTAATCACTTCCCAAAAGGCCTCATGTCTTATTAGCATCACCTTGAAGTTTAAGTTCCAACATATGAATATCGGAGGGACACATACATGCAAATCATAGCAGCCTAAGGAGAAGAGAAGAAGCAGAAAGGAAGCTGCTAGACAGAAAGGAAAACAACCAGGGAAGCTCTGGGTCAGTGCAGCCAGGGAAGAGAGTGTTTCAAGTTCTTCACAGACTTGAACCGACAGAAGAACATCACAGCAAAATTTGTACTATATGGCCCTTAAATATGGGTGATGAGTTAGCGGTAACTTACTCACTGTAACTGAAATCTCCTAAAGCATAAATTGAGGTCTGTGTAGTTTTCTCTGTTCACAGACCAAAATGAAGCACATGAAATTGAGCCCAATTTTATATTGGGATGCTTATAATATTAATGCAAATTGGGAGTTGACAGAGTAATTGCAGAAAATTAGGGGTTTTGTTCCTAAAGAGAGCTAACAAATGGAAGCATCAAGTAATCCATCAGATCTGTGCACATAGTGTTCTCTGAATATTTTTCCACAAAACACTTTAAATGTAACAATTTAAACTTTACTATCCTTTAGAAAATTTGATAAAAGTATAATGGAAGTAACAGTATGGTGGAGAAAATGATTATTTGAGATTCTTCCTCAAGTGTTTATAATAAAAAATAAATTAGATCAAGCGTGAGTCAGATGAAACAAATTATAAACAATCCACTAAATTAAATGAATACTAGGAGAGAATAACTCCTAGATGTAATAAAACCTGCCATCCTAGGCAGCCCACACACAGGAGGAAGCTTCTGAGAGATTTGCAAAGCCAATTAGAAACAAAAGCGTTCTGTATTTATAGAGCGGGTAGAATACACATCATGAGACCTTCAATAGAGTGTTCCAGTCAGTTACTTCTAAGATATCTCTGTGCTGTGTGGAACTGAGTGAGGATTCTTCTTGAGGCCCTCATTGAATTAAGCGTGTGTTTGTGTATGTGTATGTGCATGTGTGTGTGTGAGAGAGAGAGAAAGAGTGACAGAGAAAGAGAGAGAGAAAAAAAAAAACAAGAGAAATCAATGTACTAAGTAACAAGAACAAGTACATCAACTACATCTATACTACACGGCACTTAGATATGGGAGACAGTTAGAGGTAAATAATGCAGTTTCTTCAGAGTTTTAATAATGTCAGATTTTAGACAACAAATGAATGAAACACATCAAAGAAGGAAAAACAGAAACAAAAAGCACACAAACAAATACACTGTAAATGCCAGTACATGATGCGTTTGTTCATGAGAAAACTGTAAGTAGTTGATAGAACACTAATACAGAGTCCAGAGTAAGGTGGTGAAGTTTAGAATAGCTTCTCACACTCTAATGTGCATATGAATCTCCTAGAGATCTCAAAAAATGCGGATTCTAGTCCAGTGGGTGTAGAGTGGGCCCTGAGATTGTGATGGCTAATAAGCCGGGGTATTGCCAATGCTGCTGATTTTTGAACCACATTTTGAGTAGCAAGGTTGGCACAAGAGCTAGGAGTGGAAGTTTGATACCAGTCAGGGTGCAAGTCTACAGTAGTTGTCTGAGTTATAAACTAGAAGACTCAAGGCCAACATAGCAGGATGAGAACAAGGAAGAATAAGAATAAGCCACCACAGGCAGATGACTAGGGATGGGATGGTGCGTCCGAGCACAAGCAGCAGGGTTGTCGTAGAGAACATCCTCCTCTCATAGGTGTGTGGAGGGATCTTAAGTAGCAGCCTAGAACATGAGCCACCGTTAGGAGCTCAACTGTATACATAGCAGAGATGTAATGTGGACCTGAAAGGCTGGATGGAGGCAGGACAAGCAGAGTGCAGTTATCCCTTACATAGATAACAACTGCGGCTGCTGAGACTCTAGAACATTTAAACTCAAACAAACTCGCTCGTCTTTGGAGCATGGTCTGCTTGGGATAAATGTAGACTTATGGAATTAAGTAAAGGCTGCCCTGCTTATTGGAATGGACCCAGTGCATTCTACCAGTGGACACTCACAGTAACAAAATAAAGGAAATATGTACTTTGCTTATTTATCAGCGGAAAACATCCCTTGGCCTTGGTTAGAGGCTCTTTGTAATGTTGACATTTTAATCCTCCTTTTATTCTGCTACATCTGTGTTTTTAAATAGCTTTTTTCTTATTGCTATGAAAAAGTACAGTGCCTTTGAAAAATGATTTTGTATTTTTTAGTCTCCCACCACCAGAATGGCAGCCTATAGTAAGATGACTGTTTCACCACTGTGGCATCAGCAACTAGATGGCCTGGTGGATAATTAGAGCTCCATAAACACTAGAAGTAAACAAATGAAGAAAGAGAGTGCTTCTTCCGTTACTCCCCACTTACCACCAGGACACACCAAGGCTGCAGTGTGTTTCCTGATGATAATGCATCTCCCAGCAGAAGCCCTCAACACCTTTTCTCTCCCCACGCTTTCCACCTCCTCCTCTCCATCCCACTCTGAAGAAGCACAGTTCTGGTAACTAAGAGAGAAATATCTGAATGTATTCCACACTTCCTTGTTTCCAATATCATTTGTGCCGCTTTACAAAACTGTTGAGAAATTGAGTTTGATTTTACAGTTAATGTATACATTTAATGTACTACTTCTTTTTCACCTTGCAAAACACAGTAAATTTTATGTGTATCATACTTGCATCTAGGGTCTCTTTGAATTGAAAAAATATGATACAAACACATAGTTTGATGTTAAATAAATGTTTTGCTACCCATGGGAAACAATGTCAGTTGCCGGCCATGGGTAGTTTTTTTTATGTGAAGGACCAGAGAAGCTAAATTCCTAAAGCTCTGGTGCTGTGCTATCTCTCCGCTCTGGACTCTGTCTTAGGCAGTTGAAGTGCTAACATGGACCACTGCGCTCCAATGAGAAGGCTTAGCCTGGAGAGCAGAGATCAGCTCTGTTCTAGGAGTCCTGGTTTATTTTTTGCTCCTTTTCTTGGGCTTATCTTTCCTTACACTGGAATGCTAAGAAAGGAAGAATTTTGGTACTAGCTTAGAGGTAACCAACATGCTCAGCTTGACTGATCTAGGAAAAATGAGACTTTTATGTGGTCCAGTCTTTCTCACCAAGAGGCTAGACTAAGATTTGAGGCAAAAGCCTTATAGTAATAGTACACATTTCCTTTGCCTTCTCCTCTATGCAGGTACTTTAGGAACTTCACTAAGACAGGGAGAAATTTTGACAGAATAGGATTAAAGTATTTGAACCTTAGGTCCTGTTTCTTTTTTAATCTGAAGAGCAGAGAAATTATAAGACAGTCACAAAGTCTGAAAACATAAACAAATATAGATAACAAGTAGTTTATTGCTATTACATTATTTTAGATGACATAATCAGTAACATGTTTTCAGACTTTATAGCCACACCCTGTCCTTATAATAATGCCTTCTGACGTTCTCGCTTATAACTGGGAGCTAAACACTGCATACTTGTGAATACAAAGATGGCAATAATAGCCACCAAGAAGTATTAGAGGGGGTAAGGAGGCAGGAGTAACAGGGTTGAAAAACTAACCATTGTGCACTATGCTCACAACCTGGGTGATGGTATCAATCAAACTTCAAACCTCAGCATCACACAATATACTCATGTAACAAATGTGCACATGTACCCTCTGAATTTAAATTAAAAGTGGAAATTATAATTTTTTAAAATGCCTTCTGCATAATAGGCTTCTTTAAAACCCACTAGGTTAGAGGCATCAAATACATAGGTTATTATTTGCTATGGTCCAAATGTTTGTGTGTATCCTAAAGCCATACGCTGAAATATTAACTCCCAATGTGATAATTTTAAGTGACAGGACCTTTGGAAGGTGATTGGGTCATGAGAACAGAGTCCTCATGAATGGAACTGGTGCCCTTGCAAAAGAAGCCTGAGGGAGGTAGCCCCTTTTGTCATAGGAGGAGGCAAAAAGAAGAACGAGAATCTAATCGAATCTGTTAGTACCTTGATCTTGGACTTCCCTGCCTCCAGAACTGTGAGAAATAAATGTCTATTGTTTATAAGCCACACAACGAATGGTATTTTGTTATAGCAGCCAAAACAGAGTAAGACATTGCCGCTTGAGCCAACTAAGACACTATTCAACACCCCTCTGACTAATGTTTCACTTGTCCAATTTTTTCTTCACATCCCCGCATATGTTCTAAACAATGACCTTAGATAAAAGTGCTTCGGAAGTGGCTTTAAATTCTGAAATAACATTGAACATAATAAATGATTTTATGGCTATTAGGTTATTCTGAAACCCTAAAATGTAACAACGACAAGATTTTGCCAAATAAAACATAAGACACTTGGGTAATTTTGAATTTCAGATAAACAAATACTTTTTTAGTGTGAGTGTGTGCCAGGTAATACATTTTTAAATAACACCACTGGTCACTGTAGTAAGGGGAAGAAAATATGGGGAATCGTATCCTGGCTTTTAAAAGCATCCACTCAGAAATGACATCCATCAATTATACTGACATTTCATTGCCAAAATAAGTCAAATGGCCATGGCCAACCTCAAAAAACTAGATAATTGTGATCCTAACTGGAAGGAAAGAAACGGGAATACAGATGGAGAGTCCTAATGGCAACCACACACACACAGCATTTTAATTCACATTTTATAAGAATAATTACAAATTAAAAGATAAGCATCAGTCAAACACATTAGAATGGTTGTTTATGGGAGTAAGGAGGAAAGGAATGAAAGTGGAAATTAGGCTAAAAGTGAAGAAATAAACAAACAAGAAATAAGAGAAGGTATTATTACTGTCAGTGTACAGGTAGATATACTGAGAATCAAGTGTTTTAATGTGTCATCATGATCCCAACCAATACTTAAACAAGAGCTCAAACTTAAGTGTTCTGACTCCACATCCCATTCTCTCTCCCCTAAATCTCCAGGTCCCATGCTATGATGGTAAACATAATTGTTTTACATTGATAATAGCTTCCTATCCACATGATAATTTGAATAGGATGTGTCGAGACCCCACATACCTAAGATAAAGTTTATCTTATTTCTTCTTGATAAGCAACATTAATAATATTGTGGAAAAAAGTAAGAAGTTGGGAGTCAAATGAACCTGCATTCTAATCCCAGCCTTGTCATGTAACAGTTTTTTGACTTTTGACAAGCGATGTAATCCCTGTAAGTGTCAATGTCCCCTTTGCAAACCTTTGTAAATCCAGGATAATAATGCCTAACTTAAAGGCGCCACATAAAGATTAAGTAAGAAAAGGACATATCACAGAGTCTGACATTTAAATATTTTAAACTTTGTGGCTTTTTATTGCCTCAAAGTTTATAATTTACACTGAGCTGATAATCTGTGTTCTTTTGCTTTAGCACATTTGTAATTCATTTGGTATTTCCTCTGTGTCTGTCACACTATTACTAGTGAAAGGTTACCTTAGCTAGTTACTTCGTTACCTAGGCTGTTCACTACAAATGTAATGAGCAAAAGTGCAAATCAGTCATTGGGGCCTTCAGCTTGATATTTAAGCTTCATAGCGCCACTGTAAAGACTATAGTAAGTAAAACGCCCTGTGATGTTGCTTAAAGTTGAGGCAAAAGCCAAAGGATAGGTGAATAATTTCTTAAGCTACTAAGCTTTCATTTAATTTGCCCATAGGAATCCCATCCTATTCATTCATCCAGCATAATGAGTAAAGGTTTCTTCTTCCTGTTTGCATGAATGTGACCCAGTGACCATCAATATATTTTAAAGGATCAAAGAAAGCTTCAAAGAAAGATACAGTCCTTAAAAATGATTATTTACTGTTTTTCATCATAATTTTACTGCTTATTTAAGCATCTCCAAATGACACATGATTACACTTTATATGATTTTGAAATCTGAGCTAATGTAAATGGTGTCATATTGTGTATATTCTTCTGTGATTTGTTTTATTTATGTCACAGTGTGTTTCTGAGAATCAGTCATGTGGATGTATGAAGTGGCCATTTATTCTATTTTGCTACTGTACGGTTTTCCATTTATAAGTACACCAGGACTCATCTTCCACGCTCCGCCTGCAGAGTGCTGAGTGCCCTTGAGTAGGAAGAAGGCCACACACAATGAAGCAGAGGCCCAGAGGGAGGGAGATGGGGTGTGTAGGATATATTTGCCATGTCTAAGCTGATGTGATGACCATTTTGTTATTGCTTATACTGTATCTAGTCTTCTGTATTTATAAAACACAGAGGAAATATTTTATAATTTCAAAATTGGGGGGAAGGATAGAATGTTGTTCTTTGTTATCTGACCCAAAATACATGGCCCTTTCATCAAGGAAAAAGCTTCACTTTACATTGGCATTAATGACACTGGAATTTGGGTTTGTTTTGTTTCTTTTTTTCCTTTTAAAGAGTGACCCAAGGTACAGGGAATCAGTTCCTTTTGACTTCTTATGTCATCCCAACCAAATGTGAGACTTACATGTGAAAGTCACCTGACGCACATGGCATCTAAAATCTATTGGCTTTTTAAAATATATATTTTAATAGACAAATAATTGTATATATTCATGGGGTATAGTGAGATGTTTTGATATATGTACATGTTATTCATCAATGAGTATCACTGATGCAAAACTAGGTGCCCAATAAAGACTGGAATATAGTAGACATACAAAACATTGGTAAAACCCTCTCACAGACAAAAAGCTGCATATCAAAATGAGAAGCCATGTATCAAAATAACAGGAGAGAAATGGTTGATACAGGCAGACACATAGGGGACAATATTTTTTCATTCAATCAATCAATATTTAATTTCATTCAATTAAATATAAATCAAGCATATACTATGTGCCAAAACCTGAGCTAAATGCTGAGGTCACAAAGGTAAATTTGACCCAGGTTCTGCCTTCATTCAATTTACAATCTAATGGTCATGCTACTATAGCACTTTGCAAATATTTCCACTACAGAAGTCATTGCATCATATTGAATAGCCTGTTTGTCTTCAAACAGTTGCATCTTCAAGGTAGGGCATGCATCTTACTGCTCAGTGTCTAGGGTGACTGGTGCAAATAATGTCTCAGTAAATGTTTATTGAGTGAATCACAAATGAACACTGGATTGCCCCAGAAATCTAATACTTATGGTTGCCTTCTATTTTTTTTCTTTCTTGTAAGATCCCTTAATTTTAGATTTTGCCTTTAGAACCTAAAAATCTTCAAGGTAAAGTTCTCACCCTCAAATCTCATATCCCCAATGCACTACTCTGGCCGTACACACACATGAGCACACACACACACATAACCACAGGGAAATTTTTTTTTAATTCCAATAATGACCATTTAGAGCCATTAATGAAAAACTGAGTTTAACAATGGAATCTCAGAAAACACCCTGGGGAATTATTTGCTTCACTGTCTCACTCTAAAAGACAGCCTACTGACCCAGCATTCTTGAACACAGAAACTTGAGAGCTCTAACAGAGACTGCATCTTTACTCACTGCACAAATTGACTTAGATAGTGCAACAGACAGATGACCTTTGCACAGTTGAGAAGGTCAAAAAATTAGCAAGAAGGGCAGCAGCCTAGAGAAAGCAAAGCGAAGAGAAGGATTTTGAGACCCAGGCTAGAATGCAGCACTGTTGGACAAAAGAGAATAAAAAGGTTGGAAAATTGAGTGTGCCGCCTTGTCAAATAATATGACAAATGAGAAAGGAGAAAACAAAGCCTAGGATTCTAATGGTTTAGGATCTCGTGGAATATAGAGAAGATTGACTGATGGGAGTGGAACGGGGAAAAGTTTGCTGGGCAAGAGAAAAGCACTTCTGTGTTTATTACAGATTTTCTCTTGGCTGTTTGTATCCTGATTTATTTACCCTCATCAGCCCTTCAAGCGGGGTCAGCATTGAGCTGTAGGACTGATAAATCTGATCTGGATATAAGATCTGCTGTTTACTATTACTCTTTAGAAGATTTGGTCATCTGAAAATTCCAAGCAATCTAAGATTTTCTGTAGTCAGCAGTCAAAGACCTTAATTAAATGCCCTAATTTCTAGTTTCCAATCCCTGTTGGTCAAAACCCCAGACCTCAGTCTCTGGCCTTCAATAATAAATTTCTGATATATCAAGATTTTATTTGGATTAATCTTTTTCATTTTAAGTTGATGTCAGTGAATTTGGATATAAGTATTAAGGAGTATAATTTAGCATAAATACCCCTGAACGATCAGTAAATGGTTCATCATGTCTCTGTTTATAGGAATGTTTCCAATCCAACTGCATTATTGACTCTGAGAACAGAAACTGTGTCTTCTACTCTCTTATATATCTGTACATGTCTTTGAGTCTGGCTGAGAGAAGAGTTGGTGCCTAATAAACGTGCTCTGGTTTATGTTAAAAGAACAGATCCTACTTTTCTCATTAGGTCATCAGAGGATATGTTAAAGCATTGCTTACTCTAGGTATAAGAGGTACAAGAGGTAACTTTAAAAATTATGTTTCTCCTTGTTTAATCCAAGAAAAACTTATCAGACTGTAACTAGAGCAAGTCATGTAGAGAAGCTTTGCCCTGAGCTGGTACACTGCCTCTTAATGGTTTCCAAATAGCCACATCCACATGACCCCCAAAATAGATCACTGAATCCAACTCGTAGGAGTTGTTATGTAGAATGAACAAATGCATGTTCAAGCAGAGGCTTGGTTTTCTCTCCTTTTCTGCTTCTGAATGTGATCTAAATACAGTTCTTAAGTCTAACTTCCTAAGAAGCTTTTTCTATTAGTCAAATTATTTGTTTTATCTTTATTTATCAAGTACATATTAACTGAACTCAAACATGCCAGGCCCTGAGAAAAGATGTTACAGCTGCTTTTATCCTCAAAATGGAGTTAGGAAAAAAAAATGACTTAGGCTATTTCAAAGCATCACGATTAGGATTATGTTAGAAGAAAGCAGAAAGCACCATGCATGCACTTGCAGGGCACCAGCTGGTAGGGCGGTGGTGGACGGCGTCCAGGAAGGCTGTCACAAGTCCCTGTCACTGTCACTTTGCACTGCCACTAGCCTTTTAGAAATTATTTTGATACTTCATCTGGTTTTGGAAGTAAGTGCTAAAATCTGTTTGGGAATTCATAGCTGAAAGAAGTTGGCAACAGGGCTTTGGAACAAGGCCAGGAAATCACAGCACATCTCTCTTCTTCCTTTGTCAACAGGCTACACAAAGGAGCACTTGCAAAACAGTCCTATAAATCGCATGTTCGTATGTCTCTAATTGATAATTCATGTGGAATCAAATTGCAGTTAAGTTTGATTCCTTTGTTCTCTTACCCGCAAACATAAATCAAAGGATTAATGGCCTTAAAATTGATCTAGGTGACAAAAAAGGCCTAGAAAAATATCTTTGTCACTCCCTAAATCCCTTCACTTACTATCTTAAGGGGGCCCCTTTCTTCCTCTTTCTTCTTGTGAACAGATGAAGGTCCCTGTGAGATTGGAATTCCCTTTGTCTAGTGAATTACAAAAGGATGAACCTTGAAATGAAGACGTGTCATAGATCACCTGAGCTATGGCATTAAAGAGAAAAGTCAACTTTTAAAAGGAATGGGTGGGATTAAAAAAAGAAAGAAGAAAGGAATTGCAATGTTTCAGGCAGACATCAGATACTTCTCAGGAAAATAGGCATGGAGTTAGTGATTAAAGCTTGAATTTTAACTTGTAAGAGTCTTTTTTGACATAGTGTCTCCCACTCAATCTCAAATAACTCTAGTTAACTGAATGTCGATACTAAAATTTGACTAAATATACCTTGATTTCCATATCTCTAGACAGCATTCCTGAGAACCATCTACAATTTGAATGGAATCAAGGAGAGATACTGTGAAAGAACACAATAGGACTGCTTTCTGAAAACATCATCACAAGATGAAAATCAGCCAGGCCTAAAAGAACAATTTTAATATTCCCACTGCCAGGAGAAGAGTTGGCCACTATTTGGCTATTGGGAAAAAATCCCTGATTCCAAAGGGCTGACTGTAGAGTCCTACCAAGGCTGACCTCTGATTCATCCCCCAAACACACAAACCATGAAAAGAAAAACAAGTTTCCTTCTTCTGTTACAGAAAAGCGCTCCAGATCCAGACCCCAAGAGAGAGTTCTTGGATCTTGTGCAAGAAAGAGTTCAGAGCAAGTCCATACAGTAAAGTGAGAGCAAATTTATTAAGAAAGTAAAGGAATAAAAGATATTTTACTTATAAATGCTCTGTCTACTCCATAGACAGAGCAGCCCTGAGGGCTGCTGGTTGCCCATTTTTATGGTTATTTCTTGATGATATGCTAAACAAGGGATGATTATTCATGCCTCCCCTCTTGAGACCATATAGGGTAACTTCCTGATGTTGCCATGGCATTTGTAAACTGTCATGGCGCTGGTGGGAGTGTAGCAGTGAGGATGACTGGAGGTACTTTTCCTAGCCATTGTGGTTTTGCTGGGTTTTAGCCAGCTTCTTTACTGCAACCTGTTTTATCAGCAAGGTCTTTATGACCTGATCTTGTGCCGACCTTCTATCTCATCCTGTGACTTAGAATGCATTAACCATCTGGAAATGCAGCCCGGTAGGTTTCAGCCTCATTTTACCCAGCTCCTATTCAAGATGGAGTTGCTGTACTTCACACGCCTCTGACACTTCCATGGACTGGGCGATAGGCAATGCTTTTCTTTTTCTACAGTAAAAACATGACTTGAAAATGTAAGGAGATGTCAGTTCCGTCTCTCGAGGTTGCTGCCAGGCTGTACCACAGGTTCTACTGAACACATTTGTTCATGATCTGCTTAGGAGTTTCAAAGTTGAGGATTCTTTTTAAAAAATTGTCTGTAATTTACATGCTTTGCTGACATTCCAGAAGGTGCTTTTTTCCCCAGTTAAGAACTGTTTTGTCCTTCAGGGCAGTCTCTGAGGAGAGTTTGCTCTGGGTGTTTGCAGCACAATGCAACTCTGCTATAGTTTCAGAAATCATGGATTGTTTTTCTTCTTGATATGTATCTATAATGACATTTTACTATTTTGCCCTTGACTCAAGGCCACAGCTATTCAATTAAATCTTGAAGTCTCACTTTTATTATCTAAATTTTGGCAACCACAAAAAACTTCTCTCTACCCATTGTAACCCCCATAGGAAATATAATGCAGAGAATTTATACTTACATGGGAGTCCATGAACAATTAGGATCTTTCCAACATTTCACCTGAGCATTTCTCCAATTAACTAGGAAAGCCGCCACCTTTGCCTTCCCTACTGATTTTGGTGAAATTGGAGACAAAAATTGAGCTCTGTTTTACACTGGTACCAATCTTTAGCCTCACTTTAATGTCGACAGATGTGTTAGAAGTGCATTCTCCAAGTTGTTAGGAAACTCCTTTTCCCCGAGCGCCTGCTGGCAAGTTAAAATTGAACAGTATTCTTCATCTCTTTCCGATTTAAGTAACAGGTAAAATAAGTGTTTTTGTGTCTGGCAGGAATAATTCATCTTCATCACTTCACAAAGAACTTTATCCTTGAACAGCCTGCAGTATGACTATATTGCCAGCAGAAGGGCAACAAGTCAAAGAGCAAAGCAGAAATGTTCTTAGGAAAGATGGCTACTTTTCTATCAAAAATGTGCAATGGCAGAGGGCTCATGAAATGAAAAATATAAATGGTCTAAAAATAAGTAAACACTATCTATCATGCTAAGGCTTTGTGTATCATCCTGCTCAGAGCAAATAAAATGTAAAATCAATGCTATTGTTGCAATAGGGAAAAATCTCTTGAAGGTGCTGATTAAAACAGAAAGTCCTCTATGTCCTTCCACTTACCCACCTTAAGCCTCTAAAATGTCACCTTGATGAAAGCTAAAGGGAAAAACAAGATACAAAAATAACTCAAAAATTGCCACCCTCCACCTGCACCAGTCATTTGGGAAGAAAAGAAAGGGGAGATGAAAAGAAAAGCTCAGATTAATTAAATAGCATGAGATAAACTGAACCCCAGAAAAACGGGAATGTGGAAATAGAGGGATGCTTTGAATTAAAACAAAAGGAAGACTATGCCCAGACGAAATCAAGAGGTCATCAGTTTAGAGTAGGATTTTTGGTTTCATGATATGTGGTGTAAAATAATGATTACAGTCAAAGCCATATTCAGAAAAATTGTTTATATGAATTTCTTCTGATGGCAGTAGGATTATACTGTGACACTCAACTGATTCTGTAACTTATTCAGTAAACATGGATTAAGCTGTGACACCACAAGAAATCAAAGGGGCATATGCCAGGCCCTGTGCTAGGCACTAGAAACACAAAGATGAGTAAGAGAAAGACACCACCCTGAAGACCCAGCCATTGGTAAAGGAGGAATTCTGAAGTCCAGTAAGCTGATTACATAATATTTCAAAAGAATTCTCTAAAGCAGTGGCTCCTTGACTTTAATGTCCATAAGAATCATTTGTGGATCCCGTTAAAAGGGGATCCTGTTATTCAGAAGATGGTGACAAGATCCCAGGTGGTGGTGGTGTTACGTTGTTGGGCTATATGTTGAGTAGCAAGCCCTAACTCACAGATGATTTCAGCTTTTTCTCCAGCCAGCTTTTTCAGCACATTCCCTAATGGCATGGGAATCGAGGAGGGCATTTATTTGACTGTGCTGTGTGTGCTACTGGGAAAGTAAGAGTGGAGGTCTCTGTGGCCTGTGACTCTGTACACTGAGTCAAGGGAGGCTGCTCTCCACTGCCTCTGAAGCCTAAGAGGAAATCCACTCAATCAGCTGCAGCACCAAAGCAGTTTAGTGATGAAAAGGAGCTTCCTGATTGGAAATCTTGCTGAGGGCTAGAGTAGATTTTAAAGTAGATTATAGAACTTCATTGCCTGGGATTCTAAGAAAAAAAAAAGAGTATGTAGACTTTTGTCTGCCCTAAAGACTAAAATGGTGACTCGGTTTTTAAAAAACTTACCCGACTCTGAAAGTCTAAGAGAAAGAAAGTTTATGAAAGTGAATTTCAGAATTTGTTCAGTACATTCCTATTACAAACATAAAAAGAGTTGGCCTTTGGTCAAATTGAGTGTTAAGATAGTTGGCATACTTAATCAAGATCCTTCCTCTCAAGGTTGATGCCATAGGAGAAAAAGTAATAAAAGATTCTGGTATGTTGGCAAAGGTAGCAGGATAATAACTAGATATGAAAATCAGCTTTCTTTTTTTAAAAAGTGCTTATTTAAATGTTTATTTGACGCTTAAATGATATTTAAAAAAAAACAGTCAAAGGAAATCCTTGAGCTTGAAGAGTTTTAGCTTATAAACTGAATATAATGCAAATATATTCATGTCTGCTATGGACCCGATGCACTCCTACCTGCTATAAGAGCTTAGTCACTTTCCCATTACCTCCTGTTGTTCTTTGTATCAAACTTTTACACTTTAACAGCTCTTTCTTCTCAGCCTAAAGCAAGCTTATCCTAGTTCTCTCTTAACAAAATAAAAATTTATACCTTGTTCTCAAATCCCTCTACTGCCTGCATCTCCCTTTTCAGTCCTTTCTTAGAAAGTTCATCCAGCTAGATATAGTAATTTTCTTACTTCCTGTTTATTTTTGTTTTTTAATGCCCCTTTTTTTTCAAGCAGCAGAACACTCTTTTTCAAATTGAATCTTTTGTGAAGCATCAACACACACATACACACAAAGAACAACTTCACTGGTTGAGAGATGGGATGGAGAGCAGAGAACCCTCCTCTCAGTCTTTCACTTACTCCTGCCTGCCCCGTCAGCCCCTCAGCAACCTCTGAACAACACCCGAGGCTCTGCACACCAACTGCTTCACTCATGGATGCCTGCCTTTCCTTCTCTCTAAACCAAGGAAATGATCAAAGTACCTAGGATCTCCTAAAGTCAATAGGCCGTTTCTGGTCCATGTTTTGCTTGATTCTCCAAAGTATTCAATACTACAGCCAAATGTGGAATTCTTTCTAATTCCCGCGTATCTGGTTCTCTCTAGTCAGCACCTTTGCACCCTTCTGTTTTCTCTGTTCTAATCCCATATTAACTTTCCATCGCACCAAGATTAAAAGCCCAATTCCTTTTGATTACCGTTAAGCCCCTAATCAATCTGCAAACAACCCCCCTCCTTTCTGCCTTTGTTTTCATTGGCTCTCTCAATATCTCTAGCCACACCAGCGGCCTCATCCCTTCTTGACCTCTTCAGGACTCTCTTGTCTTATTGGTATGGCCTGTCCATTAGATCCTTCAGGTATTTGCTTAAATGGCACCTTCCTAGGTGCTACTTAGGAAGCAGAAATGAGGTGCTACCGTCCTCATTTCCTGCCTCACTTACCTTCTCAACACTTGCCATCATCTAACATATACTATACCATACTTGCCTATTCTTTATTCTCTGTCTCTTTCCCTAGAATATAAGCTTTATGAAAGCAGGAATTGATTTTTGTTTATTGAGTGGTTTGAGAGTATGTGTTCAAAGAAATGTTTGAGAAACTGAATTGAATTTGTTAATTAAATAAGTGAATTGATAATTAATAAATGAATTGCTATCTCCTTGTATGTCTGCTTGAAAAAACTCCTGTATTAATACTTCCAGTCCCATCAGATCAAAACAATCTCCTTCTTGAAGGTTCTGAATTCTGAGTCAGGAAGCATGAAGTTCCCCTGTTTATTTTGCCTCTACCAAAACTGATCACTCTCAAGAAGACTTGTTTCTGTGTGACCTTCATTACTTTGGTGAATTGGTCTTAGGCTAGGGTCCACCATCAGTATTACCAGTTCAGAAACTGGATTGGTCATCACAACAAAATGAGTTCATCTCTCAGACATGGTCTTGATATGCTCTTGAGATCAGTCTATAAGCATGAACACCAATTAGAGTGATCATCTCAGCCAGTTTGGTCCAGGACAGTCTCAATTTTAGCCCTGAAAGTCCAGTGTCGGGAGAAGACCCTCAGTCCCAGGCAAACCAGCATGGTTGGTAGCCTTAATACAAATTTACCTACTGACAATAATGAATAGTTTACACAGAAATAAGAACAATCTAATTTTGTTAGGCAGCACAATCTTTTCCTACAGGCACACCATAGGACATGCTCAATCATCATCAGAATGATGTTTTGTGAGCATGGTTTGAAAATAAGGTGAGTTGGGTTGGTCAAAGAAATGTTCAGTGGCACAGGGATAAAATAGACTAATGCACATACATCAGACATTAGAAACCATTCTGACAGAGATTATTTGTCCCAACCTCCTATGTCTTTATCCTCATTAGGCATATCATCACCAATGGGGCAGCTACTTGAAGCTAGATTTCTCTGCCCTAGTGTTTGGATGGGCACTGCCTAATTTTGTCCACATGATACAATTTTTTCTGTGTTTCTAGGACTAATCAATCAACTGCTTGATTCATACACATTTTTATCAGATGACTTAGTATAATCACACACTAAGTCATTATGAGTTGATTTTTTAAAAATTAATTATCAGACAGCAAATCCTAAGATTTGCTTTTTATCACCATTATATCAAGTAAGTTTACTTCAGTTGTTTTCTTGGCTCTTTCGACACTAGACTTGACTTTGTTGGGGGCACGGGCTTTTGCTTCTCTCTGTGCACCCCTAGCCAGTTTTCAAGTACAGAGCCATGTTCTTTAGTATTTTCTGAATGAATGGGTGCCTGGGACTGAATAAGGAACCCAATCGCACCAGAAAAGACTACCAGTACCTTATTTTCTGCCATTCCAACAGCCTTTCTAAAATCCATTCTTCAAAACACCAGGCCTTCAAGATGTTTCAAAAAAGCTTTTGTGATTTGATATGCATAGGAAATGTTGCATAGTATACCACCTTTCTTGGGATTCCCAAGACATTAGCATATAAAAATCTCTGAGAAATTCTACAGTAATAAATCTGTTTAATTTTATTTAAACTTATATTTTTCAAACTTATTTAACAATAACACTGCCTTCCCTTTTTACTCAATATCTATAGAACATACTTTGGTAAATTGATCAACAATTTCTTAACTGCAATTTTAAAATTAAAAAATCTTTAAACACTAGAATTTTTTATTATTGTGGTAAAAACATATATGAGATCTACTCTCTTAATACATTTTAGGTGTGAAGTGCAGTATTGTTAACTAGATGTACATTGCTGTGCAGCAGACCTCTAGAACTTTTTCATTTTGCATGATTGAAAATCTATACCTGTTAAACAGCAACTGCCCATGTCCCCTTACCCCAGCTCTGGCAACCACTATTCTGCTTTCTGATTCTATGAATTTGACTATTTTAGATATCTCATGGAAATGGAATCATACAGTACTGTTCTTCTGTTACTGGCTTATTTCACATAGCATAACGTGCATGTTATAATATGTGACAGGATTTTCTTCATTTTTAAGACTGAAGAATATTCCATTGTATGTATATACCACATTTTATTTATTCATTTATCTGTCAGTGAACATTTAGGTTGCTTTGTTTCCACATCTTAGCTATTGTTAATAATGCTGCAATGAACATGGGAGTGCAGATATCTTTTTAAGATTCTGTTTTCAATTCTTTTGGATAGTGAGAAGTGGGAATGCTAGATCATATGCTAGTTCTATTTTTAATTTTTTGAGGAATCTCCATACTGTTTTCCATAGCACCAGCACCATTTCATACTCCCACCAACAGTGCACAAGCATTCCAATTTCTCCACATCCTCACGAATACTTGCTATTTTTTTACTTATTTATTTTTATAATGGTATTTATTTTTATAGGTATGAGTTGATATCTCATTGTGGTTTTAGTTTACACTTCCCTGATGATTAGTGACGTTAAACATCTTTTCATATACTTGTTAATCACTTTTATGTGTTCTTTGGAGAAATGGCAATTCAAGCTCTTTGCTCATATTTTAATTAAGTAATTTAGATTTTTTCTTTTACTTTTGAGTCGTAGAAGTTTCTTATACATAATGAATATTAACCCTTTATCAAATATATGGTTGGCAAATACTTCTGCCATTCTATATACAGGTTGCCTTTTCACTCTTAACTGTTTCTTTTGCTGTACAGAAGCTTTTCAGTTTTTAGTAGTCCTACAAAGATGTGAAAGACTTGTGCAATAATAACTACAAAACATTGCTAAAAGAAATTAAAGATGACAAATAAATAAAAAGGCATCTCATGGTCATGGATTGGGAGAATTAATATTGTTAAAATGGTATACTATGCAAAGTGATCTACAGAGTCATTACAATCCATATCAAAATCTCTATGGTATTTTTTGCAGAAATAGATAAAAACAATCCTAAAATTCACAAGGAACAACAAAGGACTTTGAATAACCAAAATCATCTTGAGAGAGAAGAAGAAAGCTGGAGGCTTCACGATTCCTGATTTCAAAGCATATTGCAAAGCTACAGGAATCAAAATAGTATGGTAGTGGCATAAAGACAGACATATAGACCAATGGAACAGAATAGAGAGTGCAAAATTAAATCTATACATGAACAATCAATTGATTTTTGACAAAGATGCCAAGAACACACAATAGGGAAAGGACAGTCTCTTCAATAAATGGTTCTGGGAAAACTAGATATCCACATGCAAAAAAAATGAAATTAGTCCCTTATTCTTACCATATGCAAACATCAACTCTAAATGGATTAAATACTTAAATGCAAGACTTAAAACTATAAAACTGCTAGAAGAAAACATAAGGGAAAAGATTCATAATATTGGTCTTTGCTAATATTT
Source organism: Chlorocebus sabaeus (assembly GCF_047675955.1). NCBI lineage: Eukaryota > Metazoa > Chordata > Mammalia > Primates > Cercopithecidae > Chlorocebus > Chlorocebus sabaeus. The sequence continues at coordinate 37,582,592 of NC_132907.1, forward strand.
CTTTGATATGACACTAAAAGCAGAGGCTCACAGAAAGTTTTTATTCAACTCATTTGATGACAAAAGTTGACTTAAATCAAGGCAGTATGAACTGATTCAAGGCTCTTTAAAGTTTTTATTTATTTCATTTAGTGTGACTATCTATATGTTTTTCTGTCAGAATATTTATGTGTTTGATTTTGGGTGCTCTAGAGACCAGACAGTCAAAACAATTATAAATTACATAATAGATTTGTCTGCAAAGATTTTGAATAAAAGTTGTGGAGGACCTCAACTACATTGTTCACAGCTTCCAAGATTATTTCCAGAGAGATTCCAATCCCTTTAGTAATTGTTTTTTCACTTTTTAAAAATATTAATTAAATAACTAAAACAGTCCCATATCTGCTATTCATACCTATGTATTACAGCATTAGGGTTTCCTGGGACATGAGATCCAATTATGAACATTCTATCAAGAAATAAAGAGAAATATTCCAGCAGTTCAACATTGCTCTTGCTCTTTCTTGGAAACATGATGTTCCGAGATTTACGACTTTCTTTCCTGAGTCCCTGAGTAACATTTATAGATAAAAAACACATTTAGTTTCCAACAGAGTTATTTGCATTTCATATTTAGTACAAGTAAACAGTTATCCAACTGCATTATTTTCATAGAGTTTGTTTTTCTATTTCATATGTACATATATTTCTATTGTGGAGCCTTCAAAAGTATCTATCTAGAAGAATTGCTTAGTCAACTAACTGAAAATTTGCTTGCTCATTTAATATGCAGAATATCATTTTATTTGGAATTAAAATATAAGGCATCCTGTGGTCTCTGTCTAGATTGGAAATGGTTCCAGTGTAGTAAATCCTTCAAACTTAGTTATACCTCACTGCAGTGTGAAAAAAAATCAAATTCAACAAGGATTCATTGAGCATTTCTACGAATTAAGTACATGGGAGAAATAAGAGAATATGACATGCTCTTCTAACTAAAAATGATTATGATTTTCTTAATGGTTGGCAACTCAAATTATTGTGTGGTATATTTGTTTACATGCTGAGACAGGGAGAAATATCTTGAAATAAACCTTTGGTCATTTTTTTCATTAAATTTCAATTCCTGACATGTTAATATCATTTTTTAGCAATGCTATTCTGCTTCAAAGAAAGGGAAGTCAATAGCATTGGATCCTTACTCTTATTCTAATGTTTACAATTCTGGACAATGAATTAATTTTCATCTTATTAACTTTTTATTAGTTCTAATTACATTAGCAGAAAAAAATAAACTGGCAATATTTACATGGTATTAAACTATAAAATTCTAGCTCACTTCTAACTCCTCTTTACTTTTACATTTAAATTAAATTTTCCACCAAATGAATCTAATGGAAAGATAATTTTATTCATTTAAAAAGAATTAGGTTAATGTCACCCTGAACACAAAAACAGAGATGCTGCTTTTTCAGTCCCAGCTACTCGGAAAACTGAGGCAGGAGGGTCGTGTGTTCAAATCCACCCTGGGCAATATGGCAGGATTCCATTTATTTAAAAAAAAAAAAAACACACACACAAAAAACAAAAGGTACTGATAATATTCAAGCACTGGTTTCTAAAGTCAGATTGTAAGAATTAAAAGAAATTAAGCCTCTGTATAGTTTCTGGGGCTATAAATTAGTGCTGAGTGGTCAGTACACTTGGGGAGTTTGTGGTTTCCCAAATCACATGTAGCACCAGACTCACAATATCGCTGACACTCTGCTAACCTATAGGAAAGTGTGCCACCAAAAACAAATCAATTCAGTAGCTGTGTAACATGCCTAGTACTTATAATTTTAACGATAAAATTCCTCCAAAAGGACCAAAACTTCAAAACAAATACATTTAATGTGATGAATCTCAGACACATTGGACTCTCCTGTCATTCCTAGGTAATTGTACATTATGCTGGCTTTAAATATAACCATGACCTTATGACAGTTTCCTCAGATGTCTTTGTCACTTTCAGAACAGAAAGGAGTATCAGATCTCTAGGTCAGTTTTGTTTTTTAGTTCTTATTTATTCTTTCTTTTTATTTGATTGTTAAGTTTTACTCATAGTATTTCTTTTCATTCAGCAGTGAAGAGTCTTGGTCTAAAAATTGTACAGAGGTTTGACTATCATATTTGAAAAGTGAGCAAACTGAGACCATCCTATTAGGTTCCATCTGGCTTCACATTTGGTTCCTGTTTTCAGCTCCTACTTCTCCCTGCCCCTTTCACTGGGGCTGCTGAAGTTTTACATCTGCAACTCAGCTGCACCAGCTGCCTGGGCCACAGTAGCAAGCTGACCACAGTAGCAAGTTGACCAACAATCTTAGCCCACCAGCAAGTGAGGTCAACAATTTGTCACTGTCTCTGCTATGTGTTTCATATGTGGGTTGCCTGCAGACACACTTCTTCGGCATCTGTCCCAAACCACTGTGATACTAACTCTGTCATCAGTTTCTATGCATGGCAATACAATATCCTTCTAGCCCAGTGGCCTTGCCATAAACCCCAGATTATCTGACACACTCTGATGTCCAGCCTAGCTCTTGCCTATCTTTTCCTCTGGAGGGCTGGACCCTGTCTATTTTATGTCTAGCTACTTCACAGACTTCAGCTAGAAATAGACTGATTGTAAGGGAACATGGCACAATAGTCTGTCTGACATAAATTCCAGCCAGTAGACTGAACATCTTTATACCTCAGGCATGGACAGTGCTGTAACCAAGCCCAATTTAAAGACAACCTTGGCCGAGCCCAGTGGCTCACACCTGTAATCCCAGTACTTTGGGAGACTAAGGCAGGCAGATCACTTGAGGTCAGGAGTTAGAGACCAGCCTGGACAATATGGTGAAATTCCATCTCTACAAAACATACAAAAATTAGCCAGGTGTCATAGTGGGCATCTGTAATCCCAGCTGCTCAGGAGGCTGAGGCAGAATCACTTGAACCCAGGAGGCGGAGGTTACAGTGAGCCGAGATCGCACCACTGCACTCCAGCCTGGGTGACAGAGTGAGACTCCGTCTCAAAAAAATAAATAAATAAAGACAACCTTGAACACAGTATACTAGATCACTGGCTACTCATTGTAGTAATCAGCTTCTAGCTGACCCGGTTCTCCAATCCCGCATTTTTAAGAGTGTTAAACCTTCTCAGCAGTATCCAGCCTAATTCTGAGATCTTCTTATACTTCACCCTCAAGTCCTTCAGAAACAAAGTGATACGAGATGCAGCCTCTAGCTTCAAGATGGGATGTGACTCATCATGTAAAATACACAAGAAATACTTACAATATGTGATTCACATTCCTGTTACTTTAGGCACTGCTGACAGAGAGAGACTTTAGAAACCATGGGAGAAATACTTTCATTAGAGAATGCAAGTATGATTCTAATGAATTAGGAGTTAAGAAAACTGCTCGTTTACTTTGGGCTTCTGTATTGAATGGTGAAAATGAAAAAAAAAAAAAGTTTTATTTTTACCTGAACCTGTCTGTCTATGAGAAGTGAGGTGACTAACATATGGAGATATGGGAATAATGTGGATGGAAACCAGAGGGGACTTTTCAGTACCTATAGTGTAACAACAAGAGCAAAATATAATAGCCAATCACAGGAACCCCATATAGGTGCTACCACTGGGAGTTAGATCCTTCAGGAATGAAAGTTCCTGGGTAAAGTCAAAGAAATACTAAGTTAATACAAGAGTAAATAAATTGTATCTATGACCTAGTGTCATAAGTGTATACTTACGTTCTTTTCCTTGCTATGTCAGACTTGCATTTAATTATTTTTACCAAATTTCCTTTTTATTTCACATCTACACAGCATATGTGGGTGACACCTTCTCAGATTAGTCCATAGATTACAGAATATGGACACAAGATCAGGAGAGAAACAGAGGAAAGCTGGGCATCTTCCCGAGATCCTGAGCCAGGAGCTGCAGGCATCAACTGATGAGGCTCTGGGTTTTGTCACTGTGGGGAGGAGGTAAGTGTGCCAAAGCTGTCAAGGGTTATTTTTAGTATGATAGTCAGGAACCAAGAGTTGTTAATGAAATTATGTATGAAGGATATTCAAAGGGATGAGCTATGTAAAAAATTGTCATTATTTTTGGCCACTACATATTCAATCCTACTTCTTATGTTTGGGAATTTCTCCACTATAAGTCTTTGGGAGATACAGGATCTGCCTTCCACTATATATGCTCGAAGAATTCACTGTGGACTCAAGAGCGAGAGGTACATAGAAGACAGGACTGGGACAATGGCAATAAAACTGAGTACTGCCCAGGCCTGATGGCTATCACAGGCACAAGCTGTGGCACTTGACACTCAGTGGAGATGGTAAAAGTTTTGTAACACGGTTTGGGGTACATTTTGGGCTGCCTCAGAACCCAGTTCTCTAGTCTTCTTTGTGATTATGTAAACTACTGTATTATGTTTTGGTAAATTTATTTCTGCTTAAATCAGCCAGAGTCATTTTCTGTTGAGACACCAAAAGGTCTTTTGGTGTTTTCCTGAGTCCCCAGCAGGAGACTCATAGCCTTGAGCTTCATAGCCTTGGGTAAGCTGGGTAAGTCCTTCCATGCCTTACATCCTGGAGAATGGGTATCTATTTTCTGTTTCTTACGGCTTTTAACATCATCAATGATCTAATTTCCATCCTCCTTCCCCACTCCCCTGTCCCCAGTAATTCTTTCCGTATGATTATGTTTTCATTGGAAAAGATTCTTAGGGTATAATAATATTGAAACATGCCATACAGTAACATGCCTTACCAGAGTTTTGAGTTTGTTTTCTTTGTTTATAACAGATACTGGACATTCTTTTACATAATGAGCTATGCATTTTCCAGAAACCTACAGAATGCTATGAAATATACATCAGCTACTGAAAATGTATTAGTGACATCTCTTTAAGAAATTAAACAAGCAGGCCGGGCATGGGGGCTCATGCCTGTAATCCCAGCACTTTGGGAGGCCGAGGCGGGCAGATCCAGAGGTCAGGAAATCGAGGCCTTCCTGGCTAATACAGTGAAACCCCATCTCTACTAAAAATACAAAAAATTAGCCGGGCATGGTGGTAGGCGCCTGAGGCAGGAGAATGGCATGAACCCGGGAGGCGGAGCTTGCAGTGAGCCGAGATCTGGCCACTGCACTCCAGCCTGGGCGGCAGAACGAGGCTCTGTCTCAAACAAAAAAAAAAAGAGAGAGAAGTTAAACAAGTAAAACACAATTTCAGAATGAAGAGGAGGTCTTAGATTGGGACAAGGCAATATCAAACTTACTTTATATCAATAAATGGGATATGAATAACAATATTTATAGAGAGATTTTACAGTTTTTTGTATATGTTGTGACAAATATTGGTGTATTAAGTTAAAAGGCTACAAGTCAACATGCAACTGGGATAAGCATATCTTTTATAAACAAACAAATTTTCTGGATAAGTGAGGTTGGCCCCTTTAATTATCAACGCACTTTTAACTATGATGAAAAAATTTGTTAAAAGTATTATACAACTTTTCTACCTTTCTAATAGGATTTCATGAAACAGAATGTAAACTTTTCTTTATGAAAAGAATCATTTTCATAAACATCAATTATTATACTATGTTAAAGGGGTATTAAGCAATACGAAGCTATTTGCTATGAGCTATTCAACTTCTACTTCACCTTAATGCCTTAAATTTTCCATTAAACCTGAAACTCTTACATGCCCTACAAGTCCTTTAGGATAGAGTCCCTGCCTACATCTCCAGCCTCCTCCCAAACGTCTCTTCTTGCCACTGTCCTCTGGACAGTTTCTCTAAGCTCTTTCACAACCCAGCAACTTCCTATGCTGCTCCTCTGCCAAAATCCTCTTCCTTGCAGAGTTTACCTGGCAACTTCTGCTCTTCCTTCATGTCTCACCTTAATATTACTTCCTCAGTAAACCATTCCTTACCCAGGAGCCCAGCACAATGCATGTAGTGGACTTTTAGTAAGTGTTTATTGAATTAATGAATAAAATATCAAAAAATAGTAAATTGCACAAACATTCTGGAATAAACATACAATAAGAAGTTTTTTTGGTATTTAAATTTTGACATTTAAATATAAATATATCTAGAAAACTAAAATGAATACCTATGGACTTGATTTAATGGAAAAAAATATACAATAATTAGAAAATGTGGCTAGGGATCAATTAAACAGTGGATATGCAGATATCCCATGCCCTTTTCTTTTGCTGTCAACATGACATACTGACTTAACTTGCTCTGTAGAAATGACCTGGAGAAAGAGAAACAAAGAACCGTGTCTACTTCTTACTTAGGTGCTCTAATGGAGCCTGGGGATGATCGATGAATGTCAGAGATTCATGCTATCCTCCACCTGTCATTTATATGAAATTAAAAAAAATAATTTCTTATTCCAACATGAAGGGAAGATGATTACTATTATAAGACTTTAATATCTGGAAATATAGAATAATGCTAAACATATGGCCAAGTTTGGGGGTTTAATGGTATACTACATTAAGAGTTAAGAAAATATAGGCATGGAGGTCATGAGACCTAAGTTCTAGTCTCATGGAATTCTATGATCTGTGTTCACTTCCTCAAAAAATCATTTTTTTAATGCAGTTATTTGTGTGAGGCATAGGGATAAGAACTGTATATTTGTCTGTGTATAGGGAGTGAGGCCAGATCCTATGGAAGAAATCATATTTATGTATAAATATGAAGCCATCTTTTCCCTTAAGTAGTTAATAACCACTATGGAAAATTTGAAGCTATAGCAGAAATAGCAGGCACATAGACAAAAGCTAGATTGTGTGGTTCAGCCTCCAAGTGTAGTAGGAGTTCAAAGAAGGGAAAAATGAGTGTGGGCTGGGGTTTCTTAGGAAACTCTTGTGGGGGAAACGGAGCTCAAAAATATGTTTAACATTGTTGTAAAGGATTGAAGATCTCATATAACCTTTCACTAAAACACAAATCCCCTCTTCCCAGGAGCATAAAGTCTTTTTCCAATTGTGCAGCTTCTGGAAACATACAAGTATTCTTGAAGGAGGAAGGCACTTGTGTAGCCAGCCAGTTTAGTGGAATCAAGCCTGGGGATGAATGAGCTACAGCTTTCATAGCGCCTCTTCATGTGCATCCGTCATGGAGATAAAGGGAAAGGAACTGACCCTCAGAGAGGACTGAGCTTGGTGGGCAGCAAAAAGGAGAAAGAGTGGACATGGAAGAAGTTAGTGCTATGTTTTTGCAGAGCAGTGAGGAGATTGATAGTCTGGAATATAGAGTTGTGTGGGGGATAGTGAGGAGAGGGTTGGGAAAGCATACTACAACATAGACTTGCTCTAATTAAATCAGAAGAAAAGTCTAAGCTCCTAGGAGAAATAACTGACTCCAGGGCTGGGGCAGGGAAAGTACACTGTGAGCCTTGAACACTTTGCTGCACGAAAAATGAGAGCTGCTGGGTGCACTGCTCACGCCTGTGATCTCAACATTTTGGAAAGTCAAGGCTGCAGGATCACTTGAGGTCAAGAGTTTGTGACCAGCCTGATCAGCATAATGGGTCCCCATCTCTACCAAAATGAGCTTGGTGTGGTGGCGCAGTAGCCCCAGCTACTGAGGAGGTTGAGGTGGGAGGATCCCTTGAACTCAGGAATTTGAGGTTACAGTGAGCTATGATCACACCACTGCATTCCAGCCTGGGTGACAGAGTAAGATTCTGTCTCTTAAAAAAATTGAAAATAAAATAAAAAATGAGGAGCTGCTCAAAAAATGATGGGGATGTGGCAAGACCATGCAGGAACTAGCCTCAAATGATCTGGAACAATTTGTATATCAAAACCTAGTATTGTTGATAATGAATTGTAACTACTTCAGTGAAACAAAAATCTTTGAGTCTATACTGATATAAATACACACACGAATAAACAACTGTATTAGGGAAAAGGAAAAATCCTTCTTTTCAGTATAATGCTAACTAATAAATATTCAAGACATGACATTAGAAAAACATTAATGAATAGTAAAATTAGCAGGTGAAAGTTTGGTAAGAAAAGGTATTTATATAGACTTATGTATCTCCCACAAATTCTCTATCAATTACACAGGGAAACACAGTAATTAGACAATGGAAGGATTTGGATGACATCTCACTTCACTCAAGAAATCAAAGCTAACATCACCAATATTGAGACACATGATCATCATATGACTCTTAATATATTGAGAAAGACACAAAATCCTTTCACTAATATTCTTGCCAAAAATGCATTGCTTGAGTCTATTCATGAGAAAACATCAGACAGAAATGCTCCAGGTAAAAGGAGACTAAAGAGGCATAAAAACCAAATGCAACATATGATGTTGGATATTGGACCAGGAAAAAAAAATAGCTGTAATGATATTGGACCAATTGATAACATTTGACTATAGAGAATCAATAAAAGTATTATATCGATGTTAAATTTCTTGATACCATGGTTATATTTTTAAAAAGGCTTTACTCTTAAGAATTACACACTTAAGCATTTAAGAGTATGAGGTAATGAATGATGTCTTCCACTTACTCTTGTAAAACTATATTAATAATATAAATTGTGTGTGTATGTGTGTAGAGAAAGAGAATTACACAAAATGTAACTAATGTCAAAATATAAGGTCACATCCGTACACAAAAAAAAGCCAAAATGATGTTTAATTATAAGCCTTGGAACATAATAGGTTATTTATATGGATATAAGAACAGAAGTCAATACCTAAACCCCATGTTTCCTCTTTACATAATAGAAAACTGTTACTTTGTTGGACTCAGCAGAAGAAAATGTCAGAAATGCAGGAAAAGGAGTTTAAATTTAAAACAGCACGGTTTTGTCAAAAGTATTTACTTAATCCTGAAAACTTGACGGGTGGAACATGAGGAAGGCATTCTTTTTGCGACCGTTCAGGGGAAATAGGACAAACCCTGGCCCAAATGAATAGGCCTAATGTTTTCCCATGCCAGTTCTTCATCCGGTTGCATGCTCATTCAAGGGTTACTTTTTGTTGCTTCTAAGAGTAAAAGTAAGAAAATCTTTCCTTTTAATCACAGAGGGTTTGGGCTTATAATACAATCCTCAGATTTAATCTTACCATCAATCCCATGAGAACAACATGTGGTAATTCCAAGAATTTATGGAGATTAGAATTATTCCTCTTCTCAAGGTCAAGTTTCCAAATATCCTGAATGAGCCTCCTCAGCTACTCACATGCTCTCTCATTCGTGGCTTCCCATGACTCCTTAAGTTAAGCCTTCAGGGTGAGTTTCCGCCCCATTTCCTGGCTGTCCTCTAATTTCATCTAGGACAAGAACACCGTCTAGGACCATGACAATCTTTTGTTCTGCCAACACTCTCCTTACTATTCAAATAGCTTAATCCTTTTATCTTCGTCCCTGTCCTTGACTGGACAAATTCTCCAACTCAGAAGTGTTTTCTGGGACTATGATTTGCGACCTACTTGTTTTTGGGACCTTTTGATTTATAGATGTTTGTGAACTCAGGTTAGGGTATGCTACCTCTCTGTGAGACAAGACTCTACTGCCTAGAATAATATGGAAACATCTAGAATGATCTGCAGACTTCAGATTAAAGTTTTCTTCAGGGAGTTATTATATTATCAAATCCTGAAAATAAATTACAGAATTCATCTAAGTTGGTTTCTTTTGATTGGAGATCTTTGCAATACAGACTCCTCTCAAGTTATTTGATTCTCTGCTGAATTTTCAGAAATGCCCTCATAGTACTTCACTCATGAACAGTTATTAAGCAATATCCAGTTCTCCATTTATTCCTGTAAATATGGAAGACTACATTTCCCAAACTTCTGGCAATTAGATGAGGCCGTTTCATAAGTTCTGGTCATTGAAATGTAAATAAAATGACATGTGCCATGTCTACATTTGGTTGAACTTTGAGCCACAAGATCAAAGTAACCTGTATCAGTGAGCAGCCACAGGAAGCACAACAACCCTGGAAAGTTACCCAGACTTTCAATATATTTTATGAGTGATATTTAAATCTTTATTGTGTCAAGCCCCTAAGATTGAACAGTTGATGATTCCTGCAACACAATCTAACCTATAAGGATTAATGCAAGCACCAACCATATGCCAGCCTCTATGTAGGTACTAGGAATAAAAATCAAATAAAATAAGGTTCCTGTTCTCTGAGAGATTATGTCCTAGGGAGGAATTCAGATGCAAATCAGCAATTGTTTTACAATAAAGTATTTGTGACATAGGAAACCCAGAGTATGGCAAACAAAATAAGGGATAAGAGTTATAAAAATCTTTCCTGGATATGCTACAATAAGCTATGTTTAAGGATAAAAAGGATAAGAAAAAAAAAGCATGGACAAAAAAGGACATGAAGATGGGGAAATTGCATGAGAAAGGCATCGTGAAACACGATGACACATTCTCACCATTCCACCAGAGAGTGAAATGCACAAGTGCCAACTTCAGCGCCTCATGGCTAGTGGGCGCAGTTGACTAATGCAGGGTTGTATATCATAAAACTAAAAAGACACCCACAGGTAGGGAAAGTGTAGAGTTCTCTGATTAAACCATCCCTGAAGGTCATTTTCAGAGCATGTGGCAAAGACCAAGGTCTCTACTAGATAAACTAGACTCATACTTTATTATGTTTACTTCTGGTATTTGTATGGTTTCGTATTTTATATTTAGATCCTTGATGCACTTCTAATTTATTTTTATGTATGATGTGGGATATGGAGTTAGTTTTATTTTTTCAAATGAATAAATAATTGTTTGTGCTTCATTTACTGAAAGACTTATTTTTGCCCCAGTGTTTTGAAATGTCACCTTTTTAAACATTTAAGCTTTACATGTACTTGGACCTATATCTGCACTTCCTTTTATATTGCACTTGTCTGATATTCTGTTCAAACATTGATACTAAAGAGTTTTAATTACAGACACTAATATTATTGTATGTCTTAATATCTAATTGGCCTGATGGCTCTTTATGACTCTTTTGTGTATTTCTGATTATGGTTTTCTAGCTTCACACACACAAAAAAACAAACAATAAAACATTTGTTGGTAGTTTTATTGAACTTATATTAAATTTATAAATTAACTTAGAAAGAACCGATAATTTTACAATGTTGAATCATCAGACCTAAAACAAGGGATCTTTCTATTTGTCCAAGTCTACTTTTATGTCTTTTAGAAACAGTTTAAAGTTTTCCATGTATAGGATTTACATATTTCTTATTAAATTTAAGTATTTTGTATTTTGTCTTCTTTTTCACTATTGTAAATGAAATTTCCCCTACCATTTTATGATATAATTGATTATTATTTGGTAACTTTATATCTTGACACATTAATGAATTCTTTATTGCTGAGTCACCATAGATTCTCTAGGGGGTTTCCAGGTACACAATCATATCATGCTGGTTGGAATGAAAATTGATACCATCCTTATGTAGGTGAATTTGGCAATATCTAACAAAGCTACATATGCATTCCCTTAGGATATAGAATTCCCACTTTTAAGTAATTTACTCTACACATATACTATTGATCCTTGAACAGAATCTTCTGAACTGCCAGTCTACTTATACACAGATTTTCTCTTGCCCCTGCCACCCTGAGACAGCAAGAACAACCCTTCCTCTTCCTCCTCCTTTTCAGCCTACTCAACAAGAAGACAACAAGGACGATGTTCTTTACAATGTTCCACTTCCACCTAACGAATAGTAAACATATTTTCTCTTTCTTATAATTTTTGTAATAAAATTTTCTTTTCTCTAGCTTGCTTTATTGTAGTGTAGTATATAATACATATAAATATATGTTAATCAACTTCTTATGTTATTGGTAAGGCTTCTGGTCAAGAATAGCCTATTAGTAGTTAAGTTGCTGGGAAATCGAAAGTTATATATAGACTTTTTAGTGCATGGGAGTTGGCATCACTAACCCGCACATTTTTCAGGGGTCAACTATGCCTCTAACAGTTTGAAAATAGTTGTGCACAAATATATTTCTTGCAGCACTGTTTATTATTATAAAATATTGGAGGCAAGATGTCTAAACAAACAAGATTCATTAGCCAAACTGTGGTGTATCTAGGTAATGGAATACTAAGCAACTGTGCAGAGGAATGAAGCAAAGCTGGAAGAACTGAAGCAGAGTGTGGAAGAGAGCTCTCTTTTTCAGAAAGAAGAGGAAATAAAGTATCTGATTATTTATGCAAAAATAACAGAGGGACAATAAGTAGAAGACTAATGTGACTGGCTACCTAGAGAAGGCAGATGAGAATAGGTGGGAAGCATGAAAGGAATGACAGAATCCTCTGTGTATACTTTTTGTACAGGTCTGACTTTTGGGACCATGGTAATGTTTTACATACTCAAAAAAAAGGGAAAAGAAAGAAAAAATACACACACACAAAATCAGAAAGGATAGGAAAATAACTCTAAAATGGAGTCAAAACAAAATCAAATATAGCAAACCATATTTCAAAAGAATAACCTACCTACACTGAATAAATTGGTAAGAAAATTAACCCAGGTAACTTTTCCATACAGAATTTAGATGATATACACTTAGGCTAAAGGCAAAAATAATTCTAAACAAATATTGAGTTCTCATTAGTGAGCTTCTTTTATAGAGACATGAATTAGCAATCTGAAACCATTTTCTTTGTATTCTATGATTGGCAAATAAGGCATTATGATATGAATAATGGTAGCCAGGTTTCTCACCACTGGAAAAGGGAATTACAAGTATGGGAAGGCATGAAAAAAAAAAAAAATAAACAAACATGAGAAGGCAGAAAGCTAGAATGATCCCAGTAGTATGAATTGGAAATGGAGATATCAGTGTAGACTCATGTTTTTTAGATAAAAGTAGTAGGAGTGAGAGAGAAAAAAATATATAAATATGTGAAAGGGTCTATAAGTAATTATTTCCCAACAGAAATGAGTACATCTTTTTAGATAAATGACTGATTTCAGGGCTTAGGGAGATTTCAAAATGAGGTCGTAACAATCTTGTTGTACCAGAAAGCAAAGAAGTGCTACAAGCAGCATAAGAATGTACCAAAAGGACCTAGGAGCCAATCTGAAAGACTCCCACTTACCAAAACTGAGATAATTTAGAATCAAAATAACTAATAGTAAAGTATTAAAACCCACTGAATAAAACAATAACCCCATGAGTCTACATTGCTATAAACAAACAAAATAATGGGAGAAGGGTTGTAGTAGAAAGGCAGCTAATAAATGTAGAAGAAATTGTAAAATACAAAATTACCATTTAGTAATCATCATAATAATTGACTCAAGCAAGAATCTCCAGTGAGTACTAAAACCACTAGAGGGAAGTTTGATAACAAATAATATATTTACATAATCTCCAAGTATCTCCCCACAGATATTTATCAGTTACAAAAGACAAAGAGGAAATTTTATAGTGATAAAACCTGGCAGACAATACTTTAAGCAGTCAAAGTTAATATTGCCAGTATTGGGACAAAATGCTATCATATGCCTGTCGGTATGATGCATTTGAACTTCTGCAGCATTCCTATCAAAAGTATATTGTAACCTCAATGTAATCATGAGGAAACATAAGCAAATCCAAATTAAGGGACAATCTACAAAATACTTGGCCTATTCTTTCTAGAAAACTAAAAACCTATTCCAGATTAAAACAAAGCTAAGACATGTGACAACTGAATATAATGCATAAACTTTGATTTTTCTTTTGCTAGAAAGAACATTATTAGGAAAATTGATAAATCTGAATAGGACTGAGATTAAATGATAATATGTTAATGTTTAATGTTCTGATTTTGATAACTATGTTGTAGTTATGGAAAAGAATGCTCTTGTTTTTATAAAATACATGCTAAACTATTTAGGGATAAAGAAGACTCATATCCATAAGTTACTGGTGAACAGTTCAGGGAAAAAGCATATATAGAGAGGTAACTGATGACAATGATGACGAGAAGGAGGAGGAAGGGATAGATAGCTAAATAAATAGATGATTGATAGATAGATAGATTTAGATAGATGAGAATAGATAGATTGATAGATAGATAGATAGATAGATAGATAGATAGATAGATAGATAGAGTCCTAGTTCATTAAATCTGCTATAACAAGAATATACAAACAAGGTAACTTATAAAGAAAAAAAAGGTTATTTCCCACAGTTCTGAAAGCTGGGAAGTCCATGATCAAGGTACAAGCAGATGCATTGTCTGGTGAAGGCCCGATTCTTCATAGACTGTGTCTTCTTCTTGTGCCTTCACATGGTGGAAGGGGCATATCAGCTCTCTGGGGCCTCTTTCATAAGCGCACTGTATTTGTCTGTTTTCACACTGCTGATAAAGACATATCCAAGACTAGGAAGAAAAAGAGGTGTAATGGACTTACAGTTCCACATAGCTGAGGAGGCCTCACAATCACAGTGGAAGGCAAGGAGGAGCAAGTCATGTCTTACATGGATGGAAGCAGACAAAAAGAGCTGTGCAGGAAAACTTTCCTTTTTAATGCCATCGGAACTCATGAGACTTATTCACTATCATGAGAACAGCATGGGAAAGACCTGTCCCTATAATTCAGTTGCTTCCCACCAGGTCCCTCCCACAACATATGGGAATTCAGGATGAGATTTGGGTGGGGACACAGCCAAACTGTTTTAGGCACTAACTCACTCATGAGGACTCCACCCTTATGACTTAATCATCTCCCAAGGCTCCATCTACTTATAGCATCACCTCAGTGAATAGCATTCAACATATGAATTTCGAGGGGGTGGGGAAGAGAAACATTCAGACTATAGCAGATAGATAAATTAGACAGATAGATAGATAGATAGATAGATAGATAGATAGATAGATAGATAGACAGATAGACAGATGGTAGGTAGATAGACATAAAAAATAAATGTTAACACTTGGAGAATCTGGGCAAAGAGTATACGATCATTCTTTGTATTATACTGACAACTTTTTTGTAAATCTGAATATACATCAAAATATTTATTTTTGAATTTGGGTTGGCTGGGAGGCAAGAACATATATGCAGAATACTACATGTGCTACCTCTGCTACCCAGAGGAACATTGTTCACAGCCCCATAGGCGCCCACTCTGGCACCATGATTGAAATAGTGTAGGCATAGGACTAGCTGTCAGGAAATTTAATATCAACTTGGCTCCTAATCATGCTCCATGGGAAAGCTGTGTTTAACCTCTGAGCTTCAGTGTTCTGATGTGAAAGGAGGCTTAAGCAAGATGATCTCTCAGTCAAACATTAAATAGCTTTTGAAAATGTGCTATGTGCTAGAACTGAGATGGTTCTGCAAGCAAAGCACCTGCTGTCATGGAGATAATAGTCTAATGCAGATAGCAGATTTAAAACAAATTGTTATAAGTGTATAAAATTCTGAAAGAGGAAAAAATATTTAAGAACATAAAACAAGGGGATCAAAGAACATTCATTAAAGAGATATGAGTCTTGGGAGATAGGGGAATGCTTCCTCAGGGGAGCTGCAGTAAAGCTGAAGCCTAAATGTAGAATAGGGGTTAGGTGGTGTAGCTGGTGGAAGGCAGATAGGCAAGAGCATTCCAGGAAAATAAACAATGTGCAAGATTTGAGGAAGGCTATTTATTGGTATCTACGAAGAACTGAACAAAATCTAGGATATGTAGACTGGAGAGAAAGTTCTCAGGCTAGAACTGCAATATTGGATAGAGAAGTGGGTAGGCAGGGAATGCCTAGTGGTGAATGCTGTCTCATGAATATTAAAATCACTTCTAAATCTCTTATTCTGTTTAAAAAGGTATTTATATGTGAATATTTGACATTAAAAAGGAAACCAAATTTCATAATCCATTGTACTATGGTTTAGTATTTGTATGTTTGGCTCATGGTAGTTACTCAGAAATATTTGTTGAATGTCAAGTATATTCATTACTCTATAGTTCTGCAGCCTAAGAGCAACATCTGCTGAAAGCTTACTATATCACAGAGGGCCTGGAAGTTATCATAAAATTATCAACCTCTACATTAGGGTCTGGCACAAGCAAATCTTGATGCTGACAGAGAAATCCATCAACAGTGACAGAAAGGGACACAGTTCTCAGCACAGAATGTTTGATGGCAGTGCAATTGTTTAAAGCCTGTAGTCAACCAAGCTTTGAAGTAAACATTGAATAATTGTCCCTTGGCTGGAAGACCGACAATGTCATCTAATATTTCCTGTCTGAAAATTTGAATTGTAGATTAGTTCATGGAAAGTTATATTATAATTTCCATAACTTCTCTTAAAACAATAAATTTCACTCTCTTTGGGATTTATGTCACCTTGATTATAAGAGAAAAGCGTATGTCCACATGGAAGATCAACGAGAAATTCATATTCCTATAAAATGGGGACAAAGTGGGTCAATAGCTTTAAATCAGCCAAGGCAAAGACAATTGGGCATTATGGCCTTTTACTATGAGTCTGTGTCTGGATTCTTATCTTCTGCAGAGGCCAATAAGACTGCTAACCTAATCTGCTGTTGTGCTCCAGCAAGGGAAAGGCATAGCACAAAGTCCGGTCATAGTGTCTGCTTACTCACAGAAAGGCAGTGAGTGTGTGCAGGGCCAGGAAGGAGGGTCTTCATATGGATAATAGCAGGAACTTGACATTTCTGTGAACCAGGCTTGCTGGAAGTGCTTTGTATAGCAACTAATATCGTGTAGTGTTACTGGAACCTAATAAACATGATGTAGAATCATCTCCCAACCCAGGGGTCTTGCCACAGTGAGAACTGATCCTTGGGTAATGAGAGAAAGAAATGTATCTCTTCCTGGCACAGCTCTCCCAAGCTAGATAGGTCATAAGAAGAATCACTGTGGATCAGAATTGTGCCAGATAACCCCTGCACACCCTGTAACAGGTTGCTTTAATTCAGCTCATAGAGGGGAAAATCTAACTTAGCTCTTGAAGACAACTTTATCAAATGCCATCTCTGAACAAAGTCCGTATTTCTTAGTTTGGCATCCAAATCCCTCCATAATCTGGTTTAAGCATCCCTTTTCACTACTTATTTCTTGCCGTCCTTTAGCCTAACTAACTATACTCCCCAGTCCTGTTTCTCAGCACCCCTATTCCATTGGTACCTTTCCCCCATCTTGACATAACCAAACTAATTTCCAAAGTCCGGCACAAAAACAGTTATTCTACAGAACCTCTCCCGATGCCCATCTGTCTACATCCTCAGCTTCTGAAATCCCTTAGCTCTTTTCATTGTGCCCCTAATTTTGATTATTCTATTTTATGTCCAGATGTTGGAGTGTCATTCCTTCATTTAATCATGGCAAAATTGTGTTTACTTTGTGAAAGGGAAAAATGTAGCAAAGAGAAGTTAAAAGTTTTGCCCAAGCTAAATGACTCACACAGGTAGCACAGGACATAACAAATAATAACAGTTTGAAAAATGTTTAATTTGAAATGCATTATTTTCAATAAGTGAAAGACTGATAACACAATTCAGTTAGAATCATCTGGGTATTTATAACCTACTCCAAACGTTAGCAGCATGACAAATAGGCCTCAATAGAGTGTACCTAGCACATACATTTATTTCCCAAGTATAACATCATTTGCACATTTATAGGACTTCTTATTTTATAAACAAAGCAAGATGCTTGTTTAAAAAAGATATGAAAAGTATGCCTAAATGGTTTTATTATTTAGAAAAACAAGTGACACAGCCATGATGAATCTGACTTCCATGAAACCAAGGCCAAAATTTCTGAACATTTTTTCTCCTCTTCTTTGAACCACCAGGAAGACAATCTCTCCACAACACAGACAAAGGTCATCTCTCTGATCCCAACATCCCCAAACCATTTTCTACAAACACAGAGAGCTAATTACTGAACTGAAGAAAAATCATCTGGCGAAAACTGGCAACAGTGATGATATGCTGTGGGAGGAACTGCACAGTCAACTCCACAGACTTCTCTGATAGAGAGAACTCAATACTAATTAGTACAGAAAGGAGTAAAGACTGATGTGGTACAGCAGCAATTTGGCCTGGAAAGTCAAGGGGATTTCTAAAAATATACAAGAACACTGCACTATGAAGTCCTAGTTTCCTACCATCTCTCCTTCCCTGGCCTTGGGTACTCCTCCCAGAGCCAACCTAGCATCTCAGGTTGGATTTCCCTGAGAACGGGAAAACCATGGCGAGGACTCAGAAAATCCCATCCCTGAGGAAGGGGCACTAGAGCTAAGAGCAGTTGCCTAGAACAGTACAGGTAAATGATAAAGACAAAGGAAGAGGAAGATAGAATCTTAAACTTAAGTGAAACTGCCTTTGCAAAAATTATAACTGTGAGAAAATTACGACAGTGAAAGATGTCTTAATTTAATTTAATCTAATTTAGGAGAGCTAAATAATTAAACATGAGGCCAAAGTACATAAGAAAGTGGCAGCCTTTTATTGAAAATATGCACACACTCTTGGGTGAGGTTCTCCGGCCCACGAAAACGGGGGTCGAAGAAGTCACCATGTCTCCTGCCGGCGGGGGACTTTTATGCCTTGGTACTGGAAGGGGGAGGGCAGTGGGTGGGATAAGGGCGTGATAGGGGCATCTCGGTAGGCATGGCTGGGTAAGTTTCGATCTCTTCGGATTGACATCACCTGGCACATGCTCAGTTGTCCTGCACTTTCCCTGCGCGGGAAAGTTGGTGATGAAGAACCCAGAAGCAATCGGGACTGTGCCATCTTGTTCACCTTCCTCCATTTTGTCCCTTCTCCCTCACACAAACAAAAGAGTTCTGATCTAACCAAACCCCATCTTGCCTTTAACCTCCCAAACTGCCCTGAGTTATTACTGGGCTTGGGCCAGGTTAACTTTGGGAGAAATTTAGTTTAAATGACAAAGGCCCTTCCCCAAAACTTCACTGTCTTTGGAAAGCTAATGAAAGACCATCTGATTAAGAGGATGAGAGGAGCCTGAACTCTACTAAGGTGTAGACAGAAATGATTACCAGTGTTTATTCTGTAGGTCACAAGATTTGTAATTTCCCCAATTACTCCTGCAGATAACATCACTGTTGTAGAAAGTAAGACTGGCCTTTTGAGATGTCTTTTCATGTTTTTGCATTTCTGCCGACAGATGGCTCCACTCAGACCCCTCAACGACTGTTCTGTGACCCCATCCAGAAGCATGACTCAGCTCATAAGAGGACCATTCTCCACACCCCTATGATCGTATCTCCAACCAATAAACAGCACCCGTTCCCTTGGCCACCAAACTATCCTTGAAAAACTCTAGCCTCCAAATGTTTCAGAAAGGTTGATGTGAGTAATAATAAAACTGCAGTCTCCTGTTCACCTGGCTCTGTGTGAATTAAACTCTCTCTATTGCAAGTCCCCTGTCTTGGCAAATCAGCTCTATCTGGGCAGCAGGCAAAATGAATCCACTAAGTGGCTGCAGAAGCTTGAATTGCTAAATGTGGAGGATAGCTACCTCATGGTGGAGGTGATTGGAGGCTTCATGACTGCACCAGAGGTGGGGACCCATCTGGCCCTCTCCTTAAACCACTACAGTGATAGATAATAGGGGTAATTATTTCTGTCTCATCCTGGTTAAGTCACACAAATGTGGCTGCATCCATCTGGGAAAGGGAAAGTCTCTTTTGAGTGGAGCATGTTGGACACTTTGGGAATTCTCTGGTGTAACTTAAGTACCAGGAACTGTTTTATTTTCATAAGAAAATTATATATAAGAGAGTTATGTGGGGCTTTTCCTTCATCTGTGGAGAATAGGGTTTCCATTCTATAAAAATAGTGGGGATTCTGGGTGGGGTACTGCCTGAGACAGGGTGGCACTGCTGACATTCAACAGCCAGCCCCACTACACTGTAAACTTCCCCATTCAATACCCCATGCTTCATTGATTTGCTTTCCGTAGAAAAGTCCACCAATGGGGTTGTGAGGAAAAGGAAGTGCTATGGGGCTCCTTGTGACGTTCTAGCTGCCTCCTGATGCTCACTATTTGCATGTGACACTAGTCAACCTGGAGTCTGTATGTTTTTCTTATAACAGTACCCTTTTTCCATTCTTAAAAAAACCAAGAACAATTCTGTTGCCTCTGATTGTTATGAGATATCTACAGCCTGCTCAGCAGAGACTGTCTTTACTAAAAAATGCTCTAACTGATCCCATCCAGGATTTCTGAACAATCTCCCATGAGCCTCTGAATATGCCACTAAATTAGAGGAACAGACTTGATAATTATGACTAATCCTTTCCCATAAGGCTATGGCTTTTAGGTGTGTAGCTGATTATTTGTGTGAAGCATTTTCCTTCAAAAGAGAATCTTTAGGAAGTATTAGACAGACTCATTTACTCCATGTTCTGCAAAATAAAATCTCAGCAGAAAAGCATAAGTAAGCTAAAATTAGAATGTGAGGACTCCCCTACACAATTGTCTTCTGTTGAGCTGCTGTGCAGGTAAAAATTGCTTAGATGCTTTCCTATACATCTTGGAGATACAGAAAGCAAAGTGGAGTATACTTGACTGTGAACTCTTTGAGGTTAGATGCTATAATTTCTTTATATTTCTGGTGTCAGATGCAGGGCCTGACACATAAATGACAATTAATAAGTGTAAGTTAGAGTCTGAGTCTGTTCACAAGAAAGATAAAAGAGGAAGTATGAAATACTATGCTTTAGAAATACTGTAAGTTAAAAACTGAATCAATTTCAGAATAGAAGTGTTGTTTTATATGGTATATAAGACCAATTTTTAAAAGAGCTGTAGTAGGCCTAGATAACAAGGGAGTATAGGTCAAAAGCCCAGCCTATCTAATCAGAATTCTAATGAGCGGCTTACTTCATGTCAAAGTAATGATCATGATCATGAAAATAAAAGGGCTTGTGAAGTCAGTAAATGACCAACAAACTTACACTTGAGAGGAGAACAATAAGGATGTAACAAAAAATCTAAGACATCTGGACATTTGAAGACAGTAACATCAAAAAGGGTCTCCAAGAAAGAGCATTTTTTAAGAAAATAGCACATTAGCTGAAGCCCAAGCATTATCATGACTAACTACAACAGTATAAGAAGGATTAATGTGGTGTGTGTGAGTATAAATGTAGAGTTGTAATATTAAAAATGTTTTGAATCACCAAAACATTTTTACTGTTGTCTATTTGTCCTAAGCCTTCTTCTCTTAGATTCAGTATTACCAAAGTAAGCTCTTGCATTTTCCCCCTTAGATTTGATTTGACTTTGATAAAGTTTTTAAGTGCTCCAAATAATATATTAGAAATAGATCTTTAAATCTTAATAGACACAATTTATGCTCAGAGGTATTTCCTTTGACTTGTAAGCATAGTCTGAAATTTCCCTAACCAGATATTGGGGGAAGTCATTTCTAAACCCTTTCAAAAAAGAAAGTAAAAAACCACACACTGAGGAACTATTTTCACCAACTTTTTTGTCTAAGTCGATTTCAAAGCCCATTTTAAAACTGCCAAAAAAAAAAAAAAAACTGGGCTAATTCATAAAATACTGCACAAACACAAGGCAAACCATCATCATAAATAACAGACTGCCATCAGATAACTTAACTGTACCACAGAGCTATATGACAAGACCCACTGATAAGAGACTCAAAGTTGTTCTTATCTCAGTGCCCAAGAATTCTTCTGACAGGATAAATTTGAACGTTTTATTTCTGAACCCAATAAGAATAAAACCACAAGAACTCATATCAGGAATAGAGCATGAGGAGTCTTTGAAAGCTCATAAGTAATCTATAAGTTTATCCTTTTCCTCGTTTCAAAGAGAATCACATCTCATTTTATAGGACTGCTAGAAATATATACAGGAAACACGTCAGCTTTTTTGTTTTCTTTTTTTTTTTTTTTTTTTTGAAGAAAAGTAACCATGAGAACAAATATGGCTGCCTAGCTAATTGCAATTCTATGCAAATGATATTTGGTACATACTCAAAGCCACTACAGAGATATTTATCAGCAAAACATGTTTCTCATTTCAACCCAAATTCCATTTATCTTCTAAACCTTCTAGGAGTTCTATGCAAATGATCCTCATTAACAAAACTTTGACAGGAAAAGAGAGATTACGTATGGCAAATGAGCTGAAGAAAATTCTCAAGGTTAGTGAGTAAATCACTGGTGAAAATATAACAAAGATACAGGACTCTTGATTTTCCAATGTAATAATTATTTGACCGTTAGAACTTGAATTAACAGACCCCAACATGCATTAATCCCAATTATTAAAAATTGGAAAGCTTCAAGGACAAATGAAAATAGTTTCCAAACTAACTTTATAGGTTTTAACTATTCTGAAAATATAATTTATTTAAAGCTAAATATAAAGTTATTATTAATTTAGAGAACAAAGTACTTTTAAAAGCGCACTGTCCTCTCACTCCCTTCAGTAAGAATCTGCACTGGTAAGAAGCATTCTGTCTTAGCTGTTTTACTCAGATATGGGTATGTTTTTTACATTCTAATAAATAAATAATAGGTTATGCCATTAGACTCAGCAGCATCTCAGAGAGTTCAATAGGCATTCTGTTTGTCTTCCAACACCTGCCACCATGTATCACCCAAACACTAATGGAAATAATAGGTAAGCTCACCTCTGGACTCTGACAATAGTCCTTGAAGCCAAGGACAAATTTCAAAATCCATCAACTACTGAAAAGAGATACACTGCTATTATATATTGGGTTCTGCTGGCGGCAAGCTACTTTATTGTTAACATAAGATAAACTCCCTGTTTTCAGTGCTTGTTTGTGATCATGAAAATAGCTGGTTAGATTTTGTATCATGGAGATTATGTCTCATTCAATCCATGAACTTAAATACTATGGTGTAAACATTTCATGAGGGAGTTGGATAGATGAGTTTAGAATAAGACTAGAAAAACATTAGCTGGTAAAAGTGTCCTTCAAAACATGTTCATTAGAAATACAAATGAGAATTTGTGGTTACAACATATTCTTAGCCTTTGTGTAGTTCTGCTAGAGAAGGTCTGGAATCTGAATGAATATCCCTGAGTTCACACCCTTATGGGTACACTTCAGAAAAGCAGGTATCTAGACCAACGAGGATAAATAAGACACACAAAGGAAGAATCATATTTGATTGCACTCTTCCAAGCATTATCGGCCACCAGAGTCACTCTTCGCTGCAGTCAAAATCTCCCACCTTCACCGTTTTTTCTCCTGTTACCATGTTTGTTTGGGTTTTTTAAGTATCTTTTTACTGAGCTTGTGCAAACTCCTTGTTTCTCCCTTTCATTCTATCATCCTACACATTGCCTGTGGCCAGTTCATTCTTCCTTCCACCTGCTTCACCCATGTCATTCCCTACTCAAAGTGGTCATTGTGTTTCTATTCTCCATAAAGATTTTATTCACCAGTGATTTTATCTGAAGAATGTAAAGCCAAGGGAAATTTATTATTATTGTTATTATTGCTGTTGCTGCTGCTATTGTTGTTAAGTTGCAAGCTTGCTTTCTTCTTGGTCTGCTTCTCCAAGATGCCTCTCTGAGTCATGAAAGGTAAACTCTTTTCTCCACAGGTTTGAACACAATCCTCTTTTCCCTCTTCTTTCCTCTCCTAACCTTTTATTTGACAATCCACAGTCTACATATTCTCTTTACCTTCAATCTCCAAATGCAGAAATCTCCCCTAAACTTGTCAGTGGGAAGAATTTGCTACATTTGATTTTCCCCAAGTACCATAGAGTTTTTTTTTTTTCCTATTCCTTCTTCATTGCCACAGTGGTCTAAAATCTTCTGCCCCATTTGTGATTCTCTCATTAACTCATTGGACTCTGACTTTCATCATCAACCAGCTACTAAAACTTCTCTTCTTTTTGAAGGTGTCTCATCCTTCAAGGAGGCATCTCCATAGCAGAGTATATGCACCCAAGAGGTATACTCAGTTGCAGCATGGCAAAAATATCAGAATTTCTATTAATATATTATATTCTATAAGAACATTAAAGGAAGTAGGCATTGATATTTAATATAAAAATATCATATATGTGTGTAAGTCTATACGCACATCAAGTATGAAGTTAGCATGCTGCTCACATGCAATTACTCATTTCCACCATATTACAAAACCTATAATTTGTATGCCTATCAAGGTAGATTTGTAGATCGTATCATGTTTTTAAACATAAACTAACCCTCACAAAAAATATAAGTACTTTAAAAACATTTCTTATAAGAAACCACAGGTTGAAAAAAAAGCAATGTTTATAAAACAGGAAATAAGAAAATGGCAAAGAATACATTTCTACTTTTAGTTTCAACTATTTTTTGTACCACATAACAAAATTAATATACACACCTAATAAGATCCAACAAGGAGAGCGATTAAAATATGAAGAGGACTACTTGAAACATGGACTTATTTCCATTATTGTTAATGAGATTTTATTTTACAAAGAGGCAAGTGCTTCATATTAGTTAATCTTTTATGTAATGACAATTTGCTGATGAAAATATAACTACAGACATAAGAAGTAAAAACTTAAGCTGTTAAAAGTGGCTTCTAAATAATGAGTAAGAAATTAGCTGCTTTCCCAGCCAACAAACATGAAAAAATGCTAATCATCACTAAATCATCAGCGAAATGCAAATCAAAACCACAGTGAGATAGCATGTCACACCAGTCAGAATCACTACTATCAAAAAGTCAAAAAAACAACAGATGTTGAGTAGGCTGTGGAGAAAAGGGAATACTTATACGCTATTGGTAGGAATGTAAATTAGTTCTGCCACTGTGTTATTTGGAGATTTCTCAAATAACTTAAAGCAGAACTACCATTCAACCCTTCAATCCCATTCCTGGGTATATATCCCAAAGAAAACAAATCGTGCTACCTAAAAGACACATGTACTCTTATGTTCACTACAATACTATTCGCAATGGCAAAGTCATGGAATCAACCTAGGTGCCTGTTAACAGTGGATTGGATAAAGAAAATGTGGTAATATACCACATGGAATACAATGCAGCCATAAAAAAGAATGAAATCATGTTCTTTGCAGCAACATGGATGCTACCGGAGGCTATTATTCTAAGCAAATTAACACAGGAACAGAATAACACAGGAACAGAAAACCAAATACCACATGTTCTCACTTACAAGTGGGAGCTAAACATCAGGTATTCATGGATATAAACACGGTAACAATAGACACTGGAAACTACTAGAAGAGAGAGGGAGGGTGGAAGGAGGACAAGCGTTGAAAAACTAACTGTTTGGTGCTATGCTTAGTACCTGGCTGACAGGATCATTTGTGCCTCAAACCTCAGCATCACACAAAATACTCAGGTAACAAACCTGCACATGTACCCCCAAATCTAAAATAAAAGTTGAAAGAGAAAGAAAAATGAATCAGCTGTTTTCAAAGGAAATATATGCTATGGTGAAAGAATATTGAAACTGAAATTTTAAAATTATTATATAATTATATATGAAATCATTATATGATTTTGGTGCCAAAAATATTGTAAGTATATCACTTACACACACTTTTACAGCTATACTCTAAAAATAATTAAAAATATAATTTTAATGTGTTTAAAGTCTTCAAAATAAATGTGATCATATGTTTTATGTGAATACATATATATAGAATATATAAGACATACAGTGCACAATTTGTTGACAATTTTGTTAACATTGGGGACAAAGTAAACTTACAAACTGAATTTTAACAAAGAACTTTGTAATTGGTGGATAGGATTGAAAAATTTGAACAATAGATTATTAAGTGTATCATTAAAGATTTTGCTTAGTTTTTCATATCTTTTTCATGTGAACACCACTACCAAGATTAAAGGAACTCAGGGCCAGACCTTGTAATTATGATACTACTATGTGGTTTATAAATGTAAACCAAAATTTAAAAGCATTTAATTAGGTTAATTTCATTCATAATCAATATTTTCAGCAAATTATATAACCAAAGATGCAAATAAAAACCCTCTATTCTTACATTAGAAGTAGAAATGACAAGTATTTACAAGTTACTTTTTTCTTTCATACACACACATACACTCACACACTTATAGCTTCTCCCAATAAAAAACATCCTAGAAGAATTAATAATCCAGTAGCAGGAAACACCCTTACTGCACAGCTTGCGATTTCTAAATACAGTTGCCCACTAAAAATGATCAATGATCCTTGGAAAAATGCTGCTTTTAGGTCTGGAGCAGAATATATACAAGACGAACTTAGGCCATCTTGTTGATGTTTGGTGCTATGTTTGGAGACAATGGTAAAAAAGGTAGTAAAGACTAATGAGTTTTGATCCTGACACAATGAAATTTGTGAAACAGCGGGGGCGGAGCAAGATGGCTGAATAGGAACAGCTCCAGTCTCCAACTCCCAGCGCGAGCGACACAGAAGACCGGCGATTTCTGCATTTTCAACTGAGGTACTGGGTTCATCTCACTGGGGAGTGCCAGACGATCGGTGCTGGTCAGCTGCTGCAGCCCGACCAGCGAGAGCTGAAGCAGGGCGAGGCATTGCCTCACCTGGAAAGCGCAAGGGGGAAGGGAATCCCTTTTCCTAGCCAGGGGAACTGGGACACACAACACCTGGAAAATCGGGTAACTCCCACCCCAATACTGCGCTTTAAGCAGACAGGCACACCAGGAGATCATATCCCACACCTGGCCGGGAGTGTCCCACACCCACGGAGCCTCCCTCATTGCTAGCACAGCAGTCTGTGATCTACCGGCAAGGCAGCAGCGAGGCTGGGGGAGGGGCACCCGCCATTGCTGAGGCTTAAGTAGGTAAACAAAGCTGCTGGGAAGCTCGAACTGGGTGGAGCTCACAGCAGCTCAAGGAAACCTGCCTGTCTCTGTAGACTCCACCTCTGGGGACAGGGCACAGTAAATAATAACAAACGCAGCAGCTCTGCAGACACAAACGACTCTGTCTGACAGCTTTGAAGAGAGCAGTGGATCTCCCAACACGGAGGTTGAGATCTGAGAAGGGACAGACTCCCTGCTCAAGTGGGTCCCTGACCCCTGAGTAGCCTAACTGGGAGACATCCCCCACTAGGGGCAGTCTGACACACCACACCTCACAGGGTGGAGTACACCCCTGAGAGGAAGATTCCAAAGCAAGAATCAGACAGGTACACTCGCTGTTCAGAAATATTCTATCTTCTGCAGCCTCTGCTGCTGATACCCAGGCAAACAGGGTCTGGAGTGGACCTCAAGCAATCTCCTACAGCTACAACCTACAGCTGAGGATCCTGACTGTTAGAAGGAAAGCTATCAAACAGGAAGGACACCTACACCAAAACCCCATCAGTACATCACCATCATCAAAGACCAGAGGCAGATAAAACCACAAAGATGGGGAAAAAGCAGGGCAGAAAAGCTGGAAATTCAAAAAATAAGAGCGCATCTCCCCCGGCAAAGGAGCGCAGCTCATCGCCAGCAACGGATCAAAGCTGGACGGAGAATGACTTCGACGAGATGAGAGAAGAAGGCTTCAGTCCATCAAATTTCTCAGAGCTAAAGGAGGAATTACGTACCCAGCGCAAAGAAACTAAAAATCTTGAAAAAAAAGTGGAAGAATTGATGGCTAGAGTAATTAATGCAGAGAAGCTCACAAACGAAATGAAAGAGACGAAAACCATGGCACGAGAAATACGTGACAAATGCACAAGCTTCAGTAACCGTCTCGATCAACTGGAAGAAAGAATGTCAGCGATGGAGGATCAAATGAATGAAATGAAGCGAGAAGAGAAACCAAAAGAAAAAAGAAGAAAAAGAAATGAACAAAGCCTGCAAGAAGTATGGGATTATGTAAAAAGACCAAATCTACGTCTGATTGGGGTGCCTGAAAGTGAGGGGGAAAATGGAACCAAGTTGGAAAACACTCTTCAGGATATCATCCAGGAGAACTTCCCCAACCTAGTAGGGCAGGCCAACATTCAAATCCAGGAAATACAGAGAACGCCACAAAGATACTCCTCGAGAAGAGCAACTCCAAGACACATAATTGCCAGATTCACCAAAGTTGAAATGAAGGAAAAAATCTTAAGGGCAGCCAGAGAGAAAGGTCGGGTTACCCACAAA
The DNA here is from genome assembly GCF_047675955.1 of Chlorocebus sabaeus. Lineage (NCBI taxonomy): Eukaryota > Metazoa > Chordata > Mammalia > Primates > Cercopithecidae > Chlorocebus > Chlorocebus sabaeus. Next base: position 37,610,798 of record NC_132907.1, read on the forward strand.
GGGAAGCCCATCAGACTAACAGCAGATCTCTCGGCAGAAACTCTTCAAGCCAGAAGAGAGTGGGGGCCAATATTCAACATTCTTAAAGAAAAGAATTTTAAACCCAGAATTTTATATCCAGCCAAACTAAGTTTCATAAGTGAAGGAGAAATAAAATCCTTTACAGATAAGCAAATGCTTAGAGATTTTGTCACCACTAGGCCTGCCTTACAAGAGACCCTGAAGGAAGCACTAAACATGGAAAGGAACAACCGGTACCAGCCATTGCAAAAACATGCCAAAATGTAAAGACCATCAAGGCTAGGAAGAAACTGCATCAACTAACGAGCAAAATAACCAGTTAATATCATAATGGCAGGATCAAGTTCACACATAACAATCTTAACCTTAAATGTAAATGGACTAAATGCTCCAATTAAAAGACACAGACTGGCAAACTGGATAAAGAGTCAAGATCCATCAGTCTGCTGTATTCAGGAGACCCATCTCACATGCAGAGACATACATAGGCTCAAAATAAAGGGATGGAGGAAGATTTACCAAGCAAATGGAGAACACAAAAAAGCGGGGGTTGCAATACTAGTCTCTGATAAAACAGACTTTAAACCATCAAAGATCAAAAGAGACAAAGAAGGCCATTACATAATGGTAAAGGGATCAATTCAACAGGAAGAGCTAACTATCCTAAATATATATGCACCCAATACAGGAGCACCCAGATTCATAAAGCAAGTCCTTAGAGACTTACAAAGAGACTTAGACTCCCATACAATAATAATGGGAGACTTCAACACTCCACTGTCAACATTAGACAGATCAACGAGACAGAAAGTTAACAAGGATATCCAGGAATTGAACTCATCTCTGCAGCAAGCAGACCTAATAGACATCTATAGAACTCTCCACCCCAAATCAACAGAATATACATTCTTCTCAGCACCACATCGTACTTACTCCAAAATTGACCACGTAATCGGAAGTAAAGCACTCCTCAGCAAATGTACAAGAACAGAAATTATAACAAACTGTCTCTCAGACCACAGTGCAATCAAATTAGAACTCAGGACTAAGAAACTCAATCAAAACCGCTCAACTACATGGAAACTGAACAACCTGCTCCTGAATGACTACTGGGTACATAACAAAATGAAGGCAGAAATAAAGATGTTCTTTGAAACCAATGAGAACAAAGATACAACATACCAGAATCTCTGGGACACATTTAAAGCAGTGTGTAGAGGGAAATTTATAGCACTAAATGCCCACAAGAGAAAGCAGGAAAGATCTAAAATTGACACTCTAACATCGCAATTAAAAGAACTAGAGAAGCAAGAGCAAACACATTCGAAAGCTAGCAGAAGGCAAGAAATAACTAAGATCAGAGCAGAACTGAAGGAGATAGAGACACAAAAAACCCTCCAAAAAATCAATGAATCCAGGAGTTGGTTTTTTGAAAAGATCAACAAAATTGACAGACCACTAGCAAGACTAATAAAGAAGAAAAGAGAGAAGAATCAAATAGACGCAATTAAAAATGATAAAGGGGATATCACCACCGACCCCACAGAAATACAAACTACCATCAGAGAATACTATAAACACCTCTACGCAAATAAACTGGAAAATCTAGAAGAAATGGATAATTTCCTGGACACTTACACTCTTCCAAGACTAAACCAGGAAGAAGTTGAATCCCTGAATAGACCAATAGTAGGCTCTGAAATTGAGGCAATAATTAATAGCCTACCAACTAAAAAAAGTCCAGGACCAGATGGATTCACAGCTGAATTCTACCAGAGGTACAAGGAGGAGCTGGTACCATTCCTTCTGAAACTATTCCAATCAATAGAAAAAGAGGGAATCCTCCCTAACTCATTTTATGAGGCCAACATCATCCTGATACCAAAGCCTGGCAGAGACACAACAAGAAAAGAGAATTTTAGACCAATATCCCTGATGAACATCGATGCAAAAATCCTCAATAAAATACTGGCAAACCGGATTCAGCAGCACATCAAAAAGCTTATCCACCATGATCAAGTGGGCTTCATCCCTGGGATGCAAGGCTGGTTCAACATTCGCAAATCAATAAACATAATCCAGCATATAAACAGAACCAAAGACAAGAACCACATGATTATCTCAATAGATGCAGAAAAGGCTTTTGACAAAATTCAACAGCCCTTCATGCTAAAAACGCTCAAGAAATTCGGTATTGATGGAACGTACCTCAAAATAATAAGAGCTATTTATGACAAACCCACAGCCAATATCATACTGAATGGGCAAAAACTGGAAAAATTCCCTTTGAAAACTGGCACAAGACAGGGATGCCCTCTCTCACCACTCCTATTCAACATAGTGTTGGAAGTTCTGGCTAGGGCAATCAGGCAAGAGAAAGAAATCAAGGGGATTCAGTTAGGAAAAGAAGAAGTCAAATTGTCCCTGTTTGCAGACGACATGATTGTATATTTAGAAAACCCCATTGTCTCAGCCAAAAATCTCCTTAAGCTGATCAGCAACTTCGGCAAAGTCTCAGGATACAAAATTAATGTGCAAAAATCACAAGCATTCTTATACACCAGTGACAGTCAAACAGAGAGCCAAATCAGGAATGAACTTCCATTCACAATTGCTTCAAAGAGAATAAAATACCTAGGAATCCAACTTACAAGGGATGTAAAGGACCTCTTCAAGGAGAACTACAAACCACTGCTCAGTGAAATCAAAGAGGACACAAACAAATGGAAGAACATACCATGCTCATGGATAGGAAGAATCAATATCGTGAAAATGGCCATACTGCCCAAGGTAATTTATAGATTCAATGCCATCCCCATCAAGCTACCAATGAGCTTCTTCACAGAATTGGAAAAAACTGCTTTAAAGTTCATATGGAACCAAAAAAGAGCCCGCATCTCCAAGACAATCCTAAGTCAAAAGAACAAAGCTGGAGGCATCACGCTACCTGACTTCAAACTATACTACAAGGCTACAGTAACCAAAACAGCATGGTACTGGTACCAAAACAGAGATATAGACCAATGGAACAGAACAGAGTCCTCAGAAATAATACCACACATCTACAGCCATCTGATCTTTGACAAACCTGAGAGAAACAAGAAATGGGGAAAGGATTCCCTATTTAATAAATGGTGCTGGGAAAACTGACTAGCCATAAGTAGAAAGCTGAAACTGGATCCTTTCCTTACTCCTTATATGAAAATTAATTCAAGATGGATTAGAGACTTAAATGTTAGACCTAATACCATAAAAATCCTAGAGGAAAACCTAGGTAGTACCATTCAGGACATAGGCATGGGCAAAGACTTCATGTCTAAAACACCAAAAGCAACGGCAACAAAAGCCAAAATTGACAAATGGGATCTCATCAAACTAAAGAGCTTCTGCACAGCAAAAGAAACTACCATCAGAGTGAGCAGGCAACCTACAGAATGGGAGAAAATTTTTGCAATCTACTCATCTGACAAAGGGCTAATATCCAGAACCTACAAAGAACTCAAACAAATTTACAAGAAAAAAACAAACAACCCCATCCAAAAGTGGGCAAAGGATATGAACAGACATTTCTCAAAAGAAGACATTCATACAGCCAACAGACACATGAAAAAATGCTCATCATCACTGGCCATCAGAGAAATGCAAATCAAAACCACAATGAGATACCATCTCACACCAGTTAGAATGGCGATCATTCAAAAGTCAGGAAACAACAGGTGCTGGAGAGGATGTGGAGAAATAGGAACACTTTTACACTGTTGGTGGGATTGTAAACTAGTTCAACCATTATGGAAAACAGTATGGCGATTCCTCAAGGATCTAGAACTAGATGTACCATATGACCCAGCCATCCCATTACTGGGTATATACCCAAAGGATTATAAATTATGCTGCTATAAGGACACATGCACACGTATGTTTATTGCAGCACTATTCACAATAGCAAAGACTTGGAATCAACCCAAATGTCCATCAGTGACAGATTGGATTAAGAAAATGTGGCACATATACACCATGGAATACTATGCAGCCATAAAAAAGGATGAGTCTGTGTCCTTTGTAGGGACATGGATGCAGCTGGAAACCATCATTCTTAGTAAACTATCACAAGAACAGAAAACCAAACACCGCATGTTCTCACTCGTAGGTGGGAACTGAACAATGAGATCACTTGGACTCGGGAAGGGGAACATCACACACCGGGGCCTATCATGGGGAGGGGGGAGGGGGGAGGGATTGCATTGGGAGTTATACCTGATGTAAATGACGAGTTGATGGGTGCAGCACACCAACATGGCACAAGTATACATATGTAGCAAACCTGCACGTTGTGCACATGTACCCTACAACTTGAAGTTTAATAATAATAAATAAATTAAAAAAAAAAAAAAAAAAAAAAAAGACTAATGAGTTTTAATAAAAAGAGTTGGTAGCCAACTTGGAGAGGCTCCTTCACCAGCAATGTGATAATTTTGAGCACCAAATATAATAACCTCCAAAGTTTATTAAAACATAAAGTATATAAAAATCCATGAATTTATACTTCATTATGATATTCAATAATTTTTTTTAAAAAAACTTCAATTTTCTGAAAAACTGACAAAGGGAAATTATCAAACAATGTTCTATCTTTCTTATGTGAACTGTATTTTGGGGTGACCAGTAATTGACAAATGAAGATTCATTTTACAGAAGATTTCTAGTTTGTAAACTCAGAAGGAGGAATAGATTTTTTTAAGTTAACATTTTACAATCCCCCCGCCCAAATAATGTATCTAAGTAATGGACATCAATGGATATTAAAATCATTAGGTAAAATAGTTCTTTATAACAGATGAATAGAATAAGGTTTCAAATACATAAACTTACTGATAAATCTTAAAATCTAAGATGACCATTAAAAGTAGGTCAAGAGATATTTATCTTCTGGTATACTCCAACAGTAAAAGACACAACTTCTAAATCTAACTGTTGGTTTATAGCAAATAAGGAGCTAGAGAAACAAATTAAGCAAAACATAAAGAAGCAATAGTTCATATCCAAACATAAGATATTCTATAGAAAATATGACCTGATTTCTACAACAAATGAAACATATATGTAACATATAATATATATTATATATATTTAAGATAAAGCTTTTATAAACTAAAGGAGACAAGACGCAACTCAACACTATGTGGATCTTGCTTGTATCTTGGTTTGGACATATACCAACTCTAAAAAATGTTTTTGAGACAATTAGGGAAATTTGAATATGGACTGGTATTAGATATCAAGAAATTATTGCCAATTTTAGGTGTGATATACATTGTGTTTATTTTTTAAATTGATTATAAATTAAAGATACATATTGAAATATTTATAGGTAAAATGATGTCTAGAGTTTGCTCTATAATACTCTAGTCCCCCTACAAACATCAAGTTGTAGGGATGGGTAAACGAACAAGATTGACAAAATGTTATTGATTTTTAAAGTTGGGTGATGGTTCCATGGAGGGTAATTATAGTATTGCCTCTATTTATTTTTATATTTGAAAATTCCATTATAAAAATTTAAACTGCAATGCTTTTACTAAAAATATTAACATTATTCTTAGTATTATTATTTTAATGGGAGGGAAATGTTTGCTTTAGAATTGTAAAAATATTATTTAATGTTTTAATTTATTTAGCTCAAATTTTTGTATGTTATTTAATCAGGAATAAGTAGAATACAAACGTAAGTGATTTAAAATAAATAAATACCTTTGGTGCAGGTTCAAAATATTTTTGCTACTATAGGAAATACTAATGATGAAAGTTTAGGGACCACTTCTTTAAAGATGACAGTATTCTATGTAGATCTCTATCCTATTTCTTTAAACATTCCTTTTTTATTGCTTTTCTGACTTTTCTTGCTTCTTCTGCCCCATAATTCTGGCCATTGCCTTGCCCTGTGCCACTCTCTCTGCCCCCTTCTATGTTGCTTGAATGTGGGTCTCTTTCTCTCTGTCTGCCCCTTTCTATGTTGCTTGAATGTGGGTCTGTCTCCTTCTCTCTGCCTCTCTACTTCTCATCATCCTTTCTCTGGTTGCTGTTTTCTCTTTGGAGTTCCTCCCAATTGATAAATCCAGTCCCATTTTCACTATATCCTAGAATCCAAATCTAATCCTTTACCTACAATTTAGTAGGAATATGACACCAGGAATGTAAAACTCTGAGTCAGCCGTCTCCAAGCATACTTCATCCTCCCAATCATATCCTATGGATTTTTGTTTTTCATTTTAAATGTCTTTATCCCCTCTCACCTCTGTCTTCATTGTCACTGCCTCAATTTAAATCCAAGTTTTCATTTTGTTCCCTCAAATAGCACTGCTGAAAATAGCCTCCTAACAAGCCTTTCTTATGTCATTCTCTCATATCACAGCAGCACCAATATTTGCGAAACACCCCTTTTATCAGGTCACGACTTTCAAGGGCTGCTATTTCCTACCACACCACATCGCAAGTCTTTTGCCTGGTTTCCAAATCTGTTTGTCATATAACGACGCCTCCCTACCAGCCCAGTTACAGCTTCATCCTTCTATCCAGGGCATTTTCCACTGGACTCATTCCCATCTCTGTGCCTTTGTTTCTCTTATTCTCCTCACCTGCAATATTCTTCTCTTTCCTCACCACCTATTCTTCAACCCCTCCCCATCATTACAGGTCCATGTTTCCTTCCTGCATGAAGCCTTCTTTGAATTACATTGGCTCCCAGTTATCTACCCCCTTCTAAAATCCTAAAGCATTTACTCTTTGCGCAACCAATTTCAGGCTGAATTATAAATAAAACTATAACTTATATAAATCTTTAACCTTAACTTTTTTATTGTCAATCCTAAATCTGCAATATTACCTGAGTACCTAGATTAGGAAGCATACAAGAGACACAAAGAAAAGCTTTGTCAAGGGAAGTTACCGCGCATCAGCGAATGAATTCTTTTAAAGTTTTTAATACCTTTTCAATCGCAAGCAAAATAAATCTAACTCAAACTGACTTTTGGAGAAAATGGTAAAACATTTATGTCACTGGGGAATCCAAAGGTGCATGTAGATGTAGGAACTCTGCTCTCAAGACTTTCTTTCTCTCAATTTCATGCTTATCCCCGTGTCTTGGCTTCATTTTCAGATGGCCTTTCCCTATATAGCAGGAAAGATAATTACTCGCAGCGCAAATCTGTCATCGGACTCACGATTCAAACAGAAATAAGATCTCATCTAGTACCCACACATCAAGAAGACTTTATTGGCTATGCTTGGTCACAGACCAACTCCTAGACCCACCACCGTGGAAATGTGCAGGAGCTCCGTAATTGTCTAGCTGGATCATGTGCCCACACAGTAGATATTTAGAGTACAGTGTTGTTGACAGAGGGGGAAGCCTTTGTTGTCTTAAATCATATAGGCACCTTTTAATTGCATCTGTTTGCAGAACTGGCCACTTTCAATTTATATAATAATTATATGATAATTTATGAATCAGCTTCTGTGTGGGAAGTCACTGTAGTCTCTGTTCTCTATTTTTATACCATTTTTCATATATTATAATAAGGAAAAAAAGGAGTCAAGAATAAATCCAGGCTGATACATAAGTCAGCTGGCTTTTGCCATTGGATTGTTGTAATCATGAGGGTAAATGGGCAGTGCAGGTGAGAGCATTATCCTGTCACTACTTGAATAGCCTCTTCACCTGGAGTATTTGCATTCCATTCAGATGTGTCATTACTCCCAGGAATGTGAAGGGCATCGCTCACCCTTCCCTGCTGGTACCTTGTATACTCATTTTCATTAGATCCATGGAAGGTCAGGCCTGTTTTTATTCCCTTAAATTTAAATCTCCTCTTAGCTTACTCAGTGCCTTTTACTTAGGAAGCTGAAAAAGAAATACACTAAGGACCTATGAAGTATGAATACTCAAGCACTACAATATAAACAGAAAGTAAAAATGGCAATTTGAAATTATAGGAAGCATGAATTTCAAAATTATAATTTTAGCTTCTTTTCTCTGTTATGAGGAATAGACCTCGATTTCTTCCTGTAATAAGTTAATATAGCCATTTTTGCTAAATGGTTTAATTCTTTTTAAATTAATATGCTTAATTTAAAATACACTAGAAATGCTTGAACACAATTAGAACTTGGGACAAATTTTATTATATTTTACATCCCTTTCAAAAGTTAATACACTAATTTGGGTTTATTGCTTATGTTTTTCTTGATTTCGTATACAAATGAGGAGTACCTTATATCATTGAGCCTCTGATTGAGGCTGATAAGCAGAACACAAAAATATTTTTCCCCAAAAGTATGCTTGTAAATTCCGGAGGAATTTCCCCTAATAAAAAATATGAAAAATAGTTCATTCTATCCTGCCAAAGCTTAAAGTCACACTTTCCAGGGCCTAGTTCATTCTCTTAACAAAAATCAGGGTTTCTCTTTCACAAGGTGATGTATTTTCTATTTACAGTCTGATCTTTAAAAACATTTCCACATGAAAATATCAGGATCTAATTGGACTTCCTATTAAAATGCAAGTATTATTCATGGCCCTCTGAAATTACTTCTTCCTCTGTTCTTATGACACCTCTAAGATTCAGTGAGTCTTAGTTTTTATTCGTCTAAACTTGATTTTCCATTCATAGAATTAAGGAGTCCTCTAGACCATGAGGGGGTGGTCTATGAGTTTTACTAATGTCTACACACTTGCTCCCATTGGCATGACTCAATACAAGAAAACGATGGCAGAGTAGAGAATTTGAGGTTTCATAGGTCATCAGGGACCAACATCACTATCCCTTGACCTTGTGACTATAGGGAATGAAGCCCTATTTGCCACACTAAGGGGCCTCGGCTTATGGTACTGTGCTTCCTTTCTGTGTTAAGATTCGGTTAAAGGTTAAAATCTTAATTAGAGATGTTGCCCTTGAATCTTGGAAAGGATATGGTCAGTGGTATATATGGAAGGAAGATACAAAGTTTGGCTTTTCTGGTCAAAATGATAGTATGCCATGTGGACTCTCTTATCAATAAAAGTGAATGATTACTTATTAAAATAGTACAGTGAGAAATGGATACCCTACTCATTATACAGAGTTTAGCATGATATTCTATCAGTAAATAGTGCACAAACAATGGATTCAGTTTTATCTTCAAGGCTTTAAAGGGTTAAGGGATCATGTTAACATAAAAATCCCTGGCCTGGCCTTCTACTCCAACCAGGAGTGGAACTCCATCCTGTTATTTAACAAAAAAGAAAGAAAAAAAAAAAGTTGACTTTGGCTTCTGTATTCAATCCAAACACACTCACTCTGTCTCATGGCTGGCAAGTCACTTGACTCCAACATCTCCAAAAAAAAAAAAAAACTCAACTCAAGTAAAAGTTAACTGCATAAAAAGTTTTTAAGAGATAAATTTCTAGGGCTAACAAACGAATAGCCCTGGACAGTAGAAAACTGTTATTTAGACTTTAGCCATCTGGCATGTAGCCTTTCAGATTCATTTTCTCCCTTTTCTATGACGTGCCCAGCCAGCTTCAGGCTGAACTGTTTTAAGGATGTTATCTAGCCTCCCCAGCACTATGACTTCTTATCTAATTTCTGCTCCTCTGTATACCAATGTGCCAAGGTTTTGTCACTGGGCTTGTTCTCCTCCAAGCAAAGCCAATCGTTGTCTGCTAGGCATTTGGTTAACATATTACGTACACATAATAAGATGTTGTTCACTCTACACAGATGTATAAAGCTAAAAAACTAGCATTATCATTGCATATTCCAGTTTAGCTATTTTAAGGCTGCTACACTCCCATATTACAAAGCCATGCTATTTATACAATCATGCATATGGAAGACTCATCCCTCCTGTGAAATTTCAACTCAGTGTGCATAGAAGACAAAATTACAGGCCCCAAACTTGAATATACACTCATCCTGGCTTCCTTATCTTCCTTGGATGCAAGCCAAGTTGATTAATAATTTTTAAGTCAAAAAGAAAACAATTTCAATTTGATACAAATAATACAAGAAAACAGCATAAACAAGAAAAATAGCCAATCTCAACCCAGAAGGGGAAGCTCCAGGGACAAAGCAACTGGGAAAGTGAACAAAAGGCTGGGGTGCTGACCTTAATTTGCCTGTGTAAGGGGCCTGCTCCTCAGCTGTGCCTCATTATTCACAAAAACACAATAGAACAGACAGAAACTGCTACTCGAGAAAAGGATATCCTCTAAAATTATCCTACAGCTTTCTGTAAGAAAATGATGAAGAAAATGCATTTACTTTCTGAATTATAGGAAGAATATGTTTTTCCAGATAAATTTGTTGTATTCTCCTTCTCCAAACAGTTTGAGGCACTGGTGTAGCTAATGGGGTTCACTTTCAGTTGCCCAAGAGTGATAGACATACCAGTGCTTTCACCCTCTACCTCTCCAGAGAGTGCAAAACAGAGGGATTGTGAGTAATATTATCCCAGTTAGCAAAGACAGAGGGCAGTCTGCAGAGTAAGCTTCCTGGTTTATATTCATTTCGCCTTAGGACTCCAGAGGGAATGGTTCATCTTTAAAGTGTGCCTTTGGTTGAGATGCCAGGGACAAGGAGATGGGAAGGTTGTCTGATTAGGAGTTCAGAAGAGCCTACCTATCAGATGCATGGCCCTCAGAAGGACAGAGAAGGGAAAGGCTACAAAGCAATCTGCTTCTAGAGTTTGTATATGACCTAATCCCTATTCTCCAGAGTATGGGCCTTCACTGCCAAAAACAAAAGTAAAAATCTCCACCACCTGTCTCCTAAACAAGATAACATTTATTACTTTTAACCGAATAGACACACAGGAATGGGTGTCACCTGTGACAGGCCCCAGGGGTAGTGGTCTTGACAGGTAGATAGAGCCTCCCTGCCTCTGCCTTCTTGCCATTGGCACACAGTCGTCGACCGCCTATTCTTGCCCCATTCCTCACCCTGGGATTTCCAGGCTTGCAGGGGCTGGTGTTGTGATAATGAGAACATAGACAAAACTATAGGCCAGGACGCAGGAACTACACAGGTTTTTGAGTTTTGGGAGGCACTTTCATGGCTTATGAAACACTGGCAGGCTGCCCCTCAAGAGGACACCAGCACCCCATTTCACTGCTCAAAGCACGTACTGGAATCAAATCGCCCCTACAATTTCTGGCAAAAAGAAGGTGGGGCACTGGCCTGCTGGCTGGACTTCAGAAAGCAGGAAATTCAGGGTTGGCCTGCCTGGGTAACATTGTTCCCTAGCAGAAAGTGATGTGTTGCTGTGGCTATTTTTTTTTTTTTTTTTTCCTTTAGCTGAGACATTTTCCCAGTATCTCTTCAGACAGAAAGTCAGTACCTTTCCCCTGGTTACATAGATCAACTTATGCAACTTAAGGGCAAGACAAACAAGCCATTATGGTCTATCAGAATGAAAACAGTGTTTGTGTGTGTATAAGAGAGAGCAAAGGAGAGTTTGCATCACTACGGGAAAAGGATTTTTGGTTTTTGCATTGGTAAACTGGTCCCCTGAAAGTTGCAAAAGCGGTGTAGCTTTTTCTGTCATAAGCTGCGTTTTATTATGCTTCATTAATAATGCAATTCTCCTTTGTTCAATTTTCTTAATTTCTTGCAGGATAAGAAATAGGGTGAAATAAAGATATCCTGTAGATTAGTGGACCTCAACCTTGGCTGCACATTAGAATCACCTGGAAGCTTTTAAAATCCCCAAATCAGACTACATCCCAGACTAATTAATCTGAAGCTCTGGAGTGTGGGATGGAGGCATCAGTAGCCGACAAAGCTTCCCAGGTGACTTCTGGCAAGTCCAACATGTAGCCAAGATGGAGAACCACTGCCTCAGGCACCTGAAGTCCTCTGTTTTGTGTGTCACTCTGAACCCAAGAAATATGACTTTAAAACAAAAGGAAGAACACACAAGTTCCTCTGTATTTACCTTAATATATTTCACTAACAAAATTTATTCAGCACATTTTTTAACAAAAACAAAGCTTTTAATATGTAACATATGAGTGCATATTTTCCAAATTAAGTTCACAATTCATATAGAAGAATTAACAACAATGTCAACTATGATGTGAATAAGAAATTTCTTAATTTATCTCCAACTAAATACTGCTTTTACTTATCTTTTGCTTTGTTTAATATTATTGTTTTTCTCCTTCACATCTAATCTGTGAATAGAAAAATGCCATTCCTTTATTCTTAAGTGACATCCATATTTGAGTTTATTTCAGTGTGTCACTTTCCTTTTTTAAATAAAAAAAAAGCAGTAGATATAGTAAGTATAAATGAAGTTGCAAATTAAATACCCCCAAAATAGCATTTTTTCCATTCAAATGGGCAACAACTTTGAAAGTTTGGTAGCTTTCGAAGTTGGTGAGATTATTAGGAATTTGGGATTCTTAAATACTGTAGGTGGGATTATACATTTCCACAAACTTTTGAGAACCTAGTCTGTCAGAAATATGCAGTCTTTTTAATACCGTCCTGATGCTAGCCAAGAGAAATAAAAGCACCAATATACAGAGATACATATGAAAGAATATTGATTGCGACACTGTGTGTAATTGGGAAAACTGAAAGCAAACTCAACGTTCATCAGAGGAAAAGAAATGACCAGTTTTACTTGCTTGTGTCTGAAACTGTTACAAGCATGTATTATCCTGTAATTCAAATAACAATATACTTTGTTAAAAGCAAGGGAGAAAACCAGGAAGATAGCTATTAAATAAGATATTTTTCTCTTTGTTCCTTACTTGACTGGCTCAAGCAAGCTCCAACATGGATTTCTTCACATCCAAAATCTCATGCAGAGATTAGTTTCTTGTTTTCGTTGTACTCCCTACACACACACACACACACACACACACACACACACACACTCATTTCCCATAAATCATCAAAAGGATAGTTTTTCTTTCAGTGCACACAATCTTGTTAATTGGGTATGTCTTATTTGCAATCAATTTGCAAAGAAGGTTTCAGGACACAAGTAGAAGACTGTCAACTCTCACTGCTGATAAGGAGGGAGGGAAACCATTTAAGGTGCAAGGAACTTCAAGCCATTGTTAGGAACAACAGGAATTCAGGGATCTAATATTGCATACCAGGTAACAATGGGTGGCTCTGTTCAAATCAGGAATGGGACACAGAGAATCACATTAGTATATTTGAATTCCATTCTAAATATTTTCCTTCTTGCTTAGTTAAATGTTATTTTTCAGGGTATATATGTAGATGCAACATGTATTATCCTCAATGACACATCATTTGTTGGGATTCTTTTGAGACGTAAGTGTGGCCAGCAAATGATTGCTGTTCTGTTTCCGTAAAGACTGACTAGAACAAGGCTAGAGAGAAAACAGAGACTGGCATTCATTCAGTGCCATTTGCAATGTGGAATGACTCATGCTTGCCTGGCCCCTGGTGAGTCATCAGCTGAACTCCAGGCCCAGGGAGGCCACAGCATTTCCATGGGACGTTCTAGTGCAGGTCATGCTGAGGTCAGCAGACTGCCAAAAATCACATGCTCCTTCCCTGGCCACCTCTTAAAAATATCCTGGGAATGTCTGTCTAGAAGCATTAAGGTCACTCTAATGCCTTATTAAAAAAAGAACAACTTCATTTACCTTAAAAGATGAACTGTCTGATAACAGACATAGATGAGGAGTGAAGACGCTAAGCTCACATGCTGATTATTAGATTTCTAAAAAGGAAGCGTAATTTCCTACCAATTCCATTACAGGAAAAGGCAGGAACTCATTTCCACACTAGACTCAGTTTCAGCAAGCCACCCTTGTCTCTGATTGGCCCCTTTTTTCCCCTTAAGAAACAGGAATGCTGATTCTCAATCTTTCCAAATACTGAAGTTACCATATCCTGGCTATGGGGACTGTGAGGTCACTGAGCGCAGACCCACTGCAAGCAGCACAGCACTGCAATTGTGCCATCCAAGACAGACAGACATTTGTCTGTTTTCTGAGGTTTCCAGGGAAAGAGTTTGCAGACACTCTTAGCAATGTCTTCTAGATCACAGAAAGTTGCCTGTATTGGCTGGAGAGTTGGCTAGTGCAGTTGAATCTCATTCTTCTGTGTTTCCAGGAGATAATGGAACATAGCTGGCTATTACATATGACAAAAATAATTGCTGAATTGGTATCACAACCAATTCAAGTGTAAACAAGATTAATCAACTTATTATTTTATCAATCCAATAATCCCACACAATTATTTAATAAATTTTTCCTGATTTGATTCTTATTTGAGACTGTGCTTATAATGTATTCAACAATGACTCAGTCAAGACGATTAAGACAAAGCACAAATTTTGCTTAGTTTAAGTAAACATGTAGAATTTATTATTTTTATTGTTATAATTATATTTATTGTTATATAGACCAAATAGTTGAATCACGATATATGATGGTATAAATTTTAAGATGGTCATGTCATTATCTTCAGGTTTCTGTCTCTCCTACTTTATTAGGTAATTCTTCCTCGATGGTCCAGATTAACCCTGAGTAACAGTTCTCTCCCACTGCTTCCAAAAAATTTGCTGGAAGAAAGTTTAGGTGGAACAAATCAAGATTTTATCAGATGCCCTGATTTGAAAACAATTAGTGTAGCTGTCAGTGTCTCATCAAGAAGCAAATAGCATACTCAAAGAGGGTGATTAAAGAGGTTTTAGTGAAAAGATGTATTAAAGATGTGGGTAGTGTCTTGGAGGAAAGAGAGTCTGAGATAGAATTTTCTTGTAGAAAGTCTCTTGGGGAATGCCCAGAGTATTAACACTTGTGAAGGTGGGGGAAGCAAAATTGAGCAGAAGTAGGAGCTGAACATTGTTGCAATCACAACAAAGATGTGTGGCTGTCCCACAGGGAGCTCTGAAGCTGGCATGGCCCTTGAAAATTATTTATTTTTAGACAAAAGGCCAAGCCTTTGTATTCATCCCCAGATAGGGCAGTCACTGGATGCTTGCTGACCCTGGAAACATGGGCCAAAGTGGCTCTTCACTGAAGGCAACTTTTTTTACAGCTGGAGGAATAAGAGCCTCCATGCTGGAGTGGGTTCTGACACACCACACCATCCTCACAGACAAGATGGGGCAGCTTCTCAGAGTCAGCAGCAATGACCGATGGCTGTCTCAAAGAGGTGAGGGGTAAAGCTGAAATGTGATGAGGTCTGTGGTTGTTGGAAGAGGACCACTCTACTGGAGCTGATATTTGGTGGAGGAGCACAGCCACTACCAGCCAGTGGCCAGGCAGGGAGGAAATGGAGGCAACAAATATCACAACTTTCTTCTCACCCTCCAGTTCCCTGCCAGAGTTCCCCACTGGCCAATTCCAAAAGAAAGCCAGGGACAAAGAGGCCAGCCTTTAGATTACAACCTCTTGGAACACAACGCAAGACAGAAAAGAGAGTGGATCTGGAGAAGCTAAGATATTCAGCACATTCGGACACTTAGCTGAAAATCCAGTTGTCAAAAGTTGGCCATTACATTTACATTTATTTAAGAGCAAAGGAATTTTACTTTCCCAACTTTCTTTAACTTAAGACACATAGGAAATGTGGAGTCCTAATTAGGAAAAAGGAATCAAGTGGGTGGGAGCAGGAAAAAGCAGAGAGAAAGTAGATAAGCTACAAGTCTGCCTTTCTCCATGGTCCAGGACACATAGCCCTCCCATGCAAATACTCACAATCTTCCTGCTCCCAGCTATCACCATACCTTGGGCTGATTAAAAAAAAAAAAAAAAAAAAAAAAGTATGTCTGCTCATTACAGCCTTGGCATTATCAGTACTGCACAAAGCCCTCTTCAGCACACAGCATAAGCATCATTTTATAAAATCCCCATCAAGCCTTTGTCTCCGTGCAGTCAGCTCTTCTCTTGCTGATTGGCCCACTGCACCCTTGTAATGTATTTTCATACTTTTCCTAATAAGCCTGCCTTTCTTTACCTATAACTGTCTTAGTAAATCCTACTTACCACTGATGCCACTAGCCCCAGATGGCCGCTACTTGCGACAGAGGCTTTCTTCAAGTACTGTCTACTGAGCAAGCAGATGGGTTAAAATTGTGTTAACTTGCTTGTAAATTTTTCTAATGAGGGAAAAGATATGTGAAAAATAACCCCAACATGGATTTACTTTTCCTAGTTTAAATCTCGACAACTGAGTCTAAAGTATCAATTATTTACCATCATGAAATTATTAGAATTTTTAGTAACAAAATTTATAAACAATAAATACTTATAAACAATACACTTATAAACAAAAAAGTATTCTCTTCTGCTGAATGCTACACGGTGGAAAAAATACATAAGTAAAAACCAAGCAAATAAAGATAGAAGCCATGTTCTTTACGCAGTCCTTTCAGTCATTTAGAAGAGGCACAGTACTACCTGGGGGATCAAAGAAAACCTCAGAAGGGAGGAAGGAGCGGAAAATAGAAAATGCAATACCCGCCCTGCAAACAACTCCTCGTCAAGATTTCAGGGGCTAATAGTAATAACGCCAATGACAATCTTATAAAGAAGAGCATTTCAGAAAGCAGCACTTTATAACAATTTCCATTCAATTAGCACCTACAAAGTGTCCACTGTAGTTTCTAATAAAGCACATGCAGACAGCTCTAAGACAGACAACTACCTACTTGAAATGTCCAAGTGAATTTTTCATATGCAACTTAGATGTGAAATGTTCAACAATGCATTCTTGTGTTTAGTTATTCAATGCACTTACTCCTTCTCTATTTTATTTTTCAGGAAACACACCTTTACTCACCCAGTTCCTTACCCAGAAGAAATTTCAGAGCCCACCACGACCACTCCTTCCTCTTTAGCCCAAACACATGATCCATCCTAAGTTCTGCTTATTCTTTCTACAAAATGTACTTCAAGTGTTTCCACTTCTTTCCATTTATACTGCTGAATCCTTGACCCACCAAGGTCAAGATACTGCTTGACCAAGGAGTCAGCAGTATCTTTTTCTGAGATTACTGCCATAATCCTCTAACTGGGTATTCCTCCTATCTGCTGAGGAATTATTATACTGAATAGTAATTGCCTATTTACCTATCTTCTTATGTTCTCTCCTCCCCCATTGGACTAATCATTATTTGAAGACAGAAAATGCATTCTCAGCATCAAAGGTAATGTCCTTGTTGGTGAATAAATTAATGACAAAGCACAGTAATAATAATAAGTAGTATTTATTAAGCACTTGCATTGTGTCAGGCATTATCTCAGCACTCTAATCCAGCTTCAATAAAGTCAGAACTATTTTATGTGTTTTTAAGCATTAATATTGATTTTTTATTTTTAATGTATCTATGTTAATTTATTTCTCTCTTTCCCTTAAAATATCTTGTACTGCTTTACCATTGCACTTAAGGTAAAATACAAGTCCCATGTGAGTTTGCCTTCTTTAGAGCCCCATCTCATACCATTTCTCCTCCAATACCCATGCTTCAGGCTTCTGATTTAGTTCCTCCGGTGCACCATTCTAGAGCCCTTTTATATACTCTTTCTTATGCCCAGAATGTTCTCCCTTTCCACTGCTGTGTGCCTGGCTATAGTAATACCCACTCATTCTTTATGTATCAATACAAATATCAGAGATGTCTTCTTTAACCTCCCATCCACCCGCTCCTACAGAACATCCTGTCTTCTTGCTTCCCAGCCCTTGTCACAACGTACAATTTGTGTGAATAGTTGATTATTCCTGCCACCTCACTAAACACTAAGCTTCATAAAAACAGACAACTTTTTTTCATCACTATTACCCAAGCACTTAGCGCTGTGCCTGCACATAGTTATCATCAATAGATATTTTTTGAATGATAAAATTAAGAGAACCATAAAAAATTAAAATAAGGGCGGGCGCGATGGCTCATACTTGTAATCCCAGCACTTTGGGAGGCCGAGGCGGGCAAATCACGAAGTCAGGAGATCGAGACCATCCTGGCTAACATGGTGAAACCCCATCTCTACTAAAAATACAAAAAAATTAGCCTGGCATGGTGTCATGCGCCTGTAGTCCCATCTACTCAGGAGGCTGAGGCAGGAGAATGGCGTGAACCCAGGAGGCGGAGCTTGCAGTGAGCCGAGATCCTGCCACTGCACTCCAGCCTGGGCGACAGGCTGAGACTCTTTTATTTTAAGGAAAATAAAAACTTAGCTTCAGGAGTTCTTAACCCTGATTATTCATGAACTGACCTGGGAATATTTCAATAAACTTTGAGCCCAGGAAATAACATTTAACTGGTGAGGGTGGGACCCAGGCATCTGTATCTGTTTTGTTTTGTTGTTTTTGAGCACCTTGAGTGATAATATCAGGAATGAGAACAATTGAGTTTGATAAAGATTGGGTAAACAGAGAATTGGAGTGTTTGAAAATGGACTTTGCCAAGCATGGAGAAAAAAAGACAACATGATATGTCCACAGAATAGCAACATGTTCCTCATACTATGGCTGATCATTGATTATAACGGAGTAAACGGTGAGAGATCTAGCTAAAGGACTGAACAAAGGTAGACTTTAAATGGTCTAGTTTCTAGTAACTTTGCTAAAATTGGACAGTATCCTAAGGGAAGGGCATGATCAGACTTGCATTTCCTGTTTTTAGATTCAGAGAGAATTCTGGTAAAAGTGGGGGCAAGGGAATCAAGGCTCAGAGATAGGAAGCTGGCGGTGTAGTCAAGACAACATTACACGTAGAGCCCAGAATAATACTTTCAGGCAAGGTTATTCCAAGGTCATGTTTAAAGACATACAGTACACCAGCATTTGGTTTCAATATGGTGTGCTGAATAAATTAATGTTAGGATATTATGTTCTTGAAGAGATTGCTTATGAATTTCTTAAATCTACTGGCACAGGAGAAAGCAAATAGAATATGTTTACAGGTCATGTGGTGATCTCCAAGTATTTTATAATTACAATGGAATCCCCATTTTTAGAGGGTTTTCTGAATTCCAATATATTGTATAAGCTGGTTTTGGTCATTGAAATTAAAGGTCTTATGTCTTTAAGTGATCTCAGGATTTCTTTTATTGTCTGTTTAGATAGAGAGCATTTCCCCCTAAGAAACTATCACAAAATCATACCTTCAAAACTTTACGCTTTGTCCCATTAGAAAAATGTGTAATAATTTGATAGAAAGTGAGTGTTTTGTGTCATTGAGAAGCAAAATAGTCAGAGACATTGAACTAAAAAAGAAAAGGGAAATTAGAAGTCTTCAAATGAAAAATGTGAAGTATATATTTGAGGGAAAACTTTATAAAGAAGAGTTTTATATTTTACTGTATGTCTTTAAACCACATTTGTCTTTCCTTTCAACAGAATAATAATGAGAAGTGAATTAAAGTGTAACAGAAAATACAGAATGACGTTTTTTATTTTAATAGAAAGAGTTTCTTTAGTTGGCCATTGGCAATGAGTTGGATAATGTTTATGCCATGCAAAGTGTTTCCACTAAAACAATTACATTTTATTCAGGGTCTCCTTATATTATGTCTGTATATGGAGAAGCAATGGTCTATTCTTCTCAGCCATACTACACTATAAACAAACGGTAATTAAGCCCCTGTTGTGGGCAGAGCACTAGGCGATGGGAATGGAGAAATGTGTGACTCAGCCCTTGTTTTCACAGGTCTTAAATTCCATAAGAGGAGATAGCATCTATTCATCAAAAGAAAAATAAAAGTAAAGAGGCATGGTGGCTGACACCTGTAATTCCAGCACTTTGGGAGTCCGAGGCAGGTGGATCACAAAGTCAGCAGTTCAAGATCAGCCTGACCAACATGGTGAAATTCTGTCTCTACTAAAAATCCAAAAGAGCCAGGCGTGGTGGTATGCGCTTGTAGTCCCAGATACTCGGGAAGCTGAGGCAGGAGAATTGCTTGAACCTGGGGAGGCAGAGGTTGCAGTGACCCGAGATTATGCCATTGTACTCCAACCTGAGCGACAGAGCGAGACTCTGTCTCAAATAAAATAAAATAAAATAAAATAAAATAAAATAATAAAATAAATAAAAATAAAGGGAGCTTTACCTGAGTGTCAGAGAAACAACAGACATGAAAGAATGTCTGGAAAACTGTAGGATACATGGACTACAGAAGGGTAAGTGGTGTGGGGCAGAGGGTACCAGGGTGTTTGTGTAGGATGAACAATAATGAAAGAATCTTTAAAAGCATAGTAAAAAAGATATGGTAGAAAATCTGAAGGCAGCATAAGTTATGCAAGGCCTTGTACACCAGGTTGAAAATTTTGAGACCTTTATTGTAGGCTAGATCAGAGCAACAGAATAACTTGAACTAGCACATAATGTGTAAATCAATGGTTTCAAAATATCTATATAAAGCAACTAAAGAACAGAATACAGTTTATAGCAAAATGGTGAATTATATGATGTAAATAATAGAGTAATTCAGATTCAAGATCTCTCCTCTCCATCATGGGATGGATTTGTTAACAGGGGCCTCAGGTTGGTAGGGTTCTACATTGAATTTTTAAATGGTGTTGCAATACAGTATTTTCTCTCATTTTCTGTGAGTAAAGAAGATGCTTTGGAGAGCCATCACATGAGCAATATACTCAATGGCTGCTATTCTGAACCTATGCTTTTCAAATTCCAGCATAGATATGAATTACCTGGTGTTCTTGTTGAAGTGCAGATTCTAATTCACAGGTCAGGAGGGCCATAAGATTCTGTTTTCTTATGAACTTACAAGTGATTTAGCTGCAGTAATTAGGTCTATAAGTGATTTGAGCTACTGATCCATGCATTATACTTAGTGTAGTTCTAGCCTATGCCTTCACACAATGAGACTGGCTGACATAGCATTGACATTCTCACTAGTATATCGCTCAGTCAGTCAACCAGAGGAAAAATCTAGCACTAGTCATTAAAGATAGCTAAAATAAATCAATTGACCACCCTTTGATCATCTTGGTTCAACAGATACAATTAAGTAAAGAGAGAAATCTCCAGGATAGTTTTATGAACACCACACAAAAATATGCACTCTCTCTCTCTCACACACACACACACGAACACCCCATGCACATGCACACACACACACACACATGCGCGCACATACACCACATACACACAGATGTAAATTCATGTTCTACTACATATGACCTTAGGATGAATGAAGAACAGTCCAGCAAATAAATTTAAATTTTTAAAATTCTGTTTTTATTACTCATGTGTAAATTTATTTATAAAATATTAACTCTCTAGTATTTACTTATATCTATCAACCTCCACCTGTCATGATTGGTTACTTTTACGTGTCAACTTGACTGGACCATAGTCCCCAGATATTAGGTCAAACAATATTCTTGATGCTTCCACAAGCATGTGTTTGGATGAGATTAACATTTATGTTGGTGGACTTTAAGTAAACAAAATTGCCTTGCTAATGTGGGTGGGCCTTGTCCAATCAACTTAGGGCCTGAAGAGAACAAAAGACAGACCTCTCCCAAGTAAGAAGAAATTCTGCCAGCAGACAATTTTTGTACTTGAACTGTGATGCTGGTCAGTTTCCTGGTCTCCAGCCTGACAGCCTACACGGAAGATGTTGAATATCATAATAGTATAAGCCAATTATTTAAAACAAAATTTCTATATAGACACACATCCTATTGACTCTATTTCTTTGGAGAACCATGACTAATAGAGCTGCCTATGAAAAACTAGGCTTTATTATGGGTCTTTTTACACTTTTAGCCATTGAAGGTTGGGATTTTTAATTTTTCTTCTTAGGTCTAGCCTTTGAACATAGCTCAGAGCCAGTCTTTGAATGTAGGGATTATAAATGAGCTTTAAATCAGGGCTCACTGAATCACCACATAATCAACTTGATTGGCTCTTGAATGCTGTATCAGTCCATTCTCACAGTGCTATAAAGACACTGCCTGAGACTGGGTAATTTATAAATAAAGGCGATTTAATTGACTCACAGTTCCACATGGCTGGGGAGGCCTCAGGAAACTTACAACCATGGCAGAAGGCGAAGGGGAAGCAAGGCACACCTTGCATGGCAGATGGCAAGATAGACAGTCAGCAAAGGGGGAATTGCCACACTTTAAAAACCATCAGATCTCATGTGAAATCCCCATCAAAAGAACAGCATGGGAGAAACTGCCCCCATGATCCAATCACCTCCTACCAGGTCTCTCCCTTGACAGATGGGGATTACAATTCAAGATAAGATGTGGGTGGGGACAAAGAGCCAAACCATATCAGATGCCTAGGTCCTAGATTCTTGGATTCTTCCTGGCTGATCAAGTCCCTACCAAGCAGCCCCACCCTCCCCACCCTCTTAGAGGGACAATTCCCCCTCTTCTTCTTTTTTTTTTGAGATGGAGTCTCACTCTGTCACCCAGGGTAGAGTGCAGTGGCACAATGTTGGCTCATTTCAACCTCTGTCTCCTGGGTTCAAGCAATTCTCCTACCTTAGCCTCCTGAGTAGCTGGGATTACAGGCACCCACAACCATGCCCAGCTAATTTTTGCATTTTTAATAGAGACAGGGTTTCACCACATTGGCCAGACTGGTCTCGAACTCTTGACCTCAGGTGATCCACCTGCCTTGGCCTCCCAAAGTTCTGGGATTAGAGGTGCGAGCCACCACACCCAGTCAATTCCCCCTCTTAAGGTCTAGTCCCATGTGACTGCAGGTGGCTGACAGGTCTATTTTCTTGTCTCTTGAACTTCTGTTTTTTACCCTGATCTTGTGCTCATTTTCAACCTTTGTCTAGAGGTGCTTATACCCTGCTTGTCATTTGTTCTCCTAGACTGATCTATCAGATGTGGAACAATCTGAGATCAGTTGAAGAATTTTGGCCTAAGTTATATTTTCTGGCAGTTGGACTCATTCTAACTCTTCAGGCCTCTATGTCCTAGTCAATCCTTAAGTACTCAAACCCTACTTTTATCAAGCAAACACACCATATATCCCATCTGACTCTTGCCTATTCGCTGGCCTCTTCTATCGTCAGTTCTCTCACCTGCAACACAAAATTCACCCCACCCCACAAATGCACCTTCCACTGTAGCTCCCATGATTCTAACCCTTCTTTACATGTTCTGGGTCCTTTTGTCAACCCATTCCTAAACATGCTACCCACTCTGCCTGGCATAATCTTCTTTTGTTGCCTGACAATATCCTACTGAGCCTTTAAGAACCTGCTTAAATGTTACTGTGCTCTGAGGTCATCAGTGACCCTTCTAGTTAAGTCATTTTTCCCTCCAGCACTTTGTTTATATCTCTTTAGATCACGAACTTTAGTAGTGTTACCTGTGTTTCTCTCCATACTGACTCCCTCGAGGGCAGGAACTGATTCCTACTTATTTTTGTGACCCAAGAAGCTAGCATAGTACTCATCATATGGAGGAGCTTAATTCTCTTCTTGATTCAATTATTGTCTAGTAATTCCGGGCATTGTTCAGATTGCAGGCAGAGAATGTTTTGTGTTCTGTCAACAACCATCAACCTGGAACAAGTCATTCTGACATTAAATTAAGTTATTTTTCTTCCAGGTATCAATTTTACATGTAAACTTGGCTACACACCAGAACTCAACTGGATTATAAACAAAGATGTCAAGGACAAATGATTTATCCCAAAAGTTATCTTGAGAGACAGAAACAGCAACAACTAGAAAAAAAATCCAATAAGCTTATCTCCCATATAAAACCGAAAGTTGAAAAATAATTGGAAAGCCATAAAATCTACATGTACTCCACTATGTAGCAATTTTTACTCTATTCTTCTATATATGCAATGTTTTGCTTTTTCAACTAAATTTCAGGCTGCCAGAGAAATCCTTACTCCTAAGTTTTGGTTTCAGGACTTGCCTGCTCATCCAGGATGGGAGCCATGCTGAAGCGTCCTTTCTTCCCCCCGAGCTCCTCACAGAGGGGCTGCTCACCGTCCATGAGGCCCTCCTTAACATTTGTAGATTGACAAACTGACAAAGTCAAATGTGAAGTCACTTGTGTAGCCATAGGAAATTGTGATTCTCTTGCCTGTTTTTTTTTTTAAACTTATCATCTGGATTTTATTGTTGAAAAAATTGCTCAAGTAAAATACAGATCAAATTTTTCCAATTCAGAATAAATTGTCTACTTTCCTAGAAGGTAGGGGCTCAACCAGAAACAGTAAAGTTCATAAGCTTGACAGATAAACTTTAGTCAGTTTCATTAAGAGAGGTTTCAGCTAGGAGCGGCATTTTATACTAAATGACCCTCATAATCAGCTTACTCCCAATAAGGTTTGGGGATTTTACAATCCCTCAGGTTTTTACCTGAGTTCACATAAAATGCTAAAGATGCTAATATGATAGCTACTTTACAAAGGTGTCTCCTTTCAATGAATCATGTCTCCCATGTTCATGCCCTTTTGTAGTTATCTTCTCTTGAACCAGGGGTAGCTCTGTGACTCACTTAATAGAATGTGGAGGGAATAACATTGCCTGACTTCTGACATTTGGTTAAAAGAAACTTGGCAGCTCCTGCCTGGAGTCTTGAGTTGCTGCGTGAGAAAGCTGAGCACGTTGAGACCACAAGCTGAGAAGGGCATGTGTAGACACTCAAGTCAACAGTTTCAACTAAGCTCGATGGTTCAGTTATACTCACCCAGGTACCAGACCTGTGAATGTAGAAACTATCTGGGCATCTAGCCCAGTCAAGCCTTCAGATGGCTCCAGCCATCGCTGGCAACTGAAGGTGACCACATGGGAGACCTCCAAGCAAGAGCTAAGAGATAATATCAAATTATTATGTGAAGGTACTAAGTTTTGAAGTGGTTTGTTATGCAGCAATAAATAACTAAAACACTATAACCGGGGGGAAGTAGACTAATTCAGAAACAAAGCCTGATATAAGATTTCAAATCATTGAACACCTGGATGCATGATAAGCTAAAAAAAGCTCTTCCTCCATTAAGACCTAGGTCTTTTGCCTCCCAAAAGAGAAAACTATACTTGAATATGCTTTTCAAATATGATATAACCTACCATCAGTCTGGTTTTGCTTAAGTTTATGGCTACTTGTCACTGCATAGTAACAAATTTTGCCTGTTTTATCACTTGAAGCAATAAAGCAGAACACACTGTCCCCTGAAACTGCAGAAAAACAGTTATTGGGATGAGATGACCGCCATCTCCTTCCAGGCAGTGAGTCAGAGCAATGGGAATTGTTGCCTTGGTTCTGATAGTGGCTGATTCAGCAGGTGCATTTCTCTCGCTTTGTCTTTGCTTCTGTAAACTAGCCCAAGAAAATGATGGGGCCAATAGCATGATGGTGCTGCTGGGAGGTGAAGACAGGAAGTAAGGGTGTGTCGGCAGAGTGTCACTTTGTCTCTCTACTTGAGAAAGCTTATGATCACACTTACCCAGCAGTGATAGAGTAACTGTGCTTTTCAGGAGGTTGCCCGGGAGGTTCACTCATTGCACCAGGTAAAGTTGTTAGTAATTAAAGTAGAATTATGCTAATAATCTTAATGGCAACTAAAATGGTACAATTAGAGACTGAGGAGGAGAAAATTTCATGTGTATACATGGTTATGTCAAAGATCTCATTAACTGAATTAAAAGACAGAGGCCTGGGCTTCCAGGTGCTTGTTGCCTTTATTTTTGGTCACTCTGGGGTGCTGTTCCTGCATAGCAGCCCTGTGTCAAACTGAGATCACATTGCTCCTTTCCCATGGAATTGCCACAATCAGAAAGTCAAACTTGTTTTCTTGTCTGAAACTGATGAGATCATGTATTGTCTTGTTTCCCTCTCTCTCCCTTCTCGTTCTTACTTCTAGATCCCCAGGTCTAAGTTCAAGGCCTGGCACACACAGGTATTTAATAAATATTTATTAGAAATGAAGACACTAAAATCGACACAAAATGAGCCAGATTAGATGAGCAGGTCAGGAAATCCATATTTTATACATACATGTATATGTGTGTGTATATATGTATAATGTGTATTGTATATAATATTTTTAAGTATCCATACCTATTGTTCTTCTAACTCTGAGGATTGTGTAGGGGCTCCTTTAAAGCCAAGCAAGATCTTGTCCAGTCCTTGATTGCCCAGCCTTGCCTGGGGTATTTTATCCTTCAGACTTATTCCAGCCAGATCCTGAGCCAATGTGAACCAAGCCCCCTCTTTTGGAGTCTAGAGTTGGCCTTGCTGCCTTATGTATGAGAAGCCCCCACATTTTCCCAAAGATACATGGCTTTTCCCTATATTAGGCATTTTCTAACAGTCTTAGCAATGAAGGCCTTTCTCCAAGAGCAGTGTCATATGGAACCCTAAATATAAATACCTCAATGCAGGGCTGCCCTGGCTAAATCAGAAATGGGAAGCCAAGGCTGTGTCTGCTCAGCCTCTCAGACCCCTCTGAGATAATTCTGAAGAACCATAAAAAAAAATAAATAAATATCTTAAAACCAGCAACCTAGTTCGTTAAACCAGAAGTTTCTTTTAAAAAAAAAAAAAAATTAAGTGAACTTCGGTTCTTGACACTGAGATTTAGACTCAATCTCTGACCCCAGGCCATTTGGTTGGGGCCAGAACCCTCTGCCCAGATTTTGCCACACCTCCTCTTCTGTGCCTGAGTTCTCAGACCCTTAAATCCACAGCAGCTACTTCAACTCTCAAGCTGCAGCCCCAGAACCCATCTCCTTGTGACTGTCACCGTTACACTGCCTCCTGCTGCAACATTCTGCTCACCAGATCCAATTCCTTGGATGGTGACACCAGCACAGACCAACCCTGATTTTGCCACATATCTTAGACACAGCACTTTTCACCCTCTGCATTAGTTTTCTATTGCTACCTTAAAAATTATCACAAACTTAGTAGCTTAGAGCAAAACACACTTATCATGTCATCATCACCGTGCATTAGGAGCTTGACTTTATTTCCCTGGGTCCTCTGCTCAGAGACTCATATGGCTCAAATTAAAGTACCAGCTAGGTAGCTGAATCCTTACTAGGAGGGTCAACTAGGAAAAGAGCTGCTTCAAAGTTCCCTCAGATTGTCAGCAGAATTAATTTCCTCGAGGCTCTAGGACTAAGGTTCCATTATCTTGCCAAGGACCACTCTCAGCTACCAGAAGCCACTCTCAGGTTCTTACCATATGACCTTCTCCATTTCAACAATGAATCCCTCTCATACTTCAAATGTCTCTGACTGCCTCTTCCGCTACCAGCTAGAGAAAACTCACTTCTTTTACAGAGCTCATGTGATGAAATTAGGCCCACTCAGATAATCCCACTATCTTAAGGTCAACCGTTCCATACCCTTAATACATTGCAAAATCCCTTTTGCTGTGGAAAATGACATAGTCATGGGAGAAACACAAGGAGGCAGAGATCACAAGGACATCTTGAAATCCTGCCTACCATAGCTTCTCATAAGCACACTCCATGTATTCCCACTGTTCCTCTATATTGGTCTGGATAAGTTCGTCGCTGCACAACTAAACTTTGAAATCTCAGGGAGTTAGTGCAATCCAGGTTTTCTTCTTTCTCACATCAGAGTTTTCCTGAGTTAGTAGGGACTCTGCTCAACACTGCAATCTAGAAACTCAGGTTCCTTCAGTCTAGTAACTCCTATTCCTCAGGGCTCCAGAGCCTTCCATTGAATCTTTTGTAATCTGCTGGCAGATGAGAGAAGAGAGATCATGGAAGATTTTGAGGGAACTTATGGGCCAGGCCCAGATGTGACCTTCCTGACTCCCACCCACGCCCCATTGACCAGAACTAGTCACATGGTTGTTGCAAATCTAAGAAAGTCTAGGAAATGCACAGTTGTACCAAGAAGAACAGAAAAATGCTTGGTGAAGTCAAGTTCCCTCTGTGACTATATCCCTATGCTTCTGGTAGGGTCTAGCATGCTCCCTGAACTTGAGAGAGGGCAAATAATTACCTTTCTTTGATGAAAACCCTATCCTCCCACCTCAAAATAGGTCAGTTTCTGAATTGTTCAGTTGCAAATACAGAGCTTAAACTTATGACAGTGCCAAGATGTCTGTCCGCTGAAGCTGATGTTATTCTTTAAATAATTTTAGGGTTCGAGTATCAAACCTTTACATCAAAGCACACAAACTTTATTCTCATCACAAGTAAAAGATTGACAATTAATGTGTAATGAATCTGAGAATTTTTTTAAAAATGCGTGGTGTAAGAAGAGGGGGAATACACATATGCACATATACATTGTATGTAGTTAAGCCAGATCCATTCCTTTTCTTATTATCAAGTACATTTCTGCTTATTTCCAAGAATGCCTTCTGAAGCCTTTTCTTCAGATACTTTCTGATGTAATTTAGTTTTGTTCCAGGAGCTGCCAGAAAACAACTTGTTATTTTTGGAGAGTTATAGTTGTTGTGCTGGGTCAAGAAGAACACACATTCCAATTCTGAGCAAGAGCTAAGGGCAGTTTTAAATCTCACCTTGAGAAAGAAAATGTTTCTCTTATTTCCTGCTTTAAAAGATATTGGAGGTAAAACATTAAAAAGATGCTGGAAGCCCTTGAAATACCTGGGACTTGATACATCCAAGGTTGTAAACATCGTGAAGTCTTTCCATTCATATTTCAAGGGATTAATTAGGCTGCTATTTATGTAAACATCACTTTTCACGTTAGTCTTTGTTGATTTACCAGCTGCTCACTTGTCCTGTTTTTGTTTGTTTGTTTGTTTGTTTGTTTGCGATGAAGTCTTGTTCTGTAGCCCAGGCTAGAGTGCAGTGGCATGATCTTGGCTCACTGCAACCTCCGCCTCCAGGGTTCAAGCAATTCTCCTGTCTCAGGCTCCTGAATAGCTGGAATTACAGGCACGTGCTACTGCATCTAGCTAATTTTTTGTAATTTTTAGTAGAGACGGGGTTTCATCATGTTAGCCAGGCTGGACTTGAAGTCCCAACCTCAAGGAATCCGCCCACCTTGGCCTCTCAAAGTGCTAGTATTACAGACGTGAGCCACCACACCCAACCTCAGTTGTCCTATTTAATTTTACTATTCATTAAGTTGCTATCTAGATTTTCATGAGTGCTTAACCAGTTCCCAGAGCTTTGATTGTTTTTCAAATTATAGCTCATTGGCATGAAGCAAAGACTTGAAGGCAGAAAACCAAAGAGACTAATAACCTCCAAGTCACTTTGGTGGGATGAAAACATGGGGTCAGAGATGTCAAGAGGAGCAAGTAGAAGCCTTCATGGAACCAGGTAGAGATTTGTGGGCAGGGTGCTTTTTGTCATTGTTCAAAGGTTTCATCTGTGGTTCCTCTGTAAGATTTAAAAAAATAATTTCAAAGTAGACTCTTTTACCATATGCAGTTTATACTCAGGTTGCAGCAACATACTACAATTCCTTTGGTACCTCTGATCTCCCAATACCAGAAATTTGAGGAGACTGTCTAGAAATAAAACTCTCAAACACCATGTCTCTGTGAGTTGTTCTTACCACTGTTTCCTATAAGGTCACTGAAAAATGCTGTTCAGTCTTTATATCCAACCCACCCAGCCCATTACATATAGGACAATACAGAAAACCAAAGCTTAAGCAGAATATATACACTTAACAGACACAGTGTAGCTTTTAAACACTGAATTTTAAAGAAGGTAAAATACAATGGCTGATATTCCACTAAGGATGACTCACATCAAATTTGTTTTGGGATATGATCTATTTATAACCTGTTATTGCATTAACCCTAGTTTTGTTTAGAAATGGATATCTCCAGGTTGCCACAGTCTACAGATTAACTTCTGTTAAACATGAAACAGATGTTCTGAGCTAGCAAGCCAGGAAATTATTCAGGTCTCCTCTTGCCATTTCTTTTTGAATTCAGGTAACTTTTCTTGAGACCCTCAATGAAAGACTATAAGGGTAATAACTAGGCTTCTGTTATCATTGCTGATGATAAAGAAACCACAAATGAAATATATTCACCCAGATGCTCAGGATGTACTACTGATCTAGATGCATTATATTTTATTTGGTTTAATTTATTTTTATAGGGCTATCCACCAAAATGATAAAAGGAAGAGACAGGCAGCTTAATGGCACTGGCTATTTGTATACGATGAAAAAGTTGTTATTATCCAGCTGTGTAATCTTTATGGAAGAAGCATGTAGAGGTCAAAGTCTACCAAAGTTCAGGGGCTTCAAAACAAACCGACTGTCTAGGTTGTAAATTGCCTATTGACCTCACATTGCTAAATGGCTTTTTAGTGGAGATCAGCTCTCTGAATCCAGGATGCGGCACTGCAAGTTACAAGCTCCAGGCTGCCATGAACTCTTCAGGATGCTGAGGAAGAAGTGCACTCCTACAGACATTAGAGGTCAAAAGAAAATTGCAGTCATTGACTACTCTTGTGTCTGTGCCCCTTTCCACAGCAGGGAAACAATTTGATACCAGTTTTTTTTTTTCTTTCTAGTCAAATACTCCCCCACCATAACCCACCCTTTTTCCACTCCCTCCCCCATCCCTCTATTTATTTTGCTTATTTTGCCCATTTAGATAGGATGGGTTTGGAGTACTTGGGCTAGTCAACTAATACAGCAGGAGATGACAGTTGACACATCAGTTTACTCTTAGACAAAGGATAAGCACTAATAAAAGTAACTGCAAAGCACTATAAAAACACAACATGATCCAAATGCTGAGTCCACTCAAAATAATGATCTAATCATAAGGGAAGCAAAAGAAGCTTCTGTCATTGCAGGGAAAAGGCCCCAGCAAGACAATTATAACACTTTAAAATTATGAATAAGCTTTCATATGTCTCTGCTTACAGCTTTGTTAACCAAAAAGTAGAAAGCCAAAATTGCGTGTTTGTATAACTTGTATTTAGCACTTCACTAAAATTCAAAAACCAATGCAAAGTAGAAGGAGGGCAAGAGTGTGTTTTCCTAAGCTGCCACATAGCCACTTAGGGTTCTCCCAACTCTAGGATCCTCTCAGCACAAAATTTACAATGTTTCCAACTCTGAGGAAGGGACCAGGGTAAGGAAGAACTGAGGTAAAGAGGGGAGAATCCAGGGTCAGTGTTCTCCACCCCAGGTTCTGAAATTGCTAGAAGCGGAGGGGAATCTGATGTTTCTGCCCCAAATGCAACTTACAAGACTAAGAAATATATTTGTGGTCAACCACAAGCCAGATATTTCTTTGTGACCAAAGCCTAACCCCTTTCTCAAGTCCACAGCATTGTAGATACAGTTTCCCCCTAGTGCAACCAGTAAATTCACTGACTTTGCCAAATCAGCTCTCTATTATATAGAAACTTCAGGGCCTCAAGAAGCAGAAAGTTGATTGTTTGAATTTTCAACTTTTCTACCATTTGAGTTAGTGCCAGTTAGACATAACTCCATTCCACATCCTTTAGCACTGGGTAACTCAAAGTGTGGTCCCTGGACTAGTGCCAGGCTAGAACTGTTACCACTTTACCATGAGATAACTGCAGATAGTAAGCATTATGTCTGTTTATTCTAAAAATAGTGACTTAATTTGATGTCTTTTATGGCATTTTTGTCATTCATTTTTTTCTTGTATTTTACAAAAGTATGAATCTACAAGGAATTGCAAAGTTAAAAAGAAAGTGTTCTTTGCCATTATTAATTTGAAAAGTTCCACTCTAGAAGATCCAGTTTTGTCTTAAGGAATAGCTTTTCATACGGCAAACTCATCAAGTATTGCGCTTCTCCACATTATTTCACATGTATCTATATTTGGTGCTGGTAGATAGCTTATAACTTTGCTACATGAAGTTTTCCAGATCCTCTAAGAAGCAGGCCACAAGACAGATTGAAAATAAAAAAGATGTAATGGGGCAATGCCAGAAAGGGAAAATGGGAAAGGGGAAGCTGGAGAAGGCTGGGAGAACATCAAACTGCAATGCAGGGCTGACCCCTGGGAAGGAAGCAAGGAAGGAAGGAAGCAAGGAAAGAAGGAAGGAAGGGAGGGAGGGAGGGATTGGCTGTGTGTCCCCACCAAAATCTCATCTGGAATTATAATCCCCATGCCACATGTCAAGGGAGGGACTTGGTGAGAGGTGATTGGGTCATAGGGACAGTTTCCCCCATGCTGTTCTCCTGATAGTGAGTGAGTTCTCATGAGAACTGATAGTTAAAAGTGTGTGGCTTTCCTCACTGTCTCTCTCTCTTGCCACCATGTAAGATGTGTCTTGCTTCCCCTTCACCTTCCATCATAATTCAAAGTTTCCCGAGGCCTCTGCAGCCATGTGGAACTATCAGCCAATTAAACCTTTCTTCTTCATAATTTACCTAGTCTCAGGCAGTTCTTTATACCAGTGTGAAAACAGACTAATACAGAGGGAGAGAAGGAAGGAAGAAATAAGATCTTAGACTGCAGAGCATTTCTAAGGAAGTTTATCAAGGCTGGCATGGAGTCTCCCTTGAGCCAAAGTCACCTGTCAGAGGAGTTCTCTGTCTCTCAAAATGGGCCTGCCTTTGTATCCCTGGAACTTTCAGTCATTGGCTAAAAACAGCCTTTGGAAAGTAGGCATAAATGTAGTGATAAATTTTAAAGCAGAGCCAATGGGGTACTTTTTCATGTACATAAAAACTTCAGTGGGAGACCCAAGGGGCACATTTTATGGCCACTATACTTCTCCTGATTTCACTGAAGGGAAGTGATCTCCTTTTCATCCATGGGTGAAGAGAAGTGAAGTAGGATTCATGTTTCTGGTCCCCCATCTTGTCCTCACTCCTCTGGGATTGCCTAACTGGTGAGACCAAAGAAAATCTAACATAGTCTGAGCCATAGTCTTGGCTAGTCATAGCCAAATTAACCTACACACAGGATCACAGCACTTTTTTTAAAAGGTGGGTTGCTTGTGGTTCTAAAAATAATTAGATTTCTTTTTTGAAACAGGACTCACTTGTCCTTTCAGCTATCAAAGTAACTGTTGGGTATGAAAACTCAACTCTGTCTTAGAGGTAAGACAATAAATCACTTTATTCTATAATTCAGCTTTACCAGAAAACTACTCACTTTGAGGATAGTTGCCTAGTTCACAAATAAATCTAATTCTATTTTTAAATCTGTAATTATATTTCTGTTTAAATTTCTCATTTGAAGGGAAATCAAAAAAGGAGAAGGGTGAATAATTAGCATAACCTAGTTTCTATTGTACGGATGGATGGGAGCATATTTATCCAAGGTAGCTATATCATTCTGAATATAGTACATGAGCTTGCAAGGTACTTACGTGTTCCTTAGTACTTAAAACAATGAGTGCATATAGCAATAGCTGCAAATAAATATGAGTGGTGACAGCCCTTGATATTAGAATAAAAGTATCAATCAATACTCCACAGAAAACCGTACTTGCAGTTGAAGACAGAACATCTGTTATCAAACACCGCAAGACCTTTAAAAATGAATAAAAGCCCTCATCTTTGGCTCCTCAGAAGAGGAAGGTGAATGCTTTGATAAGAGTCTCTTTGTGGAAGTCTCTTTATAAATGCAAGTCTCCAACAGACTACTCAACCTAGAAACAAGGAGAAAGTCTTATTGGTAAGAATGCTCACTTCATTGTAAGGTACTAGGAATAACGTCACTAAAAATTTGTGAAGAGACCTAAATCTACAGAGAACTCAAGTGCTCCTATGAAAATGAGGCCCTCCTGAGTGATCTTAGTTTTCATCACCAGTAAATCGAAAGCTTTTACTTTATCGCTTGGAATCTAGAGAAGATGGTAGGTAGAGGAAAATAAATAGAAATTCAAGGATTGACTCACCATGGGAAAACCTAAGTTAAACGATTGTTGTTTTTTGTTGCTGTTTTGTCTCTGGATTGTCTTCTTTTGATACTCATTAAATACCAAAGAAAATCTGCTTTTGCTACTAAAAATGTAATACACATATTGAATCTCAAGAACATAAGCCTGGAGCACATTTTTTAATGGTAGAGGCATTGCGAATAGTGCACAAAAGTGTCAGACATAGTTCAAATATTGTTTCCATGAACATTAAAGAGAATATTCTGAGAGCATTTTGAAAAGAGCTTTCAAATTCATCTAAAATCAATCTTCTTTGATGAAAATTATCCTAAAAAGTGGGGTATAGCCAAACCTATTTTTTCCTGTTCTACTTAGGAATGATGCAGTGTTTTTAAGAGGACAATATTACTTAAATCAATGAAATATCTATCACTGAAAAGTCTACATCTTTGTGTGGTTACAGGTCCAGCTGCATTAAAAGCAAAAACATGGTTTATTTTTTATCAGATCTCCTAAATACAAAATGTTCCATGAATTTGAAATCAGTAATAGAATTCTTTTAATGACCAGCAATTCACCCAAAAAACTATATTTTCTTGAGCTAATTAGGATAATTGCCTAGTAAATCATCCAGCCCCCAAAGAGATGTTTTGGTTGCATAAATGGATTCCTATTCATATATAGAGGCTCATTAAATCCTGTGACCTAGAACTGCAAGCAATGAAGGCAAAGCCAGTCCAGTAAAGTGAAGATCATAAAAATGTGGCCTTTTTTCCCTAGGCCTTGTCTCCCTCACTTTAAAGTGCCTGCAAAGACTCCATCAGTTCCTTACTTTTGTGAGATGGCTCAGATCAAGAGTCTCCTGTAGCACTCTCCTCTCAAGATACCCCAAAGAAATAATGAATCTGTCTCTAAAGTTGCAACTGGGCCTTGTATTTACAGGACTTTACTTGTGCAAAGAAACACATGTGGGACATATCCTTATTCCAATGGCTATGCAAAGTTCCATCTGCTACACAAATAAAGAAAAATTATTTTAAAAGCTTCACACTTGGTGCTCTTAGAATGGCTCTTCGCATCAAATCAGTGCTTATAATAAATTCATGCACACATAAGCTTTATAGGTTATCATTCATAGGCATGTCATAGTCTCACATCTAACAGGTTTTCAAATTTGAATCTTAAAACCCTGCCTATAAATGAATAGGAAAATCTATAGGTCGACGTTTCTGTAAGTAACACTTTATCTTTCCAATTACATCATTTTCATTTTGCATGCCTTTAAGAAACTGTCACAGTTACTTACTTGTGTAAGATTCTTCAGATAAAGTGATTATAGTTACAAGCAGATGACTAATTTAACCTGAGCTCTGCACGAAGAATTCCTCTTTCAGGCACTTGCCAAACTTTAAGCTACACAGAAAAAGAGGTAAACAAAAGTGACTTAAAAGCAGGGCAGAAACCCTCAATAAAATGTTAGCAAATTGAATCCATCAGTGTATAAAAATATTAATACACCATGACCAAGTGGAATTTATTCTAGGTATATAAGGATAGTTTAATATTCAAAAATCTATCATCATCCATAATATTAACAAACTAAAGAAAAATTCATATGATTATATCAATTGACTCAGAAAAAGCATTTGATAAAATTCAGCACCCATTCATTATAAAAACTTTCAATACACTAGGAATAGAAGGGAACTTCCTTAATCTCATAACAAGAAATTACACACACAAAAAGAAACAATATCTATGTAATACATAATGGTGAAAGGCTAAATCTATGTAATACATAATGGTGAAAGGCTAACTCTAAGATCAGGAACAAGGCAAGGAAATCTGTTTTCAGCACTATTATTCAACATATTACTGGAAGTTCTAGTCATTGTATTAAGCACACAAAAAAATAAAATGCATACAAATTGGAAAAGAAATAAAACAGTCTTTATTCACAGATGACATAATCTCAACAAAATTGTATAGAATCTGCATGTTGAAAATTACAAAATGTTGGTGAAAGACAAGAAGACCTAAATATCATGTTTATGGGTTAGAAGATTTAGTAAAGATACCAATCCTCCCTAACCTGTTCTGTAGAGTTATCATAATTCCTATTAAAACCTTAGTAAGGTATTTCATATAAGTATGACTTTTATTCTAAAATGTATACCAAAAAAAGACCTTAAACAACCAAAACGATTTTGAAAAAAGAAGAAGAAAGTTTATCTTCCTATTGTTAGAGTTTACTATATAGCTACAGTAATATATAGCTACAGTAATCAAGACAGTGTGGGATTGATAGTAGGACAGACACAACTAAGTGGTATAAAACAGAGAAAGCAGAAGCATGGCCACATGAGTATGAATAATTAAATTTGGCAAAAGTACAAATAAATAATTAACCTTTTCAATAAATGCTGTTAGAGCAATTGAACAACCATAGGCAAAAACATGAACCTTAACCTAAGCTTCACATCTTATAAAAAAAAAATTAACTCAAAATGAATCACAGACTTAAATGTAAAACATAAAACTATAAAAATTCTAGAAAAAAAACTGCAGAAGATCTTCATGACACCTTAGGACTAAGTAAAGAGTCTTTAGATTTGGCACAAAAAAAGTTACATTCATACACACACACGCGCACACACAAAATTTTAATATATTATTTTTATTCCTGGATGTACATTTATAATCTTTTGGTTACAGCCAAAGGAAAGGGTCTCATATGTTCTGACAGAGGATCATAGATCCTTATGTCCTGAAGGGGACTAGCCCCTCCTCTAATAGTACTGTTATTAAACATTTAGAATTGATATATATGGTTTGTCTCTGTGTACCCACCCAAATCTCATCTCAAATTGTAATCCCCATGTGTCAAGGAGGGAGCTGGTGGGAGGTGACTGAATCATGGGGGAAGTTTCCCGCATGCTGTTCTCGTGATCATGAGTGAAGTCTCATGAGAGCTGATGGTTTTAAAGTATGGCACTTCCTCACTGTCTCTCCTGCCACCTTGTGAGGAAGGTTCTTGCTTCTCCTTTGCCTTCTGCCACGATTGTAAGTTTCCTGAGGCCTCCCCAGCCATGAGAAACTGCACGTCAATTAAATCTCTTTTGTTTATAAATTACCCAATCTCAGGTAGTATTTTTATATCAGGATGAGAATGAACTAATACAAAGAACCTTCACTTTCAAAGCTACCTTAGTCTGGAAATTACTGCCAAGAAGTCATCTGGAAATAGGCAGAAAGAATCAGCTATAATTATAATGATTTATTAATTTTTCCACTTTGAGTACCTAAATATGTACATATGAATCCAAGGACATACTTGATGTTATTGATTCCAGTAGTCCCCAACCTTGTGGTCACCAAGAAGCCTTCTTATTTTTCAGCAATGCATTTTGTGTCAAAGATTTGCTTACTGAAGCTAATAACTATGAATTATTGAGGGCTTAATTTGTGCCTGGTATTATAATAAGCATTTTACATATAGAATCTCATTTTAAAAACTATAGGACAGGGACTATAAATCACTATTTTATATATGAAGAAACTGAAGTCAGCTAAGGTTGAGTGATCTAAGATCACAAAGCCAGTGGAATTGAGATTATTGAACCCAGTATCTATAATCTGCTCATTTAAGTAAATACAGATTACCAATAATAAATAATTTCTGGGGTAAATATTTGCTTAAATGCCTATACATGCACAGGATATATACACAGTCTCTGGAACTCTGAATTTTTATTAGTCCAACTTTGTCAAGGGAGTGAGACATAGAACAGAATGCATGGCTATTTCTATTTAGATGAAGCAAGGACTATATTTCACAGAGCATATGTCTTCGCTTATTCTAGATTATTTGCTCATTCTTTAAATAGAAAATCTTCAAGACACCAGCAAACTGAGACACCAAGAAGATAGTAAATGTAAAGAGACTATTAATTGAAGATCACCTAACATTATCATCTGTTTTGTGTGAAGTCTGCTCTGAAATGTGATTCAGGAACAAGAAGATGCCAGTTATAGATTGCCTGGAATACTGAGTTAACCTCAAGAGAACTTTGGAAGGTGTTTCAGTTAATAGGGGATTTAGCAGTGACAGCTGAAAAGAAATTACAGCACCAGATTTCAAGACACACAACTCTTCAATTTATTTCTGGCAACATTTCTAAAAGTCACAATAACTATTTTACTTGGGTATTATCAGCTGAAATTTGTGGCTTTCTTCAGGAGCTAGTCACCCATTTACAAAAGCTTATAATCTTTTAGCTACTACTGGCCTATCAATCATAGAGCACTTGGATGCTAAACATGGCATTTGAGCAAGCCAGCAGAACCTGTGATTCAAATCTCTGCTCTCTGGCCTCTAGGATTAGAGCGTTCTGAGGATTATACTTAATATCTCTAGTTTTTACAGCACCTTTTTCCAGAGTAAGGGGCAAGAATTGTTCTCTTTATTTTTCCAGAGAGTAAAGCTTCTGAGGAAAAGCTTAGCCCTCTACAGCTGGTAAATATTTGCCAGTGAGGGGGGCAGCTGGCCAAGGCAATAACCAGAGTTCTAGTCGTGTCTCCGGCCCATGCCTCTCTATAACTGGAGACTAGTCCCCCAGTTTACTCCATTTCTGCAGCTGTAAAAAAAGGATTAGGACTAGCTGTCAAACAGGGGCAGACCCCTAACATTTATGGGACCTAGGGTATAAATATAAATAGACACTTTCAGATGCTCTGTTTTTCCTACCCTCCCTCGCTGTCCTACCTATGAGGATCCTCATGTGGATACTTGTGGGTATAGTCAGGTATGACTATACCAATCCTCCCAAATAGCTGCCCTCAGCCAACCCTGTGGCCTAGGGTTGAAAGCTCAGGGCTGCCTGGGGTCTAACATGCTCAAAGTGGAGTTAGGAGAGATGCAAACCCTGGATGGGGGCATCCCTTTTGCCACTCATACTCCTCCCTGACTGACAAATGGCAAAGCTGGAGGAAGAATAGAATGAAATCTTCTGAAATGCAGGACCCTGGGCAAGAATCCAATTGTCCAAGTCTGAGGTGTCATGAACACTGTTGAGAGACTGAGAAAGCAGAGAAGCGATTTGGGGAATAGGGAAGAAAAACAACAGGTCCTCTCCCCAACCAGTTAAAGATCAAACAGAAAAGTAAAACATTCATATGGATACAGTATGGGGCAAATGAAAAACCTATGTTTTATCTCTATCTTCACAGGGTTTCCTTCTAGAAGATGCATGTTTGCAATTCTGCAAGAACTCCTGATCACTTAAAAATGCCAATGCCTTTATTTTCAAGAAGCAGTTTTCTGTCTTTTATTAAATAGAGGAGCAAAATCTATTCTTCCAAAAGAAGGAAAAATGCACAGTATCCAAATTTATTTTCCCCAGCTGCTTTCTGGCTATTGGAATTAGATAACATGACATGAGAAGAATTTTGGTCTAATCCTAAGAAGGGAGTATGGTTGGTTCTCCTTTTCACTTAACATCTTAATCCTTTCCCCCACTTTAAAAAGGAAGATCTATTCGATATCAAAATAACATGATGGTTTATGATGGAGGAGCTGAGAGACACAAGAGACTGATTTAGTAAGTAAAGGTAACCAAGTAGTGGTTAGTAGTAAAAAAAAAAAAAATTGACAAAGGGAAGGTAGAGCTCTCAACTGCCTTTGAGGGAGGAGGAAAAAATATTTCCTAGGCATAACAAGAAATGCATGGTGAGAAAATTCACTTCCTAATCCCAATGTCTATGGTGTCCTAATGTCTATGGTATTTCCACATCCGAAAACTTGGACAAACTGATATATGATCCCAAAAATGGTCTTGTTAATAGAGAAAAAAAATTCAAATGAGTGATGTTCCAGGAAATTCAGTATGTTTAGTGTTAAAAATTATATAGTTTTCCTTTCTAACAGAATAGTTTATGGCTCTACTTTTTATATCTTAATAGTTAACGCTTATCTCACCAAAAAGAGTAGAACAGAGACAAAGTAAAGCTTCACTGGATATACTCAATGTGTAACCATGACTCCATGGATATAGTTGCTAAACTCTTAAAGTTTCATCTTGGGAAATAGTAAACTTGGTGATGAAAAGAAAGGAAATGACTCAGACTTTCTTCACTTAGCTAACAAGCCAGGAACACAAGGATTCACCTGGGTACCCATGGAGTTGGAAAGACTTGTACTCTTCCAAAGTTTCTTTCATAAACTGGAAGTGGGTAAGTATAGAGAGGCTGCCTGCTCTTTAGATAACCCTAGAGGGCCATATTTTGATAACCAAATTAGTAAGATGATCCAAGGATAATAACAGTTCATATTTACTAAACATTTACTATGTGAGAAGCAGAATGCAAGGTACTTTGTATCCTTAGCAATTTTGTGAGGGAAGTCATGACATTCCCCTATTATATAAGAGAAAAATTAGACTAAGAGAATTAGGTTATTTGCCAAGATCACAAAGCTGTCAGTCATGGAGTCAGGATTAAACATAGGTATGACTTTCCAAAGCCCTCTATTTCCCACTATGACCAAATTTCTTTAACCATGAAACCAGTGGTCAAAGTTTTGGTTGCTACTTTGAACTGAAGAAGTCCTGGAGTCATTAAATAATTATTATTTGTGCATTTCCTCTGCTATCTTTTTTCTCTATGACATCTTACTCTGTAGAATGAGTCAAAAAGATCTTTGCATATGTGATTATCAAATCACCTACAAACTTGAGCTGGCAATCTTTGTGAGGCAAAAAGATAATATTTGTGCTTATGGAATTCAGAAGAATTTGAGTATATCCGTGCCTCTGGCTCTGTGCCTTGGTATCTGAGGTGCTGTGATTGCTTACTAGCTCTGGTGTCACTTACCTACCACAGGTGGTGTGGTGTGTGATTTGCAAGGACAGCCAACAAGAGATATTTCCATTTTTATAGGCACATGCCCATCACAGTTCAAGACTATTTCTCTTCCACTCCCCTGACATGCAGGCTGGCTGTGTGATGTGTTTTGCCCAATAGAATATGACAGAAGTGATTCACACCACTATGGTTCAGGACCCAGGCTTTAAGAAACCAGGCAGTTTCTTTTTTCATTATTGTTTGAAGTCCTGAGCCACTATGTAAAGAAGTTCTGCTACTCAACCAGACACATGATGTGTGGGGAGAAATGTCACCCAACAGCCAGTACCAACCACCAAATATGTGAGTAAAGCCTTCTCGCCTCATTATCAAACCCCAGAAGAGTGCAGCCATGTAAGGATTCCAGCTGATACCATATGGAAGAGAAAAATGAATCAGCAGAGCCCAGCCCACTCACAGAATTGTAAGAAAGAATAATTATTGTTTTAAGCCACTAAGTTGTGGAGGATCTTATTATGTAGTAATAGGTAACTGATACAGGTGGTCTTACCATGGCTGTTGTCCCAGAACCAGCAACAAAGCAAAAATTTACCTATCTTCCAGTGACCAGCATACAGGATACACATCCTAGGCACTGCAGGCCAACTGAAAGTAGGGGAAAAGAAGAAGACCGTCCTGACACCAGTTTTCTCTAGATCCTTAGTCATCATTGAATAAGACTGGCTCATCTAGCATGTTAAACAGAGTTGCTACAGGACCTCTGAATCAACTAATCATCTCACTTCCTTCTGTGAGCATTTTATTCAATGCACTGAACCAAGAAAGAGAAAAACAAGAATATTATTTTAAAGCTATGAACCATACATTTATGTGCTAAAGTGGGCTTGAAATTTCACTTCATAGAGCCCAACTACCAAGCTACCCGTGAC
The DNA here is from genome assembly GCF_047675955.1 of Chlorocebus sabaeus. Taxonomy (NCBI): domain Eukaryota; kingdom Metazoa; phylum Chordata; class Mammalia; order Primates; family Cercopithecidae; genus Chlorocebus; species Chlorocebus sabaeus. The sequence continues at coordinate 37,652,402 of NC_132907.1, forward strand.
ATCCCTAAGACTGTCTTCAAACTGTCCCCAGACAGCAGTTCTACATCTCAGCAAGAAGTGCAGATAAATTCTACTGTCTCTTAGGCACCTTCTCTTAAGAAGCAGAATCTCACTACCTCCATGAGAAGGAGGAAATGTTTTTCTCAAGTTCCCAGGATGCACCACAGGTGATATAATATTCTCAACCAGTGTTCCATTCATGGGAGATATTTGCCCTTCGACCTACTAAGCACCAGACATGTATAGGAGTGGAGACTTCAGTTTCTCAGTGCTACTCCATTTGGAAAGTCCTTTCAAAACATCTTTGCCCATTGTACAGGCTTCATTTTGAACAACTTCTGAAGGTATATGATGTTGAAACCAGTGAAAACCTCGTCCTACTTTTGTTTTATAAATGCATAAAGTTTTTTAAGATCCTCATTTTACAGAAAAGCAATCTCTACAAAAGAAACGAGACACAGAAAATAATGAAACTCATTCTATAGAGAGTAAATTGACCAATTTAATTTGGGAAAAGGCAGGATAAAGGAAGACTTTATTATAGGGGAATTACATCTGAATTTAGTAATCAGAAAGAAAGAACATCTGCCTGTGTCTTCATGATGGTGGATTGCTTTGGAAGGGGTACTAAAAAAAGAGTAGGAAAAGGACTTCTATTAGGAGTCAGAAAGCAATTACTTTCAAACATGGGATAAGAAGGTCAAAGGGCAAAGAAAAAGGAAGTTGCCAGAGTCTTTGAGACCTAATAAAAAGAGGAAATTTGAGTGGGAAAAGTCCACTCTGGGTCTGAGAACAAATATTTCTGGGTCTAGCTCTTAAGAATAGTTAAGAGTTACTTAAACAGATGTACCACCTACATAAAATATTTTACATTGTTTTGTTATTTTTTATTGGCTAAAGTTTTGAGGCTTGTTGAAATTAGTTGTTTTAACATGGGCACAGGGAGGGCAACATCACACATCGGGGCCTATTACAGGGTGAGAGGCAAGGGGAGGGAGAGCATCAGGACAAATACCTAACGCATGCGGGGCTTAAAACCTAGATGACAGGTTGTTAGGTGCAGCAAACCACCATGGCACATGCATACCTGCACATAACAAACCTGCACATTCTTCACATGTATCCCAGAACTTAAAGTAAAATTTTAAAAAAGAAATACAAGGCATGTAAGCACAGTTATGATCTGAACCCCACTGCAGAATGATTTGTGAAGAACTAGGAAACAATGTTTAGAAATTAGGAGGTACCTAAAAAAAAAAAAAAAAAAGGAAAGAAAGAAATAAATTAGTTGTTTTAATAAAGATCTCTCTTTATTTATCTGAAAAAAAAAAAAGGAGGAATTCTCTTTTCCGTGCTGAGCAACCACCTTATTATGTCACAGGGTTTGGGCCATTTGAACATGACGCTACTTCACGAGTCTATTGAAAGCATATCACAAGCTGGCTGCTAAAAAGGGAAATTTATCTCCCGGGTCATGGGAGAAGGTGATAGCCGTACATACACTCTTTGCATTTGACTTTGAAGGCATCCCTTGGCTGCCACAGCTCTAACAAATTCCCGTGGTCAGAAAAGAACAGCTTCTTCTCCTCCCCTGCTGCTCCTTGGTTCCTAACATCTATCCTGCCCCAATACCTCAATGTACTTTTGAGGCTCAGTTTCCATACACTCCAGGCAAACTTTGATTTAATTAATTGTGTTGTATCACAGACTGGAAAAACAGCCATAGTTAATCATTTTCTGGAGAAGGCGTATATTCCCTTTGAAACCTCATTTTCATTTTTAAAAAGCCAACATTCCAGTGAACGTATCACTTCCTTATTTAGAAAAATATTGTCTGCTCTTTGCAGGCCAGATTCTCCAACTCACTCAAACTAGAATAACTAACATTTACGGAATTCCTTTGTGCCAGCCACTACGCAAAACGTCTCTCGGCAACCCACGGAGGGAGATGTGATTCTCTTCCTCAGGTCTCAAAGGAAGAAGCTGAGATGATCCCTGGCTGTGCCCTAGTGAGTGGCACAGCTAGACCTTGACCTTTTACTCCATGACTGTAGGGACTACTGCCTCCTGGGAGTGCAGAAATAGAGGCTACAGTTTATCAGACGAAGTCTCCTCAATCAGCTGTCAGAATGATTTCTACAAAGTATTCTCTCAAAAATCGGTTTGAATTTCTTATCAATAACTTGATATTAAGTACCACTGTAGTCCAATCAATCAAAAAATTGGTTTTCAAAAACTACACTGTTGATTTATAACAACTCTGAACCCAGTTGTTGAGTACAATATGATTAAATAAGATATTTCTCAATTCATTTTCAGTAAGAATCTAAATTCACGCTGTCTTTTTCTCTTCATTATATATACTAAAATAAACCATGCCAATCGGTAGACTGTCTACCACCTATAAGGTTTAACAGAAAGAGGCAAAACAACTTAAATGACAGTCAAGAGAACTTCCCCAGCCTCCATTTCATTGAAAATGGTATTTTTTTCTGGATATCTTTTCTTTATCCTTCTAGTTTGTTCTCCGCACTTCTCAGTCCTGGTGTCTGCCCCAGGAGATGGTCACATTTAGAGAACATCAATATAACTCTTGCCATTGGCTCTGGAGGAGCAGTGTCAAGTGATCAGAGGTGGGAAGAGAGTGAGGGTGCTGATTCTTCCTCAGGCTCACTATGCTGGGCTGTGGGTGGCCACATTGCCCCCGTGAGGGCCCTGGCACCGGTCATACAGCCCTCCCATACAGTTCCCCCTCTTGGTTCTAACCTCTCCTTCCTCTTTCTATTTGTCCCTTCAGGCCTCCCAGTGTTAAGAGCCCATATCAACACAGGATTACATGCCATCCCTTGTTGCTTTTCTTAAGCCATGTCCATACCCCTGTAAATAGTCTGTTTATCAAACTCTGTTCAAATTACCCAATCTTAATGTGCCTTCTGTTTCCTATTGAAATCTTGACTGATGCATATTGAAAATGTTGGCAAAAGCCTACAAGCCTCACCAAAACATGACTACTCTATAAAATCCCTACTTAAGATACAAGCTCAAAAAGTACAAGAGATAGCTCTTTTCTGAAGACCTGGTTTTCATTTCTGGTGGGTTAATTACTCACTGTCTCTGAATCAGGTGGAGAAAGATCTATTTCTCTCTCTGTGAGTAAAAATATTACCAATATAATGCAGCAAAACAGAAAGGGATCTCTGTACCTAGATAAGTATTGAAGTTAAGATGCCCTGACCTGGATTGCTGTTTAAGAGTCAAGAACATTTGGAAGTACCAAGGATCCTCCTTGCTCTTTCTGACCCCTTTGCCTTCCTGACTCAGAGTACCACAGAGGAACATCGCTCTCCAGAAATCTGGGATTCAGTCCTTGTTCTGCCACCTAGTAACTCTGACTTGGCTATTTTATCTAATCTTCCTAAGACTTATTTCTATTATAGACTGAATGTTTGTATCCTCCCGAAATTCATATGTTGAAGCTCTAACCCCCAACATGGTGGTATTTGGAGATGAGATCATTGGGAGGAAATTAGGATTTAATGAGATCATGATGGTAGGGGCCCATTATGTCATTAGTGCCCTTATCAAAAGAGAAACTAGAGAGCTTGCTCCCCCTCCTACATATAAAGATACAGTGAGAAGGTAGCTGTCTGCAAGCCAGGAAAAGAGCCTTCACCAGAAACAACCCTCTATCAGACCTTGAAATTTCCAGCCTCCAGAACTGTGAGAAGACACATTTCTGTGGTTTAAACCACATAATATTTTGGTTTTTTTTTTTTTTTTTTTGTTAAAGGCAGCCTGAGATGACTGAGACAGTTTCTGTCCCTTTAAATTAGAGATGATCAAACCAGACTACCCATGTTGGAATTCTCCTCCCACATTTACTAGTTGCAGACCCTTGGTTAGTTTGGTTAACTGAAACTCAGTTTCCTTACCTATAATAATCAGAATAATAATAGTAATACTTTTAGGTTTGTTGGGAGGATTCAATAAAAAAAAAACTTAAGAAAAGTACTTATCGCAGTGTCTGGCACTTACTAAATCTCCATATTAATCATCATTATCACAGCTATGGAAACACAGAATGAATAACTCTGCCAGGAATAGGCAGAATCAGCAAAGGTTAGAAGAAGTAAAGAAGAAAGGAAGCAGAAGAATATCCTAGTCAGCCTTTACTGCACTCCCCAAATATCTAAACCAATGTTAGCTATGTAACAGTAAGTGCTAATTCCCTGCTCTTTGATTGATGTATTAATATTTGAAAAAATAATCGAATTGTAAATGCCTGAATTGAGTATTGTAGAAGTCACATTATGAGCAATTGAAGAGTAACTGTGGAAGGTGAGCTGACTAGTAAGGAAGGAATTGAGTAGGCACTTCATGGGTTCACTGACTACCCCTTTGACATGGGGTAGGAGGTAGAGATAATGTGGGGAGCCAGAGAGAGGATGAACTTAATCTTAAACCTCTGTATGACAGGGTGAATACCCTTACTGAATTCTGTAAGTGTGAATTCCAAAATTCTCCAGATTATACATTTTTTCAAGTCAAAAATCATACTTGATTTTACATTTGGCTCCCACTCACTAGCGTCATCTCAGAGCAATGAGCACATACTAGATTTCAACACATACACTGAATAGACAATTGTTGAATAGGTTGTGCCTCACACTGCCAGTCCATTGAAGAAGAATTCCTGGAAAAAAGAAGAATCTGAGGAACCACTTGAATGACAAGAACAAGATGGTGACTGAGTTCAGGTATAGGGATTTGTTACCAGGCAGAAAAAAGCTAGGAAAGGGTCAGGTTTTTAACTAATTTCTCATAGATTTTGGAACCCTTGTTTTCAAATGTTTTTTAAAAAATTTTTGTAAAGTTCAGAAGAAGAAATAGAATGAGAAGGAGAAAGAGAGAAAAGAGGAGGGGAGGAGGAGAACAAAAAGAAAGGAAGGAGGGAGGAAGGAAGAGAAAAGGAAGAATAGTAACCTAAAACCTCTGAGAGAAGCCCAGAGACAGACTGAAGTAAACACTCAAGAAAGGTCAGGAGACCTCCCTTTTTCTTCTGTAAGAAACGTGGATGTTGAAATCAGTTGTAGGATGAGGTGGCCCCACAATCCAAGCCTGATTAATATGAATAAGGAAGAGGAAAAATTGCTCAATTATAGACCCTCACATCCCACGTTTCTCTAGATTTGACAAAGTTCATTCACTTAATAACTATGGCGTTTTAGAGGAGCTCAACACTTTGCTAGGCCCAATTGCTGCAGTGTAATGGGAAATTGCAGAAGGAACTACAATAGATATCTAGTCCCAATGACTTTCCATGTTGAAGGACAGAAAACATAGAAAAGGGACTATATAAAAAAAATATATTACATGTAGGAGAGATTAACTCAAACACCAAAAATTTTAAATCAGTTTTAATTAAAAGACTGATGAGAGAAGGAGATGAGTAAAAGAAGATTTCCTACAGAATGTGAGTCTGAGAATTGCCTTGAAAGAAATGGAGAGTCTGAGTTGGCTGGAGTAGGTAAGATCATTCCAAATTAAGGTTGGGGAATGATCTCAGGGAATGTTGGATAAAAATAGGCAAGATCTATTTATCACTTAGAAACTGTGTTCCATGCTTACACACTGTTAGTGGGAGTGTAAATTAGTTCAGCCAATGTGAAAGACAGTGTGGAGATTCCCAAAAGACCTAAAGACAGAAATACCATTTGACCCAGCAATCCCATTACTGGGTATAGACATAAAGGGATATAAATTGTTCTATTATAAAGATACATGCGTATAATTGTTCTATTACAAAGATCATCGCAGCACTATTCACAATAGCAAAGACATGGAATCAACCTAAATGCCCACCAATGGTAGGCTGGATAAAGAATATATGGTACATCATAGAATATTATGCAGCCATAAAAAAGAATGAGATCATGTCCTTCACAGGTACATGGATGGAGCTGTAGGCCCATATCCTTAGGAAACTAACAGAAAACCAAATACCACACACCATCACTTGTAAATGGGAGCTAAATGATGAGAACACATGGCCACATAGAAGGGAACAACGCACACTGGGGCCAAGCAGAGAGTGGAGGGTGGGAGGAGGGAGAGAATCAGGAGAAATAACTAATAGGTACTAGGCTTGATACCTGGGTGGTGAAATAATCTGCCCAAAAAGCCCCCACGACACAAGTCTACCTATGTAACAAACCAGCATATCCTGCACATGTCCCTTGAACTTAAAAGATTTTTTAAAAAAGAGAAATTGTGTTCCAAAACCCCCAAAATACTAGGTTGAGTATATTCAGGGTTAATTTTTCTCCAGTATAAAAGAAGTCCAAAGGGAGCTGAGCCAGGACTGCTGTGGTACTTATTGATGTCATTAGAGATCCAGGTTCTTTCTAGTTTTCTATTTCACCATCTTTTGGGCATGACCCTCAGGTTCTCAGGATAGCTACTGAAGCTCCACCCATCCTACACATGTTTCAAACAAAAGGAAGACAGAATCAGTAGGGCAAATAGGCACATACTTCCCCTTTGAAGAGATTCCCCAACAACTTCCATTTATATCTCATTGGCTGGAATTCTGTCACATGGTTACCCAAAACCTGCAAGGGAGGCTTAAGAATTTAGTTATTTAGCTTGGCATGTTGCTAGAGCCAATAGAATCAAATACTTTAAGGGATAAATCTAGAGTTCAGCAAGAAATAACAGGAAAAAGTTTTCACACCAAAATGAAGGGTACATGTAAGAAACTAACCCTGTAATTTGTGGCCTGTGTCAAAGACTGAAGAGGGAGTTCAAGCCAAAGTGAAAGTTGTTGCTTTTGCAATGCAGGCTGGTTTTCAAAAGATGAATTAAAACGTTGTCATGGAGCTCTTGAAAAACCGCATGCAGAGGAATTAAGAGCAGAATTTGTTCCATTTGCAATGGTCAACCAGTGTGGAAATGTGCTCAGGACCAGCTAAACACACAATAGCACACGGCACTAAATATGACGCTGAGATAACTCTTTTAGGACCATGAACACACAAATGTATCTTTTAAAATTTTCAAGCTCCCCTTGCTGACATTTGGTGCATTTTCAAACTTTGTTTTTGTGTGATTTTGATTTCCAATCAGTTGAATTTAAAACATAAATCAAGAAGTTTCCACAGTAATTTTTACCATTTTGGAAAAGGTAGGATTTTTTTGAATTTTAAGAATATAAATGCACAAGCATACCTGGGAGATATTGTGGGTTCAGTGCCAGACCACCACAATAAAATGCATATCACAGTAAAGTGGGTCACAGGTATTTGTTGGTTTACCTGTGCATATAAAAGTTATCTTTACACTATACTGTAGTCTATTGAATGTACAATAGCATTGTGTCTTTAAAAAGTACATACCTTAATTTAAAAATACTTTATTGCTAAAAATGCTAAAGATCATCAGAGCCTTCAACAAGTTATAAACTTTTTGCTGGTGGAGGGTCTTGCTTCGATTTTGATGGTTGCTGACTGATCAAGATGCTGGTTGCTGAAGTCTAGGATGAATGTGGCAATTTCTTAAAATCAGACAACAATGAAGTTTGCCACATTGATTGACTTGTCCATGAAAGATGTCTCTGTAGCATGTGATTCTGTGTGACAGCTTTTTTTTTTTATTATACTTTATGTTCTAGGGTACACATGCACAGTGTGCAGGTTTGTTACATATGTATACACGTGCCATGTTGGTGTGCTGCACCCATTAACTCGTCATTTCCATTAGGTATACCTCCTAATGCTATCCCTCCCCCATCCCCCCAACCCCACAATAGGCCCTGGTGTGTGATGTTCCCCTTCCTCTGTCCAAGTGATCTCATTGTTCAATTCCCACCTATGAGTGAGAACAGACAGCATTTTACTCACAGTAGAACTTCTTTCAAAATTGGAGTTAATCCTCTCAAATCCTGCTGCTGCTTTACATCTAAATTTATGCAATATTCTAAATCCTTTGTTGTCATCTCAATAATGTTCATAGCATCTTCATCAGAAACAAATTCCATCTCAAGAAACCACTTCCTTTGCTTCATCTGTTGGAAACAACTTCTCACTGGTTCAAGTTTTATCATGAGATTATGGGAATTCAGTTACATCTTCAGATTCCACTTCTAATCTTGGTCTCTTGCTATTTCTACCACATATGCAGTTACTCCCTCCACTAAAGTATTGAACCTCTCAAAGCCATCTGTGAGAGTTGGAATCAGTTTATTTCAAACTCCTGACATTGTTGATATTTTGACCTCATCACATGAATCATGAATGCCATTAAGGGCATTTGGACTGGTAAGCCCTATTCAGAAGGTTTATAATGTGCTCTGCCCAGATCGATCAGAGGAATCACATCTATGGCAGGCATAGCCTTGTGAAATGTATTTCCTAAATAATAAGACTTGAAAGTCAAAATGACTTCTTGATCCATGGGCTACAGAGTGGATTTGTATTAGCAGGCATGAAAAAAAATTTATCTCTTTGTACATCTCCATCAGAGTCCTTGGGTGACTAGATGTCTGGTCAATAAGCAGCAATATTTTGGAAGAAATCTTTTTTTCTAAGCAATAGACCTCAACAATAGGCTTAAAATATTCAGGAAACCACTCTGTAAATAGCTTTGTTGTTCCATTTCTAGAGCACAGACAGAGTATATTTCACATGATTCTTAAGGACCTTAGGTTTTTCTGAGTTGTAAATGAGCATTGGCTCCACCTTAAAGTCACTAGCTGCATTAGCCCCCAGGAATGTCTGCCAGTCTTTTGAAGCTTTGAGGCCAGGTATTGACTTCTCTCTAGAAAAGTCCTAGAGGGCAACTTCTTCTAATAGGAGACTATTTCATATACATTAAAAATCTGTTGTTTAATGTATACACCTTCATCAATTAACTTAGCCAGATCTTCTGGATAACTTGCTGCAGCTTCTCCAACAGGGCTTGCTGCTTCACCTTGCAATTAGATTATAAAGATGGCTTCTTTCCTAGAACCTCATGAAGCAACTTCTGCTAGCTTCAAACCTTTCTTCTTCAGCTTCCTCACCTCTCTCAGCCTTTAGAGAATTAGTGAATTAGGTCCTTGCTCTGAATTAGACTTTGGCTTAAGGGAATGTTGAGGCTGACATGATTTTCTATCCAGACCACTAAAATTTTCCCCATAACAACAATAAAGCTGATTTGCTTTCTTTCTTTTTTGTGTTCACTGGAGTAGCACTTTTAATTTCCTTCAATAAATTTTTCTTTGCATTCACAACTTGGATGTTTGGTACAAGAGGCCTAGCTTTCTGCCCTTTTCAGCTTTTAAAATGCCCTCCTTACTACACTTAATCATTTCTAGCTTTTGATTTCAAATGAGAGAGCTGCCACTCTTCTTTTCACTTGGACACTGAGCGCCCATTGTGGGGTCATTAAATGGTCTATTTTAATATTGTTGTGAATCGGGAAATAGGGATGTCCAAGGAGAAGAAGAGAAATATGGGAATGACTGGTCAGTGGACCAGTCACAACAAGCACATTTATCAATTAAGTTCACCAACTTACATGGGTGCAGTTCGTGATGTCCCAAAATAATTATGTTATTAGCATCAAAGATCACTGATCACAATCACCATAGTATATATAATAATGAAAAAGTATAAAATATTGTGAGAATTACCAAAACGTGACACACAGACATGAAGTGAGCACGTGCTGTTGGAAATATGGCGCCAATAGACTTGCTTGATGCAGGGTTGCCACAAACCTTCAATTTGTAAAAAAATAGACTATCTGAAAAGTGCAATAAAGTGAATGCAATGAAATGAGGTGCACTTATAATTTCTTATAAACATTGTCAAAAATATTAATTTAAGACCTAAGCATGTTGTTTGAAGTTATAAAATCCAAGAGGCATTCTACCAGGAAAAGGCTATCCAGGGCCATGTTCTCAGAGTAATCCTGCACTGCACAATGTATATACAGACAGCCCGCAAGACAGAAAGTAGAAGAATGGTTACCAGAGGCTGGGAAGGATAGTGGGAGGTGTCGGGGAGGAGGGGACAGTTAATGGGTACACAAAAATAGAATGAATAAATAAGGCCTAGTATTTGATAGCACAACAGGGTAACTATAGTCAATAATAATTTAACTGTACATTTAAAAAATTAATGAAAGGAGTATAATTGGATCGTTTGTAACACAAATGAGGAATGCTTGAGGGAATGGACACCCCATTTCCATAATGTGATTACTATGCATTGCATACCTGTATCATAACATCTCATGTACCCCATAAACGCATACACCTACCATATACACACAAAAACAAAAAATAAAAAATTATTTTTAACAAAAAGATATAATCACATATGGTAACAGGGACCTTGCACAGCTCAAAGCCAGTGAGGCCACTACTTGCCCCGCAGTCTATGTTAATTGCACCCCTGGAGTACAACTCCATAGACTATCCATGCAGTCGCCCTGGTGACAAGTGTATACAGAAGAGGATGCACTTCTGTAATTACAATGTAGCAATTACAAAAAATAACTTTAATACTTTATCCTCATATTTTACAATTTTTAAAATTTTACATGTAAATGAGTCTGGCTCAGTTTTTTAACAGCAGAGGAGACATTTTCAGGACTGTTTAGTGCCTTACGCAGGGTCACAGACACCACTGGTCAGTTGAGTACACCTACATGTGTTAAGCCTGCACCTAAATAAGCACGGTTGAGTCTCTCTTGAAGTTATTCAGATCATGCCATTGTTAACTTATATTTACCATTATCAGTGGCAAATGTTGAAAGAATACACATCTCTTTTTCTTCCTTTGCTTATGTAAATAATAGAGGAGCCTAAGACATTATAAAATGTTAATTTGTTTAATTATATGGTTTAAGAATTTAAAAAAAATCTTTGGCCCCCTCGTATCTAAAACTTATCCCCCTCCAAACAAAACAAAACAAAATTCTTAGTTTAAGTTTTTGCTAAAGGCACTAGACTTGGGAGTCAAGAGGCGTAGAGTGTATTTCTAAGTCTAATTAATCACTGTCCTAATCTTTAGGGACCTCAGTTTCTCCCTATGTAAAAAAAATGAAGGAGTTAGAGCTTCTACACCTTTTTGGCTGTACAGTCCAGGACTCAGTGCTGGCCTGCTTAAAATCCCATTTAGTCTACTGAAAGGAGTTGGCTATTCAAAAAGTAAAGCTCCCTGACTGTAAAGCATAACGCCAGACAACAATGCTAGCCCATGTGACAAGATGGCACTATAAATAGACAGCCCAGAATATCTGTTCATAGGACTAGCGGCTGGTAGCTCATCAGCTGCTGGAGCTGCTATAGATTCAGAAGAAACTTCTTTGTTTGGCTCTCCTCCCCTAGTTCTAAAAATCCAGTAGCTAATTTGAGATTTAGCACTAATATATCAATGTTGTATGTGGCTTAGTACAATAACAAGCTTGTGGAAATAAGTTTATTGCTTGTACATGCTTGGTTCATGCCTTCCAGAAGAAGATTTGGGAGACGGTCCTGCTCTGTCTCCTCAGCTAACCCTCCTCATAGTAACCTGGGATTGTCTTTTAAAATAGGACAGTAAACTGTAGCCATGCCAAACCACGGAGAAGAGCTCTGAAAAAAAGACATGTTAAGGGAAGAAAAGATCACTAAATAATGTGAAGATACACTTTCAAATTTTACTTTTCCTAAAGTTCAAGGCACCTGTTAGTTTAAGAGAAAGATTAGATTTAGGGAGAAGGATGCTTATACCCTCACCACTATGAGCAACAGACATACACACATGCACTTGTTTCTCTCGAATTCCCCCTATATCCCTTCAGTTTCCAATTCTTTCTTAAAGCCACCTATTCATTTTCTCTACTTGCTTGCATTTACCTTCTCCCACCTTAAGTTTCTATACTTATTCCCACGTTTTCTTTAAAAACTTCATTAAAATCTCACCTTCAAGAAATGACCCCAATTTTTCAAATTGCAGCCAGAATTTTTTTTTAAAAAAAAGTATAAATAAACCTTGAAATGATTTTACTAAATGCTTTCTAACTTTTTAAAAATTTAATATTGATAATTCACAGAAAACTTAATCATTTGAACATGTAAGCAAACAGCATTTGATTATGAATGTATTTACATAACAATCATGGGTAAACCTGTCTTTAAAAAATAAAGTCATTGACCATTGTAATTCTTTCCATCTCAATGCCAGCCCATGATACCTGCTCTATGGGGTGTAACTATTTTTTCCCCTGTCCCTGGATGAAAAAGATTTTCTGTTTGTTGCTGAACAATTAAAAATTCTATAGTCATTTCTACTTGCAAGAACTGTCTCATTTCACTAATTCAAACAGATCCTTGTAATAGTTAAAACTCCACAAGTCATTTTAAGTTGACTCTTTCTCCCTCCTCCAGATTGGGCCTCCTTTGGAAACTTACAGTGGAAAAAAAAGAAAGCAGACATCTTGTTTCTCCGTCACCTTCTCTCTACCTTACACCCAAATCCCCAGGGTTGCAAGAGGAGAGAAACAAAAGATAAGGAAGCAGGAAAAGACCTGCTTGATTTGCTCGGTGTTGATGCTCTTGGTGGTGTGATGAATGACCAAAGCTGACTTTTTTCTTGAGCACACGATTGTGAATTCTTCAGAGGTCCCTGATGTATCTTCTTTAGCTGACCAACTGCTACTCCTCATCAGCTCTTGCCTCTGCAACAAATCCCACATTCCCACACTTCCAGGACCCCCTTGCCTTTGCAGAATTCATTCCAGAGGCTCCAGCTTTCACATCAGGCCCATGGGAAAGTACCCACTTCTTGCCAAATGGTAAAAGTGCAGCCTTAGCTCTTTCCCCACCTTCACACATGGCTTCAGCCAATATTTCATTGTAAGATTACCTTCCATAGTACACAGGCAGTAAACTAGTGTGTCCCTTCAAATCCAGGAGCACATCAAGATTCCTGATTGGTCACCTTGCAGCCCTTTACACTAGGTTGAAGTGAGAGTGAAGCACCCAGCACTTTTCTGGTGTTGGGAGTGAGGGCAGACTCCCAGCACACAGAAAATCCTCTCTTTAAATATCAATCCTTCTTATACTCAAAGTACATATTGAGCTAAAGCTCATAAAATCAGCCCTTCTCTACTGCCTTTGAAAATCCTGCACAGGTGATCTGGCAGCATGTGCTGGATGGGAAAGCACTTGCCCTCTGCTACCTTCTCAGACAAATTGGACACTGTCACATACAAAAAAAAATCCTTTTAAATATCCTTTACTTACATCTATAACTATTATTCTACACATCAAAACATTTCCATAAACATATCATTAATCACATATTGCCTTTCCATAAATATAAAAAACTAAAATTCAGGTTTTATAAATTTCAAGATGGCTGACTAGAAAGGTCACATGTCAACTCCCCTCAGAAAGAAGAATCGAACGTACAGGTGAATAATCATAACTCATATAGAATATTAAGGAGAGAGTGCTGGAACTAGTGGAGAATTCACAAGAAGAAGCTAGGGTACAGAAAAAGAGGGAAGCAAAAGGCTGGCTGAGATCAAACCCTCCCGAGGGACTTGGTATTTCATCAAAAGGGTATGTTCTTGGCTCCCTTCACCCTTGTAGCAGACTGCTGGTTTCCAAACTTCAGAGGTCTCCTCTGCTTTCATGAGCCAAAGCACTAGTATGAGTGGTGATTTGGGGACTTCTTGAGGACATTACACCAGACTACCAACCTGCACACAGTCACTCACCCTGTTCCTGGACCCAAGTTCTGGTAGCAGGTGCCGTATTTGCTGCACACCCATTGTGAGACTGTTTTCTACCCAGGCAACCTCAGTCCTTGTGTCTCCACATTGCCAGATCTCCCACAGACATTCCGCAGCAACAGCTGGGATTGTGGCAGCCACACAGGCCTGACTGGACCTAGCGGAGCTGCAGAATGCCCATGGCCCAGGTCTCAGGGAGTGCTGCTCCTATGGGAAGAGAGAGTGCAACCCACCAAGAAAGTACCCCTTCCCTGGGACAAAGGAAACCAGAGCATGTTCTTTCCTGTGCTTGAGAGCTTCCACTTGTGGGGTGAAGGTGACGGTGCCTCTTCCAACAGAGGCAAAGATGCCGTGCTCAGCTCTGTGGGAGAGAAATGTGGTTCCACCCCAGTGGCCATATAGCCCCAGTGCTTGAACATGGCTGTGGAGAGGAAGACCTCTTTTCTCTACTCTCCTCACAACTACTGCAGAAATAGCCATGGCTGCACACATGGGAGACTGGCATAGGTATGCTGGTAGATGGTCATTCCAGGACTGTTAGGGGTGGATGTACCCCATTGGATGTGTGCTCACCAGGCCCAGGCTTGCACTAAAGGCAAGGTCCTTCCCACTCTCTACATAGAGCAGCAGCATTCCTGCAGCAGAGAAGAGGAGAGCCTCAAAGTTTTATGTTTTGGGCTGAGAAAAGAAGTTCCGCCCCGTAACCACTTTGGTGGAGAGTCACAGAGCAGGTACCTTTCATGGCTCTCAGATTCACTGCAGCTTGGAGACAGAGAGGTCTGTCTATCTGAGTGTCTGGAGTGCCAGGACAGAAACATGACAGGAAGGTGAATTGCATTCCTACCTGGCCAGGCCATGGAGCTGAGATAGTGCTCACCACTGCAGAAACCTCAGCACATTTCACCAGGATCTCCCTCAAGCACCCAGTCAGGTCTGGTGCTTGTGTTTACCATTGGGATATATGAGGTCAAAGTCCAGCTTGACAGTCCAGCTCCACCCAGCTTTGTGGGTGATCCACAGAATAGCCCATTGGCTGAAGCAAAAGAGAGCTTCTCTCAATAAACAAAGATCAAGTATATGCCCATCTGCTTCTGCAGATAGTCAGCTGTTACCTGTAAATGCCACCTAATGGCCTGGAGATTGAACTGCACAGTGTAATACAAAACCTGCTGATACAAGTGCACAACAGTGAGGAATGAGTTAAGATTCCTGAGACTTCCTCTATCCTGATACCCAAGGAGGCAGTGAGCCTGCTCACAAACCCACCCAGTATGTAGCTACAATCAGCATTTGAGAAAGCCACCACACAAAACTATCTATAACCATGGAACACACGTAGAATCCTTGCCACTGAAAGCATCCAGAACCATAGTAAAATAACCACACAGAGCATACAGAATAGTCATATCCTCAAGAAGAAAAAAAACTCCTGTCCAAACGAAAGTAAATTAAAATAAAGAAAGAGAGAAGAGATAGTTTATCTAGATGAGACGGAACCAAAGGAAAAATTCTGGTAATACGAAAAAACAGAGTGTTAAAACACCCCAGTGAATCACACTAACTCTCCAGCAATGGTTTCTAATCCAAAGGAAATCTTTGAAATACCAGATAAATAATTCAAAATATTTATTTTAAAGATGCTCAGTGAGATACAAAAGAAAGTTGAAAACCAACACAAAGAAATTAGAAAAACTATTCAAGACATCAATGAAAAAATTACTGAAGAGATAGACATTAAAACAAAAAACACACACAAAGAACATCTAGAAATGAAAAATTCATTGAAGGAATTACAAAATACAGTTGAAAGCTTTAATAATAGACTAGACCAAACAGAAAAAAGAATTTCAAAGACATCTTTTGAATTAGCCCAGTCAGACAATAATAACGAAAACAGAATTTTTAAAATGAGCAAAGCCTTTGAGGAGTATGGAATGATGTAAAACAACCAAATGCACAATTCATAGCTATTTCTGGGGGAGATGAAGAGAAAGTTAGAATTTTGGAAAACTTATTTGAGGAAATAATTAAGGAATATTTCCATAGACTTGGTAGAAATTTAGACATCCATGCTGGAGAGGAGAAAAGGGAACGCTTATACACTGTCAGTGGGAATACAAATTATTTCAGCCATTGTGGAAGACAGTATGGTAATTTTTCAAAGTCCTAAAGACAGAAATACCACTTGACCCAGAAATCCCATTACTGGGTATATACCCAAAGGACTATAAATCATTTTATTATAAAGACACTTGCACACAAAAGTTCTTTGAAGCACTATTCACAATAGCAAAGACATGAAATCAACCTAAATGCCCACCAATGATACACTAGAGTTTTTAAAATGTATAAAAAAACTTGTCAGCCACAAATTTTGTATTCTGCTAAATTCGGTTTCATGATGTACATATACACCATGGAATACTATGCAACCACACACACACACACAAAAAAGATCATGTTCTTTGCAGGGACGTGGATGGAGCTGGAGACCATAATCCTTCGCACACTAACACAGGAACAGAAAACTAAATACTGCCTGTTCTCGCTTATAATTGGGAGCTAAGTGATGAGACACATTGACAAATAGAGGGGAACAAAACACACTGAGGCCTATTAGATGGTGGAGGGTGGGAGGAGGGAGAGAATCAGGAAAAGTAACTAATGGGTACTAGGCTTAATACCTGGGAGATAAAATAATGTGCACAATAAAGCCCCATGACACAAGTTTTCCTAGGTATCAAGTCTGTACATGTACCTCTGAAATTAGAAGTTAAAACAAACAAACAAAAAAAACTTTTTATGCAACTTTACATAATGGAAATCAGAAAACTCAGGGTTCATCCACTCTTTCTCATTTATGCCTTTTCAGGTTACTGCCATTCATAGATACTTCTCATCATCAATTTTGAACAAAAGATAAAGAGCCCAAAACCTAAAAAAGAGAGAGAGACAGATTTAGATATCCAGGCACAAGTTCAGGGAACTCTAGGAAAATGCATCGCAAGATGGACTTCACCAAGGCATATAGTCATCAGGGCCTCTAATCATCAAGAAAAAAAAGGATCTAATTACCTATATAGGGAATCCCTTCAGACTAACTAACAGTAAACTTCTCAGCAGAACCTTTACAAGCCAGAATAGATTGGGGTCCTATTTTCAGACTTCCTAAAGACAAAAACTGTCAACCACAAATTTTGTATCCTCCTAAATTTAAGCCTTATAAAAGAAAGAGAAATAAAATCTTTCCCAGACAAGCAAATGCTAAACTAATTCATCACCAATCCTAAGAAATGTTTTAAGGTGTTCAAAACATGGAAACAAAAGGTCAGTGCTCGCTATTGTAAAAACACATGAATGTACAAAATTCACAGGTCTTATAAAACAGTTACACAATTGGCACTACAAAATCACTTGGTAACAATTAACATTATGACAGAAACAAAACCTCGCACATCAACATTAACCTTAAATGTGAATGGACAAAATCAGGAGGGTCCAATCTTTTGGCTTCCCTGGGCAACATTGAAAGAAGAATGATTGTCTTGGGCCACACATAAAATACACTAACACTAATGATAGCTATGAGAAAAAAAAAAAAAAAAAGACAAAGAAGGTGATATAGTCTTGCTCTGGGTCCCATCCAAATTTCATGTTGTTATAATTCCCAATGTTGGGAGAAGTTCCTGATGGGAGGTGAGGATCATGGGGGTGAGTGTTTCCCCTGCTATTCTCATGATGGTGAGTGAGTTCTCACAATATCTGGTTGTTTGGAAGTGTGTAGCACTTCCCTCTTCTCTCTCTTCCACTCCACCATGGTAGGATGTGCTTGCTTCCTATTCACCTTCCACCATGATGATAAGTTTCCTGAGGCCTCCCAGTCATGCCTCCTGTACAGCCTGTGGGACTGTGAGTCAATTAAACCCATTTTCATCATAAATTACCCAGTCTCAGGTAGTTCTTTATAGCAGTGTGAAAATGGAGTAATACAGAAGGCCATTATATTAAGATACAGGGATCAATTCCACGAGAAAATATAACAGTTCTAAATACATATGCACCCAATACAAGAGCACCCATATTCATAAAACAAATTATATTAGACCTAAGAAAAGAGATACACAGTAATATAATAATAATAGAAGACTCCAACACCTCACTGACAGCACTAGATCATAGAGGCAGAAAATCAACAAGGAAACTCTGGACTTAAATTAGACTCTAGACCAAACGGACCTAACAGACATTTACAGAACGTTCTACCCAACAACTACAGAATATATATATAGAGATATATATTCATATATTCTCATCAGGACATGGAACATTTTCCAGAATGGACCATATAGACCATATGTTAGGTCGCAAAACAAGTCTCAATAAATTAAACAAAAAAAATATATCAGTTATCTTCTTGGGCCACAGTGGAATGAAACTTGAAATTAATAACAAGAGGAACATTCAAAACTATACAAATACAGTGAAATTAAACAACCTGCTCCTGAATGATCTTTGGGTCAATGACAAAATTAAGATGAACATTTAAAAAAATTTTGAAACATATGAAAATAGAGCTATAACATACCAAACTCTCTGGAATGTAGCAAAAGCAGCACTAAGAGGGAAGTTTATAGCACTAAATGCCTATATCAAAAAAACAAAGACAGAAAAACTGCAAATTAACAACCTAACATTGCAACTCAAAAACAAGAATAAACCAAACCCAAAGCTATCAGAAGAAAGTAAATAACAAAGACCAACACAGAAATGAAATTTAGACCAAAAAACTATACAACGAATCAACAAAACGAAAGTTGGCTTTTTGAAAAGATAAATAAAATTGATAGACTACTAAGTAGATTAACCAAGGAGAAAATGAGAGAAGATACAAATAAGCACAATCAGAGATGAAAAAAGAGACATTATAACTGATATCACAAACATACTAGAGATCATCATAGACTACTATGAACAGCTCTATGCATGCAAACTAGAAAATCTAGAGGAAATGGACAAATTCCTGGAAATCTACAATCTCCCAAAATTGAACCAGAAAAAAATAGAAATCCTGTACAGATCATTAATCAGTAGTGAGATTGAACTGGTAATTTTAATTCTCTCCCCCCAAAAATAAGCCCAAGCATAGACAGATTCACAGCCAAATTCTACCAGATGTACAAAGAAGAGCTGACGTCAATTCTACTGAAACTGTTCCCAAAAAAATGAGACTGAAGAACTCCTCCCTAACTCATTCTATGAAGCTAGTATCATCCTGACACCAAATGCAGGTAAGGACGTAGCAAAAGAAGAAAACTACAAGCCAATATCCCTGATGAACATAGATGTAAAAATCCTCAACAAAATACTAGCAAACTGAATCTAATAGCACATCTAAAAGACAATACACTGCAAACAAGTGGGTTTTATTTCAGAAATTCAAGAATTGTTCAACATAGGCAAATAAATGTGAATCACTTCATAAACAGAATTAAAAGTAAAAATCAAGTAATCATTTCAATAAATGCAGAAAACGTATGTAACAAAGTTCAACATTCCTTCATGATGAAAACCCTCAACAAAATAGGCCTAGAAGGAACATACTGCAAAATAATAAAAGCCATATACAACATACCCACAGTCAACATTGTACTGCTTAGAAAAAAATTTGAAAGCATTTCTTCTGAGAACTGAATCAAGACAAGGATGTCCTCTTTCACCATTCCTATTCAACATAGTACTGGAAGTCTTGCCAGAGCAATTAGACAAGAGAAAAGAATATTAATAAAAGGCATTACAATTGGAAAATAAGTCAAATTATCTGTTCACTGACAATGTGATCTTATACCTGGAAAACCCTAAAGACTCCTCCAAAAGACTCCTAGAGTTGATACATGACTTTAGTAAGTTTCAGGGTACAAAATCAATGTATAAAAATCAGTAGCTTTTTTTCTTTTTTTGAGATGGAGTCTCGCTCTGTCACCCAGGCTGGAGTGCAGTGGTGAGATCTCAGCTCACTTCAACCTCTGCCTCCTAGGTTCAAATTATTCTCCTGCCTCTACCTCCCAAGTAGCTGGGACTAAAGATGCGGGCCACCATGCCTGGCTAATTTTTTTGTATTTTTGGTAGAGATGGGGTTTCACCATGTTAGCCAGGGTGGTCTTGATCTCCTGACCTCGTGATCCACCTGCCTTGGCCTCCCAAAGTACTGCAATTACAGGTATGAGACCAATAATGATCAAGCTGAGAACCAAATCAAGAAGTCTATTTCATTTACAATAGCTATAAAAAATAAAATACCCAGGAATACATTTAACCAAGGAAGTGAGAGATCTTTACAAACAGAACTACAAAACACTGTCAAAAGAAACTGTAGATGACATAAGCAAATGGAAAACATCCCATGCTCATGCGTTGGAAAAGCCAACATCATTGAAAAAACATAAAAACTATACTACCCAAAGCAAGCTACATATTCAACATTATTTGTATTGAGTTACCAATGTCATTTTTCACAGAATTTTTCAAAGCAATCCTAAAATTCATACTGAATTAAAAAGGAGTCTTAAAAGCCAAACCAATTTTAAGCAAAAAGAACAAAGCTGGTGCCATCACATTACCTGACTTCTAATTATACTACAAGGTTATGGTAACCCAGACAGCCTGGAACATGTATAAAAAATAGACACATCGATTAATGGAAAAGAATAGAGAACCCAGAGATAAAGTCACATATCTACAATCAAATGAGCTTTGACAAAATTGACAAAAATATATAATGCAGAAGAGATACTTTATTCAATAAATGGTGCTGGGAAAATTTCAAAGCCATATGCAGAAGAAATAAACTGGACCCCTACTTATCACCATATACAAAAATTAACTTCAGGATGGATTAAACACTTTATTATAAGAACTGAAGCCATAAACATTCTAGAAGAAAACCTAGGTAAAACTCTTATGGACATTGGCTTAGACAAATAATTTATGACTTAGACCTCAAAAGCAAGCGCAACAAAACCAATAATAAACAAATGAGATTTAGTTGAACTAAAAAAGTTCTGCACAACAAAAGAAATAATCAGGAGAGTAAGCAGACAACCTACAGAAAAGAAGAAAATGCTTGCAAAGGATGCACCCAACAAAGGACTAATATCCAAAATCAAGGAGCTCAAACAGCTCAACAGGAAAAACAATGACAAAAAAATAAATAAATAGATAGATAGATAGATAGATAGATAGATAGATAGATAGATAGATATTGGACAAAGGACATGAACAGACATTCTACAAAAGAAGACATGCAAGTGGCCAAAAGACATGTCAAAGAGGCCATAACATTCAGGACATAGGCATGGGCAAGGACTTCACGTCTAAAACACCAAAAGCAATGGCAACAAAAGCCAAAATTGACAAATAGGATCTAATTAAACTAAAGAGCTCCTGCACAGCAAAAGAAACTATGATCAGAGTGAACAGGCAACCTACAGAATGGGAGAAAATTTTTGCAATCTACTCATCTGACAAAGGGCTAATATCCAGAACATACAAAGAACTCAAACAAATTTACAAGAAAAAAACAAACAACCCCATCAAAAAGTGGGCAAAGAAAATGAACAGACACTTCTCAAAAGAAGACATTTGTGCAGCCAACAGACACATGAAAAAATGCTCATCATCACTAGCCATCAGAGAAATGCAAATCAAAACCACAATGAGATACCATCTCACACCAGTTACAACGGCAATCATTAAAAAGTCAGGAAACAACAGGTGCTGGAGAGGATGTGGAGAAATAGGAACACTTTTACACTGTTGGTGGGACTGTAAACTAGTTCAACTATTGTGGAAGACAGTGTGGTGATTCCTCAAGGATCTAGAACTAGAAATACCATATGACCCAGCCATCCCATTACTGGGTATATATCTAAAGGATTATAAATCATGCTGCTATAAAGACACATGCACACGTATGTTTATTGTGGCACTATTCACAATAGCAGATTTGGAACCAACCCAAATGTCCATCAATGACAGACTGGATTAAGAAAATGTGGCACATATACACCATGGAATACTACGCAGCCATAAAAAATGATGAGTTCATGTCCTTTGTAAGGACATGGATGCAGCTGGAAACCATCATTCTCAGCAAACTATCACAAGAACAGAAAACCAAACACCGCATGTTCTCACTCATAGGCGGGAATTGAACAATGAGATCACTTGGACACAGGAAGGGGAACATCATACACCAGGGCCTGTTGTGGGGTGGGGGGAGGGGTGAGGGATAGCATTAGGAGATATACCTTATGTAAATGACAAATTAATGGGTGCTGCACACCAACATGGCACGTGTATACATATGTAACAAACCTGCACATTGTGCACATGTACCCTAGAACATAAAGTATTAAAAAAAAAAATTCAAAGAATGTTCAACACCACTAAACATCAGATAAATGCAAATTAAAACCACAGTGAGATACCCTCTTACGCCAGTCAGAATGGCCATTATTAAAAAGTCACAAAACAACAGATGTTGGTGAGGATGCAGAATAAAGGAAACACTTACACACTGTTGGTAGGAATATCATCAGCATACATGATATAAATTTACATAAGTGTATATTAATACAACTTCTATGGAAAACAGTATGGAGATTTCTCAAAGAATTAAAAACAGAATGACCATTTGACCGAGCAATCCCATTACTGGGTATATATACAAAAGAAAAAACACTGTTCTACCAAAAAGATAGATGGACTCGTATGTTTATCACAGCACTATTCACAGTAGCAAGGTCATTGAATCAACCTAAATGTCCACCCATGGATTTGATTAGATATAGACAATGTTGTGTTATATGTAGCATGAAATGCTACTCATCCATTAAAAAGAATGAAATCAACAACATGGATGGAACTGGAGGCCATTATCTTAAGTGAAGTAACTCAGAAGCAGAAAGTCAAATGTCATGTGTTCTCACTGATAAACAGAAGCTAAATAATGTGCACACATGGACATGGAGTGAAATAATAGACATTGGAGACTTGGAAAAGTGGGAGGATGGGAGAAGCACAAGGGATGAGAAATTAACTGTTGAGTACAATTTACACTATTTGGGTGATCGTAACACTAAAAACCCAGACTTCACCACTGCAGAATATATCCATGTAACAAAACTGTACTTGTACCTTCTAAATATATAAAAATTAGAAAAAACTTTTAAAACTAAAATTCTTAGTTTCCTCTTTCTCACGGGTCTTTCCTCTTTTGTGCAGTATGCTTCCTCCTTTTAATCAATTACTTTCCCCACCTTTTGCATTGTTATTTGTTTCAGTACTTCTGTTGTTCCAGAGTCTTTATCTAAAGAAGTTAGGAAAATAAGGAAACATTAGGAAGAACCTCAGAGTTCATTAAATCCACTGGTTAGTCTAAAAACAGTAAAACCAAGGCCAAAAAGGAATAATCTTAAGTCACAAAATTGGTGAGTATCAAAGTAAAGATGAAAGGACAAGTCTCCTGACTTCCAATATATTGCTACCTCCATTTCAAATAAATGATTCTTTCTTCCTTTTTACTGGTTCTCTTAAGAAAAAACAAAACAAAAACCTTGAAAATTTTTGAGACCTTTCCAAATAAGATCCAATCGATATTTCATATGGGTACACATTTGAGTGCTACGTATTAGGTTGGTGCAAAAGTAATTGCAGTTTTTGCTATTAAAAGTAATGGTAAAAACCACAATTACTTTTGCACCAATTTAATACTTCCCAAACTCTCTGCTCTCTCCTCCTTTCTCTTTCTCTTTTTAAATTATCTTATTTCCTCCATTATACTCTGTCCTCTTTGCTAAGCCGCCATAACTGTTTTTGTGTTTCCTGCATCTCTTGTTTCATAAGGTATGTAAGTTCAAGTGACATATGCCATTGCAGGAAAATATTTTACCTTGATCGCTACACTTCCCCAAAAGGACCTAGGGGAGCTGGAGTAACAAGCAGCCCTATGTTAAAGGGCTGGTCATGTGCAGCATACTGGAGGAAGATAAATTTACTTTCAAAACCCTTTGGACCACTTCTCTACAAATAACTGCCTCAGTTACAGCAGTTTCTGACACCATCTTGCCATTCTCTCATCTCCTCTTACTTTCCTCCAAAAATAACCTGTCCAAATCCCAATCCCTGATGCATACACTTTCTTCTACTGGCCCATAAAATGTCATGACTAATCAAATGGTTTGAACATACAGTTCATCCAGCACACACTGGGAAGATTCCCATTCACCGCTTTGCTTCAAGATCACTCCTGCAAGGGGATAAGGTGCAGCAGCAGTCAACTTTCACTTGTACCCACCCACATAGCAAGCCTACCCATTGTGAGCCAGGGTTAGCCTTTGTTATTCCCAACAGCTTGTCACCAGGGAGTCTCCTGATTTGAGGTGACCTGAGAGCAAGGCAGGGCACAACTATGGTAAATGATAGAAAAGCCTGGGCCACCTGCTCATGCAGCTCATTATGTCCTTTCTTCCTGGTTATCCCTATCCTGGAGGTACCAAGTCTATCTCACAGTAGGTTCTGCTGGGCCTGCCTGAACTTACAACATGGTCTGTCAGAACTCAGCTCATGATGAGCAGTTTGGGCCACATTGTCACTGCATGTCCCATGCTCCTTCTGTACAAGGGCCCCATGGCATGTCCAGAAGCTGTATTTCCAATAAGTGACTGCCTGCTGCAAATGACATGGTCCTGTTGTGGAGTCATAGGATCTATATTGCACTTCTTCCACTGGGGTTTCCACAAGCCCTAGACATCCCTGTCACCAAAGACATCTCTAACACAAGAGGTTCTGCAGTGAATCAGGTCAATAAGGCAGTGCTGCTGGAACCACATGCAACACCTGCTGAGAGTACTGTTCTTCTATAAGTACTACTCAAATCCACTCCCAGACATGGAATACATTGACTCCAGAACCCAAGGAAGCCTACCAAGTATTGTGCCTCCTTCTTAGTGTAGGAGACATGAAATGTGATTTTTTAAATTATTATTATGATTTTGAAGGGGATGTCTTGTCAGAAGACACCCATGACCCCTCGAAAACTAGAACACCACAAAGAAGGTAGGGTACAGGAAGCACACCCAAAGCAATGACTTCCTGCCTGAAAGTATCTGGGGACACATGCTTGTGATCAAATTATTCAAACATAGAAAAAATCAGCCCTAGAAGATCTCTAACTTTTGTTTTTTTTCTTTTTTTTTGAGATGGAGTCTCGCTTTGTCGCTCAGGCTGGAGTGCAGTGGCACCATCTCGGCTCACTGCAAGCTCCGCCTCCTGGGTTCACACCATTCTCCTGCCTCAGTCTCCGAGTAGCTGGGACTACAGGCACGCACCACCACGCCCGGCTAATTTTTTGCATTTTTAGTAGAGAGGGGATTTCACCATGTTAGCCAGGATGGTCTCGATCTCCTGACCTCGTAATCTGCCCGCCTCGGCCTCCCAAAGTGCTGGGATTACAGGAGTGAGCCACCGCGCCCGGCGAAGATCTCTAACTTTTATTCCTACTATTCAGCATCTGCAAACACACTTTGAAACCAATCTGCAGTCCATTAAAGGAAGCTGGCATACTATCTCTCCTCCACCCATAATTCCATTATGGCCATGGAATTGCCCTGGACTCTTACACAAGCTGAGTAGGACTTGGAAGTAGCATGATGTGGGAGCACCATACTCTGAAATATCAAACACTTAAAATATCAAATTCTAGACTGCCTGCACCTCCCACCTCAATACACCTTCCCTCCATACCACCCCCATTATGAAACCAGAGTTGGGAGACAAAGGCTGAGGAAGGAAAAATGGAATACTTTGTGAGTTAGAATAGTGTTTAATATTTTAACAATTCCTGTTGCATGGGGTTGAAGGCAAAAAAAGAACTAACTCTTAAGCTGCTAGGTGTTTGGGACCTGTCTGAGAATTTGACATTTGATTTGTATACTCTATTTTGGAAGCTACTTTAAAAAGAGAAATACCTTTATCCAGGTTGGGATTTCACATGATACCCCATATGAAGAAATCAGGGACGTGCCCTTATCATCAGTGGTTAAAGAAGAAGAAGAAGAATGATGGAGAAGAGGAGTTCAGAGACATAATATTTAATTTCCTACCTCTTCTTTATGTACCTTGCTTATATAAGAAGGTATATCCCAGTCTGACAGCTAAAACCAGAAATAGCCTTTCCTTTACTGCCTGTTGATGGTTCCCAAGCTGCTGAGGAAATACATACTCTTGCATATCACACAAATTTGGCAGTCCTCAGGTCCCTCTAGTCAAGTAAGCATCAAACCTGTCTTCTCTATCATCCAGCTGTTCTTGATGAAAAGACTTGTAGTTCTGAAGTGGTGGGAAGGGGACAGCCCTCTCACATCAGACTACCCCCATGCTTCCCTCTCCAGGTACCAAGGCTCAACCCTTATCTCCCACTTACTACTGATTTCATTGTTGCCATGTTAGATGAAAGAAAAAAGAAAGGAGGATAAACCCCATTCTGACACCACTTTAACGTCTCTCTGTCTTTCTCATCCAAACACAGAGAAGAGAGAAGGGAGGAAGGAAGGAGGCTCATGGAAGTTGGGGGCAGAGGAAAGAAGAGAAGAAAAACTTCACCTTTCTTTTTATCCCCAAATTGGCTCCTCAGCCCCTCAAGCTTCTTCACAGCCAGTCTTGCTCCTTTTCTCATCACAAAGCTGTTATTCCAGCATTTCCTCCCTAAGTTCTGGAGCCATATACCAGCCCCTTTCCTCCCAGAGCCAGACTTTTCCTGAAGCATCTGCTCTTTCAAACCTGCAGCCCTTTCTAACAGATTTGAGCTAGGTAAGTCCAAACGTCTCAGCACTAATTTAGAGTAGGAAGAAGATCCTGCAAATGGAGAGGAGATACTACTTCAAATGCTGTTCTATGTGATGATAGAGTGCTATGGAAATGTGAGAACCAATTCCCAGCTATGTCATAGCTAAAATCATTTGTGGGGACCGTAATGGTGGTGGACTGTGAACCATGCAATGATGGTAATCACCATGCACAGTGTCCTGCTTTGGCCAAATGTGCTCTAAGCTCCAAAGTAATATGTGTACCAAATGTAAAATGCAACAGAACATAGTAATACCACAAGGATTATAATAAAGCCACTGGTCTCCTGCTCTATTCCTTTCAACCTTGACTCAACCCCGGGAAGCTCTTTCAGCTCCTTTAGCTTCTTTCTTTAGTATAATAATTACTTCCACATTAATAATGACTACAATGTTGCTGAATTTGTCAATTCAGACATTGTCTTCTGACTTCTCACTTTAGAAGATGAGGGTTTGATAGTTTTCCTCTCCCCATCCCATCTCTGACACAGGTATATACATATTCTTTCTGTGTCTTTTCAATATAACGCTATCACAGGTTTGTTGTTATTGTTGAATCCATCTTCAGTTTATACATTATATGCAAATGCATATATTTATAGGTAATAATACCTAAATATTATTAATATCTGAGCCTAGTAGTGTAGAATGACTATATTTCCTTTCTTGTACAATTACCTGTTTCTGAAGTTATTAATTGCCTCATATTTTTGTTGTTATTGACTTACTTTTCTATATATCTATCATTATAATATCCCCAAATTCTCTGCCAAAAATATGATTCTTTTCAATATATTCACACATGTCAGACATTCTATGAGTTTCTTCTTTTACTTGGAGAGACATTCTTTCTGGAAACTTCTATCCTGCTTCTTCAATCTCAAACAGTTGCTCTCTAGATTTGCTGCACAGCTGCCATTCAAAACTCTCCATCAATATCCTGGAGACTTCCTTAGCCTCTTTATTGTACTGCATACTCTTTGATTAGATAAAAAAAAGTCTGTCTTTGTTTATTCAGCTGTTTTGATGGAGTGTATACTCAAATAGCTTTCTGAGAAAGGGTACATCGGAAGCACATTTCTTAAGGCTTTGCATATGTAAAAACGAATTTATTTTAACCTGTATACTTGATTGATAGATTGGTTAGATATAGTGTCCTATCTGGAATGAGACTGGAAAACATTTTCCCTCTAAATTTTAAAGGCATTTTTCCAGTGGCATTTTGTTTCCAGCGTTGCCATGAAGAGGTCAATACCATTATTCAGTGTCCTTGGTGTGTGATTTATTCCCCCTTTCTATTTCATCGAAAATATTTTACTTCTCTTTCCCTCCAATTTCCTGAAATGATATGCTGTCTTGTAAATTATTTTTTATTCATTGGTCTAGGTATACCATAAGACCTTTTCAATCCAAAGGCTCATATTTATCTGCTCTTCTAAATTAACTTAATTATTTCTTTAAAACTTTGGTTTATTTCTTCATGTTTTTAAAAATTCTAATTCATTAGATGATAGACAATCAGGATTGATCTAATTTTCTGACTATTTCTCTATTTGTTCCCCTTTCTGGGAAATATTTTACCTATCAACACTTCTACTGAATTGTTTGAGCCATGTGTTAGTGAGTTCTTGAGATGCTATAAAGGAAAACCTAAAATTGGGTAAATTATAAACAAAAAATGTTTAATTGGCTCATTCACATATGGCAATAGCATCTACTGGGCTTCTGAGACCACAGGGAAGTTTTACTTGTGGCAGAGAGTGAAGGGGGAGCAGGCATGTCACATGGCAAGAGCAGGAGCAAGAGAGAAGAATGAAGATGCCACACACTTTTAGACAACCAGATCTTGCAAGAATTCACTCACTGTATGACACTATTGCAGGGACAGCACCAAGGGGATAGTGCTAAACCATTCATGAGAAATCCAACCCCATTATCCAAAAACCTCCCACCAGGCCCCACCTCCACCACTGGATATTACAATTCAACATGAGATTTAGAGGAGACAACATTCAAAGTATATCAAGCCATTTTTTTTAAATTTATAAGTGTTCTTTTCTATTCCTAAACATTCCTTTTTATAGCCTACCGTTCCTGTTCCATAGATGCAATATCTTCACTTATCTCTTGGATGTTAATTGAAAAATTAAATGTTTTTTCTTCTGTTCTATGTTTCCTTCTTTTTAAATTTGTTTTGATTTGTTTGCTTTGTACTTTGACATGCATATTCGAGATGTTCCTCTACTACCTGTTCATTCATATTTAAGCTCTAATTCTTTAAGGACTAATACCGACACTTTGCCCAGCTCCCCTGAAATGTATTTTTACTGATTTTGGGGGGTGGATGGGTTTCCTATGTGAAGGGTGAAACTACCTTGTGTGGAACTTCGTCTGAGATTACACCCTTGCTTGGCTTCCTCCCCTTCCTTGGCCTTCTTTCCCAACATCCTCACTTGTCTCCCATAAGAATACTTCCTTCTGAAACTGCTTGCATACAAGCTCTTGTCCCAAAATCTGCTTCAAGGGGAACCCATCTCATGACAAACTTCACTCATAGGCCAGTCTCTGTACATAGCACCAACATAGTAGATATTCGATCCGTATTTGATAAATGAATGTTTTGCAGTGAAATTTAAGAGATGGAAGGTGATTTCATTGAAGTTGATACATTTTCTCTGTTATGTAGATATTTGATGTTGATAGAGCAAACACATGAAAAATTTTTGCCAGAGAACTTCAAAGTTATATGCTTCTGAAGAGGAAGACATGGAAAAATTGTCAAAACTTAGTTGGTTATTGCATGAAAATCAGAGTAATAAATGTTGTCAAAAATTGGCAGACAGAAAAATTCTAAAGTGTCTGAATAGAACATCAGAAAGCTAAAATTGGCTTCCTCTTAATAAATGTCCTAACATTGAGCATTCCCATATATTTAATTTTCTGTTTCATAAATTTGAAATTTCTGGGAAATTTTTAAAAACACACCATCATGGGTTCTCTGAATAAATGCATATATACACACACCACCCAGCACATTCACATTCTCTTCAGAATTAAGCAAAACACCATAGGAAAAAAATACTTCAGAGCTTACAGAAGCTATTTACACTTGATTTAAATAGGTTCTCAATAAGTACCCAAAACTTATATGGGCCAATTCTAGGCATTTTAGAAAAAAATGACTGATCATCCTTAGCTGTGGCTTGAGAGATACCAATTGGAGGGTACGGCCAAATGGATCAGAAAGAGTCACAAATAAGTTTTAGGTTCACTTTGGAAAAGGTGTAGAAAACAGCATGTTGGTTTTGTTCAAATTTACAGAACAGACTCTAACCATCTAATGAATGGCTTCTATACAGGTAGGTGGGAAAGAAAATGCCTGTACTCTAAACACAACCACTAAGCAGTGAAAACCAGGGAAGTAGAAGTTATGATTTCTGATTTTTCTGGTGGGTCTGAGACGGCCAAGGCCTTTGCCATGACCACCAGAGCCTATAGGATCCCTTATTACCCAACACAAACTAGAACAGCTCCTATAATCAGGGCAAAGCTGTGCCCCTTTTTTGATTGGGGACGTAAACCTTCTTGTACTGTGCCAGATCCTAAAGTGTTGCTTCCAAAACAACCAGGTAAGATTGGTACCAAACCTCCCTCAGCCTATTGTCTTCACTAAGCTTGTATCCTGAGTCCAAGACCATACCTGAGTCCTTCTGCCCATCTTAGGCCCTCAGCCACTGACCACTGCCTGAGAGTAAAGCCTGGCCTCCTGGACCTATCTGGTCACCATGATGCCTCATTCCTTCTACTGCCAGTCTGGACCGAATGACTAGGTTGAGCTCCTTCTCTATGCTCTGTCCTTGCACCCCATTTTGTCCCATGTTGCTGCTAAAATATTAGGAATTATCATGAATCTTAGTAAAGCCTTGTATCTTGAACAAGAAACAATTGTTTTCAAGGAATAGACACTATTCAAATTAGCTTAATTAAAAATAGTAAGATCTTCTGGAAGGACATATGTATTTCACAGTACTCAAAGCAGGTAATACGATAGGGCCTCAAGAAAGATTAGAATGAGTGAGAAGAAACAAAAGAAGCTTACTCTCCAGGTCCACGGGCCTGAATGTCTTTTACTTTCTGCTGACAACTTTTCTTGTTTTGGTAAACTTTAGTGGACCCAGGCCTGTCTTCATATGGTGTCTCAACTTGATGGTTCTCTGAAGCATGAATTTGAATTTGGTGGGAAGCAGCGATGAGCATCTGCAATACGTCTTGCACTCTGAGACCTGGGTCTCAGATGATTCATTCTGGAAAATTATTTTTCGTAGTGCTAAGATTTTATATAAACCCTTAAATTATGTACTGTTGACATATTATTGAAAATCTTTTAAACATGTATTTTAAGCTTTCCTGCCTTTCTAATCAGTGTGCTACAGACAACTAAACCTTTCTCTTATGATTCATGTATCATTATAACCACCATATATTGTATAATACATTCTACAACACAGAGACAGCCTCCAATCTCTTTGAGGCCTTTGGGGCTATTTTCACCCCAAAATACTAGCACAGATTGTTACATTTTGGGGTTGTCTGTTGTCAACAGCTTCCTGTACGTATTTCTAAAAGCCCCTCTTCTCATGTTTAATTTACTGCTGTTACAATCTTAGTGGCTCGGCAAATTAAATCACTCAGGCTATTTGTTACAGCCCATTAGCTTGCAAGGAACAGTCATGTACTCAGGATCCTCAGTTAATGAAGGGTGATATAAAAATACACACAATATTTAAGAAGGCTTAGCATTCACAAAGCCAGCCCCCATGAGGAACTAAAACATTGTCTGGGGCACACAGCCAGCTCTTCTGACCCACTTATCATATTCTCTATGCAGAAGGCAGAATGAGAGTTCATAGAGTGAATGAGATACAACTGGACCCCTAGTGCAATCATCACCAGGTAAAAGAATTTGGAGGCTGGGCACGGTGGCTCACACCTGTAATGCCAGCACTTTGGGAGGCCAAGGCGGGTGGATCACGAGGTCAGGAGTTCAAGACCAGCCTGGCCAAGATGGTGAAACCCCATCTCTACTAAAAATACAAAAATTAGCTGGACGTGGTGGTGGGTGCTTGTAATCCCAGCTACTCGGGAGGCTGTGGCAGAGAATTGCTTGAACCCGTGAGGTGGAAGTTACAGTGAGCCAAGATCACTCCACTGCACTCCAGCCTGGGCGACATAGTGAGACTCCTTCTCAAAAAAAAAGGACTTGGAACATGTTCAGAGGTAGCCTGCCATAGTTGAATGATATATCCTGTTGAATTTTAATGTGCACATAAATTATCTGGGGCTCTTATTAAAATACAGATTCTAATTCATTAAGTGTAGATGAAGCCTGAGTGTCTGCATGGCCAACAAGCTCCCAGTGATGCCTATGATCCCATCCGGGTAGCAAGGTTGTTGAGTATGTTCAGTAGTCGCCTGTTGGAGTGATAAACACTACCTGTGCCTCACATCCACTCTGAGGTCTTAAAGTGTAGCTTCACAGACTGGATCAGGCCTCTGTGGACTACGCAGATGCTGGGTAGGCTCCCAGGACTATCAAGATGATATGAGTGGCTTCTTCAGCTACTGAATATCCTTTTAGGCCTCTCCCTAAAACTCAGAACTCATGCTTTTAAAGTGAAATCGTGTGTTTGCCATGCCAGTAGAAAGTGAGCTAAGGGAAGCACATATACATGTGATCCAAGGAGAGAGCCAGTGTGCCTACAGTCCATGCCTTCAGCAGTTGGCCTTCACACCTGAGCTCCCACGATCTCCTCCTCATTGTCTTCCTTACTCTGTTTTTCCCTTTCACTTTCTTATTACCACCCACCCACTCCCTCTTTCTTTGTTCTGTGGTTCTGATTGTACATGGCTTCTATCGCTCCCTATTTTTCTGCTAACACTTGTCTCTTTAAGTGAATCTGGGCTCCTACAACCCTTCTGTCTCTGTCTCTCTCTGTGTCTTTCACTTTCAAACTCCCCAACACAGAGAATTTGACTGCGTGTGTTCATCACTAACCAGTTTCGGGCCATTCTACCTGAACATAGATAGTGCACCAGACCACCTCATAAGTCATTGCACCTCTGTGGATGGCTGCCTTTGCCTCCAGTTCTGCTCTCTAAATAACAGCTAATTAGATGTACTGATGTCAAATAGCATCTTAGAAAGAACTCAGGTTTGGAAGATAGAAGGCCTGGTTTGATAACCTGCTTATGCCATTTATAACACTCTGAGCCTTTGGGCAAGTTATTGAGCGTTTCTGGGTCCCTATTTATTCACTTACAGAAGGAAATAATAATAGTTATTATTACTGCAAGAAGTAAAAGAGAATATTCACCTAAAGCGCTGATGGTTTTTTGGTGCATCAACTGGTTAGGCTGAACTACAGACTCCAGTTATTCATTCCAACACCAATCTAGGGAGATGATCCTGCGTGGGCCTGAACTAATTAGTCGAAAGGGAAATTATCCTGGGTGTGTGGACTTAATCAGCTGGAAGACCTTCAAACAGAACTTAGGCTTTCTCTGGGGAGACAAAGAGAGAAACTCCTACTTGTGGACAACAGCTTTCGCTCATGCTGGTGGATTCTAGCCTGCTCATAATTTTCCCTTCCTGACCACCTGCCCTGTGAACTTGGGGCTTTGCTTAGCCAGCCCCCAGAATCATGACAATCAATTCCTTGAAATAAGTTTGTGTGTGTGTGTGTATGTGTGTGTGCACGTATATGTGTGTGTAACATTTATATACTCTCCTACTGGTTCTGCTTGTCTGGTTGAATGTTGACTGATGATATAAGCACTTAGAACAGGACCTGGGGCATATAGTTATGTGCTCAAAGGATTTCACTCGTTGTTATTATTAACTCTGCATAAGACGACACTGGCAGCTGCTCCTCTGAAGCACTGGATTGTGGGTGTGGTGAGTTCCCAGGATATCCCATCTTGAGCTATACATTCCACTTCTAAAAGTGGTAGATTAAAAAATAAAAACAGAAAATTACACCTCAGAAGTAAGACTAGAGGGCATATCTATTAATAAACCCATTATATTTTGTGCCTTTTTTCTTCTTGGTTCTTGAGGTTATTTAGGATAGACAAGATTGCGAGATAATAACAGTGGTGCTACTATATTTTAAAAGTTGATGTCGACAATTATTTAACATATGTGTCAGTTATTTAAAGTTATTGAGATTGCTCTGAGTGGATAGTTGTAGAAGAACAAAATCAGAATCTTCTTTGTAGATTCCATCTGATTCCACTTGTGCCAGACATCTTTTGTTTTCTCTGCACCAGCACTTCTACCCCTTTCTTCTGGCATTAGTACCTGCTATGAGGGAATTATCTCTCCACATTTCATGCAGTGGGAGGTGGCTGTGGACAATGAGGCTTCACATGCAGCCATAAGGGTGAGCACAGGAGTGAACTCCAGCTCTCTATGATATCCCCCTGGACAGAGTGCACATATGGTGGATACATGACTAAATGGAGTCAGATAAGAATCCTCCCTTTAGATGTCCTATATGGACCCTGGGGAAAAGAGAATCTCTCTCCTAAGTCATGAGCCATGAGGATGCAAGCTTATGATTGCCTGTAGCCATCTCCTATGCCACATACAGAGAGCTAGCTCAAGAACAAAGAAATAAGTTGGGAAAACAGAGCTAAGGAAACAAAATAGCATGGTCTGTTGACTACATTTGAGCACCAGGATCCAGCCATATCTGAAACTGGGTCCTCCTTTATTAGTTATCTAATAAAGGAGGCATAACAAATTACCCAAAACTTAGCAACTTAAAAGAGCAGTGGGTTATTTCTCACAGTTTCTGAGAGTCAGAAATCTGAGAGTGGCTTAGCTGGGTGGCTCTAGTGCAGAGTTTTCCATGCACTGTGGTAAAGTTATAGGTTAAGGCTACAGTCATCTGAAGATTGTCTGCGATTGGAGGATAAGGTCTCAGTTCATTGCCATGTGGTCTTTCCACAGGGCTGAGTATCTTCATGACATGAGTCCCCCAGAGTGAGTGATCTGAGACTGAGAGCAAGCAAGAAGTCACAGAGCCATTTATGACCTAGTCTCCCAAAGTCACACACTGTACTTCCACTGTATTGTATTCACTGGAACTGAGTCACTACATCCAGCCCACAGTCAAGGACAGGAGAATTCGTTTCAATGTAGACATTTAAAACCACTACACAACCTTTTGGACTTCTAAATTATATGGCCCCATACTTTCCATTTTTTCTTAAACTAAATGAGACTGGATTTCTGCCACTTGCTGTTAATCCTCAGGGACTTGGCAGTATTCTGCTTTGACCTTGACTCTGCATTCCAATAAGTGGAGCTTCCTCCAGAGGCTGAGATGCCAACTGATATTCCTGTTCCTTTGTTTTCCTTTGCCAAAACCCCGATGCTGATAATGCCCAGAGGCCAGTTGCTCCTGGACTCAGTCCCTCATAACTACACTCCAGACTCCCTGAATGACTACTACCTATCTCATAGTAGTACTTAGAAGTCAAAGATCTGCTTGTTCAATGTTCCTAGCACCTGGTTTAGGGATTTCTTTGTGCTGCCTGCTTGCCTATTATCCGTTTGTATATTCTCATGTTCTCCCTTTCTACCAACTTAGACTCCTCACAGCAGCAAGGTCTGCGACTGTGATTCCCTGCTGTCTTGCCAGCACCTGCTTGTTCCCCAAGTAATGATTATTTTCAGATCATGGTCATAAAATTCTTGCTCATTTCTCCACAGTTAACTCTTCCATACCTGTTTGATATATCACATATATTCTGTAATTCTCTTCATAAGAAATTTATGTAACTTTACAGTATAAAACCTTGACTTAAGAAGAAAGTGACAAACCACCTTGAAATTATTGATTAGTCCCACTGCTAAAGAGTTGCAATGCTAAAAATATCTAGTAGCAAATGCAAGTACATGGCTACATGATTTTTAAATTTAGAAGCCTTATGAGTAGCAACCAGAATACAATATAAAAAAGGACATGAATCAAAAGGTGTTAAGGCTAAAGCACTAAATATTATCAAGTCCAGTGGTTTTCAATCTCAGATCAATAAAAGTGAAAACAGTAATCATGAGCTAACTTCAGTTTTTTTAAAGAATGGAAATATTTACTTACAGTGAAGATATCAGACTAACTAAAATATCAGGATATTTGCTTTGCATGAAATTATATCAAATCTGTTTTTTCACATACTGTAATTGTATTGTAACACAATAATACAGTGCTAGTTATCTATTAGTGATCAGAAGTTTTAACTAGTTATATGTGGTAGCTGGTTTATACTTATCAACATAATCATATGCCAGGAGATCTCAGAACCCAAACTGCGTATATCTGGTATATAAATGATCCTGAAATGAAAAAGAGCAGAAGTTAATTATCAGTAGCAGTCAACCGTTTTAACATATGTCCCAGCATTTGAATTTCACTTCTTGGATCCCTTATTATTACAGCCAATAAGCCATAATTAACAAGGCTGTAAAATCTGAACCAACATTAAAATGGAAAAACATTGATAGCACAGATAAAATTAATATATTGTTTCATAATGAATGCAGTATGTTAAGATGATTTAAAAATTTTAAACATGGGATCAATGAGAGAAAATTAATAGAAGGAATTGTTGGCGATGAATTGGTTGAAAAACCTTATCTAGTTTAATGTATTTCTTTCCTTCACAGGGGAACTGGTATTTTCATCGAGAAGTAGTAAATTGCTTAGATTTATGCAAGTAGGTGGCAGAGCTAGAAACCAGCTCTTACTCAAGGTATCTACCTCTCAACCATGTTATATCTTCTTTGACAACATAGAAATATGGTGTGTGCAGCCACATTCTAAATGTTCTGACTTTCTAACTCATATATATCCAGTTGCCTACTTCACTTGAAATTCACACAGGATCTCAAACTTAATAGACTTGAAACTTAACTCAGCCCCCAAGCTTACTTTTTGCCCATTTTTCTCAACTCATTAAATAAGCATTCCCTAGATTCTCAAGACAGAAATTTGACGGTTCAGAATGATTTATTCCTCTGCTTTAACACTAATATTCAATCACTGACAAGTCCTAACATTTCTTTCCCCAAAACATATTTTGATTCCATCTGCTTCTCTCCATCTTCGCTTCCACCACAATAACTCAGGTAAGTAACAGCTCATGTCTAGAAGACCACCATAGCATCCTACCTGGTTTCCATTCTTCTCCCTTCCCACCCCTACCACCCATCTATTTTCCTTATAGTAGAGTGGTCTTTAAAATATGAACCTGGGAATACAACTTCCTTGCTTAAAAATCTTTTAGTAGCATCTTTTTTACACCATCGTTTCTTAACTTGTGCACTACTGATACTTTAGACCAGCTAATTCTTTGCTGTTGGGGGTGGCTATCCTGTGCATTGGAAGATACTTAGCAGCATCCCTGGTTTCTCATCATCAGATGCTAGTAACATCCCCACATAAACAGTGGTGAAAATAAAAAATGTCTCAGGCCTGGGAAAATGTCCCATGGGGGGCAAAATTACCCATGGTTGAGAATCAGAGGTTTTCTCATATGACAAATTTAAACTTTCATATTTAAAATCCTTTTAACTGCTACTGACTATAAATTTCTAAAGAAGATCTCAAAAAATACTAGTTGAAGTCCAGTCAAATGACTGAATTGGCCAATAAAGAGAAAACTGTCTATCTATAGACTAAGAAAAATACGTCAACAAGAGTTATTGACAAATTCAACATAACTCAATCTAAAGCTGTGGTTAAGGACGAAGGAGGTAAAAGTTGTCAATGCCACATTAACAAGGCAAGCAGAAAAACAGCTCTCGGTGTACATCTTATTAGGAAGAAACAGAGAGACCTGTCTCAGGATGACCTTCAATCTTCTTGTGCTAAGTCCTTTAAATGTTTCTCAAAGTTTCCTCAGACTCCCTTCTCATTATACTCATGTCCTAGGTTACCTCGTCTACTTCAATACTCTCAATAACTATCTAGTGCTGATTAATCTCAATTTCGTATTTTCAGCTCAGATCTCTTCCCTGAACTGAAAGTACATGGTTACACTTTCCAGCAGGGCACCCATTTGTAGATCTCATAGATGCCTCAGATCCACATATCCAGGACAACACTCAAGGCATTTTCAAATTTAAGTCATAATAGCTAAAAAAAATTGGGGTGGAGCTGTGCTAAGATCATAGTGGTAACCATGCAGGAGGAGATAAGTGAGATTTTACAAACCCACTGTCCGTGAACATCAGAGTGTACCCATGACCTGCCTTCTTAATTTCATGGGTTCATAGTGCATGGGTGATTGGCCTTTTAATAAAGACCAGATATGAAATGGACAAGAATCATGTTCAGAAAGGTTGAAGTTATTCTTGAGTGAAAAGCTTTCCATTTCATTTATTTAAAGAAAAAAAAAAATCAGGAAATGGACCTAAAAATTATACATAAAAACAAATGGTACATTTTAACATATTTGTTATCAAACATATCATATTCCCACTTATGACTCCAGGTAGTTAATAACTTTGTATGCTGTGATGCCAAGTCCCATTGAAGTCAGACCACCCGTTCTCACCCAAAGACAGTGTAACCTTAGACCTCTGCTCTGACAACACGTATTTCTTGCCAAGTGGGCCCTGTATTCACATTCTAGTATATCTTGGCCTTGAAACCTGGACTGGTGGGCACTGTAATAAGAAGCAGTGTGTCCTGACATTAATATATCTTGAAGCAGTCTGTTTCAAATGAGGCAGCTCTGCAAGGCCCAGTGACCATCACAGAAAGTGTTGACAGAGGATTTTCTTTAAAATTGGTCCAAGCAGTAATATAAGTCATTCCCAGAGGAGCTGGCTGTGTGGTTTATATTGGCTCCCATAGCATTCCTGTGATATTCAGGGTCTAGTTCATCAGCAGTGGAACTGTGGTGGCAAAATTCTAACAGATTGTCTTCTGAACAAGGCCTCTATTTTACTGCTTAAGAGAAATGCTTTAAAACATTACAATGCATTTTTCACCAATCTCTTTCAAGTTCTATATTTTCACAACTGAGTACAAGTAATGCACAGTCAATATTAAATGCTTATGATGCCTTTTGTTGTTTCAGAACACTACAAAACTGCACTGTAAACAGTTTGGAAATGATTATTGCAACTACTGCCTTACGTTAGGTGGAGAAATTAAATGACTTGACAAGTTTACCCAGTCAGTTAGTAGAAGAGCTACAATTAGCTGTCTATCTTCTGCCTCCCAGTTCCTCTGATATTTTTAGTAGACTTTGCATATGGAATATTTAGTATGATGGAATGTCCAGGTAGAGGTATCCAGGACTGGAATTTGGAAAGGAGGCAGGGTTTAGAGTTACCTAATAGAGAATTATTGACATTGAGTGAAGAGTGGAATCCATGTTGGTAGGTCAGATTGCCAAAGAGAGAAAAATAAGAGTTATGAGGAATAGAAATCATATCACAATTCCAAATACACAACAAATTATGATTGAGCCACTGAAAAAAATTAATTCTGATAACATAAGCTGAGGTGAAGTAGTACAGCATTTTAGGGTATAAAAGTGATTCTATCAGTTTCATATTTACTCAGCTTATTCATTCACCATCTATGTGGTGTCTACTAGCACAAAGTTATATGCTAAGGATATAAAGATGAATAGAAACTTTTGAAGTCAAGATAATCACCAGCCACTGGGAAAACAAATAAACAATAAATTATTAGGTCACATCAAAACTATATTTAAAGTGTTATAAGAGCACAGAAGATAGTACTCAACTCTGCCTAAGGTAAAGTTCATGTAAGCACAGAATTCCAAAGTAGAACAAAGCAGACAAAATTTTTAATGCAGCATGTAGCAGTAATTCGGTGAGCACCTCATCAAATGTTGTACAACAGATTAATTACTCCAAGTGGACTGGAATAATTCTCTTAAGGTGGCATAATAGTAGCATTAATGTTCTTCCTTTTTTCTCTTCTTCATATTGTTTCACTCTGCCTCTGTACAGAAATGAAATTAGGGTCACCACGCCTTTGAAATATAGCTTCTGCTCCCACTAATGTTAGAGTTGTCAAAATGGGGGAATAGGAACTATCACTCCCATGTCTGATTCCTAAATAAAGATATTTTCTTTAAGACGGGAAACAGTGACATGGATTCCTAATCCATAGACTAAAATACTATCTAGCACAAAGCTATATCAAATAAATAAAAAGACGTGTTTGAAGTTTCATGTAACATCTAGTCTTTCGTGAAGAGTATCTTGTTATCACCCTTCCTTCTAGCTACACCAAACTTTGTGCTATTATTTCCTTTTGGCTCTATATCCAGAAAGAATACAGAGACCAGAAACAATAGGGTTCAATAAGAGGAGGAGCGTAAACTAAGGGTCCATAATGCAATGTTTGGAAATGTACCCTTGCCCTCTGGAACTTTAACGTGAACCCTATCTCCATTCCATCTGTGCTCTTCTCTAAGTGCCTTCTCATCCTTAGTGTCAGCTATCCTCAAACAACCCTGAGAGGCTGGTGTTATTAGACTTACTTGTAGATATATAAACTAAGGTCTAATCTAATGTTAGACAGCAAATTAGTAACAAAACTAGGTCTGAAAGTCAGGGTTTTTTTCTTACTAGCTCAGAAATCTATCCTCTATATCAGCAGTTGGCAAACTTTGGCTATAGAAAGCCAGGTGGAAAATATTTTAGGCTTTGTGGGCCAAACGGTCTCTGTCTAGGACTGACAGATTTGGCAAAGACAAATACAACATACCTAGTTAACTTTGAACTTCAAATAAGCAACAAATACTTTTTTTTAGTGTATGTCCCATGCAATATTTTTTGTTTATCCAAAATTCAAATTTAACTAGATTTCTTGTTTTCTATCTGGCAACCCTATCTCTGTTACAACCACTCAACTCTGCCATTGTGCACAAAAGCAGCCACAGATAACACATAAATGAGCAAGTTTCACTGTGAAAATAAAATGTTATTGACAAAACAGACAGCAGGGCTTATTTGGCTTGGGGGGGTCATGGTTTTGTAAAGACAAAGACACATTGGCTTTGTCTTCACTAAGAGTTGACCTGCACAAAGGAAAAAACACCAAACTTATATTATCATCATATTTGATTTATAGATCATTTAACAAGTTTAAACTTTCGATGTCATATCTTTCACTGAGGGTACAACTCACTCAATTTATCATTATAATGGTAAAACACTTTAGAGTTCCTTGAATGTTCTCATTTTGCACATTCTAGAATTGACACTCAGAGAAGTGGGAAGACTTACTCAAAGTCGTACACAAAGCAGTGGCAAAAATAAGTCTACTGTTTGGAGATAGCCAGTCATTTGAGTGTTAAAGAATATTACTGTCATGGGATACTGCTTAGGTGATGGGTGTACCAAAATCTCAGAAATCACCGTTAAAGAACTTATTCATGTAACCAAACACCACCTGATCCCCAAAAACCTATGGAAATTTTTTTTTTTAAAAAAGAAAGAATAAAAAGCTACTGAGATCTCTGTGACTATAATATGTTGTCTACGCTTTATAGAACCAGTATTTCCCATCCCAACAAATCTGAAGCATAAAAAAAATAGGCATATAGAAAAATTAGGATGTAGGTTGTTCAGTTTCCTCCTCTCCGAAGTCACCTTTGGGTGACTCATCCAGGTGCTCATCCAGGTGCTGCTGCCCTTCTGCTCAGTGTCCTCATGGCCTCTGCCCCCGCTGCCTCCACAGTGAATGCCCACTCCCAGGGAGGATGCTTCACAGTGGTGCATAGGAGGTGTTGGAGTCCAAATATGGATAAATTGTCCAATCACAAAATATTTTTTCAGCGAAGATCACAATTAAGGAGTCATTCTTTTGAGCAATTAAATCGGAATTTAACCTATTTCATCACTGTAAGAGCACACCAAACACAGAAGGCTGATTAAAGAATCAGAACATAAACAGCATCAGATATAGACAGTAGGTGTCATAAACAGCCACTATTCCACTATTTGGGGGAACAAAAATAAAGACTGTTCATAGACAGACTTTTTAAAGAAGTTTGTATAAATAGATTCCAAGATTTCTGGAAATAGTAATAGCACCCCGAAACAACAAAGTCACTTCCAAGGACAAGTGTGTGTCAACAGCAATGTGGGACACATAAAAGAAGACCAGAGAAATCTGGGGAAAGACCAGTGAGAATCAGAATAAAAGCAGCTCTCACAAGTAAGAGCAAGTTGTGAGTTTATTAACAAGGGGAAATTTGAGATTTTTATACAGAGACACTATTGCAAACCACAGTTAGTGCTATATCTGTATACCTGAGGTCTCTCAAGAGTAATGCATATGTGTATGTGTTAATATATTCTCATTTAAGACATGTTAAGTCATTCTCAACTAACCCTTTCGATGCCGTCAGATGTCCCGAGTTAAAAGAGCTCATCCAGGTGCTGCTTTATAGAAAGGTGAACTGTGTGGATCCTACGTAATGATTACAGTCAAAATTATTGCTGCTCAGAAATGACAAAATCAGCAGTACCTTTACAAAATTTACAAACTTGATTTTCAGATAAACACACAGAACCATATCTTTTCTTCAATGTATTTGATATCATAAACAACATGGCACTATAAATATGCTTAATATATTTTATGGATTAGAAGTGTCATTTTGCATTTGATTTTAATTTCCCCTTTTTCTTCCTGTGCAATAGTCTCATGTCATTTTGTCTTCCCAGCATCTAAGCACTCTTCATATTCAGAGAGAATTCCAAGATAGATAGCAGACACCTTCCACTGCTGATGCAAAAGTGGAACTAATATTATCTCCCCAACCCTTTAAAGCGGTGATTTCAGCCCACCCAAACAGAAACTCCCAGGATTTTTAGTGTTAAGAATGACATGCAAAGGTGCATGACCTAAGTCTTCCAATGGCTTCTACAGAGATGGGAGCCCAGTGCTGTGGAGCAAGTACCGGCAATAGACTCCAACGCTAAGCTGAAGAGAGCCCAGCAACAGTGCTGTCAACAAGAGATCCTAACATACAGTATTCTATCTCAAGTTTTTAGTTTAGTTTTTGTCTTCTGTGGTTCAGGTCCAACTTGGGTTCTCCAAACTCCTTATTGATTCTTTAAGCCACCCTAAATCCTTCAATTAATATCTGATTCTGCTTAATCAGGTATAGATATATCCCATTTTTGTAACCCCAAACCTCAACTGTTAAGCCTGAGATCAAATAGTGGTGAGCAACATAATAGCTTTAAGAGAAAAAAAAAAAAAAAAGGTTCAAGTAATTAGTATGCGCGCGCGCACACACACACACACACACACGACAGAAGATTATTCAATATTTCACCATTATAATACTAACAGAATTGAGGTTAAAAAGAGCAGTTAATGCCTGATTCAAGGGTAGAACTCATAGCAGCAATGGCCATACTTTTTACAGGTAAATCCTCCCCTCAGATTTGTCACTCGTTATTGAAACTATAATCCTTCTAGCAATTAATGAGAATTTGTTAATGTTTAACACTGTGTCAGGTATTCCATAAGATATGTATGACTGCAAAACAAATTGTAATCCAAATGGGAAAACAAGAAAAACACAAACCAAGTAATGATAAGTTGTAAAATAAGATGACCTATGCTTAAGTTTTAATACAGTCTATAGCATTCAAAGAAGAGTTGTTTGAGAAGTCTGTATGGGGAAAGTGAGTCTAAGCTAGACTTTAAGAAGATGTGTAGGCTTTAGGAAGGTGGAGAAAAAAAGCAGAGATTAACTCAAGAAACTATGGCAGGATTAGAGGGGGATCAGTAACAAAGGCATTATTTTCATTCTCTTTCGGCTGAACATCACTTCTGCCTCTTGTCCTGGCCCCTACAAATGAGAGATGGCCATATGAAACATGAGAAAGGAGGTGGCATGCTTTCCTGGCTCTCTCCTCTCTTTTAAATCTCATATCCTGCCCCACTCACATGTCTTCATGCCAACTTCTACCCAAGTCCTTCCCTTTAGGGGAGTGCCGTACCATCTGTTTTTCTTTTTCCTTTTGCTTTTTTTCCCCCCAGAAAATCTGTATGAATATATTGTTAGTCAGTTGTCACATCAGACTTTAATGATCTGGCTCCTTCCCTTCTTTCTA
Organism: Chlorocebus sabaeus; assembly: GCF_047675955.1. Classification (NCBI taxonomy): domain Eukaryota; kingdom Metazoa; phylum Chordata; class Mammalia; order Primates; family Cercopithecidae; genus Chlorocebus; species Chlorocebus sabaeus. The sequence continues at coordinate 37,696,265 of NC_132907.1, forward strand.
AACTTGAGAGAGTTCTGTGACAGACATAAATCCTCATTCCATCGATTGGGCAGGTTTATATCTGGATCATTTATTTGTGGTGATGTTGTCTGGGAAACCCTACCTTTATGTAAGGGTCTTTTATACAAGTTTCCACCTTTTGTGGATCCAGTATTGGCTGCCTATGATCCTTGTAGCCTTTTATAACTCAAGCTCTAGGTTATAAAAGTCTGGCTGATGGCCCAGGGGAAATGCCAGTTTTAGGTTTTGCCAACTATCCCTGTTCAAGTTCATTCATTTCTTACAGTCTCAGCTATATATATTTTGAACTTTTTTTGTAGTTTTAAATGTTCTATACTGAAAGAATTTCTCAGTACATCTATAGCCATTTGGACAGGGGAAAGGCATATCTAAATACTTCCCTTTTTATTCTTTTTAATGTGTTTTCACTTTAAAATATTTCAAACATAGAAAAATATATATGGAAAATATAACAGATCTGTGTGCCCAATGTTTAGATTTACTAGTTATAAATATTTTGTCATAATTATTTCAGACTTTTTATACACATACAAAGACATACTACACTCTCTCCTTCCTTCAGTCCCAGAGGTAACTGTCATCTTGGGGTTAGTGTGGATAATTCCATGCTTGTTTTGGTGCCTTACCTAACATATATGCAATATATCATATTGTTAAGGTATCAATTTAAAAATTAATATATTGTGAGCACACAACTGATATTTTCAATCAATAGTATATTTTTGAGATTTGTCCAATTTAACACAGGTAGATCTAGTACAGTCATTTAAATTGCCCTATTGCATTTTATTATATAACTAAATCATAACATATGTATTTCTTTATGGATAGATATGGAGGTCAATCATACAATTATAAATGGCATTGCAGTGAACATCCTCGTTCAACTCTTCTAGTGGACATGTCTGAGCCAGGTTCGGATATATCTATATAGGAGGGGAATTTCCAGATGTGATGTGGAATGTACATCTTGAACTTTACTAACAATTGCCAAATTGCACTCCTCAGTAGTTCTTGATCATTACACTCCTGTCCACAATGTGTAAGAGTTCCTTTTTGCCGTACTTTTCACCTATACATAGAGTCATCAGATGTTTTTTTTTCCAATTTGATAGTATAAAATAAATCTCATTGCCTTAATGCTTTTATGTTTACTAGTGAGGTCACTCTTCAAATGTTAATTGGCTATTGCACTTTATTCCTCTGTGAACTGCACATCTTGGGGATTTGTCTATTTTTCACTCGAGTTGACTACGTTTTCTACAATGCCTTTAAAGTTTCTTTTCACATTCTGAAAACCAACTCTTAGTTATATGTTCTGCACGTGTATTCTCCCATCTGTGGCTTGCATTTCAACTTTGCAGTCTCTGTTTACTTGTGATGTCTACTTTCATTTAGAAGTTTATAGAAGTAGTCAAATTTATCAGTGTTTTCTTTTAGTTTGTTGTGACATCTTTAAAAAAATCTATCCCTGTTCTTATATCATCCAGAGATGCTTCAGTATTTCTTCTAAAGTTTCACAGTTTGTGTTTCACACTTAGGTCCTTAAACGACCTGAAATTTATTTTTGGGTGTGGGATGAGATGGAGACCTAATTGTATCCTTTTCCATCACGTTAGATAACTGTTTCAGCACTCTTGATTAAATAGTCCTTTTCTCCTCTGAAATTTAATGCCCTCCATTGTACACCAAGTTTCCACATATATATGGGAATGTTTCTATGCGTGCTTCTGTTTTTTTTTGTTGTTGTTGTTGTTGTTGTTTTTTGATTGGTTAGCTTGTTTGGTTATTTATTGATTAGATCTTTTTTTCCACTTCCTGTACTAATACCATATATGTTTCTTTAATGATGAAAGCACTATATCAAAACCGCTCAACTACATGGAAACTGAACAACCTGCTCCTGAGTGACTACTGGGTACATAACGAAATGAAGGCAGAAATAAAGATGTTCTTTGAAACCAATGAGAACAAAGATACAACATACCAGAATCTCTGGGACACATTTAAAGCAGTGTGTAAAGGAAAATTTATAGCACTAAATGCCCACAAAAGAAAGCAGGAAAGATCTAAAATTGACACTCTAACATCACAATTAAAAGAACTAGAGAAGCAAGAGCAAACACATTCGAAAGCTAGCAGAAGGCAAGAAATAACTAAGTTCAGAACAGAACTGAAGGAGATAGAGACATAAAAAACCCTCCAAAAAATCAATGAATCCCGGAGTTGGTTTTTTGAAAAGAACAACAAAATTGATAGACCACTAGCAAGACTAATAAAGAAGAGAGAAGAATCAAATAGATGCAATAAAAATGATAAAGGGGATATCACCACCAACCCCACAGAAATACAAACTACCATCAGAGAATACTATAAACACCTCTACGCAAATAAACTACAAAATCTAGAAGAAATGGATAATTTCCTGGACACTTACACTCTCCCAAGACTAAACCAGGAAGAAGTTGAATCCTTGAATAGACCAATAGTAAGCTCTGAAATTGAGGCAATAATTAGTAGCCTACCAACCAAAAAAAGTCCAGGACCAGATGGATTCACAGCTGAATTCTACCAGAGGTACAAGGAGGAGCTGGTACCATTCCTTCTGAGACTAATCCAATCAACAGAAAAAGAGGGAATCCTCCCTAACTCATTTTACAAGGCCAACATCATCCTGATACCAAAGCCTGGCAGAGACACAACAAGAAAAGAGAATTTTAGACCAATATCCCTGATGAACATCGATACAAAAATCCTCAATAAAATACTGGCAAACCAAATCCAGCAGCACATCAAAAAGCTTATCCACCATGATCAAGTGGGCTTCATCCCTGGGATGCAAGGCTGGTTCAATATATGCAAATCAATAAACGTAATCCAGCATATAAACAGAACCAAAGACAAAAACCACATGATTATCTTAATAGATGCAGAAAAGGCCTTTGACAAAATTCAACAGCCCTTCATGCTAAAAACTCTCAATAAATTTGGTATTGATGGAACTTATCTCAAAACAATAAGAGTTATTTATGACAAACCCACAGCCAATATCATACTGAATGGGCAAAAACTGGAAGCATTCCCTTTGAAAACTGGCACAAGACAGGGATGCCCTCTCTCACCGCTCCTATTCAACATAGTGTTGGAAGTTCTGGCTAGGGCAATCAGGTAAGAGAAAGAAATACAGGGTATTCAGTTAGGAAAAGAAGAGGTCAAATTGTCCCTGTTTGCAGATAACATGATTGTATACTTAGAAAACCCCATCATCTCAGCCCAAAATCTCCTTAAGCTGATAAGCAACTTCAGCAAAGTTTCAGGATACAAAATCAATGTGCAAAAATCACAAGCATTCTTATACACCAGTAACAGACAAACAGAGAGCCAAATCATGAATGAACTTCCATTCACAATTGCTTCAAAGAGAATAAAATACCTAGGAATCCAACTTACAAGGGATGTAAAGGACCTCTTCAAGGAGGACTACAAACCACTGCTCAGTGAAATCAAAGAGGACACAAACAAATGGAAGAACATACCATGCTCATGGATAGGAAGAATCAATATCGTGAAAATGGCCATACTGCCCAAGGTAATTTATAGATTCAATGCCATACCCATCAAGCTACCAATGAGTTTCTTCACAGAATTGGAAAAACTGCTTTAAAGTTCATATGGAACCAAAAAAGAGCCCACATTGCCCAGACAATCCTAAGTCAAAAGAACAAAGCTGGAGGCATCACGCTACCTGACTTCAAACTATACTACAAGGCTACAGTAACCAAAACAGCATGGTACTGGTACCAAAACAGAGATATAGACCAATGGAACAGAACAGAGCCCTCAGAAATAATACCACACATCTACAGCCATCTGATCTTTGACAAACCTGGGAAAAACAAGAAATGGGGAAAGGATTCCTTGTTTAATAAATGGTGCTGGGAAAATTGGCTAGCCATAAGTAGAAAACTGAAACTGGATCCTTTCCTTACTCCTTATATGAAAATTAATTCAAGATGGATTAGAGACTTAAATGTGAGACCTAAAACCATAAAAACCCTAGAAGAAAACCTAGGTAATACCATTCAGGACATAGGCATGGGCAAGGACTTCATTTCTAAAACACCAAAAGCAATGGCAACACAAGCCAAAATTGACAAATGGAATCTAATTAAACTAAAGAGCTTCTGCACAGCAAAAGAAACTACCATCAGAGTGAACAGGCAACCTACAGAATGGGAGAAAATTTTGCAATCTACTCATCTGACAAAGGGCTAATATCCAGAACCTACAAAGAACTCAAACAAATTTACAAGAAAAAAACAAACAACCCCATCAAATTGTGGGCAAAGGATATGAACAGATATTTCTCAAAAGAAGACAGGCATACAGCCTACAGACACATGAAAAAATGCTCATCATCACTGGCCATCAGAGAAATGCAAATCAAAACCACAATGAGATACCATCTCACACCAGTTACAATGGCAATCATTAAAAAGTCAGGAAACAGGTGCTGGAGAGGATGTGGAGAAATAGGAACACTTTTACACTGTTGGTGGCATTGTAAACTAGTTCAACCATTATGGAAAACAGTATGGCGATTCCTCAAGGATCTAGAACTAGAAGTACCATATGACCCAGCCATCCCATTACTGGGTATATATTCAAAGGATTATAAATCATGTTGCCTAAGGACACATGCACACGTATGTTCATTGTGGCACTATTCACAATAGCAAAGACTTGGAATCAGCCCAAATGTCCATCAGTGACAGACTGGATTAAGAAAATGTGGCACATATACACCATGGAATACTATGCAGCCATAAAAAAGGATGAGTTTGTGTCCTTTGTAGGGACATGGATGCAGCTGGAAACCATCATTCTCAGCAAACTATCACAAGAACAGAAAACCAAACACTACATATCCTCACTCAACGGTGGGAACTGAACAATGAGATCACTTGGACTCGGGAAGGGGAACATCACACACCGGGGCCTATTATGGGGAGGCGGAAGCAGGGAGGGATTGCATTGGGAGTTATACCTGATGTAAATGATGAGTTGATGGGTTCTGATGAGTTGATGGGTGCAGCACACCAACATGGCACAAGTATACATATGTAACAAACCTGCACGTTGTGCACATGTACCCTAGAACTTAAAGTATTATAATAATTTTTTTTAAAAAGAAGTCAATATAAGGCCCCACTTGTATTTTCTAATTTGTCTGCGCTCTTCTCAGACTTTATACATTTCCTGTTTCCATGTTTTTGCATGTGCTCTTCCTTCTGCTTAGAATCCTTTTTCTATCATTCTCCATAAATCCAAATTTGACTCATTCTCTCAGGACAAAAACCGGCTTCTCCAAAAAGACTCCCCTGATTGTCTTAAGTTGAAGTGAGTGCTCTCTTTTCTAAACTACCCTGTTACTTAATTTGTATTTTGCTTTCACTTTTTTTTCAACTCTAGTATATAGCTCTTGCAGAGCAAGATTCATGTTTAACTAATCATCATCTCCTTGAAATAGCCACAGTGCCTCTATACAAAAGTTACTCTATAAATTTTGATTTATGCTTCAATACTAAAAGTTTTCTATCATTAAATTTTTATCATATAGTAATGCAGCAATATCATCAGGGTACTTTAACATCTGTAAATCCTTTTCGATTTGTGTGTAGTGGACATTTTCACCTAACTCACCTTTCATTTCCTCTTTCTCCTTTTTAACTATACTTAGTTCAAGTGTGTAACTAACCCCTAAATAGCTTGTGATGCCAAGGAAGCTGGCTCCATTCCCAGCTTCAAGAGAGAGACCAAAAATATTCCAAACCAACCAATGCATAGCTTTCTCTGATAACTGCTACTGGTCTAGGAGTGGGTATAAGACCAAGTTGACTCAATTAGACAGAACAGACAGACTGTAATTTCATAGTGGAGAATGGTTTATCCTAGTTTCATTCTCTCTTCCTCTCTCCCCGCTACACACTGCATATGAACAATGAAACATACAGCAATAGCAATAGTTGTTTATTGCTGTATAACAAACCAGCCCAAAACTCAGCGGGCTGAAAAAAGCAATTATTTATCATCTCTTAGAGTGTCTGTGAGTCAATCATTCAGCAGAGCATAGGAGGGATGCCTTGCCTCTTCTCTACAATATCCGAGACCTCAACTGGAAGACTCCAAGGCTGGGAGCTGGACTTAGTAGAAAGCTCGTTCACTCTGGTCGTTGATGCTATCAACTAAAACTTACTGAAGCTATTGGTTTGAACACCTACATATAGCCTCTCCATGCAGCCTGGGTTTCCCCACACCCACCTGGTGGTTTTCCCCAGGTAGCTGGGTTCCAAAGGCCAGCATCCCCCCAAAAAGTCATCTTACATCATTGATAAGAGACAGGCCAAAAACCAAGTGGACTCAGAAAAGCAGGAACAGAATGATGGTGTTAACCTGGTCTTGATCATACAGTTAACTTGTGAATCAACCAACATTAATGGCTATCCATACTGCTGTACTTTCTATATGGGACAATACATTTAAAATAATTTGATTTGGACTTTCTATTACCTGTGTTCAAAACCATCTTAATTAGTGTACTGCATTTTGACCATCAATAACAGGCTAATAGAAGAAACTGTTAGGAATGGGGGACCACCACATATTCTTCTGCAAGAAAGCAGCTGTATCCTGCATTCAAATCTCTGAGGGCTGTTCGTTCTCTATATGCCATCTCATCGTTTTTTCATCTTATTCTTAGTGATACATACCCATACAGTACAGTTAAATTTCCACTGCAGTAAGCAAAGTGCTGGTTAAAAGTTCTTATGATGCTATCAGGAGCTTCATATCCAGAAACTATTAAGTCCTATTGTGCCCTGAAGCCTGGTAACTGCCATTTTGTTGATGATATTCCATCTGGATACTGAATCTATGCATTATTCAGTTAAACTGATTGGAGAAAAAGCACTACACTGTCCCTATTTTTATTATCTATACTGCTATTTTAACTTTCAATCCAGGTCATTATTAAGTAGCTAGAAATAGATTGTAATGTTGAGATTTTGTATCATCATTTGCAGTGTTCACGTATTTTCAAGGATGCAGAATTTGTTCAATCTGGTTTCATCCTAAAATTTTATGTACCTAGCTTTAGAACTAAGTAATAATTTGGTGGGGGCGGGGAATGAGGTGTTTTCTATAAGTTGAAATGAGCACAGAGCTAAAATATTAATATTTTTGTTACATGATGCTCACATAAATTTGAAATGGCTTTTCTTTTTAAAAGGCAATTTGTACATGATTGGGACTTTATATTCACAGATGATGTCACTCAATACCTTTTTTAGTTTTTCCAGTTGTTTTAATGGAGACCTGTGAATCAGCATGCACTGTATTGAAGATGATTCAAATTCAAAAACCAAATCTCTTAAGTTTAAAGAAAAAAATGACAAAGCAAACTGAAAATTCTTAAAATGACTCAAAGTGTCAGGATGAAATATTTTGCCTTCTCTCCATTTTTTATTTATCACAATAATTAATAACATGCTATATTTTCCTTTTTTAAAACAGAGAAAATGCACAATGCCAAATAATTAGGCTTATCTCTAATGAGCAACCAAAAACAAAAACATAAGAAGCAAAATCAATCCCCTGGAAGAAGATGGAGCAGGAAAACTAGCAAGAAACACCTTCAGTTTCTTAGGACTAAATGTTGGTGAACTGTAGGTGAAATGCCATTGAAATGTTCTGAATAAACCTGCAAAATGAACTGTACAGCTAATCTCCTCTGGGAAATATGAAACCTAGTGGTCCCAGTCATCTAGACATTGGGGTATATGATTCAAAAATAAATTAGAAGAAATGAGTAGATAATAAACATCCTTGAAATAAAAACGAATGGAGTCTCCAAAGAAGCGGTTACAGAAAGAAAAATGTTTTTTTGGCAGCATGTTCTTCACAAAACAATCCAGAAAGAACAAAGGCTCCAATGATGCATTGAGGTTTGTTTTTTTCTTCAGTAGCCTTTTTTCTCTCTTCAAAGCAGACCCTCCACCCGCACTTGGGTGGTTGTTGCTGAAGATGTTTTTATTGCATAGTGCAATAAATAGTTATATAATACGTTTATTTTTCCATTTCAGTGACTTCTCTCCTCCTTTTTTCTTGAAAATGTCTTTCAGTCATTTTGCTTGCCTTCTTTATTTTTTCTCTGGAAAGAAAAAATATAACCAGAAAAAAAAACACATAAACATCCTGAATACAGTGTTTAGTGCCTGATAGAAATAAGACAGAACAAAACAAAATATGTGACTGAAAAGTTAGACAACTAGACCGAGGGAATGCTAGTCTACTGAGCAATGCTATGAAGAAAAATAAAAAAACAGCAGGCTTTGTGTTGTTAAGAAAAGAGCTCCCAAAATAATAACTATGAATTTCTGAATAGAGTTTTTAGAGTTGTCATCTGTTCTTTCTCTACTGATTGACATATCCACAAGCAAAATCTTTTGTTTCATTATTCTTTGTTTTCTCTCATATATTTTTCATGATGAACAGTAAAATAGCAAAAGAAAGGAGGAACAAAAGGTCTGTCACTAACAAGATGGTATTTTATACTGTAAAAATCATTTTAAATTAGATTTAACAGCAAATCCTTAGCCTGACAAATTGTACTCATCTTAGGTACCTACCTTCCTCCCAGTCTGTCACAGCCAGGGCCACTTTTCTCCCACACATATATTTTATCTTCTTTTCTTTCTTGCCTGCAGGTCTTGGCTTATTCTATAGCCCAATCCAGAATGTTACTTCTCAAATTTCTATTGAGATCTACCCTACAATGTTCCTTCAAATCGCAAATCAAAGCTTCTCTGCCTTAAGAAGCCTTCACCTACTAATTCTACGTCATAATGTAGATTCCTCTTCTTCTAAACAATATTATGTCTACGGCATAGTAGACACAGTATCTGCACTAAAAAAATAGCTTTTATTATAACTTTGAATTTCTTCAGGTGTTACATTGGCAACTTTACTATCCATACTGGAATATCATAAAGGTCACCTTCAAGTTAAATTCAAATTTCTCCTTATTTTTACAGTTCTTGTCACTCTCTCCTAAGTAATAATGAACTGAGTTATATATTCAGAGCTTCTTATAAATTTATTAAACCAATTATATCAAGAAGATAGCCAAATAGTCAATTTATGTCCCAGCTGTATACTATTATAGGATATATAACAATTACAAAAATGTGTCCAGTTGTGTTTACAGCTAAGACTACATGGAACATAAGAAAGACGTGAAATCAAATTTTCAAAGGATTTGTACCTACTCTACATCTCTGCAGTTGAATCAGTTGGATGTTTATTGCAGCTGCCTTCCTGTAGTGAATGATCTTTATAATTTGAGTTTCCATCTAAATGAAAGATCATCTCTACCTTCCATTGAATACAATTGTTTGCGTAAAGATCTAATGATTTCTGAAACAGATAACTTTCATTCCTTTAATTCTCTTTGAATCTCAAAACCTTAAATAAGTTTTCTAAACTTGATTCTATAGTAGACAAGGTTATTTGGGGACAAATTAAGAAACATAGTCAGAGGCCCTTGTCTCTTTAAAATGGTTATAAAATGTCTCCCTCCCAAACTCTCTTCTCCTGGAGAAAGGTGAACAACCTCTTGGCTGGCTGTCTATTATTTTGATGTTGATAAAGAAACCATACCTTCCCAGGCATAACAAAATAGGTCTGACAAATTTCCGGACTCATCAGCAAATGGCAAGGATGATAAATGAGATTAGAGTTGTCTGTGAAGCTGTTCTATCTTGCGTGTCTTGCTCAAAGTTTGGAAATGGTATGGTTCATTTATTAACAAAGTGATTACTAGATGCCTGAAATATCAATCTACCCTGTTAGACCTTCATCTAGAGTGAGAATTGTGTCTTCTTATACATTCATTCCCTTCCATCTGCTCTGTTCTCTCAGTTCGTATCTTGACAGATGGCTGTAACTTACATTAAAGATAACTTTTCATCAGATACCATCTAAGCTCCCATCTTATGCTCAATATATTTTTAAGCTAATGCTCTTCCCTCAGATAATCTACATAAATAAACTAGTGTTTTCTCTTTCTCTTTCTTTTTCTCCTGCCCCCATTTCCTCCACATATACAATCTGATTTATACAAATAACTTCCTACTTAGCTATAATTTCCATATCTATTCCTATATCAAATATATTTACTCATAAAAAATGTCCACAGAATTCTGAGCTCAAATTATTACAAATAGCAGTGGATAATCAGGAACAGACTCTAATAAATTGAGGAACATCCCAAAATTTCTCTCTATAATATTCCTGAAAAATCTCTAAAGTAAAGCATAAATATAATCCTACAAAAGTAATCTGACAGCACATTTTAACCTTCTACTTACCATTTATAACCCATGCAGGAGTACACTGCAGTATTCCTCTCTGATGGTCTGATTTCATAGAATCACAGAATCTTAGCACTTTGGAGAGACTCTGAGTATACTCCACCTTTCCCATCTAAGAAAAAGACTACAATTCAAGTCAAATGACTTCTCAGGGTCAAAGAGCTGGTTAGTAACACATCTTGGACTAGAACTCAAATCTTCTCACTTCAGCCCAATGCTCTTTCCACTATTTTGTTAAGTCGACAATATTCCAATCAAAGAAGGAGCTAACTAAAACAAATTCAATTCTGCTTATGAATTCCTCTCAAACACAGCGTCATCCTCGGGAAAGAAAAAAAAAGTGCATAGATATAAATAAACCCTAGTCACAATTGCCAAAAACGCACATAATGTAAGACATTGCCAAGGCTATTCATCCATGTTGATAATATACAAATACACACACACCATAACAATTCCCCCCAAATCAAGTATCCCATCTTTAGAAAGAAGAGTGAGACAATTTTTGAGAAATTGCCAGGGCCCTGAAGTAGCGTGAGGTCATATATAACCCTGAAAACAAGGACTTGAACAAATGCCATGAGGTGATACCATCATAAATATCTTAGAGAAAAAAAGGGTTGACATTTAGCACCTGGAAAAAGGCAAAGAGAATACCTAAGAATGACATGTGGTCTGTTAAAACAACACTCTCCCAATGCCTTACTCTTAAAACAGAGTCAAATTAAACCCATAGTGTGTCTACTTTGTCTTCTCTTCCCCTGCCCATATCCCATGATATAGAAATTTGCTCTCCATGGCCCTAGTAGGGGAGAAATCCTCTTCAGCACTCCTTTGAAAAGAACCAAAGCGTCCTCCTCATCATCAAGTGTTCAGGATCTTCCTGTAAAAACTTAGTCCACTCATTTCTCTCATTAGAAAATCTGTCAAGTGGTGATATGGAAGAACTGATTTGTGCCATTTTCTCTCGTATCTGATAGCATGAAACTAGAATCTAACAGAATCCAAGAGTGTCTGGCCTCATGTGATCTGGTGAAATATGAAATGTCTTCAAGTCACTTTTGAAGAAAAAGGAGGCTAAATCAGTTCATCTTTGAGATCTAAAGTCAGTCCTTCCTTTTCCCCTTTTTGCCTACCTCCTGCCCTCCTTCCATCCTTTCCTCCAAACTTTCCCTTCTTCCCTCCCCCACCTCCTTTTCCTTCCCTCCTCTCTTTCTTCTTTTCCTTCTCCTTTCTTTCTTTTATTTTTATCCCCTTTAGATTACAGGAAGCTCATTTTATAATTATGAATGGGCTACTTTATAAATATTCTCTTCAAAGAACATTATAGTTAACAGAGAATGATTAACTTGAACACAAGACATATCAGGTTCAGAATGGAAAAATAAATGAGATTTTACACAAACATAACTAGAGAGGACATTTTCTCATAGAACCTCATTCATAATGCCCCTACGACACCTCCTCTACCCTCTCTGCCTTGCTCAGCTTCCTCTTCCAGCAGGGTCCCCTGGAGAAAAGTATTTTCTACTTTTGTGAACCAAACACCTCTTACACACAGCCATTAAGTGATACATTTCAGTAGTTTCTTCTAACTGCAGAGCAAAATGGAGACATGGGAGTATTAAGACAAGTGTTCCTCCTCTTAAAAAAAATTGTACTCAAAGGAGAAAAGACGCATAAATAACACTCTTACTGGTTGTGAGATCAGCATTGTAAAAGAAGGCCATGCAAAGGACTGCGGAACCACACAGGAAGGAGAGGGGCTTTTGTGTGAGAGATTTTGTGGGACATTCTAGAAGACAAGGGAAGACTTATAAACCCAATGGACTAAAGTCCCTAATGACATAGTTTATTCAGTTGTAGGTGACAGGGACATAATTTTCAATGTGTGTTTGGTAGGGAGGGGTAGTCTTTCAAAATCTCTCAAATTCTTCTACATTAACTTTTAACCTCCATGCCCACCCAGAAGACCAGCCTTCATTTGCACACCCAGACTGGAATACAAGTAGGATGCAGGGCCTGGCTCAGAGACACAAGTTTTAGCTTCAGACAGATTTGAATGCCATCTTCTTCCACCACTTGTAAAATAGGTAGACAAGTTGTTTAACATTTTGATCCTCAGCTTTTTAATTTGTAAAATGGGAAGGGACCAACTCATCTGTTTTTTTGTTTGTTTGTTTCATAAGGTGTCAGAGATCTGGAACATAGCACACATTTACCAAATTACAGCAGGATTCACTAGATCACAGCAATTATTATAGTAATTCATAAGAATATTTGTTTTACACAAAACTGAGGCATATCTGAAATACAACAATGCAGAAATAAAATCTTTTTTCACATATGGCTGATAGAAATTGTGTATATTTTCCAATGGCCAGAAAATATCCAGGCCTCCAGTGCTCTCTCTCTCTCTCCCTCTTTCTCTCTCACATGTGCACACAATGCATCTTTTATGTTGAACCAGGTTCCCAATTCTCCACCTACAGAACTTGTAGCAGCCAGCAACATTATCAAACTGCAAGAATAGTGTGTCTAAGAAGCATGGCAACTAACTTCCCTGGCATCTATGCCATTCTTAGAACATGATGCTCCTCAGACCGATTTATGAACCATCATCAAGGCAACCCAACTTTCTGACACCAACTCCTTAGAGATCCAAAATTAAAAAAAAAAAAAAAAAAAAAAAATCCATCATCTTCTTCCTCTCCTGGCTCACTTAGAAGTCTCCCTCTGTGAATTCTAACCCCATTGCACTGCAATATGAGAAGAGGGGGGAAAAAAGACATTAGTAGGAGACCCAAATAAACAGTTTTTAGCTAGCATATTTTTTCATACTATACTACATAGATGAGCATTTTGAATATTTTTGCCCTGACATTTCATTTTGTGGAGTAAGCAACATTTGAAAAATGTTTACATATAAGAAAGCCTGTTTTTCATCTCCTGGAACACCAAGTGAAGAATTTTAACCTATCCCATTTTATTTCAGTAGAAGCACTGAGGTAGAAGAGAAGCAGTCCGGGAGTGGAAACAACAGCCCCTCCCACCATTCATTACTATGTGACCTTGAGACGTTCTCTCTGAGCCGCTGTTAGATTTATAAGACCTGCCACCCATATCCCCTTCCTGAGAAAAACGGCCTACCCGCAGCCTCTTAGGACCAAATGACTACATTTGTACCATGTGACCTAAGCCTTACACTAAAGCCACAGTAAAATGGATCAAGCATGTGTTTCTTTAAAAAAAAAATATGGCAACCCGGCCGGGCCTGTGGTTCACACCTGTAATCCCAGCACTTTGGGAGGCTGAGGCGGGCGGATCACTAGGTCAGGAGATCGAGACCATCCTGGCTAACACGCTGAAACCCCGTCTCTGCTAAAAATACACAAAACTAGCCGGGCGTGGTGGCGGGCGCCTGTAGTCCCAGCTACTCAGGAGGTTGAGGCAAGAGAATGGTGAGAACCCGGGAGGCGGAGCTTGCAGTGAGCCGAGATCGCGCCACCGCACTCCAGCCTGGGTGACAGAGCGAGACTCTGTCTCAAAAAATTAAAATAAAATAAAATAAAATAATAAAATAAAATAAAGCAACCCACTCATACGCCAGACTTAGATCTTTGGCCTGGTGGGAAAAGATAACCTGAGCCAATCAAATTCCATTCTTCAGAATTCAGCACTGGGAAACACGGAGTTAAGGCAGCTGGCATTAGGGGCAGAATTTACAAAGGACACCAAGATGGTCATGTGGCAGACAGAAGTCAGAGAGAACACAGAAAGTTAACAATAGCTGTGAACTCGATTGTGAGCTGTCCTGGTGCTATGTCCCAGGTTCTCCGGGTCTCTTGCCTTTCCAGAAAAAAGGTCAACGGATGAGGCTGAAAGGTGAGGTTTCATTTAGAGTGATGGAAAGCATAGAAAACAAGAGAGTCAAACACCTGAGGAAGGAGCCCATGCAAACTTTATAGACTGAATACAAGTTTAGCATTGCTATGATTACTCAGAACGATTTGCAGAGCTGAAATCGTTTTTCATGTATATAACACTATTATGAGTGTCCTTACTAGCTCTTTTCTGGCTGAATTATTCTCACTGCTTTAATGTTCCCTCTCAAATCTGTTTCCAGTTCTGATTATTGTTATTCTCCAAGTTCAACGCTAGACCTTGGAATATGATCAAAGTCAGCCTAACATTTTGCTTCATGCTATGCTTTTCAATGATAAATTGAGAGAATGGATAAAGAAATGTCAGTTCTCTAACGTCTCTAATATCACATAATACTACAATTTAAGGCCAGGCGTGTTGGCTCACGCCTGTAATCCCAGTACTTTGGGAGGCCGAGGCAGGCGGATCACCTGAGGTCGGGAGTTTGAGTGATCTTGGAGACATGGAGAAACCCTGTCTCTACTGAAAGTACAAAATTAGCTGGGCGTGGTGGCACATGCCTGTAATCCCAGCTACTCAGGAGGCTGAGGCAGGAGAATTGCTTGAACCTGGGAGGCAGAGGTTGTGGTGAGTCGAGATCGCGCCATTGTACTCCAGCCTGGGCAACAAGAGCAAAACTCCGTCTCAAAAAATAAATAAATAAATAAACAATTTTAAAAAATACTACAACTTAAGATATGCTAATCAGCAATGTGATAACTGGGAGGGAACAAAGAAAACAGAAGAAAAAATATATATGTACTTCATTTGGGGCAGTGCTCATGTAAATAATATTGTGTTTTTAATTTGAAATGTCACTTGTTAATTGCTGGTATATAGAAAAGTGATTAAATTTTGTATATGAACTTTGTATCTGTTTTTGTCTCATACAGTTTGATATTCTGTTGTTAGCCACATACACATTAGGTATTGTTACATCTTCTTGGAGAATAGATCTTTTTATCATTATGTAATGCCTCTTTTTATTCCTGATAATTTCCTTGCTTTGAAGCCTGCTCTACTCTTTCTGAAATTAATATAGTGACTCCTGCTTTCTTCTAGTTAGTGTTAGCATGGTGTATTTTTCTCCACCATTTGCTTGTAATCTTTATATGTCTTTATATTTAAGTGGGTTTCTTTCAGACAAAATGTTGTCTTGTTTTTTATTCACTTTGACAATCTGTCTTTTTATTGATACATTTAGACCATTTATGCTCAAAATGACTATTTATATAGTTGGATTAATATTTCCCATATTTCTTACTGTTGCTCTTATTCTTTGTTCCTATTGTTTTTCATTCTATTTCTGCCTTATGTAGTTTTAATTGGGCATTTAATATGATTCCATTTTCTTTCATTTCTTAGCATATCAATTACATCTCTTTTTTTTTTTTAGAGCAACCACTAAAAACAGGAGTTAAGAAGTATATATTTACTACTAATTGAAATCTAATCTTATATAACACTATGCCACTACAGGTAGCAGTAGTACCTTATAATAACAAAATAATTCTAATTCCTTCTTCCTATTTTTGTATCATTGCTCTCACTCATTTTGCTTATATATAAACATATCTACATATATAGGATGTATACATAAAAATATACAATTGAATACATTGTTGCTATTACTTTGATCTGTGAGACTGCTTAAATTAGGGAAAACAATAAGGTAAGTTTTTATTTTACCTTCACTTATTCCTTCTTTAATGCTCTTTATGAAAATCTGTGTTTCTAACCTATATTCTTTTTCTTCTCTCTAAAAAATTTCTTTTAACGTTTCTGACAAGGTAGTTTTACTGAAAACAAACTTCCTCAATCTTTGAGAAAGTATTGCTTCTTCGCTTTGAAGGATAATTTTAGCGAGTATAGGATTCCAGATTGGTGGTTTTCTTTCTCTCAACACTTTAAATGTTTCACTTCACTCTCTTGTTTGTATGGTTTCTGAGAAGTCAGACATAATCCTTATGTTTTCTCCTCTATAGGTAAGATTTTTTTTCCCTTTAGCTTCTTTCAGGATTTTTAAAAAATCTTTGGTTTTCTGAAGTTTGAATATCATATGCTTACATATAATTTGTTTTTATTTTTGTTTTCATTTGTCCTGCTTGGTGTTTTCTAACCTTCCTGGATTTGTGATTTGGTGTCTTACATCAATTTGGAAAAATTCCCCATCATTATTATTTCAAATATTTCTTCCCTTCCTTTCTCTCTCTGTTCTCCTTGTGGTATTCCCACTACACACATTTACACCTTTTGTAGTTGTCCCATAGTCCTTGGATGTACTGTTCTGTTTCGTTTGTTTGTTTTCTCAGTCTTTTTTCTCTTTGTTTTTCAGTTTAGTGGGTTTCTACTGAGATATCCTTAAGCTTAGCGTTCTTTCCCCAGCTGTGTCCAGTTTACCAATAAGCCCATCAAAGGCATTCTTTATTTCTGTTATGATGTTTTTGATCTCTAGCATTTATTTTTGGTTCTTTCTTAGGATTATCATCTCTCTGGTAACATTGCCCATCTGTCCTTGCATGGTGTCTACTTTATCCATTAGAGCTCTTAGCAAATTATTTATAGTTATCTTAAATTCCTGGTCTGATAATTCCAACATCCCTGCCGTGACTGGTTCTTGCTCTGTCTGTTATTTGTGTTTTTTGCCTTTTAGTATCTTTTGTCATGTTTTTCTTCATAGCTGGACATGATGTCATGGGTAGAAAAAACTGCCATAAATAGCACTTTAGCAATGTGGTGGTAAGGTATAGTCTTTCACTAAGCCTCTGTCTCTAGACTGTTAACTTCACAAGTGCTTCTCAGTCCCTGCTTAGGTGAGATAGGATGGTGAGAGGGGGCTACAGTTGTGTATTTCCCCTCCCTCCAGGTAGCTGGGCTCTGATAAAACCCCAGCAGGTTAGGTTCTGGTAGTTTCCCCTGAGAATAGATCCTGTCAAGAAGAACAGAGTGCTCTGGTGTGTTTCAAATTGGTTCTTCCCTCCCACCCCTCCACCTCCCCCCACCTCCCCAACCTCACTCCCCACTGCCCCACCCCACTCACTGCTGCCACTGGAAGCATGAGGGGATTTTCCTTCAATATTTACTGTGAAAATCTGGTTGAGCTCCTGGAGCTAAAACTCACAAAAGTGTGAGAGGCCACCAATGACTGGGTCCCACACTGAGCCTCCAGCAATTTGTCAATTACAGTCCAGGTTTTCCTACCCTAGCACTGGCTCCCAAAGTGATTTCCACTGATAACTCTACTCAGACAAGCCATGAGCCCCTGTATTCACCTGTCTGTCTCTTCAACCATGGAGCAGTGGTATGCCCGGTATTCTCACTTCTCTTACAGAAGAGTTGCTTTTTCAGTCCATTTGGAATGTTACTTGTTATTCGGACAGAGTGGCAATTTCTAAGCTTAACATGCAGAACTGGAAACCAAAGTACAACACTGACAATTTTTAATTCTCTTTCAGGATATGTTAAGTATGGATAAAATAAATTATACTCATCTCTAAAGTAGATGAAAAGAAGATCTTGATAATGGGGTTTTAAGGGCCTAAGACATTACATTACTAACTCTAATATCTTATAAATATGATCTCTAAAATGTGCCTCCCACATAAATACTCAACACTCAACAATTCTGAATGAGCTCAAAGATGAGGAGAATTAGCACTTACTGTTGCATATTTTATATTAGGAAACCAAATTTTCATAGTTAAAGAGATGAATTAGTTATGTAAAAATGCTAACTAATCGGGTAAATCAATCCAACTGATCAGACCCAGTAAACATGTGCCCATGTTGAAATTTTCTCTGTCACAAGAACAAAATGGGCAAACACAAGAGAAAACATTTACAAATACATGTAAGACCCATTTAAGGACTTCTTACTGGTGTATATTTCCAAGTTGAACTGTCCACTCAAATATTGAGGAGGCTGGAGTAAGAATGGGTCTGTCTTAGTTCATTTGTGCTGCTATAACACAATACCACTGACCAGGTAATTTATAAAGAGTAGAAATTTATTCTCTCCCAGTTCTGGAGGCTGGGAGTCCAAGATGAATTGCCAGCACGTGTGGTTGTCTGGTGAGGGATGCTCTCTGCCTCCAAGATGTCTTGTTGCAGCATCCTCCTGAGGGGTTGAATGCTGTGTCATCACACAGTAGAAGGTAGAAGAGCGAAAGAGCTGAACACCGTGAAGCCTCTTTTATAAGGGCTTCATCCCATTAAAGGAAGGAGCCTGCATGGCCCAATCACCACTTAAAGGCCCCACCTCTTAGTATTATCACACTAGCCATTAATTTTCAACATCTGAATTTTCAGGGAGACACATTCAAATCATAACAGGGCCTTCAGATGAAGGACAGATATTTGCTTATTCTAGCCAGCTCAAGTATATGGAGAGAAATGATGTGTAAGCTGAGGGTAAGCATTCAGATTGCTGCATAATTGCACCTGCACACCCTAAAGAAGCAGAACTCCTGCTTGTAGGTGGGTCCCCAGAAAGATGAAAGTCCTTTCTTTTTAATGACAACCAACCTAACATCTAATAATAGCAACTAGTTCTGACAATCCAAAACAGAAGATGTAAAGAGTAGATAAAAAGTACACAATTGTTAAGCTTATGGGGAAAAAACTCTTTTTTTCTTGTTTTATTTTAAAGAAAAGTATGTCCCAACTCCACCTCTGTACTCAGGAATAGGTCAGACCACGTTTGTGTGAAAATAGGAATTGGCAACACAGATGAGATGTATTTCAGAAGCGTTCAGTATATAAATGTCAAATCAAATTAGGCTTGTACTTTCCCCTTCATTGAGCCATAATTCAAAGAGAGTTTTATTATGCAAATTCACTGGAAAGCACAGATCTCTACATCTCTGCCAAACACTCTGAGTACAACAATGGCAGTCCCATCGGTCTAGTAAGAAAATACTATATCTTAAGGACAGGAACTAAAGTCAATATAAAATTTTAATATGTTCATCTTGCCTAATATAGTGATATCTTGAAAGAACACACACTAAATAACACTTGGAGGTAGGACTGTTGTGTGCCAAGTTAACCAAAAGGAAAATGTGTTCTAAGCTTAGCTATAAAACATTCGTTTCCCAAATAAGTATTGGACTCTACAGTTTTTGGTACACTTTGCTTATGCTTCTTTTTTACCTTTAAGCAAAGGGAATATTTTGGGTTTGTTTCTTTTTTCTAAGTATTACCATGTGTATAATTCTTCTAGATTAACTACCAGTCTCATTACAAGCAGTTCAATGTATTATTCACATTTGTCAGACTATCTCAATTAATGGGATAAGGTGAGTCTCTAAAGATCACTCAGCACATGCTCAGTGACATAATTTGTTACCTGCTCTCTGGCTCCACATAGCTACGAAACTATAGGCAAGAGGTTCCTCCACCTTCTGCCAATTCCTCCTCATCCTTCCCTGACCAGATCTCCCTCCAAGAAGCCAGAATCATAGAGAACTAATATTAAAAGCCCCCAGAAACTTTGACTCACTTCTCCCCTTCTGTACCCTGAAGTCAAACAGAACAACTAAAATGTGGTTATAAGAAAGCAGATCAGAGTTTACCAAGAGTAGAGAATTCGTGGGCTTCTGTGGGCAAGCAGAGTTAGATGTCAGAGCCCACCTAATAGCTAAAGCCCAGGACAGAGAAAGGAAAAGGCTAGCCCCTGAAGGCAATACTGACTCTTGGTGCAAGGCAAACCTCCTTGCCTTGGTCCTGGGTCAGCTGATGCAGCCTACTTTGGAATTTGCTCTCTCAGTAATTCTCTCTCCTACATCTTAGCCTCTCTTTGATGATCACGTGTGACCCTTTTCTCCCTCAGATCCCTGTAGAACCACCATCCCCAGATGGGCCAACTTTACTTTCTAAGTGTATTTGTGAATTCTCTCCCCTCTAACTCTGCCACTACTGGCTTGGTCCAGCCACACATGCCTTCACGTTTCCCTTCTTGTCTCTGGTTTGTTAGCCTCAAAACTATCTAGTTAGAGAGACTCTTCTAAAATGCAAAGTTGGTCATGTTCGCTCCCACTCACACTTTTCAGTGGTTCCCCGTGGTCTCTGGCATAGAGTCAAAGGTCTTCCATAAGGCAGACCAAGACTCCCTCCTCTGGCCTCGGTGGACCTTATCCACTTCGCAGCTCATCATTTCCTTTCATTCTCTGCCCCAAATAAAGAAAAGGTATGTTTTATTTCCTGCACACTCCAAGCTTGCGGCTTTGCCTCCATGCCTTTGTTCTTGCTATTCTCTCTGTCTAGAATGCCCTTTGCTCACTTCCCCCCTCCTGACTTGAATATGTCATTTCCATTCTCTGAAATTCAACCTAGACATCATCTACTCCGGGGAGTCTTTTCTAAATCCCTTGATACTAAAGAAGGCTGTGGGCACTTCATACTCTTTGCTTCTCCCCAACATTATCGTACTCACCATGCTTGTCTACTTAGGTGTCTGCATGCTTCCTGAGTGCAAGGCATGTCTTAATCCCTCTCTGAAGCTTCAGTACTTGGGGCAGAGTCTGGCACACAGCAGCAGTATTATAAATGTTTGTGCAATGAATGCCATGACAAGTTTTTAAAAGGCAAAACA
The DNA here is from genome assembly GCF_047675955.1 of Chlorocebus sabaeus. Lineage (NCBI taxonomy): Eukaryota > Metazoa > Chordata > Mammalia > Primates > Cercopithecidae > Chlorocebus > Chlorocebus sabaeus. The sequence continues at coordinate 37,717,232 of NC_132907.1, forward strand.
TACCTTGACTGTGAAACCATGTATACGGGTGTGTTAAGTAGTATAATAGTATTTATATGTAGTATAATAATATGTAGTATATAATAGTATAATCACATTTATATGGTAATAGTATTCATTAAATAGTATAAATGGTTTCACAGTCAAGGGCAAATCAGAATGTTTCTAGATAAGTTCTATACTGATTGAATTGATGATTTGGAATAAGCATGAAATCCTTATGGGAATGATTAGCAAAATCTGTAGCTAATAATTTCACATCAGTTACCAAATAGAAGGTGGTTTGTATTGAATGGAGGGTATATTACACTTAGGTCAGAGTACTTTAGGGAAGCCTTTATTCTAGGCATCCAGAGAGAGCTGGGATCCCTCTATCCTCCACTGTCTCGGCCCTCAGATTTCAAGCCTGACCACACCTTAAAGTGGTTTATATACTAAGAAGAGTACTACCACCTAGTTTCTCCACTTACCATATTTACAATCTACTTGGATGAGGAGAAAGATGCAGAAACAATATAGAGAATAGGATGATCGAATATGAAAATGAAATCTACAATTGAACAGTAATGAGTTATCAACAAACTAGTAAGCTACGTAAAACATGAATTCACCATCCTTTTCCTTTCCTCTTCCTTTCTTTTTTACCTCTTTTTTAATCTTTATGTCTTTACTTTTTTATTGCTCTTCTACTTTGCTTCTCTTTCAAGATAAAGAGAAAGAAGGACTATGAAATTCAAAGAATTTAGGAGTCTTTCACAATATGCTGCCTAAATCTTAAACACTTTCTCTAGCACATACACTCATATATATATATATATATATATATATGCAACTTACTGATGTTTCAATAATTTATAACTTGTTAAAAGTGCTCCCAAATCAGCACTCATACCATAGAAGCCTCAATAGCTATTTTCAAAAGATCAGTATGGACAGTTATTTATATTTATGTTCTGTAGTGGCTTGAATGGTGGCCCACCCACCCAACCCCTCAGAAAAAAAGATAAGTCTGCCCAGAGCTTGCAAATGTGACCTCATTTGGAAAAAGTGTCTTTGTAGTTTGAGAGGCAGAGAATATTCCTCCACCCCTTCCAATCTGATCTTTCACGTTTTGATCAATAGGGGGCTGTAGAAGTGACTTTGTGCCAGCTCCAGGCACTGGCATCTTCTACCTTAAAAGGACTGGCAGCTTGCACATTAGTAGCTTCTACCTGAGCACATGAACTTCCACTGGAGTAGCCACAGAAGAATTCAACTCCAAGGAAGTCCAGGTTGAGCTTCGCCTAGTCTGGTCCCTTTTCTTTGTATCTGGCTCCTACAGTGTGTGGTGCAGAACAGGTTTGCCTATGCCTCCTCCTGCCTATTTCATCTCAGCTTTTGGTCCCTCTCAGCATTTAAATAAGCTACATATTTGCCTCTGCACCCTTTCATTGGAACGAGCTACAACGCACTCGCAAAGCAATATCTAAAACCATACTTAGAAAAGAAGCATTTCTCCTTAGAAACAAAACCCCTAATTCATCTGCATAAAATAATTCATATTACAAAACCACCTACAACACTTGCAATCAGATTACAGTTTCTTCTCAGTTTTCCCCAAGTGGACACTTGCTTTTGCATTTGTATTTGGCTAAAGGGTCTATTTGGTTAGTTTTCTCTGAAAAAGAAAGAACTGTACCCCAAAAGAGTAGTCACATTTCTACCTCTTTTAAGACTAAATCTTTTTGAAGCTTTGAAATGACAATTATTTCAGATTTTATCAGTCCCATCAAGGTTTTAAAAGTCTTGAAAATTATAGCTAAGGCACTGTGTTACATTTCCATGCCTGTAAGCTAAAGTTTTATTCTGAGAAATATTAAGGAAGATATGAGTTTCAATGACATTTCTCTTAACTCCTGATTATCTCTAGAAAATATTAAAGCAAAGAGAAAGGAAAGGAGAAGCAGAGACATGGGATAGATATGAAAAGGGCTGTCTCAAGAGGTTCATACCACTTCAAAAGTAGAAAAACTGAAATGAAGATAGAGAATTTCTTTTCTAGTCCATTTTCTCCTCTTCCTCTTTCTCCTCCTCATCCTCTTTCTTTCTCTTCTCCTTTTCCTTTTGCTCCTCCCTCCTCCTGGTAGTTACACATAATTCACAAACACAGCATCAGGATCCAGAACACAGCTAAGGAGCAATCTTATACTTAAACATTTCATGTGACTTCTAGAATACACTACTGCTACTCTGAGAGCAAATTCAAAATTACTCTTTCAGGTGTCAAACGAGATGATATTCTTATTGTCAGCTCTGTCACCACCATGATTGACTATATCCCAAATCCTTTGAGTAAGAGTTGAGTTCACTGCTTAGGCTGCAGAAATTAAAGTTCAGTGTATTCAAATTACACTTATATCACAAAGGGAATAATAACTGTTGATAATTTAGCATATACAACAAAGTGATTCCCATTTTTTTTTTTGAGACAGGTCTTGCTCTGTGGCCCAGGCTGGATGGAGTACAGTGGCGTGATCTCGGCTCACTGCAACCTCTGCCTCCCAGGTTCAAGAGCTTCTCCTGCCTCAGCCTCCTGGGTAGCTGGGATTACAAGCGTGCACCACCACAGCCAGGGAATTTTTGTATTTTTAGTAGACATGGGGTTTCCTCATGTTGGCCAGGCTGGTCTCGAACTCGTGACCTCAGGGGATCCACCTGCCTTATCCTCCCAAAGTGCTTGGATTATAGGTGTGAGTTACTGCGCCCAGCCCTCTGAATTTATTTTCAAATAACTTTTAAGGTAAACACCAGCTTGCCTCCAACATAGAGTCTATATATTATTGTTGACGCTTGATCAAAAATAAGCATTTGTTAATTAAGTAACAAAAATTCAAAAAAGCATCAGTTTCATAATCCAATGTATAAATGTAGATAAAACGTCAAAAATCAAGAATGTAGTTTGACTTTGGGCCTTCAAAATACCAAGCATGAACTATTAAACTAGGCAATAGCAAATAAGAAAATCAATGTTCCTACAAGATAAAAGAATCTTCAAAACCTACACAAACATTTAATTTTAGGTTATAAATTTTGTTCTGTTTCTTATTTTTAAACCCAACACTGTATTTTTCAAATGTACTCAGTTGGCTATATTAGCATCTGGTTCATTACTTCCACCTGCCTCATCGCAGATGTGTGTGTCCATCACATCTCTCTCTTTCCCTCCCCCCACTCCCTCCCACCTTGTGTCTAGAACACTAATCCTTGTCTTCTCAGCCTGCAGGTCTGGTGACAATTCCACCCTATTTTTTAGCAATTTTCTTAGCCTCCTGCCCACTTAGCACCAGTATCCAATAAATGTCTTGAGGGGGAAGCTGGCAGTGTGTTGGGTTCAATTCTCCACCTCTCCCTTCTCAAAGGATTCTGACTCCGCAAGGCTCCAGGTTTTGCCTTTCAAGCCCCACTAGACTCTGCTGGTTATTCTCCCTCTTAGTAACAGCTCTGGGCGAGAACATGTTCCCAGATGTCAACCTCTTGCCCCACACCTAGAACTGCCAAAAGTCCCAAGGATGAAAGCAGCTGCAGAACACTGACAAATCTCCCCTTTTTCTGGGACTTTGTCCCCTTAAGTACTGATTGCCTCAGAAGTTGCCTAATGCCTTTAAACATATTTCTTTTTTAATCTGGCTTTTCGAAACCCTTCACCCCCTGGTGGGAGCATTAGTCAGCTAAAGGCACTCAATCATACCTGAAAGTGGAAGCTCACAGTTCATGAATAATACACAGAAGAGGAAATCTGTTAGCTGAAAAAGCAAAAGAACAGATGTACAACCCCACAAACTATCAGAGAATTGAAAATTAATACGATTTTCTCTTTTAATTTTTTTAAAAACTACCACATTCCATCAAATTAGAAAAAGGACTTATTGTCTAGTAATAGGGAAGTTACATCAAATCAGGAGCTCTTGCCCTGCCCCCTGTTGGTAGGAGTATAAACTGCTGCAGTCATACTGGAAAATGGCCTGGCAGAGTCATGGTGAGGTTGTGAATACCCTGTGACCCAGTGATCCCACTTCTTGAACTTGTCATGGGAATTGTCTGGGGAACAAGTTGGAGGCAATTTAGGTGACCATCACTAAGTCAATGGACCAAGTAAATACAATAGACATACGCTATAAGGGTGCTATGAGGCAGGTGGAAGCAATGAACTAGATGCAAATATAGCCAACTGGATACATCTCAGAAATTCAGTGCTGGGTGAAAAAAAAAAAAAAAAAAGTATAATTTAAATCAAGTCAAACACACAGACATATTTTAGAAGAATATATACATACTAAAGAACACAAACATATTAGAAACAGGTGCCTATGGAAGTGGCTATCAGGTAGGAAGGAGGGAATAAAAGAAAAAGATGAGTAAACTCTTAGAGTTCTTTTGGGGTACCTAGTATGGTTTTAAGCACTTTCCATTGGCTTATTTAATTCTCTCAACAGTTCTGGGAAGCAAATACCATTATAATTCCTATTTTACAGCTGAGGAAACGGAGGCACAAAGTGACTAAGTAACACCCAACATCACACAGCAAGAACATGGTAGAGCCAGGATTGAAACCCAGGAAATCTAAATGGGAGTCTGTGCTGTGCTACCTCTCCCTGGAGGCTTCAGACCAACAGCAATGCTGAGCGGATGACTCATCCAGTGCTCCATTCCTGAGGTCCCAAAATGAATTGACCAATTTACCTATGAATTATCAAACAAAAAAAAATCTGAGTAAGGCCAATTGCATTTAAAGCTTCAATTTCTTTCCATCAGAAGCTCATATTTCATGAAAAATATTTTCCTTATTTTCCTCAGCAAAGAGTCTAAACCCAAAATGTGTAGACAATGATAGTTGAACAATGGTTATAATCTCGGCACACAATTTTATACTGTATGCTTCTTTTATTTGAGAATCAGAGATATGATCTTTGGCTGTGCAGAGCCTTATATTTGAGACTCACAATTGACCCCGGAGAATTGGCCTCACAAAAAAACAAAAATAAAAGACACTCTGGAGTGTCCAGGGAAATGTCAGGGAATCGAAGGTGGAGAGGAATCCAGATAACTAAGCTGAAGGTGGGTTCAATACCACATATTGATTTGGGTCCTAGGAGAGGTCCTGAAAATGATTCTTATGACAGAAGATTAAAAGAGGTGCTAACAAAATAATTCTGAGGCCCCTCGTCTTGAGAACACTGCAAGGGATCAATGCCTATCACCTGATAGGCAAGGTGAACAAGAAGGAAACAGCCAGTCACCAGCAACCACTGCTTATGATAATGTGCCTGTTGACTCATAAAAGCAGTGTTTGTAGAAATGAATGCAAGAAAAGGGCGAGGGAGTAGGGGAAACTACTGGGAAGGAAGGAGGAGAGAGAGAGAGCATGGAGAGGAAAGGTGGAAATGAAGTGGGGCGTGAGAAATAGAAGAGAGAGGAAAGAAAGAGGGGAGTGAGAGAAAAGGAGAGGTAGGGAAGGGAAGACAAAGCAGAAGAGGTGGAAGCAGAGGCAAGGAGGAGAAAAAGGAGTGAGGATTAGCACGAAAGAGCAGAGGAAAGGAATCATCTATCCAGTTTCACAAAAATAAATTTGCCCTTTCCAAGTGACTGAAAATCTTTTCAAGCCTATTCCTTGAAAAAATGCTACCAAAGTGAAAATCAGTTGCTTCTACCCCCATTTCCCCACTCTTGCCCCCAACACATACACACAGAAGCTTTTTATTCTTCACTGTATTGACAGCCAGTGCATATGGACAGACTGAAAGAAAAAGGTACCAGATGTCTGCCCCCTAGTTCATTTGCTTATTTGCTCTCGGATCTGTTGACTGGCTGTCCCTCTTAGGGTTACATCACAGGGGCCTGCCACCTACAGCTTTCATACACCTTTGCCTGCTAGCTTCTGATAAGTCTAGCCAATACATAGGAGGCACTGGTAGATGGGGGCAGTGGGGAAGAGGATGATGTCAGGGTGTTTCTCCCTGACTTTTCTCACTAGAGGTAGCATCTGCAGTGATGGCAGTACCTCTACAGTGGTCTCAGCTCCTCCGAGCAATGCCTACTTCACACTGTCAGCTCCAGCCTGGTGGTGCATCTCCCCATGAAGTAATCTCTGTGTTACCTCACCTTCCCTTGTCTTCAGCTCCTGAAACAGCTTGTCAAAGCAATAACGTCTCCACGTGTAATTCCCTTTTCTGAAATATTTGGCACAGTCCAGTTCTGCCTGGACTCTGTCTGATATGGTGTGGCACACATTCCATTCCTCCTGTTCTTTTTTTGTTCGTTTTTCGGTTTTTGTTTGTTTGTTTGTTTGTTTGTTTTGAGACGGAGTCTCACTCTGTCACCCAGGCTGGAGTGCAGTGGCACAATCTCGGCTCACTGCAAGCTCTGTCTCCCGGGTTCAAGCCATTCTCCTGCCTCAGCCTCCCGAGTAGCTGAGACTATGGGTGTCCGCCACCACGCCCAGCTAATTTTTTGTATTTTTAGTAGAGACGGGGTTTCACCATGTTAGCCAGGATAGTCTCCAGCTCCTGACCTTGTGATCCGCCTGTCTCGGCCTCCCAAAGTGCTGGGATTACAGGCGTGAGCCTCCCTGCCCGGCCCTATTCCTCCTGTTCTTAATTCTTTTGTGTAGGAAGCAGAATAATGCTCATCCTTACCCTCCCTCAAGATGTTCACATCCTAATCCAGGGATCTGTGAATATGGCATCTCACATGGCAAAAGAAACCTTATCAGTGTGATTAAATTAAGAGAGTTAGTGTGGAGGATTGTCCTTGATTATCTAGTTGGGCCAAATGTAATCAAAGGCTTTTTATAAGTGAAAGAGGGAGGCAGGAAAGACAGAGCCAGAGGAATTGTGATGATGGAAGAAGAGGTTGGTCGAAGTGATGTGATTGCTGAAAGAAGGCCAAGGAATGCAGCCAGCCTTGAGAAACTGGCAAGGGCGAGGAACCAGATTCTCCCCTGGAGCCTCCAAGACCTACCTGATAAACCGAGTTTAGCACAGTGAAACACATTTTGGATTCCTGATCTCCAGAACTGTAAGATAATAAATTGAAATTAAGTTACTGAGTTTTTTCCAATTTGTTATAGCAGCTATAGCGAATTAATACTTTCTGCAAAGTTCACCTAAGACGATCACCCAGCCTAGGGAGAAGGGAACACTAAAAGAAACTGTAGATGTTCATGGAAAAATAAAAGGCATCATAGGTTCATGGGGAAGCAAAAGAGTTGGAAAAAATTACCAAGGGCCAACCAATCTCAACACCAAGTCTCCATGGGCACAGATGTGGGGGTCCTAATAGAGACTAGGAAATGACAATAGTTTATAAAGAAACTATATGGCAAGTAAATCATCTAGTTTACCAATAATGAGATGTAAGAATGTTGTCAAAGTTGCCTTTTATCGTAAGGTGTCCTGTCAATGAGGACACAAGGGGAAGTTTCTTTTATGAGTTTAGTGTAAGAAATTTAAATTAGCCAGGCATGGTGGCTCATGCCTGTAGTCTTAGCTACCCAGGAGGTTTAGTTGGAAGATTGTTTCAACACAGAATGTCCAGGCTGCAGTGAGCTGTGATTGAGCCACTGCATTCCAGAGCAAGACCCTGTCTCTAAAGAGAGAGAAAGAGAAAAAAGAAATAATTGTGTTTCACTTATTTGACTGGTTTCATTTTACTGAATGGATACTGTGAAGCTTGTTCAGGTAATTCTTCCCCTTTCCAGTTGATTGCTAAAAGATATGAGGCCCAAACTGCAGCCCACTGCTGATCATAGTATGGGACTTTATGATACACTTTATATGCACTAACCTCACTTTTGCCTTCATTGATTTTCCTACTTTACTTTCCCTTTACTTGCATTTCTTATATTTGTTTGTTCTTTATAATATGCATCTATAAAAACAAAATTAAGACTCTTTTGAAACAAGAAAAGGTATAAATAAGTGAATGAGTCAATTACTAATAATGAATGCTACTAGCAAGAAAAAATGGGAGAAGAAAATGGCATGAATGACAAATGTCCAGAGGTCTAATTCAATCAGCAGTGGATTCAAGGGCATTGGAATAAACAAACCTCCAGTTAGGTCAGGATGCCTTTTGTGGTGTGCCCATCAGATCAGTGGAGGTTGAAGGTTTGGGTATGCACAACAAATACACAAATGTACTCATGTGCTCTTGGCATTGACTATATTAGAGCCTAAGTATTTTTATTTCTTTCCAGAAAAATAAAAGAACACACATGTGCTTCAGGTCATATCCAACATTGCCCATAAAATAGGTCCAGGAATGCTCTTTTGGACTCCTCCATATCACTTCCCATCTTAAAATGAGATATTGCAGGCTGGGTTTCATAACTGGGTAAAAATAGCAAAGACCCAAGCAGCTGCTATGCATAATGATTATTTGAAGATTTATAATAGGCAGGATATAATCACTACCCAAATTAATAGTATAGACTAAGGGTGTCAGGTAACTGATCTATAGACCAAAAAACATCTTGACAGCAGGGAACATTTCCTTATTTATACAAATGGTCTGTGCACTCAGGCATTCAGTGTAAATAGATCATTGTAGCCATTTCCAAGACATTATAATCCATTTAGTAAATCAGATATGCTTTATAAGTCCTAATGATACAATCCCAAGACCAAATATCTCCAGAAACATTTATTCAATTCATCTCTCAGACAGGCCTGGCTATAAGACAGGGCATTTAGCTGAGAAAACTACCAGGTGGTTCTATTTTGAGAAAAACCAAGAGCAGAATCTCAAGGTTCAGAGAGTTGGTGCCTTCTTTATGGTGCTGGGCAATAAATGACTACACAGAATGAAACCCTACATTTAAAGTCACTACATTAACATTACTTTTTTAACAACCACCAAATCAGATTCTTGTTTGTTTCTTCATCACTTTCAGTATACACAATGATAATCTGAATGGTTTTAGCAGGTTTCATTTTTCCTTCTCAGGCCTTTTCCCAAACTAATCCACGCCTCATTGTCTCTTGCCTGGATTATTTTGGTCGTCTCTGATTGGTCTCCTTGCCTCTGGTCTCTCCTCTTCCTCTGCTTATTTAATATTTGGCAGTAGATGAATTTACCTTCAGCAAAACTGGTAAGTATACTTTGCTTTGCCACATATCAATATAAATTAACATCCAGTATACATTTTTAATTAAATTATTGAAGTAATCTGAAAGAAAAGGAATCATTTCCCTAATTAAAATGGTTCCAAGAGTCCCTGTTGCCTTCATCCAAGGTGACCTTGAGTTTCAGTTTACCCAAGACTGTTTCAATTTATATTCATTGTTCAGGCACAATTCTTTTTTTTTTTTTTGGTTTTTACTTTAAGTTCTGGGATATATGTCAGAACGTGCAGGCTTGTTTCATAAGTATACATGTGCCATGGTGATTTGCTACACCTGTCAACCCTTCATCTAGGTTTTAAGCCCTATACGTATTAGGTGTTTGTCCTAATGTTCTCCCTCCCCTTACCCCCACCCTTTGACAGGCCCTGGTAGTGTGTGATGTTCCACTCCCTGTGTCCATGTGTTCTCACTGTTCAACTCCTACTTATGAGTGAGAACATGCAGTGTTTGGTTTTCTGTTTCAGGCACAATTCTTAAGAACATCCTCTTTCACTCTCAGATGTGTGCCAACTTTGGACAATCATTTTATTGTTCAAATATAATGTAAAGCTGAAACTCATTGGCTTAAAGTTCATTCCAATCCTGAATAGGAACTTCTCCAACCATAATTCTGTTAAACACAAGCCCGGGACCCCAGGAAATCTGAAGGGCCAACCATCACGCTACCACCCTCCACCCTAAGCACGTATGGGGCAGAGACTGCTGGCATTTAGAATCATGGAACCAATAGGCCAGAAAAGACTTTCCAATTTAAGCAACTCCACTGTTTTACCAGTGAGGAAACTGACGACAGAGCCAATCACAGGCATTGGTGCTTCCGAACTCTTGGTCCAGGGTGCTTTTCTTTTCTTAGTTTCATTATTCTGTTTTAAAATTGATATATATTAGTTGTGCATATTATAGGGGTACATGTGATATTCTGATACCTGTATACAATGTGCAGCAATCAAATCAGGGTAGCTGGGATATCCATCACCTCAAACTTTTTTCTTTTCTTTCTGTTGGGAACATTACAAATTTTCTCTTTTAGCTGTTTTTAAATATACAATAACTTATTGTTAACTCTGATTTCCCTATTGTACTATCAAGTACTAGAATTTGTTTCTTCTAGCTAACTGTACTTTGGTGCTCCCTAACCAGCTTCTCTCCATCCTTCATCCCCCAGAGCATTTTTTCATTCTTCACAGGCTGCATGTAATCGGGAGGTTGTGAATGTGAGAGAGACTTTTCTTTCTCCAATATTAGAAATAGATTTGGGATTGAGCTGTTTACATTCCTCCACACCCAGGAGCTGTGGCAGTTTTAAGAGGACTCTACAGGGTTAGTGTGAAAGCTGTTCTGGTGAAGCAGTAAAGCTAAATGGCTCCAAGAGAAATCACATTCACAACCTCAATTTCATTAGCACTACCTGTGCACTAAGAAAGGAAGCATAAGTGCATTTTAAATTAAAAGAAACTAAACCTCACACACAACTGCCCAAACAAGATTAGTAATTGGTCTCCATCTTCTTTCCTGCACTCATCTCTTCTCTTGTCCACAGGCTTTGAATAGGAGCTTGGCTCTTTGTCCCTCATTTTCTTGTCTCTCTTTCTCACCTGGCATCTTTCTATTAATATCACAAATTGGAGGAAAAAAAAAAAAAAAGGATGTCACACCTGAGTTTCCTGTCATTCCTGGGTCACACGGGTTGGAGAATGGTAACAAACAATAGGTCACCTTAGCCACGTTGCCTCAGTGTATTTTGTCTTTCTGCTTTGAATTGCTGCAGTCTAGCAGCTAATTGACTTTTAGGAAGTGATTAAAAGTATGGATGTGATAGTTTTATGTGTCCATTTGAATGGGCTATTGTCCCAAGTTGTTCAATCTAACACTAATCGAGGTGTTGCTATGAAGGTATGTGGTAAATGTGATAAAAGTACAGAATCAGTTGACTTTAAGTGAAGGAGATTATCCCAGATAATCTGAATGGCCTGATTCAGTCTGTTGAAAGGCTATAACAGCATTGCTAAGGATTCCCTGAAGAAGACAGTCTGCCTGTAGACAGCAGCACCAGCTCATGTCCAAGAGTTCCAACCTGCCCTTCCTGATGGCCAGTGCTTTGGATTTCAAAATTGCTTTACCAGCTCCCACAGTCATATTAAGTCAGTTCCATGCAATAAATCTCTTAATATATAACTCCCACTTGTCTATTTCTGTTTAAACCCTGACTAATATTGGGGTTGTTGGTTGGGGGGATGGGCAGAAGACACTTGACTTTTCTTCCTCTTCTTTGTAGAATTACATAGCAAGAAAGAATGAGATAGGTTTCTAATTGACACATATTTCAGGCCTGGCCAGGTCCAAGCCTTCCAGCAGGTATTTACACTCCAAAGGAAATAGCCCCTTACTGGACTTCATTCCCTCCCTCTTTCACCCAAGCCTCCAGTCTTTTATGTTTGCCCCTCACAGCTATATATATGCCTAAGACTTCATAAAAGGTGGCCTCCAGACCAGTGACCTTCAATCCTAGCTTCCGCTTTAGAATCTGCTGGTAAACTTTAACGATACTGAGACTTGGCCCCATACCAGCATATATGAACCAGAATCCTGACAGTGGGGTCTGGGCATGATTTTGTACAAGCCTGTAGATGACTCTACTGTGAGCCAAGGTTGGAAGACACTGAATTTGACAGGTCAGTTTTCATTATAACCTCAACGTCAACTGAAATCATCCCACCCTGGATAATCTAGATAAGATTTTCTGAAACCCCATTCACAACTTGTGGAAAGTCCAATGCCCTTGCCAAGATTTCTGCAAATTTGCTAGGGCACTTGTGGTTCTCTGGTAGGGTTGCCAGATGTAACAAATAAAAACACAGGACATATAGTTAGATTTGAAAAATAGTTTGACAGAGAAATTTTGCAGTTTATTGGGAAAAGACTGAATCTAAAATGTTTGGGGGTATCCTGACTAAGTCAATACATGCTTCAGGACAAAAATCATAAAAATACAAGGACATGGTCTATATACACAGGATGCTGGCAACCCTGTAATCCATGGATACCCTCAATCCAAGTTCTTTCTGTCACTGAATTGGTTTGATCTACTCGCATTCCTACGTGTTTTGTCATGGTTCTGCATATATGAATTTAGATGTACATCTTATTTCTTGTCCAAAAAGCAATACAATGGCTTCGTGGATGAAGCTGACTTTGCTAAAGGTCTGAGGAGGAAGAAAGTGTTAATACTGCAGCAACACAACCAACCAAAGATGAAATATAAACCACCCTGTTCAATTTGGTTGCTGTCACTTCACTATATTGTTTAGTCTTTTCCTCCTCCTCTTCTCTCCTCTCCTCTTTGCTCTGCTCTTCCCCAGACTCAAATTACCATTCTTTTCTAATGAAGAGTGATTTAGTAATCTCTCTAGTTTCCTTGTCACCTTCTCTCTGAAATGCCTTTACCAGTTTATGGCCCTGAACAAAGCTAGCCCCTTCTTTATCAGGGATTCTACTGCCACCTGGAAAGACATTTATTTTTCACCTAGTTTCATGATTATGTTAATATTTTCTATGTCAACAAACACTAATTTTGGGTCTTCTGAGTTTGAAGGACTGTTTCTGCACTTCCAGTTTTCAACAGGGAGAACTACTTCTGTTTTACAGTCAACACCGGCCTCCTTGAGTGGACTGATTTGAGCTAGAAAAACTCGATTGCCTAAAACTACACAGTCCATTAGCCTGACTTAGTAGCTGGAATTTACAATGCTATTAAGTCAGCCATTGGGTTTAATGCAGTTTTCCAACATATGCTAATTATTACAATTACCTATGCCTGTTAATAGTATAGTTTCCTATTCGCAGCTCAGGCTTAGAGAATCAGAACCATGATGGGGGTGATTTCAGTGATTAGCTAAATTTAGGAAACACTGGTCTAAGCACTTAAAGGCCCAGTTAAAATGCGAATAAAGAATTTTCAATATGGAAAGATTAACATAAACTGGTTCAATGGAGGAGTCCTGGTGTGAAGATCCAGCGTGGCAATTCACTTTAAATCTCCAAGTCTAATTCTCATCTGTTCAGTGGCTAGGCTAGAATAATCTCTGAAGTTTCTTCCAACTCTAGTATCCCATGATTCTGCACCCACTGGATCCTTATAATTAGGCTTCTAGGCTACAGTCCAGGGGACTAATGTATGGGGAGGGAATGAAGCCAGAAAAAGATAGATTTTAAGAAGCCAAGGAATGAGAAGAGAAGTAAAGTCTTGGAAAAGATACTCTAAGCTGGGGGGATCCCAGATTTTGTAGAACTCAGAATTCAGTGGGAACACAAAAACAACAGTTGCTTGAGGGAGGGAGCAGTGACTAAGAACAGAGGAGGATCCCCAGGGCACTTGATTACTGAGCTTTAGGATAATCTTATGCAGGACCACCTCTTTTTCTCTTCATATGGAAATTAACAGTCAGATGTCCTCAATATTCCTCAGGGATAGGCCAGTCTACTGCACTAAGAACTGTAGCACAGGTGTAAAATGAAATAAAATAAAATAAAATAAGCTGTGTGATCTTACTAAAAAATATTAATGGAACAAGCTCTTTCCTTATCCAGCATACCCCAACATTCTGCTCAGCACACATGCAATCAATGTGTGCTGACTCAAACAGACATTGGTGAAATTTAACCAATGTGTATAAGCAGTTTCCACTCAGGTGCAACATTTAGAAAATAATCTGCATTTTGTTAGATGTGCCACGGAAGAGAAGTGTCAGAGTCAGGATTAGGGATCCATGAAGGGCACAGAGAGGGAAAGGGCAGTGTAGATGACATATACCCTTTTAAAAACAGCTGCTCATCGCCCAGGTGTAGGTACCCCCTGTAGTTACTCCATTACTTAGAAATGATTTGACGTCTGAACAAATTTTGAATTCAGATATGAAAGCTTCAAATCATTCATGCAAAACAAAAAGATAACAATGTCCACTTATACTCATTGTTTACATAAAAATAGCATAGAAGAAAATCTAAAATGGTGATAGAAGTTTCAAAGCAATAATAGCAACTATTCCAAAGAAGTACAACCAAACAATTAAAAGACCTAAAATGATTAAGTAAGACAACATTTCTGGGATGTTAAGAAAAAAATGAGAGGAAAGAAGACAAGCTGTGCTCTTCTGTGAGGTTACTGGACACCTCAGATCAAACCCCAGACCTGGCACATTAAGGTCTATGTCTCAGGAGCCCAATGGTAGCAGCTGGAAGATATCCAGAGTAAAGGCCAGAGGGAGCCAGGAGTCACAAAGCCCAAGCTGTACCTTAGTGACTGTGGGCAAGGAAGTTGGTGGCTGGGCCAGCTTCTTCACTTACAAAATGAGTGTATGACACCAAGCTTAAAATTATCAAATAATTAGAAATTCTGTATGAGAAGTTCGTTGCATATAGTAAGTGCCTAATACATATTAGCTACTAACATACCTTGGAATCGTCATCATTTACTTTTATTATTGTTACCATTTGATAAGGCCCTGTGGATATGTGCACATTATACACTGTCAGATGTAACCTATCTAGGAACAATTACATGTCTCTGGCAACATGTTATCAGGCCTGGCTTTGCTAATCAAAACCAACACACAAATGTCAGAAGTTTGAAGACTGAGGAACGAAACTGACAAATTTTGACAATAGGACAGTGAAAAGGAAGAATGGGGACATATCAGATAGGCCTGGTAGGGTTGTCCAGACAATCAAAAGTCAGAATGAAAGCCTTCGTCTTCCAGAGGAACCACCCCCAAAACTGATATAACAAGGCATTGAATACAAAGTTTGACTCTGAAAAATGTACCTCTGGAGAATATCTGGTAGTTTGTTCTTCTAGGGAGCATTGACTCTGGACCCAACTGTTGGGGTTTGAAGCCTGGCCCCACCACATACTTGCTATGTAACCTTGGGCAAGTCACTTATCCACCCTGTGCTTTGCCTCAGACATACCATGAAGAGAATCCTTTAGCATGTGTCTCAGGGATTGTGAGAGTTACGTGTGCCTAGCACTAAGGAAGCACTATATAAAGGGTCATTATTGTATTATCATCATTGTTACTCACTCAATAAAATCCCACAGAAGCCCTGAGTAAACCTTTTAACTACCTATTTGTATTAGTTGCTATTTTTTAACTTTAAATTAATACTCTCATTAATTAAATTTTTCAAAATCATAAGTTAATTAGCCTCAATAATTTTTAGTATAGATGTCTTTTTTCAATCAGTTTTAAGAATTCATACATAATACAGTAACCTTCAGTAACTATTGGTTGAAAAAAACATTAATTTGACAAATTTTCTTAAAGTAGTATATACACAGCACTGGGTAATTTACAAAGGAAAGAGGTTTAATTGACTTACAGTTCAACATGGTTTGGGAGTCCTCAGGAAACTTACAATCATGGTGGAAGGCAAAGAGGAAGCAAGGTGCCTTCCTCACAGGGCAGCAGGAAAGAGAAAATGAGTGCAAGCAGGGGAAATGCCAGACACTTACAAAACCATCAGATCTCATGAGACTCACTCATTATCATGAGAACAGCATGGGGGAAACCACCCCCATGATTCAATTATCTCCATCTGGTCCCATCCTTGACTCATGGGGATTATAGGGATTACAATTCAAGGTAAGATTTAGGTGGGGACACAGAGCCAAACCATATCAAGTAGAACCCCTATTTTTGTGAAAACAATACTTGCAAATTGTTTTTTTTTTTTTAATTCTACCAACTAAAAAATAAAAGAATTCCAAAAATCATTTCAAATCTAGCACCTAAAATAACAATCACTAACATCAAATTAACATAAATCTAGGCATTCTCCAAGGGGTCAGAAGTACAGACAGGTAAATAATTTTGGAAAAATTCTTTACACATGGGAGAGTATTACAGAGAATTGAATTAGAAAAGAGAAGAGAGAATAGAATAAGCAGTGACTCGGACTGTAGGAATTTGTTGAAATCTTTTCCAGAACTTTCTCCCATTTTGTTTGCAGGTCATGGCAGCCAAGAAAGAATCCAAGTCAATCCAGTGGGCAAGATGGAGAATGTTACCACATTCTGTCATAAACACATGTGTTAAAACTCCTCTCTTGACAGTTAGAATTGATATAACACAGAATGCTCTGCTCTCCATATCAGCCACAAGGACAGATCCCAACTTCAAAAGGAAGCTGCAAAAGAAGGTATAACTTCAACAGTGACCATCTTGCCAGAGCTAGTCAACAAAACTAAAATCACTTGAAGTTCAGTTCAAAATAAATATGTTTTCAATCAAAGTTTGTTTTCATAGATCTTCACTAACGCTGACATTCTTGGCTTGGAAAGCACTTGGAGTTTTATCTCTAAAGAAGGCAGGCCCATGAACACAGTTGGGGTAGTGGGTGGCCACTGAATTATATGAACTAGAAATTTAATTACTTTTGACAATCACATATAAAAGAGAAGAAAGAGAATATGGTTAGGATATTTAGAATTAACTGTGTACAGACAGAATCTCTACCACCATTTCTGGTCTAGTATAGACAAATTGTATTCCAACCCACAGTCAAAATGCATAAATACTACTTTAGCAATGTAACGTTCCAAACATTTTATAGGAAATTAGAGTCCCTTCAGAGCTGTAGTCTCATGCATTTCCCTAAGCAATTTATATTTTAGGAACTTCTAATGAGGCTATAAAAAGTTCTTTTTATAAACACTGGCAAACATATCTACCACAGGATGACTTTACACATTTTAATGAACATATTAATAATTTACTCCTTTAAATTACCACTGTACCACTGATCTAAAGGGTATACCTTAGAGAGTTTATGTGCTAAAAAGGTTATTTTTAAAACCTCTCTCAAAAAGAGTTTAGAGGGTTTTCTTAAATAAAATATTTCAAACCGATAAAAGTCAACTTGAATTATATTTTGCCATATTGCTCAAAATAAAATTTACAAAATAGTGATTCCTGACCATGGTCAATTGATCTTAATTTTTATGGTCAGGTCCAGTAGTGGAAAGAGATCCCTCTAGAAGGTATTCCACAATAGTATGATAAGTGCTCTGAAAAAGGAAGTCCAGAATGTTGCAGAGTACATAGCGAAGCACTCAGCATGGGCTTGGGTCAGGAAGGGCTTTGCAGAGTAGCAATTTCTCAACTGAGACATGAAGGATGGGTTCAAGCAGTGTTTTTCAAAGTGTGACCCAAGGACATCTGAGACTCTGTTAGAAGGGTCCTGTGAAGTACTGCCTTTTCCACTTTCCCAAGAAGATACAGTAGAGTCCTTACTCCCTCAGAATATGACCCTATTTGTAGAAAGGGTCTTTACAGAAGTGATCAAGTTAAAACGAGATCATTAAAATAGGCCCTATTCAAACATGGCAAGTATCCCTATAAAAAGGAGACATTTTTGACACAGAAACAGACACAGGAGAGAGAACTCCATGCAAAGACAGGAGTTATGCTGCCATAAGCCAAGAAACTACCAGGAGCTAGGAGAGAGGATGGATTCTTCCCCACTACTTTCAGAGGGGGCACAGCCATGCTGATATCAGACTTCCAGTTTTCAGAATTGTGAGGAAATTAATTTATGTTGTTTAAGTCACTCAGTTTGTGGCACTTTGTTACGGTAGCCCTAATAAACTAATATTCCAACTATATACTACTTGAAGGTAGATCTTTTACACATGCTTTGACTAAAACAACATATTACAGAGATTGAGTTCAGAAGCCGAGATGAGACCAGTGTCTTTTATTGAGCCAAACACTACAGATATTTGCAAAAATGTAAAACGATGCCATTCTTCTCACCAATATGTTTTGTCTTGTCAAATATAGTCATTTCCATAAAATGTTATTTAGGTATGGTCATTATTATGTACTGTTATTTTAAAGTCAATCAATGAAGAACTATTTTTAAGATTTCTTAGTTTAATTCCGAATACAGTAACAATTGATAGATATTGCCCCTACCCATAGGAACTCTTTGGAGTCCTCAATTTATTTTTATGGTTTAAAGGAGTTCTGAGACCAAAAATTTTAGAACTGCTAGGATCAAATTAGCCAGGGAAAGAAGGTAGCAGAAAGACTGTCCAAGACAGAGGAACAGCACGTGCAAAGGCCCAGGAGACAAAAAGGAACCTCAAGTTCATTGTAAGTGGAATGTAGAGCACAAGCAGGCAGAAAGATGGGAGAGGAAGGTAGAAGCCGAATCACAGGGAAGGGAATAACACACACTGGGGCCTGTAGGGGCAGGGAGGGAGAGCATCAGGATAAATAGCTAATGCATGCAGGGCTTAATACCTAGGGTTGATGGGTTGTTGGGTGCAGCAAGCCACCATGGCACACATTTACCTATGTAACAAACCTGCACGTTCTGTGCATGTATCCAGAACTTAAAATAAAATTTTTTTAAAGTTTAATTTTAAGCAAAGAAACAGGGGATTGACCAGCAATTTCGGTTTGAGAAAAGCTCCTCTCAGTGCAGTAAGGAGGCTGGAAAGAGGGATCAAGAGTGACGGCAAGGAACTAGTCAGAGGTTAAGTAATTGAGAAAAGACAAAATGGTAGCAGTGGGAATGAGGGGAATATGTGACTCAATCAAGAGATCATAGTTAAGTTTAATCAGAAGGACTTGCTGATTATTACATAGGGGAGGTGAGAGATGGGGAGGCATTTAATTTAGAATAACAACCCATTTCAGGCTGGTAAACTGAAGGGTTAGTGGTACCGTTTAGTAAAACAGAAAACAGAAATAGAGAGTCCAGTTTAGAAGACGGAAAGTAATGACTTCAGTTTTACAAATGGTGAACCTTCAGATATCTAAAAGGGGTTGATTCATGAACAATGTATTATATGGGTTTGGTCAAGAGATGAATATGGGCTGAACATACATATTTGGGAAATATTTGTATGTAAATTACAGTTAAGCCATGGATGGATGAAAGTATTGATGGTGAATATATGGAGTACAAAAGAAAGGAAGATCAAAGATGTAACCATTGGAGCATTACCTTTAAGGAAATGGCAGTAAAGGGGGAGCTCCAGGTTGGAGCAGTCAGAGAAGCAGAAGAGCTAGGAGAGGCAAGTGTCATGGAAGCCAGGAGAAGAGAGACTTCCAGGAAGAAAATGGTGTTCATCAAGGCCAATGGGAAGGTCAGATTAAAAAAAAAAAAAAAAAAAAAAAAAAAGAATTAGAAAGGGTCCATTGGGTTTAACATGAAGGAAGAAATTGTTTGCTCTGGTAAAAGAATTTTGATTTGGATGACACCTTTCCCCTCAAGTAAATATGTTTGCATTCATAAACAGCTCCTCCCACCCACTTAGCTCCATTTGCAAACAATTAAATTTATTTATTTAAGTAAGAGCTGAGAAGTTTTCTGGGGGAAATCATTAACTCCAGCCATATTCACAGTTGGAGTTCAAACATATGGACACACATCTGAAAAACCAAAAGAAGAAAGCAGCTCTGGGATTACAGGGAAAATAAATCAGAGTTCAAGAAAGGAGGAAAAAGCCACTTCAAGCAAATTCCCTCTGTGGGCAGAACTTTGGCAGAGTCTAACCCTGTGCTGTTCAAAATGGCAGCAGTCACTAGACATATGCGGCTACTGAGTACTTGAAATGTAGCTGTCTAAATTGAGATTAAATGTGCATGGGATTTTGAAGACTTGCTTTGGAAAAACTAGCATAAAATACCTCAGAAAAAGCTTTTATATCAATTGCATATTGAAATAATTTTTTACATGTTGAAGAAAATAAAATATATTATTGAAATTAGCTTTACCTGATTCTTTTTACTTTTTTCGGGCAGCTACTAGAAGACTTAAAATTACACCTATATTTCGTATTAGATTTATCTTGGACACTGGTCTAGCCAAACTTAGCTACAGAGCCTGTAGGTCAACAGGGAATTGTGTATCTAAATTTTACAAAAATAAAAGAACTGGCCTTTTTATCTCTTTAATACTTTGGAACTCAAGCATCCCTGTTTTAGGTTCACTCCTGCTCCATAGAGACTGAGAATGTAACAGAGGGAGGGAACACTCTCCTAATTTTTTTTTTAAAGCTGCTAAGCCCCAGTGGAGGCCCTGTAGGAATTGGACAGTTAAGAGACAAAGAGAACAGCATTGAAACACTGCCCAAGTTGATTCAAGAACGTCTAGAACTCCCAAAAATACCAGCTGGAGATTATGAAAAAAGCTGGGGTTCCCCAAGTTAGAAGGCCAAGTCTTTGAGCTAGTCAGGGGGCATTAGAGCCACAATGACTACTTGAAGCATGGGTATAGGATGTTTTCAGCGGCAAGTAAGAACACATAACTCAGAACAGCATAAACAGTTAAGGAATGACTTATATTACAGAAAGTTCAGAGACAAGGCAGGTTCCAGAGTTTGTTGATCCATGCAGTCCAGCAAGTGATCAAGCATTAGCTTCTTTTTGTCACTCCTTGTAATGCTGGGAGGGTATGTTGTTTTGGTTTGTTTCTGTTTTCTCATGGTTATATAATTGTCACTAGAGGAATTTGGAGCTACATGCGTCTCTATTTCCATCCATAGAGGGAAAGAGGGTGACATTCAACATCTCTTAAAAGCAAATAAGAACAGTCTCCATGGCTACCCACAAACTCTCTTTATGTCTCAATGGCCAGCAATGGAACACAAAGGGCCACATGCCCATTCTTGAACCAATCACCAGTCAGGGTGATGAGATTACACTTAAACCAATCAGGTTCCCTTTGCCAGTGCCGATGGTAGAAGCAGCATCCCTGGAGGCACTTGTCTTGCAAGAGAGCAGGGTGGATACCTGCACACAATTAGGGATCTGTTCAGAAGGAGGGCAGGGAATTCTGCTGGGTAGGCAACTTGTAGTGCCCATAGAAACTCTCTTTACAAATAAAAAGGAGCCAATGGGGGAAAGCTTAAAAACACAAAAGGGAGTAATAATACTTCCAGTCAATTATTCAGTCCTGAGCCAGCATCCCTCAGCCTCTTATTACCCCCACATTCTTTGGTTTGGCTCAGAGAAAACTATCTAATTTTTAGTAGCCAAAGTAATAGGTCATTGTGAAAGTTAAAGCATTATAAAAACAAAGACTTTATTTCAAAGCTGCAAGTCAGGGACTTTCTAAATATCTGTTGTTTGGTACTAGCTGGACCTCCACTGCCTCTGCTTATTTGCACAAATGGTGAAGAATCCTATAATCCTCACTCAGTTCCCAGTCCATTTCCAGCAGACATACTTTGCCCATCTCTAAGTTCCATCCCTTTGATTTTTCATACCCTACCCACACTTTTCAGGCCACAGTAATGAAAATGTATTCTCTTATGACTACTTTCCAAGCCTTGTATGATACAGATTGGCCATGATCTAAGAGTAAAGAGTAAGTTTGTCAGCTCAGGGTTTGAGTAGTGATTGAGCGGGAGACAAAAGATGTCCTTTAGTGACTGTTGTTTATCACAAAACAGCTTGGGTTTTGAAACCCTTGGTATTAAATATTGTAATTCCTCCACATGACTCCTTCTGCAGCAGCACAAAGGTCAAGATACACAGAAGGAATTGGAACTCCACAAAGTTGTCTCTTCATTGAGCACAATGAGACACAATGAGAGTACACAGTCAGGGCTAGTGATTAAATGAGACAGATCATGCTGACATGGCTCCAATCAACCCATGGAATTTTCAAGTTAGAAGAGAACTTCAAGACAATCTAGGCTTCTGTAGCAGACAAAATAATGCCCCATTACCAAAGACACTCAAGTCTTAATCCTCAGAACTTATGAATATGTTACCTTACATGGCAAAAGAGAATTTACAGATGTTATTAAATTAAGGAACCTTATCTGGGAGATTTTGCTGTATCATCTGGGTAGCCCAAATGTAATCATGAGGGTCCTTATAAGTGAAAGAGGGAGGCAGGAGAATTAAAAATGGGGATGCATGACTGCTAGAAGTAGACAGCAGAGTGTTGCAACTGCTAGCTGGAAGGGGGCCATGGGCCAAAAAAAAAAGGGAATGCAGAAAACCTATAGAAGCTGGAAAAGATAAATAAATTGATTCTTCCCTAGAGCCGCTAGAAGGAATGCAGCTCTGCCAAAACCTTGATTGTAGACTTCTGGCCTCCAGAACTATAAGAGAATAAACTTGTGTTGTGTTAAGCCACTAAGTTTGCAACAATTTGTTACAGCAGCCATAAGACACTAATACACCCTATCACCTCAGTTTATAAATTCTCCCCTCCCAATACCTGCTATGCACTGAGATGCTTATATGCTTCTTTTCTTTATAGCACTTGCCATTATAGTGTCAGATATTTTTGTTTGTTAACTACCTCCCTAATGAGACTCTGAGGCTTTCAAGGGTAGACACTGTGTTTTGCTTTTTTCATCTCCAAGAATACCTAACACAGACTATTGGCAAACAGAAATAATTTATTAAATATCTGTTAACTGGAAAAAATACAGGAAATAAAAATATATATAAAATTGGGGACCCATCTAAAAATTCCCTAAATGGCAAATGACATGAACAGACAATTCTCAAAAGAAGACATATAAGCATCCAACAAACACATGAAAAAAAGTTTCAATATCATTAATCATGAGAGAGATGCAAATCAAAACCACAATGAGATACCATCTCACACCAATCAGAATGGCTTTATTAAAAAGTCAGAAAATAACAGATGTTGGTGAGGTTGCAGAGAAAAAGGAACACACAACAAACACTAGTTGACACTATTGGTGGGAATGCAAATTAGTTCAGGCCCTGTGAAAAGCGGTTTGGAGATTTCTCAAAGAACTAAAAATAGAACTACCATTTGACCCAGCAATCCCTTATATTCCTGGGTATATGCCCATAGGAAAACAAATAGTTCTACCAAAAAGACACATGCACTTACATGTTCATCACACATGATTCACAATAGAAAAGAATCAACCCAGGTGCCCATCAGTGGTAGACTGGATAGAGAGAGTATGCTACATACACACCACAGAATACTATGCAGCCACAAAAAAGAACAAAACTGTGTCCTTTGCAGTAACATGCATGCAGCTGGAGGCCATTATCCTAAGTGAATTGATGCAGACATAGAAAACCAAGTAACACATATTCTCTCTTATAAGTGGGAACTTAACATGAGGTACACATGGACACAAAGATGAGAACAACAAACAATGGGGATTCCAAAGGAGGGGAGGAAGGGTTGAACAACTACCTATTGGATACTATGTTCACTACTTGCACAACAGGATCATTAGAAGCCCAAACCTCAGCCTTACAAAATATACCCATGTAACAAACCTACACATCCACTCCCCGAATCTAAAACTAAATAAATCATAAATGGGGGAAAGAAACACATAAACACACTTAGTACATAGTATTTACTCTACACATAGTAACTATTATTGCTGGGTATCCTTGGTTCTACTAGTACCCTTCCATCTTTGGTTGGAACCTATTTCTTCAGTGAATAAGAATATGAAGGATATTAAAATAATTAAGTTAGAAAAATACATATCCCCTAGAGGGTCCTAAATCACAGAAAACTAATGGTGCATCCTCCAACTTCATAGTTAAGTGTTCCCTTCACGCCAGAACTGGCAATGCTGGGCACTTTTAAGAAAAATCAACGGCAATATCTCTTTCAATTAAGGGTTTGGGATGTGAATGAAGAGATTCCACTTTGGCCTTTGAACTTCAGCATGGTAGCGTCTGTACACCTGAGTGGGGGAGTTATAGATGACACCTTTTATGGCCTTCATGGACAGCCTCCTCAGAGAAAAATGTGGAATTCAGTGCACCCATGCGTGGATCCTCTCTGCCAAGTCCTTCCAAAGCAGAGCAAGGAATACCACTCAGTGACTGAGACCTTACACCCTGTGACTCGAGTTCAGATCTCCCTGGTCCTCACTCTCAGAACACTACCAGTGCCAGTGTGGTGACCCTGGGCCAGAGCTAAGCCAGCAGGGTGCAGACCAACAGCACCATGAGGAGATCCCAAACCAGACCCTAAAGAACCCAGAAGGCCAAAGCTGCAGAAGAAGCTACCTTTTGTTGTTGAGTCCAAAAGTCCAGTTCAGAATGAGAATTTTGAGTAAACGTCAAAGGAGTTAGAAGGCAGGATGCTCTGGAATAGAATGGGGGTGTTAAAATTAGGTCAGAAAGGGAGGCAAAAGGGCAAAGACATTTGCCGTGAAGAGGTTAGAAAGGCCAAGGCTCATTGAGATTGGAGCTTGTCCAGGGGAATGGACAGGTATCTGGTTTTAAAGGCTGGGACAAAATTACAAAGAAGTCACCTCTCTGAGGAAGGCAGGGCCAAAATACTGGAGTAACAGAAGTGATACAAGGGAAACGATAGCAAGTCCCCAGCTTTCTCCTGCAGAAGTAGGTAACATTCTCCAAACTGAGCTGGCATCCTGACATCTCACCTTCGCCTGGATACAAACCCTGTCCTTTTGAACACAGGTGGGCTAAGTTGATCACAGCCTCCTCAACTCAAGCCTCAGGGCTTCATATCAGGGGCAGATGCATAATCCCAGCCAGGCCAGGGTCCTTCCCCCATGATTTTTCAGTTTTGGGGAAGAGAACAATTTCTGTCTTCCTTGATGCTAGCTGTAAGGACGTGATGCACGCTACCAGCAGTCATGTTCTCCTGTCCTTTTCCATGAGAAGCTGGGAGCATGGGGTCAGGCCTCAGAAAGAAACAGGGATGAAAGGGAGATTCCTGTTAGGCTCCAACCCTCAGTGGTCCCAGGAGCTGCCCTGGTTTGTGTAGCCTTTCCTTGGAATCTGCAAACTGTACCACTAACTCTCCCTGTGGCTTTGTCTGCTTGAAGTTGGTTGCCTGTTACTGTTAACAAAAAGTCAGGCTAATTCATTGGATATATACAGCCAGCCAACAAAAAGTGATGTGAAACCTATCTAGGTTCCTGCTTACCTCATACCATATTCACTGAACAACAGCCCCTCCCCTCCTATATACTTCACTTCACCCCTGCCACCATCCACCATCACCTTCCTGGTCTCTTGACCACGATGTGCAAGTGTTGCCAAGGCCACATCTTTGGTGTTCCCAAGGCCACCAAATGTAGAGAAGAGCAGCCAGTTGAAGGAGACAGGCAGAGGCACAAGCATTTCTTTAGATGTAAATGCTTCCTTTAAAGGACTCCAAGGACTGAGCATGACGAAATTTTCTCCACTTCTCGGTCTTACCAGTTTTTATTGCTGTTGTTCCAAAATACTGTATGGTAGACAATATACACAGGCCAAACATGCACGAAGAGCTTCAAAGAGCGAGGGAGAGAAAGGAATTTCTTGAATAATACTCTTTTATTTGATCACCCAATGAATCGCCTATTTTCACTGGAGCAGAGTCATTAACAAAGTTTTCACTTCTGAGTGCTGCTTTCATTCTCTACAGCCTCTCCCACTGAAGTCTGAGGGACAGCCCTCCAAATGAGCCCCTGGCAACACCCCCATGGGCCTGATCTTATAATATGTTGAGCAAGAAAGCAAATTTATCCATAAACATTTCCTGGGGACCCAGCAAGATGCAGTGCTAAGCTCTGAGGGTTCACAGCAACGCACAAGGTGTAGTCCCAGCTCTCAAGGAGCTGAGAATAATGAAGACAGCAATGACAGCAGCTAACATTTACTGAAACCTTAGCTAGTGCTGAGTTCTATATGGAGGATCTAATTTGAACAAGAAAAAAGAACACAGGAGTTATCTCCATTTTATAACTGAAGAAACAGAGATCATAAGAAAACCTATCTTGCTCAAGGTCCCATAGAAATTGAGTGACTGGGACTCAAACTCAGATTAGAATTTCAAGACACTGCTTTTAACATCTTAGTTTAATAAATAAAAACTCTGTGTACAAGGGGCAATCAATAGAAGTATAGATGATATAGATAAGTATAAATGTACATACACACATAGTATGTACACAAATGTGATGAAATGTTAATACATAGAGATTATGTATGACATAATCTTCTGGGTGAAGGGATGTAAAGGTTCTTTGTACTGTACTTGCTACTCTTTTAAGTTTGAAATTATTTCTAAAGGAATTATTTAATAAAAATTAGGCCTACCTTGGGGTACTCTCACTATTGCTTACTAGCTATTTTTTCATCTATGCCAATTTGATAGGAGAAAATTGTTGTAATTGACATGTTCTTGTTAATAAACACTATGCTTTTCATAGTTTTCTTTGCCATTTGTATTTTTACTTTTAGTTAATTATGTGTTTGGGACTTTTTTCACCTTTTATAAGAGGTGGTATAATGGATCCTGTGGTGTCTCACCCAGATCTTCAGGACTCAAGCATTCCTCTTGCAGCTGCTGAGAATACTAGCTGCTGATGGTTCACAGCTGCATTCCTCACTGGGCATTTCCTCCCCTTGCAGGGAACTGTCCCACCCATGGTTACTTCCCCTCCAGGGGAGCAGCCCATGACTAATGAGTGGCTAAGTAGTAATATGAAGTCCCCGTGGGCTGAACGTTGGGGTGGGAAACTCTGAAATGGCATCCCAGCCCCCAGTACAATTGGGTAAGACCTCAGGTGCAACCACTTTGTGTATCAGCACCTCGCTCTGCCCAGTCCTGTCTTCCTCGCTTCTTCACAGGTGTATCTCCAGAGAGCGCTTCCAATAAACCTCTCCCTCTCACAGCCTGTGTATTAGTCCATTCTCACACTGCTATAAAGAACTACCTGGGTAGTTTATAAAGAAAAGAGGTTTAATTGACTCTCAGTTCCACAGGCTGTACATGAAGGATGCCTGGGGAGGCCTCAGGAAACTTACAGAGTGGAAGGTGAAGGGGAAGCTGACACATCCAACACGGCTGGAAGCCGGAGGTGCCACGTACTTTAAAACAACCAGATCTCATGAGAACACTATCAGGAGAACAGCAAAAGGGAAGTCTGCCTCCATGATTAAATCACCTCCCACCAGGCCCCTCCTCCAACACCAGGAATTACAATTCAACACGAGAATTTGGTGGGGACACTGTCAAATCATAACAGCCTGTTTCCTTGGGAACCCACAGCAGTTGGTACTTCTTTAACTTCTTGGTGTGCAATGCTAAGAGCTGCACTTATTATCGTTAAAAAATGAAAGTCCCATCAAATTTGTTTAAGTAACTTCAAAATGTTCACTGTTAATCTCCTCACTATTATCACGAGTATCTTTAATATGACTCATGTCTAACTAATACTCATGCACAATATACAATGTGCTTTTTCAAAGGCTTTTATCTGTGGTCCACTTGATCCTCATGACCTTAACCATGAAGGGCATGAGCTCTGGAGCCCGGAGCCTGCCTGCATTCAGACTCAAATAATTGCTTACCAAATTACCTCACCTCTCTGGATTTCTGTTGTCTCATTTATCAAGTGGGGATGATATTAGTTCCTAATCCATAAATTAAATGATGGGGTGGTGATTAGTTGATTAATGTAAGGATGATTCCTGCTATGTAATAAATACTTAGATCCTCACAACCATCTGAGGAGATGGGCTGTGTTAACTACCCAAGGCCATTGTACGTGCACAAGGTCACACTAACTCTTACTTAGGCTTCAGTTGACAAGTATAACATAAAAGATTATATATTAGCTATCAGGAGTACAGAGGGTTGTAGCTTTATTCATGTCATGATTCACAGTTATACAACGGTATATAATTTCACTGAAATCCCATTTTAACCAAGTTTTCTGACTGTTCTTAAATAAACAATTGTGAATATAATAATTGAAGGCATATTCATAATATATTAAATTTTCTACATATAAGCTTGAACTAGATATAAATAGGCTTGGAATTGTCTTGAATTATGTTTCAAGGCACTATGACCCTATACTTAAATTCCTTCTATTATATTTTGGTTAATCACAAACCCTGAATATGTGGTAACATACTGATACTTTCAGTACTTCTGTGTTTCTTCTAGAAAAGAGTCAAATGTAGTGAAATAGTTGGTATTCACTATAATTCTGTGAATGTAGAAAACTAAGAATAAGGTTTCTGCTACCAAATAGAATTACAGAGAGAACAAACTAAGTGTGAACAATGTATTATGTAAAATTTGTATATTAAATTTTTTTACAACTAGTGCCTCTTCTAGTGTTCCAAAAATAATGTGTACAGTCCATGCTCAGGCATTGCTTTATATCTGAAATTTATGGGAGCAGAATGGTGAATAACAATGTATCAATCTTACTACATTTTAGCATTACAAATTTACTTATTTGGAGTTTAAAAAGAATGGTGTTTCCCACATTTGTTTACTGGGAAATATTCATCCATTTGGGATGCCTTATAGCCTGAGAAACTTTCACTCACTGAACCCCCCAAGCTAGATTCAACCTTGAAAATGCCTATTTATTTCATTTCACCAACAGTCAAAGTGAAGCATTTCAAATGCTCATTTAGTTAGAATTAATTCATTAGAAGTAAGGTAACTAAATACCACTCATCACTGTGCAAAATTACTCAATCTCTTGGCTAAGTTACTTCCCTTCTCTGCACACCATTTTTCTAATCTGTGATACAGAGATATTATTATCTACTTCATGGAGTTGTTGTGAGGATCAAATAACTTAATAAATGTAAAGCTCCCAGAACAGTGCCTGGAACATAGGAAACACTATGTAAGTGTTAGCCATTGTAATTGTATTACCATCATCATCATCATCATCATCATCACTAAAATTAAATAAAGCTTCATTCCATGTACTTTAAAAGGTGAAATCATTTCATTTATTTACAATGTTTTATGATTCAGTCTTCTAATTCAAATTGGTTTTCTCCCCCAGTTCACATGTTAGTAAGATTTGAATATTATACTTGCTTTTTGCCCTATTATAACATGACAGGCACTCACTATGAGACTTTCAAGGTCAAAGTCTCATGATTTTTTTCTGTACAAGAGTAAAGAAAATATATAATTCTATTTTATTCCTAATTAGAAACATTTGTTCTATTCTTAATTGAAGAATTGTAAGACACCAAAGCTGGAGTGATTTGAAAACGGAATTCATCATACATCTTTCCAAATTCCTGGAGGGCAAACTCATGGCAAAATGCTGGGCATAATGAGACCAAACTTTAGGATAATTACCAGAGCTAGTCACAGGTTATTAGTTTGCAGGGGAAAAAAAAAAAAAAAACTGTTTTCTAAATACAAAATGCATGGTTAAGTCTTTTAACTTAGTCCATGCAAAGGAAACAAATAAACATAAATGATGCAAAAGTCAATCTAACTTAAAAATCAATATTCTTTCCCTATTCGGCAATAGTGACTTAAACTTACCAACATGGAAGAACAAGAACTCAGATCCTCAAGCCCAAACTTGTAATTGACTGGTAAAAAAAAAAAAAAAAAAATATCTAGGAAAGATTGGAGTGGAAAAAGACAATTAGAAGCAATTTATAACTGTACCAACTTGTGCCCTGGCACAAGGTGTAGGTTCAGACAGCCTCTGAAGCAGTGATTTGCCCTGCGAAGTTTGAAGGAGATCAAAGAACACAGTCTTGGTAACTGAGACACAGAAGTCGTCAGTCCTGCTTCTGTCTGCTGGAACATGGAGCGAAAATGGACCAGATCCAGTGTGGGACAAAACAGTGAAGCCCACCGACACCTTCAGCCTTCCCTTTCATATTCTTCTCAACCTCACTGGTGTATTTACCACTTTCCTGTGAGTGGCCCAGCACATTTTTACTTCTAACACTCCTCTTCCTCACAAAATGAGGATGGACTCATGTCATCGTTTGTACTTTGAAGTTCATTCACATCTCACTTATTTATATGTGGAATCTAGAAAGCCAAACTCATTGAAGCAAGGGAGTAGAACGGTGGCTACCAGGGCTGGGGGAGTCAAGAAGGATTGGGGAGATGTTGATCAAACGATATGAAATTTCAGTTACACAGAAGGAATAAGTTCAGAAATGTATTGTACATCTTGGTGACTTCGTTAATAACCATGAATTATATGCTTGAAAATTGCATAGAGAGTAGATTTTAAGTGTTCTCACCACAAATAACTAAGTATATAAGGTAATGAATATTTTAATTATCTTGATTTAGCCATTCTACAAGGTAGACATATTTCCAAACATGTTTAATTATTAGTTAATTAGGTAAAAATAACAGCCAGCCCATAAAAAAACTCCAAACAAGCTTCACTCCATGCAATGAAGAGGATGTTTGATTGATTCATTCTGTTCCTTCTTCCTAGCTTTTAGATTTCATAAATCTTTTTGCCGAATAGTTATAAACTTTTGGAGTTCTTTCCAGTGATTTATCTTTATCTTTCATAGATGACAGCTTCACTCTGCTTCCATGTTTTTAAAAAGAAACTCAAGACATAGCAGATGTTTGTCTTTAAAGTCATAAAAATTTCTGAGCCTTGTTCTATTCTCTAATCTTATTTTGTTAAAGAAATCATAGAACATTTTTTAATTTACAGAGTGAACAGTTACTCAAAATAATTTATCATTAATTTTATATGAACCTGAATCCATCTTAGATTTATCAATATTGAGTAGTTAGATTTATTAGGGGAGTCCTATAGTAAATAGTGTAAATATGGTGCTTTCTAAAAAAGACAATATTCCCAGCAAATGAAGGAAGCTATTTAAATAAAATATCTCCATGATTTTAAAGATGAGACAATGATTCTTTCTTATACAATTTCTTTGTGGAGCAAGATTCTTTATTTGTTCCACATCTTTTAAGAGAAAAGCATTGTGTTGAAACAAAAGAATACAGGGAGACTACTGAAATTAACACATCATGGTCTTTTCTCTTAAAGGGCCTGGGATCTAGTAAGTGAGAAAATATTTGCATACCTTTTCAAGAGTATCTCTACTATATAAAGCATGTCATTTCTGCATTATAAACAAATCACAAAATTGGTTCTATCATCTACACGATCATAACCAATATCAGTAATATATACTTCTAGTTACAAAGTACTTTTATACTCACTTTTTCTCTTATGACAAACTAATGAAGTGGAAATTATTAATTCTTATTTACACATGAGAAATTGAAGGTTAGAGAATCAACAGCAGAGGGCCCATATTCTTTCTGTTTTCCAAACACATGCTATTTATCATGCAGCCACTGCTGGAGGATTGGTCCTTCCATACAGAGCCTTCCCTGGGGGCATTCTCTAGTCCTGATCAGAAAAGCTGGGCAGCATCTGCCCACCACCTGTCAGGACCTGGCTTCAGGTCAGTCAGCAGATCAGGGACCACCCCACTGTGGGATGCTGCTAACTGCGTTGGTCTGGCAACCACGTTTGTTTACCAGCACTCCTTGGAAAGGCCACGGCTTTTGAAGCTGCCTCTCACTGTGTCTTTAACACTCCTGCTCTGACCACCCAGCCTCAGCAAAGCAAGACCCACGACTGCCCACATCAATTCACTGTGTAACTGCTTAGGGAAGATCTCACCTCCTCCCTCCTCTGTGTGCTTCCTGACTCAACACGTGACATCCAAGTCCAGGGGACCCTTTGTGAGAGCCTCACTGCTAGTGATTCCATGACCAAAATACTGGTTAAGAGCATGAAAAACAGAGGTTCTCAGGTATTCATCCCTCACAATTCCGGATGCTACCAAATCCCCACCGCCACCCCCACATACACACACATGCGCTCCTTTTGCCTCAGTTGGAGACATGGTAATACCATCCACTCATTTATCCATTTTGAGTACGCAATTTATAGCTCCAAAGCTCACAATAATTGTTTTCTAAGACATTTAACAAACATTTATATGGCACCTGCTGTTTGCCACACACTGTTCTAGGCACTGAACCAAACAATAACTCATTTCATCCTCATAACCACACATGAATTGCATTGTCTCCATTTCACAGGCAAAAAGACTGATGAAGAAAGTATTTTGCCCAAGATCACTTGCTAGGAAGTGAGGGGCCAGGTTTTGAACTCAGAGAGGTAATTCCAGTATCTATCTCTCAGCCACTGCACTCTGCAACCTTCTGGTTGGGGCACATAACAGGAAATTACAAAAACAGATGGAAGAAAAATGGGTGATGGTGTAGGATGAACGAAGAGACATATGCCATCAGACTGAGAACATAAAAAAGTGATCCTCATCGATTGATAAGGTACCAGGGCAGATTCTCTGCTAACAAATCAAATGCTACTTGAGAATTTCAAGCTTCCCAATTTTCTCAAAATGCTTTTACCTCCCCGCTCCCCATACACCGAAAGTAACAAATTTGGAAGCATATCACCAGTCATTTTCCTTCCAGTTCACAAGGAAGTGCTTATGTATAACATTTTCTGCCTCCTAATTGTCAAGACACAGAGATTTTAGATTCACAGAGACAATGCTTTTATAATTTATAGATATTTGTTTTTCAAGCTGTAGCACACAGACACTTCCCTTGAGCTCACAAAAAAGAAAATCTCAGTAGTTTTACATCTCAAATATCTATGAAACTGTTATTTAGGTGAGGTTTGGGGAGGTTGGTGTGGGGGGTTGTGTTTTATTTTTGCTTAATTTGGTATTCAAATCATGTGGTTATGCATTGAAAATTAGCTTGATCCACACTCATCTGTGGACCTTTTGTGTGACAGCATTCCACACATCTCCCTGTTTTCCTAATTCTAGTTTATTTTATGATGACTTGGAGAAAATGGCAATGTTATAGCTGAGGAATTTATGTTATAATATTAGTCTTTCTCTGGCCTGAAAAAGACTAATTGTTCCCCATTCTGTGTTGCCACAGCTCCCTCCCTCACAACGCTATTATTGAACTGTATTTAACTATCTGGGTGGGCTTCTGGTAATAATTAGATTGCCATCTCCATTAAATTCCAGGGAGAGCAGACAGTTAGGGTAGCAACAGCAGAGCTTGTAGTAACACTTCACCATCATAAAGAGGATGACTTGAAGGCCTCTTTTGTGTTCTTTCTCTGTTCTCCTGGCTTTAAAGCTACAAATGTCTGATAATAAAGCATCCTTTAAAAATTCTGAATAATTTATTGGATGCTTGCTTACAGCGGGATTCTATTGTTTTTTGACACTTCATTTCTACAATTAGGCAGTGGCTTTGGAAACACATTAAAGACTCCATCAAATAATAATTGTAATCCAAATCCCAACAAGAACCAGATTTTGAATATTGAGCACTGAACCTCAGCTTTTGGTAAAAAGAAGAGAAGAAATAGAGAGGTTGGGGAGGAGGAGTGAGAAAGAGAATAGTATGAAGGTGGCATGAATCACTGGAAAAAGGAATGTCTTGCTTTCAGAAATGGGTAGTAATTCTGCCTCTCTAAGTGCTTTATTGGGATCCAAGAAAAAAGAAAACGTGCTTGGGCTCTTGCCTCCTATATCCAAAACTCAGATTAAATGCATCAGTTAGAACTAGGTTGGCTGCATTATTTTTAAAAAGAGAGAGAGAGAACAATAACAGTGATTTAAATACATGGTAGAAACCTGAGGCTGGCAGTTGAGGGCTGAGATGATGAATCTACAGGCAGGGACCCAGGCTTCCACTCTGTGGTCCTGCACCATTCTTAGTTTGCCAATTCATGGATTAAGATGGCTCCTTGAGCACCAGCCATCATGTCTACATTCCGAAAAACCGAGAAAAGAAAGGAATAAAGAAGTAATGTGCTCTCTCCCTTGAAAGACACTTTGGAAGTCGCAGCATACCTACCTCCAAATCACATTTCGTTGTCTACACTCAGTCATGTGGCCAAACCTTCGTCACATAAGAGAAGGTAGTCTTTTGCCAGGTAGCAAAGTGCCCAGCATAGGAGAAAGCAGAGAATGCATTTGGGAAGGCAATTGGCAATCTCTGCCCTAAAGAAATATGGGATTCCCTTCCGGGATATGTAAATGTATCAATGAGATACTAATGTACTTTCTCCAAGCGGGCATTCAGATGGCACTGCATAGTAATGAACTGTTTTCTCCCTGTAATGCAGCCTTGCCCATCCTGTACCACTGTTGATATTGCCCACCAGCATTAAAAACATATAGAGTTTAAAAACTGAACCCCAAATCTGACAGTGTCTTTCGGGTTTTCAGCAGGGCTGTCTACGTTGTCTGCGTTATTTAGAAGTGTGAAATTGGAAGACACTTTCTGGCGAAAAGCTTACCAAAACATCAAAATGTAATAATAAATACTAGAAGTAACCTGGTCATGAAAATTAACAAGAGACAGAATTCACTTAGGAAACTGTTAGAGTGATGATTGGGGAGGGAATGGAGAGTTGAAATCATTCTGACGAGAGAGCTGTAAGGACAAAAAAAAAAAGCAAGCACGTAGAGGCCATATGGTACATACCAGCACCACCAGCACTATGCTAACTCTTTCATAGACTGTCTCGTTTAGTTATCACAAGACCCCTATGAGATAGATACCTTTTTTATTATTTACAAATAAGGAAATCGAGGTTCGGAAAAATTTAGAGGCTTGTTTGAGGTCAGACAGGTAATAAATGACAGAAATAAAATGAAAAATGACTTAGAAAGGATCCCCCCCAAAAAAATACTAAATACTAAAAAAAAATATTAAATGCTAATACATAGTAAAATGGCCAAGAGGAAAAAGCTCTTGTACAGAGACAGGATGCCTTGTGAGAAGCAGGGACCTACACTGAAGGGGCACAGACAGGCTGAGTTGACCTGGAAGGAAGGGAGCCAAGAATCACACCTGGGACTCGCCCTCTGTCCTTCTGCCAGTCTCCTGCACATGCCCCCATTGGCTTAACCCAACCGGAAGTCCAAGGGTAAGGGTGTTCTTGATATAGTTGATATACTCTTACACAGGTCAGCCTCCTGGAGAAGAAAGCAGGATTGAAAAGGGAGGAATGAATCTAGAGGAGCAAACAAAATACCCAGCACAGCAGGTTCACCACCTCTGTCCTCTCGTCACTGCATTCCAGGGCATCGATGGGCAAGGGATAAAACTTTGCTCATTTTACCATCAAAACTTCCCCCCCATTCCCAACCGATACCTGCAGAGAATAGTTAGGATACAGGATGTGATTTGCTGCCCTCTTACTGCCAGCAGATGAGAAGTTAGAACTTTGGACACTGCATTTTAAGGTTTCCAAAACCTGATCTGAACTATGTAAGGGAGAGGCTATCCTATTTTAAATTATCTTGGGGGGTGGAAATTACAGAGCTTCTCCACATGATGTCTTCCATGGTTTGAAGACAATCACAATCAAGAACTTTCTCTTTCTGTACAAATCATCTATTCACCAAAGAATCTTCTAATTCAGTCTTTTGATTCTCTTAAGCTAAAGAAAATAGCAAGCCAGTAACATTCTTCAAGAGACTGTCTTCTGTTTTGAAGACATGATTCTACCAGACTCTTTCACCCTCAGTGAGAAGGTCGCTCATCCATCCTCTACAAATGATTAGTTTCACCTTTTTCTGCTTTTTGCATGCTAACCATTGCCTTATTTTACCCTCCTGAAATGCCTGCTCTTCTAGTTTTTTCTAGCCCAACACTTACTTCCCACCTACTCACTGCTTCAAGAAAGCCAGCTAAGATTAATCCATTCCCCAAGGGAGTTTTGGTTTACTTAAATTTCCATAGCAACTATGCTCATCAGCAAAACACTGCGATCCTCAATATCTATTAGTACTGCCTGAAATTCCCTTGAACTGTTTTGTAGAGTTAATACAGAGAGACTGGGCCCTCTCTTTTTCATGAGTATGTTCTCTTTTGTGGTATGAACTATGATTGTTAATCAATCCCTTATTGGTGGACACTTAGATTCCTTCAAATTTTATCATTGTAAACAATGCTACACCGAACATAATTATAAACATTTCTCTGTGCTTATCCAGGAGTATTCTGTAGGACAGACGTTTAGGAGATTTGATTAGTCAAAGGGTTTATACATTGTTATTTTAATAAATACTACAAAATTCCTTTTTTAAAGCCATTTGCCTTCCTACCTAGTATATGAGAGTGTACATTCCTTCACACCCCTTCCCAACCTGCACAGACACAATGGATACTACTAATAATTAAATGTTTTTCCGGTGTGATAGGCAAAAAAATAGATTCGACATATTTCAATTCAGATTTCTATGATTACCAGTAAGATTAAACATCTTTTCATATATTTTTAGAGCATTTGTTTTTCTCCATTAGCCTTTTCCCATTTTCTTATTAGAATACCTTTTTCCCATTGACTTGTAGATATAGCCTATACAATATAGATTAAAGCCTTTATTTGTGGTATATATTACAACTATTTTCTTCTAGTCTTATGCTTGGCATTCAAGAATGGTTTCATTGTGGATATAAATTTTTAATTTTTAATTTTTATGTGGTAAGGTATATAAATCTTATTCTCCTCATGATTATAAAAAATGAAAACTTATAAAAGCATAACACCCCCTCCTGCCTTTTCCTCTCAGCTTTTAGGACTTTGCTTTGTCCACACTGCTATGAACTTTCTCACCCATTTGTGTTGAGCATTTGATGTATTTTCTTAATCTTAAAGCTCAGTTCTTCAGTTTTGGAAATTTTTCATGAAATATTTAAAAACATCCTCTTCTCTATTTTCTTTATTCCTACTTTCTGGAATATCTTGAACTCTTGACTCAGTTCTCTATATTTCTTTTATTTTCTCTTCAATCTATCCTTTGGTCTTCTTGCTATATGCTTGCAAGGAGATTTTTTCAATTTTATCTTCTAAAACTTCTACTGTGTTTGAAATTTGTTTTCGTGCTTTTAATTTCCAAAAGACTTTATTTTTGTCTTTTAAATGTTTAATTTTTATAGTTTCCTGTCTTTTATTTCATAAATGAACTATCTTCTTTTTCCAAGGATAGTAATGAAAATAAATGCGCTCTGTTTGGTTTCTTTTAAGTTTCCATTTTCCTGAATAGTCTCTATTTTTTTTCAAGTTGGTTGTTTTAGTTTGTTTGTTTGTTTCCTGGTCTCTGGCTTTGATTTTAGAGGCTTTCCTTGAATGTCTAGTGATTCTTACTGTTCGTCTATAATTAAGAGTGAGGGGCTCCAAGGCTGGGTGTATTTTCTGTGCATGGAGCTTCACAGTGAGGGGAACTCTGGTTGTACATCCTCTGGGGAAGCCTCAGTGTCGATCTGTTTTAGGTCTTCTCTAGACTGGTCATGCTACACAAGGAGGGCTTAATTCTAGCCAGGAATTGCTGCAGTCAAATGGGGAAATCTGTGAAGATTGCTGGTCTTCACAGTCAGGGAGTAGACTTGCACTTTACCATTTACTTTAATGTGGTACCCCACCCTCAAATGTGCCTGTGTGCCCCAGTCCTGACCCTCTGTTTATACACTTCAGACAATAAACTTTCAGCCAATTCCAGGAGGGGAACAGACAGGCTGCAGCTGCATGGATTGGGTTAGGGTCTAGAGGCCTACTACTTATAAATAGGGTTTCAACCCACCACACTGGACTTGTCCTTACCTCCACCGCCCACTTCCAGGGGTACCCCATGCTGCGAATTCCTGTGATGTGGGGATTCCATAGTGTATATCAGATTGCATCTTCACTTTCCCCAAGGCCAATTTAAAATTCAGCTCTTGGTGTTTTGCTAGGTCAGCAGCTCTTCATTCTTCCACTTTCCGGCTCCCAGAACACTGTTGCTGTTGTCTCCTTTCCAGGTCTATTTTCTTTGTGAATGATAGCCTTAAAAAATCTTTTTCCTGTAATTATGACAAACTTTTGAAAGGGAGTGGATCCACTATGTTTGATTTGCTAACTTTAACTAGAAGATTCTCAGTATTAAAATTTAACATAAAGATTTAAATATGTTTATCTACCAATATCCAATGCTAATAAGTATCTGTATCCCATCCTCATGCACACAATTACATACACACATGAAGAAAAAGACAAGCATATTAGCACACTTTAAAATCGCTTCTGCACTTCCCTTTTTCTCCTATTTTAGAATCATCTGGAATCAAATTCTAGGTTTATCGTTGTCTTAGGCTGTCTGTGTTGCTATAAAGGAATATGTGAGCCTGGGTAATTTATAAAGAAAAGAGGCTTACTTGGTTCACAGGTCTTGAAGCTGTACAGGAAGTATGGTGTCAGCGCCTACTCCTGGTGAGAGCCTCAGGAAGATTCCACTCTTGACAAAAGGCAAAGGTGAGCATGCATCACATGGAAAGAGGAAAAAAGAATAAAAGAGAGAGAAGGAAAAAGAGGAGGAGCTGAGGGCTATTTTTACCAATCATTTTCTTTAACTACTAGTATTTTCTTTAACTAGCGATTCCACCATTCATTATAGTCTCTTTCATTCACTTAACAAATGTCTGTATATTTCCTCTATTTCCAGAATTGTTCTAGGACCCTGTGCCCTACCCTCATGGAGCTCAAATGCTGGGAGAAACAGGCAATAAACAAGTAAGCACCTAACTAAACATTATTTTACACAGCTGTATTTGCTTTATAAAATAAACCAAAGTAAGGAGAGATAAAGGAAGAAGGGTAACATTTTGGATAATGTGGCCAGGGACGGTCTTTTCACAAAAGTTATATCTGTGCAGAGACCTATATCATGTAGCAGAGCGAGCTGTGCATACTAACATTGTCTACTGTAATCAACATTCATCCCACTCTTTTCTATGCTTTCCAGAGTATCACATTGTAGGCTGGAAATCTACATTTCTTCGACTTCCTTGCCAGCAAGGTTCTGGATAGTTTGATTCAGTCAATGTGATGAACTCTTGTGAGAGATGAAATATGCAAGGAAGGAAATGGGCTTGTGCCACCAAGATCCACTGGTCTTATTATGTACCCTATCACCCAGAAGAAGCTGGTGGTTCAGAATGATGGAACAGCTTATTGAAAACTCAATTATAGCACCACTTGAGAAACAGCACCTAGCAAAGCTACAGTGCAGTCCTACAAGTTGTTTCATATGTTCCCAAAGAATATCCAATAAATGGTGTTATTCCTACTCTAGTCACAATATTGTGGCTAGACATAGTTACATGAAGTCTAGGAGCCCAAGAGAGAAATAGGAGTCACTTGTCTTATTAGCACATCTTGTGAACCACTCATGAAAGGTTCACTACCTTCCCCATGTCTTTGGAGTCTGATGGACAGAGATTACCTGCCAGGAGAAAAGCACTCCCACCAGGAGACACAGCAAGGGTTCTCCTGAATGGGAAGTCACAACTGGACACCTGGACATTTACGGCCTCTACTGCCAGTGAACCAACGATTTTTAAAGGGTATTATTCTCCTGCCTGAAATTATGACTACTAATTGTCAAAGGGCATTAGGACTGCTGCTGAACAAAGTGGAAGAAAGATGATGTCAGGAACCCAGGGAAATTCCCTGAAGCATCTTTTACTAAACTATGCCTTGTGATAAAAGTTTTAAAATAACCCGATATAAATAGGACAGGTCAAATGATTCAGGTCCTAAAGAAGCTGAACATGATTAAGAGATCTCAGACCTTTCAGGAAAGACAGTTTGGTCACCACTCCAGGTAGAAGATATCCTGACAAAATGAGCTCCCAGATGAAGGCAAAGAGAACATGGTTAAAGATACTTATAAATTCTAACTTCAGTCTCATGACCAGTTGAATAAACAAAAATGCAGCAACTGTGCATATTTTCTTTATTATTTTGAAGTGTATATATTTGTGAATTTTGACCAATTTTTTCTCTCCCTTTCCCTTGACATAATTGATTTTTATATTATAATTGTCTTTCTTCTTTTACTGTAAAATGAATTCCTTGGTCAAAAGTCATGTTCAGTGGGATGTAATGAAATGTGGAAAAGGTCATTTTGAAACATAAAGATAAGAAAAAGTTAAAAGAATTAGTAAGGAAAAACAGAGAAGGCCAGACAGCGAGGCAGAAGAAAAATAGGAATATAGTGCCCTGGAAACCACAAAAAGAAGAGATGCAAGAAAAAGGGGAGGGTCCCTAGAATATAATGTTGCTAAAAGGTTCATGTAAGGTCAGCACATTGATCATTGGACTTGAAGAATTGATCATTATCAACCAAACTAAGAGTAGTTTTTGGAGAATATGTGGTTTAAAAACCTGGCTAGGTCGGGAGCAAGATGGCCAAATAGGAACAGGTCCAGCTTCCAGCTCACAGCGCGAGCAACACAGAAGATGGGTGATTTCTGCATTTTCAACTGAGGTACCGGGTTCATCTCACTGGGGAGTGCCAGACAATCAGTGCTGGTCAGCTGGTGCAGCCCAACCAGCGAGAGCTGAAGCAGGGTGAGGCATCGCCTCACCTGGGAAGCTCAAGGGGGAAGGGAATCCCTTTTCCTAGCCAAGGGAAACTGAGGCACACAACACCTGGAAAATTGGGTAACTCCCACCCTAATACCGCGCTTTACCAAGGGTCTTAGCAAACGGCACACCAGGAGATTATATCCCACACCTGGCCTGGAGGAAGGTCCCATGCCCACGGAGCCTCCCTCATTGCTAGCACAGCAGTCTGAGATCTAACTGCAAGGTGGCAGCGAGGCTGGGGGAGGGGTGCCCGCCATTGCTGAGGCTTAAGTGGGTAAACAAAACCATGGGGAAGCTCGGACTGGGTGGAGCCCATTGCAGCTCAAGGAGGGCTGCCAGTCTCTGTAGACTCCACCTCTGGCGACAGGGCATAGAAAAAAAAAAGCAGCAGAAACCTCTGCAGATGTTAACGACTCTGTCTGACAGCTTTGAAGAGAGCAGTGGATCACCCAGCATGGAGGCTGAGATCTGAGAACGGACAGACTGCCTGCTCAAGTGGGTCCCTGACCCCGAGTAGCCTAACTGGGAGACATCCCCCACTAGGTGCAGACCCACACTTCATACCTCACACAATGGGGTACACCCCTGAGACGAAGCTTCCAGAGCAAGAATCAGACAGTAGCACTCGCTGTTCAGCAATATTCTATCTTCTGCAGCCTCTGCTGCTGATACCCAGGCAAACAGGGTCTGGAGTGGACCTCAAGCAATCTCCAACAGACCTACAGCTAAGGATCCTGACTGTTAGAAGGAAAACTAACAAACAGAAAAGACACCCACACCAAAACCCCATCAGTACGTCACCAGCATCAAAGACCAAAGGGAGATAAAACCACAAAGATGGGGGAAAAGCAGGGCAGAAAAGCTGAAAATTCAAAAAATCGGAGCTCATCTACTCCGCCAAAGGAATGCAGCTCATCACCAGCAATGGATCAAAGCTGTACGGAGAATGACTTTGACGAGTTGAGAGGAGAAGGCTTCAGTCGATCAAACTTCTCAGAGCTAAAGGAGAAACTACGTACCCAGTGCAAAGAAACTAAAAATCTTGAAAAAAAGAATGGAAGAATGGATAACTAGAATAATCAATGCAGAGAAGGCCATAAACGAACTGACAGAGATAAAAACCATGACATGAGAAATATGTGACAAATGCACAAGCTTCAGTAACCGACTCGATCAACTAGAAGAAAGAGTATCAATGATTGAAGATCAAATGAATGTAATGAAGCAAGAAGAGAAGTCTAGAGAAAAAAAAGGAAAAAGAAATGAACAAAGCCTCCAAGAAATATGGGATTATGTGAAAAGACCAAATCTATGTCTGATTGGTGTGCCTGAAAGTGAGGTGGAAAATGGAACCAAGTTGGAAAACACTCTTCAGGATACCATCCAGGAGAACTTCCCCAACCTAGTAAGGCAGGCCAACATTCAAATTCAGGAAATACAAAGAATGCCACAAAGATACTCCTCGAGAAGAGCAACTCCAAGACAAATAATTGTCAGATTCACCAAAGTTGAAATGAAGGAAAAAATGTTAAGGGCAGCCAGAGAGAAAGGTTGGGTTACCCACAAAGGGATGCCCATCAGACTAACAGCAGATCTCTCGGCAGAAACTCTCCAAGCCAGAAGAGAGTGGGGGATAATATTCAACATTCCTAAAGAAAAGAATTTTCAACCCAGAATTTCAAATCCAGCCAAACTAAGTTTCATCAGTGAAGGAGAAATAAAATCCTTTACAGACAAGCAAATGCTTAGAGATTTTGTCACCACCAGGCCTGCCCTACAAGAGATCCTAAAGGAAGCACTAAACATGGAAAGGAAAAACCAGTACCAGCCATTAAAAAAATG
Organism: Chlorocebus sabaeus; assembly: GCF_047675955.1. NCBI lineage: Eukaryota > Metazoa > Chordata > Mammalia > Primates > Cercopithecidae > Chlorocebus > Chlorocebus sabaeus. The sequence goes on from NC_132907.1 coordinate 37,759,499, forward strand.
CCAAAATGGAAAGACCATCAAGGCTAGGAAGAAACTGCATCAATTAATGAGCAAAATAACCAGCTAATATAACAATGACAGGATCAAGTTCACACATAACAATATTAACCTTAAATGTAAATGGACTAAATGGTCCAATTAAAAGACACAGACTGGCAAATATTGGATAAAGAGTCAAGATCCATCAGTTTGCTGTATTCAGGAGACCCATCTCACATGCAGAGACACACATAGGCTCAAAATAAAGGGATGGAGGAAGATCTACCAAGCAAATGCAGAAGAAAAAAAAGCAGGGGTTGCAATCCTAGTCTCTGATAAAACAAACTGTCTCTAAGACCACAGTGCAATCAAACTAGAACTCAGGACTAAGAAAATCAATCAAAACCGCTCAACTACATAGAAACTGAACAACCTGCTCCTGAATGACTACTGGGTACATAACGAAATGAAGGCAGAAATAAAGATGTTCTTTGAAACCAAAGAGAACAAAGATAAAACATACCAGAATCTCTGGGACACATTTAAAGCAGTGTGTAGAGGGAAATTTATAGCACTAAATGCCTACAAGAGAAAGCAGGAAAGATCTAAAATTGACACCCTAACATCACAATTAAAAGAACTAGAGAAACAAGAGCAAATACGTTCAAAAGCTAGCAGAAGGCAAGAAATAACTAAGATCAGAGCAGAACTGAAGGAGATAGAGACACAAAAAACCCTCCAAAAAATCAATGAATCCAGGAGCTGGTTTTTTTAAAAGATCAACAAAATTGATAGATGGCTAGCAAGACTAATAAAGAAGAAAAGAGAGAAGAATCAAATTGATGCAATAAAAAATGATAAAGGGGATATCACCACTGATCCTGTAGAAATACAAACTACCATCAGAGAATACTATAAACACCTCTACACATATAAACTAGAAAACCTAGAAGAAGTGGATAATTTCCTGGACATATACACCCTCCCAAGACTAAACCAGGAAGAAGTTGAATCCTTGAATAGACCAATAGCAGGCTCTGAAATTGAGGCAATAGTTAATAGCCTACCAACCAAAAAAAAAACTTCAGGACCACACGGATTCACAGCCAAATTCCACTGGAGGTACAAGGAGGAGCTGGTACCATTCCTTCTGAGACTATTCCAATCAAGAGAAAAAGAGGGAATCCTCCCTAACTTATTTTATGAGGCCAACATCATCCTGATACCAAAGCCTGGCAGAGACACAACAAAAAAAAGAGAATTTTAGACAAATATCCCTGATGAACATCGATGCAAAAATCCTCAATAAAATACTGGCAAACCAAATCCAGTAGCACATCAAAAAGCTTATCCACCATGATCAAGTGGGCTTCATCCCTGGGATGCAAGGCTGGTTCAACATATGCAAATCAGTAAACATAATCCAGCATATAAAGAGAACCAAAGACAAAAATCACATGATTATCTCAATAGAGGCAGAAAGGGCCTTTGATAAAATTCAACAGCCCTTCATGCTAAAAACTCTCAATAAATTTGGTATTGATGGAACCTATCACAAAATAATAAGAGCTATTTATGACAAGTCCACAGCCAATATCATACTGAATAGACAAAAACTGGAAGCATTACCTTTGAAAACTGGCACAAGATAGGGATGCCCTCTCTCACCGCTCCTATTCAACATAGTGTTGGAAGTTCTGGCTAGGGCAATCAGGCAAGAGAAAGAAATAAAGGGTATTCAGTTAGGAAAAGAAGAAGTCAAATTGTCCCTGTTTGCAGATGACATGATTGTATATTTAGAAAACCCCATCATCTCAGCCCAAAATCTCCTTAAGCTGATAAGCAACTTCGGCAAAGTCTCAGGATACAAAATCAATGTGCAAAAATCACAAGCATTCTTATACACCAGTAACAGACAAACAGAGAGCCAAATCATGAATGAACTCCCATTCACAATTGCTTCAAAGAGAATAAAATACCTAGGAATCCAACTTACAAGGGATGTAAAGGACCTCTTCCAGGAGAACTACAAACCACTGCTCAGTGAAATAAAAGAGGACACAAACATATGGAAGAACATACCATGCTCATGGATAGGAAGAATCAATATCTTGAAAATGGCCATACTGCCCAAGGTAATTTATAGATTCAATGCCATTCCCATCAAGCTACCAATGAGTTTCTTCACAGAATTGGAAAAACTGCTTTAAAGTTCATATGGAACCAAAAAAGAGCCTGCATTGCCAAGACAATCCTAAGTCAAAAGAACAAAGCTGGAGGCATGATGCTACCTGACTTCAAACTGTACTACAAGGCTACAGTAACCAAGACAGCATGGTACTGGTACCAAAACAGAGATATAGACCAATGGAACAGAACAGAGTCCTCAGAAATAATACCACACATTTACAGCCATCTGATCTTTGACAAACCTGACAAAAACAAGAAATGGGGAAAGGATTCCCTATTTAATAAATGGTGCTGGGAAAATTGGCTAGCCATAAGTAGAGAGCTGAAACTGGATCCTTTCCTTACTCCTTATACGAAAATTAATTCGAGATGGATTAGAGACTTAAATGTTAGACCTAAAACCATAAAAACGCTAGAAGAAAACCTAGGTAATACCATTCAGGACATAGGCATGGGCAAGGACTTCATGTCTAAAACACCAAAAACAATGGCAACAAAAACCAAAATTGACAAATGGGATCTAATTAAACTAAAGAGCTTCTGCACAGCAAAATAAACTACCATCAGAGTGAACAGGCAACCTACAGAATGGAGAAAATTTTTGCAATCTACTCATCTGACAAAGGGTTAATGTCCAGAACTTACAATGAACTCAAACAAATTTATGAGAAAAAAACAAACAACCCCATCAAAAAGTGGGCAAAGGATATGAACAGACATTTCTCAAAAGAAGACATGCATACAGCCTACAGACACATGAAAAAATGGTCGTCATCACTTGCCATCAGAGAAATGCAAATCAGAACCACAATGAGATACCATCTCACACCAGTTACAATGGCAATCATTAAAGTCAGGAAACAACAGGTGCTGGAGAGGTTGTGGAGAAATAGGAACACTTTTACACTGTTGGTGGGATTGTAAACTGGTTCAACCATTGTGGAAAACAGTATGGCGATTCCTCAAGGATCTAGAACTAGAAGTACCATATGACCCAGCCATCCCATTACTGGGTATATACCCAAAGGATTATAAATCATGCTGCTATAAAGACACATGCATACGTGAGTTTATTGCAGCACTATTCACAATAGCAAAGACTTGGAATCAACCCAAATGTCCATCAGTGACAGATTGGATTAAGAAAATGTGGCACATATACACCATGGAATACTATGCAGCCATTAAAAAGGATGAGTTTGTGTCCTTTGTAGGGACATGGATGCAGCTAGAAATCATCATGCTCAGCAAACTATCACAAGAACAGAAAACCAAACACCGCATGTTCTCATTCATAGGTGGGAATTGAACAATGAGATCACTTGGACTCTGGAAGGGGAACATCACACACCGGTGTCTATTATGGGGGGGGGGGGGAGGGATGGCATTGGGAGTTATACCTGATGTAAATGATGAGTTGATGCATTCTGACGAGTTGATGGGTGCAGCACACCAACATCACACAAGTATACATATGTAACAAACCTGCACGTTGTGCACATGTACCCTAGAACTTAAAGTATAATGAAAGAAAGGAAAGAAAGAAAGAAAGAAAGAAAGAAAGAAAGAAAGAAAGAAAGAAAGAAAGAAAGAAAGAAAGAAAGAAAGAAAGAGAAGGAAAGAAAGAGAAAGAAAGAAAGAAAGAAAGAAAGAAAGAAAGAAAGAAAGAAAGAAAGAAAGAAAGAAAGAGAAGGAAAGAAAGAGAGAAAGAAAGAAAGAAAGAAAGAAAGAAAGAAAGAAAGAAAGAAAGAAAGAAAGAAAGAAAGAAAGAAAGAGAAAGAAAGAAAGAGAAAAACCTGGCTAAATTGGGTTGTATGAAGAATGTGAAGTAAAGAAGTAGAGACAGTGAGTATAGATACCTCTTCCAGGAATGTGTGGTATAAAGGGAAAGAAAGTGATAGTAGTTTTTTCCTGAAACAATAGGGTAACTGAATGAGAATGTAGTGTCAACAGATAATTTTTTCTTCAAGAATTAGAATACTACATTTTAGTAGACTTTGGGGGATGATCTGATATATAAGAAATGGGATGATGTGAAATTGAATGGGAAAAATTCAGAGACCAGTCCTGGAGGAAGTAAACAGGATTGAGTCTAGAGCATGAGTAGAGAGATTCACCTTAGTTAAGAATATGACTATCTGTCCATTGTAGTAAAAGGCAAGTTGGAGAACGTGGATACAGATACAGGTAGGTCAGTAGATATTTGAGGGTATACTCCCTTATTCTCTTTTTTATTTTCAACAAAATAAGACTTAAATACATCAGCTAAGCAGGGGTGGGTGGGGAACCCTGGAGGATTTAAAGAGGAAGAAGAAAGCATGAAACACTCATCAAGAATACTGAACATAATATTTCTTAGGGATACATACTGGAATTATTGAGCAATAATGACAACACACATGAAATGACAGCATGCTTGACAGGAAGCACAAAATGAGACCAGATAGAAACATTGTGTTCTACTCTATTTAAACAGTGGCTCAGATGTGGATTTTTAAAAGTTGGAAATTTAACTGGGATGTTTGTGTGTGTGTGTGTGTGTGTTTCCTGTAAAAAGCAAGAGTTGAAGGCCGGGCGCGGTGACTCGTGCCTGTAATCCCAGCACTTTGGGAGGCCGAGGCGGGCGGATCATGAGGTCAGGAGATGGAGACCATCCTGACTAACACGGTGAAACCCCGTCTCTACTAAAAAAAATACAAAAAATTAGCCAGGCATGGAGGCGGGCTCCTGTAGTCCTAGCTACTCGGGAGGCTGAGGCAGGAGAATGGCGTGAACCCAAGAGGCGGAGCTTGCAGTGAGCCGAGATTGTGCTACTGCACTCCAGCCTGGGCGACAGAGCCAGACTCCGTCTCAAAAAAAAAAAAAAAAAAAAAAAAAAAAAAGCAAGAGTTGAAAAGGGAATGGGGTGTTTACAAGTGTGTAATCATGATGAAGGACCATGGACGCTAAACTGAGTAAGGAGAGAAACCAAGAGAGATGAGAAGCCGGCTGTAACACAGAGAAAACTGGCAGGCTAAAAGATTAAAGGTCTCCAAAGAATTGAAATATTGTTACCATCAAACTGCTGGATGAGTGAGCTGGAAACTCAGGAGGATGAACTCAGCTTGACATTGAAATTTTGGTGTTGTTAGTTGCTGTCTAGGACAAGGTCTAGAGCATGACTGTGGGAGTGAAAAAAATACATGATCATAGGAAATAAGAAGGTTCAGAACTAAGTGAGGAAGAGGTTACCAAAAATTATAATTTAAGTATGCAGAGGAAGAGATCAAACCTTCAATGAATGAAGAGGAGTATTTAAGTTGTGAGGGAATTTCTGCAACAAGAAAAGGCTGTGTGGAGTGCAGCTGAAGCACTTCAAAATAACTAGGATTTTTAGGGAAGGAGGAAATTTTGTTTGAATAGCAACCAAGGATAAGAAAAACAGTCACCCCAACTTCAAGCTTTTTGGTGTCAAGGGGCTTTACAGAAAGAAATATGCTCTCAAGAAAGAGCCAAGTTTCAGCTAAAACAAGCAAAACAGTAAAGGAAAAAAGGAACAAACTTCTTTTATCCCAAGTCTTCCTCCTCCTTCTTAATTTTTTTGTCTTGATTGAGTACGTCCTCTAAGGATTCCTTCAGAAAAAGCCACAGACAGTAATATTATTGAGTCCTTCACTGTTTAATGAATGTCTCTATTTTCTCAAACACTCTTATTTTTTTTGGATAAAGAACTCTAAGTTTCAAACAATTTTATCTTAACTTTTCTTTCACACATTTTCCCCTTTCCATGTGTGGGCTGAGTTCTGGGGTATTTTCCCCACTACATATTCCAGCTCATATTGCTTCTTCAGCTGTGGCCATCCTCACATGCATCCAATCTGAGGTTTGACTTTTTAAAATTATTCTTTCAGTTTTAAACACCAATAATTTTAATTGATTTTTATGCCATTGTATTATTAGTACATGCTAGTAAAGTTGTCTAGAATCTTTATGAGAATTTTAATTTAACTTTTTAACTCTTCTTCCGTTTGCTTTTTGAAGTCCAATTTCTCATGTGTTAATTCTTTTACTTACTGAATTTTTTCTTATTCACAGTGCTGGGTTTCCTCAAGTGTTTAGTGATTCCTGGTTAACTGCTTGCATCTGGATACGAGAATTCTTGTTTTTGTCTCAATAAATAAACACCCTAGTTACAACAGCTAGTTCTTTATGGTTATGTGAAATTTGACAGAGTATGTAGGTAGCTTGTTTTGAGTATGGAAAGTATTCAACCCTCTTGGAGATAGTCTGTAACATGCAATACAGCTCTGTCTCTCAAGCCCTGCCACCCAGTAAGTGATTATCCCGGGTCAGAATTCCAACCTTAAAGAGATATACTCAGAGTTTATTCTACGAGTGAACACTGAAGTCAGTCACTGCATTCCTTCCCCTCCTCCTCCCTATACTATCCTTGCAAAGATCTTACATTGATTGCTTCACTCTGCCTTTCTTCTCGATCTATATCCAACACCAATGCTAGGAGTGCTTCTCAATCAGTGTATTTTGGTTTGAAGACAATTCTCTGAGTTACATCTCAGGAGAAAATTCTACTTCTGCCTGGAACTCAGTTTAAACTGAGGGAGAAGGGAAGACAAATAATTTCCAAACACTGTTCTTTAATTAATTTCCCTGTATGGGCCTCTTTGTGCTTTGATAGGCCAAAGAATAAAGCTTTTCCTACCTCATACCATACATTAAAATTAACTCAAAATGGATCAGTGTCCTAGATATAACAGATAAAACCGTAGAACTCTTAGAAGAAACATAAGAGTCTGTCTTCATGAACTCAGACTTGGCAATGGATTCTTAGATATAACATCAAAAGGATGAGCAACAAAATAAAAAAAAATCGATCCAACTTCATCAAAATCTAAACTTCCATGCATCAAAGGGCAATATCAAAATGGTGAAAAGACAACCTACAGAATAGCAGAAAATATTTGAAAATCATCTCCAGAATATATTTAGAAAACTCTTACAACTCAACAACAAAAAGACAACCCAATTTTATAACGGACAAAGGGCTTGAATAGACATTTCTCTAAATGAATATATGAATGGAAAATAAGCACATGAAAAGATATTCAACAATCATTAGTCATTAGAGAAATGCAGTAGAAACCACTTGACACCCGTTAGGATGGCTATGATGTTTTAAAATGAAAAATGAACAGTGTCGGTGAAGATATGGAGAAATCACAACCCTTGTATGTTGCTGGTGGAGTTGTAAAATGGTTCAGCCCTGTGGAAAACAATTTGGTGGCTCGTCAAAAAGTTAAACGTAGAGATACCATATGACCCAGCAACTCCACTGCTAGATATATACTCAAAAGAATTAAAAACAGGTTCTCAAACAAATACTCGTAGATAGATATTCATAGTAGCACAATTCATAAAAGCTATTTAATGGGAATAGAGTTTCGGTTTTGCAAGATGAAGAAAGTTCTGGATTGGTTGCACAACAATCTGAATACACTTAACTATCCACTTAAAAATGGTTAAGATGGTTTATTGTATATTAAGGGTATTTCGTCACAAGTTAAAAAACTATTAAGTCAATACACTGGTTTTTATCTCTCCTTAAATCACTTTCTCATTTCAGGAAGCATTCTTACTGCATATCAAATATTGAACTTAAAGTAAATATACAGATTCATTTCAGTTTATTAAGCATTTTTGCATACAATATTTTATTTGAACCAAGAAATTATATTACTTTCATATTGCTATCTTGCCGTCAGCCTCTCTCTGCGTTCCCATTCAGTATTGAAAATATTACAGCATATTCTGCATGTCAGAGAGAAGTAAGTAGGGATGGGAAAACACAGATGCTATGCTCACTGTGTAGAACTGCAAGAGCTAAAAGTTTCAGAAAGACTTATTTTTGCTGAAAGTGAGATTCTTGCTCGAATGCTTTTTCCATAGCCTGAACAGAAGATGAAGAGAGACATAGACCATAATTTATCCCTACAACTGCCTTGTTGCCTTCCCCTGCATACATGTCATCATCACCACCACCACATACTACCCACTGCGGTCTTCATAGGGAACCAGGTGCCAGGGACTACAATTTGGCAGTCAGGGTGACACAGTTAACTCCAGGAAGTTAAAACCACTTAGGGTCCAGTTGGTACAGCAGGCACAATAAGCCTCCTAGAATCAAACATTTAGAAGCAGTTCCAAGAGTCCATTTTAGCCATAAATACATCTCCGTTGCAGAAGGATACCAATTTATTCCCATACAACTTGAGGACATTAACCAGACCGTATGTAGATCGTTGGTTACTTACCTATGCCACTTAGTAGCCAAGAAGGGGGACATTGCAGAGGTATTTGGCCCTTGAAAAGTTTAATAGAAAAGTGGTTTCTGGATTCTACTTGTTATTGTCAGACTTTCCTTTTTCCTGAACTACTCCCCCTTCCCCTGAGCCAAGCACACAGACTCCAATGTGCATTCTCTCTCTCTCTCTCTCTCACACACACACACATACACACACACACACAAACATACACCACACACATCTTTAAAGCAAAATCCTTTATGCTTGGTAAGGTTTTGATGTTTCACCAGGATATATAGGAACTGGACCATGATTAGTTTCTTTAAAAATCTCATTTCATACCAGTATATTTGTATGCCTTAAAAGATGCTCCTCAGTTATTAAACTGTACTGTTGCCTCCTTGTGGATCTCCACAATACTGAATTATACCAAAAAGAGGCTGTCTTGGTCAAATGGCCACAGCCTGAAAGTTGTGGACTAATACCGGTAGTGGTCAGTACAAGTTATCATATGATGGCCAAGACCCTTCATGATCCCAGCCCTGTTCTCTTTTCTGAAACTCCCATTTCCAAAAACCAAGATAGACTGTGGATACATCCATGGCTTATTCCATTTTCTCTGCCAGGCCTCACACTGTATGAAACAGACTCTTGTTGGAGAGCTGGCTGGGTGAGTGTGTTCATTACTGCATTGCTATAAAGAACTACCTGAGACTGGGTAATTCATTAATAAAAGAGGTTGAGTCAGCTCATGGTTCTGTGGGCTATATAGGCTTCTGCTTCTGGGGAGGCCCCAACAAACTTACAATCATGGCAGGAGGTGAAAGGGAAGCAGGCACGGTCTTCACATGGCCAGAGCAGGAGAGAGAGAAAGCAAAAGGAGAAGTGCTACACATTTTCAAACAGAGAACTCACTCACTAACAACAGCGAGGGAGAAATCCACCCCCAGGATCCAATCACCTCCCACCAGGTCCCTCCCCCAACACTGGGGATTACAATTCATCATGAGATTTGAGTGGGGACACAGAGCCAAACCATATGAGAGTGCTTATTGTGTTCCTGAAATAGAGGCACCTACACCCTTCAGAAAATTTGAATTTCTGCTTACAGTACATGCATGCACTCAAAATAATACACTCTAGTACAAGTTAGACCGTTGCAACTACAAAGGTGAAGATTGAAGAGACTAGTCTCAATTAGTCAAAAAAAAAAAAAAAAATTTAGAAACCAGCCTGGGATAAGGCCTAGTTATATCTAAGTTTGTCTCACAGTTCTTGTTCTTCCTAAATTTCTTGATAGAATTAACAGGGATAAGATGGCTTTGGAAAATACACTCCATTACACCACCTTTATCCCTAGGGTGTTTTCTTAGGAAGCCACAAATGGAGGACATTGCCACCCACAAAATCAGAAGCTTCTGTTGGACTCCATTAGAGGGAGGCAGAGACAGTGCTCAGAACCCTCAGAACATGCAAAAATAGAGAAGGAGAGAAGCAGTTGTTTATAAACTTTCTGTTACTAGGGTTTTGATTTTGTTCTCCCTGAAAAATATGTTCAAATTTTCCAATTGCCTAGAGTAGACCTGTTGTCTAATTGGGTCTTCACTTTCTCCAGAAACAGCTCATCTCTGTGTGTGGCTGACTTGTGATGAGTGGGAGCACCAGGGTGAGGCATGCTCCCTCCAGCCATCCCAAGGGAAGGGTTTAAAGACCAGAAGGCTTCTGCTGGTGTGCTTTCCACCGAAGCTGCAACAAATACACACACACACACACACACACACACACACACACAAATGGGATACAGATAAAAACACCAGGGCCTTTATCCTGACAACTGCTCAGCTTACATACAGGGTTCTCCTCACCTAGGGGTCAGCTCGTCAACTTTCAGAGGCTCCTGGGCTGAAACAAATCCTATTCCTTTCTTCTCCACCCTCTGATTCCACCTCAGCAACTGCTGGGTTCAAAAATGACTCTGCTAAATCGAAGTTTCCAAGAAGGTATTCTAGGACAACATTTCACTAAGCCTTCAGTGCAGTACCTTGTAAATGGGCAAACTTATTTTGCCTCCAAAATGGTGATCCAATGGATATTGTATAAGAATTGGGCAGGCCAGGTGCAGTGACTCATGCCTGTAACCCCAGCACTTTGGGAGGCCAAGGTGGGCAGATCACTTGAGCCCGGGATTCCGAAACCAGCCTGGGCAAGGTGGAAACCCCATCTCTACAAAATACAAAAAAAAAAAAAAAAATTAGCTGGGTGTGGTAGCATGTGCCTGTGGTCCCAGCTACTCATGAGGCTGAGATGGGAGGATTGCTTGAACATGGAAGTCGAGGTTGCATAAAGTTGTCATCACACCACTCCAGCCTGGGCAACAGAGTCTCAAAAAAAAAAAAAAAAAAAAAAAAAGACTTCAGCAACTAGTTGAAATGTCATGGAATTGTGTGCAAAGGAGCATCTGGGAAGGATAGAAGAGGCCTGTTCGGAGCTGGCAGGAGGCCTTTATCACTTGCTTGATGTTCCCATGTCTGATACCTTCCCTTCTGTGATAAGCAGAATAATAGCCCCCCAAAATGTCCACATCCCCATTTCTGGCTCTTATGAAATGTTACCTTACATGGCAAATGGGACTTTGCAAATGTGGTTAAGAATCTTTAATGGAGAGATTCTCCTAATTATTTTAGTGGGTCCAATGTAATCATAAGAGACAGGTAAGAGGGTCAAAGTCAAAAAAAGGAGATGTGCCCATGAAACTAGAGTTTAAAGTGATGCACCTTGAAGATGGAGGAAAGAGCAGTGAGCCAAGGAACGCAGGCAGCCTCTAGAAGCTGGAATAGGCAAGAAAACAGATTTTCCTTAGAAGTCCCTGGAAGAAATGCAGTATTGCCAACACCTTGATTGCAGACTTCTGACCTCCAGAACTATAAGGAAATAACTCTGTGCTGATTTTAGCCATTAAGTCTGTGGTAATTTGTTGCAGCAGCATAAAGAAGCTAATACTCCTCTCCTGCCTCTGTCATCCAAAGAGCCAACACCAGTAAACCGTATTTCCCACACCTCCTTGCCGCTTGCTTTCAGTTCTGCTCAGCAATGCTTGTGGCTGACTTGTGATGAGTGGGAGTGCCAGGGTGAGCCTTGCTCCCTCCAGCCATCCCAAGGAAAGGATTTACTCAAAGTCTAACTCCTATTCTGTTGTATTAGTTTGCTAGGGCTACCGTAACAAGTGCTGGAAAGGCACTGGAGGCTGGGAGGAAGACAGAAGCCAGGGTACTACTTCCCCTCTCCTGCTCTGGATGACGCCCCAGCAGTTGCCATACCTCTTCGATGGTCTCAGTTCCTGTCCTTATTATCCAAGAGCGCAGCCTCTAGAAACAACACCACCTCCCTTTCTCCATCTTTGAGTGGTTGTAGCTCTTCTAATAACACCTTTATCATGAATTTAGCATATTAAACTCCTTCTATTAAAGTACCTGATGAGGGCTATGTTTTCTCAGCTGCAACCCTTTAAGACCCAATCATACGTCTAAGGTTGGCTTCTTCTTATTACCTGTACTAGTGTTGCTTGTTCACAGTGGTTAAGACAGGTGCTATATTTAAAATCCTCTCCCACACCTTTAGATACCCTGGCAGAGTAACATTAATGGCTTTCAGGGGGATTGGCAGCATTTTCCCTTCTTCATGCCCGGCTTCTGACACCATAACGAACAGGATAACTCCTCACTATGGTAGTTAAGTTGTGATTTTATTAGTTTATGCAAATTGGTATAATTCAGGCGTGGAGCAGTCAGATATTTTCCGTGATCTAGTGACCTAGAAAAATTAGAGTGACAATATCATGAGGAATTCTTTTTTTTTTTTCAGTCAGCCTAAATTTCACTGGCAAATCAGAAAACACATTTTTTGATGTGTGAAATGAAAGTTCATTCTCCTCAATTTTACTTATTTTTCTTTCTGCAGTTGAGGTAAATAGGCAAGACTGTATTTAAGACATCACTAAATGAGAACATCATTTGAAACAATTCCATAGACTGTTCCTTCTTCAGTTTTTTTTGCCCTGTTCTGGGAAGTAGTGGTCTTTGCAGTCATAACACTGGCCCCTGTAGGTAGAATCTCAATGTTTAACTCCTTTCTTCGTGTATTAGTTTGCTAGGGCCGCCATAACAAGGCTTCTGTCACCATAACAAATTGGGTGGTTACACAACAGAAAATTATTCTCTCACCCTTCTAGAGGCTAGAAATTCAAAATCAAGGTTATACCAGGGTTAGTTCTTTCTAAAGGCTGTGAGGAAGAATCTATTCTATGCCTCTCCCCTATATTCTCATTGTGTGCTGGTCTTGGTGTTCCTTGGCTTATAGAGGTATCACTCCAATTTCTGTCTGCCTTGATCTTCACATGGTATTCTCCCTGTGTGCCTGTGTCCAAGTTTTGTCCAATCATAAAGAGAATGGGCATATTAGATTAAGGCCCACCCTAATGACCTCATTTTAACTTGATTACCTCAGTAAAGACCCTATCTCCAAATAAGTTCACATTCTGAGGTATTGGGGATAGGTCTTCAAAATACGAATTTGACAGAAGGGACACACAATTCAACCCATAGCATCTGATCTCCAAGGAAAGCCTTTTGGTATTCATGTCTTCAATTCAGGTAGACTGGGTTTATGTGCCTTCTACTCTTAATGTATTCACAGGGAACTCCCAGCGCGAGCGACACAGAAGACCGGCGATTTCTGCATTTTCAACTGAGGTACTGGGTTCATCTCACTGGGGAGTGCCAGACGATCGGTGCTGGTCAGCTGCTGCAGCCCGACCAGCGAGAGCTGAAGCAGGGCGAGGCATTGCCTCACCTGGAAAGCGCAAGGGGGAAGGGAATCCCTTTTCCTAGCCAGGGGAACTGAGACACACAACACCTGGAAAATCGGGTAACTCCCACCCCAATACTGCGCTTTAAGCAGACAGGCACACCAGGAGATCATATCCCACACCTGGCCGGGAGTGTCCCACACCCACGGAGCCTCCCTCATTGCTAGCACAGCAGTCTGTGATCTACCGGCAAGGCAGCAGCGAGGCTGGGGGAGGGGCGCCCGCCATTGCTGAGGCTTAAGTAGGTAAACAAAGCTGCTGGGAAGCTCGAACTGGGTGGAGCTCACAGCAGCTCAAGGAAACCTGCCTGTCTCTGTAGACTCCACCTCTGGGGACAGGGCACAGTAAATAATAACAAACGCAGCAGCTCTGCAGATGCAAACGACTCTGTCTGACAGCTTTGAAGAGAGCAGTGGATCTCCCAACAGGGAGGTTGAGATCTGAGAAGGGACAGACTCCCTGCTCAAGTGGGTCCCTGACCCCTGAGTAGCCTAACTGGGAGACATCCCCCACTAGGGGCAGTCTGACACCCCACACCTCACAGGGTGGAGTACACCACTGAGAGGAAGATTCCAAAGCAACAATCAGACAGGTACACTCGCTGTTCAGAAATATTCTATCTTCTGCAGCCTCTGCTGCTGATACCCAGGCAAACAGGGTCTGGAGTGGACCTCAAGCAATCTCCTACAGCTACAACCTACAGCTGAGGATCCTGACTGTTAGAAGGAAAGCTATCAAACAGGAAGGACACCTACACCAAAACCCCATCAGTACATCACCATCATCAAAGACCAGAGGCAGATAAAACCACAAAGATGGGGAAAAAGCAGGGCAGAAAAGCTGGAAATTCAAAAAATAAGAGCGCATCTCCCCCGGCAAAGGAGCGCAGCTCATCGCCAGCAACGGATCAAAGCTGGACGGACAATGACTTCGATGAGATGAGAGAAGAAGGCTTCAGTCCATCAAATTTCTCAGAGTTAAAGGAGGAATTACGTACCCAGTGCAAAGAAACTAAAAATCTTGAAAAAAAAGTGGAAGAATTGATGGCTAGAGTAATTAATGCAGAGAAGCTCACAAACGAAATGAAAGAGACGAAAACCATGGCACGAGAAATACGTGACAAATGCACAAGCTTCAGTAACCGTCTCGATCAACTGGAAGGAAGAATGTCAGCGATGGAGGATCAAATGAATGAAATGAAGCGAGAAGAGAAACCAAAAGAAAAAAGAAGAAAGAGAAATGAACAAAGCCTGCAAGAAGTATGGGATTATGTAAAAAGACCAAATCTACGTCTGATTGGGGTGCCTGAAAGTGAGGGGGAAAATGGAACCAAGTTGGAAAACACTCTTCAGGATATCATCCAGGAGAACTTCCCCAACCTAGTAGGGCAGGCCAACATTCAAATCCAGGAAATACAGAGAACGCCACAAAGATACTCCTCGAGAAGAGAAACTCCAAGACACATAATTGCCAGATTCACCAAAGTTGAAATGAAGGAAAAAATCTTAAGGGCAGCCAGAGAGAAAGGTCGGGTTACCCACAAAGGGAAGCCCATCAGACTAACAGCAGATCTCTCGGCAGAAACTCTTCAAGCCAGAAGAGAGTGGGGGCCGATATTCAACATTCTTAAAGAAAAGAATTTTAAACCCAGGATTTTATATCCAGCCAAACTAAGTTTCATAAGTGAAGGAGAAATAAAATCCTTTACAGATAAGCAAATGCTTAGAGATTTTGTCACCACTAGGCCTGCCTTACAAGAGACCCTGAAGGAAGCACTAAACATGGAAAGGAACAACCGGTACCAGCCATTGCAAAAACATGCCAAAATGTAAAGACCATCAAGGCTAGGAAGAAACTGCATCAACTAACGAGCAAAATAACCAGTTAATATCATAATGGCAGGATCAAGTTCACACATAACAATCTTAACCTTAAATGTAAATGGACTAAATGCTCCAATTAAAAGACACAGACTGGCAAACTGGATAAAGAGTCAAGACCCATCAGTCTGCTGTATTCAGGAGACCCATCTCACACACAGAGACATACATAGGCTCAAAATAAAGGGATGGAGGAAGATTTACCAAGCAAATGGAGAACACAAAAAAGCGGGGGTTGCAATACTAGTCTCTGATAAAACAGACTTTAAACCATCAAAGATCAAAAGAGACAAAGAAGGCCATTACATAATGGTAAAGGGATCAATTCAACAGGAAGAGCTAACTATCCTAAATATATATGCACCCAATACAGGAGCACCCAGATTCATTTTTTTTTTTTTTTAATTTATTTATTATTATTAAATTTCAAGTTGTAGGGTACATGTGCACAACGTGCAGGTTTGCTACATATGTATACTTGTGCCATGTTGGTGTGCTGCACCCATCAACTCGTCATTTATATCAGGTATAACTCCCAATGCAATCCCTCCCCCCTCCCCCCTCCCCATGATAGGCCCCGGTGTGTGATGTTCCCCTTCCGGAGTCCAAGTGATCTCATTGTTCAGTTCCCACCTACGAGTGAGAACATGCGGTGTTTGGTTTTCTGTTCTTGTGATAGTTTGCTAAGAATGATGGTTTCCAGCTGCATCCATGTCCCTACAAAGGACACAAACTCATCCTTTTTTATGGCTGCATAGTATTCCATGGTGTATATGTGCCACATTTTCTTAATCCAATCTGTCACTGATGGACATTTGGGTTGATTCCAAGTCTTTGCTATTGTGAATAGTGCTGCAATAAACATACGTGTGCATGTGTCCTTATAGCAGCATAATTTATAATCCTTTGGGTATATACCCAGTAATGGGATGGCTGGGTCATATGGTACATCTAGTTCTAGATCCTTGAGGAATCGCCATACTGTTTTCCATAATGGTTGAACTAGATTACAATCCCACCAACAGTGTAAAAGTGTTCCTATTTCTCCACATCCTCTCCAGCACCTGTTGTTTCCTGACTTTTGAATGATCGCCATTCTAACTGGTGTGAGATGGTATCTCATTGTGGTTTTGATTTGCATTTCTCTGATGGCCAGTGATGATGAGCATTTTTTCATGTGTCTGTTGGCTGTATGAATGTCTTCTTTTGAGAAATGTCTGTTCATATCCTTTGCCCACTTTTGGATGGAGTTGTTTGTTTTTTTCTTGTAAATTTGTTTGAGTTCTTTGTGGGTTCTGGATATTAGCCCTTTGTCAGATGAGTAGATTGCAAAAATTTTCTCCCATTCTGTAGGTTGCCTGCTCACTCTGATGGTAGTTTCTTTTGCTGTGCAGAAGCTCTTTAGTTTGATGAGATCCCATTTGTCAATTTTGGCTTTTGCTGCCGTTGCTTTTGGTGTTTTAGACATGAAGTCTTTGCCCATGCCTATGTCCTG
The DNA here is from genome assembly GCF_047675955.1 of Chlorocebus sabaeus. Lineage (NCBI taxonomy): Eukaryota > Metazoa > Chordata > Mammalia > Primates > Cercopithecidae > Chlorocebus > Chlorocebus sabaeus. Next base: position 37,776,206 of record NC_132907.1, read on the forward strand.
AATGGTACTACCTAGGTTTTCCTCTAGGACTTTTATGGTATTAGGTCTAACATTTAAGTCTCTAATCCATCTTGAATTAATTTTCGTATAAGGAGTAAGGAAAGGATCCAGTTTCAGCTTTCTACTTATGGCTAGCCAGTTTTCCCAGCACCATTTATTAAATAGGGAATCCTTTCCCCATTTCTTGTTTCTCTCAGGTTTGTCAAAGATCAGATGGCTGTAGATGTGTGGTATTATTTCTGAGGACTCTGTTCTGTTCCATTGGTCTATATCTCTGTTTTGGTACCAGTACCATGCTGTTTTGGTTACTGTAGCCTTGTAGTATAGTTTGAAGTCAGGTAGCGTGATGCCTCCAGCTTTGTTCTTTTGACTTAGGATTGTCTTGGAGATGCGGGTTTTTTTTTGGTTCCATATGAACTTTAAAGCAGTTTTTTCCAATTCTGTGAAGAAGCTCATTGGTAGCTTGATGGGGATGGCATTGAATCTATAAATTACCTTGGGCAGTATGGCCATTTTCACGATATTGATTCTTCCTATCCATGAGCATGGTATGTTCTTCCATTTGTTTGTGTCCTCTTTGATTTCACTGAGCAGTGGTTTGTAGTTCTCCTTGAAGAGGTCCTTTACATCCCTTGTAAGTTGGATTCCTAGGTATTTTATTCTCTTTGAAGCAATTGTGAATGGAAGTTCATTCCTGATTTGGCTCTCTGTTTGACTGTCACTGGTGTATAAGAATGCTTGCGATTTTTGCACATTAATTTTGTATCCTGAGACTTTGCTGAAGTTGCTGATCAGGAGCACCCAGATTCATAAAGCAAGTCCTTAGAGACTTACAAAGAGACTTAGACTCCCATACAATAATAATGGGAGACTTCAACACTCCACTGTCAACATTAGACAGATCAACGAGACAGAAAGTTAACAAGGATATCCAGGAATTGAACTCATCTCTGCAGCAAGCAGACCTAATAGACATCTATAGAACTCTCCACCCCAAATCAACAGAATATACATTCTTCTCAGCACCACATCGTACTTACTCCAAAATTGACCACGTAATTGGAAGTAAAGCACTCCTCAGCAAATGTACAAGAACAGAAATTATAACAAACTGTCTCTCAGACCACAGTGCAATCAAATTAGAACTCAGGACTGAGAAACTCAATCAAAACCGCTCAACTACATGGAAACTGAACAACCTGCTCCTGAATGACTACTGGGTACATAACGAAATGAAGGCAGAAATAAAGATGTTCTTTGAAACCAATGAGAACAAAGATACAACATACCAGAATCTCTGGGACACATTTAAAGCAGTGTGTAGAGGGAAATTTATAGCACTAAATGCCCACAAGAGAAAGCAGGAAAGATCTAAAATTGACACTCTAACATCGCAATTAAAAGAACTAGAGAAGCAAGAGCAAACACATTCGAAAGCTAGCAGAAGGCAAGAAATAACAAAGATCAGAGCAGAACTGAAGGAGATAGAGACACAAAAAACCCTCCAAAAAATCAATGAATCCAGGAGCTGGTTTTTTTAAAAGATCAACAAAATTGACAGACTACTAGCAAGACTAATAAAGAAGAAAAGAGAGAAGAATCAAATCGACGCAATTAAAAATGATAAAGGGGATATCACCACCGACCCCACAGAAATACAAACTACCATCAGAGAATATTATAAACACCTCTACGCAAATAAACTGGAAAATCTAGAAGAAATGGATAATTTCCTGGACACTTACACTCTTCCAAGACTAAACCAGGAAGAAGTTGAATCCCTGAATAGACCAATAGTAGGCTCTGAAATTGAGGCAATAATTAATAGCCTACCAACCAAAAAAAGTCCAGGACCAGATGGATTCACAGCTGAATTCTACCAGAGGTACAAGGAGGAGCTGGTACCATTCCTTCTGAAACTATTCCAATCAATAGAAAAAGAGGGAATCCTCCCTAACTCATTTTATGAGGCCAACATCATCCAGATACCAAAGCCTGGCAGAGACACAACAAAAAAAGAGAATTTTAGACCAATATCCCTGATGAACATCGATGCCAAAATCCTCAATAAAATACTGGCAAACCGGATTCAGCAGCACATCAAAAAGCTTATCCACCATGATCAAGTGGGCTTCATCCCTGGGATGCAAGGCTGGTTCAACATTCGCAAATCAATAAACATAATCCAGCATATAAACAGAACCAAAGACAAGAACCACATCATTATCTCAATAGATGCAGAAAAGGCTTTTGACAAAATTCAACAGCCCTTCATGCTAAAAACGCTCAATAAATTCGGTATTGATGGAACGTACCTCAAAATCATAAGAGCTATTTATGACAAACCCACAGCCAATATCATACTGAATGGGCAAAAACTGGAAAAATTCCCTTTGAAAACTGGCACAAGACAGGGATGCCCTCTCTCACCACTCTTATTCAACATAGTGTTGGAAGTTCTGGCTAGGGCAATCAGGCAAGAGAAAGAAATCAAGGGGATTCAGTTAGGAAAAGAAGAAGTCAAATTGTCCCTGTTTGCAGATGACATGATTGTATATTTAGAAAACCCCATCATCTCAGCCCAAAATCTCCTTAAGCTGATCAGCAACTTCAGCAAAGTCTCAGGATACAAAATTAATGTGCAAAAATCACAAGCATTCTTATACACCAGTGACAGTCAAACAGAGAGCCAAATCAGGAATGAACTTCCATTCACAATTGCTTCAAAGAGAATAAAATACCTAGGAATCCAACTTACAAGGGATGTAAAGGACCTCTTCAAGGAGAACTACAAACCACTGCTCAGTGAAATCAAAGAGGACACAAACAAATGGAAGAACATACCATGCTCATGGATAGGAAGAATCAATATCGTGAAAATGGCCATACTGCCCAAGGTAATTTATAGATTCAATGCCATCCCCATCAAGCTACCAATGAGCTTCTTCACAGAATTGGAAAAAACTGCTTTAAAGTTCATATGGAACCAAAAAAGAGCCCGCATCTCCAAGACAATCCTAAGTCAAAAGAACAAAGCTGGAGGCATCACGCTACCTGACTTCAAACTATACTACAAGGCTACAGTAACCAAAACAGCATGGTACTGGTACCAAAACAGAGATATAGACCAATGGAACAGAACAGAGTCCTCAGAAATAATACCACACATCTACAGCCATCTGATCTTTGACAAACCTGAGAGAAACAAGAAATGGGGAAAGGATTCCCTATTTAATAAATGGTGCTGGGAAAACTGGCTAGCCATAAGTAGAAAGCTGAAACTGGATCCTTTCCTTACTCCTTATACGAAAATTAATTCAAGGTGGATTAGAGACTTAAATGTTAGACCTAATACCATAAAAATCCTAGAGGAAAACCTAGGTAGTACCATTCAGGACATAGGCATGGGCAAAGACTTCATGTCTAAAACACCAAAAGCAACGGCAGCAAAAGCCAAAATTGACAAATGGGATCTCATCAAACTAAAGAGCTTCTGCACAGCAAAAGAAACTATCATCAGAGTGAGCAGGCAACCTACAGAATGGGAGAAAATTTTTGCAATCTACTCATCTGACAAAGGGCTAATATCCAGAACCTACAAAGAACTCAAACAAATTTACAAGAAAAAAACAAACAACCCCATCCAAAAGTGGGCAAAGGATATGAACAGACATTTCTCAAAAGAAGACATTCATACAGCCAACAGACACATGAAAAAATGCTCATCATCACTGGCCATCAGAGAAATGCAAATCAAAACCACAATGAGATACCATCTCACACCAGTTAGAATGGCGATCATTCAAAAGTCAGGAAACAACAGGTGCTGGAGAGGATGTGGAGAAATAGGAACACTTTTACACTGTTGGTGGGAGTGTAAACTAGTTCAACCATTATGGAAAACAGTATGGCGATTCCTCAAGGATCTAGAACTAGATGTACCATATGACCCAGCCATCCCATTACTGGGTATATACCCAAAGGATTATAAATTATGCTGCTATAAGGACACATGCACACGTATGTTTATTGCAGCACTATTCACAATAGCAAAGACTTGGAATCAACCCAAATGTCCATCAGTGACAGATTGGATTAAGAAAATGTGGCACATATACACCATGGAATACTATGCAGCCATAAAAAAGGATGAGTTTGTGTCCTTTGTAGGGACATGGATGCAGCTGGAAACCATCATTCTTAGCAAACTATCACAAGAACAGAAAACCAAACACCGCATGTTCTCACTCGTAGGTGGGAACTGAACAATGAGATCACTTGGACTCGGGAAGGGGAACATCACACACCGGGGCCTATCATGGGGAGGGGGGAGGGGGGGGGATTGCATTGGGAGTTATACCTGATGTAAATGACGAGTTGATGGCTGCAGCACACCAACATGGCACAAGTATACATATGTAGCAAACCTGCACGTTGTGCACATGTACCCTACAACTTGAAGTTTAATAATAATAAATAAATTAAAAAAATAAATTAAAAAAATAAATAAATAAATAAATAAAAATAAAACCTAGACACATAAGAGTCCACATTGGATGACTCCATTTATATAAAATTCAAAGTCAGATAGTGACTGGGAGGGGGCCTATCCCCTTCTGGGTGCTGGTAATAATCTAATTATTGATCTGGATGCTGGTTATGTAGGGATGTGTACACTTAATATTTGTGAAGTCTTACATATGTTATACTTATTTTGAAAGACTGAAACAGCTCTGTATGCACTGATATTGAAGGATTTCCAATATATTTTGTGGGTCAAAACAGTAAAATATTGGTAATTTCACATAGATTGATCTAATATAGTAATAAATGTAAAAAGTAAGCTGCAAAAAAAAAAAAAAAAAAAATGTATTCACAGGTTTCTCCTGTGTCAGTGCCAAACACAAAACTCATTTGACCCAAAGGACTTTTTCTCTATTTTTAATGTTCTTTTCACTGAGAATTGGAAGATTGGCTTTAGGAAACTTTTCCCTTTAATCCTGAAGATACTAAGGCAGATTGAGGATACTCTCCTAGATTCCATTTATTATTATTTGCAAATTAAGAATCACAACGAACAGGTAATATCGAGTTGTGTATTGCTATTAGTCAAGTCCTTTGAAGTCAAACAATGGTAAAATATTTTCAGGCTACGTAACAGGAGTGAGAATAGGTGAAACACTGCAGACCCAGGAACACATCCAGTCATTACACACTGCTAACGCAGAACTAGAACCACTCTGCTCCATGTTCCTCTTCTTTTCCCCAAAACCCATATTTAAATAAGAAATTAATTTATTAAGTACTTAAATAATGTGTTTTCCTACTTCATGTTCATTGTTTAGTTTCATTCATTCCTTCTTAACTTTCTGAGGGGAAATTGATTTTACAATATATAAAAAAGAAAGAAGGAAAAGTAGAGTGGACATACTTTAAATCATACAAAGAATCACTGATAGGCCTGGGACCAGACACAGAGTATGAGGCCTAGAGGAATGTCTGTATTTTCTATGATTATATGTGATAGATATTGACATACAAAGGCCCACTTGGCAAACATATAGAACACCTTCCTTTTCTCACTTACGTAAAAATAAAACAAAAATACAAAAGCATTGTTTTTTACAAGATCAAAGTTGAAAGTGCTTAGGTCACAGCTCCTAAAGAACACATTCCTAGGGCAATCTAAACAAAAGCAAGGCCACTATTCTCATGTTCATAAGCAAAATAGGACCAACCATACAAAAGGAAAAGGCAACCAGTCAGCACTAGTTTCATTCATTAAAAAAATTATTTCTCATTTTCCATAACCTTTACCATTCCTACTCTTCTGAAAAGATATGTGCAGTGCATATACAATCAATGTATTCAGGGAAGAGTGTGATACTTGGATAAAAGAGTAGTTACACACCTTAATTTGGGGGAAATACAGGATATTTAATGAGGAAGAAAACACTGCAGAAGAATGAACAGAGGTTCAGAATATTACTCCACTACAGGTACCTTTTTAGCTGGACACTCAAATGCCAAGCGAAGCTGCATGGCTCAGGCACATGGACCCTCATAACCCAGCCTCATTAAATGAAGCAACATGATCCACTTCCACAAGGAGCCTCTTGCAGACTACTTTCCAACTGCCGGTCACTGAAGTGGTCATCTCCAGTTACTCTTTCCAGTTCTAGTCTAGTAATCCTAAACATCTTTAGAGTATCTTTTGTTTTTTTCTCTTATGCCTAAGTCATCACCACTTGACTCATTTATCATGTTAAAATACAGCAAGCACTTTTCATATATAAAGGCCCTTTGTTAAGACTAAGAACTGTAGCATGATAAAGGGTGTCAGCAAAAATCAGAGAAACAAATACTCCTTTGAGAAGCTTCAATCTTCTGTGAACAACACGCTAAAAATGAGTTGATTATAACCTTCAAATAGAAAACATTTTATACTCTTGTCTAGGGAAGGAAAAAAACTACCTAGTGGTCTTGTGATGGCAGTCTATTCTTTGTTGCATCTTCACTGCATATTTAGTCATTGCAAAGGATCAAACGTATCAAAGTTTGGCAAGAAACCTTTCCTTCCTTTTCCAATTTCCCACATATTTTACAAACTTTGGCCCTTGAACACAAAAGCTGTATAAGCCTATTACTGTAAACTTATTCTGCCTGAAAATTAGTAGACAGAAGCAATTTTATGTTCTAATCATAGCCTAAAATTGCAGTTTTTGAGATTTGGAACCAAGCTGAAAATTATAAGTCAGAACAAAAGATATTTCAGTCCTTCACGTCTGGAAGAAAATTAGCATTAATACCTGTAGTCTCCAAGTCCATATGGACCAAATGGATGGAAAAGCATGTAATTTCAGTTGCTTTCTTTACTATCTCATTCCCCTACCCACTCACATCCATCTCACATTCATACTGTTTATATAAGCACATTTTCGTTTTCAGAACCCTATCACATACTAACTTTGAAACTCAATAACGTATTTCCGTTTTTTTTTTTTTTTGCTATTGAAAACCAACAGTTATTGGTATATATGACAGTCATAATAATAATATAAGGCTTAAGAGACAGCTCCAGTGTTAAACTGCCGAAATTCTAATCCCAGTGCCATCACCACTTGCTATTAAGACGTATAAAATTGCCTTTTTTGTAAACAGGTCAAAGAATGATCTAACATTTACAATTTCATATGGTTCAATTTAATTGAAGTCTTGTCTATCTGAAATAAGAGGAATAATAATAGTTACTTTGAGTAATTAATGAGATAATAAGCATAAAGGATTTTGGTTGCATAATTACCTGTAACCAAAATAGCAAGTAGTAAGTATAGAAGGCAGAGCCTCTCAAATTTTAACATGCCTAGGAATTACCTGGGGAGCCTACTCAAATGCAAATGCCAATTCAGTGGTTCTAGGATGGCACCAAAGAATCTGCATTTCTACCAAGTTCCCAGATGATGCTGATGCTGCTGGTCTGAGATCACTCTTTGAGTAGCAAGGTTATAGGATGTTTCCCTTCTCTAATAAGAATCACCTGGAGAGGTGGGGCCAAGATGGCCGACTAGAAGCAGCAGCTATCAGAGGCTTCCATTGAAAAAAACCATAAAACAGCGTGTGAATCCTGCACTCACAACTGAGATATTCAGGTTCTGTCATCAGAACTGACTAGGTGGCTGGCCTGCCCCACACAGAGGAAGAACAGTGTGGTGTGGCAGCCCCGAGAGCCACGCAGGGCAGGGGCACCCCCACCCTCAGCCAAGGGAGGCGGTGAGTGAGAATCCTATCCAGCCTGGGAAACCGTGCTTTCTCCACCAAAGTGTGCAACCCACGGATCAGAAGATCCCACTCATGAGCCCACACCACTGGGGCATAGGGTCCCAACCATGGAGCCACACAGATTCTCAACAACCACTCAGCGAGAATCTGCTTAAGTCTGCTGAGTTCTCCCGGGAGAGGGGCGGCAACCACCACAGTTGCAGCTGTCTGCTGTCTAAGCCATTTGAGCATCTTACAGGGGGCGCCAGGGGCAGCAGCTAACACTGGGACTGCTAGCTGCCTAACACACTAAGCTCTCAGGGTTGGGGAAGGGCAGCAGCCATTTCTGTAGCTCCAGGCCACACCTTTCCCCTGCTGGAGCAAGGGAGACTGGACGGCTTGGTCCCAAGAGGTGTCCCCCATAGCCCAACACAGCACTGGCTGTGGCCGACTGCAGCCAGAGTGCCTCTTCAGGCCTGACCCTGACCCACCCCTCCTCACTGAGAGGGGCTTCCCTGCAGGAACTCCAACAACTCCAGTCAGGGGCTCAGGAACAAACCCTGATCTCCCTGGGCCTAAGCCCCTATGGGGAGGAGTAGCCGCAGTCCCCACAGACCAGCAGACTTAGTCTTTCCTTCTTGCTGGTTCTGAGGAATCCCGGCAGCCCAGATGAGTGGGTTTCCCCCCAGCAAAGCACACCTTCTCCACCAAGGGACAGCCAAAGTGCTTTGGCAAATGGGTCCTGCTCCTGGTGCCACCCAACTTAGAGAGACCCTCCAACAGGGGTTGTCAGACACCTTATACAGGAGCATTCCTACTGGCATCAGGACAGTGCCCTTCAAGGTCAAAGATCCCAGAGGAAAAAGCAGGCACCCGTTTGACTGTTCTCCAGCCTCCTCGAGTGACATCTCGAGTTGCAGGAGGGAACCAGATGAATAGGGCCTGAAGTGAACCCCCAGCAAACCACAGCAGCCCTGCAGAAGAAGGACCTGACCACTGAAAGAAAAACAAACAAACAAACAGAAAGCAGCAGCAACAGTATCAACAAAAAATGTTTCCACAAAAACCTCAACCAAGGGTCAGCAGCCTCAAAGATCAAAACTAGACAAACTCATGAAGATGAGAAAGAATCAATTTAAAAAACACTGAAAACCCAAAAGGCCAGAGTGCTTCTTCTCCTCCAAATGATTGTGATGCCTCTCCAGCAAGGACACAGAGCTGGATGGAGGATGAGATGGATGAATTGACAGAAGTAGGCTTCAGAAGATGGATAATAACAACTCCACTGAGCTAAAGGAGCACGTTCTAACCTAATGCAAAGAGGCTAAGAAACTTGATAAAAGGTTACAGGAGCTGCTAACTAGAATAACCAGTTGAGACAGGACTATAAATGACCTGATGGAGCTGAAAAACACAGTGTGAGAACTTTATGAAGCACACACAAGTATCAATAGCCAAGTTGACCAAGCAGAAGAAAAGATACAGAATTTGAAAGCCATCTTGCTGAAATAAGGCTTGTAGACAAGATTAGTGAAAAAACAATGAAAAGGAATGAACAAAACCTCCAAGAAATATGGGACTATGTAAAAAGACTGAAACTATGATTGACTGGAGTATCTGAAAGAGACAGGAAGAATGGAACCAAGTTGGAAGACACACTTCAGGATATCATCCAGGGGAACTTCCCCAGCCTAGCAAGACAGGCTAACATTCAAATTCAGGAAATACAGAGAACATCACTAAGATACTCCCCAAGAAGATCAGCCCCAAGAAACAAAATCATCAGATTCTCCAAGATCAAAATGAAGGAAAAAATGTTAAGTGCAGCCACAGAGAAGGGCCAGGTCACCTGCAGAGGGAAGCCCATCAGACTAAGAGCAGACCTCTCAGCAGAAACCCTGCAAGCCAGAAGAGAAAGAGAACAAATAGTCAACATTCTTAAATAAAAGAATTTTTAACCCAGAATTTCATATCCAGCCAAACTGAGTTTCATAAGTGAAGGAGAAATAAAATCCTTTACAGACAAGCAAATACTGAGGGATTTCATCACCACCAGACCTGCCTTACAAGAGCTCCTGAAGGAAGCACTAAATATGGAAAGGAAAAACTGGTACCAGTCACTACCAAAATATAAAGACCAATGACAGCATGAAGAAACTGTATCAGCTGATATGCAAAATAACCAGGTAGCATCATGATGACAGGATCAAATTCACACATAACAATATGAACCTTAAATATAAATGGGCTAAATGCCCCAATTAAAAGACACAGACTGGCAAATTGGATAAAGAGTCAAGACCCATTGGTGTGCTGTATTCAGGAGACCCATCTCACGTGCAAAGCCACACGTAGGCTCAAAAGAAAGGGGTGCAGGAATATTTACCAAATGGAAAGCAGAAAACAAACAAAAAAAAGAAATAAAAAAGCAAGAGTTGCAATCCTAAGCTCTGATAAAACAGACTTTAAGCCAACAATGATCAAAAAAGACAAAAAAGGGCATTACATAATGGTAAAGGGATCAATTCAACAAGAAAAGCTAACTATTCTAAATATATGTGCACCCAATACAGGAGCACCCAAATTCATAAAACAAGTTCTTAGAGACCCCAATTAAAAGACAGACTGGCAAATTGGATAGAGTCAAGACCCATTGGTGTGCTGTATTCAGGAGACTCATCTCACATGCAAAGACACACACAGGCTCAAAAGGAAGGGGTGGAGGAATATTTACCAAGCAAATGGAAAGCAAAATAAATAAATAAATAAATAAATAAACAGTAGGGGTTGTAATCCTAAGCTCTGATAACACAAACTTTAAGACAACAATGATCAAAAAAGACAAAGAAGGACATTACATAATGGTGAAGGAATCAATTCAACAAGAAAAGCTAACTATCCTAAATATATATGCACCCAATACAGGAGCACCCAAAGTCATAAACAAGTTTTTAGAGACCTACAAGGAGACTTAGATTCCCACACAATAATAGTGGGAAATTTTAACACCCCATTGTCGATATTAGACAGACCAATGAGACAGAAAATTAACAAGGATATTCAGGACTTGAACTCAGCTCTGGATCAAGTGGACCATCAAGAAGTTCTTTGAAACCAATGAGAACAAACAGACAACATCTCTGGGACACAGCTAAAGCATTGTTAAGAGGGAAATTTATAGCACTAAATCCCCACATCAGAAAGCTAGAAAGATCTCAAATCGACACTCTAACATCACAATTAAAGAGCTAGAGAAGCAAGAGCAAACAAATTCAAAAGCTAGCAGAAGACAGGAAATAACTAAGATCAGAGCAGGATTGGAGGAGATAGAGACACGAAAAACCCTTCAAAACATCAATTAATCCAGGAGCTGGTTTTTTGAGAAAAATTAAAATAAAAAGACCACTAACTAGACTAATAAAGAAGGAAAGAGAGAAGCATCAAATAGACAAAATAAAAAATGATAAAGGAGATATCACCACTGATCCCACAGAAATATAAACTACCATCAGAGAATACTATAAACACTTCTATGCAAATAAACTAGAAAATCTAGAAGAAATGGACAATTTCCTGGACACATACACCCTTTGCAAACTAAACCAGGAAGAAGTCGTATCCCTGAAGTGACCAATAACAAGTTCTGAAATTGAGGCAGCAATTAATACCCTACCAACCAAAAAAAAAAAAAGCCCAGGACCAAACAGATTCACAGCCAAATTCTACCAGGGGTACAAAGAAGAGTTGGTACCATTCCTTCTGAAGTTATTCCAAGCAATTGAAAAGGAGGTACTCCTCCCTGACCCATTTTATGAGGCCAGCATCATCCTGATACCAAAACCTGGCAGAAACACAACAACAACAACAAAAACTTGAGACCAATAACCCTGATGACTATTGATGCAAAAATCTTCAATAAAATATGAGTAAACTGAATCCAGTGGCACATCAAAAAGCTTGAGTCAGCTTCATCCCTGGGATGCAAGGCTGGTTCAACATATGCAAATCAATAAATGTAATCCACATAAACAGCACCAATGACAAGAACCACATGATTATCTCAATAGATGCAGAAAAAGGCCTTCGATAAAATTCAACATCCATCCATATTAAAAACTCTTAATAAACTCAATATTGATGGAACATATCTCAAAATAATAAGAACTATTTAGGACAAACCCACAGCCAATATCACACTAAATGAGCAAAAGCTGGAAGCATTCCCTTTGAAAACGGGCACAAGACAAGGATGCCCTCTCTCACCACTCCTATTCAACATGGTATTGGAAGTTCTGGCCAGGGCAATAAGGCAAAAGGAAGAAATAAAGGGTATTCGAATGGGAAGACAGAAAGTCAAATTGTCTCTTCAGATGACATAATTCTGTATATAGGAAACCTCATCATCTCATCCCCAAAACAACTTAAGCTGAAAAGCAACTTTAGCAAAGTCTCAGGATACAAAATCAATCTGCAAAAATCACAAGTATTCCTATACACCAATAATAGGCAAGGAGAGAGCCAAATCATGAGTGAACTCCCATTCACAATTGCCAGAAAGAGAATAAAATACCTAGAAACATAGCTAACAAGGGACATGAAGGCCCTCTTCAAGGAGAACCACTGTTCAAGGAAATAAGAGAGGACACAAACAAATGGAAAAACATTCCATGTTCATGGATAGGAAGAATCAATATCATGAAAATGGCCATACTGCCCAAAGTAATTTATAGATTCAATGCTATTCCCATCAAGCTACCATTGACATTCTTCACAGAGTTAGAAAAAAACTATTTTAAATTTCACATGGAACCAAAAAAGAACCCATAGAGCCAGGACACCTAAGCAAAATGAACAAAGCTGGAGGCCTCATGCTGCCTGACTTACAACTGTACTACAAGGCTACAGTAACCAAAACAGCATGGTACTGATACCAAAACAGACATGTAGACCAATGGAACAGAATGGAGACCTCAGAAATGACATACACATCTACAATCATCTGATCTTCGACAAATCTGACAAAAACAAGCAATGGGGAAAGGATTCCTTATTTAATAAATGGTATTGGGAAAACTGGCTAGCTGTATGCAGAAAACTGAAACTGCACCCCTTCCTTACTCCTTATACAAAAACTAACTCGAGATGGATTAAAGACTTAAATGTAAAACCCAAAACCATAAAAACTCTAGAAGAAAACCTAGGCAATACCATTCAGGACATAGGCATAGGCAAAGATTTCATGAAAAAATCGTCAAAAGCAATTGCAACAAAAGCCAAAATTGATAAATGGGATCTAATTAAACTAAAGAGCTTCTGCAGAGTAAAAGAAACTATCATCAGAGTGGACAGGCAGCCTACAGAATGGTAGAAAATTTTTGCAATCTACCCATCTGACAAAGGTCTAATATCCAGAATCTATAAGGAATTTAAACAAATTTACAAGAAAAAAATCAAACAATCCCATCAAAGAGTGGGTGAAGGATATGAACTGACACTTCTCAAAAGAAGACATTTATGTGGCCAACGAACATAAGGAAAAAAGCTCAACATCACTGATCATTAGAGAAATGCAAATCAAAACCAAAATGAGATATCATCTCACACCAGTCAGAATGGCAATTGTTAAAAAGTCAAGAAACAACAGATGCTGGCAAGGCTGTGAAGAAATAGGAACTCTTTTACACCGTTGGTGGGAATGTAAATTAGCTTAACCATTGTGGAAGACAGTGTTTTACACAGGGGTCTAGAACCAGAAATGCCATTGGACCCAGCAATCCCATTACTGGGTATATGCCCAAAGGAATATAAATCATTCTACTATAAAGACATATGCACACATATGTTTATTGCAGCACTATTTACAGTAGCAAAGACATGGAACCAACCCAAATGCCCATCAATGATAGACTGGATAAAGAAAATGTGGTACATATACACCATGGAATACTACACAGCAATAAAAAGGAATAAGTGCATGTCCTTTGCAGGGACATGGATGAAGCTGGAAACCATCATCCTCAGCAAATTAACACAGGAACAGAAAACCAAACACCACATGTTCTCACTCGTAAGTGGGAGCTGAACAATGAAAACACATGGACACAGGGAGGGGAACAACACACACCAGGGTCTGTTGGGGGGTGGGGGGGCGAGGGGATGGAACCTAGATGATGGGCTAATAGGTGCAGAAAACCACCATGGTACACATATACCTATGAAACAAACCTGCACATTCTGCACATGTATCCCAGAACTCAAAGTAAAACAATAAAATAAAATAAAGTAAAAAAAAATAAGGACTCACCTGGAGCATATGTTAAAAATACTGCTTCCCAGGCCCCTTCTTTGGAGACTTTTGCTCCTTCAGTAGGTCTGGGACTAGGCCCAGGTTTTGCAATTTTTTAAACAAGTACCTACAGGTGAGTCTCATTATGAGGAAAGTATGAGAAGCACTATTGTAAACAAGAGGGATAGAAACCAAATTCTATGTGAAGTAAGAAGAGGAAAGAAGTTATTTCCAGCAGAGGTCAGAGAAAGCTTCCCAGGGGAGACAAACCTTGAAAGTTAGGTAGAATTTGATACTAGAGTGATGTGGAGGAGAGCATTTCAGGGTGAAACTAGAATGAGTTAAAACAGAGAGGAGATCCTGTGGCACAGTGGGAGCCCATATAAGTAGTTCTGTTCATCTGGAGTATAGGATTCATGAAGAGGAAGATCTCAAATACCATATGAAGACATTTAGACTTTATTTTGAAAAAATTTGAAAGATGTTGTCTGTTCCTGAGCAGAGAAGTGATGTGATCAGAGCACCATGACTGTTCATGGATTGAAGCCGGGCCCAGAATGGACAAAGAAGAATCTTTGTAGATTTGGAAGCAGCTCCTGTGGCTGGGAGAACTGAGGGCTTAATGTGACAAACTCAGGATTAAGCCTTTCTTTGTCTCACCTTCATCAAGGGGAAAATATCCATTAAACATTGAGGTGTTGATGTGACAAGTGATTTTCTAAGGTAAAGTTCCCCCTCAATATCCATGGGGGATTGGTTCTAGGCCCCACAGATACCAAATCTGGGGATGCCCAAGTACCTGATATAAAATGACAAGGTGTTTGCACCTAACCTATGCACATCCTCTTGTGTACTTTAAATCATCACTAGATTATTTATAGTGCCTAATGCAATGTAAATGCTATGAAATAGTTGTTATACTCTATTGTTTAGGGAATAGTAAAAAGAAAAAAAGTCTCTACATGTCTAGTACAGGCGCAATTTTTTTAAAATATTTTCAATCTGCAGCTGGTTGACTCTATGATTGTGGAATCCATAGATACCAAGGGCTGACTGTATTTGTTTTGTTAGTCATTTCAAAGAGAATCATCTGTGAACTGCTATGTGGAACCCCACAGCAATGGAATGATGGGAGAGTCCTTTGCAAATCACAAGGAAGATTAATCCTCATCATCCACAGAGACTTCAAGAAATTCAGATGGGGGCCGGTTGCAGTGGCTCATGCTTGTAATCCCAGCACTTTGTGAGGCTGAGGCGGGCAGATCACCTGAGGTCGAGAGTTCAAGACCAGCCTGGCCAACACGATAAAACCCACAACTCTGCTAAAAATACAAAATTAGCTGGATGTGGTGCTGCGTACCTGTAATTCCAGCTACTTGGGAGGTTGAGGCAGGAGAATTGCTTGAACCAGGGAGTCAAAGGTTGCAGTGAGCCAAGATCATGCCACTGCACTCCAGTCTGGCGACACAGCAAGATGCCCTCTCAAAACTTAAAAAAAAAAAAAAAAAAAAAAAAAGGGTGAAACTCTGTCTCAAAAAAAAATAAATAAATAAAAATTAAGATAGTGTCCTGTGTGCAGCTCACTCAAACCTAATTTCTCTAAGATGCCTCATCTCTTCCTAAAACAGCATTTTATGAAGTCTATCCCCTGAAATCCAGAGTGATTACTAACTAAATAAGCCTGTCTTCAGAAAGTCATAGCCTTTCAACTCAAGGACACCCATACAACATCCCCTCTTTTTTTTTTAGAAGAAAAATGTATTATTAATGCATCAAAGTGTTTTAGCCTTCTACAAAGAGAGTAATCGGATGGATGGATGGATGGATGGATGATGGATGGATGGATGGATGGATGGATGGATTGATGAGTAGATTAATAAATACATGGATGGATGAATAAGATATTTTCCCATCCCCTCAGGTTATTAGAAAGCTAAGCTTTACTCTCAAACTTCAAGCTCCAATCTTTCTGTTGTACCTCCCACCACCCTGGTGACTCTCCTAGCTAGCATTCCTGCTGCGCTGGCACCCTTTCTCCAGAATTATTCCCACTGGAGGGCCACTGGGCTTTCCCAGGGTCCTGCCAGGAAACTGCCTCTCTGGCCACTGTGATCTGCCGCTTGCTGAGGCATTTGCTGTCGAAGTGGTCATATTTAGCCCAAAGTCTCAGAGCCAGTGTTGTTCTGGTGACAATGAATGTTTTATTTCCCCTCGTTCATGGGATTAGATATTCAGCCAAGTCAGACTTCTCAAACACTGAAGTCATACCATCTTACACAGCTTTAAGCTTTTTTTCTTTTTCCAACAGCAAATGAGATTCAAGAGCATTCTGAGAGGAGCTGGACTGGCCTGGATGATGCAAATTGACTAAGATTTGTGTGTACCCTGCACATTTGCTCAAGGAAATAAAGGAAAAACCCTATTTCATGCTCCAGGAATCCAAGAGAATTATACAGTATGTAGGAATGTGCAATGAAAAAAAATTGATTTGAGGAAGGCCACTGGAGGACAAAGGTATTAATAATGACTTCTAAACCTGTGTATTGAAGATGCCCTCCACAAGGCCCAAATACACATAAATATTTTTTTCAATGTAATACATGTGCACTTGGACATTTTTGCCTCAGAAACAGCAGGCACACGCAGTCTCTGGAATCACATGTGTTCCACTGCGTACGGCACTTCTGTTGCAGCTGACAAGCATAAATAGTCCTGAAATAGTACTTTGTTCTTTGTGCTTTTATTCTCTTTAATGCAAGTAAACACAGCCCACTGCTACCAAGGATGCCTAAGGCATTCTCAGCACTACTGATAACTTATTACAGGACATTTAACTTCTGTTTCTCTGTTAATCCCTCTGTAAAAAGAAAACAATACCAACTCATACAATAGAAAATAACAGCTGCTATTTGTTAAGTGCCAACTCTGCATGAGGCCCTTGGTACTGTACCAGTACCAGTATCCTTACGTCAACCTGACAGCATAGTTTTATCATTGCACCCATTTTACAGATGGAAAACCTAAAACTCAGAGGCTAAATCACATGCCCAAAGTCACACAGTGTATTAGGCCATTCTCATATTGCTATAAAAAATACCTGAGACTGGGTAATTTAAAAAGAAAAGAGCTGTAATTGGCTTATGGTTCTGCAGGCTGTACAAGCATGGCACTGACATCGCTGGGCTTCTGGGGAGGCCTCAGGGAGCTTTTACCCATGGTAGAAGGCAAAGCAGGAGCAGGCACATCACATGGCAAAAGCAGGAGAGAGAGAGAGAGAGATAGAAAGAGAAAGAGAGAGGGAAGACAGAGAGAAGTGAGAGAGAGAGGGAGGGTGGGTGGGAGGGAGAGATACTATGTTGAAACTCCCAGTAGGCTGGCAGAAAAGTAAATGGGGAGACAGCCCACCATACACACTTCACTAATTACTCCTCATCAGTTATCTCCAACCTCACCCCTGGGATCTCATTCTTCTCAACTCACTGTAATAAACCACAACACCTTCTCTCAGCTCTCCCAACTTCCACAACATTTACAGAAGTGTCCCTTTGTGGTCACCAGGCATATTTTGAACTTCTAAGGGGAGTTTTGGTAGGTAGAACCTGGGGCTTGACCACTGCCTCTATCATGGCTGAATAAGAAAAGGGAAAGCATTCACCAGAAGACAATAATGTAGAATTTGAGAAGAGTATTACCATCCTCCCAAAAATTGCTACACTAAGCACTATCACAAAGACAGTTTTATGATTTTTCAGTCACCCTAGTCTACTTCACTAGGAAAAATAAATATATAGCAATTTCTCTCAATCACTTTTAGACAGGTTTTATCCCACCAACTTAAAAAAATCACAAGGTTTTGTTCACAGGCATCATTTGCAGATTTGGGAAGATGCTCATATATTTGATTCTTGATCAATATGTAGATTCTCCTTTAGCAACCACAGTACTAGGAGGTCATCTGCAGTAATCCATCTACATATAAATTAACTCAACATTACCCAAGCTCCCTGAGTCTGCAGATATACTGCTAAACCCAGAGTTTGGGGGAGCTGGCCTCAGGGCTGTAGGGCAAGATGGATCACATTTGTTTAACTGCATGTTTGGGTTAACCAAAAGCCAGCTAATCAGAGCCACATGGTATTTAAGGGAACGTCTTTGTGTCTATAAAATAGATTCCTGAAAACTAAGCAAAACTTGTTTAACCAAATGTGCGATTCTCATTAGCTTACTACTCTTAATGATTGCTCATAAAAGCTGATTTTGGTCACACAAGCAGTCATCTAAGGGAAGGTCCATATCATAGCAAACCTCATAATGACCAAACAGCAGACATATGAAAGAGACACTTCTGCATCAAGACCAGGGTCAAAAATGGAATACTAGAGTCATGTCGCTTTCCATGACAACTTTACCCAGCCTCAGGAGCTGCACCAGTAAACTAATGTCGTGGTTTTTGCTAGGTTAAGAGTTGAGAAAGAAATAAGATGCAACCTAATTATGTGATTTCTACCGGGGGTTAGAATAATCTTAGGAGCAAGAAAAGGAAATACGAGTGGAGTCAAATGGGCATACGTCTTTGATCTTTTTGGTTTCTTTTGCCCATGGTATATCTCTTTTGCAACTTTCTTCATGATGGAAGAATATCCTTCCTCCTTTCTCTTCTTCTTTCCTTCCTTTTTTCCTTCCTTCCTTCTGTATCCACTATATACTCAAGTTTTCTAACTGTTGAAGGAAGAGGGAAGAAAGGTGAGGGAAGGAAATACAGCCTTGAAATTAAGCTCTGGGAAACAAAATAAGCAGCCCACACATGACTCATGCGGGGAGTTTTGACTTCAGTTTGCATGTCCAGAGAGAGCTGTGGGTTTCAATCCCACCCAGAAGCCATAGATCAAGGAGAGGCTTTTTCTTTCTTCCACCCCTCCTACCTCATTCCTAACCTAATTCAGACCATGCCTTCCCTTAGAGACACTAACTAATTAGATGTGAACTCTGAAATGGTTGTGATTCATCCATGATATAGTTATTAGCAATCTCACATTGCCCTTATTTTTCACAATAACCCCAATATGGAAGAGTAAGCATAGACACTTAACCACTGCATGGAGAGCCCCAGTGGAGAGAAGGTTGGAAAGCCTGCAGAGCTGCAGCAATTGGGAGCTGTCCCACATGAAAGAAACATGACACTGAGTTCCGCAGGAGACAATAGGGGATTACCACTCAAAGGTGGGGCGGACAACTTGGTTTTTGTTCCTGTGGGTTTATTCATTGTTCTGATGCAACTGGCAACATTTTTATGAGTTAAAAAAAAAAAAAAAAAAAAAAAGCCTCATGGTTGGAGATGAACTGGTCTTTGAGTCACAAAAAGCTTCCTGCTGTGTTTGTTCAACTGTGATTCTAAAACAGCTTTGTCTCACCCGAAATAGGGACTCAGTGCTTTCAAACACTACTGTTAGGAAGACTAAGATACTGAGATCTTAAACTGCCCACTAATTAGACCCCACTAACCCATGTGACTTGCTCTGGGAGCAATAGTGGGAGTAGTAGTGAATGCACATATCAATATATCCAGCACAGAAAAAAGCAATATTGTTGCTTTCTCTTATTTCACACTGATACCTCATCACCTCACATCTGGATGGCTGCACCAGCTGGTCTCTCCTACCTCAAGACATGCAGCAGTCAACAAATCAGCCTTAAGCACTGCTTCCATTATATCATCTCCCTGCTCAAGAACCTAAATTTCTGCTTGCTGAAGTAAATCTAAACTCCATTATCAGGCTACTTAAGGCCCTACCTAACACGATCCTCCAACGTGCCTACCCAACCTTATTTCCTAGTAACTTCTGATATTAATTCACTGTGTGGTCCCCTTTAATCCCTCCCTTACTGTATACCACACACATTTTTGTGCTCAGTTCTACCATTGTCACTCTCCTACTGCTCTCTATATGGAGAATGACCATCATCAAATCTATGCATGTAAGTCCTACTTAGCATTAAAGCTCCCCCACCCAAAAACTTCATCCCGCACTGAAGATGCCTTCCTCTGAACTCCTACATAATTTATAGTCTGTCCCAAGTGGCTTACTATTTAGTTATTGTGACAGATACTGTAAATTTTCTGCCAGTTTCTATCATTCTCTTCTTCCTTTAAGTAATAGAATCTTTTGTTTTTTAGCTAAGCACATGGCTCCCAGCTAACGACTGTATCTCCTAGCTTCTATATGAGCATGTAACCTAAATTTTGCCATGAATGTGAGCAGAAATCAATTATACAATTTCTTCACATCCTATAAAAACACAGTATCTAAACAATTTTAATTCTAGTTAATTGATAGAACAAGTAGAGATAAAATCAATAAAGACACAAGAACACTTTTTTAAAAAAAGCTATAAGCCAATTTGACCCATTTGGTATTTATAAAACACTAGATCCAATAGAAGCCAAACACATATTCAACTTGTATGCTGATGAAACATTCAGCAAGATAGAACACTTATAGTTTGGCTATAAAGCATATTTTAATAAATTTAAAAGATTGACATGTAGAATATATTATCTGACCACAAGAGAATTAATGAATAAATTAATAAAAAAAAAAGATATCTGGAAAAATCCTCAAGTATTTGGAAATTAAACAACATATATCTAAATAATTCATGAATAAATCAAAAGTCAATTGACTGGATTGAAGGATGCAAAGTATCGTTCTTGGGTGTGTCTGTGAGGGTGTTGCCAAAGGATAGCAACATTTGAGTCAGTGGGCTGGGAAAGGCAGACCCACCCTCAAACTGGGTGGGCACAATCTAATCAGCTGCCAGCGCGCCCAAAACAAAAGCAGGCAGAAGAATGTGGAAAGACTAGACTGCTTTAGTCTTCTGGCCTCCATCTTTCTCCCATGCTGGATACTTCCTTCCCTCAAACACTGGACTCCAAGTTCTTCAGCTTTGGGACTCGTACTGGCTTCGTTGCTCCTCAGCACAGACGGCCTACTGTGGGACCTCACCTTGTGATCATGTGAGTCAGTACTACTTAATAAGCTCCCCTTGATACACACATCTATCTATCCTATTAGTTCTGCCCCGCTAGAGAACCATGACTAATACAGAGAGATTAGAAATTATGTTGAACTGAATAAAATAAAATTCAATATATCAAAGTTTATAGGATACAGCTGAAGTGATGCTTAGAGGAAAAATTATAGCTTTAAATGCATATATTAGCAAACTAGAAAATTCTAAAACAAAAAAAACAAACAAACAAACAAAAAAAACAAAAAAAAAAAAAACATGGCCTATCATTCTAAAAAGCTAGAAAAGGAAGAGCAGATAAATCCAAATTATGCAAAAAGAAAGAATAATGAAAAAGCAGAAATAAATGCATCATACAACATGCAAACAATGAATAAAATCAAAAGCTGGCCCTTGGAAAATGTCAATAAATGTTATAAAATTCTAGCTACAGTTATAAAAGATTTTAAAAGAGAGAGAGGAATATAAATTACCAGTATTAGAAATGAGAGACATGACCACAGATACTACAAATACTAAAAGGGAATATTGTGAGCAATAAATTTAACTACTTGGATGAAATGAACTAATTTCTCAAAAGACATAAACTACCAAAGCAGTCACAAGAAGAAAAAGAATCTATAAATAGCCTTGTTCTATATTTAAAAATAAATTTATAATAAAAATTTTTAACTATCCATAAAGAAAATTTTAGGCCCAGATAGCTTCACTGATAAAATTCTATAAAATATTTATGGAACAAATAATACTAGCTTTCGAAATTGCTTTAAGAAATGTGCCACAATTTACCTTATGAGGACAGCATAACCCTGATACCAAAAAGACATTACAAGAAAAGAAAACTATAGAATAATAGCCCTTGCGAGCATATAACAAAACATTGTTTATAAAATGTTAGCAAATTGAATCCCATAATATGTAAAATGGATACTATATCATGACTAGGGGCTGGGTGGTATATCCCAGGAATATAGCATTTGAATATTAATCATTGTAATTTACAGCATTAACAGAATAAAAAAGAAAATTCATATAATTATTTTAATAATGGCTAAAAGGCATTTTTAAAATTCAACAACCATTTGTGATAAACACTTTCAGCAAACTAAGAGTTCTTCAACTTTATAAATTGATTGTATAAAAGACCTACAGACAACATCATGCAAAGGATGAAAGACTGAATGTTTTCCCCTAGGATTGGGAATGAGCAAGAAGAATACTTTTACCATTTCTACCCAACATTTCACTGGAGGTTCTAACCACTGTAATAAAGCAAGAAAAAGAAGTAGAAGGCATATAGATTCAAAAGAAAGAAGTAAACTATCTTTATTCACAAATGACATAATTATGTATACAGAAAAGTCTTAAAATGATATTTTAATAGCTATTAGAATTAATAAATAAATTTAGCAAGGTCACAGAATGCAAAGTATATGCACAATTATTACCTTTCTATATGTGAGCAAAAAAACTATTGAAAACATATACAACAATGCATTTAAAATAACAGCAAAACATGAAGTACATAAAGCAAAACTTAACAAAGATGTGTAAATTGAAAACTACAGAACATTGCTGAGAAAAATTACAGATTGTAATACGCACTACGCTCATGGAATAAAAGACATACTATTGTTAAGATGTCTACTATTGTAGAGTCAATTGTCTGCCAATTGATCTGTACATTTAACCAAATCGAAATATAAATTCTGGCATTTTTTTCTGAAAACTGACAAGCTGATCCTAAAAGTCATATCGGAATACAGAGGATCTAGAGAAGTCAAAATAATTTTGATAAAGAATGAAATTTGAGACGTATACTACTTGTTTCAAGAATGATAATAATCCTACAGTATTCAAGATAGTGTGGTATTGGTATAAAGGTGGGCATATAGACCATTGGAAAGACACAGACCCAGGCATACATGGAAAATTTATTTTAAGAAAGAGCCAGCAAAATTCAATGGGGGAAAAGAGAGTCTTTTCAACAAATTGTTCTAGAACAACTGGATATCTACAAGGGGGGAAAAATGCTCTTTAACCCTTATCTCTCAATATGCATAAAAATTAACTCAAAATGGAACACTGATCTAAATATTAAAGCCAAAATTATGATGTTTTCAGAAGAAAACATAAAGGAATACCTTTTGACACTTTGAGGTTTGCAAAGATTTCTTAGGTCATATAAAGCATGAATCACAATATTAAAAGAATTCTTCTCGATAATAATAAGACAGCCTACTTTTTCTAATACTCAAAAAATTTTAACAAATATTTTACAAAAAATCTACAATAGCTTATAATCACATATAATGATGCTTAACATTATTAGTCATCAGGATAATGCAAATTAAAGTTACAACGGATAGGAGCTTAGGGTACGGGGACAAAAAAGGAAAAAACTACAATGGATATCGCTACATAGTTACTAGAATAGCTAGTTAAACATGTTGATAATAACTAGTGTTGGTGAGGCTGTAAAGCAACTAGAATTTTCATACATTGCTAATGAGACTATCAAGTATTATATCCACTTGCAAAAATAGTTCAGCAGTCTCCTGAGGTTACCAAGACACACTTACCATATGCTCCAGCAATTCCATTCCTAAGTATTTACCCAAGAGAAATGAAAATATATGTTCACTAAAGTACTTGTACACATCTGTTTGTGACAGCTATGTTCATAAAAGCCCAAAACCGGAAACAATGTCCATCAGCAGACAAATGTATAAAAAAGTTGTAGTGAATTTGTGACATAGACTACTACACATCAACAAAAAAGGATGAAACACTGATTCACATAACAAAATAAAAGAATCTCAAAAACAATACACAGGGCAAAAGAAACAAGATACAGTGGAGTATGGCACAGGGTGCATTGTAGAGTCAGCACTAGCATAAAATTTAGTGTGAGTGTCTGTTTAAATTCACAACTTAGGCACCTGACTTATATCACCCAGTCTGAAAGCATTTGCTATATAATTCCATTTATGTGAAATTCTAGAACAGGCAAAAATAATCTGTAGTGATAGATATCAAATCAGTGGCCACCTTAGGCCAAGAGCAGATGGCATTTACTGCAAAGGGCATGAGGGAATGTTTAGGGATGATGGAAATGCCATTATCTTGATTAGGGTGGTGGTTCAACGGGTATAAGCAATCTGCCAAAACCCATTAAAGCATACAATTAAAATAGAGGTATTTTATTTTCTGTAAATTATACCACAATAATACTGACAAAAAAAAAAGAAAAGGCATTGCTCATGCTCCACTTTCACCCCTTTTCTGCCTACCAGTGTGGGCTGAAATGTGAATGAGGTTGGGATAAGCCAGCTTCAACCATAACAGAGCAACAGGTAAAGGAACCTGGATCCCAGCAGCCTAGCTGCCCCCAAGTGTGGGACCATTCATTCCTGGAGAGAAACAAGCTCCAATCTTGTTTGAATAATCGCATTTTCGAGTCACTACATAAAACAGCTTAGCCTTTTCCCCAACTAACATCATTACATATAATTGAGTATCAGTTACTTTTATGTGTATAAGCCTTATCTATTCCAAATAGACTAAAACTTCTTCCAAGACAAGCCTGGAGAAAAATAAGCCTTAGTCCCCAGATCACTTAGAAGACACAGGCTCATCAGTGATAGCCATTCCCCACAATTCTCTCTATCACCCAGATGTCTCATATGACTGAAACCCTGCAGTGGTGGTCAGTGCATTCTGGCTGGCTGATTAATGCCTTCTTTGTCACAGGAATACCCAACAATTAAGCAAACATACTGGAATCATTTCATGGTCTCCTGCAAAAAGAAAAAGAAAAAAAAATTAAAGAACTAACAGTATATGTAGTCAAGAACACAATAAGAACATGATGAATTCTCAAATAAAAGGCTAATAACATACTATCGAAAAGGTAATGGAGTCGATATGACACCAGAATAATTAGTTCAAGAGAAAAATGAAACTGTTTAAATTCTCAAAACACTACCAATTGTCAAAATATTGACCCGACTCCCCATCCCCCACACACACACTGATTAAAGCTTTAAACTTTTAATTCATTCTGTTGTTACTACATAAACAATACACCCTATGACATTCTTCCCATTAACCTCTTAGAACCTAAATTCACATCTACCTTAGAAGACTGGAAGAATAGAAGGGTGATAGAGATTTTACCAAGCAGCAGGTGGTAGCAGTAGTTTTAGTGTCACTTACTCCACTGAAAAAGTGCAGTCAAGTGAAAGAAGGGGAGGGGCTGCAAGCTAGTATCATAAACTGATGAATGGCTCTTGTTTCATTGAGCACCTACTGTGTGCAAAGCCTCACCCAAAATTCTAAACAAACGAAGATCTGTGAGCCAAAGTCACTGTTAATAAATAGTAGCCCTGTGCCCAACTTTTATAGGAGGAGAAGCTATTTGTTAAGTCTGTTACTTTTTAAAAGATTTGTAAAATGTCATTTTAGGGCTCTGGAATGTGTATTTTTCTCAGAAGATGCTGGTCGAAATCTTTTTGTGGCATCTACCATCACTTCAGGAGTTGGAAGTTTTTCTGTATAACTCACTAAATGAGTAAAGGGATAGAATAAGCTGAAAAGTCATGAAACCCAACAGGACGTTTGGACTCAATATGGCGAAATTATTCAATGTCATTTTATTAGAAACTTTTTCACTAGTTCATTCATTTAACAGAATTTACTATAGAATGCAGAAAGTTTCCTGTTTTCACCTCATCATATTTTGTTTTAAAAAATTGAATTACTGACCAGGAGATATTTAGAATGTTTAACTTATTAAAAGTGAAAATAAAGCACAAATTAAGAATTCACTGATAGAATATAGTCATTTCTATTCCTTCCTTGTATATAAATGTTTGTATTACCTATTATTAGCCAACTTTAAATGAATAAAAACTGAAACATACAATATTTCCGTTCTTAAGATTCCCTCTTGTCTCCAGTCTCATTTCTTAATCTTATCTCTGAGAACATAGAAAAAGAAAAAGAAAAAAAAAGAAACTAAACATTTGCATTGTATTAAATCATGGGCGTTGTGAAAAACCTTTGCTGTCTTAGAAACATCCTAAGTGTGCTTACAGGAGTTTTCTGCAATGCAGCTCATTTATTTTTAAAAACACAAAGTAACAAACATAATTGCTAAGTAACCACCCCAAGATTTCACTTCTTTGTCACTTAGGAAACAGAAGGAAAATACACTCTCATACACTAGAAACACACATACATCTCCACCTTCTTTTTAGACTTTCTTCTCAGATTGGCTAGAGTTACAGAACTGACCAGGTACAAAAGTCCTGGCAAAGAGATTTATTTGAGGTCATAAATCAGTAACTCCTCTGGAGCCCTATAGGAAAGAGCCCCTTACCATTGGCACTGCTCCTTATCTCTTCCCTCTCATGCCCCTTTGGGGTGGCACATATATTCTGGTTTTTGTTTGTTTGTTTGTTTTTCTAAATTCTTGTCATTTTATTTCTGTGACATATATATATATATATATATATATATACTTTAAGTTCTAAGGTACATGTACCCAATGTGCAGGTTTGTTATATAGGTATATATGTGCCATGTTGGTTTGCTGCACCCATCAACTCATCATTTACATTAAGTATTTCTCCTAATGCTATCTCTCCCCCAGCCCCCAACAGGCCCCAGTGTGTGATGTTCCCCACCTTGTGTCCATGTGTTCTCACTGTTCAATTGGGGTGGCACATATATTCTTTCCTGAGCAGGAGCAGCTAAAGAGGGAACTTCTGCTCTCCTGCCCCCCTTTCATTCTCTGCCCACACCTTCACATGCTACCCCCTGCCTCCAACTCCAGTGGAGCAGAAATTGTCCATTTCATCATCTGAGTCCAAGACTTAGATCGACTTGACACAGGGAGTGATTGTGCCCTGAAAGCAGGAGCCCTGGCATGTTCTTCCAGCTTCCATACAGCATGCCAGCCAAGGCCAGTCTCCAGGGCTCACCTCTTTCCCTCAGCCACAGCCAAGTAGCTCACTCTCGCTCTCTCTTTCCATCTCTCTCCACATCCATCACTCCTTCTCTTCCATCTCCTCTGCCCATGACTGTGGGGCTTTTAGATTCAAGAGCAATAAAATAGGAAGCCTCACTTAGGCCTGGAGCCTAAGTAGTTTTCCAGTTCGATATTTTTACAATGAGGTTTTTGGATGTTTATCAAATATCTAAAAAGTCATATCTCATTTCCCATTTGGCAATTGTTTTGCACTGCGTGCTCCCTCCTCAAAGATACAAAAAAGGGGTGATTGTGAGGATTCCCAGACACTGCCCTGAATACCGACAATCAGGACTAACTTCCTCTCCTTACAATCCTGCATTGAGCAAACCACAATGTGATCCTCAAAACAATCCTTTATTTTTATTTGCACAATACTCTATAATTCTCAGTTTTCACACCTACTATCTCATTGAAGTCTCCTACAACTCTATGAGGTTGGTACAGCAGAGAACATCAACTGTAATAACAATAATAAGCTAAAAAGAATCAGTTGGCTCACACTGTGAGTCTACAGAGGGCAGGACCAAAAGCTGAGATCTCTAACTCATAGTTCAGGACATTTCCCTCCAGGTATGACCACAGGCTCTCACCGTTCACTTGCTTCTAAAAGAGAGAAATGAAACTGTACTCAGGAAACATGTACTAATGGGGATTTTGTGAACATTTGGGCATAGGAGCCATGTGCAAGCTTGTGTCTGTGTGTACACTAATGTTGGCAAAGGACCAGAAAAAAGGGGTTCATACCATTATTTGATCTAGCATCATTTTAGTAGGTCTTATTATTTTTGCAAATTATTTTCAGGGCTAAACTTATCTATTCCTCTGCTTCTTGGAAATTTGCATAATAGCAAGAGTCCTCATAACCTCTTTCTCTTGACCATTCTTAGTTTAACACAAGGAACACTACCAGGTTTCCCCACCTAGATGAAATAATCACAAATACTATCATATATAATCAGACAATTTCACATCCTTCTTTACTTCCATGGAAAAAGCAAAGAGGTTTTGTTACTAACAATATCAAAGTTTACTTGTTGCTTTTTTTCTTCTCTAGCACTTTTGATTTACCAAACTACTTTTAAACTAACACTGTACAATTGAAACTAGAGCACAAGTCAAACCAGTAATAAAGTAGGAGGATAAAATAGAGGTCACCAGATATCTTCATCAGTGTAAGTAGAAAAGCCAGCCCTGGATGGCTGGTGTAGAGATCTGTCCTCACATTTCAGGACAAAAGCAAATCCCTATTGTGATTTAAAATAATGGTTCTAAATGAAAATAATAAACCCACTATGTTATTAATAGTAACAGTCTGTACCCAAACTACAGCCAGACTATAAACATGGGGCAAAGGGACAATAACAACCACATTAAACAGACTTAGTGGGTAATGGAGCTTCAACCAGCTGGGATGAAATCAAATCAGTCTCCAAGTTTACTTTGTTTGCCAAGTTCTGGGTTACAGATGCTGCTGAGGGTCTCTAAAATGAACAGACCAAGGTAAGTGCTGACAGACTCTTTCAGTCTGAGACAGCTGTCAGACACTGCTCTAATGCAGAGGGTATGTGTTCCATTTGTTCATGGTTGTCATTTGACTAAGGGATCTAACCAAATTTGCATAGACTGGAGTCATAAGAAGTGTTTTCATCAAACATCTGGAATTGGTGTTTAGTTTATAGTCAGAGTTGTAACATGAATTCCACAACGTTTTCATTAATTTTATGTATTACGGCATCTTTTCATCAGTTGCAAAACTTAGTTGCTTACAGGATGAAAAGGAGACTCTAAATCCTGAGACCTTCACCAAGCACCATAAGCTCAAGGTAAACTGATTCCTCCATCTGTTAAATGGTGGGGGAGATTACCCTGCTTGGTTTGGGTTCTGAGGCTTAACCAATTCATTTGTTGATTTTTCTCCATGAAATCCTCATGGAGTATCAACTATATCCTAGCCAGTATTGGAAGGAAAGGAGGGGTGGAGCCAGGAGTAAGATATAGCAGTGAACAGACAGACAAATATTCCCACCTTATGGAGTTATATTCAGGTAGGGGAGGTGGCGGGAGGGGAGAAGATCCAACAATGAGCAAACAAACAAGCAAGTATGTCAAAATGTAAAAGGTGCTGTAGAAAAACTAATGTCTGGAAGGAAGATAGGGAGTGCGAGGGTGATGGTAGGTTTCTGTTTTAAATGGAGGGATTAGGGAAGTCCCCAGTGAAAAGATGGCAAAAAAAAGGGGAAAAAAGTTGAAAATACTGTATTGTTTTTATCTTCCCAAAGTCTGGCAAACACTCAACATGAAGAAAGTACATTTTAAGAGGAACAAGGCAGTCTACTCTCTGTTCTGATCACCCTGTTCTAATCCTCTTCCAAAATGAAGTCCTAATGCTCTATCTGAATGCCCTTAAGTGAGTACTACATGCTATGCAAGATTAATCTAAATGTTACTCTAGGATCTTATTAGTTTTTCATTAGGCGAGTAGTGAGAGGCACCATCATTTGAAGAAAGATCACAGAACCGGAATTTGGGTCTTTGAGTCTCTAGTCTCAACTCTGTCATAAATCTTGTTGTCACTTACTATCAACCATTGATTTATTTGTTTGTTTGGTTGGTTGGTTGTCTGGTTGGTTGGTATTAATGAATCACTAAACATTTGGGAAGTAAAGTATATGATATAAAAGCCATAAATTAAATTAGAAAGGAAAAGGGAACTTTTCAGTACTACTTCTAATGGAAAAAAAAGAAACTCTTAAAAGAGATTTAGAGAATGAGAGTTACATAATTTGTCAAACGAGAGATGAGACGCAAATCAAAATAGTCAGAAAGAGGGCACACTGGATCAGAGGATGAGGAATGGGTGAGGATGAAAAAGAAAAGTCATTTCCTTGACTGGAACCAAAATACTGAAGAGGTTAATAGCAGATAGTGAAAGAAAGAGTTTAAACCAGACCCCCCTGAAGGATCAACTTGAGGATGTGAGAACTTCATCTCTGATCCTGCCCTAAAACTTCAAGGGAAAAGGAAATTCTGTTTATCCAATTATGTAGGAAAAATAATGTCATTTAAACAACAATCAAGAGAGGGAATTTGAAAAGTAAATTCAGAAAGTGAAAGCAAAGACTTTCAGAGTCAAAGATAACACCAAGAAGACAAAAAGATAACATCAAAATAAATTCTAAGAATGGTCTATTATGATATTCTATATTGTCCAACATTTCTAGAATTGCCATTTAGTATTTTTATATTCAGAAAGGGAATGTAATTCAATGTAAAGATAGTCTTAACAAAAGACTAGGATGCCAGAAAGCAAACAGAAAGCTACAAACTAAAAATTCAAATTAAATCATTACCCCAGATTTGTTGTTCGATGACAGTCTATTTCTATTACAGACTTTTTGCATAAAGGAAAACTGTGGCTTTGGAAAACATTTTAGAAAACATCCAGTTTCTCCTTCAGTTATTAGAGAAGTTTCTGAAGTGTAGAGAATTGTGCCATCACAAGGGGCAGTTAGCAATAGAGAGGGCAACACAAGAAGAGAATCAGGACCAGTATCAGAACTAGAACCAAAAGAGTACTCTTAACACTCACCATTCTAGCAAGAAGGCTTTCATCAATATCCTAGGTAGAAGAGATTGGTGGTTCATGCCAGAATGAACTATTACATCAGTGGTTTTTAAAAGTTGAGCTAAAGAACTCTTCCAACCAAACCTCGTTTACAGGCCCAGTATAAACAGACAAAAGAGAGTCTAATCTAATATGGAAAAGTGTCATGAAGTCCAACTTCTCAGGTCTCCCTCAGCCCATAGAGCCGCTCAGTTGGACATGGTGGTACATGCTATGAAAACCAATGGCTTTAAATCATACTCATATATTAGAATTTAAATTTGCTGTATGGGGAGATTAAACGTCCATTTTAAAATATATATATATATATTGTATTTACATAAATACACATATAAATATATTGTATTAGTCCATTTTGCATTTCTGTAAAGGAATACCTGAGACTGGGTAATTTATAAAGAAAAGAGGCTTATCTGGCTTGCTGTTCTGCAGGCTGCACAGACAGCATAGTGCCAACATCTCCTTCTCATGAGGCCTCAGGAAGCATCCACTCATGGTGGAGGGTGAAGGAGAAGCAGGTGTGTCACATAGTAAGAGAGGGAAAAAAGAGAGAAGGGTAGAGGAGGTTCCAGGCTGTCTTGAAACAACCAGTTCTTTTGCTAATAAAGCAAGAACTCAGTTATTACTACAGGGAAGGCACCAAGTCCTTCCTGAGGGATCTGCCCGCTTGACCCAAACACCTCCCACATGGCCCCACCTCCAACACTGGGGATCATATTTCAACAATAAATTTGTAGGAGACAAATATCCAAATCATATCATATATCTCTTTAATGCATAAAAATGAATTTACATTAACTTTTCAATAAAGCTGGTGTCTCTCTGAGGTCCAGAGTTTATTGAGGACCATCTGAATCTGGTGAGAGCTTCCACCTTTGGAGTCACCGTCCTGATGGGTACACCACGCTTAGAGTCACACAAAGCTGCTGCCTAATACAGCCCAGTTCCATAGGTGTCAACTACATAACACCTGTCTTCTATTTAAAAACATTCCTTGGAAAGCATATTCAGGAATAGTCTATAAAATCCAATGACCAGGTATTATCTGAAAGTCTGAGAATAGCTTTGGTAAAGTAAATAACTTTGGTAAAGGAAGCAGAATTAGGGATTAAAAGAAGGCCAAAGTAAATCTAAAACTAGAACACAGTCTTTTGCTTAAGTACAATGTACATTAATAGTTTATGGTTCTCTGGATTGTTTTGTTTTTGTTTTTTTCATTTATTTGGTTTGCTCTTGCTTTTTTTTGCCTAGATATTTGCCATTTAGACATCTTTATCAAACTATCCAAAATGACATCTACGTAAGTGATTTCCTCTGGGTCACTGGAGTACACAGCCCACTGACATGTACTATACAGAGATCCACTGAGATTACTATGAGGTGGGGAGCAGAGGGTGAGATACGATCTGTAATAGACTCTAAAATAAGTAAGCCCCAAACTTCCATCATAACTCAACACTAATGAATGCATAATGGAAATGAAATCATAGCTATGCATCCATCTCATTTGACATTTTTTATGGGCTAAGGAAAATAAGAAGAGCAGACTTAGATCAGTACTTTCCAGGCAGACAAGTTAGGAAAAAAATGAGCTAGTTAGTGGTGCTTTATGAATCAATTCTTAGAACAAATGGAAAGGTTCACTCCACGCATTCGTCCATTTAGACTTATAAATAAAAACTGAGTGAGAAGCAGTCACTCTTCAGAAGGCTTTGGTCGAGAACTAAGGGATGTGCCTCTCAAGCTCCCTAACCCTCCCCTCCTCTTCAACAGTAAACCAGCCTGTCTTTTACCACCCAGATTCTGAGACCAAACAAGGACACAATAAGCCAGAGTTCTCTGAATTTTAAGGAACTGGAAATTAACAGGGTGAGGATTGGAAGGAGGAGCTGTTCCTTCTCTTTCTAATGAAATCCCTCAGAGAGAAATCCTCTTTCCATTTGAATTAAAACCAGAAATGGCAGCAATTACTTTAAAAAAAAATTTAAACGTTGTTTTCAGTTGCTGTGAAATGAGAGATCATTTTCAAATTTCCTAGGAATGAGTTTCACCAGCTGGGTAAACCTTTGTAGTTCAGAGGTTTCATAGGCAATCGCTGGCTCCCATCCAAGCACAGAAATGACAAAAACCCACTTTGAGCTGAGACTGCCATGGTGATAGCCTCTGGAGAACGAAAGAGAAAGCATAAAAAGGTATCTGCAGGATTCCCCTAAGCAGAGAGGTTTGGCTGCAACAATACATTTCAAAGAGTTTTATGATTTCCACTACAAAAAGCAGCATCAGAAGGAGCTGCTGTCTGGGTTCTGAATGAGCACCAATAACACACCTAGCTGGGGGTTTAGGGCAAGGGGTCCCATGCAGTAGAGTGTGCAGATGAGAAAATCGAACTGCCCATTTAGCTGAACAAATTGTTGGTGCGCTGGTTACATTCAGCCTCTCATCGGCCTCTTGAGTAAATCTCAGGAAGAGACAAAAGGAAAAAGACCACATCTTTGTTTCTCCAGAAGAAAGAGGTATCGGATTTCTTCCTTTAAATCAAGTCTGCAAGTGAAAAAAGGAAACATGAAATGTTAACAGTCTCAGTAAGGTTTCCTCTTATGTCCCTTGTGGTGCCTTAAATCTTTGTAGTTAAGTTTAGATTTAATAGTCTCATTTTTCCAAGGATTTCTCCCGAGGGTTTGTTCGAAGCAGCAACACAAGGTCATCCGGGGAAAAGGAGGTAAGAGAAAATGTCTCCCCCTCGTCCAGAAAAATCCTTTTCATCTCCTCTCACAAATGCTACATCAATTAAAGAAACTCCCCTAGCCAGCTTACCTCCATGGTCAGATTCTGTAAGCCCTGTGTAGAATGCAATGAAAAGGAATGGAAACAAGAAAACTCCCAAGAACTATCTTGAGACAAAGGAGTCTTCCAGAGCCTGATAAGATGCTCCCCTTGACCAAATTCTAGTCAGGCTCTTTTGAGCTGCCTTTTTTGACTAGGCCCCATCCTTGGGCACATTCTCAAGAGCCCAGTTTTAGCAAAAATCTTGCTAAATCAGTTTAGAGAGAACCTCCACCTTCTATATATGATTAGCCACAACACCTGACCAAATTCTTCATCTTCCCCACTTGGTATCTGATGACCCTGGCCTGCCTTCAGCAAGAATCCTGTCAAGTACATTTAGCCAGAATCCTCGAGGTTTTCTCTTAGTAGTTTTCTATCCACTGACACCCACCTTGCCCCTTGGCTATGCATCCTGACTTGCATACTCCATATTTGGAATTGGGCCCAGTTCTATACTGAGGCCTCTTTTCTCCTATTATAGTAGTCCTGAATCAAATATGCTTTTTCTGCTATAACTGCTCTCCAGTTCAGGTTTTTCTTTGGCAAGCTTATCCCTTCCACAAGGCTGTGCATAGGAACTTTGACTTTCTGATACGTGGACAAAGTCATCTGTTTAGTCACAGAATGGAAGGAATCTTGCTTAAAGTGGATGGTTTACAGAGATCTGGGATGCAGAAATGGGTTTTCAATACTGATAATGTTTTTTCCATGGAGTCAGTGAATTGTTTCAGCTCAGTTTTAAGAAGAAATCACAGAATTCCTGACACTATACTTAGCATAGATGCTGAGAGATGAGAGCAAATTGGTAAGCACTCCTTAATATGAGAAGTCTCCTAGGCCCTCTGATGGAACTTCCTGCCCCTCAAGCCTTGATATTTTTCTCCTTGGGAAATC
This sequence comes from Chlorocebus sabaeus, assembly GCF_047675955.1. Lineage (NCBI taxonomy): Eukaryota > Metazoa > Chordata > Mammalia > Primates > Cercopithecidae > Chlorocebus > Chlorocebus sabaeus. The sequence goes on from NC_132907.1 coordinate 37,810,661, forward strand.
TAGAATTAGCACCCTTGTGGCTAGACCTAGAGGAATGTGGAATGACAACCCATCTGCAGAATCACTGCATCCTAAAATGTTCCTACTGGAAGGGACCCTAGAGATCATCTGCCAGTGTCCTCCTTTTATAGATGTGGGAACTGACACTCCCAAATATTTAACAGTGCTCCTCGCCACCAGGTAATGTCTCCCAGAGGAGTGATGCCTTCCATTTGCAAACAAGCCAAGTTTAGAAGAGACAAAAAACTAAAGGAATTAGTTTAATTCCCAAACATATTCAAATTCTAGGCCATTCTAATGAAAGAAAATAGATTGATAAATTATTCTGTACCATAGAAGCCAGAAGAAGACCAAGTTATTTGAATAAAATTTACCCACCTTCAACTGATATAACTCCACAGTTAAAACCCAACATCTCAACTCACCTGGACTCTTTTACCCCAAGGGTTCAGGGATGGCCCCCATCTATTTGGCCAGGCATTAGCCCAAGACTTGAGCCAGTTCTCATACCTGGACACTCTTGTCCTTCGGTACGTAGATGATTCAATTTTACCCACCCATTCAGAAACCTTGTGCCATCGAGCTACCCAAGCACTCTTAAATTTCCTTGCTACCTGTAGCTACAAGGTTTTCAAACCAAAAGCTCAGCTCTGCTCACAGCAGGTTAAATGCTTAGAGCTAAAATTATCCAAAGGCACCAGGGCCCTCAGTGAGGAATGTACCTAGCCTATACTGACTTATCCTCATCCCAAAACCCTAAAGCAACAAAGAGGGTTCCTTGACATAACAGTTTTCTGCCGAATATGGATTCTCAGATACAGCGAAGTAGCCAGACCATTACATACACCAATTAAGGAAACTCAGAAAGCCAATACCCATCTGTAAGATGAACACCTGAAGCAGAAGCAGCTTTCCAGGCCCTAAAGAAGGCCCCAACCCAAGCCCCAGTGTTAAGCTTGTCAACAAGGCAACACTTTTCTTTATATGTCACAGAAAAAAACAGGAATAGCTCTAGGAGTCCTTACACAGGTCCATAGGATGAGCTTGCAACCCGTGGCATACCTGAGTAAGGAAATTGATGTAGAGGCAAAGAGTTGGCCTCATTGTTTACGGGTAGTGGCAGCAGTAGCAGTCTTAGTATCTAAAGCAGTTAAAACAATACAGGGAAGAGATCTTACTGTGTGGACATCTCATGATGTGAATGGCATACTCACTGCTAAAGGAGACTTGTGGCTGTCAGACAACTTGAGGAAAGTAACTAAAATCGGAAATCCCCATGGCCCTCCCTTATCATATTTTTCCCTTTACTGTTCTGTTATCTCCTTTCACTCTTACTGCACCCCCTCCATGCCGCTGTACTACCAGTAGCTCCACTTACCAAGAGTTTCTATGGAGAATGTGGCTTCCTGGAAATAATGATGCCCCATCATATAGGAGTGTATCTAAGGGAACCCCCACCTTCACTGCCCACACCCATATGCCCTGCAACTGCTATAACTCTGCCACTCTTTGCATGCATGCAAATACTCATTATTGGACAGGGAAAATGATTAATCCTAGTTGTCCTGGAGGACTGGGAACCACTATCTGTTGGACTTACTTCACCCATACCGGTATGTCTGATGGGGTTGGAGTTCAAGATCAGGCAAGACAAAAACACTTAAAGGAAGTAATCTCCCAACTGACCTGGGTACATAGCACCCCTACCCCATACAAAGGACTAGATCTCTCAGAACTACATGAAACCCGCCATACCCATTCTCACCTGGTAAGCCTATTTAATACCACCCTCACTGGGCTCCATGAGGTCTCGGCCCAAAACCCTACTAACTGTTGGATGTGCCTCCCCCTGCACTTCAGACCATACATTTCAATCCCTGTACCCAAACAATGGAACAACTTCAGCACAGAAATAAATACCACTTCCATTTTAGTAGGACCTCGTTTCCAATCTGAAAATAACCGTACCTCAAACCTCACCTGTGTAAAATTTAGCAATACTATAGACACAATCAACTCCCAGTGCATCAGGTGGGTAACCCCTCCCACACGAATAGTCTGCCTACCCACAGGAATATTTTTTGTCTGTGGTACCTCAGCCTATCATTGTGTGAATGGCTCTTCAGAATCTATGTGCTTCCTCTCATTCTTAGTGCCCCCTATGACCATCTACACTGAACAAGATTTATACAATTATGTCATACCTAACCCCCACAACAAAAGAGTACCCGTTCTTCCTTTTGTTATCAGAGCAGGAGTGCTAGGCAGACTAGGTACTGGCATTGGCAGTATCACAACCTCTACTCAGTTCTACTACAAACTGTCTCAAGAACTAAATGGTGACATGGAACGGGTCACCAACTCCCTAGTCACCTTGCAAGATCAACTTAGCTCCTTAGCAGCAGTAGTTCTTCAAAATTGAAGAGCTTTAGACTTGCTAATCACCAAAATAGGGGGAACCTATTTATTTTTAGGGGAAGAAGGCTGTTATTATGTTAATCAATCCAGATTCATCGCTGAGAAAGTTAAAGAAATTCGAGATTGAATACAACACAGAGCAGAGGAGTTTCAAAACACTGGATCCTGGGGCCTCCTCAGCCAATGGATGCCCTGGATTCTCCCCTTCTTAGGACCTCTAGCAGCTATAATATTGCTACTCCTCTTTGGATCCTGTATCTGTAACTCCTTGTTAAGTTTATCTCCTCCATAATCAAAGCTGTAAAACTACAAATGGTTCTTCAAATGGGGCCCCAGATGGAGTCCATGACCAAGATCTACCGTGGACCCCTAGACTGGCCTGCTAGCCCATGCTCTGATGTTAATGACATCGAAGGCACCCCCCAGAGGAAATCTCAGCTGCACAACCCCTACTATGCCCCAATTCAGCAGGAAGCAGTTAGAGCGGTCATTGGCCAACCTCCCCAACAGCACTTGGGTTTTTCTGTTGAGAGTGGGGAATGAGAGACAGGACTAGCTGGATTCCCTAGGCCAACTATGAATCCCTAAGCCTAGCTGGGAAGGTGACTGCTTTCACCTTTAAACATGGGGCTTGCAACTTAGCTCACACCGGACCAATCAGATAGTAAAGAGAGCTCACTAAAATGCTAATTAGGTAAAAACAGGAGGTAAAGACCATCCATTGCCTGAGAGCACAGCGGGAGGGACAATGATCAGGATATAAACCCAGGCATTTGAGCTGCCAATGGCTACCCTCTTTGGGTCCCCTCTCTTTGTATGGGAGCTCTGTCTTCACCCTATTAAATCTTGCAACTGCAAAAAAATAAAATAAATATAAAAATAAAAACTCTATCTTCTTTTTCAAAAGAACAGTCTTCAAACTCTAAAGAAGAGAATAACCATGCTTAATAGGCTTAATAAGGAATTGGAGAGATGACAGATTGAGGAAATAGTTAAGAAAGCAGGACATCAGACCCACCCAAATAACATTCTAGAGCAATAATATAATTAAATCTACTGAGTGTCTACTACATGAGAGGCACTATTCTAAATCCTTTGCCCAGATTAACTCACTAAATCTTCACAACTTATTTGATAGGCATTATTATTAGCCACATTTCACAGGTAAGGATTAGGAGTTCAGAGGGGTAAATATCAGCTGCTAGAAGTTTCACAGCAAGGATTTCTGCCCAGGAAGATTAATCAACCTTTCATTACTATATTATGCTGAGTTGCAGATGAACCTGCAGATACAATAGCTAAGACACTGGCAGCAGGGAAAAGTGCATAAGACTGGGATTAGGGTCAATAGACTTGAAAAGGTCACAGTTCTTATTTTCAAAAACAGATTAAAGAAGATTATGAAAATGATATCCTCATGAGTCTGACATCAAACCACAGCAAGTCATGTCTAAACAGAGTTTATGAACTCAGAAAAGAAAGTGATAAGTATTGAGGACCAGCCCAGGCTCCTTAAGGACAAAGCATGCCTTCTGATAAGGTCACTAAAATGACCAAATCAGGGAAATTCTGGAGACACAGGCCATGTGAATTCAACAACACATTGGAAATGTCTGTCTTAATATTCTTAAAATCATGATGAATAAATTTTGTTAGTTGAAAAAAATGTTCCCCAAAAGAGGTAGCTGGTAGATAGATGTCTGTCAAGAAGGCCTTGAGTGATGTGATGCTCTCAAGTAGTTCTGTTCTGTTTCTTTCAGTGATTATGATAAAATATATTTTTTAAAGACAAAGATATCACAAAGCTTAAAGGTATCACAAATAAAAAGACTAAGAGAATCAACATTTTAGAATAATTTTTGATAGGCTGTAATAATGTATCCAAACTCACAAGATAAAATTTAATGGAGCAAATGAAAAGTATTACACCTAAGATTTTTAAAAAAACAACTGGAAATATACAGAGTAAAAAATTGCCTCAGAAACAGTTCATGTGAAAAAGACTTCAGGGCTTGAGTGGATGGCAAGCTCAAAATAAGCCCACAGCATGAGCCTGCTGCCAAAAGGCTAATGGAGGCTTAGGTTGAATTAAAAGAAATGTAGCTGTCATTCTCCTGAGCTTTGATCACACCCAGGACTGGATTTACTGTGATCCACAACACATTTGAGATGTGCATTGAAGTGTCTCCAGAAAACAACCAGTATCACAAAGGGTCTAGAAATCATATGAGGAAGCATAGGACACGTAATTCAACATGTCCAAAATTTAACTTACTATTCACCCCTTACTCCGTGTGTTTCTCTTCCAATATGTACTGTACCATATTCGTTACTGACACTATCTATCATCCCTGGCCCCCAGGTTAGAAACCTAGATATCACCCTTCACCACCACCCATCCCACTATTGACTATTGATCTCTCACTCCTATCATTTTTCTTTCTTTTAGAGATAGGGTCTTGCTACCTTGACCAGGTTGGTTTTGCACTCTTGGCCTCAAGCAGCCCTCCCACCTCAGCCTCCCAAAGTGCTAGAATTACAGGTGGGAGCCACAACACCCAGTCTCATTCCTATCAATTTCTATGACAAGTCCATTCTTTTCTCTCCTTCCACCTTGACTTATTTGGCTTTCAGTATCCATTACTTGGACAATTGCAAAAGCTTCCCAAGTGGTCTTTGTTTCAGTGTTGCATCACTTCAATCTACCTTCCTCACTATAAGCAATTTTCTCGAAAGTCACATATAACGTTGTTCTTCTGCTTTAAACCCCATTGTCTATAAGATCAAGTCCAAACTCCCTAGCATAAACTCTGATGCCCTCCACTATCTGAACCTTTTTCTCATGACCAACCTCACTTCTTGTTGCTCCACTCTGTGCTCTACATTCCAAACATACCTAATTCTTTGCACTTCCTGTGGATATGATTGGAACTGTAAATCAGTCCTACTGTCAAAGAAGTAAGTATGGAGGTCAAAGTGCAGGCCAAATAGGTAAGACCTGTACCACTGCTTGTAGGAGTTACCTTCCTCTGCAGCCATGAAAGTATGCCATTCAGACCTCCTTCTGCAGGGGATAGAATGACGGCAACTCCTGCTGCTGTTCTTTCAAATTCACCACTTCCTTTATATGAGGCCACAATCTCTGGCTGCTCCCAGCCCAAACAAGGTGAGGATACTGAGGCAGACTTGTTCCCAAAGGTGGCAGGACTCATCTAAGGGCAACTTTGGCTTGACATCTTCCCATCAGCCTGGCCAAAACTTTCTCGGAACTGTGCTGCAGTGTGGGATTCTTCCTGCCCAATATGCCTTCCTTCTCCTCTCTTTCACAGGCAGAAGAGCTGCATCATGGTCTGAAGGCTCCCTCCACCTCCTGCTTCCTCCTTCATGAAATTTCTTGCATATCTAATCACATCTTGACATCTGCTTCTTGTCACACAGAACTAACACACCTAATTTTACTTTTTCTCTACAAGCCTACTAGTTTTACTTTTTTCTCTAATTTCCCTAATGTCTCTTCATCAAAGCCTCATTACCATCACACTAACATATAAATCTTTGAAAAACCATTACTATTTGAAGAATGACCTCAAGAGAAAAAACAAAAACAAAAACAAAAACAAAAAACCTGTTTTTCCCCATGCATGGTTTGGACACCATGCTGTGTTACTCTCCATGCTCTTCTTGTTACCTAAAGTGCCCTTCATCTATTTCCCCGCATAGACTCCTACTCATCCTTCAAAACCCAGTCCCAGCATCATCTCCTCTGTGAAGACTTCTTTGATCCACTTAAGAGTATGTGGTTCATCCATCTGTTGGGGCTCCACAATTCCTATTATATCCTTACTATCACACCACCTTTCTGAGCCAACACCTGGCCTTAACCTATAGCTTGGTACACAGTAGGTGCTCAGAACAGCTAGCTGAAATAAGAGTTATTTAAAAGATAAGGCTTAATGCAAAAGATAAGGCTTGATGAGGACATAACTACCTTCAAATATCTGAAGGATTTTCACTAATCACAACAGGTGTTATGTCAAAGACACTCTAAATGAGCACTTTTGGAGCACTAGAGGGAAAGCATTCATTTTAAAAAGTGGAACAGATTACTTCCCTTGCCCCCAGTGTGAAATTACTGTGGTCTGAAAGTATTTTTGTTCAGTAAGGCATAGCAGCAGTGTAGGTCTGCTTTGATCTAGCAATCCTGTTTAGACCATTATCCCAGATTTTAGAAGGAGACAGATAAATAACAAAGCTCTGTTTCACTGGGTACCTGTAGCAATGATACATGAAGGTAGCATTTTCATTTCTTGAGGCAATCTTAGAAAAATGGCTAAAAAGTATCATTTCTCTCCCTGATAGCATTACTCCTAAGGCATAAATTCCAATTCACTTTGATGCTAATCGTAGGCCCAGCATGGACCGTTCCTTAAACTTAAATTCATCATATATAAAGCAACAGAAAACAACCTCATCCTCTGCTCAAAGTTTCTAAGAAAATGCAATAAATTGTTCCATCAGAATATTTTCTCAGTGGAAATATTTCCTTGTTTGGAGGAGTTGTGTTCCCCCTGCTTGATTTCTGTTTAGATAGGGCCCTTGTAGAATTTCTTTCACCAGTAACAACCCTGTTCCTACATACCAATGTGAGTTTCCTACTCCCGTATAAATTTAAGCACAATTATGAAGAATTTCTGCCACATCCCTGGGGGGAAGGGGACAGATATAATATCTCCCCAATGTAATAACAGCCCCATTATATACAAAACATTATGTTGGAATATAAAGCACCTACTCTACATGCTCAAAGTTGTCTGCCGTTATCTTTCATAGCCCTACGTTTGCATGATTATTTTATTGTGTTTCTCTCCTATATGCCCCTTAAGGTTAGGTAGAGTGTGTGTCTGTTTTGCTAAATTCCTAGCACTATGGTAGGCTCTCAATAAATATTTATATCATGACCAAATATTCTCGAGTAGAGAACCATTGTAATTCTCCAAGTTGAAAAAGATAATGAAACAGGAGAGTCTATGAAATCAGATGTGAATCATGTTCTCATCTATTTCTTCTGCAGCAATATCAACATCACCATTTTCAGGGGTTGGGAAGGTAGAGCAAGGATAAAACTAAAACAAAGTTAGACTATGTGGCAGGCTAAATAATGGCCCCTCAAAGATATCCAGGTCCTAATCCCTGGAACCTCTGACTGTTACCTTATATGACAAAATGAAATTTGCAGATGTGATTGAATTAAGGATATTGAGATGGGAACACTATCCTGGATATCAGGTGGACTGTAACTATAATCACAAGTGTCTTCATAAGAAAGAGATGGAGGGAGAATTGACACAGAGACAGAAGAGCAGAGAATGTGATAACAAAGCAGAGAGAATTTGAAGATGCTATCGCGATGGCTCTGAAGATGGAAGAATGATCCACGAGCCAAATAATGCCAGGAATGAAGCCGAAGAAGCTGGAAAAGTCACAGGCCTCATCCAGTCAGGTGAAGGCCTGAATTAAACAATAAAACTGAGTAAAAAAAGTTTCCCCATGGGTAGGGGGGAATTCCTCCTACCTGAATGCCTAGCTGAAGCATTGTTTTTTTCTGCCCTTCAGACTCAGGCTGAAACATCAGCTCTTCCTGGGTCTTGAGCCTGCCAGTTTTCAGACTAGAACTTATCAATCAGCTCTCCTGGGTCTCCAACTTGCCAACTGTAGATTTTGGAACTTCTCAGCTTCCATAATGGTGTCAGTCAATTTCTTATAATAAATGTCTATGCATGCATGCTTGCACGCACATGCACACACACATACCACACACACACACACACATGCACATCCTGTTGGTTCTATTTCTCTGGAGATCCAGGACTAATACACAGGTCTATAAGAATTGCCATGCAAGATATTTTGTTAAATAAAAAAACTTTAAATTCAAGAGCATTCATACACATAAAAAAGAAGAAAAGAAACCAAAGACAACAAGAATAAAAGCCAGGTCTTTATCCATGTAGTTTTGCTTGTATATAGAATATCCCCAGAAAATAGAATAAGAAAAGTGTAACAGTGATGAGCTCTGGAGTGGGAAACTGGAGTCTGAGCACAGGATAGTTGACATACAAACTTTTCACATTATGCCTTTTTGTAGCCTTTTGTTACTTTTCTATGAACATGCATTTCCTCTCAAATACATACATTTGGAATAAAAACTAATATGCCTTGACTAAAAATCATCATCAAAAACATAAAAACAGACATGTTAAAAGAGACCCTTCAGCTTGTGGGCTTGGACAGGGAATAGCTGGCCATAGTCTAGTGGCATAAAGTGACATTTTGTGCCTCATACAATGGGCTTAAGGCTAAATCCAGGCCTGAAAGTCAGCAAAGACTGACTCTTAAGACTAAAGACTCCTTCCCAGATCTCCCTCTAACCCGACTGACCCTCCCCTTCTCTACAGGAAGGTAGATTAGGGGAAGGGGGGCTGGCAAATCCCAGAGCTAAACTGCAGGCAGCATCATGAGCCCTTCACCCTCCTCTGGGGCAAACAAGATGTGAGTCCCCAGCAGGACAGCCCCAGACACAAGGGTCTTCTCCGCTATAAGGTTCTCTGGCAGCTAATGCAGGCAACCAACTAAGCATCCCGTAAGGCTGGTTGGTATCCAGCCAGGAGCACAAATTACTGAAAGATGAGGAACCAGACTGGGGCAACTGTTTTGACCCTTTGACTTAGGCACTAACTCTTATACCAGCAACTTTTTCACACTGGTATAAAGTTTTCAAAATGAATTAGTCTTCAGAAGAATGTAGCCAGATCGTAGGACACAGTTTTACAAACTGCACTTTCACACACCAGTTTACCTCCTGATAAAATCCGTTTTCTCCATTTCATAGGCAGAGAATGACAGTTTTGACATCTATGCCCTTAACTTATGAACATCCATTCTAAGTTGTTCAGAGAGACTTGCTACTACGCCACAGACATTTCTCATCAGCTACAGCGATCAGTAGAAATTCAGGACCTGCAATCACAAGGGTAGAGGTTAGGAAGACATTCCAAGCAATCACCCAGCTCCTGTAATATTTCAAGAGAAAAATATTTCTTGGAGGGAGGAGAGCAAAACATTGTTTTTAATGTTTCATTATAGGGGACATAGATTAAGAGTCACTTACTAGCTATTTGTCCTTATGCATGTCACCGAATGACTCTCAATTTGTTTTCTCATCTGCAAAATGAGAATAATGATTCCTTTCTCGTGGGATAGTGATAGGTGCTAAATGAGATCATGTATGGGAAAGCACATAGTACTCTGTCAGTCACATCATCTTAGCCAGTGAATTTAATTTCCTATCTGTAGAAGAAGTACAGATACTCAGTACAGCATTCTGCATTCAGAAAATTAGTGATACCTTCTCAATTCACTGGTAGCCTTACAAGCTTTTCATGTTGTCTCCATATTTCAGCTAAAGTCTAACCCACACACCTTATTTTAATGTTCCATGGAAACTAACAGAAAAGAGGATTGCTATGTACCATCCGTGGGCACAAAGAGGGCTGGGGGAGGGGAGTTTTCCAATCTTTGTCCAATTTTTAGCATAAAGGAACCAGTTAGCTAGACTACAGTAGGGATTTGGTTTCTAATTTTTTAAATGCTGCTTGTCCTTTCTTTCAAAATCTTGCTAGATCTCCAAGGCAGGTCTCCAATTCCAGAAAACATTGCAGCAAAAAGAGCCCCAATAACAGCCAATGCCCAGGTAGTCATCAAGCACTTTATGTCTTTTGACCATAATCTTAATTCTCTCAACAACTCTAAGGAAGGAACTATTATTTTCTCCCACTTTACTGATGGGAATGTTGAAGCACAACATGGCTAATCTGCCCCAGGTCACAGAGCTCACATGGTGGACCCAGGATTAACCAAATCCATGCGCTTGATCATTGGGTTAAACTGTGCTCCAGAGACCTAAAGCACTGCCAGCCTTCTGGCAGAAAGAGGGGGCAGTCAGTGCTTGAGATTAGGAAGGAAACACTTTGCCTTTATTCCTTTTTGCAACCCTGCCTTTAATGTAAGGATATCTTTTAATTCCACTTCTGCCTGATTCTCTAATCTCTGTGCTCTATTCTTCCTGAATCCTTGATCCCTTAACTTTCATGTTTTTAGATGTTTGACCTGGGTCTCCTTTTCCCAGCTTTTCTCTCCACTTCCGTCTCTCAACTCTTGCCTTTCCCAACTCACTGTTCCTCATTCACCTTCTAAACTCTTATCTGCTAATCTTGCTCCAATTTAATTGGTCTATTCACTCTCACCGAGTTAAACCTCTGGGTTCTGGACCTTCCTAACTTTGTCTCTGCAGTCCCTCTGCCTGAAATACCCTTTCTCCTCCCTTCACCACTCAAAGCCTAGATGCCCTTCAAGGACATCAATGGATCTTACTCCTGCATGAAGATTTCCTCTCCTGATCACTTCATCAAAGAGAGGGGGTGCCTCACTGTATTTCTATTGTCTGCATCCCTCGTGGTACACTTCTGCAAAGACTCATTAAGTAGAGTCTCTATTGTAAATTGCCCCATCTCACCTAACACAATGCAATAGAAGTCTGATAAGCTGTGGCCAAATATTAGCCACATCGATATGATGTTCTAATCAAGCATGCCAGCTATATCAGCTATATCTACTCTGTCTCCCATGCATCAATAAAAAGCCCACTATAAAATTCACATTTGTAAAACCCATGTCTGCACATGATCATTCCAATTACCAGCAAAGGCAATACTACCACACTGTGCACGCAATTAGGGAAGGGAGCTGTTCTTCACACAGAGACAGAGGAGAAGGGAATATCCAATATTAGGAGGAGGAGAAGGAATGGGAGGAGGAGGAGGAAAGGAAGAAGGAGGGATTCTGCAATAGTCAGGAGAAATGTTAGAAGGCTAAATTTGGGTCAATCTTAAAACAAATAACCCCTACCCGAAGGCCTAGTCAAAAGAGAAGAGAGGTTAAAAACAAATTCTGAAGACATAATAAAAATATATTTCAGTTAATTTAATATCGTCTAAATTCCTGCTGCATGTTGCGAGAATTACAGAATCACATATATTTTTCCTTTGTGTTTATTTACTTTCTGATTTATGAATATACATTTGTACAACTCTAGCAAAATAAAGCCGGAGTTTTGTTTGTCTGTCTTGTTTTGTTTATTTTTGCTAATCATATTTAGCTAAGAGGAGTTTTCATTTTTGATGAAAAATAAATCAGGACAATTAAACAAGAAGTCCACTGCTGCTTTCCAAATTCACCAGACCATTGCTAACTCACCAAAGTCAGGAAGCAATAATAATTCCTTTTCTTAATGAAATGTCTTTCCAGCTCCCCAGAAAACTTCAAAGCTCTCTGCTGATGCTTGGGGTCTGCAGCTGCCAGGAAAGAAATGTGGCTCCACTTACTTCAAAGGGTGTATCACTGCACTTAGGGGACTGCCTGGACCCACAGAAGACACTCCCCCCTCAACCCCAGTCACCACTGACTCCATCAGATCAGAGACCAGCACTCTGGTTCAGAGCAAGAGAATAGAAGAGGTGGCGGTAGAACCAAGCAGCTCACATCCCCCACATGCCCATGTAAGCATCATAAAGTCAGGAACCACAGACACAATGTTGTGGCTCAGCAAACCCCATCAGCTGTCAGAATGGAGAATGCTAACAGGCAGTTATGCAGTGCTTCACGAAAAGAAAAGTGTTCTTGGCTAATCCTATCAAGGTTCCTACAAGAACACAGTTCTTGTATAAGCAAAAAAACAAAAGCAAAACTATGAATTCTGCTACCTCCTAGCATGCATATCCTCTCATAGTCAACCTCATCCCTTTGGATAAAACAAGCACATAATATGTGTGAAGCATTTCAGTTCCATTGTGAACTTTCACAGCTGTCCTGAGAGGGAGGTATTATTATCCACATTTCATAAGTGATGACAGCCATGTTCAAAAGATCTGTGTTTTTTAAAAAAATCAATGTTAGATATCTAAGGATGAAATGTTTCTAAAAGGTCTGCAACCATCATTTGTCCTGAGAGAAACAGCTTCACAGCTGCTGAACACGGTGAAGCCAGCAGGGCCCTCTCTACCTTGCAGACTCAAGACACCTTGACTTAGACTCAAGTGTCAACACTTGAATCTTTTTTCAACTTCATGAATCCTCTGACCATCCAGTTCTTTGGGTACAAATGAATGGATACAGGCAGAATATCACCCAGACTACATTTCTGGTTTTGCCCTCAACTAAGAGTGGAAGAAAATGAGGTAAATGTGGGAATATAAACCAACCCTTAGCTGACAAGCCAGCTGAATTCAGTAACATTGATGCAGGACAGGTGAGCCCCAAAAGAAGGCTCTTGACTTCACCCAGGAAATAATTCAAGGGTGAGCTAGTGGTGTTAGACAACAACTTTTACTGAAACTTCAGTGTGCAGCCACAACAGAGGTACCGCTCCTTGCTTAACAGGGCTACCCCATAGCCAGTGTACTCAGAGTAGCAGCTCAGAGGCAGTTCTGTAGTCATATTTATATCTACTTTTAATTATATGCAAATTGAGGGGTGTATTATGCAGAAATTTCTAGAAAAAAATGTAACTTCTGAGTTGTTGGGTCATTGCCATGAAAAGGGGAGGTAGCTTCAGGGTGTTGCCATGGCAATGGTAAACTGACAGGGCACACTGGTGGGCGTGTCTTATAGGGAAGTTGCTTCCACACTGTCCCTGTTTTAGCAAGTCCTCAGTTTGGTCCAGTGTCCAAGCTCCACCTCTGGAGTCAAGTCCCACATCCTACCTCAACATGAATGCACCCAGGCAAAAACAAACAGAAGCCAAACTTTCCACCATTTAACAGATGAGGAGACTGAGACACGGAAATCAACTCTCTTGCCCAAGAACATACAGCTAGCCCCTGTGTCAGAAGTCAGGGCTTGAACTCGGATCTCTCTGCTCCCATCGCGCATGCTCTTTGCATGACAACCCACTATATCAGCATTTGTTATGGCTTTCCTAGGTTTGGCCAGCCTGTGAGCACAGGCACTGAGCAAGACTCGACACTCTCCAATGTGGCCTCATAACTAAGCTTTAATTTTAGCATTAGCCCCTACGTTTACTGAGTACTAGAGTTATTGATTTACGTAGAAGCAGGAGCTATCTCTGCAGTGACATAGTCCTTTTGCTAGGAAAAGCATGAAATTCTTTGTCCTAGAGGATCTCAGATCTCAGATTCTTCAGTTTGGTGGGCTGCTGACCATCAGCACCACCCAGAGCCATCACCCTAGATGGGGGGCAGAGGGGCCTAAAGGTATCCTTTGTGCTACTTCATATCATTGATGGCGCTGAATATATTTTCTTGAAACTAACGATCCAAGCCTATAAGTTTTATTTCTGTCATTACTGGTCCTAAGATGACCCATGAAGAATCCTGTCTGTCATCAGTATAAATTTTAGAAGAACAGAGAGCCACAGGAGAATTGCGATCAGTGTGGTCTTTCTGTCAAACTGTGCATAGCTTTATTTCTTTAGATTAAATGGTTATCCATTGTTCAAAGGATAGAGAACTTTCTTCGGTATTGGGCTTTTCAAAAAAAATATATATTGGAATGCAGCTAGCTTCTTAGGATGGGTGCATAAGTCTCAAAGAGAGTAAAGGTGATTTCCAGTGGGCGGAAAAAGGAGGAAGAAACAGGGAAGATATAGGCCAAGATGTAGAGATGGGAATGCACAAAGTGCATGACTTAAAAATATGCATGAGTAGCCTTTGCCGGCTGGGAGACAGGAATGGTGGCAGCCATCATGAACTTGATCAGTTACTGTATCTGTTGAGAAAACATCTTTTTTCCTTTGGCAATAGATGACAAAAAGCTGGCCCAGGCCCCTCAGTACTTTGAAAGATCAGTAATTTGGGAATGGAGTGAATGTCACACACCGATTCTCACTTAAATTTCCCTACACAATGAGCACTAATGCTTATGTTATATGAAAACTCCTTGACGCACAGAGCAGCCTCTTTCTGATTAGTTTTGGATAGTTTCCATGTTACACCCAACTTCCATGTGAGGGTCTCAGTGACCATGACTGCAGAGCCAAAGCACACAAGGCAAGAGGCTTCCGTGCCTTCATCTCCACTTACATCATGATGGCTCACTGGAGAAATTAACAGTTTTCAATACAGGAGCAAAGTCAAAAATTATTAGAAATGGGCAAGTTCGGAAATCAAGTCAGGAGCCCTGGTTCTAGTCCTGGCTGGGCTACTCTACCTTTGGGACTTTGGGAGAGATGAGGGAGGGCAACCAACGTTATGTGAACTCCTAGTCCATATCAGGCATGCACTATGTACTTTATATACGTTACCTTCTTTGACCCTTCCCACAAGCATGTAAATGCTAGCTATCCACATCTCATGAGTTAGACAACTGAGACTCCACAAAATCACAGAAAATCAAATAGCAAGTTGTGGAGCTAGAATTTACACCCAAGTTTTTTAACTTTCAAACCAATTTTCTTTTTATTACATCAAATTGCTTTTCTGTTTTAAGACTCCTTTGTCTTTCAACCCCATTAGCTCAAAAATCTACAATGACTCTGATTCTGAATAGAGTTATGACAGTTGAATTCTAATTGGAAAAATAATTACTCATATGCCCTATGAATTCTTACCAAAGATCAAAATAAATGAAAGCATAGTCAATTTGTTAAGTATTGTAATAAAGTTCTAATAAAAATTTATACTTTCTTCCTAATGCCTTTGACACTTCAAGACATATGAGGTACAAGGTGCTCCATGAATATGAGAACATCTGAATTATTCTGCAACAGTTAATACAACATCAACCTACAAATTGGTACTTTTTTTAAAAGTCTACAAAAAATATATTTAAAAGGCTATATAATCAGTTTTTCTATTGACATTATTCAGTTTCTGTATGTATGTGTTTATGTGTATGTATATATTATGTATGTATGTAAAATATAAGATGATTAGATAGATAGATAGATAGATAGATAGATAGATAGATAGATAATTGATAGATAGATTGATCTCCATCTATCTGGCCAAATCTAGTGATCAGTCTCTACCACCATCTTGCTTTTCCTCTCAGCAGCATTTGACAGTATTGATAACTTCTTCACTCATGATATACCATCTCCACTTGTGTGCTAGGTCTCTGCTCTTTGAACACTGACATTCAATAACTGAATCTTCTGCAATACCCTATTGCCCTTGGGAATATGGCCCTTATCTTTGGTATCTGACTAAAACTTGCCTAAAATTCATTTGATTTATAGTTCTTATCTACTAAATTTTTATGCCTTCAATACTAGCTATGCACTTCACTAATTAAGACTAGAATCACTTATCTATTTTCCATAAGCTGCATCTCTGACTTTTTATCTACACACTCTATTTTCTGAACAGTCTATATAAATCCATGTACCCACAGTGAAAAGACTATTTTAGTTATACTCCTCTGAGGAGAAGTTTAATCTGATTATGCTCTTAGAAAGAGGCTTCTCATCTCTGCCTTCTCCCAGCCCCTATCTCAGCCCTGCACACGCCCACATTACAAGACAGACACTTTCTGCATGTGCCTTGGATCGGTCCATGCCTCTCCCTGTGTAAGTAACATAATCACAGATGAAAGAGGATGAGCAAAGCCAATATGATTTCTCCGCTTATCTGAGGCTGAAGCAAAAGGCTCCAGAGACTGTCACAGCACGGATAACAGTGTGTGTCTATGTTTCGCTGGTGCTACTATACAGAAATAGAATGATCCCTTCTATAGTCAAATTGGCTCCAGTCTGGAAATAGCCAATGAGCAATGCTCATATTAAAATTTTATTAAAATTGTTAAAGACCACTCTGGGCTACCTTAAAAATAAACAAAACTTGAAAAGAGGTATATTAGAAATCATTTTTAAAAGATGCCTAGAAACTTTTTTAATGTATTCTAAAATACAGTACAACATTGAAAGAACAATACAGTGTTACTAGTCTAGAGTGAGACTCTATCATGGGAAGATTTTCAAAAATGGCTGACAGTAACATTATTTTCTTGTGCTTTACATAATTGCACAAAGTGATTCAGAATTGACCTCACGCGCGAAAACAGGCAATGTATGGCATTAAGATGTCATGGTGAAGGAAAATGCATTATGCAAATCACTGCAAAAGCTAAGAGATCAGACTACTTTTCAGAGTCCATGGAATTTGTAATCATTCACTTCTTTTGAAGAATGTGACCCAGACTTTTGGGAAGGCTCCTATACATGGACTCCAATTTTTCTATTTACTTATGCTTGACTAAGGAGGAAAAAAGGAGCTTCCATAATCTTTGCAGTCCTCACAGTCGAATCCTTTTAAATCATGTTCTGTTTCCATTCTCATCTGTTCTAAATGTAAATCTGCAGTTGTCCTCAGACAGTCAACTCCAGAAGGGTGCAAAGATTTCCCCTTGCTGACCTAGAATTCATTTGGAGCAGCACAATTCTCAAGCCCCTTTACTGAGTGAATGTTGACTACAAGTCGAATTTTAATTTGTATACAGTCAAGATAGGAACTTGGATTATTAGAGAAAGGATAAGCATCAGTGAAAAGAGTGTTTTCCTATATCAAATATACAATTAACATTAAAATAAAGAAACCTATTATTTTCTAAATGAAAATACAGTCTTATTCTAAAGTAGTCCGTTTCCTAAGCAATACAATGTATGAAAATTTTTCTGACAACTGCTACATTTTTATCCAGAGGAATTACACACATGAACTTTGAGCTTTCCATAGAAAAAAAAAAAAATGATGGTTCCCAGGCAATCCTTAGCACATCCCTACTATGTATAAGGCATTTATCTTGAGCTCTAAAAGCAGAATGGCCTTTCCTGCATAAGTAAGGAAAGAACATACCGCAGCTTTGTGACTCACAAAGTAATCCATTCACTGTCTAAAATGTACAATTTCTATTGCAAGGCAATGCACGCTAAGTGAGGCACATAAGCTTTGACTTACCCAAACAACACACTCGTCACTTCTCCAGGCAGGTAACTCTCACTGACCTCACCTCCACACTCTCTGCAGTCATGTGACCCATGGGTGTGACAATGCTGCTACTCTTCAGCTCATGCCTGCAGTCTGCCCTGCTCCTGACAGCACCCCAGCTGCTGCTGTCCCCTACCCTAGGAGGAAAAGGTAAGGCAGGATTTTCTACACAGTACCTAAAAGGCTTCTGTGGAAACATCTGCTCATCTGGAGGCTGCCAACGTGAGAACCTCATCTCCCTCCTGCTTACCTAGACTCCTCTGCCCCACCCCATTCACCAGCAGAATCAATAGAAGTCCACACCTGCTAAAGCCCTCCTCATTTGTATGCCTGCTGCCTCAGAAGGCTTGTGCTCTCTTTGCTTACATTTTACCTGGTTAGAAGGAGAGAGACTGAAGGCAGTGCAAGAACTTTTTAAAAAGGAGATAGGCCTTTAGGGTCCTCTTAGAATCCTGATAAGCATGAACTGTTCTGAAACGCTCTAATCCAGTGCTTAAAATGTTTTCCCCCTCCCTAAACCAAAACATATTATTGGTTGAGCCTACAGAAAATTGCCAATATTCAACCATTTTTGATACACAAAAATGTCAATTTCATGTGGTTCAGCCTAATCACAGACTTGAGCCTTTGGCTCTATTAGTTCTAAAGTTCAGTTTTTCAAAGACTCAGTAGACTATTGTGACCTGAAACTTCCCTTTTTAATTTTGTTATTTTGGGAATGGAGTTCTATGTCCCTAACAAGTGACCACAAACAAATTTTGGAACATAACCCATTCATAAGTTGAGGTCTGCCTACAAAGAATGTTCTTTCCTGTGCAAGGCAGGTTGATGAATTGCATTTATTAGAATTACAGGATAAAGAAACCACAAAAGGCTAACTTTGAGTCTCCAGATAGCCCTCTCAGCCTTCTGGCTCCAAAACATAATCATAATTTAAGCTGGTCTGGTGGTGAGCCAGGCTGGCCCAGGAAAAATTAGTGCAATCAGACTCATGAGTCTAGGCGAAGGCCACAGTTCTCAACATGGAAACACACAAAGAAAGCTGACTAATCGAAGAGTGAACTTCAGAAATGAAGGAGAGATAAAGAAAACAAACAAACAACAAAAAAGAGTAGACAAATGTGGGGATGTGATTCTAAACAGTGTTCTCAACCATGCCTGCCTGTAGAAATAACTTATGGAGGTTTAAAGATACAGGGGCCTGTGCCTCCCCAGACATTCTAATTTCAGTGGGCAGAAGTGTATCTGGGCACCCAAGTTTTACAAAGTGCCCTAGGCGATTCTAATAAGCATTCGTTTTTGAGAACTTTGGTTCCAAAGATTAGTCCAAAACCAGGAAATAGATCCATGGAGTAAAAGATAGGAAACACGAATAGGATTTATAGGTCTAAAATGAGCTCTTGATCCAGTAGTCACCCTAACAGGTGAGGTCAGTGTCATAATTCCCTGTGGTAGTTTCCTGGAGGCATAGAGGCTTCCCATCATTCATATTCAGCCAGGCTAGTTAAAATCAAAGAGTCAGAAAGGTGTGTGGCATTAGGAGAACACAGCAAATGGTCATAGGGTGCCAGTCAAGGGTTCAGTTAGGACCCTAAGGAGAGGGGAAAATGAGGGGTAAAAAACAGGCACAAATTCCACCACTAAGAGAATTCTGAAGATAGGGCATGAACCAAAAAAACCATGGGTCTGTACTTAGATGGACACGAGGTATCACTGTCAAGCTGAAAGATGAGATTCATTCAATGCTGAGTCCTCAGGTCCTTCTTTTCCTTCTTCTTAGAGCCAGGATTGTTCCTGTAGCCCAGCGGAGGCTGCATTATCCCAGCTGTAAGGGTAAAGAATTTAGCGGCAAAACCCCAACAAGCCTTTGTAGTTTTTCCCTTAGAATAAGCAACTTACTTCCATCTGTTTGCCATGCCCCGAAAACAGGGACTTTTTCTTCAAATTCTGCTCAAGACCTAATTTTTCAGGAAACTTTCCACTATAATGGCACAATGTATGGCCCACTCTCTCCCTCAATGTACAGTCATGTACAGTTGTACATTTTGTACACCACACAAAAGCACATGACTGACAGTTAGGGACTGAAGTCATGGGGCCTGGTGCAGAGCTGCTTCTGCCCAGAGGACCCCCTTTTTCTATTTTGCACAAAGACTCAGTGGGGCCTAGGAGTAGCTCTGACAGTAATGAATGATTTGCATCTATTCAAATATTTGTTGACTGAATGATTAATCTATTGACTCTAACCCTGCCAAAATCGATGGGTAAATGCTGTTTTAAATATTTAACAGGGCATTCTGCATTTACCCTGCACACTGACATTTTCTCCCTAAAAAGTGTTCGTTTATAAAAAGAAACTCCATCAAGTGTAGCAAGAAAAGACTGTACTCTTACCCAGCCAACTTCATCCACTGACGACAGCACAGAAAAACATAACAGCCCCTTGTTTTGCTGTCTTTGTTTCCCATGTTCTGAGCAAAATTGCACTGGAATTATGAACAGTTAGCAAATCGTATATAAATGACCAAAAGCCAAATGACAGCTCTATGAAAGAGCCAGGCTGGCCCTGGCAAAGCCAGGATCCTTGGGTTCTGGAACAAGAATTAAGGAATCAAGTTCCATTCCTGGCACTATCCCCAGTTTGCTGTTAACCTTTTTTGCTGTCACCTCCTTTGCATCCACTGGGCTTTGTGACATGCACTGCAGTGCCAATGAGACACCACTTGATAAGATCTGAAAACCTCGGACAGAGGCCACAAAGCCAAGTCAATGCAGGGAGAGTTCCTCAGCTGTGTCTCTCCCTGGGGCCCAGCTCTCTAAGGAATCTCTCTCGCTGGGGCTGTTGAGCTGCTTGTTGAGGTGTCAGCCTTTAACTCCATGGGAATCACGAAAGAAAAAACGGATTGTAGAAAATATCTCATTTCTCAATGAGACAGAGATTCTTGACAGAGCTTGACCCAGCAGTGTGGAAAAATTCAAGAGAAATGCAGCAGTGTCTTTAAAGAACAGACACATCCTGTACATCTGAACTGGGCTTTCAGTACTGTCTTTCCTCCAGGCTCACTCAATATTAAACCCTTTCATACCATGTGGCTCCTCCTCAGATTCCATCATAACTGTTTCGGCTCACATGAAGACAACTCAAAGCATTCTATTTGGACCTCATTTTCTGCCCTCTGTCTTTTCTCACCAGTAAAAGCATTCACTGTATTTTGGAAATCATATCTATTCTAAAGGTAGGAACTTGGTCCCTTCATAGCTGATGGGGTTCTCTGGATATATCTCCAAGACTGACTTGGTTGGTTTCCAGAAATTACCTCCTTTCTCTAACACTTCCCAAAGCAGGAAGAATCAGTGAACTCACCTAGCAAATTTGTTCAGCTCTGGGTCTGGTCTGTCATCTATTTCCTTCTCCACCCACTTCGCTGGAATGCTCTCCAAGTGTGAGGAGTGTTTGGAACAAATCAGAAGAAAGTTCCTATTTAATAGAAGGTGGAGTGTTGCTCATTACACCTGGGTCCCATCACCATCTGGGGTGCATCTAATTCCTCAGGAATCTTGTTCTGACAGAATCCTCCAGGCCTGGTGCTCCTTTCTTCTCAGAATTTACAATGGAAGGTTGGGTGGAAGAGGGACTGGCTTTGGTTTTGTTTGTTTTGCGGATAAATCTCTCTCTTTGCTTTCAAACTGGCTTCACCTTGCTCACCAAAGAGAGGCCATCAGGCTGAGCACCTGCAATGATGCTGCCCTGGCTCCCCATCAGTTTTCACCCTGAATACTGCACCCCAGATTTAAGGCTCACAAGCTGGACCAAGTGACCTCCACAATCCTGCTATAATTCTTTGAGCCTTTTTCGTCGACTAAAACAATTTTCAAGTATAACTCCCTTTTGCTTTTCTCCTTCCCATCATTTATATTCAGCCAGGCTACTTAAAATAAAAAGGAGCAAAAAGTAACAAAAGTATATGTGTGTGGCTATTATTAATAGGAAGCTACAATTTGAAAACCTCAATCTTCTCATTTGCAGGTAAGATGTGCAACGTCTTTACATGTATCTTTGTCTTCTCAGCTTCATTTCTTTCTCCTCCAGAAAAAGTATCCCCCAAGCAGACAAACAGAAAAGTAGAATATATTTAAATTATAAGTAGAGAGGCTGAGGTGGGCAGATCACTTGAGGTCAGGAGTTCAAGACCAGCCTGGTGAACATGATGAAACCTCGTCTCTACTAAAAACACAAAAATTAGCCAGGCATAGTGGCAGGCACCTGTAATCCCAGCTGCTTGGGAGGCTGAGGCAGGAGAATTGCTTGAACCCAGGAGGCAGAGGTTGCAGTGAGCCAAGATCGCACCACTGCGCTCCAGCCTGAGTGACAGAGCAGGACTCCATCTCAAAAAAAAAAAAGAAAGAAAGAAAGAAAAAGTATAAGTAGACATGCTTTAATTTAACCATTCCTACAAAATTAAATGATAGTAATACAGGGCCAATCTTTGGAGATAGATAAAACAACCCCGGGAAATATTTGGCAATTATCTGGAGACATTTTTGGTTGTCATGACTGACGTGGGGAGGAGAGAAGTACCACTGGAATCTAGTGGGTGGGTAAAAGCCAAGGATGCCGCTCAACATCCTTCAATGCACAGCCCCCTACCACAAAGAAAAATGTCAATCATGCCAATTCTGAGAAACCCTGGTCTAGAGATACCAACGGTCCTGGATATACAAAACCATTATTTTTCCATATAACAGAGAAAGTAATTTATTCTCATTAATAAATAGTAAACTCACTAAGCCAGGCAGTCACATAAATAGCACAATAAAGGTACTATGTAAATTTGAGAGCCAAGACTAAAGAGGCAGGACTTGCAGCTTCTCCAGAGGTTTTTTTTTTTTTTTTTTTTTTTTTTAACCAGTTAGGTACTAAAGAAAGTTGCTGCCATCTAGGGGATACAAAGAGAAGCCCAAAAGCAACCCATTCCTAGCTCCAAGGGCACAAGGTCCAAGCCCTGCAGGCACACTACGCACTCATTTCCCACGTTCCCACACTGAAGAGAAAAAAATATATGTATACTTTGGGTTTTGTGACAAGCAATTGTTTAAAATTAAAAATACATAGATGTGACTCAGAGTCTACAGTGCCTTCAGTTAATTTGTTTTCTCCATTTCACGTGTGTGGTATGAAACTGAAAGTCCAGGTTTCTGATAAAGATAACAGATGTTTGCTGACTGCTTTTATTCTCATATTTAGTTAGGGTAGAAAGAGGAGTGTCAATCAGTGGCCTCAGAACTCTCTGATAGGACCTCTCTTTCCACACACCCTTTTCTTTGGGTCATAGCAAGACAACAATAAGCTCTAGGCAAATTATAAATCAAGAGAACTCCTTGCCTTCTTAAAAAAAAAAAAAAAAAATAGGAAACTTGAATAATTAAACCAACTCTAATTAAACGAAAATCAAGAAGAGTCAGGATTCAGAAGACAGAGGTGTTCCACCAGCCAAACAATTGTTATTCCTGCACACACACACACAGAGAACCCATGAGGATAATTGAGCTGAAAGGACTTCTCTAAGAGCTTTGAGAAGAGTGTAGAGAGGGATTTTGCACTTCCTCCCTGCAGTTTTTGGAGAAGCTGGCTCTCAGGCTGCAGGAGTGTAGTGTACCAGAGTTATAGGCCCCCTTTCCTTTCTTCACGGTGGTCTTTCTCAAGCTTATTAATGGCTGCATGGGCTGAACTTTGATTATTTTTCATGCACCACAAGTGGAAAGCTTCCAACTCCTTTAACACAAGGGTTCCAAAACATCTTAAAATGATGCAAAAACTTATTTTGATCTTCACAACATGCCTTTGAAATAGGTGTGAACTCTATTTCTGTGTTTTAGGCAAATAAACTGTTGTTTAAAAAGACTAGGACATTTTATTCTGACTGGCCCATCAAGACCTGTAGATCCCGGACCAGTTCATGATTCAGTTTGTAGTTGCATAAAATCGGAGGGCTCTTCCTCCTCACTGTTTTAACGTAGCAGCCCTTCCCACTTCCCACCTCCAACCTTGCTGGGGTCCTACAAATACTACTATCCAGACCTTCTTTTATTCCAAGGGAAAAGGCTGAGGGAACTACCATCAGCACAAGAGAAGAGAAACCCACATTATTACTAAGACATGATTCCACAATTGGCCAAAAAGAAGAATTATCTGATAATCCATATGACCTCTTTTACAGCCATCAGACTACAAGTCAATGGATGGATGGATGGATGGATGGATGGATGGATGGATGGATGGATGGAGAGAAATAGGTAACGCATGAAATTTCCATTAGCATTCCAGCATTTCCATGAATTTTCTATAGCCCAATTCTCCTAAACAAAGAATCTCATGCAATATTGCATGAGAAAGCACTATCTTGAACAAATACAAGGTATTATTTAAGATAGACACTGTTAGTAACATTTACATTATATTAAATATTAATGTTTTGGGGATACAAAAAAATTGTCTATTTACCTATTATTATTGTCAGAATTGAGTGAGATACTGCAAGAGAAAGCTCTTAAAATTTCATAAGCAGCACTCTGCATATATAACATGTCACTGTTATTGTCAAATAAATTATCAGTAAAATAAATTGTCACAAAGTCATTTTCCTGAAGGCGATGTCATGTCTCC
Organism: Chlorocebus sabaeus; assembly: GCF_047675955.1. Classification (NCBI taxonomy): domain Eukaryota; kingdom Metazoa; phylum Chordata; class Mammalia; order Primates; family Cercopithecidae; genus Chlorocebus; species Chlorocebus sabaeus. The sequence goes on from NC_132907.1 coordinate 37,834,802, forward strand.
ATATACATGGATGCTTATTTCTTCAAGGATCAAATATTCTGAGCACCCACCCAATAAAAGAAAACATGATTTGATAAGTAGAGAGGATAATTTAAAATTGGCACTATCCTCCACCCAATTTCAGAATATTGTATCTAGTCCAATTCATTAAATTATTTTATCTTATAGAAGGAAATGATCTAGAAAAGATACGTACCATAAGCTCCTTTTTATCAATTTATTTCTTGCTTATGTTTTATATAATTTAGAGGAAATGTTTGTGATATGGATGTGTGAGAAAGCAAGATACAAAATGTAATATACATAGAGGTTTCAACTATGTAAAAAAAATATGTAAAGATAAGAGTAGTGATTATCTCTGGGTGGTAAGATTACCAAAAGATTTGTTCTGCTTTAAAAAGGGCCTAATGCTTTTTTTTTTTCTTTTGGTTTTTGTTTTTGTTTTTGAGAAGGAGTCTGGCTTTGCCACCTAGGCTGGAGTGCAGTGGCACAATCTCGGCTCACTGCAAGCTCCGCCTCCCTGGTTCACCTCATTCTCCTGCCTCAGCCTCCCGAGTAGCTAGGACTACAGGCGCCCGCCACCATGCCCGGTTAATTTTTTTTTATTTTATTTTTAGTAAAGACGGGGTTTCACCGTGTTAGCCAGGATGGTCTGGATCTCCTGACCTCGTGATTCGCTCGCCTTGGCCTCCCAAAGTGCTGAGATTACAGGCCTGAGCCACTGCACCTGGCCAATAAAAGTCAATTTTCTTCATCCAATATTAATGAATATTCATTCCTAGGAATAAATATTTTTTCAATGCATTCAAGCAATCAGGTATTCTGTAAGCCTTAATCCTTCCCTTTGTAACATTTTTCTGGAGGCTCTGTGCCCCACTTCTCCTGGGATTTGCTGCTCTCCAAGCTTGTTTCACAGCTATTCCATCTGCATCTCCCTCCCCGTCACCCTGGAGATTTCTTTGGCATACCTTCTGAGTTGAGGTTTTTATTTTCACGGTCTCATATTTTCTTCTTTCTTGATATATCCTCTGGTTTTCTTGGAGCACATGGGCTGACATTAACTCAGAAGAGGTTGGTGGGAGATAAAATGTTGAGTCTTTATGTGTCTGAAAAAGCTTTTATTATTCCCTCATATTAATTGTGATATTGGCTGGGTACAACTCTAGTCTGGATATCATTTTCCCTCTGAATTTCCCATTTTGCTGTTGGCAAGACTAAGGACACTTCGATTCTTATTTTTATGGTTGTGATTATTGGGAGTTTTTTTCCAGTTAAAGCTCTTAGGACCTTCTCTCTCTGCCAGCATTCTAAACTCTCGCAATGATGTAGGATGTGATGCGCATCCTTTCACCTATTTGTGAGTTAACCAGCTCAAGCTATCGGTTTGCCTCTCAGTTCTGGGCAATTTTCTTAATTCATTTATTTCGTAATATCCTTCCCTCTGCTTTTTTTTTCCTTCCTGTAACTTCTATTAGTTGGGTATTGTACCTGTTGGATTCATCCTTCAATTTTTAAAAAATCTTTGTTTTTTATTTTTGGTCTCTCATTTTGGTATACTCTCTGGGATATCTCCTCAACTTTATCTTACAACAATTGTATTAAAATTTTCATTTGTGCAATCTTCTTTTTAAGCTCTAAGAGCTCTTCTTTATTCTCTGAATATTTCTTTTTTATAATATTCTCTTCTTGTTTTATATATGCAATATCATCTTTTATACTCAGATGATATTATTCATAGTTTTACCTTTGTTCTTTGTTTCTATTCCTTACATTGTCCCTACCTCCTTTCTGTTCCTTTTGTTCCTATTGTTTCTGTCGATTGTGTCTTTCAAATTAGCGGCTTTTGTCAAATAGCTGGTATCCTTGGCCATCCCTTATCCTTTAAAAGCAAGGCAATAAAAAGTTGACTGGAAGCTCTGTGCTCTTAAGGAGACAGGCTGCTCTGTAGGATGATTTGGCTGGGCTTTTGATTGAGGGATCCCTAAAGTTGATATCTGTATACCTTTCCAATTAGGCACATCCACCCTCTTGCCTAAGTGATAAAAGCCTGGCTGCCGGCATGTTCTTCAAGGCAGGCTGGGAAAGGAGGCTGCAGACCTCTCTATGCACTATGTAGACTTTTACTTAATTCCTCAGTGGAGTCTATTTTACAACAGATGTGGTTTTATAATACAAATTAGCTCCTACGCAGCTGGTAAATAGAAAAATTATGTCACTATAATGCAGAATTAATTTGTATGCAGTACTTCCTCAGCTCAAGAAAACAGGATGTGGAGCAGAAGTATAACCTTCAGAAGAAAAGGAAAAAGGTTTTAATGGTTGCTGCTCTGGCAACAGAAACCATTTGCCTGTGGTTTGAACATTAAAAACAATACTTAAACCTGGGCTTCACCCCTGAAGAGGCTACACCCTAGACCTGTGGGACTCTTGACTCCTGGCAGGTGGTATTGTCTCTGTGGCACCTTCAGGGCAGCCACACTGACTGAGAAGGCCACTTCTACTGCGTTGTTGGAGTTCCTGTGAGCTCTGCTCTTGCGTATGTGTTACCAACATTCGCAGTCAATTATTCTTCTGACTTCATAACAATTGTAATAGACCCCAGCCACAAGCAGCCTGCCTCAATAGTACAAGTTAATTTCCTGAGTATCAATTATTGTCTTTTACTAGTGCTTTGAGTAAGTTTTGAATTTTCTACCTCAATCTTTTTTTGCATATGGCCTTACTTTTAGTGTGCAAGTTTGAAAACTGTGAATTTTTCAGGAATCTCAACCTTATTGTGCCTTATGTTGTTTCCAAAACTGGCCACAACTTTCTTTCCCTGTAGCCACACTCCTTTACAATGTAACTTTGCAGCCCTGTCTACCAAGAGGTAGATTCTATCTCTCCCCAGCTCTTGAATCTGAGCTACACTTGTGACTTGCTTTGCCCAACTGAATGCATAGAAGAGACACCATGTCAGGTCCAAGCCTGGGTCTCAAAAGTCTTTGCATGCCTCGACTAGACCTCTTGGAACCCTGCCCAGCCACAATGTAAGAGCCTGGGCTTTGCCTACAGGAGGAGAGCAGAACACATTCACCAGAAGTGAGTCAGCCCAGCTTTCCCAGCTAAAGCTCCAGAGATACGGGGCAGGGTTGGAGAGGAGTTCTCTGATGAATTTGCTTTTTATCAGTATCTTCAGCCTATTTCCCTGTTTCTGACCCTAATTTGTCCCCACTTTTAGAAGTTCCTGGGTTTCCATTACTGAGTCTTTCTGGGACTTTATTAAGAACGTTTTGGCTACTGGGCCTCCCCGACTCCTGCGGAGGCCCTGTTTCCTCAGGGCAGTTGAGTTACCACTGGTTCACCTTTGTCTTACTTTCAAAATGTTATGCTGTTATTGTTATTGTCCTCTCCTGCTCTCTTTATCATTGTTTTTAATGTCTTTTTATTTCCTTACTGCAAAGTTTAGTGGTATTTGGAGAGAACATGTAGATAAACACAAGTGTTTAATCTGCCAAACTTAACAAGAAGTCTCCTCACTTCATTTTACAGATGAGGAAACAGAAGTCTATTGAAGCTAAGTGGCTTGCCCAAAGCCACCTGAGTGATCAGTAAAAAATCTGAAACCACCTAGAGCCCTGGAACCACTCCAATGTTCTTTTCTGTATTCCATGCTACCTTTGCGATTATGTCAGGAGGCCCATCTGATGGAACTAAATCCTCCCCTCATCAAATGTCTGTAGATTTCTTCTGTGCACAAAAGATTCTGCAGTGCCCTTGTCTGTTCTAGCCTTGACAAATACTGTAAGAAGTCAATTCAATCAGCGGTCTAAAATATACAATAAAAATGTATTACTTTTCCCTGCTGATGCTTAAGCCATCATCCACATAGAATTGCAAATTTTTGTATGCTCGCAGATTATGTGTAAACTCTCAGGCACAAATTAGAAACTATTCAATCAGTGTTTAAAATTCTAACTACATAAACAAATGCCTGTGCTCTAAACTGAAACAAACTGCAAGGTATACAAAGTAGCCTTGCTGAACAAGGCAATGACTTTCAAGCCAGTAAGAAATGGCCAGAACAGGTGCTTCAGAATATGCTAATCACCTTTTCTGACATTTAATGGCCCACAGATATCTAGTTACAGGTATCTAGTTTCTGCCAATAAGCATCACTGATTATGCAGAAGAGCCTGGTTCAGATGTCAGGGTCACTTATGCAAAGCCTTCATGGCTGCCATATTGTCTCCCAGCCCGTTCCAGGGATGTGCTCAGCTCCTCCACAGAACTCCAGTGGGCATCAAGTCAATGTGGAGCATCATAGGAGCACACAGAACATCCCATAACTCCAAACCCCAGGAGTAAAAAAGCACTACATCTAGATAGGTAAGAGACATCTCCTGTCTTGTTTCTTCACATCAACACACTGCCTAAATCAATGAATCCCAAAAAACAATTTAGCTTCCATAGAGAATGTTGCCACAGCTGACACAATACAATGAGCTTCCGCCTGGCTTACAGAACTCAAACCACTCAAGTCAAAAACTAGGTATTTACTTCAGGGTCTTTCACCAATTGTTTACCTCCCTTTAGCCATCCCAAGCTTCCTTTTCTTGTACTAACCACAGATTCCTACCCAATACATAGGGTTTGCTCAGTACACATTAGGATACCTGCCAGGAATGTTGTGCTCACCATTCTTGACCCTCCTTCACAGTGAAGAGGCTCCACTCACCAAAGCTGAGCAGGCATCCTGGAGAGTCACAGAAAATGCAATGAGTGTTGCTAATATTTTGTTCAACTTTTGCTCTTACCATGCATGCTGTTAAACACTTTAGAGACATCTCATGTCACTTCCAAGACAACTTTATGAGGTAGATACAATTATTATCTTCCATTTATGGAGGAAGAAACAGACTTGGGAAACTCTGAAACACCCCACTTTACAAACCTAGCAAGTGTGGGAACAAATCTAGCTTTGCCAGATTCTAGAGTTGTATTCTTAATCACTATGTTTCCATAGTTACTGCAGGACCAGCACAAGGCACAGAAGTTTAGTTTTTGTGTGCCAGCAAATTTGGAGCCCAGGAGATTTTAATATTCACGACTTAAGAGTTTTATGACCGTGGTCTCTAGAAAGGTTTGGGGCTGGAAGAGTTATTCACCAAAGTACTCCGGAAATTACCTAACTATGAAGGGATTAGTGTCTGAACTAAAGCAAAGCAAATAGGGGCAGAAAGCAGCAAAGGTTATAAGAAATATCTCAAAGAATATTCAGTATAATTTGACGTCATACTATACTTTGCTTTTCAAAAGTGAATTAAATGAGGCCATGCACAGTGGCTCATGCCTATAATCCCTGCAGTTTGGGAGGCTGAGGTGGGTAGATTACCTGAGGCCAGGAGTTTGGGACCAGGCTGGCCAAACTGGCGAAATCCCGTCTCTACTAAAACTACAAAAAATTAACCAGGCATGGTGCACACACCTGTAATCCCAGCTACCTGGGACACTGAGGCACAAGAATTACTTGAGCCTGGGAGGCAGAGGTTGCAGTGAGCTGAGATTGTGCCACTGCACTCCAACCTGAGCACAGAGTGAGACTCTGTCTCAATCAATCAATCAATCAGTAAGTGAATTAAATGGTTGAGTCAAATGTAATTCTCAAATTAGAAAATAAAGTGATTTTCAAAATCTCGAGAACATTTATATAAACAGAGCACTTGGAAGAAACCAGTAAATTTGGTTTAGCTATTTTAAGCTAGAAATTAAATCTGTAACATGTTGAAATGTTAACATAACCCAAACAATCAATTATCAGTTTAAAAATAAATATTGGAAGTACAATAGTCAATGAGTAAACAACTAGAGTTGGAAATCCCTATTCTAGACACTGTTAGAAATAAAATGTGAAGATGATACAGACAGTATACTTAAGGAGACAACCACATACATAAATAATAAAAAACAAAAAGAGAAAAGAACTACAATAGCGATATAAGCTATGGGACTTTAGAGATGCATAAATCTCTAAAGTCATAAATCTTTAATCATAAATCTTCATCCCTCCTGGGGAAACTGTTGAGTATCTAAGATGGGCTTTCAAAGATGGATCAAATGTCAAAGGATAGAGAAGGTGGGAAGGACATTTCCAATGGAGTAAGCAGTGTCAGCAATTCTGAGTGACAGGCTGTCTAGGAATAGCAATTAGTTCCAAAGACTGGAGCATAAGGTTCACAAGTGGGGGAGGAGAAAGGATACTAAAATATCAGGCTGGGGAAGTAGGTCGGAGCCAGATAATAGAGGGCCTTAAAGTCCTAACCAAGAAGTTTAGACTTTGTTCAATAGCTAATGGAAAGTCATCAAAAGCTTTCAAACAAGGAGGGACAAGTTCTTACATGACTCATACTCTAATCTTATATTTCCATAAATGAATATACAAATTTCATAAAATAAATGAAACTGCCTCATATCTCTCCCCATTCACTCTGTTTTATATGGCAATCTTGCCCTTGGGTAAATATTCCTAAATTATTTTGCATTTTTTTATGTTCTATACAATATTTCCAATTAGCCTTTTATCTAACCTGAAACCCTTTTTTTCCTTTCTGGTTGGAACTGAAAATATCATTAATCTCAACCAGGGATGTCAATAAAAGAATTCTTCCTCTTTAAGTTTAGTCCTAAAGTCTATTTATGATACTCTACTAGTCTGACCCAGATCCCATTTGTAACTGGATGTGAGAAGAAGGAGGGCTTGCCCTGAATGCTTCGAACAAGGCTTTCCTTTTGCAAATTCTTATATTATGGCATCTTTGGGTGCCCTGCTTCAAAGAACCCAGTTTCAGAGGAAAATGATCGGAAGAAGTCAAAATGCTTCTATTTCTTTCATAAAGATAGCCCTCCTGCTAAAAGATAAAAGAAATAAATTTTTTTAAAAGGCCCCAGAAGTAATAACATCATTTAAAAACCTGTTCCAGTCTCTTTCAGCCCATCCTACCAGAGACAGAAACAGAAACAAATTCTAGGAGCCAGACCTCTGAGTTTCCTCTCCAAAGTGGCAACAAAACAACTAACCAGAAAACAGTTTTATTTTATTATATTCTCAGCAATTTTATTGTAATTGTTGGTTAAAATTCTTCCTTTTGTCACATAAATGCATTCCACCATATCCCATCCTCAATAAAACAAAGAGGGACAGAACCTCCCTTCCTGCCCTGCAATCTTTTGAATTGTATTCCTTTTTAATTCCTAAAGACTGCAAGCCAAAAATAAAATTCTGAAGACTGTACCCCAAAAATAAAATTCTAGGCCCCCCAATCATCTGAAAGGACCCCTCCTTTCAGCAAGGGCATCCCAAAGCTAAACTGAAAAACTAGTTCAGGCCATTATAGGAAGGGGAGTCAGACATGCCTCATTCTACCCTCCTCCCTTCTGGAATTACTGATAGAACAGACTTGAAGTCTGATAAGAAACATTTACAATCTATTCTCTCTGAAGCCCGCTACCTGCAGGCTTCACCTGCATGAAAACACCTTGGTCTCCACAACCTGTTATCTTAACCCAGACATTCCTAAGTCTTTGACCATAACTTAGCTCTTTCAGCCAATTGCCAATCAGAAAATCTTTGAATCTACCTACGACCTGAAAGCCTCTGCTTCCAGTTGTCCTGCCTTTCTGGACTGAGCCAATGTACTTCTTACATTTATTTGATTGATGTCTCATGTCTCCCTAATACGTATAAAGCTAAGCTGTACCCTAACCACCTTGGGCACATGTTCTCAGGATCTCCTGAGGGCTGTGTCACAGGCCATTGGTCACTCATATTTGGCTAAGAGTAAATCTCTTCAAATATTTTACACAGTCTGACTCTTTCCATCAACAGGACTAAGTTTTACATTTGGGCATTTTTCATATGATTAAAGAAACTTAGCCACACAGTATTGTATACTCTATTCTTGTAGATACTAATACCAATCCATCCCCAAAACAAAAAGGACCATAGAACACTGGCTTCCCACTAGTTCTTTTCTCCACCTGAAATGCATGCTCCACCCTCAAATGCATGCTTACTGCAATGAATTCACTTGCCTCCATTCGTGGTCCTTGTTGGCTGGGAGCCATGCTACAGGGACATGGAGGCCAAGGGGAAATGGAGAATCTGCACCTCTTCTAAGGGGAGTAGCTGCTATTCAGCTTAGTTTGGGAATGAGGTCTCCATGTTGCTTATCTTTCTTTCTTTCTTTTTTTTTTTTTTAACAAGAGAAGTAGGAATTCAAAGATCCACTTATTTTACAAATATTAAAAACTAAAAATTCAAAAATGTTTGTAGGACATTGTGTGGGCCAGCATAGTCATGCTGAGGATCCCTGTCTGCGTACTCTGCACTAAGCTGTGATCTGGACTGAATAAGCAACCCAGAAACAATGCCTTTCTTTCTCATCCAGGCATCATCAACTCAGCATATCTTTTTCTCCATCTTAAGAGTAAGATATCCTGATATTAATATTAATAACATAGAAGAACTTGCTGTGGTTCTCTAGAAGTTTTTTTTTTTTCTTTTGACTTCAAGATTCCATCTGGTTTCTGCTCTGAGATGGCATTTAGATACCTTAAAACCAAATGTTATACTAGTATTGTCTTTTCTGCAGTTTCTTCAGTGCTGTTTTTCCTGGACTTGGTGACATGGCAACTTAAGGAAGGGAAACCATCATTAAGCAGGTTTTAAGTCCTAATATTCCATTGTCTTTGCTTTCAGATAAAGTGCTTCATTGATGTCAGCAAAAGTAGAATAAAAATATCCTCAGGAAGCCTTACTAATACGAGATACCTGAAATAATTTCTTACCTGTGTCTCCTAAGATCCCCAAAAAGCCTGTTTCCCTTGGCAAAAAAAAAGAAAAAAAACTTACACTGAATCATATCCTACCAATCAAAAAGTTTGCTCCTGAAAGTGAATTAGGCAGTTTCCAAAAGTGAAGTAGCTTTTTCATCTGCATCATCCACCTTCAGTGGACTTTTCCCAGGGCAGCTCATTTCCATAGCAGCAGACGCTCTGCAGGCAAGGAGACACTGGGTGTGTTCTGCTGCTTGACAATCCATAATCCCATCTTGCCAGTTATAAGTAGACATGGGCTTCTAGATGATCTTCATGAAAATGTGCAAGAAATCGGGCGTGATACCTAAGCTGTCACAAAGCCAGACACAAAGCTGTCACTGGAATGAAGAATAAACACTGACCATAACTTAGTAACTGCAAAGCATTTTTTGTTCTTTGTGCTTTTATGACAGACTGGATTGATTTAAATTAGCCTTTCAGGACCTGTGTTCTCTGGCCCTAGTTTGTATCAGGTCACAGCTGCATTGAGTCATTTCCTCTCCAACTGTCTGAGATCTTCCCTTCAAAGCCTTGCAGGCCCTGGGTCACTCATGCTATGTGAATTATCTCAGCTCCCAAGTGAATTTTTCCCAACTCCAAGGCATACTCTTTACGGTGGTCTGATCATCAGGACCTTTCTTTTGACCTGATTTCCTGTTCTCCACTTTTGCTCCCACCTCTGTAATCTGGTGGTTCCTGTCCATCTGGATTGGCTTTTCCTCTTGGCCTGCTTTAGAGATATCAGATTTGCTGAATTACCCCAGGCTCACTCCACTTCCTAAAACAGAGCCCCCTTCTCCACTTTCTGCTATTCACACCTTGGCATGTCATGGTCAAATCTAGGTGTTTGAACACAATGCCACTTGGGGTCTGAAAGATGACACCTGGCAGACGGCAATTCTCCCTTGGCTGCAGTCCAAAGGATGCATCTGTCTCATCTGTCTCCTTGATCTAGTTTTTGCTTTTTGATAGTCCCCTTGCCTATCATACTGTCCCCTCCTGAGATCACTCTCATATTATTTTCTTATTTTAGATAATAGCAGATTTGCCTCTTTATTTGTAAATGTCAATCTTTCTCAGTTCAGGCATTAACTTGTCATTTTGTTTTCTCCATTTTGAGAGTAAGATATCCTGATATTAATATTAATAACATGGAAGAACCTGCTACGGTTCTCTCAATTTTTATTTGATTTTCTTCTCTTGACTCCAACATTCAGCCTGATTTTCATTCACTCTGAGATGGCATTTGGACAACTTCAGATGTTGTTTCCCAACAGGGAATACAAAGACTTCACAGGGACAGTCCTTGTTGGCTGCCGTTCTTACTAGGAGCCAGCCAGGTACCCTGTGCCCTTTCTTTTAGCTCATCGTTGGGCAGAGATTGGGCTCAGGGCTTGGTCTTCTTGGGTTCTAAATCCTGACACTACTGTGCTGGCTCTATATAGCCTTGGTCAGTTTCCTCTTCAAGCTTCAGTTTATTCCTTCTAAAATGGGGATGATAATCCTAGGTACCTCATAGGGTTGTCATGAAGACTAAAGAAATGATGTGTGTAAGGGATTTAACATAGAGACTGGCACATACATGATCCATAATCACTATTTTTATTGTTATCCCCTTCACCTTTCAGGATCAGAACACGATGTGGTGCTTATCTGTGTTGAATGATACATGGTTCCCATCAGCAGTGGCTGAACTGTGAATATTGATGCTTCCAATTATACAACTGTTTCTTCTCCCCTTTCCTTAGAATCAAGGCATTTCCAAAGATTCATCCACTACACACAGGAATCTGTTCTTCCTCTTAACAACTTTGTTTACAGGTCAATTGAAATAGTCAAAAGCTGATCTATGGCATATTTTTAAAGTTAGTTAGGAAGAACTGCCATAAAATCTATGTTAGGCCATTTATCCATCATGGGGGAGCCCTATTGCCCTGTGGCGTGAAAGCTGGTTTTGTTCACAGACAGTGGGCTCACACCAGATAGGGGCTGGGAGCTGTGGTCAACTGCACCAATAAAAAGATTCTTATGCTCAGATTTTCCTTCCAAGTGCATCCTGGAACTGGTCAAGACGTACCTCACCAAAACCACTTTTCCTCCTTTCTGCCCCTGCCTGCCTCAGGAAATATGTGAGTCAGGTTTTACTTGAGGAAGTGTTTGTTGTATTTCTGATTTTTCATGCCATTTTTTACATAGTTCTATATATTAAAACAAACAGAAAATCACAATAAGCTCTATCAGTAATTATTATTGGTGGATTTACTATTTGTAAGAATTATTAAAGCCATATGTTGAGACCTCTCCAAAGAGAAATAATGGTAATTATCTCTACCATTTTATCTCTCTTTACCAGAGAGAGATTATTTGATATCGTAAGACACCATGTTTAAGCCATTGTATCAATATGAAATACAAACCTTAGGCAGTATTTAACTATAAAATAAGTAAGCTTTTTAACTTTTAAGAAGTGGTCAGCTATATCTAGCTATGAATGAACAGATGAGTATATAATGAAAACAAATCACATTGCTTACCCATTCATGTATCTATTTCTCAAACACATTACAAATCTCCACTAAAAGCAGAGTATGGTTGAAGGAGATTCTCAGAGTATTACCACACTAGAGAGGTAGACATATGTGCAAAATCAGCCAAGGATGGAAGGAAAGAGGGTGTGGTGCACAAGGAAGGAACCAAGTGTGGACAGAGAGGAAGGCAGCTGACCTCCATGTACTAAATTGCATCCCTAGGGTGGAGGCAAAAAGAGGCCTCATTAAAATGCTCAATCTCAGCAGTTCAGTTAAACAGATGAGAGCCTAGACAGGAGATGATCACTAAGACAGGGCTTCCATGACCCATGGGTAAGAGCCTCTCCTCAGATCTCATGTACTCCGGAGGGAAAGCAACACCCAATTCTGGAGTTCCTCTTCCTTCCACATGCCTGTGAAGATTCAAACTCTTGTTGTAAGCCTCTAAACTCTTGCTGATTCTGTGTAGAGACCTAGTTTCAAATACACAGTTGATTCTCTGATTTCATCCAAGTTGGTGGTGCTGCTGTAATACTGCCTCCGTTGGTTGCTGGCAGCCTCCTGCTCATCCTAGGTCCAGACACATACTTGATTCTCTGGTTTCATCCAAGCTGTGATGCTCATGCCTGCAATATTACCTCCACTGGCCAATGACAGCCTCCTACCCATCCTCTGAGACTCAGCCCAGGGGTCATCTCCTTTGGCCTCTCATTCTGTTTGACCTGACCTCAGGTTCAGGGGCCCCTCATTCCACCTCTATGTCTCCTTGAGCTCCTTCTCTTATCTCCTGTGTTGTATGCCTGTTATCTGTGTATTTGGGAGTGACATTCAAGATCTTTAACAACTGGGACAGTGCTGGCAGAGCCCTTTCAGAACATAAGCCGGCTCCTTCATACCAGTGCCAAATGGCCACCTGTCAGCCTGGGGTAAGGTGACTTTCACCCCCAAGACAGTGAACTCTTTAAAAATAGGGCTGTGTTTTATTCATTGATATATGACCAGTGCTCAGAACATAGGAAATGTTTAATAAATGTTTGTGGATTGCTTGAAAAATCTAAGGTTGACAAAGGCAAAGCAAGGAGACACAGTAGCTTCCACTGGCTGTCTTCATATATGATGCCCATACTTAAACCTCACTCTAGTTTTGTGTATCTGCGTAATAGTCAAACTAGGCAAAATGTAAAAGAAAAAGAATATTCTGGGCTTCCATGAGTGAACCTTAAAGGGCCCTAAAGGTTTAGGTAATTAATTAAACATTTGTAAATTCTGGTGAGTTACAAAGTCTGTTACCTCCAAGAACAGTACCCCTACTCCCAGCCTCCAGAGCCCAGTATTTATAAACCTATCTTCCTATGTTTTACTCAACACAAATTCTTACTACTTTTTAAAAATTTAACCAACTCAACAGATGATATTTTTTAATGGCTGTTGAATTATGATAAGCCCCTCTTGCATTATTGGGAGTTAATTAAAAGAGAATAAGCTTACTTTAAGAATACATAATTGGTGAAATTTTCTCTTGAGACACCAGAATTAAAACAGGCTAGACAGTCTTCTAGCAAAATCATACATCAGCCACGCTCTCAAGGCATCAGTTATGCTGTGTGGACTCAGTACCAAATATCCCTTAGTTCAAGGTGATTCTAAGGATAGCACTCTAGTAAGTGTAGGATCTAAGGCTGCACTTGGTACTATGAGGGCTCCTCCACTAACATTTCCACCAACTTGGCTTTGTTTTATATTCCAGACTGGAGCATTCATAAATGGGGACTTATGCTAAATGCAATGTGTGTTTCATTTTTTCCATTTTGTAAAATGTGCATGTAGTTTGTTATGGGATTTTTAAAAAATGCCCAGAAGCACCATCCTATAGCAATAAAATATTGTTTTAATCAAAAGCTTGATTGTACTACATAACAAGCAAGTTCATAAAATCATTCAGTGTGAAGGTTTTTAACATTGTTGAAGAAGGAATTTTGCAATTACAGAAAAGATTAAAGGAAAGGACTGTTCTGGTGAGGCCTAAAGCAAAACTATGGATCTTCTGATGAAACATACATTCTGCCACGACCGATTGTCACCAGAAAGGTTTTGAAGGCACATTATAGCACTGGATAAAATAAATCTATATCAAGTTATAGACAAAGAAGAGGGCTGGACACTCACAGCTTGGTGCTATGCCATGACTCCCCAAGAGGCTCACTGGGCAAAGACTCAGGCTGGTTCTCCTGGCCTTGAGCTGGAGGGTGTTTTTTGTCCAGCAAATAGGGGCTGTGCTACCTCTTACAAAGTGAGCTTTATTGGGTAAGTGAATGAATGAGGAACCCAAATAACGATGATTTTGGAGAACCCAGATGTGGATATGGAAAATTTCTTTGCTTTACAAGAGCTGACAGAGATAATGATATTCTATTTGCCTAACGCATAGGGGAGCAGAAGTAATGAGCTTTCTTAAATGCTGTTTCTCTATAACACATTGCTGATGTCCTACATTTTACCGTCATACACATCTTTCCAGGTAGTCTATATTTCTGTATGAAACATGGAATCCAAACAAATTATTGCTATGAAGTGATCAGGGTGTAATATATCTTGAAATGGAAGGAAAGCTAATATAATTCTAGTTGTATATATTTTAATAACCACATAGAGGTTTAATGTTATAATATAGTATATGTATTTTGAAGACCAAAATGTTTTAAGGATTAGTTTAAATATATAATTTTTCAAATTTGTCTTATCATTTCATTTTGCTCATTGTTGTAGAACTTAAGAGTTGTTGCAAACAAATAAATTTTTATAACCTTCATCTTAATAAATTATACAAAATAGTTGACTTTCAGTCATTATACAATTAACATGAACCCAAGGAACCTGGTTCTATGAACAATGTCTAGACACAGTAAATGTTTAATGAAATTTGGTTATTAGAAATTTATATCAGAAAAAAATATCTGTAGGGGTTAAATTTAGTGATCATTCTATTGCTTCTCTTAATCTCTGATGGATTAGAAGTCTATTAAATATCTCTACATTTTGCTTGACACAAGTGCATTGTAATTACAGCCATCAGGCCATCATTAGCCATTTATTATTTTCATTTACTAAAACAGTCTCTATGATGATGACATCCTGTGGGATTAGGAATCTAATGGAAACAAAAATCTTGAAAAAGTGAAGTTTGCAGGGTAAGACCCCTCATCAGAACAATATCTTAAGAATGAAAAGGTAAAGCTGGTGTAGGGAAAGTGAAGCCTCAGGGATGCTAAGGAGGGAGGCTTCCTCCCAGCAGAGTTGCCATACCTAGCACCAGCTTTCTTTCATCTTACTTTATATCCCCCACTGCATCATCATAGGTATTTAGAGACCTCACCAGGCAGGCTGACGGTCATGTGTGGGTTGCCTAATTACAGGAACCTGAGATTTGACCACTCGGCAGCCAATTTTCTCTTTATGTAGAAAGATCTGATGATTTATATAATAATCATCATCATTAATACCTCAAAGGTGACCTCACCCAGAAATGCTGGGAACTGGTGGAGTAGGACAGGGGTGGGGCCAGTGTGTTTCTTTAAATTCCTGTGTTCCCAGTGCAGGCTCCCCTGTCTGAAGGCATTTCTGGAGTGTTTTCGGCCTGCTCACTTTCTCTTACTGTGTTTGACTTCTGTTCATTCGTCTGGAAGATCCCAGCCAGCACCATGACTGATGATGAACTGTCTGCCTTGGTAGTGGATAATGGGTCAGGGATGTGCAAGGCAGGCTTTGGTGGTGACGATGCCCCCCGGGCTGTGTTCCCCTCCATGATAGGGCGTCCTCGACACCAGGGCGTTATGGTAGGCATGGGCCAGAAGGACTGCTATGTGGGAGACGAGGCTCAGAGCAAGAGGGGCGTCCTGACCCTCAAGTATCCTATCGAGCATGGCGTAGTCACCAACTGGGATGATATGGAAAAGATCTGGTACCACACATTCTACAATGAGCTCCGTGTGGCACCAGATGAGCATCCCATCCTCCTCACCGAGGCACCCCTGAACCCCAAGATCAACCGGGAAAAGATGACTCAGATCATGTTCGAGGCTTTCAACACACCAGCGATGTATGTGGCCATCCAGGCTGTGCTGTCCCTCTACGCCTCAGGACGGACCACAGGCATCGTGATGGATTCTGGGGATGGGGTCACTCACACCGTGCCCATCTATGAAGGTTATGCCCTGCCTCATGCCATTCTCCGCCTGGATCTGGCAGGCAGAGACCTGACTGATTACCTCATGAAGATCCTGACAGAGCGAGGCTATAACTTTACCACCACCGCTGAGCGGGAGATTGTGCGAGATGTCAAAGAGAAGCTGTGCTACGTAGCCCTGGACTTTGAGCAGGAGATGGTCAGGGCAGCCGCATCCTCCTCACTGGAACGGAGCTATGAACTTCCTGATGGGCAGGTGATCACCATTGGGAATGAACGCTTCCGATGCCCTGAAGCCATTTTCCAGCCTTCCTTTCTGGGCATTGAGTCCAGTGGGATCCATGAGACAACCTTCAACTCTATCATGAAGTGCGATGTGGATATTCGCAAGGATCTCTATGCCAACACCGTGTTATCTGGAGGCAGCACCATGTACCCGGGCATTGCTGACCGGATGCAGAAGGAAATCATAACCCTGGCACCCAGCACCATGAAAATCAAGATCATAGCTCCCCCAGAGAGGAAGTATTCTGTTTGGATTGGGGGCTCCATCCTGGCCAGCCTGTCCACTTTCCAGCAGATGTGGATCAGTAAGCAGGAATATGATGAGGCTGGTCCTCCTATCGTTCACAGAAAATGTTTCTGAATGGGCTTCCCTATTCGTCGGCTTACATTTTCCCTTTTCCTAGGTCACAGTGATGGTACCGCTTTTATCCACTTTCAGTAGAATACATCAGTCTTCCTAGTGTAAACCAGCAAACCTATCTCTCCATTCAAGTATCCTGGGCTTTTACCCAGATAACCACATCCAGATCTCTGGCAAGTACAGGTGAATTCTAATACCATATTCTATTTTCTTTGTCTATACTGTTCAAAGATATGTAGGCCAGCTTAAATACATATAAGTGACAAGGAGTAAAATCATGAGAAATGTCATTTCAGAATGGATAACTATAATTATCAAGCTTTAAAACCTAGTTCTCACTAAAATATTTAACAAGAACAGGCTGTATAAACTTGTTTTAAAAAAAGGTGTGTATGCATTTAGCAACCATGTCTTACGAGTTAAGTATCATTGTTTTGTTTACTTCTTTGTATGGAGATAATGAATTATAAAGTTCAACAATATCCATATATACATAAGCACCAAGAAAATAAAATATATTGTGACATATACTGATGCATCTAGCTATCTGAACAGCTAATGTGAATTTCTTTACTCCCAAAAGTCATCATTTTAATAGGTACATATTTTAATTGTTTCCCTTGCTAAATAAGCATAATGAGACAGCCATCATTCCATTAATGTTTATAAATCATCTAAATGTTCAGCTCATAGTGGAGTTCTGCTGCTCAAATCATATTTTAATATCTTTCTTATTGAACCTCCTCATAACAAAACTACAGACATCTAATTATTAAAAGAGATAGATATGATAATATCAAATTAATGTCATTATGTTACAGTTTGACAGAGGTAATATTATTTCTATTTCTTAGCATAATAGCACATCTTGAACAATTTCTGTAGACCAGGATTATAGATATTTCTCTTATGCAAGGATTTCACTGTGGGAAAATACAGCTGCACCATCTTTATTAATTATAAATTTTACTACCAGTATAGCAACACAATTTTATTCTTGGAAAGCTTTTAGAATAATTCTACTTTATTATGTCCAATAACTAGCAATACTTATTTATGCAAACTGTCTCTGAGATACTAACATCTTTGAAAATATCAATGTATCTTCCTATAATGTCTAAAATATTGTAGTTACTCCAGTGGTGATTTATCAACCAATTTTAAGTACCAGTATATTTATTCCAGTCTATGCTTTGATTTCTGAATATTTGGATATCAGCATTATTTGTATTTTTCAGGGTAATTTCTGAAAATTTAAAATATTTATTTGGATTGCTTATTCAGGCATTATCAGGTACTCTGGAGGGAGGAATCACTTCTCTTTTCTTCTTAGTTGGGAAACTTGTACTTACGTTATAAATCTTTAAAATGGAATCAGTAAGAATTTTTTGTTTAAGATAATGCTTTTCAAATAATTTGATTATTCCTTATTGCCTTTATCTGACAACGTAATTTTTAAAATGCATGTAAGCAAAGTTAATCTCCAAAAACACTTTATTTTATATAACTTGCTTTCAGTACATTAAAATTGCTTCATACTTGTATACTTGGATTTCCTGTTATTTCTCCTCAACCATTCCCTTAGAATTAGAGAATGATCCAGATAGCATCTCTTTTTATATGTGTGACCTATTCATCTGTATGTTACAATTTTGTACCTCATACATTTAATCATGTAAACATTAAAAGACAAATTTTCAAAAAAGGATAGCTAGCATTTAATATTATATAGATTTCTCATAATCTAAATTTTAAAGCTGGGACTCAGTGGACAAACGGATCTTCAGGTAATTAATAGGCAGAGACAATGTCAACAATAATAATCATAATATTTTGGATTTATATGCTACAATGCATTCCATTTGCAGAGTGAGTAGTTCTCACAAACATTCTGACCTGCATTCTGAATTACCAAAAAAAAAAACCAAATACGACTTCCCACCCACAGAATATATATGGGACAGGTAATGTGAACATACAAGAGAGTGAGCTATAGAGCCCCACAACATTAGGTGAAAATATGAGCCCCATAATGCAAACTATGCATTATAAATCTTAAATTACTGTGGTAATTTAAGAGTTTATTATAAATAAAATCTACAATTTCTAGATAACAAGTTGGAAAAATGCCACCCACTTAAACCTAGAGTTTTGGGATATTCTCCTCTTTATCAACATTGACTGACTTATGGATGAGTTTAATGAAGAAACAGCCCATTTCACAATGTTACGTTTTAGAATCAAAGAATGCCATCTACACAGGTAATGCGATTAACATGCTATTCATGTATCACTAGCCTGGCTCATCAACCAAGTTATTTAGAGAACTTTATATAAATATAGGGTCCCTGGCCCTGGGCTCAGAAGGTCTGGTTCAGTGGGTTTAGAATGAGCACTAAAAATCCAAATGCACAGCCAACTAGAGGAATCACAGCTCCACAGAATTCAAAATCCCAGCACATTGCAGGCTCCATGGACTGGAA
Organism: Chlorocebus sabaeus; assembly: GCF_047675955.1. Lineage (NCBI taxonomy): Eukaryota > Metazoa > Chordata > Mammalia > Primates > Cercopithecidae > Chlorocebus > Chlorocebus sabaeus. Next base: position 37,853,498 of record NC_132907.1, read on the forward strand.
AGCACTCCAGACACTTGCTTCATTCATCTTCTTCCGAGGAGGAGACAGCACTGAAGCAGACTTCTCAGATGAATTTCATACCTTTGTAAATGATTTTCATTCTCCCTCTGTGATGCCTCCTGAGTAGCAATATAAAGCCGGGGCTGTATCACAATCCCCTGCACACTGTTGTTATTTCCCAATCACAGGTAATGTTTTTCTGAAAGCATGACCGATCCAATGCCAGTTCCTACATTCTTCTACTCTTCTTTCCTAACATATAAATGTGCTTAATTTTCAATAGTGAGCTACAGTAATCCTAGGATACAGGTTGAACTATATCCTATCTAGATATGCAGTTCACAATTCTGTAATACAGAGGGCCTAAATATGAGTATTACATTATCCAGGCAATCAAAGGATAATCCTTTGGATGACAAGGACATTGCCACATTTATTCACTCATTACACAATTATTAATTCAATGTCTTATGCCAGAGTGTGCTTAAAGAACAAGTTGTACTAAACACAAAAACTTTTCTTAGGTGTCTCTGGCAGCATTATGATCACTAATTATTGGGGTTGGTATGGTGACCAATTCTTATTTTGAATACTTCTATTGGACTGTACCAGAAACTCATTTTTAAAATGTAAAACAAAAATGTTCACAATTTTAAAGGCTCATTTCAAAAGGATCCTTCAAAGTCTAGAGAAGGATCCCCTCTTCCAAGAAAAAATGACAACTCCTCCCTCGAATCCCTACTGTATTGTTTACATGCATACAGCCTCATAAACACATCGCAAATATGTGTCCTCCATTCCCACCCCCAACATCATCAGTATGCACCTGGGGGACAGAAATGGGGACAGTATTTATTCCCTCTTTGAATCCTCCAGGCTTTTCCTAGTGCCAGGCACATCATATTGATAAACATGGTTGAATTAACAAGTTAGTAAGTTCATGGATTCTGATGTACTTTGTGAACCCAGTTCTGCATTGCCTATTTTTTACCCATCTATTCTCAGCTCCTGGTCTGTTAGCATCTGTTCCTAGTCTGTTAGCATCTGTTTTGTTGGTAGTATATTTCCTCTGAAGCATATTTTCTCTTTTTTTATTTCTTCCTCTCTTTTCTTTCCTTTTCCATCCACTTCTCCCATGTTTCTCAACATGTAGAGCTAGATTTTATTTTTTCCCCATCATAATGTTATCAAAATTATCACTAACATCATTTTTTTACAAGACATGGGGTTTTATTAAGGGCTTACATACAGGAAAGAGAGTCCAGCAGCAGTGGGCTAGACAGGAGAACTGCCTTACATACAGAAGTGGTCCAGTGGTGGCAGGCTGGAGAAGATACCCACCTTCCATATGGTCTAGTGGTGGCGGACTGGACAACATAACCACACAGCCCAGACTAACATCATTTTAATACCACTCATTTATCTTGATTAACCCTGATCATCTCATGTAGTTTCTTTATTTTAACTTTTATGTTAGAGTCAGAGGGTACATGCCTCTGATACAGGTTTGTTACCTGGACATGTTGCATGATGCTGAGATTTGGGGTACAAATTAGCCCATCACCCACGTACTGAGCATAGTACCCAATAGTTTTTCAACCTTTGTATCCCTTCCCCGCTCCAGTAGACCCCAGTTTCTATTGTTGCCACCTTCATGTCCATGAGTACCCAATGGTTAGCTTCCATTTATAAATGAGAACATGAAGTATTCAGTTTTCTGTTTCTACATTAATTTGCATAGGATAATGGCCTCCAGCAGAGCTGGGTTTTAATAGTCTTTTACTTGTCCATTAAAGTTTGTTATTCTTCTGATTGGTCAAAGGATCATCAACCTCATCTTTTGGAGCGTGTGCCATCTATGTGGCTGCTGAAATTTAGAAGAAAGAAAGAAAGAGAAAGATTTAGAGAGAGAGAGGGAGATAAATGAAAGAAAAGGGGAGAAAAAGAAAGGCTTTCACAGAGTACAGTAGTATATTCAGCTCTTTTAATCTATCTTTAATCTATTGGCATTCTTGCTGATATTTTTCTCTTTTTGCTAAGCTCCAATTACTCTAGAGTTGAAAGTTTCAGATATGTGACCCTAACAATTCAGACATTATAATACATTTAAAAGTGTGCCTTTCTGGTAACTATTCATAGCCTCCTTCCAGAGTTCACAAAAGATTCCTTTCAAAAAATGTTTGAAGTTAGGAACTAAGCATGTGGTTTGCCCAATACTGCTTCCAGATGTTGATAAGTACAGTTGGAATGTCTTTAAAGATATATATGTATATATCAGTAGACAGACTTCTCATTAAAACTAATTTATACTTTAAGACTTCCTTTTTAAATGTAAAAGGAACTGTTTGAGTTATAACTGTCATTTAAAAAAAAACTAATCCCATAAGTAATGAAGACTCTAGAGCCTCCTCAAGTTTTCCTGCTTTGTTTTTCATCCTATTCCTCTGATGTCCTAATCACCTTATAATTTTAAGTTCAGTTATATCTCTTTAACAGATGTTCCAGTATGATATGACGACAGAAATTTTATCTAGACAACACCATAACACTGCTTTAAAAATGGAAAAATCTTATTTAATTGGCTATTTGACAACATATGTTAAAAGGCAAGTTATTCTCTCAGGAATTGGGAATGAGACATTTGTAATCACACATACACTAAATGACACTGTCTGGTTCAAAAGGAGCAGAAACAGAGCTGACCCAGCAAGAAGGATGAAAGCTTCTGCTCATGTCCCCTTTGTGGGTGTATTCCAGTTAAGAAAACCTTTCTTAGCCATTTTGTAAGTCAAGAGGGAACAGGCAAAGCCAGACACCAATATGATATTTTAACATGGCTCCTTCTCACACCGCATATTCTCTGTGACCTACTCAAATGTCCCTAAATATAAGCCTTTCTTGTAACAGAGAAATACTAGGTTGGTGCAAAAGTAATTGTGATTTTTGCCATGAAAAATAATGTAGCTACTCGACATTGTTTATTTTTTTTTTTTCCATAGTTGGCTGTCAAAGGAAAAGCTGGCCTCACCAGTAAAGACAAAGTCATGTTCTTTGGTGGAAATGCTGGGATCTTCTAAGGCAGCACAGCGTATTCATAGTGGAAGTTTTCCACAGAAATATAAGGTTATTTTATAAATCTTGAATTACTCTGGTAATTTAAGAGCTCATTACATGTGAAATCTATGATTTCTAGATAATGAGTTGGTAAAATGTCAGAAGAAATGTAGAACACATCCTTATTTTTTATAAAAATGGCATTTATTCAATGATGAGAATCAAAACATTATATCTTTGGCTAAATTAGTCAATTTTATCAAAATGGAAGAAATTATAAGCAGTAAAATAAAGACAAAATGTACAATTTTAAAATTTTAATGGACTCAGAGAAACAAAGGTTGATGTAGAGAAAGGAAATTTCATCAATGAAAAGGATGGTAAAATGCCAATTAAAAAGAAAATTCTTGTGCTACCAAACTCCAGATCTTATTCCTTCTATCAAACTGTATCTTTGTACCCACTAACCATCCCCTCTTTATCTGCACTCCTTCCTACCACCCTTCCCAGCCGCTGGTAACCATCATTCTACTATCTCCATGAGTTCAGTGTTTTCTAGCTTCCACACACGAGTGAGAATATGCAATATAGTTAACGGTAATTTATTGTATATCTCAAAATAACTAAAAGAGTGGAATTGGAATGTTCCTGACACAAAGAAATGATAACTGCTTGAGGTGATAGATACCTCAATTACTCTGATTTGATCGTGATACATTAAATGCTTGTATCAAAATATTACATGTGCCCCATAAAAATGTATTACTATTATGTATCCCTGATAATTAAAAATGCTTTCTTAAGTCTTTATTTTTACCTGATCTCAGTAACACTTACTCATTACTTTCGTGTTTGAGTTACTGTAGCCAAAATCTGTAGCCAGTCTGCTTGACTGCTCCTCAAATATTGCCCCCACAAAGGAATTATTTCCATTCATAGGGTCAAGTATGTAGGATGAATATAGTAGATACTGAATGATTCATTTTTGTTTTTGTCTTGATTTTTAGCTAACCAGCAACTTAATGCTCTTTTTATTGAACAAGAATTTCCTTTAATTCCCTTTCATGTGAACCTTGATGGGAGGCAAGCTCCTGAGTTGTACTTGTTCATTATCAGCTAGAACTTAGGCTCAGCCTATCAGATACTCTATTCTGAGATTTTCAATACTTAGAATCTGACAAAGTGATGCAAATTTGCAAGAACTGTTGAGAAATTACTCATGCGTTTTGTGACACAGGAACTCATCAGTGACAATGGTGTGGTCCCGTAATAGAGTCCTAAACAGACTATTGCCTTGGCACAACTTAAGCTAATTTTCTTTTCGGTTTCTGTCCATTTCCAAAGAATGGAATCTGTGAGCTATTCACTATTCTTTCAAAACTATTGTTTCCTGCTTAAGCTATCTAAAGGCAATTTCTGCTGCATGCAATTAAATATATTTTGGTACCAGGGAATGGAATTGTAGATAACAGACCCTTAAATAATTGAGCAATTCTAGGTTTGGTCATCTGGCTCAATTCAGGCTAACGCAGTTTAAAAAAAAACCTACTAGCATTCAGTAAGGGGAATCTTATAGCTCATGGCAAACAGGAGAGAAATTGCTCATTAAAATATCTCCTGGGATCACTTAAAATAAAACACTTTTGGGAGGCAAGGCTGTGGGGAAAGAAGCTTTCACTGTCGTTGAACAGTATAAAGGATATGAGTAATTTCATGTTGAAGGATGGATGGCTGCCTTCACTGACTCCAGCCAGCTTAAAAGAGAGTATAACAAAGTTAAATTCCTACACATATCTCAAAGCATACACTGAGCTAAAAGAATCTTTTATCTCTTAGAGACATAGGACTGAGTACCTAAAAAACAAACTTCATTGATTGAATTCACAGATTCACTAGGACTTTCATTTTAAATGTAGGGCAAAGATGGAAAAGATTGAGACCCCAAGAACCAGAGTGGCTATTTAGGAGAAATTGAGAACCTGGAGATCCCAAACATCCAGCCCTGCCCCTTTGAAGCCAAAGCAGCCTCTTTTTCCTTGTATGATGAAAGCTTTATCATTTGGTTGCGCACCTAAAACAGCCTTACCTAATGGAAGGTCCTGAAAACAAAAAGCTAATTTTAACAGTTAGGATCCTTGTATGTAAAATAGAGAATATTCAGAGGGTTTTAATGGAAGAAAATTTAATTAAAGACTGTTTACAGAGGTCTAGACAGGATTAAGGAATCAATATGGTATGATGAGACATCCAGGGCTAGCAACAGCAAGAATCCATTATTATCACTAAGCTTGAAGGATTAAGAAAAAGAAGAGGTATGATCATAGCCCAGCAAGAATGTCAAGGAAGCGGAGCTATGGTCATGAAGGAATACAGTCCCAGCCAGGACCCTGGCAAAAGAAAAACAAAGAAGAGAAAATGAAAACCCTGACCTCTCCCTTCCTTCACTCCCTAACAACTTCACTGGTGTCTCCCATTAGTCTAAACCAGTAAGAAGCCAGAGATCAAGGGAAGCCAGGTGATATAGTTCTTAGAGGTCAGCACACAAAAGGACAGAGCAAAGCAGGGTCTTTATTTGCAGTCATGCAAACAATGGATAGGTCTGGAAAAATATAAGAGGTATCTTGTAAGCTAAATCTGGTGGTAATTCAAAATGTGGCTATTATCCCATACATAGATTTTATTTGCTACTTATTGAAGCAAATAAGTAAATTCCCTGTAATTTTTTCTCTGAGATTAAAAAATAACTTTTTAGTAATTTGCTTTTACCTGTATGGACATAGATAACTTTACCATCTTGCTGTAGTTTTAAGACAATTGCCCAATTCTGTAGTACAATTCAGTGTTCAGTGACTGTCTCATAATGCCAGAGGACATCACAGTGGTTTACATCAATATTTTGGAATCTATAGAGCAGAATGCATTACGTAACCTTAGCAAATCTTACCAAGAGTGCAAGGGATAAATCTCACAAAAATACAAAACAAGGGTTTTACTTCAGGAAACTTTTTTGAGGAAGGAGGATGGAGATTAGGATATATTTTTAGACTATATCTTCCAAATAACAAGATGCTATCACCTTTGAGTGATAATTTCTCCAATGGATTTAGGCTACCTTGAAAGTCATTCTGTGACTTGACCCTTACAACCCAGCAAATACAAAATTTCTCAACAATTCTGTGGTAGGTGGAGTTACTCAATAGAGTTGGGAAGCATCCCCTAGGGCAGGAGTTCAGCAGTATCCCTTAGGGCAGGGGTCCCCAAACCATGGGCCACAGTACTACTCTGTGGCCTGTTAGGAACCCGGCTGCACTGCAGGAGGTGAGCGGTGGGCTAGCGAAGCTTCATCTGTATTTACAGCTGCTCTCCATCGCTCATATTTTCACCTGAGCTCCACCTCCTGTCAGATCAGCGGTGGTATTCAATTCGTAGGAGGGTGAACCCTATTGTGAACCCTGTTGTGAACTGCACCTGTAAGGGATCTAGGTTGCATGTTCCTTAGCTCCTTATAAAAATCTAGTTCCTGATGATCTGTCAGTGATTCCCATTACCCCCAGATGGGACCATCTAGTTGCAGAAAAATGAGCTCAGAACTCCCACTGACTCTACATTATGGTAAGTTGTATAATCATTTCATTATACATTACAATGTCATAATAATAGAAATAAAGCGCACAATAAATGTAAAGTGATTGGGTCATCCTGAAACCACTCCCCACCTCCCAATCCATGGAAAAATTGTCTTCCACAAAATCGTGGTGCCAAAAAGTTTGGGGAGTACTGCCCTATGGCTTTAAAGCAACACATTACCCGTTTCAACAAACAACTCTACTTCTCTTAAGAACGAGTTCTTGGGCCAGGTGCAGTGTCTCATGCCTGTAATCCCAGCACTTTGGGAGGTGGAGGTGGGTGGATCACAACGTCAGGAGTTCGAGACAAGCCTGACCAAAATGGTGAAACCTCATCTCTACTAAAAATACAAAAATTAGCCGGGCATGGTGGCACGCACCTGTAATCTCAGCTACTCAGAAGGCTGAGGCAGGAGAATCGCTTGAACCTGGGAGGCAGAGGTTGCAGTGAGCCAAGATTGTGCCACTGCACTCTAGCCTGGGCAACAGAGCAAGACTCTGTCCCAAAAACAAAAGAAAACAAACAAACAAAACAAGTTCTTGAATTGCTATTGCATATAGGTAGAGACTTAATATGTCATCTTAACATGTAACTTGCAACCTGAGCTACTTATTAAAAACTGGCTCACCAGTCACAAAAACTACCATGCCAGCAGCACTCCATAATCAGGTAGTACTATATTCAGGTCGAGACTGAGTCAATTCTGAAGGTATAAATAAGTTGCACAGACAGATTGCTCACACCTACCCCAAGTAAGTCCCCATTTTTTACTGGTAGGTCACAGGGGTAGTGTATGTTTCCAGGAATTAATGTTAACTTAGAACCGGTATCCATCAATCTCTGAAACATATGCCTGTAGTATACAGTTACCCTTGTAAATGGTGCAGGGTATTCGTATTTAAATTCACGTATGCATCTTCATGAGGAGTTGCCTATAACCAGTTGTCTAAGGAGATAAAAAAAAAAAAAAAAAAAAAAGCGAACCAGACTTACAGAGAGCTGCCAGCAACCAGAAATGGGCTCTGCAGTGTTCAAACCCAGCCACAGGAATAGGCCAGGAGAGCAGAGAAGGGGGTCATCCTAGCAGGCAGATCTGCAATCAGAGCAGGTTATGTTACCACTTTAACTTTGAGGTAAGAATTTACATTCATTTCAGGGCAGTGGCTAACAAATAAAAGCAATAAAATTGAGGATGATTGACAAAGAAACTTAAGGGGGAGACATGAAGGAGAACTCAGAAAAGGAAGGAGTATTCATATCTAATGTGAATGCATTCTCAACAGCCCTTACTGTAGAGGAGACTAAATGATCACATCAACCTACTGCAGGATTGTCAGTCTTCTTTCCCAGATGTTCAAGTGCCTGAGCAGTGAGTTCATAAATAAAGAAGCCTGCACAGAAGAGGGCAGAATATGCAGAGGACCTACACCACAGGCTCACACTGCCCAAGGCGACTCTGGCTGCTTCCATGGCTGAGTGCCCGCTTTGCTAACATAAGCAACCACCCGTAAGCCCTGAAAAAGTGACATACCCCAGAGGAGCCAGCCAGAGCCCTGATGGCATGTTGATTACATTGCACCTTTTCCATTATGGATGAAACACTGGAATAAAAAGTGGATTTGAATTTGCCTTCTCTGCCAATCTTGCTTGCTACTATTGCTGTCTAGCAAGAACTCACGTTATAGTAAAAAATGCAGGTCAGAGGGTTGGACATTAAAGAGCTTCAGTGTCTAGTCAGGTACCATATCACCCTGAAGTAACTGGCCTTAAAGAAGAATGGAATGTTGTACCGAAGAATCAGCCACAATGCCACTTGGGAAACAACTCTCGAAAGGCTGGGGTGCTGTCCCCCAGGATGCAGTACATACACTGATCCAGTGAGCAAGAAATGGTGTTTTCCCGTGACTGGAATACATGGACCTTGCAATGGAAAAATAGAAGTTGGGGAAATACCCCTCATTATTACAGCTAATGACTCCCTTGCAATTGTATTTATCATCCCCATAGCTCTGCACTCTGGTAGTTTAAAGCAGAAGTTGGCAGCATTTTTCTGCAAAGGGCTGGATAGTAACTATTTTAGGCACTGCAGGGCATGCAGTCTCCGTCACAATCACTCTGCCACTATAGCTTGGAAATGGCCATAGGCAATATGTAAATAAATAAATGTGACTATGTTCCGATAAAACATTTATTTACAAAAACAGGTGACAGGCCTATGGGCCATCGTTTCCTAAATCTTGGTCAGAGGAGGAATACTTCTACAAGTGAACATAAAGATTATATCATTTCATTGAAAACTAAAACCATCCCCTGGCCATTTTTAGCTCCCCTACCAGTGGACAAACTGGCATAAAAGGAAATTACTATTGGCATAAATAACTGATCCTGACAATAAAGAAGTTTGCTGCTTCATTATGGAGACAAGAATGAATATGGATAAGGTCTAGAAAATCTCCTGGAGTACCACTTACATAACTATGTTCAGAGACAAAATTAACCAAAGAAACTATAATTTCATATAGACAGAGCACGAAGGCTCAAGTTCTTTGGTGGTGAAGGATCATCCCACCAGGTAAAGTAAGACCAACAGCTGAGTTGCCCCTCAAAGGTTTCCTTTGGGAAGAAAAAGTAATGAGTTCCAGATTCAAAATGTTGGTTCAGGGTCCAGAAAGATATTGGTTGGTATATACCTGGCACAGTAAGAAGGTAGAGATAGAGGCTATAGTCCTCTTTTCTGCAACTCAAAAAAAGACATCTAGACAGAATTGTCTGCTAATGTAAAACAGCTGGGACTGGCAGACAAGAGGCAGAGAAGAAGACACCCCAAGTCAACCAGAAAGCAAACACAGCGCTTACGTGGTGGAGTAAATCAACACATTCAAAATCACAGCATAAAGGTGCTGAGGTGGAGAGGGAGGCAGTATGTTTACCTTCACGACCATTGTTTCATTAATTGTGATTAATATGCTCTCTGCTAAGAAGATTAAGAATACTAAAGAACAGTAAGCAATGTGTTTGTTCTCATCAGATAGCTCTGGATGAGAATACAAGACATAAGTACGTAAAAAAAAAAATAAATTAATTAAAATGAAGACAACTGTACAAGTGATATTAGGAAGTACCTAAAATTTCTAGTGATAAATTCCACGATGCAATGACCTCTACGAAAGAACAACCAGCTTTGCTGGTGACTGTTGGAGCAGGAGCTGGTGCTCATTGGAGCAGAAGCTGGGGCTCTTGTGTACACATGCTTTATTTTCATAAAGCCATTTAGGGTCTCATGAAGGTGATCTAATCAAAGTGGTTCCTTTTTTTTTTTAGAGATGGATTATGTTGACCAGGCTGGTCTCCAACTCTTGGCCTCAAGTGATCTGTTTCAGCCTCCCAAAGCGCTGGGAATACAGGCATGAGCCACTGCACCCAGCCTAATTAAGGTGGTTCTAACAGCTCCTGGAACACTAATGTGTGGTTATTTTTAGAGGACTGAGAAGCCTATTCGAAACAATTTTGCAGGGGGAGGGGGGCGTTTAGGGCTGTGATAAATTGTAATGGACCCAAGAGAGAGCCAGTGTTATGACTTCTGGACTGGGAGTATCACAGAAGTCTTCTAGACAGAGGTGAGTTACACTTTGAAGGGAATGTTGCAGTCCTCTTCATTCTGTATTTAGCAGCTACATTTTTTTAAAAATGGTAAAAACAAGGCATTATCCAGATGAGAACCAGATGTAGTTTAGAATCAGTAGGGCAGGGAAGCATAAAGAATATGGATTGCTGATGAAGCTGGATCAGGGAAAATCAAAATTGAAATTCAGGATCCTTTCTTTTCAGACCCTAAATGTCTGAGGGGAGCAGGTAACACTGGGCTAAGAGAAAGAAATTGTCACCAGCAAAAAGAAAGAGAAAGCAGAAGCCCAAGAATTAACGTGATCCACAGCAGGGTAGCCTTGTACTTAGTGGCACGCTCAAGAGAGAGATCAGGCTCTGTGTGGGTAGCAGGGAGTCAACTGTACATTATGTTTCAGGTAACTTGAGTGTTAAGGAGTGGCAGGAGGTCTTGCTCACTGCAGTAAGAACCTACAGCATCATCCAACGATTCATATAGGTAAGTTGTTCAATGGGGCACATTTCCCAGGCTTTTAGTTTGAGGACCTGTACCCTCAAACTAAAGAATGACTGTGGAGAAGAATGACTGTGGCCTGAGAGTAATATGCTTCACGTGGATTTCCTTAGGCATGTGGAATAGAATTTCAGTTGAAAGTGAACATTTGCTTGGAACTTTTAAAGTTTCAACCACTCACATTGGTGGAATCTGTTCTCTTTGAAAATGTGAGAAATGTTTGCCATTTGAAATTTTTATTTCCAGACCCAGAAATATTAAGGTTTACAGCTTTAGAAAAGAAACACATGCTTTAAAATGTGATGAAATATCAAGCCATTCCAGGGAATATGCTTAAGTAACCTTATATGAATCCAACAAGACTTAAGAGTATAGATAACTTGGATAAGTCATCCTCTTCCAAAGGAAAATCTGCAGCATTTCCACCAATTCTTTTAATATTAACCCATTACACATTGCCATAAATAGTATAATAAAATATAACATATGTAGCTATATTTGATTTATTCCAGGAAATAAAGAAGAATGGTATAAAGAAGCACTCTGTACAGTATTTCTAGAAAGACTAACAGGACTACCTATTTAAAAATCCAAATCTAATAAAACTAAGAAATAATGAACTGTTCATTGCTAGGCTTCAATTTAAAGACAAAAGAGACTGAGCACTTTAAATTGAGAAGAAAAACTAATTCCGTGGAAATTAAATAAAGTAGGTTGACACTATATAAAACTCTTGAGTTTTAGATAAAAGTGCTCAAGTCGGGTCAACATTATCTTTTTTAATTCTTCAAGTACAGACAGTTCCAGGAAAAAATGATCTAGTCTTTGCTCCTGGATTTATGATGGAACTTCCACTTCTTATATTTGCCAAATGATCTGAATAATCTCATCACAATACTTTCTTGGAAATTACAGACAGGGACACATTGTGTCTCTCAGTCAATATATATGAGTCCATATGTACATCTGTCCAATCTAAGACATTCCATGTCCTTGGCTGGAATAATAAAATGACAACTAGAAAAGAGAATAATGAAATTAACTTCTGGTGGTTTCTCTAATCCCCCATATGGGGTGTGCACACAAATATGATGCCCTGCACAGAGTCCAGGATGAATTAGACCACAGGACTGATGGGTGCTGTGACATGAGGAACGCGTCTTGAGCATCTGTGAAGTTATAGACTTAACTGTTTCTTCACAAATTAGATTTTATTACTTGTTTATATAAAAACTACTCCCTGAGTAAAATTTTCTTTTATTTTTTCAACTCTCTTTTGAATCACCTTGCATTTTCCAACCAGCTAATGTGGTAAGTATTTATGGGAGAGGAAATTTTTTAAAAATGAACAGAGCTATTGCTTCTTTCTTCTTTCTAAATGGTTCCCAGGATATCAATACTTCTACAACCTGGGTCCCAGGGACAGCATTGTCCACTGGTGGACTTGTCACTTTCTGACCTCCTTCCACATCTCTGTTCCCTCGTTGGACACCCTTTCCCACCTCAGATATCACCTTCAGTCGGTCAGTGCATTTTCCACAATCACCACCAGTTCCAAAGCAATCGTCCACTCCCATCAACTCAACCCTCATTTACTATCTTTTCCAATTCCTCCTCTTTAAAAAGAAAATATTTTGGAGCTGTTAAAAATTCCAGATTTTTTGTTAAAATATCTAACTGACAAAGATTGTATATATTCAATGTGTACAACATGATGATTTGATATACCTCCATTTGAAGTCAAAGCAGTAGACAATTGGTTTATTACAGAGACCTGACTACTAGGCTACCCACAAAAACCTGTTTGGTTTCAGCTTAAAAGTTAGAATTTCAAAATATTACTCAAATAACCAAAATGTTTCCCAGGCTTAAGCCATCATTGTGATTGCTTTGAAAAACTGGTCCTGCTTTGTGTTTATAGATGGAACTGCTGAGACTTGAGTGTGTAGCGTGTACTCTCCAGATCTGGTCTACTCTCACTAGTCATTACCAATTCTTTTTATCTTAAAAGAGGCCAGTTGTCACATTATGGAGAAGGTCATGGTATTTCAAAAGAAGTGTAAGCTCATTATAAGAAATGCAGCTTGTAAAATTGCTTCTTTTTTATAGCAATCAAACGGGTTATGCATATTCTTACGCATACAGATATTTAGCAGCTATTGAACACCTAATGATAACAGAAAGACATAGCCAACAATGTACGCGCAATTCAACTGTTGCAGTCAGCACCTTATGGAAGAGGTAACTGGGTCCTCGTCAGGGTAAAGTGGGAGCAATGACCCACTTGTTAGCTGGCCGCACAGAGGCTGTCTCTGTGTGTTTCTGGGGTTAGCAGTCCTCAGTTTCATCAAGCTCCTGAGTTCCTTAATTCTTTTATTGCAAATCCCCAAATCCTAGGGTTAATTCGCACAGTGAGATGTATTCATATCATAAAGGAATTTCATTTTGAAATCCTTATGGCCAAGCCTTGCTTCTTGCGGGAAAAGTATCTTGGATTCTCTCCGCAGGTGAGCATCTCAGAGGAAAGTTAATAATAAGAAAGCCTGTGGCACAGCTGCAACACACATGAAATACTTTGTGGAGACTTGACTCAAGGCTAAGCATGGCATGAAGCGATTCAAGACAGAGAGTTGTGTGCAGTCAACTAATCAGTTTTCCCAGTTAAGGCAAGTCCCTCAGAAGCCACCAGCCTGGCCTGTCACCTGGGCCTCTCACACAGATGCCTGTCTGCCTGGCTTACTGGCACGTCCACAGGACAGAGGCTCTCTTCTCCACTAAAATATTGGAGAGCATATTGGGACTTCTCAAAATCTAAGTCCAAAAACAGGCTACATACAGTGTGTGTTACTGGGAATTGGGAAATGATTTGAGCTCATCAGAAAAAATTTAAAAAGCATCCCAAGAGCAGTGGAATTGAGACTATGATTTCTTTTTTCTTTTTTCTTTGAACTAATAATTTCTGAAATATATTTTATCTTTACACTAAGATGGTATTTTTTTAACTTTCGTTTTGGACTCAGAGTTACATGTGCAGGTTTGTTATGTAGGTAAACTCATGTCATGGGGATTTGGTGTACAGATTATTTTGCACCCAGGTACTAAGCATAGCATAGTAAATGATAGTTACTTTTCCTGATGCTCTCCCTCCTCCTACTATCCTCCTTCAAGGAGGCCCCAGCATCTGTTGTTCCCCTCTTTGTGCCCATTGGTTCTCATCATTTAGCTCTCACTTATAAGTGAGAACATGTGTATTTGCTTTTCTGTTCCTGCATTAGTTTGCCAAGTAGGCAACAGGTAATTAAGATGTATGGCAAGGAGACCCCATGAGTTTCCTATTGCTCTTGCAAATAATTACCACAATTTAGTGACTTAAAGCAACACAGGTATATTAGCTTACAGTTCTGGAGGTCAGAAACCTGAAAAGGGTTCTACTGAGCCAAAAATCAAGGTGTCTACAAGGCTATTTCTTCAGGAGGCTCTAGATGCATCTGTTTCCTTGCCTTTTCCGCCTTCTAGAGGCCACCTGCATCCCTGGATTCATTACTGTCTCCTCCCTTCAAAGCCAGCAGTTACATCACTCCAACCTTTGCTTCACCCTCACATTTCCTCTCCTCCTCTGACTCTCCCACTTCCTCTCTCACTTGTAAGAAACTTGTGATTACATTGAATGCGCCTGAATAATCCCATATCAACACCCTTAACTTAATCACACCTGAAAAATCCATTGTGCCATGTAAGGTAACATATTCACAGGTTAGGACTATTGAAATTTGGACATCTTTTGTGGGGGAGTAGCATTATTCTGCCTTCCATGGGGGTGTTGCTTATTTCATTTGGAATCTTATGGATAAGCCTCAGATACTGTGAGAACCACATACAGACAGAAACACAAGACTGAATAGTAGGACACAGTATTGGTCACACCTGGGTGAGACGTGGTGGACTCTTGGCTCATATGGCCTGGATTTAATTCCTCACCCCAGCTCCTATTCACTGTGTGATTTTGACCATGTAAATCTGCCTCCTCGGAACTCATTTTTCTTATTTGCAAATTAAATCTAAAAACAGAACCTATTTTATAGGATTGCTGGACTGATTCAATGAAATAGTGTGTATGTGGTACTATGCATGGTAAGCATCAAATATTATTTATAATAGAATACAATCATTATATATTATTTATTAATGATGGTCATAGTAAGTATTAAATAAATAATAATATACTAAATAATATGTATATATGTATACATATAAATAATGTGATTCATATAAGTAAATGTGTATCATTTATTAAAGATAGTCATAAATATGCCCCAAGTAAACAGAAACTAGAAACCAGAGAGAAAAAATAAAATACACACCCCTAATGTCTTTCTGCAGCTGCCACAGATGATTGGGAGGAGATGGAGAGAGAAGAGAAGTGTGCTGGCTCAGAGGCTGGCTTGGGGTCACTGATCTCCATGAAGGATCACATCTGAAGTAGCCAATACCCCTCTCACAACCATGTCAAAGAGCCTCTGGGCAGGGCCTTGTGCTTTAAAAGAAAACCCAACTACAAACACCAAAGCACAAAGATTTTGTTTCTTTTTGTTTAGTCTCATAAGAAAGTTTTTTGAAAGTGTGATCATTGATTGAGTGAATGAAAATTAAAGAAGAATGGGCCAATGAGCGCCCTCAGGCCAGATGGAGCTAGGGACTGTGAGCTCTGTGGCATGACAGTGCTGGATCGAAGGAAAGGAGGACTGAGAACCATGGCCTCTGCCCTTGCCTTTGCCTAACGCTGAAAAAAAACAAAAAAAAATCATGTAACATATGTGTCTGGACAGAATTATATCGCCAAATACCTGCATACCCTTTCTCTGTTTTATCTTCTGCTCCAGTGGTATCATCTTGGGAGGTGCTTAGAATTACGTGAAATCCCAGATTATTATTTTTTTAATGAGGTATTTTGGAAGGAAATGCACCCTTCCCAGTTCTCAGGGCACTTGACTTGGTCTGTGGTTCCCTTTATGAGTTTGGACAGCTCCAGAGGCCAACCAGGAGTTCTGGGCACTGATTGTCTCCCCCTACCCCAGTAGAGCCGGACTACTGCTCAGCTCATGTGAGCAGCCTGGTCCCCAGTGAAACACTCTGCTTTAGCTTCTAGAGCACCAGCAGCTGGACCTGAGAAATAGACTATAGGAATCTTTAGCAAGAAGCTGGCCAGGCTTTGGATGCAGTTTGGTTTATAATTTTAAATATTTAGACATATAGTATGTGCATCTCCAGTTGTACTCTTGCCTTGGGAGCTGTAATTGTTAGGGGCAGGTCCATAAGCAGTATTTCCTCCTGCCATCATTAAAAGGATGTTCGTGAACCAGACAGGTGGAATATATTAGTCTTCCTCCAAGCTCACAGAGACCTAGACCCAACCACAGAAATTTAAAGAACAGGAGAAGTGGGCAGAGAGAACCCTGCTGGAGAGGAAACACCTTCCAAGTAAATTAAGGTGTCTTCAGGCCTAGAAACATAAAATATAGTTTCTCTGCAAATCAATTCCGTGAATTCTATCTGAAGGTAAACAAAGACAGATTCAGAGTTGAAACCACATCCCCTATGGTAAAGGAAATTGGAATTACATTAACAGAGAGAACGTCCATAAAAAACTCTTCAAATCAAGTCCTCTTTTATGTCACATAGTCTTTATCAGAAAAAGGATGTAGGGGTCCAGGTCATTTCAGAAGGTATTTCAGGGCAAGCATGTCTGATAAAGCCCTGGGACACCCAGCAGCCAGACTTCCTTGGGAATTCTCGTCTGCTGCTCTCTCGAATCCCTGCCAATTCCTGTGCCTTGAGATCCAACCTTCCGCAGGGAGGCTGACCACCCACGGTACATTGTCCCGAACAATCATCTCCAACATTTCTAGTGTAAGAGTTCCATGTAAGAAAGGCTGCTGCACTGGTACAATAAAATGTCTCTCTAAGGAAATGCCCTTAGAAGTGAAAACAACCGAGGGAATCAAAGCTGAGCTGAAAGAACCATGTCAATAGGAAAATCCCAAATGCTCAGCCAGGAAAATGAACACGTGTGATAGAAGGGGTTGGGAGGGAAGCCAATGCAGAGAATACCCTAAGTAGGTCAGTGTTCAGATTATAGCCATCTGCCTGGCAGCTGCAAGCAAGGGAACAGTACAGGATCTGAACACCCCTCCTCAACCATGCTGAGGGCCCAGGGACACACCTCTCTCTCCTTCCCTTTCTCTTCCTCTCCTTTCTCCTAAAGCTCAACCTCATCTCCCCCTTTCTCCATCCCCACCTTTATTCCCAAACTTGCTAAGCAAACGTTCTGACATCTCTGCTATTGCCAAATGTCTAATGATGCACACAGCATATCACAGAAAAGGAATATATTACAGCAACAAGGAAATAAAAAGAAAGCCAAAGTCCAAAGCTTTAACAACAACAACAAAAAATCTATCTGCGCACATAGGAACTGGTTTTAGAGCAAGCAATGGGCAACATTCCACGCTTTTCCCTCAAAGCCCCCGGGCTCATCTGAAAGGTCAGGGAGAAAACGGATGGAATAGTATAAAGTCCTTTTCTTTCCTAAACAATGTAATCTTTGTAAACTTAATGTTAGGTTTTCTGAAATGCCCTGTAAAACCCTGTGTCTCCCAGCTCTCAATTTCGAAGAGTGCAATTAAGCTCCCGTGTGCAGACTTGCTTTGTTTCACCCATGGGCGCGTGTTTAGAATGAAAGGGATGGGCTCATCCATCACCCAGGTCTTCTTCAACAGGACATAAATGGGGCCACAGAGGGGAGGGAGGTGGGAGGTCATGTGCTACCAACCACTTGCCTTCATCAGTGTCTTGTCTTTCTCCTCTGAGACCTCCCTGAGGTTATAGGGCCTTCCTCTCCCCCTGAAACTCCTACATCTACTGTCCTGGATTGTAATTTCAAAATTTCAGTTTTCTCAGAACAGTTTCCATTTCCCTGGCTACACTGAAAGCTTGTTCAGAATTTACATTTCATGTCAGTCTCACCACATCCCCACTCCCATAGATCCCCTAGTGCAGAGCTGGTTCCTGACCCAGCAGCTTCTGAGTTGATGTTTGCCGCCTGATGCGGTGCTGAGAGCTTGCTCCCTGCTGGGAAATGATGGATTTTCATGTACGGAGACTGGTATGAGTAGAGGCGACTGCTATGAAGCAGCCCCGTGTACTGAAAAAGCACAGACTTCAGAGAACGACCAACCGGAATCTGAATCTTAACTGCCACTCCTTGTAACTTAGGAAGTTACTTTACCTTTCTTTACTTGCTTCTCTGTCTAGAAAGTAGGAAAATAACACCAACCTCGCAGCATAGATACATGAGGAGTACAGTAGATAATATATTTATTGGCAAAATAATTGGATGGCAGAACAAAAAATTCACCAGTGCCCTCCTAGAGAGATTTTAGTATTTTTAAAGGAATAATATATTAAGAAAATCAGGAGTTGGAGTGAGAACTCAAAAAGCATTCTCAATCCATAAAAAGTATTTGGTATATAGGCTTCAATGGAGAGTGAAGATTTGAAATCTGATAAGCAGAGGCTTTTTATTTATTTATTTATCTTGGAGCAGAAGGAGGAGGAAGAGGTTTAGGTTACACAGCTTTGGAGTAGCACCAAGACAAAGTTGAACAGAGCAACTGAGCTTCGCATTACATCCCAGAATTTCTTCATGAAAATTAAACTTACAGTTGACATGTTTATGTAACATATAGCAAGTCATTTTGTAATATTTTTCCCAAAAATATTGTTCCAAATGAATGCCATCTCATAACTAAGAGTAGCCAATAACTAAACACTTTGTGATTCAGAGTAGGTTCTTAGTAAGTGACTTTTTTCTTTCCTTCTCTTCTGTTTCTCCTGTAGGCATAGGAGGAGAATGAACAATATTAACCTCCTAGGCATAGAGGAGTTGCAAAAGGAAAGGAAGATTTGGAGCCAAAAATAGCCTCAAATTTTTGAAGTCATGACTAGCACTAAAAAATGCCCCTTCCCAGGCAATAACTATTAATTCAATCACTGCTGTTAGCTGCAACACCACATTCCTCTTATTCGGCCACTGTTCCTTCCATTCCATTCCACAAACATTGTTTAGTACCTCTTCTAACCTAGGTGCCATAGGAACCCCCAAAATGAAGAAAACATTTCCTTGCCCTAAAGGTCACTAGTCAGAGGGATGTGGCAGGTACAAAAATAACAGGGGGCCGGGCACGGTGGCTCACACCTGTAATCCCAGCACTTTGGGAGGCTGAGGCACATGGATTGCTTGAGGTCAGGAGTTCGAGACCAGCCTGGCCAATATGGTGAAACTCCGTCTCCACTAAAAATACATAAAATCAGCCGGGCGTGGTGGTGCATGCCTGTAGTCCTAGGTACTCAGGAGGCTGAGGCAGGAGAATCACTTGAACCTGGGAGGCAGAAGTTGCAGTGAGCTGAGACTGTGCCACTGCACTGCAGCCTGGGTGACAGAGCAAGACTCCATCTCAAGAATAAATATATAAATAAACAAACAAATAAAATAGCAGAGAAGTCAACTGAATGTGCTAAGTCCCTGAAGAAAATGCAAAGGAGCAACAGATATTCAGAGAAAGTACACAAGGCACCAATTTGGTGGAATCTAGAAGGACTCTGTAGAAGAGGTAGCATTCAAGATGGTCATTGAGGCTGGGTGCAACTGTGATATGTAGATCTGGGAGTAGAGAGGACACTCCCACACATCGTGATGCGATTTTACCACCCACCCTCACAGCAACCACCGCCACACTCTCTGTCAGCCAGGGTCTGGGCAAGGCCTCCATGTTTTCTTGGATTCTAATGGACCTCCCACTCAGAGCCTTCAGCTCTGGCTCTCTTTGCTTTATCACATACAGATTAGAAGCTGTAATATAAGCCATATACCTCAAAACACCCAAGACACTCCCAGGTTCCAGCACTTCTTTGGAATCACTCAGCTCTCCCATCTGTAATTTTCCGTGCCTCCCTTCCTTTTCTCCCTAATAACATGTCCCATTCTTGTCTCTAAACTTGTGCTTTCAAAGCAGAATGCCACATAGGGTAGCAAGAACAGGAACTCTGGAGTCAGAAAGGCCCAGGTTAGAACCCTGATCTGACACATATCAGCTATGTAATATTTAACCTTCCAGAACTTCCAGTTTCTCATTCATAAAATGGGCCTAATAATTTTACTGTACAGATATGGTGCCCTATAGAATTAGGATTAAATAAAATAGCACATCTGAGAGTGCCTAGAATGTGCTGTCTCATAGAAGATACCATGCTATCAGCTCCTTCCTTCTTCGTATCTATTAAAAGGAATGGCAAAAACCACAACTACTTTTGCACCAACCTAATACAGTGCTTGTTCCACCAATAACATGTATTCAAATTTGCCCCTGACCCTCCAGAAAACTTACCACCTACCAGGAGAGAATGGGCGGCTTTGCCTATGGAGACTGACTCTTACCAAAGCAACTCCTTTCTCTTTCAGTATTTTGCAGGATAATTTTAGTCCTCTTGCTGCAAGAACATTTTGTTCCTAACCAGTTTGCTTATGCTCTATATCTGTTTATATTTGTACAATCACTGATGTGTTTCTTTTTTCTATTTATTCACTAAAGTGAATCTAGCTTAAGTAACTACCACGTGTGCCTAGAGAGCTGAAATCAGCCCTGTTTCACTCGGTTTGCACAGCACTTGGGCCAGGGCAATGAAGAGAAAAGCTCTCAGTCAATACTGTCTAATGTTGGTGGACTTATAGTAAACTTTAATACTTTTCAAAAGCTTTTATTCTTCACAATTTCTAGCCCTGGTAGATCTTCACAAAGTGAATCAGAATTATTTTCTCCTAATCAAACTGGGAAACCAGACACAGAGAGATGAGAAGGCTCACCCAAAGCTGCATGGTCTGAAGGTAAAAGACCCTGGCAGCTGGAGTGTGTGCCTGCTGGCCCATAAAGCAGAGCAACAGGGGCAGCACAGTGAGTGACATGGAGTAACACTGAACCCGGTTCAATCTGGTCTCCACTTCTTAAAATGATTATGAACATGGACAAGTGAGTCAACTTCTCCAAGTCTCTGTTGTATCATCTTTAGATTTAAATTGTGATACCTACACTTGGTAGGGGCATGCTTGGAATTAAAAGAGATAACAAACTAATGTTTCTAGAAGAATTTTTGCTAAATAGTATGCTCTCTGCTACAACAAATATTAGTTCTCTTTCTTTCTCTTTCCTTCTTGACCTTGTGAGAAATTCTAGGGACCAAGAGACATGCCACTTAGAAGGAAATAGATCAAAATTTGAAAATGGTCTTATTTGGAAACCCCTTGGTAGTCCATAACCAGAACAGAGGCTGTAATATGCTTATGGGAAACCTAGAGCTATGTATTATAACCAAGATAGTTGTTCCTTTTTCTGGGCTTTGACCACTGCTTGTGATTTACCCCTAAAATCACTTTCATCCTGTTTCTGGGTCCCTCATGAATGATAGGCATGGAAAGACAGCAGACCCCAGCAAAAAAAGAAAAAATTGGAGGGCCAATACTTCCTCTATAGGAAGAATCACTTAAAGACTGGTCCTGTCTGTGCATTTTATCCCCATCAGCTGTCTCCAACTTTCTGATACAGGGAAATCTGTGAGCGCCAGGCCAGCACTGGCCAGGTCAGGAGAGACTCCTCCAATCAACTCTTGCCATTCCACCTAACCATAAATGACTCCATCTCTGCAAAAAGGGACAACTGACACAGTGAACTCAGCTTCTAAATGGACAACACTCACAAGCACAGCACACCAATTATTGCAGTTGGCACATCTTGAGGCTCTACAATTTAATTTGACAGGAAACTGCCAACTACAATTTAACTTGACAGGAAACTGCCAAATGCAAGGTTATTATGGCTGTCCCGTGCCCAAGGCAGCAGCCAGCAGCATGCTGCAGTCTGGCTCCTTCGATAGAAGTCTATTATTTCCTGCCTTTCTCCACCAGTGATTACTAACAAAAGAGCAGTAGGTTTCATAGGTAACCCATTACATGAAAAGCGTCTGTGTCCAAATTAGGTGCTTCCAAGCACTGTGTTCTCAGCTTATGTCCCAGTGCTGGTTTTCTCTGGCAGAGCTAGTGAAGTGAAAAAACATAGAGGCATTTCTCAGGCTCAAGAATGGATATCAGCAACACATGTCACCTTTTGCACACATTAAAGTCCTGGTGAATCAGGCTTGCCTCCTCTGAAAAAGAACAGAAAGAGTGTTTAGCTAGTCGCAGGGAAAAGATAATGGAGTTCAGATCACAGAATGAGAGGTCTTTGGGTAATGTGTCTTTGAGAACTGCCAACTCTAATTCAAAGGTTTGCTTATTTTGACCAGGAATGAGGGTTAGCAATTGTCAGGTCATCCATTGTACCCTACATGGAATCCAAAGAAAATAAAGCAAAAATTCAGGAGACCACATTTTTTTTTAATCTGGTTTTCTGTGAAAAATAAATAACAGGGTATCACAATAGGAGTGAGTGTTTCTAGAGATTTTGATTATTTTGAATCCATGGTCTGAAGTCTTTGCATTCCACAGGAAAGCTCCTGCAGACTGTGAAATATTCTAATTTGGTGTGACAGAACCCTGTATGGGAAGACCCATCAAGGAGTATTATCTGGCTTCTTGGCTTACGTCAGATATGTAGATCATTCTTTCCTTTCTCCAGTTCTCCTCACTCCTTGGGTTAATCTCTCCTGATTGCCTCAAAACTGTCCAGCCCTTCACCAGAACTTCTCCAGAAGAGATCTGTCTTAGCTGGGCTCCTTCAAATCTCTAATGGTGCTGGGTGCTCTAACCATTTTCCCACCCCCATAATGTTCACAGACTGAATAAAATATAGATCCCTACCCCTCAGTTGCATGCCCAGCCCTAGGAAAAATGATACTTCAAATGCTCCTCCTCCTGGGCCAGTCCACTGCTATCACCCAAGTCCAAGGCCTCTTCATCTCTCACCTACTCTCCTAAAGTAGCTTTCCATTTGGAATCTCCACATTTCATTTCTCCTATCCAATATATCCTCTATTCTCTTTTTACTAAACTTCTTAAACTCAGCTCTGACTATACCATTGAACCACACAGAACCCTTCCTGGACTCAGTCCCTACTGAGTTGAAGTATGCATTCCCAAACTTCTGCACCCACCAACAGACCCAGATCACAGCCAAGGGGTTGCCAGCACCATCATGTCATATGAGTATAATCATTACAGAGAACAGTATGGAGTTTCCTCAAAAAGACTAAAAATAGAACTACCAAAGGATTCAGCAATCCCACTGCTAGGTTTATATATGAAAGAAGATAAAGCAGTATGTGGAAGAGATATCTGCTCCTCTATGTTTATTGCAGCACTATCCACAATGGCCAAGATATGGAATCAACCTAAATGTCCATCAACAGATGAACGGATTTTTAAAATGTGGTATATATACACAATGGAGAACTATTCAGTCATAACAAGAATGAACTCATGTCATTTGCAACAACATAAATGGAACTGAAGGTCATTATCTTATGAAATAAGCCAGACGCAAAAAGACATATATTGCATGTTCTCACTCATATGTGGGAACTAAAAAAGACTGCATGGGAATAGAGAGTAGAACAATGGTTACGAGAGGCTGCAAAGGGTAGTAGGGAGTGGGTGGAAGGAGAGGTTAGTTAATGAGTACAAAAATACAATTAAACAGAAGGAATAAGATCTAGTGTCCAGTAGCACAATAGGATGACTATAGCTAACAATAATATATTGAATATTTCAGCCGGGCACAGTGGATCATGCCTGTAATCTCAGCACTTTGGGAGGCTGAGGCCAGTGGATCACCTGAGGTCGGGAATTCAAGACCAGCCTGACCAACATGGAGAAACCCCGTCTCTACTAAAAATACAAAATTAGCCAGACATCAAGGCACATGCCTGTAATTCCAGCTACTCAGTAGGCTGAGGTAGGAGAATCACTTGAACCCGGGAGGCAGAGGTTGCGGTGAGCCTAGATCACGCCATCGCATCCAGCCTGGGCAACAAGAGCAACAGTCCATCTCAAAACAAACAAACAAACAAGAGTATATATGTACATATAGGATATTTCAAAATGACTAAAGAAGTAGAATTGGAATGTTTCCAACACAAAGAAATGATAAATATTTGAGGCAATGAATACCCCAGTTATCCTGAATTGATAATTGAACATTGCATGCTTGTATCAACATTTCACATGTACCCATAAACATACACAGCTGTTATGTATCCATAATAATTAAAATGAAAAAAGATTAAAGAAGCAGGGACATGGGTTATCTGAATTCTGTGTCAGAGTAAAGTGAGATGGGGCCCAACATTTATACAGTGTGTGCAATTTATACGCCCTTCACATCCGTTGTTGTACTTGGTCTTCACAGTAATGCTCTGAGGAGGTGATACTGCTTTCCTTATAATAGATGAAAAAACTAAGACTTGAAGAGTTAAGTGGCCTATTTGATGGTGCCAATAATATGGAGGCAGGATGAATTCAGGGCTTTCATTCCTAGTTCAGTGCTAGCTCTCCCCAGCCACCCACAGGGAGAACAGGGGCCCCTGGTAAGGGAAGCTTCGTGGAAACCTTGAGAACTGAAGCTGCCCTTGGGCTTGAACAGACCTTCAGAGGCTTGGAGACAGAATGGCAGCCTCTTCAGAGAGAAAAGCTGTAATCCAATCCTTTCCTCCTCCAAGAACAATAAGTGTGCCTGTCTCTCCAGGACAAGCAGCCATTCAAGGAGAAAGAGACAGAAGAAACCCAGCCAAAGAAAACCTGCTGTGCCTGGGGAAGGAATATGAAGACAGAAGTTTTTCCCTCTGTGTAGGAAATCAGCCTTGGTGGGTACCTAACTGTTCCAAAGAATAGACCAGACAAGCCAGAAAGGGTCTAAAATGTAACTGAGAAAAGAATTTTTTTAAAGAACGCAATTAAAATTGAGAACGGGGGTTTTATCAGCTAAAAAAACTTAATTGACTCTTCATTTAGGCTAAATATTTCTTTTCCATGTTCTCTAAAATAGAATATGAAAAAGATAATCAATATAAAGAATGAAATTATTTATCTGGAGTCTACAAGCTTCCCCCAAACGCAACTCAGTGTAGTGAGGTACAAAGAGCCCTTTATATAAACTCTCGTGGTTCAAGCTTTTCCAAGAAAATTATTTCCCAAACAACTTGGGCTGTGGCCTGTTTGACACCCTCTGCTCTTGCCATTACAAAGACAAGACGGGTCCCAGAAGTGTCAGATGAAGGAAGGAAAAAAATGGCTTTTTAACCTCAGGGTAGGATCAACAGTTAAGGGCAACTCAGTTTCTTACATGGCAACTCCCCTCTGGAAAGGCCAAGAGCATGTGAATG
Organism: Chlorocebus sabaeus; assembly: GCF_047675955.1. NCBI lineage: Eukaryota > Metazoa > Chordata > Mammalia > Primates > Cercopithecidae > Chlorocebus > Chlorocebus sabaeus. The sequence goes on from NC_132907.1 coordinate 37,878,720, forward strand.
CCACACATTTCTGGCCAAAATGTGCAATTCGAGACAAGAGCAGGCATCTTCCAATGCATAGCTTCTACCACGTCTGTGGGATTATCACTGGATGCACACTCACACCCAGAAAACCCCACACTAGAATCTCTCCTCCTGACCCAGTTGCCTGAAGAAATGGGTTCTAGAGTGGAAGTTCCATGAGAGTTTTCTTCACTGCTAAGTGCTTAGAAAAGTTCCTGGCAGGCTGTAGGTGCACAAAAAATAAATACCAAATGAATGGGTGAATAAGGATATCAGTAAACTCACTGCATGCCCCTAATAATCCCTTCCCATTTCCCAATAATCCAAGTACTGCGTAGAGCCAGTTTAGAATCTCATACACCTAGTGGTTGAGAGGAACTTCAAAAGTTGATTTAATTCATAAAATGCAGCCTGCCTGAAATTCTTGAGGCTACAAACTCAACCTGGAAGAATCTAGTGTTCAACCACTGTTGAACCAAACTGCCTGGTCAGTGAGTATTTCCACTGTCCTAAGGGTATTATTTGATTTTTAATACAGCAAAACTGATAGAAACTGCTTCCATCAAAGCATTCTAAGTAGTGTTGATTGTTCATACTCCTAGAGCAGCCCAGCAATGGAATTGATGTTTTAAATATATATATATATATATCCTCTTTGAATGCACCTGTTTCTATCTTCATTCTCCCAGTCACTGATGCTTAGAATCTTGATGCCCTCATAAATGCCTGCTTATGCTTTTCACAAATGCAATCAACTCATCCTGGCAGGTCTTTCCTATGTGTCACTCTCATCACTTCCCAAAGAGCTGTCATTTCAGCAGTCACACCAAGTTCCAGTATCCCATCCTGGACTATGGGATACTCACCCACGTGATCTGACAGCTTTCCAGACTCTCCCCTTTCACCCATCTAACACTTCCCTGATAGGTTTATTCAAAAAAAGAAAATCAGAGCCCTGTTACTTGTCAAGCTGATCTCCTGACTAGTCCCACACAGGGAAGATGGTATTAGTGCTCTCATTTTACCGATAAGGAAGCAAAGGCTCAAAGAAAGAGAAGGAAATGAACAAGTTGGGTATTCTATCACATACCATGCATTGTAATTGGACAATCCTGTTCTGGTCTTCAAGGACTATGGGTTGTACCAGCAAAGATACCAGACAGATTTCTACATATACCAGATACATTTCTGCCTAAGCTACTCTTCCTGCCAAGAATGTCTCCTCACTCCCTCTTTACTCCTTCCTCCAAGTCATATTTATGTGACTAAAATGGAAAAAGCTTAGGACTTGAAGTTATGGACAAGCTGTATGGTCTTGGGAAAGCTACTTAGCTGTGCTGAGCATCAGTTTCCTTAGCTGTAATATTGAAATTGTAAAAATAATGGTAATAATAATGATAATATATCACAGGATGGTTGTGGGAATTTAATGAAACCTTGTAAATTCCAATTATAACGCATGGTATATGGTAGAATACTCAAGTTGTCCATCTTATTCTCTTTCATTGAGTCTTTGGTTTCTTGTCCATAAAATGAGAGCACTGATAACATCTTGCCTGAAGGACTTTTGTGATGTTGAAGTGGATGCAATTGCTTGGATACTGGTAACACTTTGGTGGTTTTTATTACCTTTTCCTCCAAGCTTGACTCACAGGAGCCAATGGGAAGTCTTCCCCCGCGCACCTTAGGGTACAGCGATGCTCTATCGCCTTGACATTGACTGTCTGGACTCCTCAGGAATGTAGCATAGAGTATGTTGAGATATTTTGGTTGCTGTTATGCTGAGGTTTGTTTTGGCTTTCTCATCGATTCTCATCTTTCTCATGTGTCCACTCAAATTGATTGGAAGCCTCTGAGGACAGGAACTACATCTCATGCAGCAGCTTCCTATCCCATAGAGCCTCACACATAGTAGGGAGTCAACAGTTACTTGCGGTGGCTGCTGTGGCCAAGGGTGGGACTGGCAAAGGGGGTGAGAACTCCATGGGTGCCAGCTCCAGCTAAGAGGGCTTCTATCTGAGAGGCATCACAACCTGGTTGAGGCTGCTTGTTCTCACCAATGACCTGGGAACAATGTGCCAGATATTGCTGAGAAATGGAATCATCAGTAACATTAGCAGGAATAAGGGAAGGATCCGACTACTGCCCTGCTCCCCTTCAGCACATTCCAATTGTGGGCAACAAACCATTTCTTCTTCCCTGGAGAAGGACAGTGCAGGAGGAGAGGTAGGGCCTACACCACAGAGCTGCTTCTTGTTCCTGAGGAACACATCTGTCTCCCTGGGGGCCTCTCGGGCCTCAAAGCTAAATGAAGCCTTTCACAACCCCGCTTGGAGTTCCTGTGAGTTAAAATAGTCACACACTCAGGGTTATAACTGTGCAGTCCCCAAAAAGCTGTCATTTCAGCAGTCACACGGAGTTGAACTACCTCCCTTGTACTATTTTTATGTCTGCTCAGTACAATTTTTTTCTCCCACTCAACAGGCCAGGATTTTCCTGTCTGAGAGCAGTGGCCTCTTTCTCAAACACCCTGTAATTTAAATTGAGCAACACTCCCCCACCTCCCATTTCTTCTTAACTAGCTCTTCCCTGACATTGATGAGAACCAAAACCAGTGAGGGTCAGAGCAGTAAACTCTCATGTCCATGACTGTCTGTCTCTGCCCATCATTCATCTCTACTCCCTCCTTGCAGAGCCAAGCCACACAGGGAAATCAGAGCTTCTGCATGGCAGAATTACTCCTAGGGCATAAATTCCAACATGTGTACACTGTAAGCCAATTCAGTCACTCTCAACATTTTCTCCTGTCTCAAATAAATAAGGATTAGGGAAGTCCTGCCAATCAGGGTCCCTTTATGGAGAAGTTTTATCTCCTAATGGGCCAGGACTACAAAGCATATAGCAGAAGCTCCAGAAGACAAGAAACCCAAGTCCCATTCTCATAAATAAATGTAAAGGGGCAATCTCAGGCCAGGCTCAATTGCCTCTTCCTCCTCATCTTTATCATCTAAACTCATCTGTTGAAAGCAGATAGCAATATCTGTTTCTCCTGACAAAAGGGGGCCAAGACAGGTGATCTCTCAAGATGCCCTCCAGTTCTGGGGTCTGAGATGCCATGGCGTGGGGATGGTAGGAGTCAGGACACATTGCAGATGCATCTAGAGCAGTGGTTCTCAGCTGGAGGCTGCTGGTTGTGGGGATAGGGTGCTACCAGCATGTAGTGGGCAGAGGCCAGCAATGCTACTAAACATCCTGCAATGCCCAGGACAGCCTCCCTCAATAAAGAATCGTCGAGTCCAAGATGTCAATAGGGCTGAGTTTGAGAAGCTCTAGTCTAAATTAACCCAAGGATTTGGGGGAAAAGATAAAATGAGTGCAGAAATCCCAACACTCCTGCACCCTGAAATGAGCTGAAATTATTTCTGAAGGAAATATTATTTCTAAGGAATAATATTATTTCTAATAATGAAAATTATTTCTAAGGAATATCAATCTGGAGGTAAAAAGAGGACAAAGGCCAAGCGTGGTGGCTCACACCTGTAATCCCAGCACTTTGGGAGGCCAAGGTGGGTGGATCACCTGAGGTCAGGAGTTTGAGACCAGCCTGGCCAACATGGTGAAACCCCATCTCTACTAAAAATACAAAAATTAGCCAGGCGCAGTGTTGGGCACCTGCAACCCCAGCTACTCAGGAGGCTGAGGCAGGAGAATCGCTTGAACCTGGGAGGCACAGGTTGCAGTGAGCCAACGTGGCACCACGGCACTCCAGCCTGGGTGACAGAGCGAGATCGTCCCCCCCCCCCAAAAAAAAAGGGATAAAAATCTTGTAGATCAAACCAGAGAAAGACATCATTTGTATACTTAAAAGTTAAGGGATTTCTGCTAACGAACCAATGGACCCATACTGAAAGAAAAGGCTGACTGCTGAATCACAACTTTCCTTCCCTAGGAGAATCACAACTCTCCTTCCCTAGGAAATGGTACAACTCCACTTCTTGTAAGCAAAGGAAAACCTGTCAGAATACCCTACTACCCCTAATGTGGAGGGCTGGGAGCCAGAGATGAGGGCAGGCTGAGGGGCAGCACAACCCCATCCAGTGTTCATCTGGTACTAGCTGATGGACAGCTTCCCGAATTCAGCTGAATTGCAAGGCCGAAGAGCAGACACAGCCACACTAAACCAAGAGCCTGCAGGTAGGAACCCTAAGGAATCCCTGGATGAGGATCCTTCTCAGTGCAGTGGGATTCAGTCTCTCTACTCTCCCTTCGCTGGGACGTTCTTCCACAGACACCAGCCTGTTGCTCCAGAAAAGAGGCAAGTTTCAGCCAGCGACCTCAGGTTTTGAACATCTGGCAATTGTGTAGCAACTGAAATGAAGATTCTTCGCTGTGACTCCTTAGAATGCTGGGTTCCTCCCCAGGATCTCCTGGCCCACCAGACCTCTCAAAACATCATCCGAAAGCACAGCCCCTGAACCTGACATTTGGGAGGAAGAATCTAACTGCCAACAGGTGGACACAAGAGGACTCAAACAAACATGTTTGTACTTTTTTAGTTGTTACCACAGTGGGATATTTCTCTTCTTATTCAAGAGTGAATACACAGAAAACAAAATTTAAAAATTAGGGACTGTCAAAGTGTCCTGCAGTGTGGAAGAAAGAGGTAGATTAAAAAAAAAAAAAAAAAAAAAAAAAAAGAAGTAGAAAAGAGCCCATTTAAAAGAACAGATCTACTGTTACAAAGAAAAAAACCTTAACGTTTACTATCTTTCTTAACAAAATACAAATCTTGATTAATAAAAGAAGAAAGAGTTAAACATAAGAATAAGTGAAAAAAAACCCTGCAGGTTCAGGAAATTACATAATAAAAAATGTTATAGCGGAATTTAAATCACTCTTTAGAAGAACAGAATTGAGAATGTGGAAAATTAAGTCCTGTAGAGGATAAATACAAAAATTTCTCCCAGAAGCATAGGAAAATAACAAACAGAAAAAAAAACACATTGAAAGGAAAAATTATTTGTATAGATGACAAAAGTGACCCAATGCATGGATGATTCGTGCTTTTTTATAAGAGACCAGAACAAATGGATTCAGAGTAATATTGTAAGAATGATGTCAAAGAAGAAAATCTTCAGAAACTGAATGAGGACTACCTTGACCAATGAAGTATGGTGGTGAGTGACATCCACGGCTAGATCATAAGAATGTCATGTGCTTTAGCCTTGTTCTATTGGGTTGTTGTCTTAGAACCTGGCCACCATGCTGAGAAAGCCAGGCAGTCATGTGGAAAGGCCACATGTAGGTGTTCCGGCTAAGCTCTAATTTCCCAAGCAGCAGCCACGCATGTGAATGAGTGAGCCTGCAGATGACTCCACCTTTAGGCGTCCTCAAGTGATACTTTGTGGAGCAAGATGAGCTGCCCCTCCCAAGCCCTGGCCAAATTGTGAGTTCATGAGCAAACTGATTATTGTTATTTTAAGCCCCTGTGTCTGGGGGTTTTATTATACAATAATAGACAACTTGAACACCAACCAAAAAGCTTCTCAACTAAAAAGAAGTAAAACATGTTAAGCAGTGGGTCCAGCACAGTGATTTGCTATTGCTGTCTTGGAGCTGAGATATGAGTAATGTGGGGGTGGGGGCAGCGGAGGGTTCAGATTTATAGTCTTCCCCTATAGCATCATGGAAGAGGCAGCCACTGAGCTGTTCTGGTATTCTGGGCCCTGAGAATACTAAATCCCCAGAGCATATTTCCAAAATGCCCACTGTGGTTTTCTAAGAGATTCCCTGGCAATTGCCTAGGGGTTGAAATATCTTTTGGACAAGTTTTCTACACACACACACACACACACACACAGACACACACGCGCACACATACACACACACATGCACACACGCACACACACACAGCACAGCAAAGTTATTTATAAGACCAACAGGTCATCTTTTAATGTTTATAGCTCAACTTGGAGGGTTCTTTTCCAATGGATTCGGGAGCCACTTAGATAGGATAAACAAGGAGAGTTGTCCTGCAATATTTTTGAACCAACGTAAGCTACGGCAAACTACAATTCCCAAAGGTATTGTGGGAGGAGAAAGTCAATGCCTTGTGCTTGGAGACCTAAATTATCTTGTGACTGATGCCCTATTCTTTGTGGTTCTCAAAGTCCTGCTTCAGTTGTTTTCTGTGGACAGTTGACACCCACCTGCCTGGGGCCACCTCTACTCTTAGAACCTGAGGCAGCCTCCTAGGAGCTGATAAGAAACACTTCTAGGCAGCTCCGTCACCCACCCCACTGGGGCTGACTCATCCGTAACTTACTCCTCAGAGAAACTGAGAACATCTGTTCAAGACACATGACACTGGCCACGTGACAGACTGGATGGGATGGGGGGTGAGGTGGATAAAAGGAAACCACTGAACCTTTTAAAAACAAAACAAGGGACTTAATATGCAATGACCAAGTATACTAAATATATTCCTGCTCACTAAACAGCTGAGCTGAGCCCACTGAAAACACAGGTGTCCCATTTATCTCAGACAACAAGATTCAGTGGAACTTAAAAATGAGGTAGAAGAAACACAAGGACCAGCCCAGTGTGGTTTCTCCTACAAAGCAGGCCAGGATAGAGGAAAGCATAACAAGTCTTTCTGAGTGCACACCCAGGATCATCCCTCCACCTGCCCTGCTTCCCTTCCAGCAAACCCCAGAACAATGCCCTCTCCCTGTCACTACCACTCCCCACATTTGCCCTCACCTACCCAACTGGGGCAGTCTTCCTCACCTTGCCTCCTTGACTGACAGTAAAGACAAATGCAGAATCCCATTTTCATTGAAGAATTTTATAACAAATTCTGTGAGCAAACTGATAAAAGACCTCAAAAATAGGCAACATAGGGAAGTGACAGATGTCCAAAAGTCTTACAGTCTTACAGAGTTCTAACACCTTGGGGTGAGGCGACACCTCAGGGAGGGGTAGCGTAGGAAGAGGTTGGCCAGGTCCTTGCTGTGGGCTCACAGAGGAACAAGCACAAAGAAGAAGACCTTCCTCTCACCATCTTCCCTTCCCTCCTTGGTCATGCTGAGCTTTCAGAATGCTTCTCCTGGGCTGGACGCGGTGGCTCACGCCTGTAATCCTAGCACTTTGGGAGGCCGAGGCAGGTAGATCACCTGAGGTCAGGAGTTCAAGATCAGCCTGACCAATATGCAGAAACCCCGTCTCTACTGAAAATACAAAATTAGCCAGGTGTGGTGGCACATGCCTGTAATCCCAGCTACTCGGGAGGCTGAGGCAGGAGAATCGCTTGAACCCAGTAGGCGGAGGTTGAGAAGATGAGCCAAGATAGCGCCATTGCACTCCAGTCTTGGCAAGAAGACTGAAACTCTGTCCCAAAAAAAAAAAAAAAAACAAGAATGCTTCTTCTGAAGTCCTCATTGTGGTCTTCATACTCGTGAAACATACTTCCTTAAAAAAAAAAAAAAAAAAAAAAACCTACATAAAAAGTTATATTTTTAGAGAATGTTCCCACGGGAAGCAATTGCTCCCCTAACTCCTCCCCATCATGCAATGGAAACATGCATATCAGGTTGGCATACTGTGAAAATCCCAAGGACTTAAAGTCTGTAAGATCCAGAACTCACCAGGCTTGAGAATTTCTCTGCCCTTTTTAAATTTTATTTCCTTCCCTTACAGCCTTCCCTTACAGCCTTCTCTTATGTACTTTTTTTTTTCTTTCCTGGCTCCAGTCTAGAAAATTATACTTTTCTTCGTAAGATATCAACATGTCTGTTTGAGCCTCCATTCTATACTTAACTTTTAGTCCCTCATGCCCCAGTATTCTTCATCCAGATTCCTGTCAGCCACCTGCTCCCATTTTCTACATAACAAAGATGGTATTCCCACCACCAGGGACTCCTGGTCTCCCAGCCCATCAGTGGTGCCATTACAGGGAGCCTCCGTTCATAACCACATGACCGTGGGAGGGTCTCAGGATTAGCTAAGGACTCTGAATTAGCTAAGAATACTCATGCCCCATAACATCGATGTAAATCTGAAATCTCAGAAACATGGCAAAGTCTTTCAAGATTAACTATGGTGGTGGGCAGTTCCAAGACGGCCAAATAGGAACATCTCCAGCCTCCAGCTCCCAGCGTTAGTGACACAGAAGATGGGTGACTTCTGCATTTCCAACTGAGGTACTGGGTTCATCTCACTGGGGCCTGTCGGACAGTGGGTGCAGGACAGTGGGTGCAGCCCACAGAACGAGAGCTGAAGCAGGGAGAGGCATCACCTCACCCGGGAAGCGCAAGGGGGAAGGGAATTCCCTTTCCAAGCAAAATGAAACCTTGACACACAACACCTGGAAAATTGGGTCACTCCTACCCTAATACTGTGCTTTACCAAGGGTCTTAGCAAATGGCACACCAGGAGATTATATCCCACGCCTGGCTCTGAGGGTCCCAGGCCCAGGGAGCCTCCCTCATTGCTAGCACAGCAGTCTGAGATCTAACTGCAAGGCGGCAGCGAGGCTGGGGGAGGGGCGCCCACCATTGCTGAGGCTTAAGTAGTAAACAAAGCCATGGGGAACCTCGAACTGGCAAGACTAATAAAGAAGAAAAGAGAGAAGAATCAAATAGACGCAATAAAAAATGACAAAGGGGATATCACCGCCGACCCCACAGAAATACAAACTACCATCAGAGAACACTATAAACACCTCTACACAAATAAACTAGAAAACCTAGAAGAAATGCATAAATTCCTGGACACATACACTCTCCCAAGACTAAACCAGGAAGAAGTTGAATCCCTGAATAGACCAATAACAGGCTCTGAAATGGAGGCAATAATTAAGAGCCTACCAACCAAAAACAGTCCAGGACCAGATGGATTCACAGCCGAATTCTACCAGAGGTACAAGGAGGAGCTGGTACCATTCCTTCTGAAACTATCCCAATCAAGAGAAAAAGAGGGAATCCTCCCTAACTCATTTTATGAGGCCAACATCATCCTGATACCAAAGCCTGGCAGAGACACAACAAAGAAAGAGAATTTTAGACCAATATCCCTGATGAACATCAATGCAAAAATCCTCTATAAAATACTGGCAAACCGAATCCAGCAGCACATCAAAAAGCTTATCCACCATGATCAAGTGGGCTTCATCCCTGGGATGCGAGGCTGGTTTGACATATGCAATATGCAAATCCATAAATGTAATCCAGCATATAAACAGAACCAAAGACAAAAACCACATGATTATCTCAATAGATGCAGAAAAGGCCTTTGACAAAATTCAACAGTGCTTCATGCTAAAAACTCTCAATAAATTCAGAATTGATGGAACATATCTCAAAATAATAAGAGCTATTTATGACAAACCCACAGCCAATATCATATTGAATGGGCAAAAACTGGAAGCATTCCCCTTAAAAACTGGCACAAGACAGGGATGTCCTCTCTCACGACTCCTATTTAACATAGTGTTGGAAGTTCTGGCCAGGGCAATCAGGCAAGAGAAAGAAATACAGGGTATTCAATTAGGAAAAGAGGAAATCAAATTGTCCCTGTTTGCAGATGACATGATTGTATATTTAGAAAACCCCATCATCTCAGCCCAAAATCTCCTTAAGCTGATAAGCAACTGCAGCAAAGTCTCAGGATACAAAATCACAAGCATCCTTGTACACCAATAACAGACAAACAGAAAGCCAAATCATGAGTGAATTCCCATTCACAATTGCTTCAAAGAGAATAAAATACCTAGGAATCCAACTTACAAGAGATGTGAAGGACCTCTTCAAGGAGAACTACAAACCACTGCTCAATGAAATAAAAGAGGATACAGACAAATGGAAGAACATTCCATGCTCATGGATAAGAAGAATCAATATCGTGAATATGGCCATACTGCCCAAGGTAATTTATAGATTCAATGCCATCCCCATTAAGCTACCAATGAGTTTCTTCACAGAATTGGAAAAAACTGCTTTAAAGTTCATATGGAACCAAAGAAGAGCCTGCATTGTCAAGACAATCCTAAGCCAAAGGAACAAAGCTGGAGGCATCACGCTACCTGACTTCAAACTATACTACAAGGCTACAGTAACCAAAACAGCATGGTACTGGTACCAAAACAGAGATATAGACCAATGGAACAGAACAGAGCCCTCAGAAGTAATACCACACATCTACAGCCATCTGATCTTTGACAAACCTGACAAAAACAAGAAATGGGGAAAGGATTCCCTATTTAATAAATGGTGCTGGGAAAACAGGCTAGCCATAAGTAGAAAGCTGAAACTGGATGCCTTCCTTACACCTCATACAAAAATTAATTCAAGATGGATTAAGGATTTAAATGTTAGACCTAAAACAATAAAAACCCTAGAATAAAACCTAGGCAATACCATTCAGGACACAGGCATGTGCAAGGACTTCATGTCTAAAACACCAAAAGCAATGGCAACAAAAGCCAAAATTGACAGATGGGATCTAATTAAACTAAAGAGCTTTTGCACAACAAAAGAAACTACCATCAGAGTGAACAGGCAACCTACAGAATGGGAGAAAATTTTTGCAATCTACTTGTCTGACAAAGAGCTAACATCTAGAACCTACAAAGAACTCAAACACATTTACAAGAAAAAAACAAACAACCCCATCAACTACTTTCCTACTTTCAAAAAGTAGGGAAAGGATATGAACAGACACTTCTCAAAAGAAGACATTTATGCAGCCAACAGACACATGAAAAAATGCTCATCATCATTAGCCATCAGAGAAATGCAAATCAAACCACAATGAGATACCATCTCACACCAGTTAGAACGGCCATCATTAAAAAGTCAGGAAGCAACAGGTGCTGGAGAGGATGTGGAGAAATAGAAACACTTTTACACTGTTGGTGGGACTTTAAACTAGTTCAACCATTGTGGAAGACAGTGTGGCGATTCCTCAAGGATCTAGATCTAGAAATACCATTTGACCCAGCCATCCCATTACTGGATATATACCCAAAGAGTTATAAATCATGCTGCTAAAGAGACACATGCACACATACGTTTATTGTGGCACTATTCACAATAGCAAAGACTTGGAACCAACCAAAGTGTCCATCAGTGACAGACTGGATTAAGAAAATGTGGCACATACACACCATGGAATACTATGCAGCCATAAAAACGGATGAGTTCATGTCCTTTGTAGGGACATGGATGCAGCTGGAAACCATCATTCTCAGCAAACTATCACAAGAACAGAAAACCAAACACCGCATTATGTCACTCATAGGTGGGAATTGAACAATGAGAACACTTGGACACAGGAAGGGGAACATCATACACTGGGACCTGTTGTGGGGTGGGGGGTGGGGGGAGGGATAGCATTAGGAGATATACCTATCGTAAATGATGAGTTAATGGGTGCAGCACACCAACATGACACCTGTATACATATGTAACAAACCTGCACATTGTTCACATGTACCCTAGAACATAAAGTATAATTTTTTAAAAAAAGTTTAAAAAACAGATTAGCTATGGTTTTAGAGTTTTTGTGTCCAGTAAGTGGATTTGTCTGCCTGGTGTAGAAAAAGGAATGGTAATAACTAACACTTAATAACTCTTCTATATACCACGCACTGTTTTAAGCATTTTAGATACATTGACTCATTTAAGGATGATACCAACTCTATGAGGTGGTACTATCTAGATTTTATAGAGGAGGAAATTGGGGCTCAAAGAGGTCAAGCAATTTGCACATAAATCTCTCAGCAGTAAGTGGTAGAACCAGGATTCAAATATGGGCAGTCTGGCTCCAGAGTTTGACCTCCTAACCATCATGCCATACTGGCTGCAAGACCTAGGGTAAAAGGGTCTTGGGAAAACTCAACAGATTACCCTTTATGGTAGAAAGAGCAATGATAAGAAAGTTAAAACTCATCTGTAATCCAGAATAGCTGAGTGATGTGGAGCAAAATACTGAACTCTCTTCACTTCAGGTTTTTTATTTATAAAACAGGAAGAATTAAACTAAGTCACAGGACGAATGCGAAGATTAAATAAGAGCAAATAGGTATAAGAGAAAGGCATATTAGTTAGGAATTGTATCCCATTGGTAATAACAAATGCTGGAAATAAGAAATGTTTCAACAGGATAAAAATGTCTTTCCTTCACACATATTTCTAAAATGTCCAGAGGTAGGCAGTCCTAGGCAGCTATAGCTCTATAGTGTCATTAGGGATCCAGATAACTATCTTTCTCTACAATTCTGATTAATAGTACATGGCTCCACCCTCAAAGTTGCCTTATGATCCAAAATGACTGTGGCAACTCCAACCATTATGTCTGCTTTCCAAGAGAAATAGGGGGAAGGAGTTAAGGAACAGAAAAAGTCTGCCTTAGCTGATGACCTCCCCTATACGGCACTTTCCCAGAATCTTACCCAACAACTTTATACATGTCATTAGTTAGAACTACATCACATGACCACATGTAGCAGCAAAGGAAGCTGGGAAATATGGCCTTATTATTGAGCACACAGCCATCAGAATGAAAACAGGGTCTGGCACTAAATAAAAAGGGGATATGGATATTGGTTAGGCAACAAGCAGTCTCTGGCCATAGAAGGAAGCTAAATTTCATTGAGCATCAACTCCCCGCCGGGCACTTCACATAGGTTTTCTCATTTGACCCTTATAACAATCCAGAAAGATTTAAATGTTATTATTACATTTATAGAGAAAAAAATGAGATCGAAGAGAATAAGCAACACTGTTCTTCATACAGGGAAACAGATTTATATCAGATCTAACTTCAAAACTTGAACTCTATTCCCAACATCATTCAGCCTCCAAAGTTTTCTCTAAGGAAAAGTATTTTGTAAAAGTTCAAGCACCATGCACCAGTATACCTTTAAGACTTCTGTTGTATTAATACTTAAAATTATGTCTCAGTTACTTCCCTGGAGAAAGCAAGGGACCTTCTTCAATTATTTTGTAAAATAGCAGAAACAAAACCGTGTATCATTTCAGCTGGTAGAATAGGAACAGTCACTGAACATACATATATCCTGGTTACAGATGAGTCCATGTTTTGAAAGCATTTCCTGGCCTTTCTCTCCAACAGTCAGGATAAACAGTCAGCCAAGGTCATTCTGCAGAAGGCCAACTGTCACCCTGAATAATATCTATCCCTCCCATTTCAGCCCCTTTTCCTGCAGCCACAGATTGTTTATATTAAAAAGAAAAGATGATCTTTATGTTTTCTCTCTTCTTGACTCATTTTGAAAGGAGGTATGGCAGAGAATATAGAGGAATTGCATCCAAATCCTACAGCTACATTTGCATCCTGAGTCCATTCCAGAAATCTGAGTGTTAAGAGAGTGAGGAAGTATAAAGCAAGGAAGGAAACAGAAATGCTTGAACCCCCGTAAACAGGGTCTTCCACACTGTGTTTATTCTCCTTCCTGCAATTCACTTTCCTGCCCTAAGGAGAAGACAATCCTGATTTGCACAAACTAAGAATAAATTGTTTTCTTTGCACTTTTTTTCTATAATGTGACCCTCAGTGCCTATAAACACACACCTGGATTATAAGAGGCCTTGCTTTGCAGAGCCTTTGAATGGCCAGATACAGAGGCTGAGCATTCAGGCACCCAACATATTGTGACTTCTATGGCCTTTCCAAGTGACCCAGAATACTTGCTCCCTCCAGCCCCCACCAGCAACATTTCTTTTGGAAGTCCAAGTCATTTATGCCACTTTCAAGATACCACAAATTACCTATGAGTATTCTTTCCTGAGAGCTGGTTTTGATTTGATAGAAAAGAGAAAATGGAAACAACACAATGGGGACAACACAAGGTTGGAAAAAGACAGCCTGGTGGCTTCAAGATGAACTTTCTTACCTTACAAGTTTTTCTAATGGATTAATGTAGGAAAAAAAAAAAAAAAAACTTTTATACAGTTCACACAGTTTCTCTGAAGGGAAGAGACTTTTGATGTCTTAAGAAAATGGCACAAAAAAGAGTGGGGGAGGTGAGGTATTTTCAAAGTATAGAATGCATGAGGGTGGTGGGGGGTAAAGGTGGCAGATGATACATGAGAGAATAAGCATCTGACAATTGAGAAGAAACTTCTGGGAGGCAAGAGGGAGAATTGAAAGGAGGCCTAAGGCTCCCCATCCACCCGCTACACAGCATCTCCTAGACCTGGCACTAAATCACAGCTTTTCCCAAGGGTGAATTTGCACTAGGAACTACCTGGACTCCTAGCAGTGAGATGAGGGCAAAATTTAACACAAGGAAATACAAGAGGGAGTCATTTCAGGTCGGTAACATAGAAGAAATAGATTGGTTGGACTCGTTCTACCTATATTGGAGGCTCATCAGTGGGGTTTGTGTGTTTTCTGCAGCAGGTGAGAGTCAGCCCTGAAAGATGATGGGAAGTCAGAATGGAAAGACCTAACAACAGTTTTCTACAAATGTATCAAAGGTACAAAGGAACAGTATTCTCAATGCACCTTTGATATATTTCAGTGCTGTCTTAAGACCCCAAGTAAGAGGGGTCCTGCCTTAGATACCCATCTGTGCCTATGATCATTTTCTATCAGGCAAGGAGCCTGCACAGCCAAGGTGCACTCACATCCCCCCTTCTATACCACTCTGTGGGTCCTGAAGACCCCAGAGTTTCTTGCCCAAACATCCCAAACCTGCTTCCGGGTCTTATGTGGGCTTCCTCCTAGATCTGACCTCCTAAGAATAAACTGCACAGCTGGTGTGTGCCACTTAACCCCAAGAGGCAGCTGTTTGGAGGAGGAGTGGATAGAACTGGAATGTAGGCACACAAGGCCCATTCAGGTGCTGATTGGAGTTGATTCCAAGAAGGGAAATGAGTGGGTCGGGTCCAAGACCCGTTCTCCCACACTACACCATTGCAGTACTCCATAGAGATTTTGAGAAGTCACAATTTAAATCTGACTTTCCAGTTTATTACTAAGATATGTTTATAGTTTATTTAACATCTTGCAGCCTGACTTATAACTTTCAATATTTAGACATAGGGTACATAGGCTTCCATTTGAACTCTTTCCCTAGACCTCTCAAGTTTGAAGATGGGTCCACTGTGTTTCACGAAAATCTCTCCACTTCACGGTGAGGAGATCACTAGACCCAAAGGCAGGATATAGGGGGATCTGTCTAGGTTCTGTCACTAGCAGTTAGTGTGCCTGGGGGTGCCATGCGAACTCCCTGGCTTCAGAGTCCCCTTAAGGCTATTGAGCTAGAAGCTTCAGTGAGCTCCCCAGTGAACAAGGAAATCTAGGGCATAATTCACCAACAGGGAGATGGAGCAAGCAAGGGTTTTGCCAACTTTAAGGTACAACCAGAATGAATGCAGAAAGAATTCCAATATCCTGCTTTTGTGCTCTACCTTTTCCATTGAAAGAACCATTTTGAACAGAGGTCTGAATCATAAGAAGGAAATACTCCCACAGACCTACAGCTATGGAAATTCTTGTACTCCTCGACCCACATGATCACATTTTTCTGTGATTAGTACAAGGTTTCTCAGATAGGTGTTGTTTGCATTATAGAAATCGTTCCAAAATCAATAAGAAGTGTTATACCTTATCTCTCTCCAGATGGGAAAAACAATAAAGAATGTTGTAAACCATGCCTGGGAGGCTGAGAAGTGCATACACTTATGTCAAAAACAAAGTGACCACAGCCCAGGACACAGCATTCATCAGACTTCACTTAGAAGCCAGTTCTTCCAGAGGAACCAGCCCAGAGAAACCGCGTTACAGAAAGATAAGACTAAGAAATGATTTTGTTTTCCTTGCCACATTCTTCCACCCCAAATAGGAGAGAACATCGGGAAGTTAAGATCCCATTAAAATTTATGGGAGTCTATGGTTTCCATGGGAGAACAAGCTTGATTTTATTTGAGTTATACTATAAATCTCTCATCTTTAAGTTGGAAGAAGTGCATACAACAAAATAGGGCAGAGAAGCCACAGCCCAAAGCATAGACATAAATTATATCCAATGAGGATAAAAGATAACTACTCGGGTGGCAATAACATGAAGGGTGGTGTTATAGTCAGTAGAAATCAAAGACACATAACTCATTGCAATAGGCATGGTCCAGACTACAATGATGGCATTAGGAATGGAAGGATGAAATGTAACGTGAGAGGGAAAAAGTCAATGTTGTATTTGGGAAAAGAAAAAGGATGAACTCAAAATTATTATAAACAATGACCTCGAGTGAGTAAAAGAATGATGCCACCAACAGAAATGAAGAAGTCTGAGAGGGACCAGGAGAAATCCATTTAGTCATAAGTTTAAGGTGGCAACTGGGCATCAAAGTGGAGCTGTACAGTAGGCATCTGCAAATTTGAGGCTGAAGCTGAGAAAAGAGGACATAGTTTGAGCTGTGGATTGGGAGTCATTCAAAATTGATGTCAGAGATGAAGCCACAAAAGCAACTATATGCTAAGAGGAAAAAGTTAATAGAGCCTAAAGAACTATGGGTTAAGAACACTTTTATGGAGTGCAAACAATAAAATGGAGCCAGAAGAAACAAAAAAAGAAAGAAAGAGAGAGAGAAAAAATGGTACCTGGAGAGCTAGAAAGAGAACCAGATCAGGACAGTTATGGAGAAGAAAATTTCAAGCACAAGAGTGCAGCCAGATTTAGCTTAAGGAGAAAGAAACCTGAGAAAGCGTATAGGCATCATTTAGAGGAAAAGTCAGGGCTAATACCAGGATGACACATTAAGGATAAGAGCAGAGAAATTATCAACAACAAGTATGCACTACTCTTTTGAGAAGTTTGGCACAAAAGGAATAATAGCAAGGGATAAGCAGCAGAGGATACAGGAGTATGATTTTAAGGAGAAGGGAACACCAACCAAGTACCTAGCATACAGAGGTGGTGGGTCACTGAGGCCATTCTTACTCCAGGAATGCCTGAGTGAGTGGGTTCCACCACAGTCACTGGGCAAGTGCCAAATGACCCCCGTTGTAGTCCAATCCTGCTTCCCTGCTATCAGAGCTGATTAGACTTGAGTGTCTGGAATGTGCCTGGATTTTCTCAGAGAAAGGAGCAATAGAAACACAAGACACTGTGATAAGCCACACATGCATATGAAACAAAAGTTGGCTGGAGCGATTCCAAAGGTAAAGGTTGATCTTTATGGGAAATGACTCAAATATCCCCATGGACCTATTAAAATAGGGATTTCACAGACTTGAGTACAATAGGCTATCATTATGGATTTGAGACACAGGAAACTCAATTATGACCACAGCTCTGCCATTTTCTTTGGAAGACTCAGGACAAGCTCAACTTCTGAGTTTTAATTTTCTTAACGGAAAAAAGAAATAATACCTCCCTGACCTATCACACAGTGTGTTGGGAGATAAAGATACTTTATAAATTACAGAGGTCTCCACAAACCAGTATTTTGCTTCTTTTGTGGTACTATTGAAACAAATAAAATTGTATCACTACTGGTTTCATAAACTTGAAATGTAAATTGTAAGCCTTCTGTATCTTCAAAAAGTTCCATCAAAGTTGTGTTAAAGTCTACCATCTGAAGCATTTAAGGTAGGTTGGGGAAAGCATTTACCTAGTGAGTCTCTCTACCCTGAAGAATGGTGATGCAAAGTTTTTATGTATTTCTCTTAAAGTCTTACTTTCGGGGACTTCAGTGAAAGTAAAGGAAACCAGAGTTCTTCTCACTGATTGGGGGACTTTAAAATTTTTTAAGTTTTGTTTCAAACTGTTGGAAAAAATGATTTTTCATTTCATATTTCTTGTGGTTAGTGAATTGACCATCAAGGGACTAATTCAATCCAGCCGTTGTGTTTTATGAGTTCATTTGAATTTCCCAACTGAATTGTAGCTTCTTAATTCAGTTTTTTTCCATTTAAATATTGGTCTTATAATACATTTCCATAGAAAACAATCTGATCTCTTTATGGTAGCATTTGGTGGCCAAAAATAGAAAAATAAATAACTTTTTTAGTTCAAAGAATTGGCAGTTTTTGTTTCTACAAAAGAGAGAGAAAGAGAAAGATGGAGAAATTAGATAGGGTTCAGGTAGGACTAAATACCTAGATGTGAAGACTAAAAGTATTAATTGATTCTTAAAATTTTAAGTAGAGAATACTTAAGATTGAAAAGAAATAATGAGTTTTCTTCAAGTATAAGAAGGGCCTCATTTCTAATGGAATACCAGTGATATTTTTTTTTCAGTTAAGGGCCAAATATATGTCTCAGCAATTTGGCAGTGTCAAGAACGGAGAAGGTTTTCAATGAATATATATCAAATGAGAGCATTTTTTAAGTGCCCTAAATTACACCATAAGGAACTGAAGTTATATATGAAGAATAATTCCCTGAATTGAATGGCAAAGTTACCACAGGGTGGAGTGAATCTCCTGGACATACTATGGTGTCCAGGCACCTCACTGGGCAATTAAATATTTGGCTGTATTCTTAACTCCTTAACGTGGTTTGCTTGCAGTTCTTCCTAAAGATAAAACATTTCTAGACAACCTTCCCAGACCATTCATTTCTGGGATTCCATAAAGTATCCAAAATTGAAGGTGAAGGAGATTAGGGAAAGTGAAGCAATTGAACCAGAAGGATATTCTTCTTCCCATAGAGAATGCTTTGGTTCATAAACCTACCTTTTTAGGTGAGTTGGGATGCTTTGAACAAATTTTTTTTTAAGTGCCTTCAAAATTCAAAATTCAGTAGCATTGTCAGCCTTGGTATAAGGCCCTATTTGCTTCACTGGACAGAGAAAGGACTATAAGTTGTCTGTATTTAACCTTCTTCTCTATGATATACCTCAGCTAGCTATCAGATGCATTTATTGAGTCTCTACTATGTGTGAATTACTCACATATTAGTCTCAAAATAACTCTGCAAAATTCATAAATGCAGGTAATTTACTTCAGAACACATAGGTATTAATTAGCAGAATCTGGATTTATATCCAAATATGCCTGGTTCAAGGTTCATGTTAAGCACCTCTTCATTAGTATGGCTATTTCTATATAAGAAGAAAATCAAAGAAGATGGTTTGCTATCACCGCTTCCTGCTCCTTCCACATGAAAGAAAACTGTATTTCAAGTGATTCCCTGGGTCTGTGGGTGATGGAGTCAGCCCTCTGCGAGCTGGAGTGTGATCAATGGCCAGAATTGCAAAGCCCCACACACCATTGACACAAAGAGTTAAGAGGGCCCCCTCACTCTGGCAACAACACTCCAGACCAGTCCCAAAGAAAGGGTCATCACCTCCTAATCTGGTCATTTTGCTCCACAGAGTGTTTGCTTCTGGCCCCATGGATAGCCCATGTTTCTATTGGAGCCTTAATAGGATGACCTCGCAACTGTGTTTGCTGAGTCTGGATGTATTTGCCGCCTCATATTCCACCTTTGTCCATATGCCTGAAGGCTTCAGTAGTAGGAGGTATTTACAAATCTAATAAATAATTATATGCAATATTTACTGAGGCCCATTCCTAGTACGTCAATTCTCATTAAAATCTAGAGGGAAAAAGTGCTGATTCTTTTCCCGGAGCACTACATCACATGCTGTAAAGTATTTCCTTATTAGGCAAAACAGACAAATGGATTTCAGCTTTTTAAAGACCCTTTCCCCTGACTCAAATAAAGCCCTCCTGATATAGAAACTCTTTGAAGATTTCTTTACCGCTTGTTGGTTATGAGTGCCTCTCCTGTTGTAGATTTGAGCCAAGGCTAATAAGGCTGAAATACCAAAGGAAAACCCTTTTTAGTGGAGTACCTCATCTTTCCAATTACAATTGGGAAACTCACATTTGAACATTTGCTTTTGAGACTTTTCTGCCTGATTTCACAAGGTGAAGGTCCATGCTTGCCCCTAGATTGGCTTTTGTTTCCAAAGTGACTTTTATTCCATTCAAAATATACCTGCTGTGCCCCTCCTTTTGTCTGTTTTCGTAATGAGAAGTTGCTTAAGAAAATGTGAAAACAAATTATTGTCTAATAATATCTTGTACTGTGCTTTCTGAAGTTTACAGAGCATTTTCACAAACATTACCTTATTTAATTTTTGTATTATGCTTACAAAAACTCAGTGAGGTAAATAACATTATAATGATTTTCCAGATAAGAAAACTGAGGCTCAAATAATTCTAATTTTGTGCCCAAGATCACACAACACTGTCAAGAGTCAAATCTAGTTTTTGATAGAAACTGCCAATTGTCCCCTCATATGTCCTCTCCCTTTCTTCTTTTAATAACAGAATGCTCAACTTTTAGCTGGTCATATGACCACCCAGTAAAAAAGACTACATTTCCCAGCCCTTATTATGGGTAGGTATGACTGTATCATTGAGTTTTATCCAATAACATTCTAAAGAAAGAAGCATATGCAGCCTCCAGGAAAGGTCTTTGGGAGGTACCATGCCCTTCTTTACCCCTTTCTTCTTATGACTAGCTAGAATGTGGACATGATGGCAGGAGCAGGAGCAGCCATCTTGGACTACAAGGTACCCATGGAGGTCCTGCACAGCAGAGCAACAAGGTAGAAGGAACTTGGGATCTGCAACGATATAAAGTAACCAAACCACCTGGACTGCCTACATGGTGACATTAAAGTGAGAGAGAAATACAAGAGAGAAATTAAAGAGAAAATACCTACCTTATTGAAGCTATAATTATTTTAATTTTACTAATGTCAACAATTGAACCTGACTTTAACTGATAGTAAGACTCAACTGATAAATAATTTCAATCCTTCTCTACAAGATGATGGAGATAAATGACTGAAGAGAGAAATGATCTGACTAGACTATATGGTTTTTTTGCAAATGACTTAGAACACCAGCTGCTATGGGAAAACCAGGTGACTTCTGAGGGGTTTGACACAATCACTTGACCAATTAATATATGGAAACTCATTTTTCTATATTTGTCTTCTTGGATAGAAGAGCAACGATATTAACATCCAACCTCTCAAATGTCAACCTTCACCAATCAGCAATCCCAGTGTAAAGAAATCATGGAGTTGGTCAGGCACCATGGTTCACACCTGTAAGCCCAGCACTTTGGGAGTTCAAAGCGACAGGGTTATTTGAGCCTGGGAGTTGGAGACCAGCCTGGGAAACATGGTGAGACCTCATTTCTGTAAAAAATTTAAAAAATAAAAAAAAGAAAACATGGAGGTGAGAGTTTCATCTCTGATGTGATGCCTTGGAGAATGTGCTGTCTTCCAAACACCAAAAGCCTAGTTCTGATACTAAATCACGCATGAAAGACCACATGTGAAACCCAAGACGTGGATAGGGTGGTCCTGCCATGCATCGGTGCAGCCCAGTAAGGGGCTTCCATTGCCTTCTGTCCCTAGTCTGGGCTGGGGGTCGGCCTGCCAAATCCCAGCAGGCACTGATGGAGACCAGGAAAACAAGACCACCTCAACAGGCCTGAACTAGAGAACATGCCCCTAAAAAGCCAAATTCCAAGGCACAGCCTGCTCTGAGACGAGGCCTCTGTGCCAAAGAGCTGGAGGAAATTTGGCAAAGAACTGAGAACTCCAGATGGGAAGCATGAGAGGGGAGCAGACACTTCTCCACACTTGTCAAAACCCTCTAAATCACAGGCCATAGCAGCGTGCATAAACACCTACCCACAAAGCTGAAGCACGCTTCTGAAGGTGGGTGCTTAGACAGGGCTATAAGCCCTGATCACGACCCAGCTACCCGAAGCCCCTCTTTGCTCAGGTGGGAGCCAAGGGATTAGGAGGGAAGGACTTGCCTACAGTCATGCAGATTGTTAAAGGAAGTGCTAAGACCACCAGGGCTCAGCCCTATGCCCACTCCACCCCTCTACTACCTAGCCCTCCATCTCACACTCCACTCCTCAGCCTCAGAGTGGTAAAGCTTTTGAAGCAATTGCCTAAACTCACTCCTGCATCACTTCATCCAATACAATTCAAATGAAAAAAAAAAAAAGTACATGCACACGTATGTTCATTGCAGCTCTATTCACAATAGCAAAGACATGGAATCAACCCAAATGGCTATCAATGATAGACTAGATAAAGAAATTGTGGTACATATACTGTGCAGCCATAAGAAGGAATGAGATCATGTCTTTTGCAGGGGCATGGATAGAACTGGAAGTCATTATCCTCGGCAAATTAACACAGGAACAGAAAACCAAATACCACATGTTCTCACTTAGAAATGGGAGCCAAACAATGAGAACACTTGGACACAGGGAAGGGAACATCACACACTGGGGCCTTTTGGGGGGTGGGGGGAGGGAGAGCATCAGAATAAATAGTTAATGCATGTAAGGCTTAATACCTAGGTGATGGGTTGACAGGTGCAGCAAACCACCATGGCACACGTTTACCTATGTAACAAACCTGCACGGCCTGCACATGTATCCCTGAACTTAAAATTAAATTAAATTTTATAAAAAAGAAAAAAGGTGAGTGAGGCTCACATTGCTTTACCTGGAGTGCTCTTCCCTGTGCCTAGCACTCCTCTCTCCATGCAGCCCCTCCTGTCTGGGAGTTTAGTCATGTTCTCTCCCCGGAAGCCATTCTGATTTCTCAGAGTGTGCTAAATGCATCTTCTCTGGGCTCCCACAGACGTTGTGCCTGTCTCAATCTCAAATTTGATCCTGTTATATTAAGATGATCTGTTTGCTTAAGTATCTTCCCCATCGAGATTTAAACTCACTGGGTGCAGCGGCTCACGCCTGTAATCCCAGCACTTTGGCAGGCAAGGCAAGTGGAACACCTAAGGTCAGGAGTTCGAGACCAACTCGACCAACATGGTAAAACCCTGTCTCTATTAAAAATACTAAATTAGCCAGGAGTGATGGTGCATGTCTGCAATCCAAGCTAGTTGGGAGGCTGAGGCATGAGAATCACTTGAATCCGGGAGGTGGAGGTTGTGATGAGCTGAGATAGCGCCATCAAAGTCTAGCCTGGGCAACAAGAATAAAACTCCATCTCAAAAAAAAAACACAAAGGTTTAAACTGTATGAGGGCGAAAACTCTTAGTTATTCATCCCTGACTCCAACAATCTGTTCTATCCACGTCTTTCACTCATATCATCTAATTCAATTCTCACAACACCCTTATTGTCCCAATTCCACAAATGAGAAGACTGAGGCACAAAGAGGCTCCGGACCTTGCCTAAATTACACAACTAAGCTATCCAAGCAGCAGAGATGGGATTTAAACCCAAGCAGTGGAACTCCTGAGAGCTTCTAATCACTTTGCTGTACTGTTTCTTCTCTATCAGATTGTTTCATGCTCATATTTCGTTAAAAACCCGTGGAGACTTTGTGGAGGGACTTCATAAACGGAAGAAAAGAGTTGCTTTGTCATAGCATTTCCAGACCTAAAATGCAAGGCTGCTGTAATGGATGTTGTCCATGTCCTGCCCACAACCCTGGGATCATTCACTGTGCTCAAGTGACTCCCTGGTGCTATATCTATATTTCCTGCGCCAGGAATTTATTTTTTCTAGGAGCCTGCTCTGCCCCTGTGCAGCAGGCCAAAGTACCAGGGAGTTAGCACCTTTTGGGAGCAGCCCTCAACCAATGGCTCTAGGGCATTGGTGTGTAGATGTCCTGGCTCCCTTGCCCTTCGGCTGGAATCATCCTGAGGTGGGGGTTTGCACTGTTCCCCACAGTCACCCCAGGATGAGCTCCAGTTTCCCGCTGTGGTAGCTGGTTTGGTAGCACACCTACCTTCGCTGCCTTCCCGCCCTGCATCGTTCTCTACATCCCTGGTGGTGTTTCCATATTTCCCAAATTAGCTGGGGTTTTTTGTTTCTTGTTTTTGGTGATCAATTACCATTTGCTGAGTGTATATGGGTGATATGATGTAAGCTGAGAAATGTGAGTTATCAGAAACTAAAGGGCTAAAACTGACAGCTTCAACGTCCACTTTACAGGTGTTTATGAGGACTAACAAATGAAAATATAGCCTGGCTACACAGCCGTTATGGGGAGTTTGAAGCATGGTTTGGGTCATCTGAACTGTCAATTTCAGCCCTTCAGTGTCAGGTAACTCACATTTCTCGGTTTACATCACGTCGCCTATATACATTCAGCAGATCGTGATTGATCACTGTTCTCACACTGCTAATAAGGACATACCCAAGACTGGGTGATTAATAAAGGAAAGAGGTTTAATTGACTCACAGTTCCACATAGCTGGGGAGGCCTCAAAATCATGGCAGAAGGTGAATGAGGAATGAGGAGCAAAGTCAAGTCTTACACGGAGGCAGGCAAGGGAGTGTGTGCAGGGGAACTCCCCTTTATAAAACCATCAGATCTTGTGAGATTTATTCACTATCAGGAAAATAGCATGGGAAAGACCTGCCCGCCCCCATGATTCAGTTACCTCCCACCAGGTCCCTCCCATGACATGTGGGAATTATGGAAGTTATAACTCAAGATGAGATTTGGGTGGGGACACAGCCAAACCATATTAATTACCAAGATGTACGGGCTGGGATAGCACAGCACAGGGAGGCATTAGGCAGTCTTATAGTTGCACAGGTACACGAGTCTTTTTAGATATCTGCAGGTAAAGGGCTAACCATTTTTATTTCTACTTGAGAATTTCAGTTAACTTTCTCCCTGTGTCCCCTAACTAACCTTATAAAAATGATGTCAACTCTGTTGTCTGGCACGTTACTCATGATGACAATGACTCTTTATTGGTAACTTGCATCTGGACGGGGCAGAACTATAAATGAACCATAAACACTGGATGGGAGTTGTTGGTATTGGCTGTTGTGGGGCATGAGTCTTCTAAATCAGGGCCACAGAGAATGACTCCTGAACAATTGTGAGGATGGTGGTAAAGACTGCTGCCAGGACTCCCACAGCAGAGGAGCACCTGACACTGTGCCCTGACATTACGTAGTTCTTGTCCTATAGCATTTCAAGCAGACTGGGGCCAAGGGGGCCTGTGGTCATGATGTGAGTCTAAATATTTCATTGAACCTAAGAAGAAGGTGCCCTAGCAGGCACCACAGTATCCATGCACAAACTCTTCATCTAACTCACAAAATACTATATCTTATAAAGGCTATATGTGTGTTTCCAACATTTGGGAAAGATAATTAAATAACCATATACTTTCTCCTGTGCTTGTTCCTTCACCACAACACCTATACTTTAAAAAAAAAAAAATGAGTCATTATTAATGACGAATCATTTTTACTTTATACGAAGGCCTTTCCTGTCTGTGCAGTCTACCCTCCATCAGCATCTGCTACCTACTAGATATCATCAGTCATACTGCTTTTCACATCATTTGCCCCTCTGGTCCACTTTAAATTCAAATAAAGTTGGCTTTCTTTCTAGCCAGTTACTATGATCATTTCTCACACCTTATTTCTAACTCTTCCTTTGTTCTCTCACCGAAATCTATACTCTTTATGACCATGTTCTTAACTATTTGGTTCTCTTCCTACTCATTTTCTTTTTTGGGGAGAAAAAAATTCAAAATTTATTTACCAACAGACAGCATCAGCAGGTACAACTACAGGGGTTTCTCCACAGATTATACATTCACAAGACATTAGCTCAACATTAAGAAAGCCACTGGTATGTTTTCTGTAACAATATCCACTTCACAGTGTGAACAGGTACTATTATTGTACTCACTTACAATTCTAGAAGGAAAGGCACAACTTGCCAAAAAAAAGTGAGTGGAGGGAATCCCTAAGTCAGGTGCAACAATGAAAAGATGATACTTTGGCCAATAGTCTTGGATCCACATTTCATCCAGGGCCTTCCAGATAGAGGGAAAGACTTTTCTCCCAGAAGTTAGAGTCTTTCTTTCTCCTTTCTTGTTAAACCAAGAGCAATGTTTCATTTGCTCAATATTACATGTACAAAAGGAAATTTCAGGGAAAAAAAAGGCATCACAAAAACATCTTGAACGTTCAGCTCTTCCCACCAATACATCAACTCTTGGTTTTACACAGGGCCTGGGAATATTTTAGTGTAAAATAGGAAAACAGACCCTATGTCTACAAAAAATAAAAAATAAATGAGGTGGATCAGTTAAAGATTTCACACCCAGGACTTGCCTGTTCCAACTTCATAGCCTTCATGAAATATTCAGCAAGAAAACCAAAAAATCTTCACAATTACTTGGCATAAGTTGTAGATAGAAATTCAACAACAACAAAAAAAATTGGCATGTGAACCTGTGATAGGAAACATGCCTTTCCATGAGTTTCTTCTGAAGAATGAAAACCCAGTTCTTCAATAAAGTAGGTACTGGCAAACTAAATTAAGTCATCTGAGATTCCCCGCTCAGGTGCCCACCTCTTCTGGAGTTCAGGAAGAGGAAGGCATCTAAGAAGTGTGAGGAAGACATTGACACTCTCAGGGCTCCAACTGAACTGTATTTAAATAAGCAGCAACACACGTATTCACTCCCCAAGGACTAGCATAAGTCCATTTGAAGGCATCCTACTTAAAGTTCTAAAGTTGAAGCAATTTTGCAACCTTAGTTTTGGGGGTTTTTTTATTATTATTACATTCAAAAAACAAACAATAAAATGAGGACAGAGTTGGGGCATATAAAACAGGTCCCTAAATAGATGGCAGACCTGCATACAGTTACCATAGAAGTATACCCCTCTCCTCTCAATTAGGCTATGCAGTTGTCTTTTCCACTGTTGTTCAGTAAGTTCCAATGGCTCTACCTTGAAATAGGTAACAATCTTTGGAAAAAGTCATTCTAGGTTGTACAAAGGTTCTGTGTATACAGTTTGTCACAAGTAACAAAGTTTCTTTCCAAAATTAAAAAAATGAAAAAGTCTGTATTTGTTTTGATTTTTTTTTATTTTTCAATTTTTCGCAAAGCAACATAGCGACAATGGTGATTGTAAAGTTTGCCTGATGTGATAACAACCGTCGTAAATATCATTTGCATATCAGTAAGAAAAACAAAACAGGAGATGAATTCTTACAAAAAAAGCAGATTCTAGAGATTTCACTCTGTCTGCATTTCTCCTTCCACGCAAGTTCTCCTTTAGCTTAGCTGACTGCAATCTTGTTTTCTTCCAAGAAGTGAAGAAACTGGTTTTGGGAACGCTGTCAGTAGCACCTGGTTTTTCTACATCTGCACTGATACCTGATTGGGAGCCATCCATCTTAGAGTAGGCAAATCTGCTACTGCAGCATCACGGCGTTGGCAAACCTGTTCTGGCAGATGGGACAAGAATGCTGTGTCTTAATGGACGTGTTAGTTCAGTGAATCCTGAGGTGTGCCTTCAGGTTACCTTTGGGCGTGGCCACAGATCTTACACTGGATTAATCTCTCCCCACTGTGGATGCAGTAATGCATCTTGAGGGAGCTCTGGCAGCTTAAGAATCGGTGGCAAATGAGACATTTGTTGGGGTCGATGGTCCTATTCCCTTGGAAGCCACCAGTCCTTGGGGAATTATTGTTTGATCCCACCCCAGGATGTGTGGGTCCACCCTCACTTTCTGGAGAAGGCCCAGGCTGCAAGTTGGTTGGCAGGGGGCCACCCTTGAGGTCCTTGGGGTTAGTCACTAAAGAGGGATTCTCAGGTAGCCCTACCAAGGGGGTTACAAGGACAGGCATACTGTCTAGAAAGAGACTTGATTCATCTACAGGGAGGGGTACAGAGAGTACATAGGGGATGCCATTGCCTGTTGCCAGTTTGTCCTAGAGCTCAGCCAACAGCTGGGGGTTTGCCTTCACCTAGGGATGTCAGCGAAAGTGCACCTCCAGGTCGTTCTTGGTGGAGAAAAGATGACCACAGACAGAGGACACGAAGGGTCTCTCTCCAGTGTGGGAGCGGAAGCAGATCTGTAAGGAGCTATCAGTCCCGAAAACCTTGCTACAGCACTTACACCTGTGCTTGGAGAGGACCGCCTCATCTTTGGGTTTGACCTCCTCCACGGAGATGTTTGGTGGCTTCCCCTTCCCTTGGATAGGTCTGGCGCCACAGATGAGAAAGGGCCCTGGAAGAACACTGAGCCCGGGGCCTGAGGATGTAAAGCACTGGGGAGGCGGGACATGACGTTTGGGAGCACCCAGGTCCCATCCGGCTTCCGAACAAAGGGCGTCAGCCCTGGGCACAAGGAGCTGGCGGCAGAAGGCATGTTGGCGTGAGGTAGCTTGGCTTGTTTCAAGGTGTCCAGAGACAGACCTTGGCTTCCAGTTTTCTGGCTGAGCAAAACCACAGCTGCAGAAACCTGCTGGGACATGTGACTGCCCAAGGTCTTCAGGGTGTCGGCCGCCCCGCTGGAGTGCAGGCGTGAACGGCTCACTTGTTCACCGGGATGCGGATCTGCTCGGTGAGCTGGGTCTGCTGTAGCTGCCTCTGCTGCTGCAGACACAGTATCGGCTCGAGGATGCTGTTGGCGCCAGGCACAGGGGCAGGCAGGGCATCTGCGCTCCGCTGATTCACCACCACCTTGGCACCCCGTAGCGCCTGCAAGGACACGTTAGTGTTGGCCACTTTGCCTTTGAGTAAACATCTTATGTACTGGGGGGTGGGTGTCAGGGCCGTCTTTGTCTTTAGATACATCACAGATTCCTCACCAGCTTCACCTTCATGTCCCCTGAGCTGCCCCCATTCTCCCTGTGACCATCCTCACTGCTTGGACTGGGTGGCTGGTGGCTCAGTACAGCTCCAGAGATGTCTTCTGAAGGCACTGGACCCTCGCCATCATTCCTGATGAAGACAGGTGGATTTTAGTGCAATTTTTCTTATGTTCCAACAACTCAGAGACGCTAAAGAACTTCGCACAGCATTTCTCACAGACTTGCGTCTTCTCCCACCGAGCACCAAGCTCCCCCGCCGCCGACACCGTGGGGGCCACATCTACAAACTCTGGGGTCGGCTGCTGCGGCTGCTGCTCGCCCAGGTCCTCCTCCGGGGTGATCCGCTGGGGTTTCACCTGCTTGGGCCTCGATGTGGTGCGAGCAACCAGGCGCCAGGAGAGCAGCAGTTATTTGCTCTCTCTGCCACAAATTCCAGAGTTGGGAAATTTACCCATCTTCCCCGCTCATTTTCATTCTGACTTATCTGGACACTCCCTCTATCCCCAGGAGAAAACTCTTCTGCACTGCCAAGAATATATTGTGATTTGAGAATCTGTCTTTAACAAAATTCACATCTTTATTAGTTTTCCATCATTGTACAAATCTTCCTGGCTATGGCTACCTTACCGCCCCTCCAGCCCCGCAAATCCAAAGTATAAATATTAGAAAAGTAAACCTGTAAATATGACAAAGATGCAAAATGGCCAGTTTTGTCATAGGTCAGTTCTTAACATTGAAAATCCTTCTGCCAGTGTCTTTTATTTTCTGCTATTATCTCAAATTAGTTTTTCACGAGAACTCAGCAGAATGCAGAAGAAGAAAACTTAGATCCAAAGGACTCTCAACCAACAGTGGTGTTGGACACTATTTAGTTTTTTCTACGGCTGGAAAAGGAGAGCTCATGTGGGTTTTCACAGCTTCCTTAAAAATGCAGGACTATGACTCCAAGCTCTCAAAATATCTAGAGGGAGAGCTGTGAGCATACTGGAGAATTCACTGAGAAATCTGGGCTCGAAGGAGAACAAATTATGATTCCTTAAAAAGAATAGGAGTGGGCATCTGGGAACTGGTAGCTTTCTTTCTAAGAAAGAAATTGTTCTGCTTTTCGAGTAAGACAAGATAGAGCCATAGGTGAAATTCGATACATACTACTAAGAATGAATCAAACATTTATATCAGATAATCTATATAGTATTATATCTCTATAAGTGTATTTATTGATTATCCTAAATCATATTATTCTAAACAGTCAGGGGTTTTAGCTAAAAGATAAGTCTTTTTAATTCTACATAGAATGAAAGACTAGAATTCCCTCTTAGGTAGTATCCCATTCCCACATGCCTTACAAGTTGGATCTCGGAAACATGATGCTCCTACCACCTCTTTGCTGATGCTAGAGACGATTGCAACTGCAGCTACTGAAAGGAAAATTTTAACTGTGAAGCATCGAAGTTGCCTGGAGCTTTGCAGCTCTGAAGCAGAATCTATTGTTGTTTTGTTTTTGCTTTGTCCATTCCGTTTGACTACATGTAGACAAAGTTTAAGAAGACAAAAAGTAGACAAAAGACAAAGACTAACAAAGGAAAGTCCAGAAAGACTGTTCAAAACAAAGACTCTCTAGTTCCAAATCCTTCCTATTTTTATATAAAGTTGAGGCAATCACTCACTAGTCTTTTATATTTCTGTCTTCTTGACTTGAATTAAAATGTGTCATGCTAAGAATCCAATTACTTCACCAGAGACAAAATTTCATTAGTCACCAAAGAGCAATAAAATGCTGCTGTGTTCAAGGAGGTTCAAACATGTTGTCATCATTGCAAACTCAGCAACAGTCTAGACTATGTAACCACTTGTTATCAGAAACTGGTCAGAGAAACTCCTGGAAGGCATAAATCCCTCATATGGCTTCAGTCCCACCTCAGCTCTCAACACCCTCACTCTCTCCACTCCAATCATTACTTTTATTTCAGTTCTTCAAATACTGCAAGACTTCTCTTACGTCTGGGTCTTTGAATATGCAGTTGCTTTTGTATAGAATATTCTTCTACTTCTCACTTTATTCATTCCTCTTTCAGATCTCATATCTGTATCACTTCCCTCAGGGAGCCCTGCCTGGGTCCCTGTCACAGCATATCACCCAGCAGAGCACTACCGCATTAATAATTCATTACTTAATGTGCATGGGCCTTGCCGGACTCTGCATTTCATGAAAGAAGAGGCTGTCTCTATTACCACCCTATCCCTGAAACATAGTAAAATTCCTAACACTCAGGGACACTCATAAAGATTTATTAAATAAATAGATAAATTGACAGAACACTTAGATGTGCAACTAAGACTTAATCTAACATCAGATTAATTTATGACTATTCTATCTGGACTGATAGAGTCAAGAGTCAGCTAGTGACAAGAAGCACGAAAACAGCTAAATTTCTACAAGACCAAAAGCAAGGAGACTCTTCAGCCCTTGAGGTCAAAAACCAAATATGAATTTGGAAAATTGTGCCACTAAATCAACCAAGAAATAAAGTTGTTTAAAATGCAAGAAATGATCAACTATAACTCAATTTAAGGCAAGTCCAAGAAGTTGTGTGTGAAGCACTTTTGGTTTGTTCTTGGTTCATTTTCTTTTTTAAAACTGAGTCTCACTCTGTCACCCAGGATGGCTGGAGTGCAGTGGAGCAATCTTGGCTCACTGCAACCTCCACATCCTGGGTCCAAGCAATTCTCCTGCCTCAGCCTCCCGAGTAGCTGGGATTACAGGCACATGCCACCATGTCCAGTTAATTGTTTTGTATTTTTAGTAGAGACGGGTTTTCACCATGATGGCCAGATGGTCTCCATCTCTTGACCTCGTGATCCACCCACCTCGGCCTCCTGAAGTGCTGGTATTACAGGCATGAGCCACTACGCCCAACCTCTTGGTTCATTTTCAAAACACCATGTGGGAGTCTTGGCATATTGAAGCAAACATGATAGATTAAAAGTAGAAAATGTGCATAAATATTAGATCAGAAAACAAAGGCAAGCAAGTCAAGCCTTTGGAAAAGCAGTTTTTAGAAGGACTAGAAGAAGACTCTAAGTGTTCAAAAGTGATCTAAAAGTGACCTGGAACAGGAATAAAATAAAATAAATGCAGCCTACTTTATTGATTATTCAGTACATGCTTTGCAAGGTGATAAACATTTTGTAGGCATTGCCTCTTTAGTCCTCAGAACCCCCTTGCAATAAGATAGGCACCATTGTACTCTCACTTTATAAGCGAGGTAACAGGTTCTAAACGGTTAAGTAATTTTCCTAAGCTTATAGCGATAGTGTGAAAACCCGTGTTCAAATCTGCATTTCTGGAGCTAAAATTCTTAAACTCACTGCACTACAGATCACCCAAATCTAAGACTCCTGCATCCCATTTCTTCTAAATCCAAATCAACATCTGCCCCCTCAGTGACACTTACAAGCACCCTGCATTGCTCTCCCAAGTGTTCTGGTGAAAGCACTCGGGAAGAGCTCTTCTCTCCAGAGCCGCCGCAGAGCATTCCACAAAGAAACGCAAAGAAGAACTCCAAAATTTGGTGAGCCAGTTCTGTGGGTACAGCCTCCTGTTGAGGCTCAGAATGAGACTACGTTAGGAAAATATTTAGGTATTTTTTTTTAATTTTGCACATGTGTCATTGTGTGTGAGTGTGCTTCTATGTGTGTTTGTGTACATATATATAAGCCTAAATGCTCTGGAAGAATTCACACCAAACTCTAACAGTGGTGAATAATGGGAGCAAGTATAGAATTAGAAACAGGAATGAAGAAGAAATGTTTCTTTTTAGGCTTCATACTTCTATCATATTCATAATTTTTACTAGGTAATTAAGTCATATTTTAATTTTCTTAAAAGGCATCTAACTCATGTTTCTGCTGGATAAGAGAATGCTCTTATATTAATTGCAGTTATGACAGGTAGCTCTCTCCTCTTCCCCACCTGCAGTGCTGCACAGCTTCCTGATACTTTTCCAGGGGATACTCCCTTCCTTACTTCTGCTGGAGCAATTTCAGCCTATTGCTTGTTTTCCTTTCTTCATGTACTAACTTTACGATCAAAGCCACTAAGACCCCATTTAATTTGGCTGCAATAAACTTATTCTTAACCGCTCCCAGAATACATCAGGGCACTATGATCTCTTTGGCCACAAAAATTTGGCTGTAACTAGGGCTCAAAGATATTCTGCCTTCAAATAAGCAGCCCATACCAGTGATAGCAGTGGGTTCTATCTAGTCCATTAAATTTCATGTCAACTCACCTGTAGGATTAAACCTGAAATTATCTTTAATTTGTCTTGTCTTTCTCGTTTCCCAAATATCCAGGTTCCGTTTCCCCACATTATCATTTTATTAAATACACAATTAACACATGAATATGCTCTTTATAAAAGAGGAAAACCACACAGAAGTATATCAAAAAAGTAAGACCACCCCTTGACTTTTTCTCTAATTGCAAACTTTGTCACTAAAAATTGTTTGTGTGCATCCTTCCAAATACATTCCAATGTGTTTGTAACATAATTACATAATATTGTTTTGTGACTTGCTTTTCTCATTTCTTCACTCCCAATACATTTCAGGTCCTTTCAAGTCAGCATATTTGACTCCGCTTAATTTCTTTTAATGGTTCCATGGTATTTATGGTGTGATCATATCCTAATTAATTTAAGCTCTACTGTACTGATGTAAATCTGGAACATTTCCACATTTAAACTCTTACAAACAAGGCTGCAATGAACACCCTAATACATAGATCTATATATGAATTTTTAGTTTTTCTCAAGAATAGTTCTTAAAAATAAAATTCTTATTTATTGTCAGTTTTGATAAATATACCGAACTGCCACCTAAAAATGTGCCACTATTGTTTCATTCTCTAGCTTTATGGATTTTTTATATCTGAAGTAAGGAGATAAGCCAAAAGAGTTCCCCCATTCCTTGTGGAGTATTCTTCCCTTTCAAAATTACCTTAGCGCAATTCTCATTTAGTCAACTTCACGATCAGGCTTTCAAGTTCCACTAAATTTTTTTGCAAAGCAAGAAAAGAATGAAGAACTGAAGTTCTTGGTTCCTTGGACTTGCACTCACTCTGTGTTCCACCCTGTAAGAGAAGCAGCCAGCACCCTGGAACTGCAGACCTCTGACCTGGTGGGCACCAAGGTCGGGAAGGCCAGCCTCATCCTCTTTAGCTAATGTCATGCTCAGGGCAGCCTGGCCAAAGGGCTATCTGGATCCCAGCTTGGCTCTCTGGATCCCACCTTGCCTGTGAACTTCAGGTAAGAGTGGCATCAAGGGTCTCAAAGAGCAAGACAGAATGGGCTA
The DNA here is from genome assembly GCF_047675955.1 of Chlorocebus sabaeus. Classification (NCBI taxonomy): domain Eukaryota; kingdom Metazoa; phylum Chordata; class Mammalia; order Primates; family Cercopithecidae; genus Chlorocebus; species Chlorocebus sabaeus. The sequence goes on from NC_132907.1 coordinate 37,912,716, forward strand.
TGACATCAGCCTGTCCCTGTCATCTATGCGAGCCTAGGGAAGTCACAGCTCCCTCCCTCATTGGTTGGTAATACGGGTTTCACCACTATAACTGCAGAGGCTTGCTACAAGGACTAGAGAGTGTCAGAAGGATCTAGCAGAGTACCTGCAGCAAGTTAAGTGTACAGTGGTTTAAAAGACAGGGGGACTTGTTTTCACTCATTTTCCATTGACTCCTTCAGGAACCTAGAGTCCGGTGATTTCTCCTCTCCACTCCTCACCCCTCCCTACAACTCCTCTGTGAGAGCAAAGTTCACCCTGACAGCAGTTACCACTTGGTGTGAATGTATTAGGGGCAAGGGACTGTGAAGTCTGTGTCTCAGAAATGACCCAGGCCAGGGAACCTAAGCTCTGATCATCTTCTCCCAGCCACAGCCTCAGGCCTTGAACCCTCTACTGTCTTAAATTGTTCTCCTGTTGGACTGTTTTCCCCATCTTCCTATCATTCATTCATTCATTCATTCAACAAATACTTAGAGAGCATTTGCCCTGTGCCAGGTACCATGCAAAGCTTGGGCGATGCAGTGGAGACCCAATGTCCGCCCTGCCTTCAGGCAAGGGCAAGCATTCCCCTCTCCATTCTTTTGCACAAGCACATTTATGTGGCTGTGGTCCAGGATCTCTTTACAACATGCTTTTCTCTGCTGCCTGCCACCATCTCTAGCCAGGCTTCCCCCACCTCCCCTGCATGTCCTGCCTCTTTCACATACAGTTGTCATGCTGTGAAACTGTTAAAGGGCTTCTGCTAGCAAGCATCAAGGACACAGCCTTAACCTATCATGTTCTTTAAATCAAATCAACATTCAAGGACATCGTACTGAAGAGCCTTATGCCTTAGAATCAACTCCCTCGAGAAACTTTGCTGTTTGAAATCATATCAGGACCTGCAAAGCCAAAATAAACCAGCTTTAACCTAAGACAGATGGAATGCTGAGTGTGTTAAAGCAGCTCTGTCTTGGTCTAGGAGTCCATCAGTTTCTTTGTCACCACTTCTGTTAATCAGAACCATCTGTGCGTTCCTAGTAACATATATTAGCTCTGCTCAAGCATATCTGGGGGGAACCGTTCCCAAATGCAGGGCTCACTTGACTGGCAAGTTTAATAAATTGATGTTTGTTTTTCAGAACTCGGGTCTGTTATCTCATCAACAGTGCTTAATCTCAGTGTTTCCATGGACTGGAGTCCCTCAAGTCCTTCATGGTTGAATGACCAAGATGAAATAACTAGACATGCTACTAAGAGATTTTTCGGGTGAGGGAAGGCGGACCCAGACAAAGAGATGAAAGGAGGTTAGTGCAGAGTCTCCACGCTAGACTTGAACATGATACAAGTCTATTTCCAGTAAATTTGACCAACAATCCTCTCAAGTTCCCATCTCCTATGGGATGAGAAGCTCCTGAAATCATATCTTAGACTACCTCATAACTTTTCAGTCACATACTGTCATGAAGATAGATTTATTTCATTATTTAAGACTCAACCCAGTTCTGTTTAAAACTTCAGCCTTGGCTAGAGATAGTGTCCGCAGTGGCTCACACCTGTGATACCAGTACTTTGGGAGGCCAAAGCAAGTGAATCACTTGAGGTCAGAAGTTCAAGACCAGCCTGGCCAACATGGTGAAACCCCATCTCTACTAAAAATACAAAAATTAGCTGGGCATGGTGGTGGGCACCTGTAATCCCAGCTACTCAGGAGACTGAGGCAGGAGAATCACTTAAACCCAGGAGGTGGAGGCTGCAGTGAGCTGAGATGGCACCACTGCACTCCAGCCTGGGTGACAAAGTGAGACTCCATTTCAAAAAAAAAAAAGAATCAGCCTTGTCTTTGAGTAAAAGCTATAAGGGTGTATAGTGGAGGAAGTGTATAGTGGAAAGTGTATAGTGGAGGAAGTATCTCTCATGAAGGGAGACATGGCATGTCCTTATCCCTCAGCTGACTCAAGATCATGGCTTCATGCTCTCCCTCCTACTTCTATGGTCAAGAATAAACTAAGGCCTGAATAGTTAAATTCAAGATCCTTGTTCTTCACCTGGCCTAAGTGCTTCTGGACTACATGCATTCTGTGAGAGGATGGGGAAAGGGAGAGATTTCATGCACATTTCATTTGTACATGTCTACTTTAAAGTGAACGCAGTTTCAAGAAAAACTCATGATTCACTGTTTGTAGATGTCGAAGAATTAACATTTTCTAGGTAAAAGTAATGCCACAAGCAATCATTTATGGGTATTTACCAATGTCTGTTAAGCAAACCTCTAATACATCAGATCCATTCTACTAGTAAATCTATTTGATTCAACAAGGAAACTGTGTCCACATATGCTGAGTGTGCAACTGTTCATATCATTGTCTGCTTGTGACATGAAAAGCATAAAGCAAACCATGAGTTCAGCCTTACATATTATGTAAATAAGATTGGATTTATTCAGTGTGACTAAAAATAACATGGCATTTGTCACTGGAATCTGCAGGCAGGCAGCTCAGAATGTTCACTCACAAGTAAAGACACAACAATGAGACATGCACTAGTACCGATCCAAATCAGAAGTGTTCACTCATGAGAAATATTTCCATAACAAAAGAAAGAAAAGAATAGTAAGAAAATTTGACTTCTGCCTAACAAGCAATCCAAAAGCCCTGCTCGCAAGATGTTTAATAGTGGAATCTTTTTTATTCTGGTGGATTATTCAATTCTGAGCTAAGAATACACCTTGAATGATTCATTAACAGCTATGAAGGACATGAATCTAGATTGACATAGAGATGAGTAAGGCAGACAGAATACGAACAGATACAGAAACACATATGCACACACCAGGATGCTGGGAAACGGGCCTGGGAGAGGCCGGAAGACAGGGAAGATAGCACCAGACTGATTTCTTTTGAAGAAGTATGGGGAAAAGGAAGCACTGTTGGAGTAAAAAGGAAAAAACCCTGCCACAGAGGCTACATTTGACTTTGGTTCTTGGTTCCCTTTACCCACAGGTTGAATCAGTGTGGAGCTTGCTAAAAACATCAGGCTGCTGTGTGATCTCTTTCTTTAAGGTTTCTGTTGCCATGGGAACAGTCATCCTCTATTTTCTGAAAGGTGGTTAATAACTGGATTTGAGAGTAATCACATTCTGTCCCAAACTTGAATTCAGCTCACTTCTGTCTCTGATACTGCAACTGTGGGTGTTATTACTGAAAACTCAGAATATGTTGGGAACTAATATCCAGAAAAAGACACTAGGTCTGTTCCAAGAATTGATTCAGGTTCATTGGTGTGGGTCTGTGAGATATGACCACAAAATCATGATGCATGTGTTTGAGTGTGAGTGCGTGCCTCAGCAAACAAACCTGAACTTGCAGAAAGAAAAGCACCCTGTGTCTTGCAAAGTAAATGAGGGGTATGTGCTTAGTCCAACACTGCTATCATAATTGGAAACTTTTCTAGAACTCTTCTTTTTGATACTATCTTCAGAGTCCCTTTAGAAGTCCCTCTGGGAAACCCATTTCCTAACTTTGTAGAAATGTTTTATGCAGTGAATATATAATTTTATGCCAGTGCCAATGGCCACTGTGATGCCAGAGCAAGAAAGAGTGAACTATTTTTATTTAAACTAGGAGCAGAAGCCACAAGCCATCCTTAAAAATTATATCTATGGCCAGATATAATTTTTGTGGCTCATGCCTGTGATCCCAGCACTTTGGGAGGCCAAGGTGGGTGGATCACAAGGTCAGGAGATCGAGACTATCCTGGCCAACACGGTGAAACCCAGTCTCTACTAAAACACAAAAAAAATAACCAGGTGTGGTGGTGCGCACCTGTAGTCCCAGCTCCTCAGAAGGCTGAGGCAGGGGAATTGCTTGAACCTGGGTCTCCAGATGTTGCAGTGAGCCGAGCTAGCGCCACTATACTCCAGCCTGGGACAGGGCAAGACTCCATCTCAAAAAAAAAAAGAAAAGAAAAGAAAAGAAAAATTACATTTACACAGACCTATTCTATTGGGATAGCTATTACTCAAAAACTAGAAAACAATGAGTGCTGGGGAGGATGTGGGAAAACTGGAAAACTTGTGCATTGTTGGTGACAACCCAAATGGTGCAGCCACTGTGGAAAAAGGTGTAGAGTTTCCTAAAAAAAACTAAACGTGGAATCACCATATAATCCAGCAATTCCACTTCTAGATATATATTCAACGAATTGAAAGCAGAGACTTGAGCAAATATTTGTCCATCAAAGTTTATAGCAGCATTATTCACGATAGCTAAAATGTGGAAACAACCCAAATGACCATTGACAGATGAATGGATAGACAACATGTGTTATATTTATATATTGGAATATTACTCAGCTTCAGAAAGGAATGGAATTCTAATAGGATTCTACAACATGGATAAACCTTGAAGACGTTATGCTAAGCCAAACACATAAATTAAGCCCAAAACAAAAGGACAAATATTGTATGATTCCACTAATATGAGGTACCTGAAATAGTCAAATAATTCATTGAGAGAGAGAAAGGAGAATGGTGATTGCCAGATACTAGGGTGAGTAGGGAATGGAAGTTATTATTTAATTGGTATAGACCTTCAGCTCTGGAAGGTGAAAAGGTTCTGGGGATGGGTAGTGATGTTGGCTGCACAACAATGTTAATGTACTTAACGTCAAGGGATTGTACACTTAAAAATGGTTAAAATGGTAAACTTTATGTTATGTATATTTTACCACAATAAAAAAAATTTCTATAAAATCAAAGCCAGGAGTATCTTAGTTATCTTCAAACCCACCAATTCTCAGTCAATTTCTCACCTTCACAGCTGATATACACAGAAGTTCTCCAGGACCTACCCAAACATTTGAAAATAAGATAGTTTTCCTGGCACCCTAGGCCAGGTCCCGGTTTGCACTAATAAAAGAGAAAAGCAACCTCACACTAATGAGACTCAGTCCTACGTGACATTGCCAGATTTAGCAAATAAAAACATACAACACCCACTTAAATTTGAAATTTAGATAAGCAACAAATAAATTTTTTTTTAATTTATTTATTATTATTATACTTTAAGTTGTAGGGTACATGTGCACAACGTGCAGGTTTGTTACATATGTATACTTGTGCCATGTTGGTGTGCTGCACCCATCAACTCGTCATTTACATCAGGTATAACTCCCAATGCAATCCCTCTCCCCTCCCCCCTCCCCATGATAGGCCCCAGTGTGTGATGTTCCCCTTCCCGAGTCCAAGTGATCTCATTGTTCAGTTCCCACCTATGAGTGAGAACATGCGGTGTTTGGTTTTCTGTTCTTGTGATAGTTTGCTGAGCATGATGATTTCCAGCTGCATCCATGTCCCTACAAAGGACACAAACTCATCCTTTTTAATGGCTGCATAGTATTCCATGGTGTATATGTGCCACATTTTCTTAATCCAGTCTGTCACTGATGGACATTTGGGTTGATTCCAAGTCTTTGCTATTGTGAATAGTGCTGCAATAAACTCACGTATGCATGTGTCTTTATAGCAGCATAATTTATAATCCTTTGGGTATATACCCAGTAATGGGATGGCTGGGTCATATGGTACATCTAGTTCTAGATCCTTGAGGAATCGCCATACAGTTTTCCATAATGGTTGAACTAGTTTACAATCCCACCAACAGTGTAAAAGTGTTCCTATTTCTCCACATCCTCTCCAGCACCTGTTGTTTCCTGACTTTTTAATGATTGCCATTCTAACTGGTGTGAGATGGTATCTCATTGTGGTTTTGATTTGCATTTCTCTGATGGCCAGTGATGATGAGCATTTTTTCATGTGTCTGTTGGCTGTATGAATGTCTTCTTTTGAGAAATGTCTGTTCATATCCTTTGCCCACTTTTTGATGGGGTTGTTTGTTTTTTTCTTGTAAATTTGTTTGAGTTCTTTGTAGGTTCTGGATATTAGCCCTTTGTCAGATGAGTAGATTGCAAAAATTTTCTCCCATTCTGTAGGTTGCCTGTTCACTCTGATGGTAGTTTCTTTTGCTGTGCAGAAGCTCTTTAGTTTAATTAGATCCCAAATAAATTTTTAGTATAAGTATGCCCTAAATGTTGCATGAGACATAGTTACACTAAAAATTTTTGTTGTTTAGTTGAAATTCACACTTAAGTGAGCATATTGTATTTTATCTGACAACACTAATCCTAAATGAAATTGCTTCTGGCCAACAGCATCATCTCTTGCCTTTAAACACTGACTCAAAGTCTGCCACTGTCTGAGTCAGCTGCACTCAGGCATAAACCACACTGTTATCAGAACTTCTAGTGCAGAGAGCAGAAAATAAAGCACAGATCTGGTCACGGCCATTTTCTCCCCTTCTGCAATAGTCAATATATGTCCAAAATCTGCCACTTCAGCCCTTATCCTCAGCCTTAGGGTTAAGTCATATTCCATCCTACCCATTAGCTCAGCTCTCCATGAGGTCTGGAGCCTAGATCAGCCTGGTGGATTGTATCAGTCTTCCCTAATTTCTCATTAGATTTAGAAACATCACATTGAAAAGCTGTTTACCATATCATTTCAAGCTCTCTTATATAAATATGTCCATGATGGTTTCCAGTGACAGGAAGGCCATTTTAAAACTACCACTGCCAAGTTTTTCTGTAAATACGCCCCCGTGTTATTAAACAGTTAGTGCAATTGTCAAGTAAACGTCATGAAAAGGACATTACAGTCTTCATTTTATATCTAAAGAAACAGAACAGTCACTGGCTTTCTCAGTCAATAGTTCACTCTAAATCCATCACTTACTTCTCTCCACCTGCCTTTCCCACCCCCTGGCGTGCTTTTTTTCTTAAAATCTGGTGCCATAATTGGGCAAGTGTGTGTTTCCTGCCTTGATACCACTTGTTTGTTTTCTTGGGCCTGATGATTCCTATTGTTACATCTGTAAAAAGGAAATATTCAAAAGCATACGAATGACACTAATATGGAATTGGTCATGAGAATGGTTTGTCCTTCACTGTGTCACTCCTGGGACAGCTCAAGGGACACACATAACCCGTTCTACAGAGCCTATTCCATTCTTAGTTCCTCAGAGCAGAAATAGGCAACTCAATCCAACAAGTACCCATAGAGCTCCCATTATGCAGAAGGCATCACTAACTGAAGCCAAGGAGCCAAATTATTAAGACATTGTCACTGCCCACTAGGCACTTATAAACTCAGGATGTTTGCCCTTAAGCTTATGACCTCACCTTTTACATTTTCCCCCACTGCTTTCTATTCTCCCACCTACTCCTTTAAATCCAGGCATTTTGCTGGGATCTAAGCATGGTCTGCCTCCATTTTCTCCTCCATTCTGTTCCATGGTTCAACTTTTATGTTAATGTTGTGTCTGCCAAATTCTCTTACCCTGCCCTAGGCCCAGATTTTCCAAATTCCCTTTGGACATCTCTATCTGGATATGTTTGTTCCAAGCTCAACACACTTCAAACCCAACATATATTCTTCCTCTCCAAGTCTTGCTTCTGTACTCCTTATGTCAATGGTATCACTATATTCCATACAGAGGAAACTGAAACTCTCCCTCCTCACCCCTCCACACAAGCAATTATAATACCCAGCCAGCTCCACTCCTGCAATGGCCCTCAGCTCTGCCTCTGCCTGCTCCCACTAACCATGCCTTGGCTTTTTTCCTTGTCCTCGCACCTGCGTGCCACAGTTGTTGTGGAACTGTCTCCCTAACCTCCAAACTTTCCCTTCTCAAATTCATCTTTCAGGCTGCTACCAGACTTATCCTACAATCACTAGTTAAATCACACTACCCTCCCACTCAAAAACCCTTAGTGTCTCCACATTGCCTGGAGAAAAAAAAAAATCCTTATAATAATATTCAGGACTCTGCCATCTGGCCTCAATCTTATTTCTAACTCTTTCTCCTACTTCATTGCCCCAAATTTCCTGTATGTAAGCCACATAAAACCTTGCATTTCCTCCAAAATTGCTCTTCTGGCTCTTCGATGAAGGTGTCTCCTTCTTGTAGACCACCTCTCTCTCCTGGAAAGAGCCCAGGAGAGCTTGAATCAACATATCTTAATTCAAATGCATTTATGTCATATTGGTCAAATTAACTTTACCTGAGTTTCCTTACCTTTAAGATGGGGACAATAATTATGTGTACTCTGGAGTTTTTGTAGGATTTAAGAGATAATACATTTAAACGAGCTTAGCATAATGCCTAATGTGCACATTTTAGTTCTGGTCATTGTTATTTTTTCAATTTGCCTGTATTTATCAACTACTACTCATTCTTTAGGGCCCCAATAAAATGCCACCTCCCCACAGAAACTTCCTCAATTGCCTTAGTCAAAAACCATCACTAGCTCCTCCTTCCACCTCTCATCAATAAGTGTGTCACTCAAGATAGCACATTTTTCACTCTACTTTGCATTCTAATTCATTATTTATAGGTACATCCTCCCACCTCTTCCCTGACCCCTATCCCCACCCCACTCACAAGCTCATGAGTGGCAGCCTCCTGTTAGTGTAAGGCCTTTTGGGGCCCCAGCTAAACGTTTTCAATTTAGTACCAGAGGATCAAAAGAAAGTCCTCAATTTTCAAACCTAAGCCCCTGCTGAAAACACTTCTCTCAATTGTACTTGAGGCTACAGAAAAACTTCATTTTCTGCTTTTACTCCAGTTGCTATGGTAAATGGCTAGTTCTCCCTCATTTTCCTGCTCTTGGAATTGGTCCTTAATTACAGTAAGCTCTTACCTAACAATTGTTTTCAAAAAATATTCAACAATTTTTTTTTAATTCACTGGAAATCACAGCTTTCTCTTCAACTTTCATTTAAAATCTATAAGAACCACTCCATGGTGACCAAAAAAAAAAAAAGATTTGAGAAGTTTTGGAATAATATCATTAAACAACAGATGACCAACTACAAATTATACATTTGGGTCTGTGGAGCGCTCCCAAATTTATCATCAAGTACACCTCATCGAAGAAATAAAATTTTTCCAAAGAGGTTCATGGTCTAGAGGTAAAATATTTTCTATGTCAAAAACTACAAATTTTGTTCGTTTTTCATTAAGGTATAATGGTCTGCCAAATTAAAAAAATTTGGATGGACTTGCTCAAAATTTCACATTCCAGTTAGAGAGTAGGCCAAAGTTCATGGAAATTTTACCCAAGCAAAAACTTATAATTTCACATCCAGACCCTGCACTTCATGTTCTTGACTTTGCAAAGGAAATCCTAAGGTAGATGAGTACAAATTAAGCCTCACAGTTTTGCCTAGAGGCTTGTTTTCCTTCTCAAGCATTTTCAAATTCAAAATAACCTTAATTTACAGGAAGTTGCAAATCATTCTGTTTATTCCACACGTTTGGGGGATGTGTATACAAATATTTACTGGACGTAAAACTTCAACGTCTTACTACAAACCATCTGACTTCAGAAAACTGAATACATACAGCAATAATTAACAACAGACGAAAATTTTACATTCTCAGAGTTTCACATCTTGAACTTGGGCATACCCTTCAGGGTAGGTACTCATTAGAGCAACAGGGCTTTTGAGAAGCATGTTTTCATTCTGTTTCTAGAGCACCACTCAGATACAGAGGAAAATATTATTCTCTGAAATGAAGTGTGGTTAAAAATAGAAAGCAAATTAATAGCCAACCTTTGAGATTTCCTGAGTTGAACTTTAATCCCGTCCAAGAAGGGGTTATTGTGAAATCTTTCTTTTTAGCTACAACAAATGAATAACTAAATGAAATTCACCAATAGAAGCACCACGGCATGGAAGTTATGAAGCTCTCCACACTTCCTAGGAAGAGAAGTTTGAGTTTGAGCTTTAACTTTATATGGTGGTGTTTCTCAGATTTCATATTTTAAACCATCTAGGTAATCCATGTCTACCAATAATTCACAGAATCACAGAATTCTGGAATGCAACCATTTCATTTTACAGATGAAGAAAAGTAGCAATGTGCCCACAGTAAAATTTCTAATTATTTACAATGTTGGGATAGGAACTCAGACTACCTGACCTTCTACCCCAGTACTCCTTTTATTCCAAAACTAGGCATGCCACAGCCCTTCTGCCAAAATCACACAACTGTGGGTTGCAGGGCCCTGGAGGACGAGAAAATAAAGAAGCCAGAGTATGCACAGCAAGTTGCCCACTCCCCTTTGCTGGGCAGGCCCTGAAATCACCAAGAAAGCAACCACATCCCTCCTACACCCACTCTGAGCATGTGCCCTCAACCCAAATACTCGTGACAGCTGTCTGGAGTGGGAATGGCCAGAACCCACCATTATGAACCCCAAAGTTGATGTGGGCAGCCACTAGAATTCCTTCTAGGGCCATGCTAGCTGAGAAAACCCCAGCTGCCACCAGATGAAGGAAAGATAGTTGCTGCAGGCTGGAGCTACCAGCTTCTCCCTGGTCAAGATTTCAGCCTTCCTTGTGGAAACGAAGCCTCCTCTATTAGTCCACTAGGGCTGCCATAACAAAGTACCACATACTGAGTGACTTAAATAACAGATATTTATTTTCTCATGATTCTGGAGGCTGAGAGTCCAAGATCAAAGAGATGATTTCTTCTGAGGCCTCTGCCCTGGGCTTATAGGTGGCCATCTTCTCTCTGTGTCTTCAAATGGTCTCCTCTGTACGTCTCTGTGTTTTAATTTCCTCTTCTTAAAAGAACACGAGCAGTAATGGATCAAGGGCCACCTGAATGACTTTTTTTTAACTCAATTACTTCCTTAAAGACCCTATCTCCAAATATAGTCACATTCACAGGGACCAGGAGTTACAGCTGCAATGTATGAATTCGGGGATAAAATAGTTCAGCCCCTTACACCTCCTGAACATATCCAAGAACCAACCAAAAAAAAATCCACTGGTTTTCTTCCTTCCTACAGCTCTTGCTTCTACTAACTGCAGCAGATGCAGACTTATGCTGGTGCCTCTCTCTCTCTCTCTCTCTCTCTCTCTCTCTCTCTCTCGCTATCTCTCTTTCTCTCTCTCTCTCTCGCTCACACTCACTCTCACTCTTGCTCTCTCTCTCTCTCTCTCACACACACACGCGCGCACACATATACACACAAACATACACACACACATAGTATTTTCTGCACTCTCTTGCGGGTCTATGTAGATCAGACTCTTCAATTCTGTTAATATAATCATAGACAATGTCCTAAATTCTGAAAGCACCACGAGAACTTCTAAAAAGCCCTATAGAGATCCACTGGGGAAGAAGCTCTATGAATCCCATTTAACCCACTGTGGTAGGCAGAATTTTGAAGATGCCCCCCCAAGATTCTCATCTCTGATTATTCAATGGAATATGAATCTAAATACTACTGTGAAGGAGTGTTGCAGAAAGAATTAAAGTTACCAATGAACTGACTTTAAAATGGGGAGATTATTCTGGATGACCTAGGTCGGCACAATTATGATCACATGAGCCCTCAGAAGCAGAAGAGGAAGGCAAAAGAGTCCTTCAGAGAGATGCTACCTGATGGAGGAGACCTAAGAAGAGGTTGGAGGGATGCAGAGTGTGAGAGGGACTCCACCCACCATTGCTGGCTTTGAAGATGGAGGAAGGGGCCATGAGCCAAAGAATCCAGGTGGCCTCTAGAAGCTGACAAAGACCCCTGGCCAAGATCCAGCAAGAAAATGAAGACCTCAGTCCTGCAAACACATGAAACTGAATTTGGCCAACAACCTGAATGAGCTTGGAAGTGAACTCTTCCCCAGAGCCCCCAGGAAGGAACGCAGCCTGGCCAACACCTTGATTTAGGTTTTGTGAGCCCTGGAGCAGAGAAATCAGCCTAGCCAACCTATAGTTCTGACTTACAGTAGTGTGAGATGATAGATTTGTGTTGTTTTAAACTCTTAAGTTTGTGATGATTTGTTACAGTAGTGATAAAAAACTATGACACCCATCCTGTTATCAAATGTAATTTCCCTCCATTTTTCTCTTTTAGGAGTAAACTTCTTCTCACATCACCTAAGCATTCTGAGTGGTAGGTATTATTATTTACCACTAATTAGGGAACCACATTAAACTAAAAGTTTTGCAGATTCTACAAATGACCCCTTAGTAGTTTACAGCCTCAAACAGGACATTACACATATATCTTAATATATCCACAGTTGTTTCTCTGCCCTGAATTCTGCCCATGACTGCTAGGAGTTTACTACACCCTTTTGATATCACAGATTCCTCCAGAGACCTCTGTCCTATAGATAAATCTTGAATCTGATCCCAGAAAGAACTGCTCTAATCTGCTTCACTGCTATTTGTAATGTTCACTCTTGTGACCTCACATAGCACTTGGAAAAAATAATGGCATAGATGTTTTTTAAAGCACTGTCTTGAAATAAATGAAGTGAAATTTCAGGAAAAATCCACACCATCAAGTGGATAAAAATAGCAATGAGAAAAAGGAACAACCCAAGCTCTAGGCAAGAATCTCCTGAGAAAACAATAGAAAAACACAACTCTGTTTTGGCACAAGAGTCCCGGGAGAGATACTGTTCCAACCCACTTCTAGGGCATGGCCACCCTTGAGCTCTTCCCAGCACAGAACCCGTGTTTGTAACTACAAGCTAGGATTTCTTTGGCCAGCACAGAGTCCTTAAAATCCGTAACAAACTCCCATGATTCTAACCACAGTCTCTCCCAAATGTTACCTCCAAGTCTCAGATCCCTGTCACTGGTTGCCTGCTAGACATTTCTTTCCAAGTCTCTCATCAGCACCTCAGACACCACTAGAACATGACAACGCATTGTCTTCCTCTCCAAAGCATACCATTTCTCAACTTTCTCTTTCTTTTGAGCTACTATTTATTGGACATCTGCCTTGTACCTGGCACTGCATTCGTATGTTAACATACAACATTCATTTAAACTCACAAAACTTTTACAAATGTAGACAGTGTATTTCAGAGAGCTTAAATTGTTTCTTAAGATTAGGGCCAATTTTCCTGGGAATCATCCCTGTCTCCTCTGAAAAGAAGCAGCTTTCTTGCCCTTGTGGCTGCTAAGCTCTGATCTTCTAGTCCTGGACTGCTGGTGGCCATCTTGCCTGCCATGTGCAGAAGAAATGAAACACTGAGAGAAATGAGTTAAAATATGAGGGAAGGTGAAATGATGGAGGATAGAGTGTGGAAGATGGAACACAATTGGTCAACATCTTTTGAGTGTCAGATCAGGTACCTGTAGCCACTTCTGTATTTTCTAGTTTTGGAACAAGCAAATTCCCTTTTTGTGCTCAGCCCTCATTGAGTTAGGCTTTGTCACTTACAACCCAAAGTTTGACTAATGTGTCCCTCTGTTCAATAAAATCACTGCTACCTTTTATTCTCTTTTTCTCTTCATTTTGGTGTTTATGAAACTACGATTAATGAAGTAATGCAGCTACATTGTGGTTTTAGTTCGTAATTAGAATATATCTGACATATGAAATCACTTGCGTGGTGTTTCCAGGAGTTTTATAAGTTCCTTGGTTTGGTTGTTTGTCTTTTGGTTGTTTGTTTTGTGTGTTAAGTTGCCCAAAATTTTATTGGCTACTAAAAAGTATCAATTTTATCCAATAGAATAAATAACATAGTTCATATAAAAAATTAAAATTCCCATTGGCGTTTACTCCAATCTGTGATATATCTGAAGTTTTTCACAAGATGGTGTTTTTCCTCAACAATTTTAGGTCTGTAACGAAGTCACGTTTCAATATTTAAATTAGATCTAGAGATTTTTAACAAATATTGAATAATATTTTAATTGTTTACTATTTTTCAAGCTATTATTTTTAAATAGAAAAAAAAATCTTTTCTGAAAAAAAGAATAATGGTCACTAGTTACAGGAGTAGAGGAGGGAGCCCACATCTAAGGTAATGTCAAGTGAATAGTCAGGATTTGTTTTTGTAAAAAAAAAATTAAAATGCATTTTACAAGTGAGGTATAGTTTTCTAGTTTATGAAAACATAAAGTTTCATTTAGTTAGAAATAGTCCTCCCAAGTGAAAATCAGTATAACCTTTTTCAAGGTCACTTTGGCTGTCACATGCATTCCCTCAGCAATTCTTCTCTAGAAATCTGCCCCTCGGATACTAGAAGACTCACAGCAGCACTGCACACAAGAGGAAAAACTGACCACATATAAACATCCTTCAGTAAGATTAAAGACATTTATATACACTACAAAATACTATACAGCTGTTAAAAGGAGGTTCTAAACTGGAAAGATATCCACTATATATTAGTTTAACAAGAGCAAATTACAGAGCCATATATACAGCATATTAGACTATAAAACACACGAATACTACAAAGCAACTTTAACACCTTTTGACCTTGACCCTTGTCATCCAGTCTGGCATCGTCCAGTCCCTCCTGATCTTTTCAAAGATCGTTTAATCATCTCTCCTCCCCACCTCCCCTGCCCCATTCCTTATGAAACTCTCCATTGTCTCTTCCCACTGGTCTAAATATATAGACCCAAGTCCAATCCATGGTCACCATGGATCCTCTCCTGTTCCTGGATTTCACATGAACCTCCTTCACCACCTCGCCTTTGTGCATGTATTTCCATCTGCCCTCCTCCTCACACCCTAGACCTCTGTCCCTGCCTCTTTTCCTTACCAATTTCTACACATCTCTGTTGGATAGTTCCTATTTCCTCCCCAGATCTGCTTTCCACTCTTCCCCATTCTATTCTCTGCCCCAAGAAGCAAACTTGGTGGGGCCTGTCTCCCTTACCCACCGGCTTCCCATTAGATTCAGCCAATAGGAAGACCAGCAGGAGCTGGAGGGGACAGAGGTATTTATTTCCTCAGCTCCTTTCCCTGCTAGGCCATTTCAGGATTTCTGGTCCTTCAACCAAAGATCCCAGCTCCTCTACATAGGGCTCTCTCCTTCTGGGTTCTGAAGTGGCTCCCTAATCCTTTCAGCCCAAGAAATGTGATGACCCCAGTGTTACTATCTTTAGGTGCTTCACTATCCCACATGACTCTCCTACTCCTACCACATCTTTGTAAAGGGTGCCTGAATTAAACTCTCTTCAAATATTATCATCTGTGTGAGCTAGGACTGGGGCATTACCTCAGCTTAACTGCCACTTGTTCGGTGATGGGATCCAGAGACTAGGTTGCCCTGTATAACATGGCACCCTGACTATGGATTTATAGCATCCATCAGAGTTTGCAATTATATTAATTTCTGTAATAAATTTTTATTCTCTCTCTCTTACTCTTGCTCTTGTTCTTTCTCCTTTCTCCACCACTAGACTGTAAACTCCTTGAGGGCAAAGGCAATGTCTTTTTATTCTCCCTTGTAGCTACAATAATTAGCTCAGTGTTTCCCACATTGTAATGAATAGTACTTGCTATTGGGCCTAGAATTAAACTCTGTATTGTTCTATTATTGCATATATCCTGGTAGTGTCCTTTTCCCTCAGAAAGAATCAAAGCACTGATTGTCTCTCTCTGTCTGCTTCATTGCCCTGCATGCAGACATGATTAACAAATGCTTGTTGCACTAAATTGAAGGCCTGCAGGGAGCCATGTACACATTTAACCGGATAGTCTTTGACAATATTCATTTTGGCTCTGATTTTGGAAAAATATCAAAGACCAAATACATTCTAAGAATAGTGAGCAAACTGTTTGGTGGGGGCGGGGGGGAAATACACTATTATTAGAGTTACATTTTTTTTTATGATATGAAATTCTTTTTATCTTTTGTCAAAACATATGGACTAAATTAAATTGAAAAGATTATATTCCCTTACTCTGCAGTTTCATAATGTCTTTCTTCAAAATTGAAATCTCTCAGTTGTTTTAAATGTTGTTTTGCTAAGGATTTCTTCCCCTAAACTGACTAAAGAAAATGGAAGTGAAATAAAGTGGACGTAATTATACCCTGAAAGAAACTGTAGCAACTGATGTGGAAAGATGAAAATGCCAAAGGCAAGGGCTTGCAATGAATGACAGGTGGAATTTTTGAAAGCCTATGATCTTTCTACTGTTCTGCTCTCTAGTGTAATGCCTTAAAAGAGCATAGCAAAGCAGATCTTTATAAAGGCAAGTAGTATGACATAGATCATTTCAAAGGGCATCTTTATAAAGCAGCTTACATGTTCCCACTAGAACCAGATTATAATTTAAGATTGAGTCCTCTACTGTAAGACATGGCACACACATCGTGGAAATAATCACATAAGTGATCCCAATGGATGAGTAAACAGATTAGGAAAAAATAGTAAAACTTGTAGAATCATTAATTTGGCCCAAACAAATATTTACCTGAAGTAATAAATAGTAATGAAACATTTATTTACCATCATTTTGTTTATCTTTCTCCTTAGAATTGAGAAGAGTTCATGCATGATTTGTATAGTTCATGTATCCAAAAAACAAACAAACACTTTCCAAGAGATGTAAATACAAATACCTGTTTCTTATTTGTATGTTTGCAGGCAGAGATTAAAATTGTATCCATTGACGTTGCAACTCTATTCAAAGTAGTGACCTTTCTTTTCGGGATAACTATTGCAAAATCTAAATATTTGTAGTCAATTAAGAAGCTTAGTTGTGGGCCAGGTGTGGTGGCTCATGCCTGTAATCCCAACACTTTGAGAGGCCAAAGCAGGTGGATCACTCAAGTCCAGGAGTTCAAGACCATACTGGGTAACAAGGCAAGACCCCTTCTCTTCAAAAAATACCAAAAAAAAGAGTCAGACGTGGTGACGCATGCTTGTGGTCCCAGCTACTTGGGAGGCTGAGGTGGGAGGATCACTTGAGCCCAGGAGGCAGAGGTTGCAGTGGGCCGAGATCACACCACTACATTTCAGCCTGGACAACAGATTAAGTCCCTGTCAAAACAAACAAACAAACAAACAAACAAACAAACAAACCTTAATTGTTACTACCCAAGGAAATCTACAGATTCAATACAATCCGTATTAAAATATCAATGACATTCTTCACAGAAATTTTTGTAAAAGTTTTAACTTGTATGGAACCAACAAAAGAACCCAAATATCCAAAGCAATCCTAAGCAAAAGAGCAAAGCTGGAAGCATCACACTACCTGACTTCAAAATATACTACAAAGCTGGAGTAACAAAAAGAGCATGGTACTGGCATAAAAACAGAACATAGACCAATGAAACAGAATGGAGAACCCAGAAATTAATCACATATTTACAGCCAACTGACTTTTCTAAAGGTACTAAGAACACTGATTGGGGAGTGGACAATCTCTTCAATAAATAATGCTGGAAAAACTCAATATCCATATGCAGAAGAATGAAACTAGACCCACACCTCTCACTCTATATAAAAATCACATCAAAGTCAAAGAAAGACCTACGTGTAAGACCTGAAACTTTAAAACTACTAGAAGGGCCGGGAGCAGTGGCTCACACCTGTAATCCCAGCACTTTCGGAGGCCGAGGTGGGTGGATTATTTGAGGTCAGGAGTCTGAGACCAGCCTGACCAACATGCTGAAATCTCATCTCTACTAAAATCACAAAAATTAGCTGGGCGTGGTGGTGCATGCCTGTAATCCCAGCTACTTGGGAGGCTGAAGCAGGAGAATCGCTCGAACTCAGGAGGCAAAGGTTTCAGTGAGCCGAGATCGTGCCAATGCACTCCAGCCTGGGCAACGAGAGCGAAACTCTGTATCAAGAAAATGAAAACTACTAGAAGGAAACATAGGGGAAACACTTTAGGACATTGGTGTGAAAAAAGATATAAACACCTTAGAGGCACAGGCAACAAAAGCAAAAATAAACAAAAGGAAGTATGTCAAACTAAAAAGCTTCTGCACAACAAATGAAACAACAAAATAAAATGCAACCTACAGGATGGAAGAAAGTATCTGCAAACTATTCACCTAACAGGGGATCCCTATCCAGAATATACAAGGAACTTAACCATCTCAACAGCAAAAACCAACAATCCAATCAAAATGTGGGCAAATGATCTGAACAGACATTTCTCAAATATATAACAATGGCCAAAAAAATATGAAAAAATGCTCAGTATCACCAATTATCAGAGAGAAATGAAAATCAAAACTATAATGAGGTACCACCCCACCCCAGTTAAAATGGCTGTTATCAAAAAGAGAAAAAATAAGTGCTGGTGAGGATGCAGAGAAAAGGGAACTCATACACTGTTGGTGGGAGGGCAAACTAGTAAAGCCAGTATGGAGGTGCCCCAAAAAGAAAAATTAAAAATAGGACTGCCATATGATCCAGCAATCCCACTACTGGGCATTTATCCAAAGGAAAGAAGATCAATATATCAGAGACATCCAAACCTATATTTATTGCAGCACTATAGCCAAGATACGGAATCATCCTATGCATATAACAACAGATGAATAGATTTTAAAATGTGGTATATACACAATGGAATACTATTCAACCATAAAAAATAATGAAATCCTGTCATTCACAGCAACACGGATGGAACTGGAGGACATTATGTTAAGTGAAATAAGCCAGGAACAGAAAGTTGAACATCACATGTTCTCGCCCATATGGAGCTAAAAAAAAAAAAAAAAAATTATCTGATAGAAGTGAAAAGTGGAACAGAGAATCCTAGAGGTTTAGGAAGGGTAGGGGGAAGGGAAGGATCAGAAGAGATTTGTTAAAGGACACAAAATAATAGCTAGATAACAGGAATAGATTATAGTGTTCTATACCACAGTTGAATTAACAGGAATAGATTATAGTGTTCTATACCACAGTTGAATGACTACAGTTAACAATAAAACACTATATAATTTCAAATAGCTAGAAGGAGGATATTGAACATTCCCAAAACAAAGAAATGATAAATGCTGGAGATGATGGATATGCTAATTACCCTGCTCTGATCACTATGCATTACACGTATCAAAAAATCACTATGTACCCCATGAATATGTACAATTATTATATGTCCATTAAAAAACTAAAAGAGAGGAACTTTAGTTGTATGAGTAGATTCACGGAACTTGTATTCATTTATTCTTTTACTTCCATAATATGGTAGAATCTCAGGAGTAAGAGGAAAAGGAGCAAGATGGTTAACTGCCGAAAAGACCTGTAAGTGGAAGTAAGAGAAAAGATTTGGGAGTCACTTCCTTTTGTCAAATGATGCACTCCAGTTTCTTCTGCTTCATCTGATTTGGATCACAGGGCTGAAAAAGGGCAGGCCTGAGGTGGGGAAGCTGGCTCATCTGTGCCCTGGCCATACAATCCTTCACGTTCTTAGAGGTTTCATCACCATCCATACATGTTTGGCAGCATTTCCCTCATCAGAAAAAAAATGAAGTTGTCAATGGAGGGTATAAATGGATGTGTATTTTTTTAAAAATGTCATCGTAGTAGAGGTTATGTCCTAGATTTTCTACTACTGTATGTTCTCGAAAAACTTGACATTTCTGTGAATTAACACCAAAGAAACACATTCTCTTCTGCATCAATTTCCCAGAAAATGCCGCTGATTAGGGCTCAGAGTGGAGCTTCAGAAACGGAGTTGGAAAGTCAGGCCTTCAAACGCACTTGCTAATTTAGATCTTCTCCCACAGTCACAAGACAGCTGGGGTGACAAGACCCACCTCTCAGAGGATTCCATGTAACCTTCACTCTGAGGCCTGAGGGTCTCTGCCTCACATTACCAACTGCTTTTTAATTTCCTGCACATTACTAACTAAATGCCAGGTCATGACAATACATTTCCTAATGGGAAAATAGAGACTTCACAGGCACTAGAAAAGAATAAAGGACATGAGCTGTCTTTAAAAAGAGCAAATTGACTAATGGTTTAATAAATAGGCTTTCTCTACTGAGTGAGGCAAAAATAAGTTGAATGACAATCCCACGTTAAAAAGAGATTGTAATGGAACCAACCCTTGACCCATAATTACAGCAGGTTAGATCAGGAGATGGCTCTCATGAGCAGGAGACTGCAGGAATTAATGACATTTAAATGACTTCTGGCTTAGCATTTTCATAGTATGCTCAAAACCATCTGTGTTATAAACCAGGACTTGTGTCCCTGAGCAAGACATTCAATCTCTCCGAGCCTCCATTCCTTACTTGTAAAATGAAATGGACTTCAGTGCACAAAAGAACAATTTGAGGGGCCGGGCACAATGGCTCACACCTGTAATCCCAGCACTTTGGGAGGCTGAGGCAGGCAGATCATTTGAGCCCAGGAGCCCGAGACCAGCCTAGGCAACAAAGCAAGACCCTTTTTCTACAAAAAAATCAACAAGTTAGCAAGTCGTGGTGGCATGCACCTGTGGTCCCAGCTACACAGGAGGCTGAGATAGGAGAATTGCTTGAGCCCAGGAGGTCAAGGTTGCAGTGAGCCGTAATCGCATAACTGCACTCCAGCCTGAGTGATGGAGGGAGATCTTGTTTAAAATAATAATAGTAATAATAATAATAACTGGGAGAGTTTGTTAAAAAGGTAAGCTATCAGGTCTCATTCCAAGAGATTTTCATCAGCAGGGCTTGAGCAGGAATCTTATTTTCTAGATATAGTTTCCAAATTTCATTCCACAATATAAGATGTGCATGAGGTTTTGTTTGTTTTTTTAAAACTTTTTCATTTTTATGGGTACATCGTAGGTGTATATATTTATGGAGTCCATGGAGAGGTTTTGTTTTTAATTTTTAAAAATCTACTCTATAATTCTTAATTTTTAAAAGTATGCCATCTTTTTTTTTTTTTTTTTTTTTTTTTTTTTTTTTTTTTTTTTTGAGATGGAGTCTTGCTCTGTCACCCAGGCTGGAGTGCAATTTTTAAAAGTATGGAATGTGAAATAAATATTTTCTGTTGACAAAAGTTAGCTGTAGATTTGGGCAACATGCATACAAAGAGAAAACATATAAATACCTTTTAACTTAATATGGAAGTAGTCCCTGCTTATCTGCAGGGCAGACACCCCAAGACCCCCAGTGGATTCCTGAAACCACAGGTTGTACTGGACCTTATATACACTATGTTTCTTCATATACATACATACCTATGATAAAGTTTAACTTACAAGTTAGACACAGTAAGAGATAATAACTAATAATAAAATAAAACAATTATAACAATATACTATAATAAAATGTATGTGAATGTCATCTCTCTCTCAAAATATCTTGATATACTATATTCAGCTATTGTCAGACTGCAGTTGATTGAGGGCAACTAAAACTTCAAAATGAAAACCTCCAATAAGGGGGGGACTACTGTCATTTTAAGTCAAATATTCCAAGAAAATAATCCCAAGAGCACACAGAGGTTTTGTACAAAGATGCTCATGAGCAAATTATTTTAGCGGTAAAAAAATTTTTAAAAACCTCAAAGTGGCAAAAACAGAGCAACAGTTAAGTAAGTGATGATACATTCATAAAATACAATATTATAAAGTAGTTAAAACTGTTAGTATGGATAAATTACAATAATGCATTATTCATATATATTTAAGTTCCATGAAAGTTAAGTTACATGAAAAAAATAGTGCAAACATCATATACACACACACATACACATTGCCACACCCACACATCCTCCCTACCCTCTATAATCCTACAGAACAGCACAGGAGAACAAAGCCACGGGTTGCCCACAGAGTGATCCTTTCTTTTCTTTTTTTGCCATACTTAACCTGAAACGAATAAAGTTATTTTTCCAAAGAAGTAGTATGGTGAAAGGGTCCACCCACCTGTCTTAATAGGTTTCTAATTATTTAAGTGTGATAAGGCCAAGAGATCAGGAAACGACATCACTGAAAAGATAAAGGTCACACCAGGAACCAGGACCCCCTCAGGAGGCAGAGGGAGGGGGATCTGTGGATGAATGCCTTTTTTGTGGCTTACAGGGAAGGAGCCTGCCAGGCAGGGTCAAAAGGCATAGGATGGACTAGTTGGAATAATTTCAGTGGGCTCTGGGGCACAGTGACTGTCCCTGCTTGTCTGGTACTGGCCCCAGGGTGATCGGGGTGGGTGAACAGTAGCCAGTGGAGGTAGTCAAAGCGTGGGCCAGTCGCCTGTCTAGGCAGGGAAATTAGCCTCTAGACAGGGCCTCAAAACTGGGTCAAGACAGCGTTTAGAAAACGATATTACAACACCTGAAAGAGGTTGCAAAATAAAGGCCGTTACTTTAAATTCTTTAACACTATGGGTTGGGAAGGGGCACACTCAGAGACTACAGCTGTGACACTATTTTATATATATGTTTTCATCCAAGGTTTCTGGCTCATAACTCCCACAGCCCTTGTGACAGTGTTTTGTTGCAATGTTGGAGCACTTTAGATCCCAGAAGAAGGCCTGGGAAAATACAATCTCTCTCTGACTGTCTCCTGCCCTCCTTTCACCTGCTCCCTTTTTCCCCAAGGCAGGCCTTAGGAACTAAAAATAGACTCTAATTATTCTCTACCTTTCTGTCTTGCACTGGCCATAAAGAAACTCTCTGACCTACCTTGTCTGACTGTGGGTCATAAGACCCCCATCTCAGAAGGGGTCCTGCCTCGTGCCCAGGAGGAAGGAATGCTGCACAGAGAAGCCAAAAAGAATCTGAACAGACAGGCCTTGCTGAGTTTAGAGCGTACTCTTCTTATCCAATCACATTTTGACACAGCTGTCCCTGCTTCAATTATGGACAATCAATGCAGCCTCCAAAAAAGCCCCAAAGGACAGGGTTCGAGAGTTTTCGGGGCACTGAACACATGGAGGCTGGCCGGAAGGCGAAGAACTCATCCACGTGCTAGAGTCGGGGCACGTATCCCAGCTCCATAAGGACAGCAGCTCCTGCACTCAGGACCATTCCAGACCTCACGCTATGCATGTTTTCATCTGACTGTTTATTTGCATCCTTTCAGATATCCATCATAATAAACTGGTAAGCATAAGTAAGTGTTTCCCTGACTTCTGTAAGTCACTCCAGCAAATTAATTAAACTCAAAGAGGGGGTCATGGAAACCCCAACTTGAAGCCAGTCAGTCAGAAGTTCAGAAGACCCAGACTCAACGACTGGTAAGAAGGAAAGGGTGGTCTTGTGGGACTGAGCCCTCAACCTGTGGGCTCTGATGGTATCTCCCAGTAAACAATGTCAGATTTGAATTGGAGGACGCCCAGCTGGTGCCTGCTGCAGAAGCGATTGCTAGCTTGGTGTATAAGGGAACCCCCACTACAACATTTCATCACAGAAGTCTTCTGTGTTAATTGTTGGGGTGTGAGAGAAAAGGAAAAACAGAGTTTACTCACACTCAACAGCAATATTTAAAATCTTCCCGTTTATTTTCTTACCCACTTCTCTCACCTACCAGATCTGCTATTCTGAAAATAACCTAAGAAACATCTCCAAACCTCTAGTTATTTTCTTCTCCCCAGTTGCTTCCTTCGTTTGTCCCCAGAAAGTCTGAGAACAAGTTTGGGAGAGTAAGGTCTTACTGGGGGCAAATGAGGGAAGGGACTGACCCCTGCCCAGCCAGGGACCAGGGAAAGGCTGGGATCACCCTTGAAAGCCAAATAAACCCTGCCAATTGTACCAATGCCAATGTCTGGGTTTTGATAATATTCTATAGTCATGCAAAGTGTTACCATTAGAGGAAACTGGGTGAAGGGTACATAGGACCTCCCCATACATTTTTTGGTAATTTTCTGTGAAACTATAATTATTTCAAAATAAAAATGTAAAACTGAAGCATAATAATAAATAAAATTTAAAGAGAAAAGTTTTTAAAAATCTATCCCAGACTTTTTTTTTCATCAGCTCAGCCATTTAAGGAAGGAATACACAAAAAGTGTATGCAGTACTCCAGGGGTCTTTCAGAAGGTGTTGAAGTCATTCTCCTGAAAGATATGAAAACTGGATGTGTTCTCTTGTGTGTGGCATATGACAGGTGTTATGATCCTGGCTAGGCAGACAGGAGGACTAATCCATCCCTCAGGGTGTCCTTTCTCCATACACTGTTCCTCTCAAGGGAAACTAAACAAATCTTTACTGAGAACAGAAGGAACTTGGATGGTATCGCCAGTTTAAAGGGGCTCTGCTTTCCCTACCTCAATCCATCCATACACATGCTGACTACTGAACAAATTGAGAAATAAGATTAAAAAATACACTGGGACAATTAAAACGTAAACTTATCACTGCTAAGGCCGATATCGGAAGATGTTGCTTATATTGCAATCCAGGGGCCTCGTAATACTGGTCCTCTGCAGGCCTCCCACATAGCCTGCATGCTATCTGGGGACAGTTCACACCCAAGAGAAAAAAAGAAGGGAAAAGGCTGACATACAAGTGTCCGGTTTATCCTTCCCAGGTCAACAAGCAGACTTAAGTCATTCTTCCTCCCATGAGTGAGTGAGTGAGTGAGTGAGTGGCCAGGTGTGTTACAGTGGAATGCCAATCACATGACAGCAATCAGAGTGAAGAAAACTCCCCCACCACTTACTGTATCCATTTCCTAGGGCTGCCATAATAAATTACCACAAACTGAGTGGCTTAAAGAACAGAAAGTTACTCTCTTACAGGTCTAGAGATTGGAAGTCCAAAATCAGGGTATCAGCAGAGCCATGCTTCCTCTGGAAATTCTAGGGTAGGATTCTTTCTTGCCTTTACCTAGCTTCTGAAGACTCCTGGCAATCATTGGTGTTCCTTGGCTTGTAGCTACATCACTCCAGTCTCTGCCTCCGCTATCACATGGCCTTCTCCCTTCTATGTGTGTCTATATGATCACATGGCCTTCTTATAAGGGCACCAGTCTTTGGATTAGGGCCCACCTTAATCCAGTATGAATTCATCTTAACTAATTACATCTGCAAAGATCCTGTTTCCAAATATAGCCGCATCCTGTGATTCTCAGTGGACATGAATTCTAAGGGAGCACTATTCAAGCCAGTCACCAGCCACCAACAAGAACAAGTAAGTTTATCATCTTTAGAAACATGTTTTTTTCCTAAAGGGTATAGCACACGAAAGGCTATTGTCATGATTCTTTTCTCTCTTGAAGCATCTTTATATGGGAACTCTAATTTAAAAGAACATGACCAAGGTACTTACACTATCCATGAAGCCGTATTATGTTCTTTGAAAGTGGGCTTGGATTCATTGTAAATCTATATTTCAAACTCTAAGGCAAACACTTTAAAAAGTATAAACATAAAAGGGGAAAAAAAGAAGCAGAATAACCAATATGCTCAGAAAAGGGGAAACATGAAATCATATAAGATGCTCAATTAAAACCACAAAAGACAGAAAAAGAGTGAAAGACAAAACTAGGAACGAAGAAAAGGACAACAAATAGAAAACAGAAACGAATATGGGAGATTTTAACCCAACTATATCTATGATCACTTTAAATATCAATAGTCTAAATTCACCAATTAAAAGATAGAGATTGTCAATATGGATCAAAAAAGAAGATCAAACCATATGTTATTTATAAGAAATTCCTTTAAATGTAAATATGTATATAGATTAAAAGTAAAGGCATATATTAATGTTCTTATACAGCATGACTATTGTAAAAAAAAAAAAGAAGAAAAAGTAAAGAGATAGAGAAAGATATATTATGCTAACACTAATCAAAAGGAGACGGAAGTAGCTACAGTAATTACAGAGGAGAGCAAGGAAGTCATTAGGGCTAAAAAGGAGCATTACCTAATAATAAATAGCTAAATTCTCCAAGAAGACATAACAATCCCTAATATGTATGTGCCTAACAACAAGCACCAAACTATGTGAGGCAATAACTCACAGAATTGTAAGGAAAAATAGATGAATCCAGTATTATAGACTTTCACACTCCTCTATCAGAAATGGACAGATCCAGCAGGCAGAAAATTAGTAAGGACACAGTCAAATTCAACAACATCATGAATCAACTAGAATAATGGGCATCTATAAAGTAATTTATCCAACAACAGCAGAATACACATTCTTCTTAAGCTCACATGGAACATTCATCAAGATAGATAACATTATGGGCCATAAAACAAACCATAACAAATTTAAAAGAAGAGAAATCAGACAACATCTGCTGTCAGACCACAATGAAATTAAACTAGAAATAAGTAGCAAAATGACAACAGGAAAATCCTAAAACCCATGGAGATTAAACAACATACTTCTAAACAAACATAGGTCAGAGAAAAAAGTCCTCAAAAAATTGTTTAATATTTTGAAGTAAATAAAAATAAAAACACATTTTATTAGAATGTGTGGAATAGAGCAAAAGCAGTGATTAGAGGGAAATTTATAGCATTGAAGGTATACATTAGAAAAGAAATCTTTCTAATTTAAATTCACAACCTAAGCTTCCACCTTAAGAAACTAGAAAAAGTAGAGCAAATTAAATCCAAAGTAAGCAGGAAAAAGGAAATAATGAAAATGAGGGCATAATCAATGAAATTAAAAACATAAAATTAATAGAGAAAAATAAATGAAACCAAAAGTTGATTTTTTGAAAAGATAAAATTCATAACCCTCTAGAAAATTCAAATTCAAAACAGGATACAAATTATTAACATTGGAAATGAAAGAGGCAACATTACTACAGACATTATGGACATTAAGAGGATAAAAGGAATTCTATGAACAACGCCCTGCTCACAAATTTGATAACCTTCATTAAATGAACCAATTCCTTGAAAGACACAGTCTGCCAAAACTCGTACAAGAAGAAATGGACAGTCTGAAAACGTCATCCTATTAAAGAAGTTGAATTAATAATTAATGGCATTCCAAAACAGGAAGCAACAGGCCTAGATGGGGTCAGTGGTGAATGCTACCAAATATTTAAGGAAAAATTATACCAATTCTCTACAATCTCTTTAAGAAGATATAAGCAGAGGAAGTACTTCTAAGAAGATATAAGCAGAGGAAATACTTCTTAACTCATTCTGTCAAGCCAGTATCACCCTAATGCCAAAATCAAAGACATTACAAGAAGAGAAAACTAAAAACCAACAATTCCCATGAGCATAGATGCAAAATTCTCCACAAAATATGAGCAACTTGAATCCCACAATATGTAAAGAGGATTATACACCAGAACTGAGTGGGATTTATCCTAAGTATGCAAGGATAGCACAAAAATCAATCAATAGCACACAAGTCAAACAATAGCACAAAAATCAACCAAGTGGGATTTATCCTAAGTATGCAAGGATACTGCAAAAATCAATCAATGTAATCAATCACATCAGCAGGCTAAATAATGAAAAGCAAATGGTCATATAAAAAAATAAAGAAAAAGCACTTTGGGAGACCAAGATGGGAGGCTCACTTGAGGCCAGGAGTTTGAAACCAGCCTGAGCAACATGACAAGACTCCATCTCCATAAAAAGTATTTTTAAAAATTAGAAAACAAGCAAAAATAAATAAATGGAGGAAAAGCATTCAACAAAAACCAATATTCTTTCATGATAAAAGCTCTCAGCAGCCAGGTGTGGTGTCTCACACTTGTAATCCCAGCACTCTGGGAGGCCAAGGCGCGCAGATCACAAGGTCAGCAGTTCAAGCGAGACCAGCCTGACCAACATGGTGAAACTCCACCTCTACTAAAAATACAAAAATTAGCTGGACATGGTGGTAAAAGCCTGTAATCCCAGCTACTCCGGAGGCTGAGGCAGGAGAATCGCCTGAACTCAGGAGGTTGAGGTTGCAGTAAGCCAAGATTGTGCCACTGCACTCCAGCCTGGGTAACAGAGTGAGGCTCCATCAAAAAAAAAAAAAACAAAAAACAAAAACAAAAACAAAAACCTCTCAGCAAACTTGGAATAGAGGGGAACTTCCTCAATTTGATTTAAAAAAAAGAAATAGCTACAGAAAATCTACTACTGACATCATACTTAATGTTGAGATACTGGAAGCATTCCCACTAAGATTAAAAACAAGGCAAGGATGTCCCCTCTCATCACTCCTTTCCAAATTGTACTGGAAGTCCTAGCTAATCCAATCAGACAGAAAAAGGAATAAAAGCTATACTGATTGAGAAGGAAGAAATAAAATTGTTTTTGTTCACAGAAGAGATGATTGTCTATGTAGAAAATCTGAAAGAATCAATAAAAAATTCCCAGAACTAATTACTGATTATAGCAAGATTTCAGGATATAAGGTTAAAATACAAAAGTGAATCACTTTCATATATACCAGCAATGAACAAGTGGAATTTGAATTTAAAACACAATACCATTTACATTAGTATCCCCAAAGATGAAATACTTGAGTATAAATCCAACAAAATATGTATAAGATCTATATGAAGAAAATTAGAAAATGCTGATGAAAGAAAGAAAATAACTAAACAAATGGAGAGCTATCCCGTGTTCATGGAAAGGAAGATTCAATGTTGTCAAGATGTCAGTTATCCCAACTTGATCTATGGATCAATGCAAACTCAATCAAAATACCAACAAGTTATTTTGTAGATATTAAAAAAACTGATTCTAAAGTTTATATGGAGAGGTAAAAGACAAAGAATAGCCAACACAAGATTGAAGAAGAAACACAAAGTTAGAGGATGAATATTGCCTGACTTCAAGACTTACCATAAGGCTGCAGTAAACAAGACAGGGTGGTATTGGTGAAATAATAGACAAATAGATCAATGGAATATAGAAGAAAGCCCAGAAACAGCCCCACATAAATATAGTCAACAGATCTTTGACAAAGGAACAAAGGCAATACAATAGAGAAAAAGTCTTTTCAACAAATGGTCCTGGAACAACTGGACATCTAAACATGTAAAAAAAAAAAAATCTAGAGATAAACCTTGCACTTGTCACAAAAATTAACTCAAAGTTAATCATAAAAGTAAAATGTACCTAAATGTAAAATGTAAAACTCTAGAAGATAACGTAAGAGAAATTCTAGATGATATGGGTTCAATAATGACTTTTTAGATACAACACCAAAGGCACAATTCATGAAAAAAAAGGTATCGATAAGCAGGACCTTATTAAAATTAAAATTTTCTGCTCTGCAAAAGACACTGTCAAGAGAATGAAAGACAGGCCACTGACTGGGAGAAAATATTTGCAAACAATATATCTGATAAAGGACTGTTATCCAAAATATACAAAGAACTCTTGAAACTCAATAATAAGAAAACAAACCACTTCATTAAAAAATGGGCCAAAGATCTTAACAGACATCTCACTAGAAAAGATATGCAGATAGAAAATGAGCATAGGAAAGATGCTCCACACTATATATCATCAGGGAAATGCAAATTAAAACAAGATGACACTACACACCAATTTAGAACGGCCAAAACCCAGAACATTGACAGCATCAAATGCTGGTGAGGATGTGCAGCAACAGAAATAGGAACTCTCATTGCTGGTGGAAATCAAAATGGTACAGCAACTTTAGAAGATACTTAGGCAATTTGTTATAAAACTAAATATACTCTTACCATATGATCCAGCAACTTGCATTCCTTGGTATCTACACAATGGAGCTGAAAACTTATGTGACACAAAAACCTGCAAACAGATGCTTATTGCAGCCTCATTATTTCCAAGACATCCTTCTGTAGGTGAATAGATAAACAAACTGTGATATGGCCAGACAATGGAATATTATTTAATACAAATAAGATATGAGTTATCAGGCCACAAAAAGACATGGAAAAACTTCAAATACATATTAATAGATGAAAAAAGACAATTTTAAAAGGCCACATACTGTATGAGTCCAACTATGTGATATTCTCAAAAAGGTAAAACTGTGGAGACATTGAAAAACCCAGGATTACTAGGGAGGGAAGGATGGAATAAATAGAACACAGGATTTTTTAGGGCAGGGAAAATACTCTGTATGATGCTATATTTGGGCACACAAGTCACTATACATTTGTTCAAACCAACACAATGTAAGACCCCAAGAGTGAACCCTAATGTAAACTATGGACTTTTGGTTATTAATGACATATCAACATAGGCTCATCAATTGCAACAAATGTACCACTCTGATGGGAGATGGTGATATGTGGGAGGCCATTCATGTGTAATTTAGAATATATGAGATATATCTGCACATTTCTCTCAGTTTTGCTATGAAACTAAAACTTCTCTAAAAAAGGGGGTTTTTTAATGACCAATAAAACTGAGGCCATAAACACTTTTAAAAATGTAGTCACATAACGGCAGCAAAGCAGAGAATGCTGTTGACATGAGCCAGGCCTAGTCCCATCTATGCTGCCTTAGTTATGGTTAGGAAGGACTTTACAGGCTCTGGTGTAGAAAGAGAAGAAGATGAAGGAGTTTTATGTGGTGATTACATATTGCTTATTCTGAACATCGCTATCAAGGAAAAGCGCATATAATAATTTTATCAACCTCCACCTTGTTTTATTGTTAGAGGTTGTTGCACTTAACCAGACAGAGTTCTTTCCCTATGCATCGGACCTTACAAGTATAACATTTATCACATCCAAAAAAAAAATGAAGGTAGAAATTCATACCTGGATTTTCCCAGCAGGGTCATGAAAACCTTAATTCTTAGAGTTATTTTAGGATCTATCCAGTCCCAGTACCTATCTGCTAATCTGTTTACATACATGTCTATCTATGAGCATGGGTCTACTCAACCACCCATCAGTCTCAATCAAAAGGGATACATTCTTTAATAGATTTTATGTAGATATATAAAAGAATTTTGATGCCAACTTTTAATTCTTCTTCACTAAAAAGTTGGTAACAGGCTGGGTGCAGTAGCTCACGCCTGTAATCCCAGCACTTTGGGAGGCCAAGGAGAGTGGATCACTTGAGGTCAGGAGTTCAAGATCAGCCTGGCCAACATGGTGAAACTCCGTCTCTCCTAAAAATACAAAAATTAGCCCAACATGGTGGCATGTGCCTGTAATCCCAGCTACCGGGGAGGCTCAGGCAGGAGAGTTGCTTGAACCTGGGAGGCAGAGGTTACAGTGAGCCGAGATCGTGCCATTGCACTCCAGCCTGGGCGACAACTGTGAAACTCCGTCTAAAAAAAATGGTGACAATGAATATTGTGGGTGATGGGACATTCTCCCATCCTGTCTAGTCCCCTTCACCTGTTCTATGTTTCCCTTGTTCCACATTTTCTATGCTGAGACGGTCATTTTTTATATCAGTTCCCTTCTTATTAATCAGTCACAGATTTTTTTTATTTTATGTACCTATCCAAGTGTGACCTTTTACTACTAAATTTTCTATCAACGGTTATTTAAACATCTTGTTTTTTCTCAAGATACAAATTGCTGTGATTCAGTTTTTATTGCTTTTATTAGAAATCTTTTTTTTTTCTTTTTTTAATACTTTAAGTTCTAGGGTACATGTGCACAACGTGCAGGTCTGTTACATATGTATACGTGTGCCATGTTGGTGTGCTGCACCCATTAACTCGTCATTTACATTAGGTATATCTCCTAATGCTATCCCTCTCCCCTACCCCCTCCCCACAATAGGACCCTGTGTGTGATGCTCCCCTTCCTGTGTCCAAGTGATCTCATTCTTCAATTCCCACCTATGAGTGAGAACATGCGGTATTTGGTTTTCTGTTCTTGCGATAGTTTGCTGAGAATGATGGTTTCCAGCTGCATCCATGTCCCTCCAAAGGACACGAACCCACCCTTTTTTATGGCTGCATAGTATTCCATGGTGTATATGTGCCACATTTTCTTAATCCAGTCTGTCACTGATGGACATTTGGGTTGATTCCAAGTCTTTGCTATTGTGAATAGTGCCGCAATAAATATACGTGTGCATGTGTCTTTATAGCAGCATGACTTATAATCCTTTGGGTATATACCCAGTAATGGGATGGCTGGGACAAGGGATATTTCCAGTTCTAGATCCTTGAGGAATCACCACACTGTCTTCCACAATGGATGAACTAGTTTAAAGTCCCACCAACAGTGTAAAAGTGTTCCTATTTCTCCACATCCTCTCCAGCACCTGTTGTTTCCTGATTTTTTAATGATGGCCATTCTAACTGGTGTGAGATGGTATCTCATTGTGGTTTTGATTTGCATTTCTCTGATAGCGAGTGATGATGAGCATTTTTTCATGTGTCTGTTGGCTGTATGAATGTCTTCTTTTGAGAAGTGTTTGTTCATATCCTTTGCCCACTTTTTGATGGGGTTGTTTTTTTCTTGTAAATTTGATTGAGTTCTTTATAGGTTCTGCATATTAGCCCTTTGTCAGATGAGTAGATTGTAAAAATTTTCTCCCATTCTGTAGGTTGCCTGTTCACTCTGATGGTAGTTTCCTTTGCTGTGCAGAAGCTCTTTAGTTTAATTAGATCCCATTTGTCATTTTTGGCTTTTGTTGCCGTTGCTTTTGGTGTTTTAGACATGAAGTCCTTGTCCATGCCTATGTCCTGAATGGTATTACCTAGGTTTTCTTCTAGGGTTTTTATGGTATTAGGTCTAACATTTAAGTCTCTAATCCATCTTGAATTAATTTTCATATAAGGAGTAAGGAAAGGATCCAGTTTCAGCTTTCTACTTATGGCTAGCCAATTTTCCCAGCACCATTTATTAAATAGGGAATCCTTTCCCCCATTTCTTGTTTTTGTCAGGTTTGTCAAAGATCAGATGACTGTAGATGTGTGGTATTATTTCTGAGGGCTCTGTTCTGTTCCATTGTTCTATATCTCTGTTTTGGTACCAGTACCATGCTGTTTTGGCTACTGTAGCCTTGTAGTATAGTTTGAAGTCAGGTAGCGTGATGCCTCCAGCTTTGTTCTTTTGGCTTAGGATTGTCTTGGCAATACAGGGTCTTTTTTGGTTCCACATGAACTTTAAAACAGTTTTTTCCAATTCTGTGAAGAAAGTCATTGATAGCTTAATGGGGATGGCATTGAATCTATAAATTACCTTGGGCAGTATGGCCATTTTCAAGATATTGATTCTTCCTATCCACGAGCATGGTATGTTCTTCCATTTGTTTGTGTCCTCTTTTATTTCACTGAGCAGTGGTTTGTAGTTCTCCTTGAAGAGGTCTTTTATATCCCTTGTAAGTTGGATTCCTAGGTATTTTATTCTCTTTGAAGCAATTGTGAATGGGAGTTCATTCATGATTTGGCTCTCTGTTTGTCTGTTACTGGTGTATAAGAATGCTTGTGATTTTTGCACATTGATTTTGTATCCTGAGACTTTGATGCAGTTGCTTATCAGCTTAAGGAGATTTTGGGCTGAGACAATGGGGTTTTCTAAATATACAATCATGTCATCTGCAAACAGGGACAATTTGACTTCTTCTTTTCCTAACTGAATACCCTTTATTTCTTTCTCTTGCCTGATTGCCCTAGCCAGAACTTCCAACACTATGTTGAATAGGAGTGGTGAGAGAGGGCATCCCTGTCTTGTGCCAGTTTTTAAAGGGAATGCTTCCAGTTTTTGCCCATTCAATATGATATTGGCTGTGGGTTTGTCATAAATAGCTCTTATTATTTTGAGATACATTCCATAAATACCGAATTTATTGAGAGTTTTTAGCATGAAGGACTGTTGAATTTTTGTGAAGACCTTTTCTGCATCTATTGAGATAATCATGTGGTTTTTGTCTTTGGTTCTGTTTATATGCTGGATTACATTTATTGATTTGCGTATGTTGAACCAGCCTTGCATCCCAGGGATAAAGTTCACTTGATCATGGTGGATAACCTTTCTGATGTGCTGCTGGATTTGGTTTGCCAGTATTTTATTGAGGATTTTTGCATTGATGTTCATCAGGGATATTGGTCTAAAATTCTCTTTTTTTTTTTTGTATTTCTCTCAGGCTTTGGTATCAGGATGATGTTGGCCTCGTAAAATGAGTTAGGGAGGATTCCCTCTTTTTCTCTTGATTGGAATAGTTTCAGAAGGAATGGTACCAACTCCTCCTTGTACCTCTGGTAGAATTCGGCTGTGAATCCATCTGGTCCTGGACTTTTTTTGGATGGTAAGCTATTAATTATTGCCTCAATTTCAGAGCCTGTTATTGGTCTATTCAGGGATTCAACTTCTTCCTGGTTTAGTCTTGGAAGAGTGTAAGTGTCCAGGAAATTATCCATTTCTTCTAGTTTTTCTAGTTTATTTGCATAGAGGTGTTTATAGAATTCTCTGATGGTAGTTTGTGTTTCTGTGGGGTCGGTGGTGATATTCCCTTTATCATTTTTTATTGCATCTATTTGATTCTTCTCTCTTTTCTTCTTTATTAGTCTTGCTAGCAGTCTATCAATTTTGTTGATCTTTTCAAACAACGAGCTCCTGGATTCATTGATTTTTTGGAGGGTTTTTTGTGTCTCTATCTCCTTCAGTTCTGCTCTGATCTTAGTTATTTCTTGCCTTCTGCTAGCTTTTGAATGTGTTTGCTCTTGCTTCTCTAGTTCTTTTAATTGTAATGTTAGGGTGTCACTTTTGGATCTTTCCTGCTTTCTCTTGTGGGCATTTAGTGCTATAAATTTCCCTCCACACACTGTTTTAAATGTGTCCAAGAGGTTCTGGTATGTTGTATCTTTGTTCTCATTGGTTTCAAAGAACATCTTTATTTCTGCCTTCATTTTGTTATGTACCCAGTAGTCATTCAGGAGCAGGTTATTCAGTTTCCATGTAGTTGAGCGGTTTTGATTGAATTTCTTAGTCCTGAGTTCTAGTTTGATTGCACTGTGGTCTGAGAGACAGTTTGTTATAATTTCTGTTCTTGTACATTTGCTGAGGAGTGCTTTACTTCCAACTATGCAGTCAATTTTGGAATAAGTGTGATGCGGTGCTGAGAAGAATGTATATTCTGTTGATTTGGGGTGGAGAGTTCTGTAGATGTCTATTAGGTCTGCTTGGTGCAGAGTTGAGTTCAATTCCTGGATATCCTTGTTAACTTTCTGTCTTGTTGATCTGTCTAATGTTGACAGTGGGGTGTTAAAGTCTCCCATTATTATTGAATGGGAGTCTAAGTCTCTTTGTAAGTCTCTAAGGACTTGCTTTATGAAGCTGGGTGCTCCTGTATTGTGTGCATATATATTTAAGATAGTTAGCTCTTCCTGATGAATTGATCCCTTTACCATTATGTAATGGCATTCTTTGTCTCTTTTGATCTTTGATGGTTTAAAGTCTGTTTTATCAGAGACTAGGATTGCAACCCTTGCTTTTTTTGTTCTCCATTTGCTTGGTCGATCTTCCTTCATCCCTTTATTTTGAGCCTATGTGTGTCTCTGCATGTGAGATGGGTCTCCTGAATACAGCAAACTGAGGGGTCTTGACTCTTTATCCAATTTGCCAGTCTGTGTCTTTTAATTGGACCATTTAGTCCATTTACATTTAAGGTTAATATTGTTATGTGTGAACTCGATCCTGTCATTATGATATTGCTGGTTATTTTGCTCGCCAGTTGATGCAGTTTCTTCCTAGCATTGATGGACTTTACATTTTGACATGTTTTTGCAATGGCTGGTACCTGTTGTTCCTTTCCATGTTTAGTGCTTCCTTCAGGATCTCTTGTAGGGCAGGCCTGGTGGTGATAAAATCTCTAAGTATTTGCTTGTCTGTAAAGGATTTTATTTCTCTTTCACTGATGAAACTTAGTTTGGCTAGATATGAAATTCTTGGTTGAAAATTCTTTTCTTTAAGAATGTTGAATATTGGCCCCCACTCTCTTCTGGCTTGGAGAGTTTCTGCCAAGAGATCTGCTGTTAGTCTGATGGGCTTCCCTTTGTGTGTAACCAGACCTTTCTCTCCAGCTGCCCTTAACATTTTTTCCTTTATTTCAGCTTTGGTGAATCTGACAATTATGTGTCTTGGAGTTGCTCTTCTCGAGGAGTATCTTTGTGGCATTCTCTGTATTTCCTGAATTTGAATGTTGGCCTGCCTTACTAGGTTGGGGAAGTTCTCCTGGATGATATTCTGCAGCATGTTTTCCAACTTGGTTCCATTTTCCCCGTCACTTTCAGGCAATTATACCAATCAGACGTAGATTTGGTCTTTTCACATAATCCCATACTTCTTGGAGGCTTTGTTCATTTCTTTTTACTCTTTTTTCTCCACACTTCTCTCCTTGCTTCATTTCATTCATTTGATCTTCAGTCACTGATACTCTTTCTTCCAGTTGATCGAGTTGGTTACTGAAGCTTGTGCATTTGTCACGTATTTCTCGTGTTATGGTTTTCATCTCTGTCAGTTCTTTAAAGGTCTTCTCTGCATTGATTATTCTAGTTATCCATTCATCCATTCTTTTTTCAAGGTTTTTAGTTTCTTTGAGCTGGTTACGTAGTTCCTCCTTTAGCTCTGAGAAGTTTGATCGACTGAAGCCTTCTTCTCTCAACTTGTCAAAGTCATTCTCCATCCAGCTTTGTTCCATTGCTGGCAATGAGCTGTGTTCCTTTGGAAGGGGAGATGTGCTCAGATTTTTTGAATTTCCAGCTTTTCTGCCCTGCTTTTTTCCCATCTTTGTGGTTTTATCTGACTTGAGTCTTTGATGCTGGTGATGTACTGATGGAGTTTTGGTGTTGGTGTCCTTTCTGTTTGTTAGTTTTCCTTCTAACAGTCAGGACCCTCAGCTGTAGGTCTGTTGGAGTTTGCTTGAGGTCCACTCCAGACCCTGTTTGCCTAGGTATCAGCAGCAGAGGCTGCAGAAGATAGAATATTGCTTCACAGCGAGTGTTGCTGTCTGATTCTTGCTCTGGAAGCTTCGTCTCAGGGGTGTACCCCACTGAGTGAGGTGTGAGGTGCACCTAGTGGGGGATGTCTCCCAGTTAGGCTACTCGGGGGTCAGGGACCCACTTGAGCAGGCAGTCTGTCCGTTCTCAGATCTCAACCTCCGTGCTGGGAGATCCACTGCTCTCTTCAAAGCTATCAGACAGGGGCATTTACTTCTGCCGAGGTTTCTGCTGCTTTTTGTTTAGCTATGCCCTGTCCCCAGAGGAGGAGTCTACAGAGGCAGGCTGGCCCACTTGAGTTGCTGTGGGCTCCACCCAATTCGAGCTTCCTGGTGGCTTTGTTTACCCACTTAAGCCTCAGCAATGGTGGGCACCCCTTCCCCAGCCTCGCTGCTGCCTTGCAGTTAGATCTCAGACTGCTGTGCTAGCAATGAGGGAGGCTCCATGGGCGTGGGACCCTCCAGGCCAGGTGTGGGATATAATCTCCTGGTGTGCCGTTTGCTAAGACCCTTGGTAAAGCGCAGTATTAGGGTGGGAGTTACCAGATTTTCCAGGTGTTGTGTGTCTCAGTTTCCCTTGGCTAGGAAAAGGGATTCCCTTCCCCCTTGCACTTCCCAGGTGAGGCGATGCCTCGCCCTGCTTCAGCATTCACTGCTCGGGCTGCACCAGCTGACCAGCACTGATTGTCTGGCCCTCTCCAGTGAGATGAACCCAGCACCTCAGTTGAAAATACAGAAATCACCCGTCTTCTGTGTCACTCACGCTGGGAGCTGGAGGCTGGAGCTGTTCCTATTTGGCAATCTTGGGCGTGCCCCCCCAGTTTTTATTTTTTAATGAAAACAGTTTGTCATACTGTTTTCTGAGAGAGGTTCTCTGTGTCTCTCTTACCTGTCCTCTCTAGGTCTATTACTGGATTCTTACAAGTACATGTGAACATGAATCTATCAACACTACCTTGGAGAGTTCCTGGATAGCACCAAGATTGTAAACTGGTGATCCAACAGCCACATGTGTCTTCAGCTATGTTTGGTTTGGTCATACAGCATTTTTAAAACTTAGACTTTTTTGAGATGGAGTCTTGCACTGTCGCCCAGGTGACAGTGCAGTGGCACGATCTTGGCTCACTGCATTCTCCGCCTCTGCAGTTCCAGCAATTCTCCTGCCTCTGCCTCACAGGTAGCTGGGATTACAGGCACACACTACCATGCCTGGCTAATTTATTTTGTATTTTTAGTAGAGATGGGGTTTCACCATGTTGACCAGGCTGGTCTCAAACTCCTGACCTCAGGTGATCCACCTGCCTTGGCCTCCCAAAATGCTGCAATTACAGGCATGAGTCACCACACCTGGCCCATTGCCAACTTATAAAATTAGAAGAATTCACACAAAAATCGATATTTTCTTCATATCCTCTTGAAAACTTAAGTTTTTAAGGTCTGGCAGCAGTGGGCTGGAGGTTAGTAATAATTGCTCCCTTTAAATGAGGCATTTGTGTTTCAATCATTTACAGAAACCACGTGGTCATTTAAAACAATTGGGTCCAATCCCTGGTTTAATCACATTATTTCCAACATTATGTAGATTCGCACACATGTAAAGTAGGACGTGGCAGCACTCACTCTGTGGCTGGTATATAAGACCAGCCGGCAGCCCTTCTCCCATGCCAACACATTCCAGATATTGTACATTTTGTCTCTACATGTGAGAAGCCTTGCGGCATTGCTGCCAAAATTCATCCCTCATATGTGGCCTTAGGGACCAAGAACTCTCCACTCCCTGGCCTTGGCCTACCCGGACTCCCTGACATCCTCAGCAGCTCGTCTCATTTAATCTGAAATCGACAGAATGGTGAAAGGTGTTTAAGAGTTATGAAGACTTGCTTTATTTCTTTTACAACCCTATCTTCTCCTCAATTTCCTGTGATTTTTCACTCCATCATTTTTTGCCAATAAGAACGTCACTTCTAGGCTCCCTGAGAAGCTTTGACAGGTAGTCCAAAGCCCCATTCTGTTTGGTGCAGTGTACATGTGCAGCTTTGGTGTCGCATTGGTTATAACAGTGTTATAATTCAAGGGTGGTGCCTTGAAATTTTGGTGGGCTAAGGGATAGCACCATTTGGTTGGATCCCCTCTTACTTCTCATCCTCAACACTGCCACCTATTCCCTGCATCAGTGTCAGTCCCACATTTTGCAGAGCTTAGAAAACTAGCCAGTAGTAAAACTCAGACAAAGCATTTGGCTATCAGTATCATAAAAATAGAGTAACAAACAGTGGATTACACTTATTGGGGTAAGGAGACATTTTTCTTACATAATAAGAAAGTCTGAAGGTAGGCTAACCAAGGCTGGTTTTTGTGGTCTTTCTGCTCTAACTTCCTTAGTGTTCTGTGTTTTGCCCTCATGGCCGCAACATGGCTACTAAACCTCCGGGCTGCATATATATTTTCCAGGTGAGAGGAAAAGGAAAGGCTGAAAGGACCCTTCTCATGAAGCTTTTATTTGAATCTTCCCTTTCATCTATCTCCCTTACATTGTTCATCAGAACAGGGTTATGTGCAAACTCTTAGGCCAATCACTGGCTAAAGGGAATGAGAGTCCCTTAACTGATTTCAGTGTAAGATAATTACATGGCTGATATATGGGCCTATGCTCCCCAAGGTCAACCTGCTACACTCCACCTGCTCCCTGAACAAATCAGGTTCTGTGAGCAGGAAAGAAGGGAGTTGAGGAAGAATAAGGCTCTGTTTAGGCAATAGGCAATGTCTGCTGCAGAATGTAGAAGTGGGAGAGACCTATGTAGCTATGTCTGGGTGGAGAGGCTGAATATGAGTGTTTGTATGCTGTTGGCAGTGGCAGAGCTCAAAGAGGGGTGGATCGCTGACACCTTGGTGTCCCAGCCTCCTCACCCACCCCTGCTACACACATACACATACACATACCCAAACACATACACATACACATACACATGCACCTGTATACATGCACACATTCATGGCTGGTGGAGAAAGGACCAAGAAGCACATGGTCAATGAGAGAAGGGTGACTCCTCACTCTCCAAGTGACCCATGGGCAAAATCTCCTGGCAGGGTCCCTTCCAGCTCTACCCTCTGCTGGGCAGGGCCATTCCCCCTTCAAAGGCCAACAGCTTCTCTCCATCTCTGGGCAAGAACTTCATGTTTGCTGACCCATACTCACTTCTCTTGGCCAAAAGACACTTTTTTTAAGACAGTGTCTCGCTCTGTCACCCAAACTGGAGTGCAGTGGCACAATAATAGATAACTGTAATCTTGAATTCCTGGGCTCAAGGAATCCTACTGCCTCAGCCTCCCAAGAAGCTAGGACTATGAACATGCACCATCATGCCTGGCTAATTTTTATTTTTTGTAGAGGCAGGATTTTGCTATATTGCCCAGGCTGGTCTCCAACTCCTGGCCTCAAGTGACCCTCCTACAACAGCCACTCAAAGCGCTGGGGTTACAGGTGTGAGCCACCACACCTTGTCTGATGTTGTTGATGCACAGCAGTGTGTTGAAAAAAGTGAAGCCTGCTCCAGGCTTCACAGGGGAATTCATCTTACTAATCACACCTGTTTGACTTTTTTCATTTTATTTTATTTTATTTTGTTTCAGGATACATGTGCAGGACATGCAGGTTTGTTACATAGATAAACATGTGCCATGGTGGTTTGCTGCACCTATCAACCCATCACCCAGATATTAACCCCCACTTGCATTAGATATTTGTCCTGATGCCCCCAACTCCGCCCTCAGACAGGCCTAGTGTGTGTTGTTCCCCTCCCTGTTTCCATGTGTTCTCATTGCTCAACTCCCTTTTGTAAGTGAGAACATGTGGTGTTTGGTTTTCTGTGCCCATAATCACACCTATTTTAATATAAAAGGTTATATTTAGACGATTAGAAATTAGCAACCATACAACTAGTGAAAATTATTGCTCTCTTTTCTAAAATTCTCAGGATTACCAAGATCATTAACAGCCAACAGAGGCAAAGACAGTCCCTAAGTCCATTTTCAGTGTTTGAGCTTCCTGCCACCTTCTATCCACAATGATCATCCAGCCCTTAACAGGTCAGCACTCTTTCCCATCAGATCCTGTCTCAGGTGCAGCTCTGCAGCACTGTGTTCACAGGAATCTCAAGAAATCCTGAGACCTTAGCAAAAACCGTACAATGGTTCTTTAAAATGAAAAAAATGTAAAAAACGTGCATCAACACTATTTTGCATTAGCTGCGTCTATGCATGTCATGTAGGTTGGAAGTGAATCATCATTTAGAAATTATTTTGGTGCAAAAGCTAAACATAAAGACTCCACCAAATAAACAGTTTTTATAAAAAGGTTTTATGTGACAACAGTGCCTT
Organism: Chlorocebus sabaeus; assembly: GCF_047675955.1. Classification (NCBI taxonomy): domain Eukaryota; kingdom Metazoa; phylum Chordata; class Mammalia; order Primates; family Cercopithecidae; genus Chlorocebus; species Chlorocebus sabaeus. The sequence continues at coordinate 37,953,740 of NC_132907.1, forward strand.
CTGGGGCATCAACTCCCGGAAATGATGAAATATGACTCATTAGCATGAAACAACTCATATTCCAAACAGAGACTGCAATTACTGCTGGGGAACTCATTCCCCAGAGCAATGTTCTTATCTCTCCGCCTGCTGGCCAAGAGGCCAGCCCGAGTGATGATGCAGCATCCTTTGCTGTCTTGCCCTTATCTGATCAGCTTTTGCTTCAAAACAGAGCTGGATCATTTCCGCTCTGCAAAGGTAATGGCCCAGCGTGAGTCCCACTCCTTTGATGAAAGCCACAGAAATCCCTCAACCTACAGCAAGTTCCCTTTCAGGAGATCAAAGCACTAGTTTAGCTTGTTTATTGCCCACAATTATCCACTGTCTTAATAGTTAATGTCCTAAATAGTTATCTCTCCCTATAATTGGGACCCCCTTTTTTCCAAATTCTAGTATAACAAGACTCTTCACCAGGAGAATTTCTTTGCTGGTTTATGTGAATTATGCAAAATGGAAATTACGTGTGTTGAAAACTAGGAAAGGAGGGGGAAGCATAAGGAATAACAGAGTGGTGAAGGGGATGATAGAGAAAGGATGGTAGGTTCATAAGGATCATATGTTAATTCTGTGCTTACTGTGTGGCACATACTGTGCTAAGCAACTTGCATGTATTAACATTGAATCATTACCATAACCCCATGGGGCATGGACTTCTCAGCAAACCCATTTATACAGATGAGAGTATGGAGGGCTAGGAAGCACTGCAGAACCACCAACCATCTCCTCTTCTGGGTTCACAGCAAACTAGGCTTTTGTAGTAGGTTGAATTATTGGCCACATTTCTTTCCCTCCCTGTGTATCCATGCCTGTTCCATGTGACTTTACAGTTCCTCACACTAGAGATAGAAGATAATTACCAATTGATGTGACTTGGTTTTGCTCATGAGATGTGAGTAGACATAATGTGTTTGCCTGTTTGGGCTTGCCCTCCTGTAGTGTATTGAATCATGTCTCCTAAAAATGTGCATCCGCCTGGAACCTCAGAATATGACTCTATTTGGGATTACGGTCTTTGTGGATGTAATTAAGGTAAAGATTGAAAGGAATATGATCATACTGTCATACTAGTGTAAAGCGGGCCCTAAATCCAGAAAGAGTGCCCTTGTACGAGACAAGACACAGGAACATGAGAAGAATGTCAGAGGCCGGTGGTAGAGATTGGAGTAATGCTGCTACAAGCCATGGAAAACCTGCAGCCACCAAAACTGCAAGAGACAAGAAAAGACACTTTCCTAGAACTTTTGGGGGTGAGTGAGTAACATGACAGGATCTGGGATCTGGGAAGATTAATGTACAACAATTCCAGTAAGTAGAAGTCACTGCGAGCATGTTCACCTGCTTCATACTTCTACTTCCACTTAGAAAGACTCCATCTTTCTAAACCTCATTTCATCCCACAGAGAATGAGGGTGTTTATCCTGCCTTGTTCCCATTACGGAAGAAGTCTAAAAAGCAGATAAAAACTAATTCCCAATAACATGCTGGTGCCCTCTCAAGGGAATTATATTTTAAAATTATATTTTAAAACAGAAACATTGAGAAGGGACAATGTTGCAAATTATAACGGGTCTTAGATTTTAGCTAAAGATGATCATCAGAGCATCTATGAAAATCATAGGATAGACAAGGTTTATTTTTAAACACTGTGTAGTAAAGTCTTTTATCTGATTATCCTACTATCCCATATCTACTGGGGTAATTGGTCTGGCAATTTAAAAACATGCAAAAACCCCAACATGCCTTCAGAATAATCCAAAAATATTAAATGCTCAGTGGAATTTTTCTATTAATGTATTTCATTGTGTTCAAATTTTTGGAAAATTGCCACCCTATATATATACATTATGCTATAAGTGACAATTTTCTGTAACCAATTTATTTATTAATTAAGAAGTTAAGTAAAACTTATAAAGTTAATTTTCTTTTTCTTTTAAATTTCCTACCATTTTCATCAAAAAAAGAAATCATTTCATAATCACATGGTAAGGATTTTCACCAACCTGCTTAAAAGCCAGAGTACAGGCTGATTGATAGATAAATAAAAGTATGCAAAGTCCCAGCAAGTGGCTGCCTTAGATGAACCAAAGGGAAAAAATGTAAGTATAAAGTGTAGTCTGATTCTTATAAACTTCAATACTGCAATATAGGACACTATTTTCCCTATCAAATTCACAGATTTTGGTAAATTTTACTTTTAACCTAATTCTTGTCTCAGAATTAGTTATTTGACATCACTTGTAAAATACAGAAAAATAATGTTATGCTTTGGCCTCATCAGTAAGGATAAAACAAATTAATTTTAATTAAGCTCCGTATCATTCAAATGTACGCGATCTTGTGACCTGTGCAGTCATTTCCTTCGTTATACTAAATCTTATTGCATTATACTACTACATCTTCTACCTCATTTCAGATTACGCATTAATTCAAAATAATGTTGCATGCTTCGAGTAGGAAATCTAAGGTTCTGATTATTGCTACAGGCTAACTTATAAATTTGGGACCCTCTGGTGCTTGCAAATAAAATGAAGCTGGCACCACATCACAATAAAATGTGTTAATCTAACATTCTGGAGTTAATTTTCTATTAACAAAATTGCTTTTAGATATGTCATCTCACATCTACAAAACAACCCTGTAAGTTGGGGATTATTATTTCATTTTATTAACACCATTACTATTTTATAGGTTTGAAAACTATGCTAATCAACGTCCCTGAAGTCAGAGCAGCTAGTAAATGATGAATTCTAGGGTCTTATAATTTAGTATTTCACATTCTTTTCACTGCACTATAATTATTTCAAAAAATCTTTCTGCATTTTCCCATTTTCTGCTAGGTTAGTGATTCTGTAGACTCCTACATATAAGTCTTCTAAAAGGGACTATTACTTTCATTAGTCCCCAAACAGCCATATACTAATCAGTGCACTCTGCCTAGCTCTGGGGCCCTCAATAAATGCTCATAACCCTAATAAATGTTCTCTGAATAAGTGAATTCATCTGCATCTAGACTAAATATGCTCACTTATAAGAACTCAATCATTTTCCAGGAAGGAGGAACATTTTAGATAATAAATACACACATATATGCATTTGTGTATCTGTGTGTGTGTGTGCACGCGCACACGTTCATGCATGTGTGCACATACCACATCACCTCTCTCAATAAATTACCACCAAATCCCTCCAGGGGTTAATCAGGACCAAATTTGTATGAAGTGTCAAACTATAATTTAAGGATCTCTGATGTTCATGAACCCCACAATTACTTTTAGCGACTAAACTGAAGGTGCTGACAGCCTCATAAAATCTCTTGTTTCATCAACATCGCTGTAAAATACAGTGGAAACTGCACCTGCAACTTGCATTCCTTAATCTGTGTTGCTTTTCTCTCTCTCTCTCTCTCTCTGTCTCTCTCTCTCTGTCTCTCTCTCTCTCTCTCTCTCTCTCTGTCTCTCTCTCTCTGTGTCTCTCTCTCTCTCTCTCTCTCTCTGTCTCTCTCTTTCTCTCTGTCTCTCTGGACAATACAGCTCCATGTGTTACTGTTTGAAAAGCTCTAATAAATGTCAATGATGCGATGGGCGCAGATAATAGGCTTCTTTCTTCTCATAGAAAAATACTACTGTCTACTGGCTGAAAACCAGCAGCGCGTCATTAACTAGGATTGTTAAGCCACAGCACTGCTTGCCACTTCAGACATAGGTGTTTACGAGGAACAAGAAGCTGAACCTCTGTGTGTTCTTGGAAATCCATTCAGTCCTGCAAAAGCTCACGCATAAATAGCACCAAAAACTCACTCACAAGTCAGAATCTGCATATACAATTGTATGGAAATGCAGTTGTATTAGCCAGGGTTATTTGAGTTGCCCATCTCTTCTGGTATATGAGTCTCTGAAATTAACCTTATTGATTCAATTACTAGAAATTTGATAGAGGGAGGTAAGCATTGAGGTAGATATTCTAGAACACAGCTATCCAAAAGAAATACACTGTGGGTCAATAGGTAATTTTTAATTTTCTAATAACCACATTAAAAAGGACAATAGAAAGAAGTAAAATTAATTTTGACAATATATTGTACTTAACCAATATATCCAAAAGAGTATCATTTTGACAATCAATATAAAAATTATTGAGATGCTTTACTTTTTTAGTACTAAGTCTTTGAAACAGTGTGTACTTTACAACTTCATCTTAATTTGGACTAATCACATTTCAAGCACTCAAAAGTTACACGTCCCTAGTGACTGTCATATAGAGCCCTGGATAAGGAAAAGGTTGAATGGAAACACAGTCATGTCAGCCAGGATTCTTTGGGTTGCCCATCTCAGAAAAGCAATTTAAATTAGCCTGAGCAATTGCAGGTATCAATACCACTATCAGTCTTGCTTTGGCTACGCAAGGCTCTTTTTTGATTCCGTATGAATTTTGGAATTGTCTTTCTTGTTTTGTGAAGGATGATGGTGGTATTTTGTTGGCAAATGCATGGAATTTGTAGATTGCTTTTGGCAGTATGGTCATCACAGCACTGATTTACCCATCTATGAGCATAGGATGCGTTTCCATTTGTTTTATGATTTCTTTCAGCAGTGTTTTGCAGTTTTCCTTGTAGAGTTCTTTCACCTTCTTTGTTAAGTATATTCCTAAGTATTGTTTTTTTTTTTTTTTTTTTTTGCAGATATTGTAAAAGGGATTGAGTTCTTGATTTGATTCTCAGCTTGGTCACTGTTTGCATATGACAGAGCTACTAATTTGTGTACATTAATTTTGTATCCCAAAACTTTGCTGAACTCATTTATCAGTTCTAGGAGTTTTTTGGAGGAGTCTTTAGGGTTTTCTAGGTATATGACCATATCATCAGCAAACAGCAACAGTTTGACTTCCTCTTTACTGATTTGGATGCCCTTTATTTCTTTCTCTTGTGTGATTGCTCCGGCTAGGATTTCCAGTACTATGTTGAATAGAAGTGGTGAGAGTGGGCATCCTCGTCTTGTTCTAGTTCTCAGGGGGAATGCTTTCAACTTTTCCCCATTCAGTATTATCTTGGTTGTGGATTTGTCATAGATGGCTTTTATTACATTAAGATATGCCCCTTCTATGCCAATTTTGCTGAGGGTTGTAATCATAAAGAGATGCTGGATTTTGTCAAATGCTTTTCCTGCATCTATTGAGATGAATTCTGTTTATGTGGTGTATCATATTTATTGACTTGTGTATGTTAAACTATCCCTGCATCCCTGATATGAAATCCACTGGATCATGGTAGATTATCTTTTTGATACGCTGTTGGATTCAGTTAGCTAATATTTTGTTAAGGATTTTTCCATCAATGTTCATCAGGGATATTGGTCTGTAGTTTTCTTTTTTTGTTATGTCCTTTCCTGGTTTTGGTATTAGGGTGATGCAGAGCTTAACTCAGATGTTACAGATTGTAGGTTTCTTTTAATGGGATGAGTTAATAAAGGTGACTTGGTGCACTCAATAAGTTTTCTATTGCTCTTGAGTTTATGTTTTCATTTTGATGTCATAATTTTCATTGTTAAAGAGTTTAGAGTGACTTTTGGCTCTATTTTGGTGCCTTATTTCTAGCAGAAAAGTTTCTAAATGCCAGCTTTTTCTTTAAAAAAAAAAAGCATAATAGCTATAAAATCTAAAATCAGACTAAGTAAAAAGAATAAACCTGAAGGCATCACATTACCTGACTTGAAACAATTCTATAAGGCCATAGTCACCAAAACAGCATGGTACTGGTGTAAAAATAGGCACATAGACCAATGGAACAGAATAGAGAACCCAGAAATAAAGCCAAATACTTACAACAAACTGATCTTCGACAAAGCAAACAAAAACAACATGGGGAAAGGACACCCTATTCAACAAATAGAGCTGGGATAATTGGCAAGCCACATGAAGAAGAATGAAACTGGATCCTTATGTCTCACCTTATACAAAAATCAACTCAAGGTGGATCAAGGACTCAATCTAAGACCTGGAACCATAAAAATTCTAGAAGATAACATCAGAAACACCCTCCTAGACATTGGCATAGGCAAAGATTTCATGACCAAAAATCCAAAAGCAAGTGCAACAAAAACAATGATAAATAGGTGGGACTTAATTAAACTATAATATTTCTGCACAGCAAAAGAAACAATCAGCAGAGTAAAGAGATAACCCCCAGAATGGGAGAAAGTCTTCATAATCTATACATTCAACACAGTAGTAATATCCAGAATCTACAACAAACTCAAACAAATTAGCAAGAAAAAAACAAACAATACCATCCAAAAAAAAAAAAAAAAAATGGGCTAAGGAGATGAACAGACAATTCTCAACAGAAAATAAATAAATGGCCAACAAACATATGAAAAAAATGCTCAAAATCACTAATGATCAGGGAAATGCAAATGAAAACCACAATGCGATACCATCTTACTCCTGCAAGAATGGTTATAACCAAAAAATCAAAAAAAAATAATGTGGGCATGGATGCAGTGAAAAGGGAACTTACCCGTCTGATGGGAATGTAAAGTAGTACAACCACTATTGAAATCAGTGTGGGGATTCCCTAAAGAACTAAAAGTAGAACTACTGTTTGATCCAGCAATCCCACTCCTGGGCATTTACCCAGAGGAAAAGGAGTCGTTATACAAAAAAGATACTTGCATATGCATGTTTATGGCAGGAACTAGCCCAAATGCCCATCAATCAATGAGTGGATAAAGAAATTGTGGTATATACGTATGATGGAATACTAGTCAGCCATAAAAAGGAATAAAATAATGGCATTCGCAGCAACCTGGAATTGGAGATTCCAGGTTGGAAATTCCAGGATGGAATTGGAGACCATTATTCTAAGTGAAGTAACTCAGGAATGGAAAACCAAACATTGCATGTTCTCACTCATAAGTGAAAGTTAAGCTATGAGGATACAAAGGCATAAGAATGATACATTGAACTTTGGGGACTTAAGAGAAAGGGTGGGAGGGAAGTGAGCAATAAAAGACTACACATTGGGGACAGTGTATACTGCTCAGGTGATGGGTGCACCAAAATCTCACAAATCACCACTGAAGAACTTACTCACATAACAAAACACCACCTCTGCCCTAAAAACCTACAAAAATAAAATAAAATAATATCACTATCAGATATCAATCTCTCTCTCATTTCTGCTTCTTCCCCTTACCAGGTTTGTTCACTCACTCAAACTTTCCTCACAGGCTAGAAGTACAATTGCCAGAAGTTTCTGGACTTATATTACCCAACATCACTCCCAGAACAGAAAAAGTTTTTCTCCATCAACTTCAATGTAAAGAACTCCCAGGGAAGATCTCTGATTGGCTCAGACTGGATGCCATATTCACTTTTGTGGGTAGGAGGGCAGGGTACTGCCTGGAATCCCGCACTGTGGTATGCATTATATGCTGTGTTCCTGAGAGTCCACATGAGAATCTCATGACTGGAGTAGAGAGGAGAGTCATTAAAATTTTTTTTAAAAAGCTGTGCATATCCCATAAAATTGGGAGATGCATGCATACTAGGCCAAGAACACTGTGCCACTGTTTTTTAGAGATCAGGGTACAGGGGTTCTCCCTACAAGATTGGCTCCCACTCAAGCAGCCCTTCCCAGAGACCAATCAGGAAGTGCAGCACCATAAAAAACTCACTATTCCTGTTCACCCAGAAATAATAGCTGGAGGAAAGTAAAATTTAGATCCACGTTTCCCAGCTGAGAATTCAGCCTTCCCTTCAATACATAGGTGATTGTCAGTGGAAGTTGTATCATACTCTAAAAGGTGTTCTCGATTTTCACAATGACTGGGAGTGCTATTGGAATTTAATGAGCAGGAGTCAGGGATGCTAAACCCTGAAAACTAAGAACTTTTCTGGTCACCATGACTGTTGAACTAAAATGAAAAAATTCTGCTTCTAATTATCTGAGCCTAGAATCTAACTCTATTTTATATAAATATTTTTGCAATGTTTACATATACATTGAGTTTTCCAGGAATACAACTACCATGTAAATCCAGGGAAGACTGTGCTTGCTTTTATTCCCAACTATACCAAAAATTATTCATTTCAGAAGATTATGTCACAAAGAGCAACACCTTTCATAGTATTTGAGTCATGAAAATAGCACACCTGTATTACTCTGCGTTTTGTAGGGCTCACTCCACTATTAATCTAAGTGCACATGTATATATGTGTATGTGCATGTGTGGGGACGGGGCATGCCAGGACAGCCAGTAACTTATGTAGATGCTTTGTGACCATTTTAAGGCTCCAGTAGACAGAGTCCCAGGGGCCCACAGCTTTGAAAGAAAAGCAAGAGCTGCATCGACCACTGGTCCCTCTGCCAGGTGCCCTGGTGCAGCACAGACTGCTTACCCGAGCACAGATGCCTGGATAGGAAGGTGCCGTGTTTCTCTAGTCCTTATTACACAGTGTCACATATATTTTTAAGTATCAACAATATCCAGTTGAATGTTGTCTGCTTCTCTGACAAACGTATTCATCATGTGCCAACATCTGTTTCCTTCTATATGACTTCTAATACAGCTGTGCCTGAGCATTTACATCGTTTATTTCACAGTGGTTTCCTTTTGTTTCTTCTTTATATTACAACTAGACTATTAGATTAATTTTTTAATTATATGTGTTGAGCATCTATAACCTACAAATTTCATTTCAGGATAAAGGGGACATTACAAAATACGTTTTAAAGGGTAGGCATAGACAGGGTTGAGAATCTCTGAACTACGGCAAGCACAGGGGAGGTCCCTGGAGAGAGAGGCAGAAGGAACCAGAACAAAAGAGAGGATAAGCTATGACGGGTACGAGAAGGACTGTATATGGCAGAAGGAGAAAGCCAAGGAAGAAAGAGTCAGGGCAAGGCTGGGAGGGGAAGTCGTCTTCCCCAGCCTTCCCTCTCTCCCCCTTCTCTCCCACTCTACAGCGCTGTTCCTCTTGCTCCTCTATCACACCCAGCCTGAGGGTGACATGGCACACCCAGTGACAGCATACCCCTGGAAAGAACATCTACAAGCAATTATCTTCAAGATCCTAAACAAACTTCCCACTGGCTCTACATCTAGACTGCAAGATGATAACCAACCAGAGAGAATCAGAAGTCAGTGGCCAGACGCAAGAAATGAGAAGAAACCCCTACTGGAATATTATAGAACAATTTCAAAAGATAATCATGAAGACTAAGTAGGAATAGTGACGTGTGTTGGGCATGCCTGAAGTCATGAAGCATAAAATGATGCAAAATACTTCATTTTGTCTCCCATGTTGCAACAATGTTTCTGAAAAACACATGACTGTGGATTTAAAACTTGGTAAGGCAAGGACAGGATATTTTCAAAAAGCAAAAATAAGTGCTGTCAGCCAGGTGTGGTGGCAAGCGCCTGTAGCCCCAGCTACTTGGGAGGCTGAGATGGGAGGATCACTTGAGCACAGGAGTTCAAGGCTGCAGCGAGTGATGATTGCACTCCAGCCTGGGTAGGAGAGTAAAACACCATCTCCTTTTTAAAAATTCAAAAGATCATAATAATTGCTAAGATACTGTGGTAGGATTTGTGTCATTTTTTTTCTTTAATGTTTTTCTATTACCATGTAATATTTTCAAAATAATCTGCTCATTTTGGTTCTCTTCTACTTCCCTTATCAAATCATTTCTTTATTACTGGACTTTCTAAAACTTCCAAATAAATTGAGTCTTTCTTCCATTTGATGGTCCTTTTCAATTTCCATACAAATAGAATTTTTTTTTTTTTTTTGAGATTGAGTCTCACTCTATTACCTAGGCTGGAGTGCAGTGGCGCGATCTCAGCTCACTGCAAGCTCCGCCTCCCGGGTTCACACTAGTCTCCTGCCTCAGCCTCCCGAGTAGCTGGGACTACAGGCACCCGCCGCCATGCCCAGCTAATTTTTTGTATTTTCAGTAGAGACGGGGTTTCACGTTGTTAGCCAGGATGGTCTCAATCTCCTGACCTCGTGATTCACCCGCCTCGGCCTCCCAAAGTGCTGGGATTACAGGAGTGAGCCACCACGCCCGGCCACAAAATAGATTCTTAAGAGCTTTACTGGGATGTTAGCAATTAGTATCAGTTGCATCAATATTTCACCCTCAAAATCGTTTCCCACATATTTCTTTCAGAATGTTAACATCCGTCAAACTCCTCTGCCTAATGTCAAAATAAGGCACTCAATTTTAATAAGAGGTGGCAGTAACTCTTTAACATAATAAAATCCTACAGAACATATACATCAGTTATATGCATCTCGGGGAGGGAAAATTACAGCTGAGTTTAATGTTTAACATATATATAGGTGACAGTTAAATGTCTTAATCACATAAACAGGAATCATAGCAGAGTGTATTCAAGCTTGTAAAGGAGAGTTGGCAATGACTGACTCATAGCATCTGCTCTCCCTTAATCCAAGAAGCTAATATGTGGTTCTACTTCACTGACCATAGAAAATTAGACACATCTAACCTGATTCTCCCTGATTTCTCCACGTCCATGAAAACTGTTGACTATTCTCTCCTTTTTAATATCCTTTCTTCTTTTGATTTTCACAAAACTGTACTTTGCTTCAGGCTACTTCTTGTAGGCAAGAACAATTTCACTGTTCAGAAGGAGGAAACAGTGAGGGAACTACGTCTCTAATTGGAATTCTGATCAGTAAGAAATTGGGTGATAAAATTGAACCGCTGACTGTTCATCATAACAACCTAGGAAGGGATTACCAGGCAGGGTCAGATGTTTACTTCTGACTGAAGCAAATTAAATGTCACAGAATTCAGAGAAAAGGGAATTTATTCCCTTGGTCACAGATTCTAAAAACCAGTGAGGTTGACACTCCATGGATCCCTGTGGGGGATCTTACACACAGCTGGTCCACCACAGTTGGGTGCCTCTAGTACCCCCAATTACTCCACGCATTCCCCAACCTCCCTCCTGTCTTTCAGACTGAAAAATCACCTTCCCACACCTCCTGCATGCACGAATCCCATCTTTCTCCAAAGCCCAACTCGAGGTCTTTTTCCATGAAGTTTCCACGCCCACCACAGCCTGGGTGATGGCTCCTCCTCTGAACTTGCTATCTGTACTTTTGTATTTGGCACCTAACATAGGGTAGGTTCACATACTTCTCAGTTTTGCATGAGACAAAGTTCCCAAACTGACCAGAAGCTCCTATGGCAGAAACTCTGCCTCTTCACTGTGTAGAATCCTCATAGTCAAAAATAATGGCCAATTGATGTCATAGCGATAACAATGGTGCTCACTGTCATTTCTCGACATCCCATTCTATGCCAGGTTAATTTTGAGTGAGATTTGGAACCTGTGTCTGTATCTGTTCATTCCCCAGCCTCCCTTTCAGCCACAGGGTCAAACTTTCTGGAATTTGGTGTCTTAATCTTTAAGGGAGCCACAGATACAACATAGGTGAGGCTCACAGCTCAATGAGTAAGTCTTCATGAATGCTTTGAGTGCTTCTGATGAAAGATGCCACTTATTAATGTTGTTCCTCAGCGGATGTTGTCTTGCTCCTGGAATGTTTTGTGGAAAAACAAACAGACCAGCTAGGTTCTCTACCCATCTCACTGACCCTGCTAGAGTTCCCCTTGGACTTCACACTCTTGACCCGCTATGTAAATAGGACCTAAACTCATTCCTAGAGGTGGCTGGTTCCCCTTCCTCCTCTTCCTGCTCAAAACAGTTATCAGGCTCGAACAGAGAGACTCAATCCAAAAGGGAGAGTGGGCCCATATTTCAGGGCCATTTGTTAAACCCTCAAAAACAAAATCACACAAAGGCAGTTTCTAATTCTAAGGAACATTTTAACTGTGACTTATGGCCTAGAGTATCTTACCCCGCTAATGACACCAGGTGCAGATGCTCCAGTACCCTCCAAGGGCCATCATGCCTGGGGGCCCATGCACATTAGAACAGACTAGAACTTTTTAATCAAATTAAGAAAAATAATGTAAAACCTGAAACTATAATTTGCCACCCTGAAAATTTTCTTGGATAAATTTGTGAACCACCTTGAGCTTCAGATCTTTGTTCTTTAAAAAAGGAAGAATCTAAGCTCTTGTAAAAAGGGTGGCCAAAAATGGGTTTTAAAATGCCTTATTTTGGTAAGCATTTTCCTCCCATCTACAGCTATCCTGTTGGACTGGGGATCATAGAAGCAATTCGTCATAGATAAGAATGATTCCCCCAGATTTGTTTAACAGATTCTCAATTAAACTAATAATACAAGTTTTAAAACTTTGAGACTTTTAGAAAATGCAGATAGATGTTTTCACTTGAGGAGCGTGTTTTGAGCCCTAATTTGTTGTTTTCATTGTTCTGCGTTAGCCACTCTTTGAGGGTGATATGTATTTTCCCAGTGTTGTATTCTGTATCTTATTTTGGCTCCCCATTCATGATGATACAAGGCTACTGTGTTGCCTGATGCTTTCTGGTTCCAGTGTTTAGGACAGTTAACAGCTCATAAGCCAGGACTGGTGGCATGCACTAGTAATCCCAGCTACTCTGGAGGCTGAGGTGGGAGGATAGCTGAGCCCCGGAGATTGAGGCTAGCCTGGACAGCATAGAGAGACCCTATATCCAAAAATAAATAACCACACAGATCTTAAATAAATGTTAACAAACTGTCACTCATAAATTATTTGAAAATGAGAGCATCTTTTGAGTTCATATTTAATAAATATAATATTCATATCTTAAAGAATATTAATTTTTATCATTCATGCAGCAAAAGTTATTGAGTAGCTTGATATCCTGGATATGGGATTGGGTACTATTGTTCCCTTCAAGGAACTCACAGTCTAGTGAGAAAGACAACCAGTAAGCAAGCTTTGCACTACAAATGGCATAAACAATGAATGCTAAAAAACAAATAAAAAAAAAAAAAAAAACACCACGAAGTGCTTAAAAGACACATCGCATAAAAGATTTGGGAAGATGATCTGTCCCAATGGGGGACAGAGAAAAGTCAGGAAAGACTTCCATAGTTCAATGACTCCTTTATTGAGTCTTTAAGATAAGTCATAGAAATAATAATAGTAATAATAGTTCAACTATGGACAAAGCATTTTCACATGCATCATCATTTGTTACAGTAACAATTCAGATAAGATCTCTGCATTACAGATGAGAAAACTAAGTCTTTGAAAAGGCAAGACACTTGACAAGGATCACATGGTGAGTATGTGGTTCTTCTAAATGAAATCAATGAACTAGCCAGAGAAACATGAACTGGGGCACATCCAGATTTTCTCTAACTCATCCATCAAGGGCAATTGAATCAAGCTCTTATTACTAGGCACATTTAAAAAAGAAAGAAGTCAAAGGAGAAAAAGTGAAGGAAATGTATTTAATGTTTCATCCCACCACTTGTGCCAACCTCACCTCGACCCAAACATCCTACCAGGACCCCAAGACAGAATATTTTCATCCTGAACAATCTTTCCAGGACAGATTCTGCGAGGTAGGTGAGATTTTGTTTATTCAAAATAAATCACTCAAATCCAAACCATCTTCAATATCTTAACCTAAACTTTTTCAGAATGATTTTCACCCTACCTTTTCCAAAGGCAAAATTATATATACATATATATATATTTTTTTTTTTTTTTTTTTTTTTTTAGAATTCCCTGCAGTGGTGAAAGTAGGATTTGAATCTAGGCCTGCTTGAATTCAGAGTCTTATAAAAACCAATTACACACTTCCGCCCGCCCTCTGGCCTGCTGCCCAGCTCCTGTGCGTTTCACACCCACTGACAGTGCCTGAGGCATGTCTCTGTCCGTCTGAAAATGCTTGCAGCCAGCCTCCTGGCCATGTGCACAAGGAGCGGAAGTGATCAACAGGTCCCACCCACCGGATCTGATAATATCTGAAATTCCAACAAAGCCTGGAGAACTCGAACTGGAGTTTTGGGGGCTGAGAGAGCAACAACAAAACCTCACATTTCTCAGCAGTAGAAATTTAAGTAAAACTATGCCATGAATCCATGAAGAATAAGCCTTAAGTGTGTATTTTTTTAAATTTATTGAGTCAAACTACTTGTCCTAAGCACCTAGTCCCATGCTAACTGCAAGAGGGGTGCTTGGTAAATATTAACTGATACATTGCAATTTTATTATGGTTTGACCACTGTTTCTTGGAAACTGCCAAAATGCATATCATCAGCTTCTTGAGCGTGATTCAGAAGATCTGTAGTCTTGAATATTACTTGAGATAGAGTATTTGCAAGGGTACCATATGAGTCGTCTTGATTTAATACAGATCAAGAGTAAAATCATTTTAAAACTAAAAAAAAATCCATTATAAAAGCACTTGTTATGTATAGACACACACACATATCTTGCCAACCACCTTTTAGTTTGCACATATATCAGTCCAGTACCTTTATTCTTTTCACCCAGATTCTGTTTTCTGAAACTTCAGTCATCTGTGTATCTGCTTCTGGTCCTCTCCATGGAGTTCATAGCCCCTGATGTACACGTCCCGGAATGATCAACAAACACCATCTGACAAATATTATATTGAGAGGTGGAAAAGAAAATTATAGAACATAGATATTGTTGTATAAAACTTTTTAAATGCAAAACTAAATAATATATTGTTTACAAATTATATATGTGTGGAAATATATAATCAATGGAATGATAAACACAGAATTGAGGATAGTGGTTTCCTGCGGAGGTGTGTGGAATGGAAAAGAAATGAGATTGGGGTGAAAGACTGATATGTAAGGGGTTAAATCTTACCAGTAATGTTCTAGTTTTTATGCTGAATATTGAATCCATGAGTGCTATTTTGCTAGTCTTTATACTATCAATATTCTCTTATATGTACAAAAAATTCATAATTTTTAAAACAAGCCACTAAGTTGTTCACTGCAAGAAAAATATCGGCTGGGCGCGGTGGCTCAAGCCTGTAATTCCAGCACTTTGGGAGGCCGAGACGGGCGGAACACGAGGTCAGGAAATCGAGACCATCCCGGCTAACACGGTGAAATCCCATCTCTACCGAAAAATACAAAAAAACTAGCCGGGCGAGGTGGCAGGCACCTGTAGTCCCAGCTACTCGGGAGGCTGAGGCAGGAGAACGGCGTAAACCCGGGAGGCAGAGCTTGCAGTGAGCTGAGATCCGGCCACTGCACTCTAGCCTGGGCCACAGAGTGAGACTCTGTCTCAAAAAAAAAAAAAAAAAAAAAAAAAAATCAGTATTTACCCTTTACACGGAAGCTTACATGTCACCACTTGAAATCACTTCTACCCAGATGGTCATCAGGTAAAATATCCCCAAAAGAAGCTACTATGGCTTTCAGCAGACAAAACCCAGTAAAAAGGCTCCTGGTTGTCCATTATCACAAAACGGATACTTTGACGACTGCTAAAACTAGTACTGAGTACTACTGAAACATTGGCTGGTTATTCATTTTATTTCCAAAGCATTAAAGAGGAAATATAAAATTTTACAGGCTATTATCAACAGACAAGCCAAATGATACCCTTGATTTTGTTTTGTTTTATTTTGTTTACTAGACTCACTTAGCCATCTGTGGAAAATTTTTCCGGGAACACAGCCATTATTTTATTTGTTTTTTTTGTTCTTTGGCTTTAATAAATTAATGAGGTGCTAACCAAATTCACACATGGTAGACCACAACAAATTCACAAGGTCTGAGAATCTGGACCACCCTGCAAATGATTATAACCATCCAGGTGCGTCTTTTCTCCCCCTCCTATAATGTTTTGATATGCCAAACAACTAAAGTCTATCATGCATGCAAATCTTAAAAGAAATGTCCTGTATGTCTTACAGACTAAGAATGCCTCATTAGGGACATCAATAATTTTATCACCTGCACATAATAAGCATGTTAGCTTTGCAACAAGTTTCTAAGGGAGAATGATAGAAAGCGGGAAATATTAAGTGAAGTGAAAAATTGAGTTCTGAACAAGGATCTTACATAAGAGAAAAGGTGAATTTGTTTTACTTATTCCATCCAGATCCAGAAAGCAGTGAACTTTCCTAGCCATCCATAGAGGGTGAAAAAACAGATTCTTTTTTGGCTAAGGCAATGCAATCTACCCCTAGTGGAGAGAGGGACCCTCGAATCAGACGAAGCAATTTCTAATTGGTTCTACTGAACTCTCCCACCCTCATAAAGATTGTTTCTCTCACTACCCCACAGCCATCCCAAGGGACGTACCTTTTTTTTTTTTTTTTTTTTTTTTTTTTTGAGACAGGGTCACCCAGGCTGGAGTGCAGTGGCACAATTTTGGCTCACTGTAGCCTCTGCCTCCTGGGCTCAGGCGATCCACCCACCACAGCCTCCTGAGTAGCTAAGACTACTGGCATGCACCACCACACCCAGCTAATTTTGCTTCTTTTTCGTAGAGATGAGATCTCACTATGTTGCCAGGCTTGTCTCAAACTCCTGGCTCAAGCTATCTGCCTGCCTCGGCCTCCCAAACTGCAGGGATTATAGGCGTAAGCCCTAACATCCCATCGACTTTTTCTGGACCTTTGAAAATAACTGTCCCACCAAACATTCCTTCAGTAACACAGAGATCATTTGTTTTCTTATTGTTTGTTTATTTATTTTAATATATACCTACTAACATCAAGACATGGTCTGTTTTGGGCCACAAGATGTGAGTTTTATTGATCAACTTGCATAGCAGAATTAATTATCCATCATAATCTTTGTTAACATCAATAACTCATTTTTGAACACTGTGTGATTTTCAAAATAATATTATGAGGATTAGAAAATATCTGGATTTGAAATTAAGTTTTCATCCAAATCACAACTGTTCTTTAAAAAGGCACGATCACAAAGTAGACATCAGTCCAGGGAATCAGCCACAAGGGATGTGTTAACACATGTTTGTGGGGACCCTGTATTTAGAATGCAGTAAACATAAAGATAATATGTAGGTGTCGTGGGTGACCTTGAAGGAGGAAAACCCATTTCCTGTTCGATCCAAAGTAGCACAACCTGAGACAGATACTCAACTTCACAACACAAGACTGAATCCTTGTCTTTGCCACATGAGGCAACATACTTGCCCACTGTGAGTCCCTTTCTCCATCTGAAAGCGAAGAGGTTTAAACTATAAGTTGTTGAGAATTAAATGAGATGGTTTATGTAGGGTTCTGGCAGAAAGTAGGTGTTCAAATGTGCTGATTATCCTCTATGGGGTTTATTTTGCTTACTCACCCAGGCTTCCATCTGCAGACTCATTTTCAAATTATGTTCAAACTCTGTCTCTATATTGAAGGACAGGACTCCTTCAATTGCAAACAACAAATACTCAACACACAGAGTAATTTAAGAAGAAAGAAAGAACATACAGGCGTGAGAGATTGAATATACAAACAGATCATACAAAAAAAGATGAACTCTGATTTACAACCTCTGCAGCAACCATCCTAGAAAGCCAAACCACAACCTCTGCAGCAATCAGCCCAAAACATTAATATTTGGTCAATAACTTCCAGCTTTCCTTCTTTGACCATGCTTCCAACTTAGAACCAACCAGGAAAACAATATATGTATGTATATATGTTCCCCTAGCCAACCACAAAGGATGCCCCCACTTCGGTTAGCCTGCCTCCAGTTTCCCCATGCCAGCAACTTCCAATCAGGGCATACCTGAAGCCTCCTCATTTTTCCACTGTAAAGCTTTCCCTCTCCTCTGCCTGCCTGTGAGTCTCTGCCAAACACAAATGATGGTAGCTGACTCCTTTGCAAGCACTGAACAAATAGTCTTCACTTGTTCTCATTTGAGTGGTCTTTATTCCCACAACTTGAAATTGATGGAAGGATGAAGCTAGGGTTCCACTGGATCCAGCAGTTCAAGTGAGCCCCCAAAACTCACCCTCTCCATTGCTTGCCTTAGCCACCCTCTGAGTATCAGCACTATTCTCCCCTTCTAGAGTCTGCCTTCTTCCAAGTAGGTATGCAAAGTACCAGACTTACATGTTACAACTTAAGAACTCTCCTCTGCCAATTTCTCTCATTGGTAATATCCTCAACCACTGCTGTCACCACCAGCACCTGCCCCCTCCTCCAGCCTTAGTTCTGCCATCAACATATTAGAGAGGTGCACAGAACACCTGCTCCTGGAGGGATAGTTCCTTCCCCAGCCTCAACACTACCCACCTCACCCCTACAAACTGCCTCAGAGAAGGCCCTGGCCAAAGTCACCAGTGACCTCCACTTTTCCAAATCCAGTGGTCTATTTACACTCCTCACATTATCCAAACTGATTGTCTACCTTACCCTAGGAAGGCACCACAGCTAATCCCACAGCCGGTGATCTTATTTCTTATTTCACTAAGGAACTAAAAGCAATTAATATGAAATGGCCTCATTTGCTTATCAGCAGTTTTGCCAACCTGACTTCAACTATACTGTATACTGTAACACATCCCAATGACAAAAAATAAACCATACCTAATCCTACCTAAGCCCAAACTCTCCACTTGATACTGATTCCATCCTCACTTTGCTGTAACAGTTATTCCCTCTCTGCCCTACATCTTCAATTTTCCCCCTTTCTATGGGATCTTTCCCAGCAGCGTATATACATGCTGTAATACCTCCTTATTAAAAAGCAAAACAAAACAAAACCTCTCCCTTGTGTTCATTCCTCTTCCAATCACTGCTCCATTTCTCTGCTCCCCTTTAGAACAAAACTCCTCAAAGGATTACTATGCTTCCTGCCTCCTCTTGTTCAACCCACTCTCTCCCTCTCTCAACCCACTCTAAGGAGGCTTTTAATTTCCACCTCTCCACTAAAATTGCTCTTATTGAAGCCAATGACTTCCACCTTGCCAAATCCAATCATTAATGCAGCCCTCAATTCACTTGACCTCCAGCATCATTTTCACAGCTGATCCCTCCACCAGGCTGGAGTACAGAGGCGTGGCACAATCTGCTCACTGTAACTTCCAACTTCTGGAGGGATCCTCCCATCTCAGCCTCCCAAGTAGCTAGGATCCCAGCCATGTGCCACCATACTGAGCTATTTTTTTTTTTTTTTTAGAGATGGGGGTCTTGCTATATTACCCAGGCTGGTCTCGAAGTCCTGACTTCAAGCTATCCTCTCCCCTTGACCTCCCTCTTTGCTTTCTTCACATGCCTTCAATAAAATCCACATTCTCCAGGCGATTTTGTTTGTTTTTCACTGAGACAGGGTCTCACACTGTCACCCACGCTGGAGTACAGTAGTGCTATCCAGCTCACTGCAGCTTCAATCTCCCGGGCAGAAGCAAACCTCACAGCTCAGCCTCCAGAGTAGCTGAGTAGCCGGGACTATGAACACGCATCACTGTGCCCTGCTAACTTTTTGTTTGTGTTTTGTAGAGACGAGTTCTTGTTATGTTGTCCAGGCTGGTCTCTAACTCCTGGGCTCAAGCAAGCCTACCACCTTGACCCCTCAAAGTGTTGGGATTGCAGGCGTGAGCCTCCACACCCAGCCTACTCTCAGGTTTCTTCCTAGCTCAGAACAGTTTTCTCCTCTTCCTCATCTTTGAGTGCTGAATGAGGCACCAGGACTTCTTTTTTCCTTCATTTTAAATTGTATTTATTTATTAGAGACAGCATCTGGTTCTGTTACCCAAGCTGGAGTGTAGTGGCGCAATCACAGTTCACTGCAGCCTTGAACTCCCCAGGACTTCTTGTATGGCCCTCTCTCCAACTAACAGAGACTAACCCCATAAATGATCTCATCCCGTTCTAGGTCATGCCATTTCCTCAGATGATGTCTAACCTGTCCCCTGAGCTCTGAACTTGTATATCCAACTGCCTACTTAACATTTTCTTTTGGATGTGTAATAGACATCTTAAATCTAGTAGGACCCAAATTAACCTTCTTATTCTATTCACTTACTCTTACAGCAGGCTTCCCCCATTCAGTAAATAACCCAGTTTGGGTTACATGCCAAATCCTCTGATCCACAGGGAAAGCTCCCCAAATGAAAGAGGATGTCATTACCAGAAGGGAGATGGGAAAACCTGCAGGGCAAACCAAAAGCAAGAGTTGTCAAGCCTATTACTAACCCAGCTTCAACTAAGCCCACTCAGCAGGCCACTTCTGCCTCCTGGCTCACTGAGAACATTAAGAATATTTTACCTACACCTGTAACAATTTTAATCTCCTTTCCTCCAACTCAAAGCTAGCTCTCCACCTGAGCACTCACTCTTGTTCCTTCATTTTTCTTAATTGGTACCGTTTTGTTGGTAATCTCCTTTTCCTGCATTTTCATCTTTTCTCCCAACTGATGCTTTCCTGCTAGCCCACAAACATGTCAAATCCGCACCATCCTAAAAAGTTTCAAACCTCTAGCTCTTGTGTGTATTTCCCCCCCTTTTCTCAGTCAGGCTTCTTCAAGGTACAATCCTTACTCTCTGCACTTACTTCTCATTGTAACCACAATGTCACAGCAAACTGGCTTCTGTACCCACTGCCCATCCACTTCCAGGGACTTGAACCATGCAAAACACTTCTTCACTCCCAACCCACCTTCTTTAATACCCACACCATTTTGGCATTACCAGTTTCTCTTCTCTCCACCAAGTCTGGACCTTTGGTATCCAGCACATAAAGTCATTCAAAACGAATAGAATGATTGGATTCTCAAAATAATAGGCCAATCAGCCTAACAGGTCAGCCTTGAAATAGCTGAGAAGTATTGCTCCAGTGTCCTCCTGGATTAGCTGAGAAAAATATCATATAAACTCTTAATTTGCATTAAATTTGTAATAAATATTACCACTAGAAATAGTAAACTCAACATAACTGACAAACTAAAAATGTACATACAGAATTTTTAACAGATTTATTTTTAAGCTTGATTGAAGAATCACATTTTCTCAATAACTAAAAATTGTCATGGGGAAATATTCATCAAAAGAATATGAAACTAGCCACAACTAAAACTTCATATGGTAAACAGTTGACAGACAAGTCCTTCTTCACTGAATTTGGATCTGTAACATTTTAATTGGGCAAATTGGGCTTAGTTGTCATAATAACCACAAAATGAAGCAATATGACAATAACTATAAACTGGAAAATTGTCCTTGTGAATTTCCCATGAAAAATAATGTTGGTAAAATCATAATGAAAATTGAAAATAATGGATAATTTTAACTGCCCAGAAGATAAAATTGATTAAGGCGTTGAGGTAGCTTTACAGAATTAGCTCCACACAATATGTGGTCATGAAATGTTACCAAAATTGGTGTAATGCTGTTTAAAAGTTTACATTCACAAATACAGAAAAGGAACATCTATGAAGTCAAATTAGCAGGATAAAAACATCCATTTGATTGAAACTGTGGAATTTAAATAGCTTCCCTTCCAGGTAGAGTTT
The DNA here is from genome assembly GCF_047675955.1 of Chlorocebus sabaeus. NCBI lineage: Eukaryota > Metazoa > Chordata > Mammalia > Primates > Cercopithecidae > Chlorocebus > Chlorocebus sabaeus. The sequence goes on from NC_132907.1 coordinate 37,975,204, forward strand.
CTTGATCTCTCAGACTGGCCTACTGCTTCGCTAACCTTTTTTTATTTTTAAAGCAATTACCACCTTGTACTGAAATTGCCACCAGAATGTAAGCCCCTCAAGAGCAAGGTGATTTTATTCATCTTGTCATTCACAATGCCTAATGCAGTGCTTAGCCGTAGTAAACGCTCAATGATTGCCTGACAAAAATGAACTCGGTAAGCCAACACCCGATTAAGACTTCTTAAATTGGAACGTGCATCAGGATCACCTAGAGAACTTCTTTCATGTACAGATTCAAAGACCCCACTCCCAGAGATTTCTGAATCACTGGTAGGAGCCCAAAGTGATTTTAAGGGAGGTGTTCTAAAAACCACATTTTGAGAAACACAGGACTAGGACAAGAAGAGTGGTAACTCTGGAGTATCTACCATACATATCAGTTAAGAAGAATGTTTTCTGCTGTAAGTAACAGAAAGCCTGACCTGCTGAAGCAAGAAGTCTGTAATATTTAGGTTTTAGCACTGGTTCAGCAGTTCATGGATGTTAGGATTGGCATCTCTGAGACTATCTTGGCTTCTTGTTTGCTTGTCACCTCATGGTTAATAATTGCCTGCCATAGTTCCAGACATCACATCATGTTCAAGACAAGCAGAGGAGCAAGCAGTGCAGCTTGCAACGGTCCCTTTTCTGGGGAGAGTTTCACTTATGTTTCATTGGCTAACTGTATAAATAGCCATCACCATCTGCAAGGGCAAACAAATGAGCAAATGTTAGCTTGTCTTGCCTCTGTGGTGAAAAGCTTGAGGGAAAAAAGGGATGGACAATGACTGCCAGTTTAGCCAAAGAACCTCTGCTGTATTGTAGTCCCCAGCAATTCTTCATCCACCAAGTCCACCAAAGAATAATCCTCCTAACTGGATAGTTAGAGTCTATTACTATTCCTAACTTACAGAAAAAGAAACAGGCACAGATAAGGTAAGTAACTTTCCCAAAGTCACTCAGCTGGTAAGTGACAGAGTCAAATCCAGGCTGTTTAGTTTCAGAATCCATGCTCTTAACCCCTGCATTCCACGAATTCAGAACTAAACTCATGGTGATTGAGTCTCTAAGTAGCTGTGTCCAGCGCAGCTGTTGTCAACCTTCATTGCACTGTAGTAACATCTCCTAGTAAAACAGACCTTCAAATACCTACATTTATCTTTAAATCTCTCTTTGAAATGCAGCCCCAGGACAGGGCAACATTTTTAATACGCATTAAAATTCAAAACTTGTCCTACTGCCTGGTTTATTTTGGATCTGGTTATCTTTCATCCTACACCTTGGCACATGAGCCCTGTCCAAACTGCAAGCATGCTAGGAAAGAGTTGCAAATGAGGTCCCAAGACGACTGTAGGCATGTCCTTATTATAGCCTGTCTTCCAAACTGGAGGACATATTCAAATTCTCAGTAACACTTAGTCCCTGAGGTCCCTCTAACAATGAAAGCTGTTTATTCTAACTAGGCTGTATTCAGGAAGTTCAAATGTCCAAAAAAGATAACTTTTCCCTGGAGCTGTGCATATGGCAATGAAAATAAAACAAGGCAAAATTATAAAAATAAGATTTACCTCCTTTAAAGAGCTCAAAAAGTTTTCCCTTCCCTAATCGTAGCTAAATGACATTATCTCCAAATTATTTCTGTGTTATGGAAATTGTAACATAAAGAATCAGGAGGGCAACAGAGCCAGACTCCGTCTCAGAAAAAAAAAAAAAAAGAATCAGGAATGCAGCCAGGTGCACAGTGGCTCACACCTGTAATCCCAGCACTTTGGGAAACCAAGGCGGGCAGATCACCTGAGGTCAGGAGTTCGAGCTCAGCCTGACCAACATGGCGATACCTTGTCTCTACTAAAATTACAAAAATTAGCCTGACATGGTGCTGCTTGCCTGTAGTCCCAGCTACACAGGAGGCTGAGGCAGGAGGACTGCTTGAACCCAGGAGGTGGAGGTTGTTGCTGTGAACCGAGATCACACCACTGCACTCTAGCCGAGTGAGATTCCGTCTCAAAAAAATAAAAAAAGAATCAGGAATGCATGCCATTGTTTTTCATCGTAGAAAAGGAAGAGTTGCTACACATTTTTTAACTAAAAATAACTTTCTGTACAGATTATTTCATCACAAACCCGAGTCACGAGTTTACCCATGCAGCAAACCTGACCATGTACCTCCGAAACGAAAATAAAAATAAAAATAATTTTTAAATAAATAATGTGTCCCCTAAAAGTTCTTGTGTTGGAGGCTTGATCCGCAATGCGGCAGTGTTGAGAGCTGGAACACTTGGGAGGTGCCCGGGTTATGTGGACTCTGCCTTCACCTGTTGATTGATCCATTCATGAATTAATGGATTAGTGGGTTGACATGTGAATGGGTTATCACAGGAGTGGGCTGGGTATCAAGAGGGCGAGCCCTCTGTAAAGCCAGTGTGGCTGCCTCTCGTAAGTCGCCTCACCATGTGATGTGCTGCACCATCTTAGTACCCTTCAGAAGGTCCCCACCAGCAGGAGACCCTCCAGATGCAGCCCCTTGACCCTGGAATTTCCAGCCTCCAAAACGGTAAAAAATACATTTCTTTTCTTTATTAAAAAAATGAAAACAACTTTGTTATTTTCTTATAACAAAAGTAATGTGCATGTGTTGCAGAAAATTTAACACAAAAGAGTAAAAGAGAATAAATATTTTTAAATCCACAATCACCACTGCGAATACCTGCTCATTTGCCCTCTGTTTGTTCTGAGAAAAGGGCAGAGGAAATACAGTCGGCGTTCATTCTGAACAACAAGAAAAGGCTAGGACTGGGGTAGAAACCATTTGATGTGGGCCAGGGGGTCATAGCATCAGATCATCATCATGACTGAGCCAAATAAGGTAAACATACGGTTGTTTTGTGGCATATTCCAATCATTAGGAGTAGAATGGACATTACCTTATCATCCACCATGCTGCCTATGGTCCTTATGTCAGACAAGCTTGCCAAAATGTCATTTCAGGCACACAGTATCAATACTCATCAGCCATTGTCAGGGTGGAAGCCTCATGAGCCAAGTATACTGGGACCAGCAAAAGAAACCCCCTTCTTCCAGCAATGCCCCTCCAGGGTTGTCTGTTAACAAAGCTCAGCATTATCATGTTTACTGCAGAGGAGAAATGCTAAACAGGGTCCAGGTTCATTATCTCAGAGCAGGTAATGAAGGACTCATATGGAACTGAGAAGCAGTAAGTTGATAACACACACAAACACCCTTCAGTGGTTTGTAGAATTTGAGTCTCTTTTTCATGTTTCTGTTGTTGTTATTGTTGTTTTAATGAAAACCTTTCTATGCCTACAAAGATTTTCATTGCCAAACGTTTCTTCCAGGCTCATTTCACAATCCTCAAAGCCGTAGGGTCATCTCTAGCCCTTGAAATGTGAATATATTTTATCTTGAAGTATGTGGATTCCAACTACCTCCTCCCACTTCCACCACTCCCACCCTGGTCCAAGCCCTGGTTATCTCTCACCTAAATTGCTGCAATAGCCATCTGACTCATCTCCCCACTTCTACTCTTGCCAGTTTGTCCCCTAGAAACTAAATCAGTTTATTATGTCCATCATCCACTCAAAGCCCTTCAGTGGCTCCCAATTTCACTCAGAGTAAAACCCAAAGTCTTACGATGGCCTAGTGAGGCCAGTAATGATCTTCCTTCACCCTACTAGAATATAATCTCTGAGAAAGCAGAGATTTTTGTCAGTTTTATCTATTTCCATGTTTCTAGCTCCTAAAACAATGCCTGGCTCATAGTGGATGTATTTGTTTAATAAGCAAATTCCCCATGCCTGGAACTGCCTCACCTCTGAACTTCTCATTTGTGAAGCCATACCTGTCTTTATCAAAGCACTCCACTTGAATAAAGATATTGTGTTACTTGCAGCCCACTGTATTCTAATTGGTAAAATGAACATCAAATATACTATTCTATGTAATCCCAGGAAATCACCCAAGTAGAATTTACTAGATGTCATTGCTGTCTATAAAAATAGATAGAAAAAGAAAGAAAAGAAAAAAAAAAAAAAAAAACATTAGTTTGACCCAAAAAGCTTTCTAGTATTTGGTCATTGGATACTTTATTTTCCAGTAAGTGATGTTTTCTATAGCCTGGAGCCATTACTGAAGAGTTCAGTGTCACAGAGCAAGGTAAGCAAAGAACTAATGGGATAGAATTTTAAGTATTCCGATCTTTCCTTTGCCTCTCATTCACTCACTTCTACTTTACCTAAAACATTTCTCTTAAAGTTATATGATACTTTCATTATAAATAAATGACAATAGATATTTATTCTATTGTCTTTGGTTGATCTCCATATGTAAATACTGTTCACAGTTCTGTTCATATACCCATCCCACTAGCCACTGTGGAACATGCACTACACCCAGCCCCACAATTCATCACATTTAAGCAATATTAATCACAATGAATGCCTGAGAGTCATAATTTTACCTTTTGCAATTACTAATGTGAGCCAATTATCAAAAGTTTAGGAATATACCTGTAATGGAGGTTATTATTACTTTCTAGAGAAGCAGTAGGAAAATAATGTTGGCCTACTCGAAATCATTTGTTCATCTATGTAATATTTATTGAACACATCATATGTGCTCTAATGAATAAAACAGAAATATCCCCTGCTCTCCTGGAGTTTACAATCTAGAGAAGAGTCAGCATAATTTTTCTATAAAGAGCCAGATAGTAAATATCTAAGCTTTGCAGTCCATGAGGTCACATACTCTGCCACTGTAACATGAAAGCATCCACAGACAATACATAGATGAACAAGCATGGATATATTTGCAGATCATACAAAGTAGATGGGATGCCCAGTGTGGCATATGGCCATAGTTTGCCAATCTCTGTTCTACCAGAACAGAGATATTAATTAAATAATCCGTGAAACAGGTATATAATTGCATACTGTGATGAGTGCTACAAAAAATTACAGGGTTGAAAAGGCTGGTATAGACATCCCCACAAAGCTAAGATGCAATTGAGGAGTATTTGTTAGGCAGGTTTCCTGGCAGAGTGAGCAGCATGTGCAAAGGCCCTGAAGCACAGGGGAGGCCTAACCTATTCAAGAAAGTCAAGCATGAGAAGAGGAGAGGAGCTAAAGCTAGAGAGATTATATGGGCCAGTGTGTACAGGGCCTCATGGCTTGTGCTACAGATTTTGCTCCATATCCTGAAACCAGCGGGAAAGCATGGAAAGGGAGTAAGACCTTTCATGGAACAAATGCTCATTGCATGCCTACCAGCACCAGGCACTCATCTATAGTGAATAAAACAAAGTTCCTGCCCTCATGGAGCTTATATTCCGGTGGGAAAGCCAGGCCATAAACAAAAAATATGCAATATAATATCAACTAATATATTTGTCAAGCCTGTCAAGCAAAATAAATATCAAAAAGAATTTCCTAGAATAAATGACTAGAGAGGGGTGGATAGTGCTATAATTAGATTTGTGTTTTAATTATTCTGTATGGCACAGGGTATACTAGTGAGATCAGAAAACTAGTTAAGAGATTATTAACTAGATTTTTTAACTGGTGGCCCAGTTTAAAAAAAAAAAAAAAACATATGTATATATGTGTGTGTTTTAAAAGATATATATATGTTTAAAAATACATATATATAACCACTTGAATCAGAGCAGTGGCAGTGGACATGAGAGAAATGGGTTGGAGATAAATTTATGAAGTATAGCTGACTGGCCTTGGTGATAGATTCCAAAGTGTTGTCAAGGATGATTTCCAGATTTTTTGTTTTATGCAACCATAGAAACCATGGTACTCTTCTCCAAGAAAGGAAGGCTGACAGCGGACAGCCTGGGAGAGGAAGATGCCCAGCTTACTGTTGGACATTTGAGTTTGAGCATCCTTTAGGAGCTCCAGACAAAAGATGTTGAGCAGCCAGTTGAATAATCACTGGACTTGTGTATCCATGAGCAGTGTTCTAACCAAGTCAGGCAATGTCCATGTGGCAAGAACTGCTCTGCCCTTGGACTGGGCTGAGAGGTCACCACCTGAACTGAGGCTCAAGCTCAAAGATAGAGTCCTGTATCTAAGGATGTTGGCAAGAATCATGACAAATGCTGTGGTTTCATATGTAATATTAATATCATAACAGCTAAAATGTACTGAGTGTTCATTATATGTTAGACACATGAATTATCTTATTAAATCTTAACACAATCCTTTAAGGTATAAACTATTTTCTCTTTTAGAAATAAGGAACCTGAGCCTGAGAATTTAACCAGCAAGAGTCACTTGGCAAGCAAAAGAGGCAGGATCTACCCCAAGTCTGTCAGACCACCAAATCAGAGCTATTACATGCTGCCAGCAACCCAGCCAGTGATGCACTCACAAGAAAGTTCTGGTAGCCTGGGCTAGGGGCAAAGCCGCGCCATGCAGATGAGAAAGCAGACAGCGAGGGGAGCCAGAACTGGGAGCCATCAGCAACAATGACAGCTTCAGAGGGGACACCTCAGACAATTGGGAAGATGAGGCCTCTTCATTGATGCTAGCGTTATTTTGACACAGATTCCTTCATTTTAACACACTGAGGATGATGGAGTCTGGAGAAACACCTGGAAGTGTGTAGGCAGACACTAAGGATTAAGTTAAAATGAGGACCCCTAAACTAGTGGTTATTAAACTTTAGTGTGCTTAAGACTCCACAGGGAGGTTGTTAACATTTTAGATTCTGCAATCCCACCTCTAGAGATTTTGATTCAGTGGCTCTGATATCTGCATTTTTTACAAGCAACGGGTGATCTGGACTGGACAATACTCAGTACTTTGAGAACTTTCTCTTCTTGGCCTTTCATGAAAAGCAGTTCCAGTCTCCCTGTTAATTCTGATGAGGTTTTCAGCTTATCCCTATGTATTGATGGAGAAGAAGGAAATTTGCAACAGTGTGCAGCAACATTCACCGTAGTAGGGAGCTGGGTCTCAGAATCTCTTGCATAGCCTAAGTGGTTCAAGCTTACCATAAAGTATCACAAGGACTTTCTTCCTCACAGAGCAAAAAAGTCTCTGGGATCCATGGATCGGTTAATGATGCTCAGGAATTATCAACAGTATTTCTGGAAATTCTTTCACTGACCCATGGGAAAGAAATTTCAGTTACGGATGTCACTTTTATAATGGAATAACCTAGAGACTAAGTCCCCAGGAACTGGATTCCAGATTGTCAACTAAATGGCAGATTCTCTTCTTGGTGGTTGGCAACAGGGTGGCTTGGGATGAATGACAGGTACTCAGCAGGTTGAGCCTGCCACAGCCTGAACAATGACTGGGTGTCTCTCTTTAGTGTGTAGACTTCTCCTTTGCTATGTGTCTATTTGGTCTTCCCCATCTGCCACATATGAATTTTTTTCCAGTAACACATAAGGGTGAAAACTGTGTGCTTCAACACACAGTCAACTTAATTTCATCTTTGTAGTAGGATTTCTTGTTCTGGTAGATTCAGATACAAGTTATGTCCACCAATCCATCCCAAAAGAAGAAAAGTAAAATGAGTCAGGCACAGTGGCTCACAACCCTAATCCCAGTGCTTTGGGAGGCCTAGGCAGGAGGATCACTTGAGCCCAGGAGTTCGAGACCAGCCTGGGCAACATAGTGAGAGCCCTGCCTCTACAAAAAAAAAAAAAAAAAAAAATTAGTCTGGCATGGTGGTGCTCACCTGCAGTGCCAGCTAATTGAGAAGCTGCTGTGGGAGATTAGTTGAGTCCAGGAGTTAAGGCTGCAGGGGTGAGCTGTATTCACACTGTCACACTGCAGCCTGGGCAACAGAGCGAGACCTTGTCCCAAAAAAAAAGAAAAGAAAAAGAAAAAACAGTAAAAGGAGGGACAATAAATAGGAGAGCATCACCTCATCAAAAGCTATGAAGAACTAAGATGAAAGCACTAGCTTTATTCTCCTAATTAAGCAGCCAGTGCCAGCATTCATTTACTTGGCTAAACCGTTCACAGCATTTTGTACACGGGACTGCTTAAAGTGTGGTTCTCACACCACTGCCAGTCCCCACTGTTGATTTGCAAAATGTCAGTGCTTAGAAGTGTCTGCAACTAGACCGTGACACAATACCCAAGTACAAGCTCCAGTAGATTCATCTTGTTGAAAAAGGTGTGGGCCAGTTCAGGCATGGAGCTTTCTTGGTGAGTTTCAGGTAGGGTGAACTGAGTATTAGCACTGGTGTGTAATGGATTGGGAAGAACCAACCTGGCCCTATAGCGGAGCCATAAATAACACACCCTATCAGAAGAGCTGAGGCATTGCGATGTTGTGGAATAGCGAGGCACTATCAGAGGAGCTAATTTAAAGACCAGGAATGTAGGGACTTACATTTCTATTATGCTTGGTGGTTTTCTCCAACTTCCAATTCTCAAGTGCTATCTTGATGATTTCATGTTCCAGAAAACAATATCCGATACTTACAAGAGAGAAAGCTCTTATGGCCCTGGTTTACAAATTATGGAGGAAGATGGGAAATAACTTTATGAACCAGAAAGCAAACTCCTGATCCTCAAGCATAATGTTAGGCAGAAGAAGAGAAAGACTTAGGGGCCAAGCATGGTGGCTCATGCCTATAATCCCAGCACTTTTGGGAGGCCAAGGCAGGCAGATCACTTGAGGCCAGGAGTTCGAGACCAGCCTGACCAACAAGGCAAAACTCCATCTCTACTAAAAATATAAAAATTATCTTGGCGTGATCGTGCACACCTGTAATCCAAGCTACTGCTTGGGAGGCTGAGACATTAAAATTGCTTGAACCTGGGAGGCAGAGGTTTCAGTGAGCTGAGATAGCTCCAGTGCACTCCAGCCTGAGTGACAGAGTGAGACTCCATCTAAAAAAAAAAAAAAAAAAAGCTAAAATATACTGTTTAGATTCCCAAAAGCAAAGCCACAAAGATTAGGTATATTTCTCACAAAAGCCCAAGTGGGATTACTTACCAACTTCTCCAAGACCACTTCTCTAGGGTATTTCCACTGCGGTATTTTTTTTTAAGTCCATCAGGGAAGGGGAAAATATACATTTATGCTTTAAAATGCCCAGAATATCACCAAAGAAGACATGAGAAACAGGGAATAGTGGTCATATCCAGAAGGGGCAATACATTCTTAAGAGAGTAGAAAAGAAGGAAGAGGGCTTAATTTTGACCGTATATCCTTTCGTACCTTTTTAAATTTCAAACCATGAACACACATTATATATTCATTAAAAATTTTATTATAATTTTTTAAAAGAATGTGAATGCTCAAGATGATGCAGTGTAAAGTAAAATATGCTGGACTAGTATCCAGGAGACTTGGACTCTATCACTTACATGTTATGAGATCATATGGCGAGACACTTAATATCTTCTTGGATTTCGTAGCTGTAAAATAAAGGAATGAATGCCTCCCAAGCCACCTCACTGGGTTTATGTGAGAGTCAAATGAGATTATAGAGCTGCTTTCCAAAGTACAAAGCATTATACAAATATAAGATATCATTGTTATTACTGGAACCAGGTCTTCCTTTGTTGTTTTGGCTCCTGGAATTACAAAAGAAGATTGAAAAATTTGGCTTCGAGAATCAGGAGTCACCTAAAAGAGGGAGTAGATTATATCCCTTTTCAAGTTAAAGCCTACATTATAACATCCTTCACTTCCACTCCCTAATCCTATCACCATAGAAAATAATGTCTAGGCTGGGTGCAGTGGCTCAAACCTGGAATCCCAACTCTTTGGGAGGCCAAGGTGGGAGGTTTGCTTGGGCCCAGGAGCTGCCTGAGCAACATGAGACCTCATCTCTACAAAAAAATTTTAAAAATTAGCTGGCCATGGTGGTGTGCACTTGTAGTCCCAGACAAAGTATGACTCTGAAAAAAAAAATCATCCCCCACATACTCAACTCCAATAGACACAATGTTGCAATGTGCTGTGTACCAATTAAGGTAAAAGTGAAAGATCCCAGATCTACCTGATTTCTCTAATCAGAAGAGGAGGCTGTGCAAACATTCAAAGGCAAAGAATACCTCTTTGCCAGTTGGCCCTGTTGATAAATAGGAAAACTCAAGATGCCAGAGAAAAGAGCAAAAGCCAGGAATAGTTTTGAACCTCTAGGGATCAGGCCTCTGCCCCTGGAGCTGAATGTCATGTGCAGTTAGCCTCAAGTCCAGCTAACCTACTCTTTCAAGCCTCCCAAACAGTTTCTGTTGCATTAAAAAAATCTATTGTAAACTGATGCCTGAGAGACTCACCTATTAATCCTTTCTGAAAATGTCACTTATATAGATTTTGCCTTGTAAGAGTAAACCAATATTTACTCAGCATTTATTGTGTGTAAGGCTCTTTCAAATATGTAATCTTGTTTATTCATCAAAACCTATAAGAAAGCTACTATTTACCCTGTTTTACAGTTTAGAAGCCTGAGATTCTGAGAGTCCCGACAGAACTGCTTCATGATTGTTCTGCCAAGGTTTGAATCCAGGTACCCAGCGCTAGATCCAGTGCTTCTTCTCTTCATCTTGGTGCACCCTAAATTAAATTTGCCGTAGAATATTCTCAAGCATTGAAACATCGTATGTGAAATATTTAGCTGCAATATACAAAGAGCTACAGTAAAGGCAAAATTCACACCATGAATCAGATATTTGAGGTTAAGGCATAAGTTTAAAATGCAGATAACCAGAGGCAGTGTGGGCAATGGTTAAACTCCACCTTGTTCTGCCCATCAGTGCTGGAGGTGATTATGGCCCCTCCTAGGGTCACTGCACACAGCTGTGCAGGTTGCATGCAAATTCACAGTATGTATGAATGGTGCCCCCTACAGATATCAGTGCACATCCTCAACAACTGTCCATAGCAGTCCAACTTCCCTTTAGGTATCACTTGCAATTATAACTATGAAATGTCAAAGTCTAATCTGTTTGGAAAGATAAACTCACCAAACTCTATATTCAGCAAATTTGCACTGTTATTCAAGGTCTGTTGAGAGGAGACAAAAAAAAATTGTGGAGTTTTGCTCTTGTTGCCCACGCTGGAGTGCAGTGGCACCATCTGGGCTCACTGCAACCTCCGCCTCCTGGGTTCAAGCAATTCTCCTGCCTCAGCCTCCTGAGTAGCTGGGACTGCAGGCGTGCACTACCACGCCCAGCTAATGTTTTGTATTTTCAGTAGAGACAGGGTTTCATCATGTTGGCCAGACTGGTCCCAAACTCCTGACCTCAGGTGATCCACCCGCTTCGGCCTCCCAAAGTGTAGGGATTACAGGCATGAGCCACCACTCCCAGCCAAAAATAGCTTTAAAGACTAATTTTAACCTACAAATTATCTGTGATTTTGTTATTCTTAGGTAAGTTGGAGGGGCTGAATAATAAGAGATATAGAAATGACCATCACTAAATGACTTATTCAAATGAACACTGAAGTCCAACACATCACTTTACAAACAAATCACACTCCTTGTCCCAGACCTAGAGCTCCAAATTCCCAAAACTCAAATCAATGTTTTTGTTGTTGTTGTTTGTTTGTTTTGTTTTGTTTTGAGACAGAGTCTCACTCTGTCGCCCAGGCTGGAGTGCAGTGGCGTGATCTCAGCTCACTGCAACCTCCGTCTCTTGGGTTCAAGCCATTCTCCTGCCTCAGCCTCCTGAGTAGCTGGGATTACAAGCATGTGCCACCATCTCTGGCTAATTTTCGTATTTTTAGTAGAGACGGGGTTTTGCCATTTTGGCCAGGCTGATCTCAAACTCCTGACCTCAGGTGATCTGCCCACCTCAGCCTCCCAAAGTGCTGGGATTACAGGTTGAGCCACCGTGCCCAGTCCAAAAATCAACGTTCTAAACTCATCCAAATCTCTGATACCAAGAAGAACTGAGGGAATTAGGTCATCATTGTCAGGGCTTTGCATTTACCTTCTGAAATTCAAGGCTAAAGAAACTGAACCAGGGTAATTCCAATCTCTCAAACCTTATAGCAGATAATATCTTCCATGAAAATGGGAGTATGTGGCACCCGAACATCAGGGTTCCACTGAGAAGCAGATGGCACTCTTCAAATAGCATACTCTGAGAAGGATATACTTACAAAGCTGTAGGCGTAGAGGAGCCACAGAGATAGCGCTGTAACCTGCAGTTTAATAGTTAGTAGAACTGGGACTGACTGGGCCTAAAAAGAAGAGGAGAAGTTACCAAAGAAGAGACTATGCAGAGACCACACCTTGAGAACAGCTGTGACCTCCCATAGATGCACACAGCAGTTCCAGGCAACCTAGCAGGCACGGAGCCGGGGCAATAAAAATTTGACCCCATTAATCCCTTCCTTCTCATCTCATCCTGGGATTCCTTCTTCACTGGACAAACCCAGAAGATGAAGACATGGAAACCCTTTATGGGTCCATATATGCCAGTTTTTCTGAGCAGAAAGACAGATGTAAAAAGTGGGAGAATCGGGGAGGGGAGATGGAGGGACCAGGGACAAAAGGAGGCTGGCACAGCAGTTGAACTATCTTTAGAACAGAATCTGTCCCTCATGAATTTCTTCATCTGTCTCTGAACCTCTTTCCCACCTTTATGTATATGACCTGTTAGCAGACCTTTTGAGTTAAGTACTAAGTTTATTCTGCTTTTTTTATTTTTTCAATTTTGAGGACAGAGTTCTAAAGGCATCTCACAAATTCACTCTGCACTCAAGTCATTTCTCCATCAGCACACGGTCCTTGGGAAGATCATATCTGAAAAGGGGTATTTTCAAAAGGGGCATTTCAAATACTTTCAAAATGTGTACTCAAACAGATCATATTTCTTGCCATTTGGGGAAATAGGTGTGTGTAAGTACCTTCAACTCTTCCTAAATAAAGTGGTTTGAATATGCATCCTGGATCTGAGGGGCAGCCTTGTTGGTAATTCCCTCACCAGCTTACCCAGCAGGGCCACAAGACACAGGTGGTCTTGCACTGGAATCTTGGAAGAAAACAGCAGTGATGCCCTGGGTTGAATGTTCTTACTCCACTGAATTGTTACTTGATTGCCCCCTAATTTCTTTCTAGAATTATATTTTAAGGCCTATTCTGTTATTCCATGAAGACCATGAGACAAAATGTTCAATTACCTCAGCTAACGAGAACATTCCTGAGGCAGCAGTCTTCTCTCTACCCCAGCACATTCAGCAAGCCTTTGGCCTCTGAGAGGTTCTAGACTCCCCTAGAGGTTCAGTAACTCATCAGCCTTCAAATTTCAAACCCTTAGAGTATGTGGGATCAGGGGCTAGAAGAAGGAGACTTAAGAAGCACATCCTCCACCAGCCTGGAGATGAATCCTATGCCTTTGTTTCTCTGTAAATTTGCCAGAGAGGTAAGACTGGAGTCAAGAAATGGGCTAGAAACCAGAAAATAGCATTCTAGGAAATACCATAGTTCATCAAATCTAAGATGTCAACAATCTGTAAGGTACACCATTATTGTATGTGCCACTAAGAAAGAAAAAAAGAAAACTGCCAATCAATGACACCAACTCCTTGCTTCTTTGAAATTTCTTTGATTTGTTCCAAAGGATTTGGGAATTCCTACTTCCTTTAGTCACATTGCTCATCCTATTATAGGCAATCCTTTTGCACATATCTCAGTAACACATATAACACAGTTCCAACTACTTATCAGTATCTTCCTTTTTTAAGCCCCATAAAACCCTTTAAAAATATGGAATTTCCTCCATTCTGCCAAGATGGATATTTGCTTCACTGACATCAAAATTAAGCTTCGCTGCTCTGTTTCATGCCTCTGTGTACATAATGACTTCATTCCAGGGCTGAATCACATTGTAAACCTACTGAAATACTTTAAACACCAGTGAGTAGTACCAACAACAAACATAACTCCATTAAAATGAAGACTCCATGACCAGCAATGAATGACCAAGTTCACACATGCACAAGAAAACACCCACAGATGCCAAGCCAGTAGCAAGAGTAAAACATCACCATTTGCAAATCTCATCCTGATTTCAGAGGCGCTAAAATACATGTGTGGGGGGCACATCTTAGAAACACTAAAATATTATGAATGTTAAAATATACCTGCATTTAGCTGGCTATTGCCCTAATAACCAGGGTACATTTTTAAAACATTTGATCTTAGAGAGTATATGGGTTGGGTCCCAGTAGGAAATAGATGTCACACACAAAAAGGGGTGATTTAAAATAATTTCAATGAAGAGACTATTTATCAAAGTGTGGGCAGGATCGAGGGAAACCAGCAAGCACCTCTGGGCTAGAAATAGCAGAAAATTGCTACAATCCCTGACCTGAAGATCTAAGAGGAAAGAGAGGTAACCTGGACCCAGAGAAACCAGCAATGTAGAGGAGTTCACCACAACAGTGGCTGTGGCTTTTGGTAGAGGAAGGTGGCTGGATAGGGAGGCAGCAGAAGGAATACATATCCTGACCTCTCAGTCTGTCTGTCCTCCAGTCTCCTGCATTTGGCCACATCATCCAGTAGTCAGAAGGGATGTGGTCCCTGGAGGTCAACCCCAGCACAGACAGCAGGGTAGAGAACAAAAAAGAGGTGGAAGAAAATGTCCAATATTGATAGTTTTAGCTTAAAGTTTAGTATTCTATGGTGGCCTGGCATGAACGTTATGACCAAAGTATGTATTTCATAGCCCCTGGATGAAAATGATAACAACAGCAAGGACCTAGGAAATTGACTGCCCATTTGTCTGACTGTTGGATTAGATCCAAATTTGTGTTCTGAGAAAAATCTTAACCCTACCTCTGGCTACTCCAGTTGTACATAAAGATGACTGAGATAGAGGTAGGCAGGCAGGTAGGTAGAGAGACATAGACACACAAACACGATCTGACCTCACCTTGTAAGGCAGCTCCAAGTGGCTATGGCAAGAACAGCCAGTTAGAATAAGGAGGGCTCAATGGCTTTGAAGCCAGCTTTGCATGTAAATGAATACCAATACTAGGTAATGTGCCCTGAACTTGCTGTGTGCTGGACACTGGGCCAAGTGCATTATATTCAGGCCTCGCTTAACCCTCACACAACCCTCTGAAGTAGGTACTATGACTATTCCCACTATACAGAGGTTTAAGAATAACAGCAAGCATGAATGTCTTTCAAAATAAACTGGATTAGATCACTTTCCTGCCTGAAGTGCTTTCTTCTGCACTTAAAAGAGACTCTAAAGTCCCCATCAGAGCCCACACAACTTCATGTGATGGGACTCCAACCTGGCTCCTGGCTTCAGCTTCTCCTCGGACATCCTGTTTCACAGGCTCCAGCTGCACTGAGCCTCCTTCGCTTCCTTGGGTGCTCCCAGCTCATTCCCTCCTCAGTCCCTTTGTATAGGCTGTTATTGGTTCTCAGATTGAATGCTCTGCTCCTGTTGTTGAAGGGCAGCCTTCTCATCTTCTATCAGCTTGATTGTCACCTCCTAGAGGCCTCCCCTGACCAACCCACCTGAAGTGGATTCATCCACCTGCATCCCCTGCCTTTTCCTCTCGTAGGCCCTTGTTTGCTTTCTTTGCCGCATTCCACCATGTGTGCAGGTGTGTATGTATGTGTGTGTCTCACTCCCAGTAGGACATGAGTGCCCGGAATGTAGGAAGTATATCTGACTTGGTCCTCTTCCCGGCCCACCCCAGCATCACTCTTTCAGCCCCTCAGTGTGTCCTTTGAAATCTTTATTAAACTTTGCCATTCTTTTCTTTTCTTGCTACTTATTCTTAGACTGTTTCCCCGCAAGAACCAAAGTTCCTTTGTTCACCACCCTATCCTCAGCACTGGAAATTCTCCCTGGCAAGTTGATAGTGAAATTTGCCCAAGGTCTTGGGATCACTAAATGGGCAGGCTCTGAACCCAGGCCCTCTCTCTCCAGAGCCCTCCCCCTGCTTCAGCTCGGGGGATTCTGTTCATGAGACTGCCTCACCCTGCAGGGAAGCAGGATACAAATGTCAGGTAGTCTGCCCATGTGGCCTGCCCCTATGGATGGGGAACAGCAGTCACACTTCTATCTCCAGTGTCCCCCAGCCAAGTTGGTGGAACTAACTAAAAAGGCACTGAGCCAAAAAAGGAAAACCCTGCACCTTCTCTTCAACCCCAGCTATTCTAAGCTGCATGGAAACTGGGTATGTTTCTCCATTAGGCAGAAGGGGTGGCTCCTGTCAGCATTAAAAAGGCACAGATGGAGGTAGCATCATTACCCCAAGGCATCAGGCTCTGGTCTTCCTTCAGCTTTCCCTCCTTCCCAACATCATTAATTTCTTTCAATTTAACCACAAGAAGAAACAGGATGTATGAACCCCCAAACAGCATTGTCTCCTTCTACTGGGGAATATATCACCATTTCATTTGTATAATGTACGAAGCTTTCACATACATCCTTCCTCTGGTGCTGCCTTCTGCTTTTCTCTGCCTTTCTAACTCCTCCACCACTTTCTTTCTGCCAGGGAATTTGTTCAGTGTAAGCACGTGCGCACGTGTCTTTTAAAGCACAACTCTGGCTGCATTTCTAGCAAAGGAGGAAGAAGCCTTTATGGCCCAACTAATTCAACAAGATTCAATTACTCATGGAATATTTATTAACTGGGATGAAAGCAATGGTCCAACCATTTGTTATTAATCCCATGATCTGTCACCACAGAGGTCACTTTATCCTCAAATGCAGGAGTGGTTAATAACCGAAACTTGGAAACTGTTTTACAAAGAAGTCATAGACACACATCATTTATGCCTCATGATACAGATAGAAAATAGGCTTTGTGGAAGGGGGAAGATGACAAGCAGAGAAGTAGCACAGGGCACAGAGTTCCCTGAGCCCTCATTATCCCAAAAGCCTTGGCCAGGCATATGTAAGTCCCAAGCCCATGGTCAACCGTTTTGCATTCTTTTATGAAATGTTCAGCCAGGTGCCCACCACAAGAGGAGACAGAGGAGAGTGTCAGGAAAACAAAGTGTATTATACTCACAGGTCCTAGAGACAGGAGCTACAACAGGCCACTCAGGGTCACGAGGAAAGACACCCGGGTGGTCAGGAAGCAGAAGATAGAAGCAAGTAAATGGTTTATGCTAGAGTCTTTATTGAAGTTTCCATAGGAAAGACAAACTAGGATTGGCTAGTTTGAATAATTTCAGCAAGCTGAAAGCTGTAAGTGTGTCCCTAGTTGCCCGGTACCTGGCCCTGGGATGATTAAGGCAGAGGAATATTGCTTCCTGGGGTGCATGGACCAGACAGAGGAGATGAGGCCCTGGATTGGGCAATTTGAATACCTAGGGCATGCTCCCAGCTGAGCCCTTTGCTGTATCCCAGAATTGGCCAGTAGTGGGAGGGACAGCCTATCCTGAGATGGAAACAGGTTTTGGTTTTTTTGGGTTTTTTTTGCTTTTCGAGACGGAGTCTTGCTCTGTCGCCCAGGTTAGAGTGCAGTGGCACAATCTCGGCTCACTGCAACCTCCGCCTCCTGGGTTCAAGCAATTCTCCTGCCTCAGTCTTCTGAGTAACTGAGATTACAGGTGTGTGCCACCACTTCCAGCTAATCTTTGGATTTTTAGTAGAGATGGGGTTTCACCATGTTGGCCAGGCTGGTCTCAAACTCCTGACCTCATGATCTACCCACCTTGGCCTCCCAAAGTGCTCGGATTATAGGCATAAGCCACTGTGCCCAGCTGGAAACATTTTTTAAGATGCCAAAGCATATTAGAACACAGACATTTTAAATATATATACAATACATGTGATGATTAATTTTATGTGTCATCATGCCTGGGCCATGGAATGCCCAGATTGCTGGTTAAACTTTATTTTTTTTAGATGAAGTCTCGCTCTGTTGCCCAGTCTGGAGTGCAGTGGCACAATCTGGGCTTGCTGCAACCTCCACCTCCTAGGTTTAAGCGATTCTTCTGGCTCAGCCACTCAAGTAACTGGGACTACAGGCATGCTCCACCACACCTGGTTAATTTTTATATTTTTAGTAGCGACAGGGTTTTGCCATGTTGGCCAGGCTGGTGTCAAACTCCTGACCTCAAATGATCAACCCACCTTGGCCTCCCATAGTGTCAGAATTACAAGCATGAGCCACCACACCCAGCCTGATCAAACATTATTTCTTAGTGTGTCTATGAGGGTGTTTCTGGAAGAGATGAGCATTTGAATTGGTAGAATAAGAAAGCAGATGGCCCTCCCCAATGTGGGTGGGCATGATGTAATCTGTAGAGGGACCAAACAGAAGAAAAAGGCAGAGGAAGGTCCCATTCACTCTCTGTCTGACTGCTTGAGCTTGAATATTGAATATTGATATTCTCTGCCTTTGCCGCTCTTTGTTCTCAGGTCTTCAGACCCAGACTGGAATCTACACCCTGATCAATGCAATACATTGATAGGTAGAATAGAGCTCACCAGCATCAAGTTGCAAACATTTTTGGGGACAAGGACAGGAAATATCTATATAGCTATAATACTGGGTGCTCTCTTGTCAAGGAAGTGTCCTTATTGGAAATGGAGCCTCTGGAGCCCAGGGCTGGAATCAGCCTGTTCTTTAATCAAGCTAATGCAGACCCACTGAGCCAGCTGTCTGCTAATTTACTGAAAGATCAAAAGAAATGAACCCCTAGGGCCACCACATTTTTCTCTCCTCAGAGGTGGAATAGTAATCTCCTGGGAAACAGGGCCTGAAGCTATTGAGTGCACTGGAGAAGCAACCAAACGAGAATGAATCATCCACCAACTCTTCAATCTCAGAACACCATCGCTGCTTGGTTTGGGATTACTGGTATTTGGGGTTTGACCTGAATTCCCAGGCTGATTGCAGAAATGTGGGAAACTTAATCCACATGAATGAAGGATTGAATCCATGGAAGGGACTATGATCTGGGACTCCTGAAAAGGGTGACAGAGATATCTACCTAGCACTTGAACTAGTCCCTTATAGGTACAGAGGATTCAAAGACTGAACTGGAAATGTAGATCTGGGAATGGGATTCAAAGACCGAACTGGAAATGTGGATCTGGGAATGGGAAGGAGGCAGGAGGAAGGGAGGGAGGAACACCTTTCAGGCAGTGTACATGGTATGAAGATGAAGAGGCAAAAAGGAGTCCTGGTACTCGGTCATCAGAAAAGCGATTTCTTTCCTCCAACCCTTTTGTAGATTAAATATTTAATATGTGCAAACAGAATATTAAAACAAATGTCTAAGGTAAAATGAAACACTCCCCACTACCTCTACCATGTTAAATGAAGTAACACCTCTACAATGGCCAGCACCATGACTGCATGCATCAATGCCCTCTAGAGATCAGCTTCTGCCCCGCCCCTTCTCCTTCTTCCCTTTTCTGATTCTCCCCTGCCCCTGCCCTCACATCCACCTCTATCCACACCAAACCTCTTGTTAATCAGCCAGTACCATTCTTAGTGATGCAGAATCTCCTGTTATGGATTGAATGCTTGGGTTCCCCAAAAAGTCGTTATGTTGAAGCCCTAACCCCTAGTATGACAGTATTTCACATGGAGCCTTTGGGAGGCCATTTGGTTTAGATGAGGTCATGAGGATGAAATTCTCATGGGGTTAATGTCCTTATAAGAAGAGAAAGAGATGGGAGCTCACATCCTCTCTGCCATGTGGGAACGCAGCAAGAAGGTGGCTATAGAAGGAGACTGTCTGCGAGCCAGGAAGAGAGCCCTTGCCAAAATCCAACCATGCTGGCACCCTGATCTCAGATCTCCACTCTTCAGAGTTGTGAGAAATACATGTCTATTATCTAAGCCACTGCATATATGGCCTTTTGTTATGGCAACTGAGCTGACCAAGACACCCTCAAACTTCCTGCAAGAACAAAACCCTTAACTCCAAAATGGAGGAAAATGTACCTTTGATAAAATTTTCCTGGGCCACGAAGATTAGCAATATGTGTCTCCTTTAATAAATTAAACCAGACTATCTAAAACTCACATTTCCCAGAACACCAGGATCTCTGTAAACTTATGATCCGAGAGGTCAAGACCCTCACCCACACAGACTACCAATATTTCTCAAAATGCTGCTCCTTGACCACTTTTATCAGAAGTAACTCAGAGTGCCTGTTATAAAAATCAGACATCTGTTACTGTATACCTGTATACTGTATACCTGTCACATTGAAAGCAATTGTCAAGATCCTAGAAGTCTGTATTTTACCAAGCTCCATAAGGGCATTCTTATGAACAGTAGTATATGAAAACCACTAACAGATATACTGGTCACTACCACCCCCATTGAAACCACCTTTGCAAAATTATGATTATAAGAGAAATCTGACATAGCTGACTCCATCTTGCTTCTAACCTCCAGGCTGTCATTGTTCATTCCTGGACAATAGACCAAGCTAACTTTGGAAGGAATTTAGTTTATAATTTACCTTCAAGCAAGGATGACAATAGCTATTCCCAAAACTACCCCCTTCTTGTTGGGAACGGAAACTGCCTGTGTAAAACTAAAGGAAGGCCACAAGATTAGAATTATGGGAGGGGCCAGAACTCTGCTAAAAGTGAGCATACTTAAACAATAACCAGCCATCATTCGAAGAGGTCACAAGATTTGTAACTTCCCTAATTGCCCCTATAGATAACATCACTAGAGTGTTACCTAAGATGGGTCTTTTGATATTTTCTTTCAGACCTTTGCATTCTGGTGACCAGCTGACTCTACCTGGACTGGTGAGTCATGACTCAACCGGTCCTGAGGCCTCCACCCAGAAGCTGACTCAGTGCAAGAGGACCATTTTCCTACCCCTATGATCCCCAACCAATCAGCATTTTCCCTTCCCTACCCCTCTTCCTGCCAAACTCTCTTTGAAAAACCCTAGCCTCTGACCTTTTAGAGAAGCTGTTCTGAGTAACAGACTCCCATCCTTCTGGCTTAGCTAGCTCTGCATTTAGTAAGCTCTTTCTCTACTGAAATAGCACGGTCTCAGTGAATAGACTCTATCTGTACAGCAGGCTATCTGTACATTGGGCAACTACACTATCCCTTCCTGAATATCCTACTACAAACTGGGACTCAGATAGCCATAAACTTTCTCTAAACCTTTGCACTGAAAACATGGTCTGTGCAGTGCAGCACTGCGTCACTAGGGACCTTGTTAGAAATGTAGAATTTCAGACCCTAGTCCAGACCTGCTGCCTCACAGTGCATTTTTCCATTACAGTTTGAAAGTAGTGCTCTTCTCCTGGGAACCTAGGCTGCCTCCGAGAGTCCAGTGAACACCCTCAGGGTTTGCCAAGATGTTTCTACTGTCAAGATTTCAAAATCAAGTTAAAACTGAGAGAAAAACCAAGGTGAGTGTAGTGATTCCCTTTGGTGCCTACTCTCAAACGAGAAGCTAACAATGAACAGTTAGAAAGGAAAGTAGTGTTTTCATGGCCAGGGTGACAAGCCTTGTCATTAAATCTCTCAGATGCCCATTTTACTTTCACGGTAGAGACTGCAAGTTGTCCCCTTCTAACCCAATTCCTCTGCTTTCTTCATAATAGAATCCCTTGTATTTCACTAGTGCTTAATGTCCAAAATAGAGACCACATTACTAGCCTTCCCTGAAAGTGGGATGTCTATGTGTAAGTTTTAGCCAATGCTATAAAAGCAAAGGTGCTTCTTGCAACTTCTAGGAAGTGTCCTTGTAAGAATAGAATATGGCTAGGCGTGGTGGCTCACACCTATAATCCCAGCACTTTGGGAAGCCAAGACAGGCAGATTGCTTGAGCTCAGGAGCTCGAGACCAGCCTGGGCAACATGTCAAAACCCATCGATACTAAAAATACGAAAATTAGCTAGGCATGGTGGCACACGCCTGTAGTCCCAGCTACTTGGGAGGCTGAGGTGAGAGGTCACCTGAGCCCAGGAGAGGTCAAGACTGCTGTGAGTCGTGATTATGGCACGAGACTCCAGCCTGAGTAACAGAGCAAGGCCTTGTCTCAAAAAATGAAATGTACCTTTCTTTCCTCCTTGCTAGAATGTAGACATGATGGCTGGAGCTCAAGCAACCACCTTGGGCCATAAGGTAGAGAAGCCACAAGATGAAAAAGGTGGCTCCTGACAATGTCATGAACAGGATATTTTCCTCTGAACTTCTTCAATTTCTATTTTGTTTGTGCCATTTTATTTGGGGTTTGCCTTCATTCTCAGCTAAACCAATCCCTAACGGATATGCATCCCTTTTATACCGTCACATGGGTCAGGCAACATCAGCTGCGTGATGCTTGTGTCCTCAAAAAGACTGAGCATCTTGACCAAAAGAAAGAGTTCCATCATTCCGGGAGATTTAGTATAATTCTAGGTGACTATGTCTCCCCCAAAGTAGTAAATGAAAAGGCACGCAGGAAAGGGGTAAGGAGCAGATTTTAAAGATCTGGCCAGGTGCAGTGGCTCACGCTGGTAATCCCAGCACTTTGAGAGGCCGAGGCGGGTGGATCACCTGAGGTCAGGAGTTCAAGACCAGCCTGGGTAACATGGTGAAACACCATCTCTACTAAAAATACAAAAATCAGTCGGGGGTGGTGGTGTATGCCTGTAATCCCAGCTACTGGGGAGGTTGAGACAGGAAAACCACTTGAACCTGGGATGCAGAGGTTGCAGTGAGCCGAGATTGTGCCATTGCACTCCAGCATGGGGAACAAGAGTGAAACTCTGTCACAAA
The DNA here is from genome assembly GCF_047675955.1 of Chlorocebus sabaeus. Classification (NCBI taxonomy): domain Eukaryota; kingdom Metazoa; phylum Chordata; class Mammalia; order Primates; family Cercopithecidae; genus Chlorocebus; species Chlorocebus sabaeus. The sequence goes on from NC_132907.1 coordinate 37,997,910, forward strand.
AAAGAAAAAAAAAGAAAAAAATCTACCCTATTCTTCTACATAGTACATAGGGCTATGTTTAGCCTTTCTGTTGCCATAGATACTCCAGAAAGAACTTCATTAACCCTCCTGAAGCTCTTACCAAGATTTCTTTCTGCTTGCAGCTGGGAATTCTAACCTATTTTCTCTTATTGCAATTCAGACAAGTCTTTCTTCATCATCTTCAAGTGGAAAAAGAAGTACAGGAATTGTCTGCTACAAACAACATTTCAATATAAAATCCTCTGTTCATCCATTACACAAACTCTTATTTCAGGTCATACTATGTGCAAGTCACTGTGGTAGGCTTGGAGTAGAGTGACATCTTTCTGAAAGCTGTTTTTGATTACTGTTTTTGTCTCTAAAAGCCAAAGCCCTGACTCCAGGCAACAGGCCAATTATTCCAAAGCCAGAGTTTGGACCTTGATCTTAAAAACATTACTCAGGGATTAGACCCTTCTGTAAATCAGAAAAATGTGATTGTTGGGTTTAGGGTTTGGGGATACATAATTACCTCTCTTCTGTTGCCCCTCAAACTCCTACATGACACTCTTATAAATTACCCTTCTTCAATAATGCAGCATAAATTCTCCAAATGGATCTATTCATATTCTCTCTCTCTCCCTCACCCCCCACCCCTCTCTCTCACCTCCCAAGATAAGGATACACAATAAAGAACTTAGTGCATTTCCTGGCTCATTGTAGATCTTCAATAAATTGTACCCTAATCTGACTTCCTTCGGTTTTATGCTTTATATTCTGTATTCTCTCTTGCACGTTACCATTTAACAAATATTTTTAAGAGTAGGAATTATTACTCTTTTGTTACTTTTTGTTATTTTTTGTTACTTTTTCTATTTGATTACCTAACATTACTGCAAATCACCAATTATACATATTGATCTTCAGGAGGTTTGTCCAGAAAGCACCATAATTCAAAATACGAGGCAATCCTTGTATGATGAACATTTATCATTGCCGTATGTTCCTATGGTTACATTTGAATGTGGACGCACCTCTTCTGAAACCGTTGCAAGAAATCCCTTCAACTAAGTCAGACTATGAAACCATGAATATCTGCACCAGAAGCAACTGGAAGGCTGGCCAGCTTCCCCAGGGCTGTGGTTTGGGTTAAAAGGGAGAAATCCAACTGACACCTTGTTAATGGGGTGTGAAACTGGGATGCTTGTGCTAACCAGGACTCAACCTCCTTCCCAGACCCAAGCAAATGGAGCTGCCTTTTACACAGCTTGCCTCACCAATTCCCTGGCAGCTAATGAAATATTTTTATTTAAAAGGGCTTTTACAGAGCCAATAGATGTGGTTGCTGTCAAGCATCCACAGGATAATAGGAAATAGCAGTAACGAAGTGGGGCACCCTGCGTTCAGCGAATCCAAAATTATTCCCCAGGGCCAGGCCCACCTCCTGCTTTCTGGGTGGAATGCCTTGGAGTAGACCAACTCTTACACCTGAAACTTGACCCCCCTACTTTACAGCCTGGGGCAGCTAGGCCCATAAGCTACGAACACAAGAAGTCTCCATTAAAATCCTGAAGGTAGAATTTCAGCGCATGTCCCCATAACTAAAAGGAACAACTGGGGTGATTTTCTGAAGGCAACCCTTTGTATAAACAATTTAGACACACTTAACAGCATGTTCACTTATGAGAAATTCTCTTACTCGTTTCCTTTTTACAGTTCTGAAGTTATATGCACAAAAAGAAACAGAGCTTTTTCCATTCATCTGGTTTGATGTATTAGTTTTTTCTTATTCATTCTCACAACATCCTGTTGGGCCCACGCTGCTAAGAAAGTCTCTTACATATCTGGGGTGTGTGGGGAGGGGGCAGGACACTGGAAAGGGAGGATGTAGAGAAGCTTGTGATGAATTTTAACAGGAAACGTCTTTAACAAATGAAACCTCTCTTCCCTTGCCTAGTTCTGAAATGCCTCTGGCTTGAAAATTCCCCATATGCTCGTTATTTATGTACACCACGCAAACTCTAAACAAAGAACTCCATTCTTGATCCCCCCCCACACAGCCTGGAGCAGCTAGGAAATTTTCCACCAGAGAGATATAGGGGGATCCGGAGCAGAAGCACACCAAGGGTCATTGTACAAGCCGTTACTGGCAAAAGTCAAATATAAGGCTGAGGGACAATGTGGAGTAGATCCACCTGCCACGGAAAAGTTTGTTTATTTCCAATAAGTCCAAACCTTCAAGTTGGTGCCTGTATTAGTTTGCTATGACTGCTATAACAAAGTACCACAAAGTGGTGGGTTAAAATAGCAGGCATTCCCTGTTTCATAGTTCTGGAGTTCTGGAGGTTATAATGCAGTGAGGAAGAATGTGTTCTCTCTCCTAGCTTCTGGTGGTGTGTTGGCAATCCTCAGTATCTCTTGGCTTGTAGAAGCATTGCCCTCATCTCTGCCTTCATCTGAACGTGGCATTCTCGCTGTGTGCATGTGTCTGAATCCAAATTTCACCTCCCCCTGCCCCCCCCTTTTTTTTTTTTTTTTTTTTTTGAGACAGAGTCTTGCTCTGTCGCCCAGGCTGCGGTGGCGCAATCTCGGTTCACTGCAAGCTCCATCTCCCAGGTTCGTGCCATTCTCCTGCCTCAGCCTCCTGAGTAGCTGGGACTACAGGCACCCACCACCACGCCTGGCTAATTTTTTTTGTATTTTTAGTAAAGATGGGGTTTCACCATCTTAGCCAGGATGGTCTCGATCTCCTGACCTCGTGATCTGCCCACCTCAGCCTCCCATAGTGCTGGGATTACAGACGTGAGTCACCACACCCGGCCCAAATTCCCCCTTTTTTTAAGGATACCAGTCACAGCAGATGAGGGCCCACCTTTACTAATAACATCTGCAAAAATCCTATTTCCAAATAAGGTTCACTGCTGCTAAGGGTTAGGACTTCAACACATAAATTGTAGGGGACACAACTCAACCTATAACAGTGTCCAACATGAAACATCCTGACAACAAAGCGGACAGCCCTGCCTGGGGCAGCCAGTGGGAGGATCACAGATAGGTCTTTCCAAAAAAAAGAAAAAAACGACCAGGCATGGTGGCTCACACCTGTAATCCCAGCACTTTGGGAGGCCAAGGCAGGCGGATCACCTGAGGTCGGGAGTTCAAGACCAGTCTGGCCAACATGGTGAAACCCCGTCTCTACTAAAAATGCAAAAATTAGTCGGGCGTGGTGATACATGCCTGTAGTTCCAGCTACTTGGGAGGCTGAGGCAGGAGAATTGCTTGAAACCAAGAGGCAGAGTTTGCTACGAGCCGAGATGGTGCCGCTTCACTCCAGCCTGCTGGGCAACAGAGCTAGACTCCATCTCAAAAAATAAACGTTAAAAAAAAGTGGTCATCCTAGGCTTCAAAGGGCAGTTTTCTGAGCCACAGAAATTCTCAAGGAAGAGCTAACGCCTGAAAGATTCTCTTTGAGAATGAGGAATGAGACCATTCAAGACAGAGTGGTCCTGCCTGCGCCCTCTGGTTCTTCATTTTCCTGCTTTTCTTTCAGCAAACAGCTGAGCAAAAATCTCACTAAATCTGATGAGAGCAGTGTGACCGCTCAGCCTTTGCTTCCCCTACTCAGAACCGACCTTTTCTGTTGCTTCCCCTTAGACATTAATGGAAGGAGAGAAGTAAGAGATGGGGCATTAATCACCAGCCTTCAACCGCCAGTCTTAATTCAACTTTGTTCCCCCTTGAAATATTTCCTTCCTGTTTCCCTTCTCCCTCTCTCTCTTCCACCCCAAAAACCAAGAATACCATCCATGGGAAATTTTAAGGAAAACAGTAGGGTGAAAAGTGAAACTTCTGCAGTCAGCAGCGTGTTTGACGTTCCCGAGTCCTCTCTCTCTCCTGGATTCCAAAGCCCATGAGCCCCTGCTTGTGGTGGCCAGTACGGGCATTCTTTAATTCTGATTTTGATTGAACTTTGTCAGGCCTCAAGGGAGTAGGCAAGAACTGCTGTGTAGAATTGTTTTCCAATCATTTGTTTGTGTGTTGGTCATGTGTTATTTGCTCCCATCAAAGTATCTGTGCCATCCCTCTGCTACACAGTGGAAAAGGAGGCTCCAGGGAGAGCAGGTGGATGAGCCACTGCCAGGGCTGAGACAGAGGTGCTGGTCTTTTCCCTCCTTGGCCATGCCCAAGTCAACTTTCATCACTGAATGGGGCTGTTGGGTTGGTCTCTCCCATCATTACTGCCCCTAAGGACAGTCCTGGCCTGCAGCTTATACCTGCTCCCGATTCTGTCCCTCCTGTGCCATTTTAACCACACCCTTGGTCCAGACTGTCACCTCCTGACTGAATTGCTGTTATCACCTCCATGTCAGAGGGAGTGCAGGGCTTGTTCTCTGACGTCCCAGTCCCCTGCTCCCGTAAAACTTCTATTTTACCCAACTTACAGTTAGCACCTACCCAAAGGATAAGAAAGTAGATGATCAGTCAGTGCCGAGCTTATGAAAACCAGTCGACACTTTTTCCAGGCTGCCGTATACCCTCAGCATCTACAGGCCCTGGGAGGGTGGAATGCTTTGCAATAGCAGTTAAAAATCAGCCCTGGGGACACTGAGGGCTGTTTGGTAAATTCGTGTTGGTTTTTAGGATACCTGTTCCCTGTTACAATTTAGCTCCAGACTCCAAAGTCTGTTTAGTTGCAGTCTAATGTGTGAATTTAGAGATACCAGTTTAAGATAGTAGGTATTATTTTTATTTATTTACCAAATATAGTATTCACCATTCACCGAAACTATTCCATGTGCTTTACAAATATTAAATCACTTAAGTCAGCACAACTATATGAAATAGGTACAAGCATTGTGATTCTTGTTTTAAAGGTGAGGAACAAGACACACAAAAAGGTTTATTAGTAGCTTGCCTAAAGGCACTCAGCTAGTAACCAGCAGAGCTGGGATTCAAACTTTGCTAGTCTAATCTAGAGTCTGAACTGCTAACCACTGCACTGAGGACCGATGATGACTATACTATGTCAATGGAGCAAAAAACAAGAGGAAATTAAGTTGCACCTGAAAGGGGAACCACCTGGATGAAAACTCACTTGTTTCTCTGTGAGGTATTTACTGCACTTGAACACAACCTTTCTCTAGCTCAACTGGGCTGACCAGAGATTAGACAAAACAGTAAATTTTGGCATGGAAAGATAGTTATGGTTATCAAAAACGGATGCATCCACTCGATTGGTGGTACTCGAGAGAGCACTGGATCTCCGAGTTCTGCTGGGCTAGACTATATTTCCTCTTACTGCTAAGAACGTTCATTCTTTCCCTGGTCTTCTGTATGGGAATTCTAATAGGGCAAACGCAAAAAAAAAAAAAAAAAAAAAAAAAAAAAAAAAAGCTTGTACAAATTTTATTAAAGGGTATTATTTTAACTCTGGAAAGAAAAATAATATCCAAATCTTCCACATTTTATTCTTTAATTTTTTATTATTTTATGGTATATATTTATGGAGTACAATGTTTTCCACTCATTTGTTGGTGTGTTTGTTGTGTATTATTTGCTCCCTTCAAAGTATCTGTACCATCCCTCTGCTATACAGTGGAAAAGGAGGCAATGTGATGTTTTGATCTATGCATATGTTATAGAAGGATTAAATCTAACTGGTTAACATATGCATTGCCTCAGTAATTTACCATTTTTTTGTGATGAGAACATTAAAACTCTATTTTAGCAATTTTGGAATATGCAATACATTATTGGCTGGGCATGGTGGCTCATGTCTGTAATCCCAGCACTTTGGGAGGCCAAGGTGGGACGATCACTTGAGTCCAGGAGTTCAAGACCAGCCTGGACAACATAGTGTGACCCTGACTTTACAAAAAAAAAATTAAAGAATAAAATAAAATAAATACAATGGGCTGACTCTGTACACGTGAGCTGCAGCATGGCAGCCCACCACTCCAGCCCACTCAAGCCACAGAATAAAGCTCATAAAAGTGGGTGGCATCAGGGTTGGGGATCTGCACAGCAGGATGGCAAGGGCTGTCTAGCACTGAACACCCTAAGCAAGAAGGTGAGAAAAGAACTCAGCAGAGTAGACCAGAGGCGTCCTGCCAGTCAGCTCCAAAAGCAGAAGAAGGAGGCGGTTCTGGCAGAGAAGAGACAGCTGGGAAGCAAGGATGGCCCTCCTCATTAGCACTAGCTGTCCAGGGATTATCTGGTCTCCCACTGAAGAAACAAATAGATGCCAGAAGGAAGCTAAGTAAAGCAGTGGAGAAGCACTTTCTGGATGACAAACTCCTCTTGTTAGACACTCAACAGGAGGCAGGGATGCTGGTTAGGCAGTTGGCTAACCAGAAGCAACGGCATCTTGCTTTTTGAGATCAGCAGACCTACCTATTTGACCATACTGCTGATTTTGTTTCTAGTGAAGAGAATAACTTGGTGGGCACCTTGGAAATTTCAGGCTATGTTTGTGGACAGACACTGAATGTAAATAGGTTGCTGCATATCACTGGACGTGGTGATTTCCAGATGAAACACATAGATGCCCCCATGGACCCTTTCCCTTTAAATCCTAGAGTAATGAAATCCCAAAAGGACCCAGACATGGCAATAGAGATTTGTGCCATGGATACTGTTGATGATATGGAAGAAGACCTTAAAGTCCTAATGAAGGCAGACCCTGCTAGACAGGAATCCTGACAAACAGGTTATCCCAGATCCAATGCAGGGGGAGTAAGCCTGGCCCAATGAGGAGGAGTTGAGTGAGACAAAGGATTTCTTGAAGGGAGTTTCTAAAGTGGTAAAGAATATGATGATATAGAACATGAGGATTTTGTGGAGGAGGAATCTCAGGAAGAAAGTGTGAAGATGAAGAAGAGAAGGAATGTGAAACTATAACTACAAGGGAGTCTGTGCATGATGATCTCTATGATGAGAAAGTGGATGAAGAAGCTGAGGCATAAACGTTGGAGAAATGTAAACAAGACTGGAAGAGATGTTTCCAGATAAAGTGGACACGCCCCGTTATGCGGCTGTCAGAATTCAATTTCAGAAATACAAAGGCCTCAAGAGCTTCCGGACATCTCCATGGGAACCTAAGGAAAAATCTTCCTCAAGATTATGCTTGAATATTTCAGTCGCAGAACTTTACTACTAGTAGGAAAAGCATCTTTAAAGAGATTGAAGAAAAAGAGGTTGAAGGAGCTGATTTTGGCTGGTATGTCACACTTCATGTCTTTGAAGTCCTTGTCTCAGGGGTTGAGTGCTTCAGGCAAGGAGCACCCTTGACTGCATTTTCTTCACTACCTTATGAACAGAAGATGTCAGTATTGAATATGGTGGTGAGGCATGACCCTGGCAGCACTGACTCTGTGAAAGCTAAGGAGGAGCTCATATTCCACTGTCGATCCATGCACTGCCAAGCCTCACCTTTATTCTCTCAGCACGCTGCAGCAGACAAACCTAAATTTCAGAGATTCCTGACTGCTGACATGGCCCTGGCGGTGACGGTATATCTGCCAATCACTTTTCCTCATTCATCTTTGCTGCTTTTCAAGCAGGAAAACAATGGAATACACAATCTCATTGCTACAGGCCATCTTTTGTTGGTGGATCCAAACAGAATGGTCATTAAGAGAGTTGTCCTGAGTGGTCATCCTTTCAAAATTTGTACTAAGATGGCAGTGGTATGTTAATAGAAAGGATGTGCAGTGTTTTAAACTGGTGAAATTGAGAACAAAGTGGGGCCGCAGAGGACACATCCAGGAGCCTTTAGGTACCCATGGCCACATGAAGTGCAGCTTTGATGGGAAGCTAAAATCTCAGAACGCAGAACTGATGAACCTCTACAAACGAGTTTTCACCAAATGGACTTATGATCCAAGTGTACCAGAACCAGCATCTTGAGTGAAAAGTGAGATTTCTTCAACAGTACCTCAGGTGGGCATAGAGTAATGGATTTAAAGAGATTCTGTCTTACTGGTGCCAGTCAGCACTCCAGGGATAGGAGTCACAAGTTGTGACTGGGCAAAGTTGATTTTCTGCGTCAGCCTGTCAGTCTGCTGCACCATTTTGTGAGACCTTTTTTTTGGCCTTAACAAAATGTCTCAGCTAAGTATGGAAGTTTTTCTACTACTTAATCCAAAAAGCTATTAAATCTTACTGAAATAAAAATAAATGCATAAACACAATGTATTATTAATAACTGTGCTCACCGTGTTGTACAATAGATCACTAAAGGATATTCCTCCAGTGTCGTTGAAACTTTGTACCCTTTGACCACATTTCCTTTTCAACTTAGTCACTGACTTGCTGATGTTTGGCTTTGACAGCAATGTGTTTCCAGAATGCGTTTCCATTCCTTCCTCAGAGCAGGGAGGGCAGTGAGGCTTGCTTCTTTTGCTTTTAAGTTGATTCTTTCCTCTGAGGGAGGGAGCCCGTCATCCTTACGTTCCTCATCTGCTGGGATAGCACTCCAAAGTCACCCTCACCATTTGGCAAATCCAGATTCTGTCAGATGTGCCCACGCGTTTGTTGTTTCTCAACAAATGGAAGAACTACGGTGATTACTGCTGCTCAGTAAATTAAACTTAACAACCTAGTTTATTCCAGCAGGTTCCTGGTAAACAGCGCTGCAGCTGAAAAGGCTTATCCTGTTTATGTTAACATGAAATATCCCGGGTTGAAGCTCCCAGAGCAGGGCAGAGGCTGCACTCCCTGAATGTGAGCTGTTTGAAGGGCTTTCTGTTTTGACAAATGGTGTTTAGATAAGAAAGCCACTGTTGATGTGATGTTTTGTATCCACTTTGAGCTTTTGACGTAGATGGAGGTTGTTCTATTTCAATATATGCCAGGCCTTCTTAAAGAGGCAAATCATCGCTCTGTGTAATGGTTGGAAGTCCCCCATTGGCAAACCCTCCATACGCAGCATGACCTTCTTGAGTTGCTGTCTCCCCATCAGGTTTCTCAAGCTCAGCACTATCACCACAGGACTGAGTCATGCTTTGTTGTGGGCCGTCCAGTGCATTGCAGGATGCTTAGCAGCAACCTGACCTCTACCCATTAAATGCCAGTAGCACCCTCCCACAAGTCCTGACAATCAAAACTGCCTACAGACATTGCCAAATGTCCTCTGGGGAGGGGAGAAAACCACCCTCCACCCACTCACCTGCATTGAGAACTACTACTCAAAGTTAAAAACAGCATTCTTTTTATGAAGGCCAGGAAGGGACAGAACAGTTTGTAGAACATTCAGGTACTCTCAAAGCATCCTCAGATTGGTCTCTTCTTTCATCCATGTCCACAGGGAATCTGACATTGAAACTAGAAAACACAAATATTTAAAAGACATTACTAGAGTCTCACTAAAAATACAAAAAATTAGCCAGGCGTGGTGGCAGGCGCCTTTGTCCCAGCTATTCAGGAGGCTGAGGCAGGAGAATGGCATGAACCTGGGAGGTGGAGCTTGTAGTGAGCAGAGATCACGCCACTGTACTCCAGCCTGGGCAACAGAGCGACACTCTGTCTCAAAAAAAAGAAAAAAAAGACACTACCAGAAAAATTAAAATCATCCAGTGAGTATTCAGTAAGTGTTCTTTATGTGCCCCCAATGTGGTCTGCTGCCTATATTCTTTAAAAGTTTTCTGTCCCATCAGCCTTAAAAAGGAGGGAGGCCAGTCATGGTGGCTCACGTCTGTAATCCGAACACTTTGGGAAGCCAAGGCAGGAGGATCACTTGATCCCAGGAGTTCGAGACCGGCCTGGGCAATATAGTGAGACTTTGTCACTACAAAAAATTTAAAAATTAGTCAAGCATGGTGGCACACACCTGTAGTCCCAGCTACTCGGGAGACTGAGTTGGGAGGATGGCTTGAGCCTGAGAGATGGAGGTTGCATGAGCTGTGATCATGCCACTGCATTCCAGCCGGGAAAAAAAGCAAGGCCCTGTCTGGAAATAAATAAATAAATAAATAGTAAAGAAATCATGTCACATGCTACAATATAGATGAACCTTGAAGACATTATTCTAAGTAAAATAAGCCAGGCAGAAAATGACAAATACTGTGTGATTCCACTTACATAAGGTACCTAGAGTATTCAAATTCAGAGACACAAGAATAGAAGGGTGGTTCCCAGGAGCTGAGGGAAGAGGGATGTGAGGAGTTGTTGTTCAATGGACCCAGAGTTCCAGTTTTGCAAGATGAAAAGAGTTCTAGAGATTGGTTGCATGACAATATGAATGTAACTAACACTACTGAACTATACATTCAGAAATGGTTAAGATGGTAAATTTTAACTTATGTGTTTTTACCACAATAAAAAAAACTGATAATAATAAAGAAAAATAGCACCAGCCTGGTGCCTTGATGACAGGGCAGTGGTTTATGACAGGACATGGAGTGTTCTGTTGATGGTAGGTGGTAGATGGGAAAGTAGAATTAAGAATTAAGCATGGTTTGGAAAAGGTGTCATAATTCAGAAAAGAGATTCTCTCACTAAAACTTTGGTTAAATTTGGATCTTTTGAGCTGATCCTATTCCCAAAAGTCCAAAGGCTACTGTGAAATTCATCAATCATTCTTTGAGACTTTTAGCATTACATATCACACTCACCATTATTTTTACCAGGACCCTAGAGATGGGTGTGTGTATGTGTGTGTGTGCGTGTGTGTGTGTGCGTGTGTGCGTGTGTGTGTGAGAGAGAGAGAGAGAGACAGAGAGAGAGAAAGTAGCTGTAGTGCAGTAGCATCAACTTATGATGTCTCACAACCACTTTGTAAGGAAAGGAAGCCAGGATTGGAGAGGGACAACTGCAGCTCAATGAGGATAAATGTGTTCCCCAGCAAACTCCAAAAGCCTCCACAGAGGCCATGCTGAGGAAATGAGGAGAAGGCAGCAGGGATTGGAGGCGGAAAACCGTAGCTCAATGAGGATAACACAGTGGCCCCCAGCAAACTCTAAAAGCCTCACAGAGGCCATGCTGAGGAAATAAGGAGAGGGCAGCCCCTTGGGCCACCACCTCCACCCCAACCAGAGCAACTCTACGCCCTGTGCTCTCCATGTGGGCTTCCACCTAACACTCCACTTGAGGAAAGGATTCTGCATCTAAACTTTGAAAACCACTAGATTAGGAACAACTCTACATTCCTTTGCCACTTAAACACTCTGTGATCCCAGTAGATCTTGCCTATTATTCATTTGATCTTTTTGGCAGCCAATCACCCTCCCCAAAAGAACTGGAGTGCCCAGACATAATCCAGGCATGGCACTAAGAAGTAATAAAAAAAAAATGCAGGCCTTATTCTCAAGAAACTCATGGTGTAGTGGGATCCAACTGCATGTAAACCGAACAAGTACTGCCCAATATTCTAAGAGAGGGAATTACGAGGTGAGACAGAAGCAAAAAAAAAAAAAAAAAAAAAAAAATAGCCTTTATCACAAGAAGAAATTCTAACTAAGTAGAAATGAAATGCAGTGAATCTTATAGCTGGGAGGATTCCTGGAGTAGTTCACAAGATGGAGGTCAGAACTGCAGGAGCTGGGACCAGGGAATGAGACCCAGAGACTCGGAAGCATGAGGCTTCCATGACACAGTCACCGCAGGCAAGCCCTCTCCACTTCAGAAAAACATATGCACAGCTGCCTGCCGTCCCAGCTTAGCAGTACCAGTGGGAAGAAAGAGCTTTCTCTCCCAATGCCTCTCCATCCATTCCAGGAAGAACCATTTGGGCTCTGAGTTCTGCGCCACTGCTGGCAGGGGATGCAACCCATCCATTAGCCAGGCCAGGGTCCTGAGCACCCTGCTTATCCCCACACTCATCATTAAAGGGGCTGAAACCAAAAAGAAGGGGGAAGGAAAAGCTACTGAGCAGAACAGTCACCACTACAGGAGGCTCCGAACTACCAGGCAGATGGATCCGCATAAGTGAAGGGTGGCTGTCCACCTTCCTGTCCAGCCCTGTTGCTGTCTGCTCATATTATACTAGTCCTCTCTTATCTTCAGGGGACACATTCTAAGAATCCCAGTGGATGCCTGAAACCACAAATCATACCAAGCCCTATAAATGCTATGTTTTATTCTATACAGTACATCTATAATACACCTATGAGAAAGTTTAATCTATATATTAGGCAGAGTAACAATAATAACATAGAACAATTAAAACACAATGCCAGCATCACTGCTCCTGTGCTTTGGGGTCATTATGAAGTAAAATAAGGGTGACTTGAACACAAGCGCTCTGAAACCGTGGCAGTCGATCTGATAACCGAGATGGCTCCTAGGTGGCTAACTGACAAGGAACAGAGGTAGCGCTGACACACTGCACAAAGGTATGATTCATGTCCCCCGCAGGACTCAGCGGGTACAGTGCCGGATTTCAGCACTCGATTCAGAATGGTACGAAATTTAAAACTTATTTGAATTGCTTATTTTTGGAATTATTCCCTTTAATATTTTTAGACTGCTGTTGACACTAGGTTAACTTAAACTGTGAAAAGTGAAACTGCAGATAAGCAAGGACTGCTGTACACCACCCGGGTCACCTGGAACCATTTCTGTGAATGAGGCATCCAGAGGTGGGAACCACGGGCCCGGACTTCACTAGCCATTAGATTCCTAGGGCTGCAGGAACAGAGTACCATAAACTGGGTGATTTTAAACAAAGAAATGTATTTTCTCACAGTTCTGGGGGCTAGAAGTCTCAGAGGATGGTGTTGGCAGGGCCATACTCTTTCTGAAACCTGGAGGGAAATCCTTGCTTGTCTCTTCCTAGCTTCTTCCAATGGTTGCCAGCAGTCTTCGGCATTCCTTGGCTTGTAGTTGCACCGTCTCCCATCTTCATGGCATTCTCCCTGTGTGTCTGTGTCTTCACATATCCAGCTTCATATAAGGACACCAGTCATATTGGATAAGGAGCCCTGTCCACTCCAGTATTACGTCTTAACTAATTACACTTTCAGTCAACCTGTTTCCAAATAAGGTCACATTCTGAGGTTCTGGGGGCCAAGTCTTCAATGTATCCTTTTCAAGGACACAGTTCAACCTGTAATAGCCAAACACCGGGCTTTTATGCAAAACCTCTGAAAGGAAAACTTTAAGCCTTTTCCATTTTGCTTGTACCTAGAAACATCAACAAGGTCAAAGACAGTAGCAGACTAAGATACAACACAACAAAGAAAACAAATAGAGCCCAATCCTCATAAGAGCAAAAGAGGTTAAAAATACATAATGCAAAAAGTTTGTATTAACTTGAAACTACAAGTAAGAAGTCATGGTCTGTGCCTCTGGAAACCCAGATTTGACTGCTCATAAACATCAGTATTCTGTAATTTGCCTCATTATTCAAGACCATGCAGTACTTTATGGAAACATAAAATTGGCAACTCAGCCCTTAAACCATGTTTTAATAAGTAGCAGCTAATCAGGCAAAGCGTTTACATGTCTGTTATTTTGGGACTGTTTCAACATCTCTCAGGGATTGTAAATGTCCTTACTTGCAGCAAACAGTACCCAAGGTAGTAGCAAAATATAAGCCACAGCTACGCAATTATGCTACTGTAAGAATATGTTCTCAGCAGGTGAGAAAGTAAATGCAGGCAAGGTAATTAGGAAAGAAACTTAGCAATGAAGGGAAAGCTTGGGGCAGAGACTAGGTAACGAAATACAGACTTCAAGGAGATACCGTTGAGCTCTAATGCAAAGATTTTAGCTTTGTCTAAATATTGAGAGCTGTCTTACAATGAGATTAGTTGTTTCCAACCTGGGACTGATCATTTTACAACCTTGGTTCAAAGATCAGCTTTACTGACTTTGTGTACTAAAAGAGAGAGACAGATAGAGAGAGAATGTTAGAGAGGTATGACAGGGTTGAGGAGGAATGAGTAAATTGCTTCTTTTTTTTCTAAGAGTTCTGAGTGAATCAACTGAACTTCCGTTTTTCTGAAATGAGGAATCGTGAACTACCGAGTGATTTTTGCTCCCTGTACCCATGATAAATGTTTATTAAGAACATGAGGTCTATCACTCATCACTCAAAGTAGTACGATTTGGAAATTTTCTCCTTTTGCACTCCCAGGGATCATAACACCTTAAATTCCACCAGTAGAGTCATCTGGGGAAAACAATGCTCCTTTTCAGGGGGTCTTGCTTTAAAATGCATAAGTTCAGGCCCAAGACTCAACTCAAGCACAATATCCACTAAGTAGTGCTCTACATTTCTGCTCTAAGCCCCCACCCACAACCTACTGGCTAGGCCGAGCTGTACTGAATAGCTCTCATAGGCCCTGAAAAGATAGAGTGACCCTGCATCTTCCTTTCCATTGATCCACTATAATTTTTTAGCTTTCTCTTTCACTTTCTAAAATTTCTCAATTTTGATTAAAAAGTTCATGGTCAACTTACTTATTCATTCTTGTCCTCTGCCTGCCCCTGCCATAGTGCCTTGCATCTCCCATTAGAATGAAAGCAATAGAGACTGTGTTGCATTTCTTTTTTTACTTCCAGTGGCTAGAGATGCCTGGCATATGGCAGCTAACCAGTAATTTGTTGAACTTAGCTAAATTAAATAGAAATGTTCTTCAGTCATTAACACTATACTGTCCAATCACTTACCAGCTTGCCAGAAAGGAGGCACCCCAAATATCAGAACACTGGGGCAATAGAGGATAGATGAATCCAACAAAAAAGACCAGCAAGTGCCAAAAAAGACTTTACCTATTTTACCCCATCTTAGCCTATTTTCTGTTGCTATAACAGACTATCTGAGACTAGGTAATTCTTTTTTTGAGACAGTGTCTCACTCTGTTGAGTGGCATGATCATTGCAGCCTCAACCTCCCAGGTTCAAGCAATCCTCCCTCCTCAGCCTCCCAAGTAGCAGAAACCACAGATGTGCAGCACCACACTTGGTTATTTTTCTTTTTCATTTTTTGCAGAGACATGGTCTCACTATGTTGCCCAGACTGGTCTCAAACTCCTGGGTTCCAGCAATCCTCCTACCTCAGCCTCCCAAAGTGTTGGGATTACAGGCATGAGCCACTGTACCCAGCCTGAGTAAGTTATTTAAAAAATAAACGTACTCATTATAGTTCTGGAGGCTGGGAAGTCCAAAATCAGGGAGCTGCACCTGTTCAGCTTATTGTGAGGGCCTCGTGCTGTGGTCATAACGTGGCAGAAGTCATCACGTGGTGGGAGCACATGTGAGAGCAGCAGCAGGCACAGGCACAAGGGAGGGGACAAAAGAGGAGGCAAATCTGCTTTATTACAACCAACTCTTCTTGACAATGAAACCATCTCCATGAGAACTAATGCAATCTTGCAAGGAAGACATTAATCCCTCTGAATGACCCAATTACCTTTCAAGGGTCCCACCTCCCAACACCATTACATTGGTAATTGCATTTCAACCTGAGTATGGTGGGGACAAACCACACCCAAACCATAGCACCACTTCTACCCCACCAGGCAGTCCATTTCCACCCACCAGCAGGGACAGTAGTAAACACAAGGCCTGCCTACAGGGATCTTTATCTCAGATACACTCAGGCAGCACCAGGGGTCATATGTGGCCACCTGCTCAGGCTCTGAAGGTTCTTTCTTTATCTCTTTTTTAGACTCTTTATCTTCCCACATATTTTGCTTCTCTTCCTGGCTCCACACGCTTTTGTCTCTGTAATCACATTAAATCAACCACCCCTGATTTTTAGCAATCATAGCCTGCCACAACTAGCATTTGTTCATAAAAAAGAGTATGTGCATGTCTCAAAGCAAAGTGAAGAATTATCCTTAATGGGAAAGTTCCTCAACAACAGTTATTGATCCTGATGCTGCCTCTCTCCACAAATGGAGTGAGGAAAACCTAAAAGTCAATGGTCCTTACTATAATTCTTACTATAGACTATGATTCTTACTATAGACAGCAGAGCTACCATGAAACCTCTAGTACACCCTAGAAAATTCCATATAAAAACATATAAAAACAACAACAACCCAAAGAAAACCCCTGAATTATTCAGTCAATGATTATTTATTAGTTTGTTTTCATGCTACTGACACAGACATACCTGAGACTGGGAAGAAAAAGAGGTTTAATTGGACTTACAGTTCCACATGGCTGGGAAGGCCTTAAAATCATGGCAGAGGGGAGCAAAGGGCACTTCTTACATGGCGGTGGCAAATGAAAATGAGGAAGATGCAAAAGCAGAAGCCCCTGATAAAACCATCAGATCTTGTGAGACCTATTCACTACCATGAGAACAGTATGGGGTAAACTATCCCCCATGATTCAAATTATCTCCCACCAGGTCCCTCCCACAACATGTGGGAATTATGGGAGTACAATTCAAGATGAGATTTAGGTGGGGACACAGAGCCAAACCATATCATTCCACTCCTGGCCCCTCCAAATCTCATGTTCTCACATTTCAAAACCAATCACGCCTTCCCAACAGTCCCCCAAGTCTTAACTCATGTCAGCATTAATCCAAAAGCCCAAAGTCTCATCTGAGGCAAGACAAGTCCCTTCTGCCTATAAGCCTGTAAAATCAAAAACAAGCTAGTTACTTCCTAGATACAATGGGGATACAGGCATTGGGTAAATACAGCCATTCCAAATGGGAGAAATTGGCCAAAACAAAAGGATTACAGAGCCCATGCAAGTCCAAAATCCAGCGGGCTGTCAAATTTTAAAGTCCCAAAATTATCTCCTTTGACTCTGGGTCTCACATCCAAGTCACACTGCTGCAAGAGGTGGGTTCCCATGGCCTTGGACAGCTCTGCCCTGTGGCTTTTCAGGGTACAGTCTCCATCCCAGCTGCTTTCATGGGCTGGTGTTGAGTGTCTGTGGCTTTTCCAGGTGCACAGTGCAAGTTGTAGGTGGATCTACCATTCTGGGGTCTGGAGGACAGTGGCCCTCTTCTCACAGCTCCACCACATGGTGCCCCAGTAGGGACTCTGTGTAGGGGTTCCAACCCCACATTTCTCTTCTGCATTGTCATAGCAGAGGTTCTCCATGATGGCCCTGCCCCTGCAGCAAACTTCTTCCTGGGTATTCAGGCATTTCCATACATCTTCTGAAATCTAGGTGGAGGTTCCCAAACCCCAATTCTTGACTTCTTTGCAACCTCAGACTCAACACCATGTGGAAGCTACCAAGGGTTGGGGCTTGTACCCTCTGAAGCCATGGCCCAAGCTCTATGTTGGCCCCTTTCAGCCATAGCTGGAGCAGCTGAGACACAGGACACCAAATCCCTAGACTACATGCAGCATGGGGATGCTGGAACCTGCCCACAAAACCGTTTTTTCCTCCTAGACCTCCAGGCCTGTGATGTAAGAGGCTGCCACAAAGGTCTCTGACATGCCCTGGAGACATTTTCCCCATTGTCTGGGGGATTAACACTCAGCTCCTTGTTACTTATGCAAATATCTGCAGTCAGTTTGAATTTCTACTCAGAAAATGGGATTTTATTTTCTATCACATTGTCAGGCTGCAAATTCTCCAAACTTTTATGCTCTGCTTCCCTTTTAAAACTGAATGCTTTTAATAACATGCAAGTCACCTCTTGAATACTTTGCTGCTTAGAAATTTCTTCTGCCAGATACCCTAAAACATCTCTCAAGTTCAAGTTCTACAAGTCTCTAGGGTACAGGCAAAATGTCTCTTTGATAAAACGTAACAAGAGTCACCTTTGCTCCAGTTCCCAACAAGTTTCTCATTTCCATCTGAGGACACCTCAGCCTGGATTTCATTATCTATATCATTATCAGTATTTTTGTCGAAGCCATTCAACAAGTCTCTAGGAAGTTCCAAACTTTCCCACATTTTCCTGTCTTCTTCTGAACCCTCTAAACTGTCCCAACTGCTGCCTTTTGCCCAGTTCCAAACTCACTTCCACATTTTCAGGTATCTTTTCAGCAATGCTCCACTCTACTGGTACCAATTTACTGTATTTGTCTGTTTTCACACTGCTAATAAAGACATACCCAAGACTGAGAAAAAAAAGAGGTTTAATTGGACTTACAGTTCCACGTGGCTGGGGAGGCCTCAGAATCATGGTGGGAGGTGAAAGGCACTTCTTACATGGTGGCGGCAAGAGAAAATGAGGAAGATGCAAAAGCAGAAATCCCTGATAAAACTATCAGATTTAATGAGATCTATTCACTATCATGAGAACAGGATGGGGGAAACTGCCCCCATGATTCAAATTATCTCCCACCAGGTCACTCTCACAACATGTGGGAATTATGGCAGTACAATTCATGGTGAAGTTTGGGTGAGGACGCAGAGCCAAACCATATCAGATTATTACATTAAAAGGTCCTACGTGGATCATAGTACTGAGTTAGCTGGTAAGAGAGACCAAGGAGAATGAGTTACAGTCCCTACCTAAGTCTTACAGTCCAAAGAATGGAGTAGACATGGGATTCTCAATGTGGTTTCTCAATTCTCAAAATGTGGTTTCCAAACCAGCAGCATCACATGGAAACTTGGGAGAGATACAAATTTGCAGACTCTAGGCAAGACTTACCAAATTGAAAACTCAGGGTATAGTCAGCAATCTGTGTTGTAACAAGCTCTCCTAAAACTCTCATACATGCTAAATTTTGAAAGCTAGTGCAGTTGACACTTGAAAAAAAATGAGAAACTATCATACAAATGCACAGTCTATATTACAAGGCAGTGCAAAAGTAGGCACTTGCTTTGCCTGAGCTACAGCTCAGGTCTGGAGAGCATCGTTTTGTGGTCTTATCTTAGCCACCAGGTGCTTTCCTCACATTTCACAGGCTTGGGATGTTGGCACCAGAGTGAGACTGTAATGGCTAATACTGTACAAGACTCATGCAAGTTTTATTTTGCCTGGCTATGTGATATCAAATCACGGGGCCACAGGACCTCAGGCAATTTGCTTTATTTGTTGCACCTGAGGGCTCTGGTGGGCTCAGAGCTGACTTCTGATGGGCTTTGGAGCAGAAAGCAAGCAGCTGGAAATTTTTCTCTTTGAAGACAGGCACTAGCCAGACTTTACAGATCTGTTCCCACATTCTATTTCCATTAAAGATAGACTGGATAATTCAAACTAACTCTTCTGCTAAAATTGAATTTTTAAAAGCCAGATGAAATAGACAAAAAAAGATGTAAAAGGATCAAACAGCTAACAAGACAGTGAGGAATTATTTGGCCATGATCTAGTAAAAAATAAAAATTCAGAGAGAGGGACCCATACCTGGGCTACCTTTGTCCTGAAGAGACACATAAAAGGCAGAGCAGGACTTTTGACACCTTATGAGAATAGCGGGGGAAAAGGCAGCATCTAGACCCTGTTAAAAGGAGACTTCAGTGCTTGGGGTTGGTATGCTGAGGGCTGCATCCTAGAAATAAGTGCAAACTGCAATTAAACCTGCTCTCACTTGCAGTCTAACTGCAAGTCATTTGTGTGGCCCACAAAGTCTCAAGCCCTGCAATTAAATTAATGTGATCCTGGATTGCACTTCCAGGTACCTCTAACACCTAGCAGAAGCAAAAGAAAATTCTCCTTGGGAAAATATATATTCTAGGCCTCAAATTATTTCTGCAAGAAATGTTTTCAAAGACAATGGTCCAACATCCAATAAAATATAATCAGTCCTCAAAGAGACAGGGCAACATGAACAACAACCAGCACAAATGGCAACAGAATTGTACACACAGGTAGTCCAGATAATGAAATTATGAGACACAAACTATAAAACTACTATAATTAATGTGCTCAAAGAGATCAAAACAAAAACTAAATGATTTCAGCAAAGAACTGGAAAAGGTAGAAAGTTACATTGCCGATTTGAAAAGGAAACAAGTTGAAATTCAGGAACTAAAGAATACAATAACCAAAATTTAAAACATTGTACTGAGTTATCAGCAGTGTAAAGGAAGCTGAAGAAAGAAGTAGTGAACTGGAAGATATGTCACAAGAAATAGAATGAAACACAGAGGCCAAAGGAATGGAATGTAGAAAGGAGGATGAGAGACATAAAGGCCACAGTGAGAAGATCAAATGTAGGTTAAATTGGAGACCCAGAAAAGAGAAGAGACAATGGGCCAGAGCAGATATGCTCAGGTGACTTCCCTTTTCTGTCAGAAAAGATGATCACTTTCATGGGGCTCTTGGAAGTGATTCCACACTCTACCACTTAGTGGCAGACATTGTGCCTGAAAGGGTTAGAGAGGGACCAATAGTATTTATCCATTTCAAATAAATATTTCTTCAATCAATACAGTTGAAATGCTTCAAATATTTACATTATTTTCTCATGACTATTTCAAATAATAAATTTGACACCAGTGGTTAGTTACCAGATTATCCAAAAAGAAACACTCTAATCAAATGTATCATGCAGGGCTGGGCACAGTAGCTTACACCTGTGATACCAGCACTTTGGGAGGCCAAGGTGGGAGGATCACTTGAACCCAGGAGGTTGAGACCAGCCTGGGCAACATAGTAAGACTTCATCTTTACAAAAAATACACAAAATTAACCAGGTGTGGTAGCAGACACCAATGGTCCAAGCTACTCTGGAGGCTAAGGTGGAAGGATCACTTGAGCCCTGGAGGTCAAGGCTGCAGTGAGCTGATATACATATAATATAATATATATTATTATATATTATATAAAATAATACCTATGTATATAAATTCATCATGTACATTTATATACTATGTCTGAATAAATCCAGAAGACTGGGAGAAGGGTTTTGCAAGAGTTGATTTGAATGGGCATTATCAGCCGAATGAGTACAGTTAAGGAACCTTGGGTAGCTGTGCCTGAAGGGAAAGACAAAAGAGGAGCCAACAGCACAGTCTGTCCATTGTCCTCACAATCAAGCACCCAAGACTCAGGACTGGACTCCATCCTGAGATGGCCTGCTGGCAGAAGCTATAGGAACTGCAGACTGCTTTGCTACACATGAGACAGAGGATAGTTCAGAGTTGGCAGTTGGCAGCCCCCAGTTCATCAGGGAACACAGCTTGGCAATTGTTCAGTCAAGATTTTAAGGAATGAAGCAATCAGTCAGCAACTCCGGAGGAGCAAGCAAAGAACCCTGGGCACACCTTTTAGAGGATAGCCTGAAGCAGAGGCAGGAGCCATTGTGAAGCAGGTGCCCATTAGCACTTGAAGTGGATACCCAACCCTGTGAGTAGTGAATTATTATTGTCCATTTAGCTTCTTCATAACTCATGAGCAGGTGAGTCCTAGTAACACACAGGTGAAGTATTTAGGAATCACCATAGAAAACTGAGATCCCTGGGAATGATGTTACTGTAGTGTATTTACTCTGCATAGAGACACAAAGATCAATTGTTCATATGACCAACTTTTCCCTCCAGAATTGAATGCGACATTAGAACATAGAAATACTGCACAGCCTTTATTTTGTGCTCAAATCAAAACACTGTGAAAGGCAACTCCTAAACAAAACAGAAGCCTGTGGAGAAATAGGATTCACAATGTAAGTAGAAATTTCTCACTCGGTTTTTTTGGTTGTATTTTAGAAAAAGTCTAATGCAAACATGAGGCTAAGTTCTGGTGAAATACAGTAAAACAGTCATTTTAGCATGTTTATGCTATAGATTTCAGTTTTAGATCAATGACTTGATAAGAATGATTTAGTTGTTTAAAACATCGCACTAATGTGTTCTGCCTTTAGGGCATGTAAAAACCTAAAACATCACCAGAATTAAGATGTTCTATACTAATTAAAAGGAATAGTGCTCTTAGTCTAAAAGAAAAGTTGTGATTCCTAAAGGAAAAGGTACATGGATTAAACGAGTTCTTGTTGTTTTTTGGTTTTGACAAAACAGTTTATTTTAGATCTAAACATCCCCCTGCCATACTATGAGTCTAAAAATTTTTGTATATTTTAACTAGAAAGAGAAACTAACCAGAAATAAAGAAGATAAACAGATTCGCTCAATAAAGTCTCCTTTTCCAAGCAAAAATACAGGCAAACTGTAAAAAAAAAAAAAAAAAAAAAAAGAAAGGAGAAAAAGCAAAAGCCTAAAATGTTTGCAGTTCCAACAGTTGCAATGTGCCTAAATGAGTATTTGTAAGAAAAGCAAAGTCTTGCTATCCAACAAGAAGAGCACAAGTCAGGTGGCTCAAAAATTCAGGTGGCTCAGCTCCTATCCCAGTGATACAAACAGCCTCCAGCCTAAGGAGCTGATTGTAAATGAAGACTGATCACATTTGGCTCACACCTGAGCACAGTAGCCATGTTCTATTCTAAGAGGCACACATACTAACCCATTTTATCTTCACAACAGCAACTCTATGAGGGAGGCACTGTCATGACCCCTGTTCTACAGGTAAAGAAGCCGAGGCACCAGGAGTGCGCCCTCTGCCTGTCACATGGTGGTGGGCCCCAGACGGGAGAGCAGGGCTTCCCAAAGTGTGGTCAATGCACCTGCCCCAGGGGGGAGAAACATTTGTTCCTGAATTGTTTCCTGTAGTAATGTAAAGTCACTTTTTTTCAAAGCAGGTGTCAAAGTTTATTTAAAAGCTTTAGAACAGTAAGGAAAGAAAAAGAAGAAGAAAAGTACAACTTGGAAGAGGGCCAAGTGGGCAGCTTGAGAAACCAAGTGTGCCAGCAATGGAAAGTCTTCTAAAGCTTTGACAGCAATTTGACAGACTATTATATCTGTTAAAAATAAAATAATTTTTAAATGGGGCTTGTATTGGGTTTTTTCATTTCATTTTTTACAAAGGCAAAAATTTCTTTTTACACAAATATCAGTCTGTGATGGATTGGAAATTTTGTTAAAGCTGTTCCTCCACCACGGAGAGTGTGAGGAGCCCTGATCCCAAAGCTCAGAGACTGCCCAAGTTCAGTGCTGACGAGAAGGACCCGGCATTCCACCTGTCTCCAGTAGGAACCACTGCTAATGGCAGGGCATGTGTCCCGGGACAGAGCCGCTGCCCCACAGAGAAGGTGTAGGGGCTACAGGAGTTAGTGGTGCAGGGTACGAGGTTGGCCATCTCCTAAGTCATCTTTGGTGATCCCAAAATTTCCCCCACTAGTGTGTGTGTAAAGTTACAAATAAATTGTGGTTCAGCTGCTCGAAGAGCCTTCATTAGAGCATGAATACTAAGAGTGACCCTGATAAGGTCATCTAATGCCTCCCCTTTCCCTTGGGGAGGAGAAACATGAGGAGACAAGGCACCACATTCCCCAGGAACCATAGCATCCTGCTGTGTGCACCTCCAGACCCATTCCATTAGTCTATCTGACATCAAAATGTGTCTCTCAGTAAATATCCTGTTTGTGTTCATCCCTCTTGTAAGGCAGGACACAAATGCACCAACCCTTCTTCTCAATCCAGAAAGGAAGAGGGAGCATGATGAGGACCCTCAACATATGAAGCAGGAAAGGCTTAATTTGAGGCCCAAAATGGGGCTGCAAAAGTCCCCCACGCCTCAGGGAAGGGATAAGGAGGACAATGCACAAACACACTGAAGCCAGCATCTCTCCCACTCTGCTTTGTTTTCCTAGAAAGCCAGTCCCAAATAAACCACGATGCAGATTTTGTATCTCCAAGGCCACAGCTCACCACAAAGCCTTACATTTACAGAACCATAGTGGAAAAGGCTTCAGCTGAGGCACTGGGGACCACAAGGTGCATTTTTTAGTGGATGAGGCTGGAGGAAGCTTTGGAGAGGTGTCAGCTAAGGCCAATAATATGAAGACATGGGTTGTCACACTTCATGGAAAGTGACAGAAAACCCAGAGAGATTATTCATCACTTAAAAACTAAAACCAAGATCATCTATTGCTACTTTTAAGAGTCATAACCTGAAAGGAAAGTACCACTGCCCCTGCTTGATAGAGTAGTGATAGCAATAAGGCAAGATTAATATTAAGGGTTATAGCTCTTTATGATTCACAGCTATGCTGAACTGTGAGTCAATTAAATCTCTTTCCTTTATAAATTACCTAGTTTCAAACATGTCTTTATTAGCAGCGTGAGAATGGACTAGTACAACTACTTAATTCAATTTTACTCATTTCTTGGTTTATGTGCCCTAGGAGGTCTCATTTTGTCAACTACAGTGAAGTCACTCTGACTTGGAAAATAAATAATGATATTAATGTAACCTAACCAAATACTTATTACCATATTAATTGGAACACACCAAAAATTGTGTATGTGTGCATGTGTGTGTGTGTGTGTGTGTGTAGGTGTGCTTGGCATAGTCTGTATAATCTATCTGGCAACTTTTTACTGGATCAGAATTCAAAATTGACTCATAAAGACCTTTATATCAACATATTTTTGATGAATATCTGATGAATGAATGAATGAATGAATGTCAGAAGGAATACTAGCAATGATCTAGCCTAGATGTTCACATCCTGGGGAGCAAACCAGAATTACCTGGGGGTCCCCCCACTATTACCACCACCACCACATGCAAATGCACATGAGGGGCCCACCACTGGAGACTGTGAAACTACCTTTGCAAAAGTTACAACATTGAGAAAATCATGACAGTGCAAGAGACCTGAACTAACAAACTCCATCGTGCCTTTAACCTCCAAACAGCCCTTGGTCATTCCTGAGCATGGGCTGAACTAACTTTGGGAGAAATTTATAGTTTAAATGATAATAGTGCTTCCCAAAATTATACTACCTTTGTTAAACTAATAAAAGGCCATGAGTTTAGGATTATGAGAGGGGCCTAAATTCTGCTAAATGTAGGCATAAATGATTACCAGTCATTGTTCCAAAGGTCACAAGAATTGCAGTTTCCCCAATTATTAGAACCTAAGATTGGCCTTTTAAGATGTCTTTTCAGCCTTTTGCATTTCTGACAACTGGATGACTCTACCTGGACCAGCACCTCCTCTGTGGTCCCCACCCAGAAGTGGACTCAGCGCATGAGAACTGATTTACCCACTCCCCTGATTGCATCCCCAACCAATCAGCATAGCTCACCCTACTCTCCAAACTATCCTTGAAAAACCCTAGCCTCCACATTTTCAGGAAGGCTGATTCTGATCTCCCGTTTAGCTGGTTCTATGTGTATTATAATTCTCTCTGTATCATAATTATCCTGTCTTAGTAAATCAACTCATCTGGGCAGTGAGCAAGAAGAACCCAGTGAGCAGTGTAATTAGTCAGGGCTCTCTGGAGAGACAGGACTAATAGGATAGATGTATATATGAAAGAGAGTTTATTAAGGAATATTGACTCACACAATCACAAGATGAAGTCCCACAATAGGCTGTCTGCAAGCTGGGGAGCAAGGAAGCCAGTCCAAGTCCCAAAACCTCAAAACTAGGGAAGCTGACAGTGCAGCCTTCAGTGTGTGACCCAAGGTCCAAGAGCCCCTGGCAAACCACTGATGTAAGTCAAACAGTCCAAAAGTTGAAGAACGTGGAGTCCGACGTTTGAGGGCAGGCAGCCTCCAGCACTGGAGAAAGATGAAGAATGGAAGACTCTGCCAGTGTAGTCCTTCCACATTCTTCTGCCTGCTTTAATCTAGCCACACTGGCAGCTGGTTAGATTGTGCCCACTCACATTGAGAGTGGGTCTGCCTCTCCCGGTCCACTGAATCAAATGTTCATCTCCTTTGGCACAGACACAGCCAGGAACAATACTTTGCATCCTTTAATCCAGTCAAGTTGACACTCAATATTAACCATCACAGGCAGTTACAAATGTGATCCTGTAAAAGAATATGGGGCATGGGGATCTACTTGCTTCAAATCAGATTCAGAGGTGCCCTTCTAGGCTCACTTCCAGGCTCACTTCTTCATTTTACAAATGAGGAAACAGAGGTTCCATGGTCTGTTCAAGGCCACACAGCTCACGGATAAATTACACCATAACCCAATACTCTGGACTCTGATGGCACCTCAGCAGCACTTACCAGAAAACATCACATGGTACCAAGGCCCCTATGAGTCCTAGCTGAAAAGCGCCTTCCTCTTGCCAATAACAGCTATATTTGACCACTTCATACAAGCAAAAGGCAATGTGCCTTCTTCCCCCGCCCCCCACCAACTTGGACAAATTGTGCAAAGTCTTAATTTGAAAATAATAATAATAATAATTTAATTATGCAAAGGTATCCTGTAAAGAAAATGTGGTACATATACACCACAGAATACTACACAGCCATATAAGAGAAGTATGTCATATGCTTTGCAGCAACATGGATGAAGCTGGAGGCCATAATCCTAAGTGAATTAACACAGGAACAGAAAACCAAATGCTGCATAGTCTCACTTATAAGTGGGAGCTAAACACTGAGCACACATGCACATAACATGAGAAAAACAGACTATTAGAGGGGGGAGGGAAGAGGAGGGGCATGGGTTGAAAAACTATCTACTGGGTACTATATTCACTACAGGGGTGCAATATACCCATGTAGAAACCTACAGAGGTACCCTCTGAATCTAAAGTAAAAATTGAAATTAAAAATGAATAATTAACTAAAATTAATATATAATATATATATCCTGAGACTAATTCCCAGAGTCCGCAGAGGAAATAGGCTTAGGTGATTTAGAATAAAATATCTAGCCAAACACAGTGAAGGCTTTGCCTATATGGAACGCCCCTCAGGACAGTGCAAGGTCACCCCTGTGAACATGCTTACTTGAATAGGACCCCTAGAGTTCTCCTGTCACCTGGGGGGCAGGAGGAGGTCTTGGCAGAATCTGTATTAACTTAGAGACTGACACGGTTTGGCAGTGTCCCCACCCAAATCTCATCTTGAATTATAGCTTCCGTAATTCCCACATGTTGTGGGAGGGACCCGGTGGGAGATAATTGGATCATGGGGGCAGTTTCCCCCATACTCTTCTTGCGGTAGCGAATAAGTCTGGGGAGATCTGTTGGTTTTAAAAGGGGAAATCCCTTTTACTTGGTTCTCTTTTCTCTCTTGTGTGCCTTTCACCTTCCACCATGATTGTGAGGCCTCCCCAGCCACGTGGAACTGTGAGTCCATTAAACCTCTTTTTCTTTATAAATTACCCAGTCTCTGATACGTCTTTATCAGCAGTGTGAAAACAGACTAATACAGAGACCCACCGGGTGGAGGCCTCCAGCTCCTTATCCCTCAAGATGCAGGAAGTGAGCTGTTCAAGCCGCCTGTTTCCCCACGAGGTGCGTGGTTTTGGAGGATCAGTGGTAGCCGTCTTTGTGGGAGGCCCTAGGAGGGCTCCCTGTAAGAAGCCCAGTGTGCGGCAACACTGAGTGTGGCATGTGAATGTGCTCCATGAGAAGATGGCAGATAACGTGTGGAGGAAAATGAAAAGTAAAGACAGCGTAAAAGCAGCCTGACAGCAGACATCTCTTTTTAGATGATGTTTAACAAACACATCACGTGTTCAGGAAAACAATCTTTCGGCCTTGCTAAATTTCGTGCAGACGCTCCTCCGAACAGTGGTTTGCTGCCCCCTAGTGTTCGTTTATTTAAACAGTTTAACACACCCTGATAGGAGTGTCTCCTCTTCTTCTCAGCCTCTCCAAAGAAAATCATCTCTTGACTGTCACTGCAATAGCCAAATTAAACCACAACTTATGTTAAATTAAAAGCATGGGTGTTTTTAATCAACACAGAGCCCCTACATGACAGTTGTTTAGAACAGAAACATGCTCTTTCTGCCTCTCCTCCAGCCACCACCCACTCCACTGCCATGACCACTAAGGTGGGAAGGAATCCAAAGGGCCATAGGACAAAGCCAGAACCACAAAAGTCACCTTTTCTGTCCCTCCAGCAGGGACTTTTTAAGGAGAGGACAACTCCCTACCGAAGGGAAGCTATTAGCTACCCCGGAGGTTTCCAAACTGGTTATTGGGGGAGCTGTGTCTAAAATACAGAGTTCTGAACCTTAGCCCCAGCGCTGCCTTTTAAAACATTTTATGTTTTTATATACAAAAAGCCTTCTTGCATTAATTCTTTGTATTTGCAGTTTGACAATGTGCGTATGTCATTCTATATATGTTAAAATTACTTCTTTAAGAAAATGACCGCTATGGCATTTCTTGTTGGACACCAAATTTAAACATTTTTATATGTGCTGCACTGTTAGGCAAAGGTGATACTGATGCTTTCTTTGACGCCAGGAAGTTTCCAAACCGTGGAAAGCTCTCTGGCCCCCTCTGCTGGTGAGTGATACACTTGTAAAAGAATATCGAAGTCCACTACAGGTGCCTTAGCTAAGAACCTCACCTAAGCTGATGAACATTTGTTGAGGAGTTTCACTTCTAGGAAAGATCCCATTGAGCTCTCCGGGTGTGTTCTACATTCACTGCCTAAGTCAGAGGAAGAGCCATTTCCATTTCATGTTTCTGTAAATTCCAAAGGCCTTTTCTTTCTTCAGCCAATATTTTCATATGCTCAACCAAAATCTTTTCTGAAACTCAGAGATGCCTTTCTCTCATGCTGGAACTATAAATAAAACACCAAATGCAGGTTTAGCATCCTTTTTTTTTTTTTTTTTGGAGACGGAGTCTCGCTCTGTCGCCCAGGCTGGAGTGCAGTGGCCGGATCTCAGCTCACTGCAAGCTCCGCCTCCCGGGTTTACGCCATTCTCCTGCCTCAGCCTCCCGAGTAGCTGGGACTACAGGCGCCCGCCACCTCACCCGGCTAGTTTTTTTGTATTTTTTAGTAGAGACGGGGTTTCACCATGTTAGCCAGGATGGTCTCGATCTCCTGACCTCGTGATCCGCCCGTCTCGGCCTCCCAAAGTGCTGGGATTACAGGCTTGAGCCACTGCGCCCGGCCCAGGTTGAGCATCCTTTAGTCGAAATTCTTGGGACTGCTTGGGACCAGAAGTATTTGGCATTTCAAAACCTTTTGGGTTTTGGAATTCTTACTTTACAGTGGCAAAGCATCCCCAGTGGGAAAATCTGAAATGCCCCAAGGAGCATTTATTTTATGCTGGTCAGCATTCAAAACGTTTTAGATTTGGGGCCTTTGGGACTTCAGATTTTGAGACTAGGCATACTCAATATGTAGTAAATTTGTGACTTTTTCTTGCTTGTCAGGTAAGTTCCAGGGGACAGAAACAAGCTCTCTAAAGACTCTCATTAATCTTTGCTGTCTGAAGCTACCTTCTCCATCTCCTGCTCACCTGGGAGGACTCCCTGGAGGAAGCCAGGAAAGGTGAAAATCCACGTATCTCTTCTACACATTTGGAGAACAAAGGGAATTCAAGAACAATTTTATGGATTTTCTTTGTTTTTTATTATGTAAGACATGCCTGCTTTAAGTTAGACAATAATGTTTAAAATATCCTTCAGATTATAAAATACAAATTGTCATGGCGTCTTTTAAAGACAAGTCTACAGAATATGCTGTAGTCTCTTTTCTTTTAAGTTTTTGTAGAAATGAATTCTCACTGTGTTTCCCAGGCTGGTCACAAACTCCTGGCCTTAGCAATCCTCCTACCTCGCCCTCCTAAAGTGCTGGGATTACAGGCGAGAGACACCACACTGGGCCTGAATCTACTTTAAAACTATTTTTCAAATGTCATACACTATTACCCAGCAATTTTACTACTGGTGTCTCTCCTAGAGAAACATAAACATGCGTTCAAGGAGGCTTGTACACGAGTGGCCCCTGTAGCACTGTTTCTAATAGCTAAAAAATGGCAACAGTCTAACTGCCCATCAGTAGAGGAATAGCTAAATAGATGGTTATTTGCTAAGGCATCCTATGCAGCAATTAAAAAGAGATTAGAGAGTTGACATGTACTAACATGGATACATAACAACAACAACAAAAAAACCACTGTGGAGTGAAAAGGTGTATTATAGAAAGATCCATACAACGTGGTATCATGTGTTTTTAAAAATTCTAAATTCTCCCCATGTACATATATACCCATGCAAATACACAGAAAATCTCAGGAAACCCACATGTAACAAGGGAGGAAAGAGGACCGGGAGTGTATTTAATAGGGCCAGCCTTGGCTCTAAAGTTTTTTTTTCAAACATAATGGCTTTGTTAATTACTTGAGTAATTTAAAAAGGTAACGACCTCTCCACCCCCATCCAATCACACCTTCCCAAAAGTAATCACTTTTAAGAGGTTTTCATAACTTTCTCTATGATCATACAAAGATACACAAATATAGATGTGTTAGCAGCAGCGAACCCATAGGGGTCTGCAGCAACTCAATTCTTGCCTCCTCAGAGCAAAGAAAATATCCAAGGGGCATAAGGCAAGTTTTTTGAGCAGGAGTGAGAGTCTATTATGAAAGTTTTAGAGCAGGAATGAAAGGAAGTAAAATACACTTGAAAGAGGGCCAAATGGGCAACTTGAAAGATCCAAGTGCCCTGTTTGACCTTTGACATGGGGTTTTATATATTGTCATGCTGCTGGGGTTTTGTGTGTCTCCTCTAATTTTTCCTTGGGCTGGGCTGTCTGCATGTGCAATGGCCTGCCAGTACTTGGGAGGGGCTGCATGTGCAGTGCACTTACTGAAGTTGTACAATGCTCATTTGAGGCATTTTTCCCTTACCAGTCAGTTGTTCCTAGGGGAAGGTCATATACCAGTTAAACTCTGCCATTTTGCTTCTTAGTGCACATGCTTGAGCCCACTCTTCCAACTCCCAAGATCTTATTAGGAAGCTGCTGATCACTAGCTTCAGGTATTTTCTATCTGTTGGAGATTGCCTTCCCCTGGCACCGCTGTGATCAATTATTGCAGAAAGACAGTTTAACAACCACCTGGTCATCACGTGATGGTCGCCTGACATTCCTTTTGGGAGGCTCTCTTGCCCTGCTCATGTCTGCCTAGCTACCTACCCTAACATATGCACATATACTTTTTTCTCTTTTGTTTTTTAATTTTCTAAAATAGGATCAGACTATACATAATATTCTACAATTTTCTTTTTTTACCTAATAAAATTTCAAAGTAATTTGAACTAATATATAGACATATTGGATTCTTTTGTTTTTTGATTTTTGCTTTTCAGATGGAGTCTCCCTCTATCGCCCAGGCTGAAGTGCAATGACATGATCTCAGCTCACTGCATCCTCTGCCTCCCAGGTTCAAGTGATTCTCCTGCCTCAGCCTCCCAAGTAGCTGGGACTACGGGCACAAGCCACCACACCCAGCTAATTTTTATATTTTTAGTAGAGACAGGATTTCACCACATTGGCCAGGGTGGTCTCAAACTCCTGACCTCAAGTGATCTGCCCACCACAGCCTCCCAAAGTACTGGGATTACAGGTGTGAGCCACTGCGCCCAGCCAGATATATCATCATTTATTCTAAATTTCCTTATTTTTGAACCTTTCCATTGTAGAAACAACTGAAGAAACAAGTGATTTTTTTGCTACCATGATACATGTATATGATACATATACGTGTCTTTTTTTTTTTTTTTTTTTTTTTTTTGGTTGAGACAGGGTCTCACTTTGTCACCCAGGCTAGAGTGCCATGGCATGGCTCACTGCAGCCTTGAGCTCCCTGGCTCAAATGATCTGCCCACCTCAGCCTACCAACTAACTGGGACCACAAGCGCATGCCACCATGCCAAGCTAATTTTTTTTTTTTTAAGACAGAGTCTCACTCTGTTGCACAGGTTGAATTCCTGGGCTTAAATGATCCTCCTTCCTCAGCCTCCCAGAGTGCTGGGATTACAGATGTGAGCTACTGTGACATACATGTGTCATAGACACATAACATGGCTGCAAAGATTCAGATGTATATATAGAAATATATACTTATATGAAATAGCAAAAAGAAAAAATAGAACTAATTATCTTTATATTCTGGCAGTTTTTTCTGGGGGTGCTGGATCGAAGGTGTACAAATTTATGATTTGATTACATAACGAGGCTATATTCCCAACAGATGCACGTTCCCACCCACAGTGCATGAAGTCCTCATTCCACCACACACTCACTAGCTTCGGATGCTCCCCATCTATTACCAAATGTGAGATGTGGAAGGGAGTCTAAGCAAGATTTCCCATTACAACTTCCTTGTTTTACACGTGGGAAAGCGAAGACCTAAAAAGATTAAGTTATTTACCTAAATCATGCAGCTGCCAAAATAATTGAATTGGAAACTAGCCTGCAGGTTCACCTGCCTAAGAATCTGATCCCCCTTTCACCTAGTAACAGCTACCTGATTTAAGGGATGTGGAAGGCAGAATCATGACCCCCTAAAGATGCCCACTTCCAAATGGCTGGAATCTGAATATGCCACCTTACATGACAAAAGGACTTTTCAGATGTGATTAAGTTAAGGGTCTTGGAACAGGGAGATTATCCAGGTGAGCTCAATGTAATCACAAGGATCCTAATAAGTGAAAGAGGAAGAAGAGTCAGGGAGAGGAGAGGTGAGGGCAGAAGCAAAGATTGGAGCGAAGCGACTGCTGGCTTCCCAGGGAGAAGAAAGTCATGAGCCAAGAAATGCAAGTGGCCTCTAGAAGCCACAGAAGGCAAAGAAACAGACTGTCCTGAGAGCTTCCTGAAAGAGCACAGCCCTGCCAACACCTTGATTTTTGTCCGGTAGAACCCATTTCAGATTTCCGACCTCCAGAACTGTAAGATTAACCAGTCTGTGTTGTTTTAAGCCACTCCGTTTGTGGTAAATAGTTACAGCAGCAGTAAGAAACTAACATGGGAGGGAACACCGCTGCCCACTGCCATCTCTGTAGCTTGGATGAGGACTACAGAAAAGTCAGCCTAGGGCAAATGGCCCAGGCTCTGGTGATCAGCATATATACACCATCTCAGGCCTCTGTGATTGGAAGATCTTCAGTAATGACCCATGAAAGTCAGACTCAGAACTTGTATTGGAACTAACTGGAAAACGGAATTTCTATTTTTCACTGGGCTTTACTGGCAAAAATGTAAGCTTGGGGCTGCCTGGGGCCACCATGGGTGGACAACCTGTCTGAGAACAGAGTGATACAGAAATGGACAGAGCTGAGAGAAGGCAGAAACAGGCCCCTCCCCCACATGTTATTTTAGAATTCGATCCATCTGAATGTGAAGACAATTTCAGCTTGTTTTTTATCATTTGTAGCCTAAAAAATTTTTAATTCAACAAATTCCCAGTCATGTGCTTTCGTCGTTATGATTCTTTCTGAAGATCATTTTAAGTTTTATTTCGTTTTGAGATGGAGTCTTGCTCTGTCACCCAGGTTGGAGTGCAGTGGCGCCACCTCAGCTCACTGAAACCTCCGCCTCCAGGGTTCAAGTGATTCTCTTGCCTCAGCCTCCTGAGTAGCTGGGATTACAGGCACTCACCACCACACCCAGCTAATTTTTGTATTTTAGTAGAGACAGGGCTTCGCTGTGTTGGCCAGGCTGGTCTTGAACTCCTGACCTCAGGTGATCCGCCCACCTCAGCATCCCAAAGTACTGGGATTACACACGTGAGCCACTGCGCCCAGCCTTACTTTGTTTTTTTGAAGCAGTCTGTCACTCTGTTGCTCAGGCTGGAGGGCAATGGTGTGATCACGGCTCACTGCAGCCTCGACCTCCCGGTTTAAGTGGTCCTCCCACCTCAGCCTCCCAAGTGGCTGGCATGATATGTACATACCACCACACCTGGCTAATTTTTTTTTTCTTTTTTTTTTGTAGGGACGAGGTCTCCTGTATTGCCCAGGCTGTTTTTGTTTCTTGAATTCCTAGGCTCAAACAATCACCTCACTTTGGCCTCCCAAAGCACTGGGATTACAGGCATGAGTCCCCACACCTGGCCAGTTGTTTTTAAATACATTGATATGCTAGAAAACTATACAAAACAAAGAACTACCTGAAAGCATAAGAGAAGTAACTATTTGATAAAGTAATACCCAGGTTCCCAGGCTGGTGGACTCCTTTCCTTGAATAGAATAAGAAGGATCATGTTTAAGTTAAAAGCAGACTGAATTTAAGTTTGACAGGAAAAAAAAAAATCAAATGCATAGTTGGTAAGATATAAGCATATTCTAAAAGTACAATGTTCTGTAGAAATTTTCAAGATTATGCAGGTCATTTAGAGATAAATACCAGGATGAATAGTACCTCTGGCTCTTTGTTCTGACCCTAGAAAGAAAGTTCATATTATGGCTGGGCGCGGTGGCTCATGCCTGTAATCCTAGCATTTTGGGAGGCCGAGGATCACCTTGAGGTCAGGAGTTCGAGACCAGCTTGGCCAACATGGTAAAACCCCATCTCTACTAAAATACAAAATTAGCCAGGCATTGTAGTATGTCTGTAATCCCAGCTACCTGGGAGGCTGAACCAAATGGCTGGTTCATAACATGAACCAGTTATCAGCCTGGTGATCCACAGCAAGCGTGACCACTTGTTTTTGTAAATAAAGTTTTATTCAAGCATGTCCATACCTACTTGTTTATATATTGCCTATGGCTGCTTTCTCACTACAAAGGTAAAGTCAACTCACTGCAACAGAGATCAAATGGCCCACAAAGCCAGAAATATTTAGTATTTCGTCCTTTACAGAAAACGTTTGGCAACCCTTGCTCTAAAGGGTTTCCTTATTCTGGGTCAGGCTAGAGAATACCGACTTTATCAGAAGTATAGTTAGGCCAGCGTTGAGGCCCATACAGATATCCTCACATCAAACCAAATACGCCATAATGCTTGCGTGGAGTGGACTCCCTCAATATACAAATAGAGCATGAGTACCCGCTATGTGCAGGCACTATGCCAAGTGCTGGGAAGTGTAAAGATGAAGAGCTTCCAGTCCCTGACTTCTGTGAGCTCTCTGTCTCTTGGGAGAGAGATCAACAAACACAGCACAACATAAAGGACTGGGGAGCTCTCCTTTTAAATGAAACAAGGCGTGCTTGGCATGTGAAACAGCCACAGGCACTTTTGAAACCTGGTGAAGGAGAAGTTGAATCAGGGACACATTTAGTTTGGGTTTAGGTTTTAGTGGGACATAGTTATGTTAGTTTGGGTTTAAGGGACATATTTATGTTATTCACTGCCAGTTATGTATATAGGAAAGTTACTGCTAGCAAGTTATTCCTGCTGCCATAGGTTAGTAAGTGACAGGGTCAGGATTCAGACCAGAGTTTTTCCAACTCTGCTGTTAATAACCTTAATATTTCCATGATGTTCTTCAACTGGTTAGGAGTCCATCTTGGGCTTTGGGTTGTTTAACTTAAAACATGATCTCTCTTCAGCACAAACAGCACCTGGCTCCAATATACTATTTTGGTCTCATTACCCACCTGCTGCCCTGCAGGTTCACTCTTCTCAGGCCCCCTGTAGCCCCTGTTTTGCCAGCCCACCCCTCTGCACAGGCTCCTCCTCTGCCCAATCCCATCTATACATTTCTTGTTAATTTATTGCTGATTTTTAAAATGAAATACCTACTTAAAGAAAATACATAATTTATAACATATGCCTACAAGAACAGTGGCAATAAACTGGTTAATAAGTGTCATCATTTCAAAGATTATTTAACATTAGTAATTGAACAAGAAAACTGTAAATGCCTAAGACCTAACAGCTCACTTATATGTGAAACACACTTGATAGAGGGTATCTCAAAGTTAACAGTTCTAAAAGTTTATAAGTCATTAAACCAAAAGAAACTTTTCTTAACTATCAATAATTAAAGAGGGAAGAGTGGATTATCTTTTTATTCTCTCTATTTAAAAAACACTAGGTTTTATTCATTCTAAGTATTTTTTTATACCCATTAACCATCCCACTCCTCTCCCCCATCCCACTACCCTTCCCAGCCCTGGTAACCATCCTTCTGCTCTCTAGCCCCATGAGTTCAATTGTTTTGATTTTCAGATGCCACAAATAAGTGAGAATATGTGATGTTTGTCTTTCTGTGCCTGGCTTATTTCACTTAGCATAATGACCCCCAGTCCCATCCATGTTGTTGCAAATGACAGAATCTCATTCTTTTTTGTGGCTGAATAGTACTTCATTGTATATAAGTACTACCACATTTTCTTTATTCATATGATGATAGACACTTAGGTTGCTTCCAAACCTTGGCTATTGTGCTGCAACAATCATGGGAATGTTGATGTCTCTTCAATACGCTGATTTCTTTTCTTTGGAGTATATACCCAGCAATAGAATTGCTGGATCACATGATAGTTCTATTTTCAGGGGTTTTGTTTGGTTGTTTGAGATGGAGTTTTGCTCTTGTTGCCCAGGCTGGAGTCCAATGGCGCGATCTCGGCTCATTGCAACCTCTGCCTCCTGGATTCAAGCGATTCTCCTGCCTCAGCCTCCCGAGTAGCTGGGATTATAGGCATGCACCACCACCACCAGTTAATTGTTGTATTACTAGTAGAGACAGGGTTTTAGCATGTTGACAAGGCTGGTCTCGAACTCCTGACCTTAGGTGATCCACCCACCTCAGCCTCCCAAGTGCTGGGATTACAAGCATGAGCCACCGCACCTGGCCCTATTTTTAGTTTTTTGAGGAACCTCTGAACTGTTCTCCATAGTGGTTGTACTAATTTACATTCTCACCAGCTGTTTACAAGGGTTCCCTTTTCTCCACATCCTTGCCGGCATTTGTCTGTCTTTTGGATATAAGCCATTTTAATTGGGATGAGATGGTATCTCATTATAGTTTTGATTTGCATTTCTCTGATGATCAGTGATGTTGAGAACCTTTTCATATGCCTGTTTGCCATTTGTATATCTTCTTTTGAGAAATTCAGACCTTTTGCCCATTTTTTAATCAGATTATTAGATTTTTTCCTATAGAATTGTTTGAACTCCTTATATATTCTGGTTATTAATCCCTTGTCAGATGGGTAGTTTGCAAACATTTTCTTCCATTCTCTGGGTTGTTTCTTCACTTTGTTGACTGCTTCCTTTAGTGTGCAGAAGCCTTCTAATTTGATGTGATCCCATTTGTCCATTTTTGGTTTGATTGCCTGTGCTTGTGAGGTATTAGCTCAATAAATTTTTGGAGAGTTTCCACAATGTTTTTCTGTAATGGTTTCACAGTATGAGGTCTCAGATTTAGGTCTTTAACCCATTTTGATTTGACTTTTGTATATGGTGATAGTTAGGGGACTAGTTTCATTCTTTTACATATGGATATCCAGTTTTCCCAACACTATGTATTGAAGAGACTGTCTTTTCCCCTAGCATGTGTTATTAGCACCTTTGTTGTAAATGAGTTCACTGTAGCTGTGTGTATTTGTTTCTGGGTTCCCTATTGTGTTCCATTGGTCTATGTGTCTGTTTTTATGCCAGTACCATGCTGTTTTGGTGACTATAGCTCTGTAATATAACTTGATGTTAGGTAATGTGATTCCTCCAGTTTTGTTCTTTTTGCTTAGGATAGCTTTGGCTACTCTGGGACTTTTGTTGATCCATATAAATTTTAGGATTTTTTTTTTTATTCTGTGAAGAATGTCATCAGTATTTTTATAAGAATTGCACTGAATCTGGAGACGGCTTTGGGTAGTATGAACATTTTAACAATGTTGATTCTTCCAATCCATGAACATGGAATAGCTTTTCCTTTCTTCATGTATTCTTCAATTTCTTGTATTAGTAGTAGTGTTTTATAGTTTTCATTATAGTACTCTTTTACTTTGGTTAATTTCTAGGTATCAAATTTTATTTATGGCTACTGTAAATGGGACTACTTCTTTTTTAATGCTACTGATTTTCATATGTTGATTTTGTATCCTGCAACTTTACTGAATTTGTTTTTTAGCAGAGTGTTTATGTTTCCCCAAATATAAGATCATATCATCTGCAAACAAGGATAATTTGACTTCTTCTTTTCTAATTTGGATATACTTTATTTCTTTCCCCTTTCTGATTTCTCTAGCTAGGACTTCCAGTACTGTTGAATAACAGTGGTAAAAATGGGCATCCTTGTCATGTTCCAGATCTTAAAGGAAAGGCTTTCAGTTTTCCCCCATTCAGTATGATACTAACTGTGGGTCTGTCATATATGGCTTTTATTATGTTAAGATATGCTTAGTCTATACTCAGTTTTTTGAGGATTTAAATTTTAAGGATTTAAAAGGATGTTGAATTTTATCAAATGGTTCTTTTAGCATCTATTGAAATGATCATATGGTTTTTGTCCTTCATTCTGTTTATATGATGTATTGCACTGATTGATGTGTGTATGTTTAACCATCCTTGTATCCCAGAGATAAACCCCACTTGGTCATAATAAATGATCTTTAAGTGTATTATTAAATTCAGTTTTCTAGTACTTTGTTGAGGATTTTTGTATCAATATTCATCAAAGATATCAGCCTGTAGTTTTGTTGTCGTTGTTGTTGTTGTTATGTCTTTGTCTGGGTTTGGTATCAGGGTAACCCTGGCCTTGTAGAATGAGTTTGGAAATGTTCCTTCCTCCTCTGTTTTTCAGAATAGTTTGAGTAGGATTAGTATTATTTTTTATTTAAATGTTTGGTGAAACTCAGCAGTGAAGCCATCAGGTCACAGGCTTTTCTTTACTGGGAGACTTTTTTTATAGCTTCCATCTTGTTACTTGTTATTGATCTGTTCAGCTTTTGGATTTCTTCATGGTTCAATCTTGGTAGGTCGTATGTGTCTAGAAATTTGTCCATTTCTTCTAGATTTTCCAATTTTCCAATTGGCATATAGTTGCACATGGTAGACAATAACGATCCTTTGAATTTCTGCACTATTGGTTGTAATGTCTTCTTTTTCATCTCTGACTTTATTTATTTGGATCTTCTCTCTTTTTTTTAGTTAGTTGGGCTAAAAGTTTGTCAATTTTGTTTAACTTTCAAAACACCAACTGTTTGTTTCATTGATCTTTTGTATTTTCTTCATTTCAATTTCATTTATCTCTGCTCTATTCTTTACTTCTTTTCTTCTACTAATTTGGAGTTTTCTTTGTTCGCGCTTTTTAGTTCTTTAAGATGCATTGTTAGATCGTTTATTTGAAGTTTTTCTTCTTTTTTGATGTAGGTATTTAAATAGCTATAAATGGCCCCCTTAGAAACTTCTTAGCACTGCTTCTGCTGTGCTATATATCCTATAGATATTGGCATGTTGTGTTTCCATTATCATTTGTTTCAAGAAATTTTCCAATTTCCTTCTTAATTTGTTACTTGACCCACTGGTCATTAGGAGCATATTGTTTCATTTCCATGTGTTTGTATAGTTCTCAAAATTCCTCTTGTCATTAATTTCTAGTTTTATTCCATTGTGGTCAGAGAGAAAATGCTTAAAATTAGTTTAATTTTGGCTGGGCACAGCGGCTTATGCCTGTAATCCCAGCACTTTGGGAGGTCGAGGTGGGCGGATTGCCTGAGGTCAGGAGTTCAAGACCAGCCTGGCCAACGTGATGAAACCCTGCCTCAACCAAAAATACAAAAACTTAGCTGGGTGTGGTGGCAGGCACCTATAATCCCAGTTACTTGGGAGGCTGACGCAGGGAGAATCACTTGAACCTGAGAGGTAGAGGTTGCAGTGAGCTGAGATTGTGCCATTGCACTCCAGCCTGGACAACAGAGAAGACTCCGTCTCAAAAAAAAAAAAAAAAAAAAAATTTAGTTTAATTTCCTTGGATGTTTTAAGACTTGTTTTGTGCCAGGCACAGTGGCTAGTGCCTGTAATCCTAACACTGTGGGAGGCTGAGGCAGGCGGATGACTTGAGGTCAGGAGTTTGAGACCAGCCTGGCCAATGTGGTGAAACCTATCTCTACTAAAACTACAAAAATTAGCCAAGCATGATGGCATATGCCTGTAGTCCCAGCTACTTGGGAGGCTGAGGCAGGAGAATCGTTTGAACCCAGGAGGTCGAGGTTGCAGTGAGCCAAGATCGCACTACTGCACTCCAGCCTGGGTGACAGGGTGAGACTCCGTCTCGAAAAAAAAAAAAATTGTTTTGTGGCCTAATATATGGTCTATCCTTGGGAATGATCCATGTGCTTAGGAAAAGAAAGTGTATTCTGCAGCGATTGGAGGAAATATTTTGTAAGTAACTATTAGATCCACTTGGTCCATAGTGCAGATTAAGTCCAATGTTTGTTAATTTTCTGTCTGGAAGATGTATCCAATGCTGAAAGTGGGGAGTTGAAGTCTCCAGCTATTATTGTAATGGGGCCTATCTCTGTCTTTAGCTCTAATAATATTTGCTTTATATATCTGGGTGCTCCAGCGTTCAGTGCATATAGATTTAAAATTGTTACATCCTCTTGCTAAATTCACCTCTTTATCATTATATAGTGACCTTCTTTGTCTCTTCTAATTTTGCCTTAAAATCTGTTTTATCTGAAGTATGTATAGCTGCTCTTTCTCTTTTTTGATTTCCATTGGCATGGAATATCTTTTTACATTCCTTTATTTCAGGCTATTTGTGTCTTTATAGGTAAAGTGTGTTTCTTGTAGGCAAGAGATCACTGGGTCTTTTTTTTATATCAATTCAGCTATTCTAAGTCTTTTAATTGTTGAGTTTAGTCCATTTACATGCAATGTTATTATTGATAAGTAAGGACTTACTCCTGCCATTTTGTTATTTGTCTTGTGGTTGTTTTGCAGTCTTCTCTTCCTTTTTTCTTTCCTTTCTGTCTTCCTTGTAGTGAAGGTGATTTTCTCTGGTGATATGATTTAGTTTCCTGCTTTTTATTTTTTGTGTCTCCATTGTATGTTTTTTGGCTTAAGGTTACCAAGAGGCTTGCAAATACTATCTTATAAACAATTATTTTTAAGCTAACAACTTAACACTGTTTGCATAAACAAACAAGCAAGCAAAAAGAAAACTAATAAAGACTGATGCCTTCACTTCATCATCCCACCTTTTTTTGTTGTTTGTATTTACATCTTATTGTACTCCCTATATTGAACAATTGCTGTAGTTATTTTTGGTTGGTTCATTGTTCAGTCTTTCTACCTAAGTGTAGTTTATACACCACAATTACAGTATTATAATATTATGTGTTTTTCTGTGTAGTCACAATTACCTCTGAGTTTAGTACCTTCAGAGGATTTCTTATTGATCATTAGTATGTCTTTCTTTCTGATTGAAGTACTCCCTTTAGCATTTCTTGTAGGACAAGTCTAGTGTTGATCCAATCTCTCAGCTTTTGTTTATCTGGGAAAGTCTTTATTTCTCCTTCATGTTTGAAGGATATTTTCCCCAGATATACTATTCTAGGATAAAAGGCTTTTTTTCCTTCAGCACTTTGAATATGTCATGCCACTCTCTCCTGGCCTGTAAGGTTTCCACTGAAAAGTCTGCCATCAGACATATTAGAGTTTGATTTTATGTTATTTGTTTCTTTTCCCTTCTTGCTTTTAGAATCCTTTCTTTATCCTTGACCTTTGGGAGTTTCATTTTTAAATGAAGGTAGTCTTCCTTGTGTTAAATCTGTTTGGTGTTCTATAACCTTCTTGTACTTGGATATTGATATTTTTCTCTATGTTTGGAAGGTTCTCTGTTACTATATTTTTAAATAAACTTTCTACCCCTATCTCTTTCTCTGCCTCCTCTTTAAAGTCAATAACTCTTAGATTT
The DNA here is from genome assembly GCF_047675955.1 of Chlorocebus sabaeus. Lineage (NCBI taxonomy): Eukaryota > Metazoa > Chordata > Mammalia > Primates > Cercopithecidae > Chlorocebus > Chlorocebus sabaeus. The sequence goes on from NC_132907.1 coordinate 38,039,381, forward strand.
GCCCTTTCGAGGCTATTTTTTAGATCCTGTAGGCATGCTTTTTTTTTTTTTATTCTTTTTTCTTTCATCTTCTCTGTGTTTTTTTAAATAGCCTGTCTTCAAGCTAACTCCTTCTTCTGCTTGATTAATTCTGCTGTTAAGATATTCTGATGCATTCTTCAGTATGCCAATTGCATTTTTCAGCTACAGGATTTTTGTTTGATTATTATTAATTTTTTTTTTTTTAGACGGAGTTTCGCTCTTGTTGCCCAGGTTATAATGCAATGGCACAATCTCAGCTCACCGCAACCTCTGCCTCTCAGATTCAAGCAATTCTCCTGCCTCAGCCTCCTGAGTAGCTGGGATTACAGGCATGTACCACCATGCCCAGCTAATTTTGTATTTTTAGTAGAGACGGGGTTTCTCCATGTTGGTCACGCTAGTCTCAAACTGCCGACCTCAGGTGATCCACCTGCCTCGGCCTCCCAAAGTGCTGAGGCGTAAGCCACCGTGCCCAGCCAATTATTTTTAATTATTTCAATCTCTTTATTAAATTTACCTGATAACATTCTGAATTAATTCCTTCTCTGTGTTATCTTGAATTTGTTTGAGTTTCCTCAACACAGCTATTTTGAATTCTCTGCCTGAAAGATCACATATCTCTGTTTCTCCAGGATTGGTCCCTGGTGCCTTATTTAGTTCACTTGGTGAGGGGGTCATATTTTCCTGGATGGTGTTGATGCTGGTAGATGTTCTTCAGTGTCTTGGCATTGAAGAGTTAGGTATTTATTGTAGTCTTTGTAGTCTGGGCTTGTTTGTACCTGTCCTTCTTGGCAAGGCTCTCCAGGTATTCTAAAGGACTTGAGTGTTGTGATCTAAGCTGTATCTGCTTTAGGGGGCACCCCAAGCCCAGTAACACTGTGGTTCTTGCAGATTCATAGAGGTACTGCCTTGATGGTCTTGGAAAAGATCCAGAATAATTATCTGGATTACCAAACAGAGACTCTTATTCTGTTATCTTGCTTTCTTCCAAATGAATAGAATATCTCTCCTTTTGCTCTGAGCCACCTGCAGCTGGGGGTGATGTGACACAACACCACTGTGGCCACCACCACAGGTACTGCACTGGGTCAGACCTAAAGACAGCTAGGTCTCACCCAAGGCCTGCTGTAACCACTCCCTGGCTATGGCCTATGTTCAGAGCCCTGGAGCTCAAGGCCCTAGGGCTCTACAATCAGCAGATGGCAAAGCCAGACAGGCCTATGCTCTCTTCAAGGCAGCGAATTCCTTCAGGCCCCAAGTAGGTCCAGAGGTCCCATCCGGGAGCCAGGGACTAGAGTCAAAAACTTTAGGTGTCTACCTGGTATTTTACTGTCCTGTGGCTGAGCTGGCACTCAAACCACAAGATGCAGTTATTTCTTCCCTTCCCTCCCCTTTCCAAAGGTAAGGGAACCTCCCCCAATGGTTACCACCAACACTGGCCCACAGGGAATACTGCCAGGCCACCATCAATGTCCCCTCAAGGTCCAAGTGCCATTCAGTCAGCTCATGGTGAATGCTGCCTGGCCTGGGACTCACCTTCATGGCAGTGGCTCCTCTCTGGTCAAGAGCAGTTCCAGAAATCCCATCCAAGGGTCAAGTCCTGGAATCAGAGACCTCCAAGAGCTCGTTTGTGTTCTACTTTCCCATGGCTGAGCTGGTATGTAAGCTGCAAGACAACCTCCCCTTTGCTTTTCCCTACACTTTTCTCAAGTGGAAGGAATCTTGCCCTGCAGCAACCATAGCTGGGAGTGTTGCTCAGTCTTGCCTGAAGTCGGCAAGTCGCAGAGGCTCACCCAAGGCCCTTGACGTAGTATCTGGGTATTGCTGCTGGTAATTCAGGGCCCAACAGCTCTTCAGTTAGCAGGTGATAAATCCTTCCAGGACTAGGTCGTCCTCTTCAAGGCAACAGGTTCCCTTCTAGCCCAGGATGTGTCTAGAAATGTCATCCAGGAACTAAGGTCTGGAAAGGAGACCTCACAGTTCTGACTGGTACCCTATCCTCCTGTGGCTGAGCTGGTATCCACAATGCAAGACAAAGTCCTCCCCATTCTTCCCTCTCCTTTCCTCAAGTGGAGGGAAGTGGTCGCTTTTGGAACTGCAAACTGTGCAGTCTGGGGTTAGGGTAGGGGTGAGACCAACACTCCCTTGGCTGCCCAGGTTGGGGTCTCAGTAGGTCACATGCCCCCTTAGTCCACTGTCTCGGCCCAGTTCAGCACTAGAACTCACCTAGGAGTTTCAGTCCTTGTGGCCTAGACTGCCTTTCAAGTTTATTTAGGGCCCCAAAACACTTTAGCCCACAGTGGCGAGGCTTGAAGGAACTCAAGTTCAGATCACTGGGATCACCAATTCCCCTCTGGTTAGGGCTGATTTAAATTCTGCCTCTGTGGTGGACATCAGCTGAGTTTGGTCCAGTTTTGTTTTCTGTTATAATAGGGCAGCACTGAGTTCAATGCCTCACAAATGCTGCAATCTCTCTCTCCCAAGAACATCAAAACACTTGCCACACCATGCCACCACTTCCATGGGTTGGGGGAGGAGTGGCTGTACTTGCATTGCTATGAAGAACTACCTGAGAACATCAAAACACTTGCCACACCATGCCACCACTTCCAGGGGTTGGAGGAGGAGTGTCTGTTCTTGCATTGCTATGAAGAACTACCTGAGACTGGGTAATTTATAAGAAAAAATGTTTAATTGACTTAAAAGGTTCTGCAGGCTGTACAGGAAGTAGGACTGGGGAGGCCTCAGGAAACTTACAATCATGGTGGAAGGAAAAGGAGAAGCAGACATATTTTACATGCCAAAAGAGGAGGAAGAGAGTGAAGGGGGAGGTGCTACACAGTTTTTGTTTTGTTTTGTTTTGTTTTGTTTGAGATGGAGTTTCGCTCTTCTTGCCCAGGCTAGCGTGTAATGGCACAATATCGGCTCACCACAACCTCGGCCTCCCAAGTTCAAGCAATTCTCCTGCCTCAGCCTCCTGAGTAGCTGGGATTACAGGCATGCATCTCTATGCCCGGCTAATTTTGTATTTTTAGTAGAGACAGGGTTTCTTTATGTTGGTGAGGCTGATCTCAAACTCCCAACCTCAGATGATTTGCCCACCTCAGCCTGCCAAAGTGCTGGGATTACAGGCTTGAGCCACCACGCCTGGCCTGCTACACACTTTTAAACCACCAAATACCATGAGAACTCTATCCGAAACAGCACTAGTGGAATGATGCTAAATCATTAGAAACCACCCCCATAATCCAATCACCTTTCACCAGGCCCCACCTCCAACACTGGGGATTACAATTCAACATGAGATTTGGGTGGGCACACAGATGCCACTAATATCAGTGGCATTAATGATTCAAGACGGTTTTCTCTATGTCTTCAGTGCTTCTTTCAGTGATAAGTTAAAACCAGGTATTGTGAGTGCTCACCTAATTTTTTGTTCTTATGAAGGTGTTTTTTTACATAGACAGTTGTTAAACTGTTGCCCTTGTTGGGGGAATGATAGGTGGAGCCATCTATTCTGCGTTCTTGCCTGTCATCTTTTTAAATTTTGCAATTTTTTGTGATCTTTCTCATTCTAAATATTCTCTTTATTTTGTGATTTTGAATTTTCCTTAAAGAGAGACCCCCAAAATGCATACATTTTAGGCTCCACAAAACACATATCACCCCAACAAAACTGGGATGGCATATTCGTTTTATATAGTTGCTTTAACAAACTACCACAACTTAGAGGCTTAAACAATACGTATGTATTGTCTCATAGTTGTGTAGATCAAAAGTCCGACATGGGTCTCACTAGGCTAAAATTAGTGGCAGGGCTGCATTCCTTCTGGAGGCTCTAGAGGAAAATTGGTTTCCTTGCTTTTTCCAGATTCTAGAGGTTTCCCCCATTCCTTGGCTCATGGCCCCTTTCTCCATCTTCAAAGCCAGCCACAGCAGTCGAGTCCTCACATCATATCCCTCTGGCCTTCTGTGGTCATATTTCCCTCTGACTCTCTCCTGCCTCCCTCTTCTGCTTCTAAGGACCCTAGTGATAACATTTAGCCCACCTAGCTAATCCAGGATAAATTCTCTATTTTAAAATCAGTTGGTTAACCATTTTAATTTCATCTGCAGTCTTAATTCCCTTTTGCTATGAAGGAAACATATTTACAGGTTTCTGAGATTAAGAAATTAGCTTATTTGGGGGCTTTTCTTCTGCCTATCATTGAGGGTGTAATCCTGGATCAGGCATCTCCACACCCACACCCACACTTGTACCCACACCCATTCCCAAAGGAGGAGGCCATCCACAGAAGTGAAAGATAAACTTCAGGAGATAAAGCAAGGTGTGACTGGGTGAGAGAGAAACCTGATGACACTGAGACCCTGACTCTGCCTCCTGTTCTACCTTGCCATTGATCAACTTCCTTTGCCACTTAAGCAAGCTCGAGTTCAGTTCCTGTCACTTGCCACTAGCGGGGTCCTGATTAATACAGCAGTCATTTATTGAGAGTCAGCTATGTGGCAAGACTGTGTTAAATATCTTACAAGTACTTGTTTTTACTGCTCATAACTACTCTGAAAAATATGATTTTTGCATTTTAAAAATGAGGAAACTAAGGGTGAAGTACCTTGCCCCAGGTCATCTACTAAGGCTCAAACCTAAGTCTTCCCAATGGATGTTGGCAGAGTTTATATAGTTGGCCCTCTATATCCTTGGGTTCTGCATCTGCTAACTCAGCCAACCATGGATCAAAAATATTATTTAAAAACCAATGAAGAAACAATAAAAAACAATATGTTAAAAATATAACATAACTATTTACATAGCATTTATATTGTATTAAGTATTACAAGTAATCCAGAGATGATATAAAGTATATGGGAGGATTATATATGTTATATGCAAATCCTACGCCATTTTACATTAGTTACTTGAGCATCTTTGGATCTTGGTATCCGTGGGGGTCCTGGAACCAATCTCCCATGGATATCAAGGAAGGACATTGAAAATGAACCTCCTCATCTGTAGGTTTCTTATTTCTAGAAGTCTTCCAGTAAAGTTCCAGCAACTGTGGTTGCCTCAAGGTCTGTTCTGTGCTGCTTTAAGCCAAAAAGATTGCAGGTTTTCTATTGGAGTTTTAGCTGTTCCTGATTAAGGCTTGACTTAAAGGCCATGAAAAGAGGAAACTCAGCCAATGCCATTCATTTCTTCCAGGGCTAACTCCCAGCCTGATTTTGCTGGGTGGTCTCCCTCCAGTACAGCACTTGTGACTTCTCAAACTGTATGACAAACTGCAATTTGAATGTCTTAAATTCAACATTCAAAGCTGAACTCTTTTCCCCTGCCCCTCAAAAATACACTCTTCTTTTTGAATTTCTCATTATAATGGATGGCACAACCATATAAGTCAAGTACAGCGCAGGCATCCTTATCATCTTCACTCCCTTACCAACCAAACCCTATTGATCTGTCTCCTTAACATCTCAATTTACTCCCACTACAATGACCTTACTTCTTTTTCATTCCTTTCTAGTAGTATTGCAACATTTTAACTGCCTCCCTATTTCTTAGTTTACCCTTTCCAATCTTTTCCTTTTTTAATTTTTTAATTTTTAAAAATAATAGAGATGGGGTCTCGCTATGTTGGCCAGGTTGGTCTTGAACTCTTGGCCTCAAGCAGTCCCCCCACTTTGACCTCCCAAAGTGCTAGAAATACATGTGTTAGCCACTGTGCCTGGCCCAATCTTTTCTTTATACTGTGGCCAAAGTGTAACCTGCAGTATTTCCTTGGCCTCCAGGAAAGCATTCCAGATGTTTAGTTAGAGTCTCAAGATTTCTACCTGCCTTTCTAGCCTTTTTTTAATTCTATATTTTTTGTTTTGTTTTGGTTTTTTGAGGCAGAGTTTCGCTCTGTCACCCAGGCTAGAGTGCAGGGGTGCAATCTCAGCTCACTGCAACCTCTGCTCCCAGGGTTCAATTCTTATGCCTCAGCCTCCTGAGTAGCTGGGGCTACAGGCCTGTGCCACCATGCCTAGCTAATAATTGTATTTTCAGTAGAGACATGATTTTGCCATGTTGGCCAGGCTGGTCTTGAACTGCTGGCCTCAAGTGATTCTCTCACCTTGGCCTCCCAAAGTGTTAGGATTACAGGTGTGAGCCAACGCAACCAGCCTTTCTAGCCTTCATCTATTCCTCCACATGCACTCCTCCAATGTCATTCACACACTAGCCCCTCTATTGAAACACCCTTTTTTCCACCATACAGCTAACACCTAATTGTTCTTCAAAACAAAGATCAGATTATTTTCCTTTCCTTTCCTTTTTTGTTTTTAAGACAGGGTCTCACTCTATTACCCAGGTTGGAGTGCAGTGGTGCAATCATAGTGAGAGCTGAAGCCAGCTGGGCTTCTGGGTCACGTGGGGACTTGCAGGAGTTTTCTGTCTAACTAAAGGATTGTAAATGCACCAATCAGGGCTCTGTGTCTAGCTAAACGTTTGTAAACATACCAATCAGCACTCTGTAAAAACACACCAGGCCGGGCGCGGTGGCTCACGCCTGCAATCCCAGCACTTTGGGAGGCCGAGGCGGGCGGATCACAAGGTCAGGAGATCGAGACCATGGTGAAACCCCGTCTCTACTAAAAATAGAAAAAATTAGCAGGGCGCAGTGGCGGGCGCCTGTAGTCCCAGCTACTCGGGAGGCTGAGGCAGGAGAACGGCGTGAACCCGGGAGGCGGAGCTTGCAGTGAGCCAAGATTGCGCCACAGCACTCCAGCCTGGGCGACAGAGAGAGACTCCGTCTCAAAAAAAAAAAAAAAAAAAAAAAAAAAAAAAACACCAATCAGCACTCTGTGTCTAGTTAAAGGTTTGTAAACGCACCAATCAGCACGCTGTAAAAACGGACCAATCAGCACTCTGTAAACACTCTGTAAAATGGACCAATCAGCACTCTGTAAAACGAACCAATCGGCAGGATGTGGGTGGGGCCAAATAAGGGAATAAAAGCTGGCCACCACAGCAACCAGCCACAACTCACTTGGGTCCCCTTCCGGGCTGTGGGAGTTTTGTTCTTTTGCTCCTCGCAATAAATTTTATTGCTGCTTAGTCTTTGGGTCTGCACTAGCTTTATGAACTGTAACACTCACTGTGAAGGTCTGAGGCTTCAGGGCTGAAGTCAGCGAGACCCGGGGAACAAACAATTCTGGATGCGCCTCCTTTAAGGACTGTAATACTCACTGCGAAAAGTCTGTGGCTTCACTCCTGAAGTCAGCGAGGCCATGAACCCACCGGAAAGAAGAAACTCCAGACACATCTGAATATCTGAAGGAACAAACTCCAGACACACCATCTTTAAGAACTGTTAACACTCACGATGAGAGTCCGCGGCTTCATACTTGAAGTCAGTGAGACCAAGAACCCACTGGAAGGAACCAATTCCAGACACAATAGCTTACTGTAGCCTGTAACTCAAGCAATCCTCTCAGCCTCCTAGGTAGCTGGGATGACAAGTGCATGCCACTGTACCAGCTTGAATCAGATTCTTCTATTAACTTGCTTTTATGCTTGTCATAGCGCTCATGATGCTGCCTAGTTAACTTTTCTGTCTCCTTACTAGAGGAAGAGCTTCGTGAAGGATAGGCCTCCTTTTCCAATATCTGTATTTCCAAATACAAAAATATTCCCAGATACACAACAGTTGAAATTACGTATTAGAGTCCGTAACTATTGGTTGAGCAAATGAATGAAACAAACGTTTAAATAATGGAAGGTGGCCATATTGTAAATGTACTTCCTTGGTGGATGTCTCTACCCCGGACTTTTCCTTGGTTACAGAATTTTAGTTCTCCCAACCTGCAGTTTGATGAACCTCTAAAATACATATATATGTGTGTGTATATATACACACATATATATACACACACATATATATATCCAGGTTCTTCACATATCCTTGAACTTGAATCAAACATCCCTAAAGCAAGTGTCTCACTCATGGTTCATTCCAATATAGTGGCCATTGATTGATCTGAAAGACTTTTTTTTTTTTTTTTTTTTTTTTTTTGAGTCAGACAGTCTTACTCTGTCACCTAGGCTGAACTGCAGTGTGACAATCTTGACTCACTGCAACTTTCACCTACCAGGTTCAAATGATTCTCCTGCCTCAGCTTCCCAAGTACCTGGTATCACAGGTGCCCACCACCATGCCCAGCTAATCTTTGTATTTTTAGTAGAAACAGGGTTTCACCATGATGGCCAGGCTGGTCTTAAACTCCTGACTTCAACTGGTCTGCCTTTCTTAGCCTCCCAAAGTGCTGGAATTACAGACGTGAGACACCATGCCTGGCCTGAAAGACACTTAACAGTTTGGAGAGTAAAAGGAACTCAATACATCTGCAGTATATCATCCAATTTGCCAAATTCCTAATCATAATTTGGAAGAGCACCCACATTTTTCATATATCTCAGAGTTCCCTTTGAATATGGCCACCCTCTTTTGTTTACAAGTACATGCACCTACAAATTCACAAAGTAAGAAAAAAAAATTCATCTATTTTGGAAGAGGCATAACAAGAAAAAGTAAAACTAAATGAAAATAGAAAATATAAAAATGTGCTTGACATTCCTAATACGAAATAAGTATCTGCTCTCAAAAGAAATGCAGATCCATAAGGAAGTAAAGTATGTAAAGACTTGAGTTAAAGGCTGGAGCTAGCTCAAGAACCCTGCCAGGTATATAACTCATTTCTCTTATCTAAAAACTAACTAATAATGAGAAGCACTCAACATTTTATGGCAATGGGAAAGAAATGAAAGACTATGATAGATTGGTCAGCTCAATGAATCTAGTGAAAAATTATATAATGAATAGAACAATTTCAACCTGTATCAAAATAAAATAGGAGATGGAGATGGAATTAATCCAAATAATTTGTTTGACATGTGCAAGATAATTTGAATTAGAAGAAAAGTGTTTTTAATACAGAATGGCAACCAAAATCCAAACTGGGCTCAAGATTTTTAACTAACACATGCAGTGCTTTTTCTAAGTTGCTTTGCAATATAATGCCACCTGAGGGCACCAAAGCATTAAAAATATTTTTACCATATTTTCTGCTGAAATGAAAAGTTCAAATTCTTTCAATGAACATTTTTAAAGCAGTTATAAGTTTTTTTGGTTTTGTAGAAACAAGGTCTCGCTATGTTGCCCAGACTGGTCATGAACTCCTGACCTCAAGTAATCCGCCTGCCTCAGCTTCCCAAAAAGCTGGAATTAAAGGCATGAGACACTGCACCCAGCCACTGTTATATGCTTCATGGACAAGGATCTGTAATAAGGACACAGAGATAAATGAAACATGATCACTGGCCTTGGTCAGTGAGCTCAACATGTGAAGGGGGTGGCTTAGTGCTACAGAGGAGAATATCATGGTTTGAGTTACTTATTGTCGTCAGGTATAAGCACATCCAATGTCATTGACAGTGGTTCTCTAAGTAGGGCCCAGACTCCTAGGAGTCTCTGAGATCCTCTTGGGGTTAAGGTCAAAAAAAAAAAAATTCATTATAATAGTAAAATGTTTTTGCTTTCATTTTTTTAATGCATGTAGAGTGGTATTTTCCAAAGGCTATATGACATGTGACAATGTCGTTGCTATGCTGATGATATGGTTTGGCTTTGTGTCCCCACCCAAATCTCATCTTGAATTGTAATCTTGTAATCCCCACGTGTCATGGGAGGGATCTGGTGGGAGGGAGGTAATTGAATCATGGGGGCAGTTTCCCCCCATGCTGTTCTTGTGATAGTGAGTTCTCATGAGAGCTGATGATTTTATAAGGGGCTTCCCCCTTTGCTGGGCACTGATTCTGTTGCCGCCCTGTGAAAAGGTGCCTTCTGCCATGATTGTAAGTTTCCTGAGGCTTCCCCAGCCATGCGGAACTGAGTCAATTCAACCTCTTTTGTTTATAAATTACCCAGTCTTTGGTATTTCTTCACAGCAGCCTGAGAACAGACTAATACAGCTGACTAATGGAATGTATGCTTCTAAATTGTGTTTTTAAAGAACTCTCCAAGAAAGTAAGTTTAGCATATAAATTTGTGCACTTTCAGAGATTAACTCAGTTTGCTTTCTGTACTTCCATAGGGCTCTTACAAACTGTCTTTAGTAATATCACTATGATCTCTATAACCTTTTTGTCCAACAAATTGTTATTTTGAAATAGAAATAACACTATTTAATATACTTTGACGTCTTATTTTGCAAAATTTTAAAATTCTTTAGAACTTTTCTAAATTTTTAATTTTTACCTACCTAAAATATTTCAGTTTAGTATTTTATACTAAAATTAGCAGCCAGGCACAGTGGCTCATACCTGTAATCCCAGCACTTTGAGAGGCCAAGGCAGGTGGATCACTTGAGGTCAGGAGTTCAGGACCAGGCTGGCCCACATGATGAAACCCATCTCTGTTAAAGATACAAAACTTAGCTGGGCATGGTAGCATGTACCTGTAGTTCCAGCTACTCGGGAGGCTGAGGCAGAAGAATCGCTTGAACCTGGAAGGTGGAGGTTGCAGTGAGCCAAGATTGTGCCACTGCACTCCAGCCTGGGTGACAGAGCAAGACTCCATCTCAAAAAAATAAAAAATAAAAAGTTAATTAGCAAAAATAGATTTTTATTTTTATTATAGTTAAGAAGATAAGTTAGCTAAAAATAAAGATTAGAAGAAGAGACCGGACGCAGTGGCTCACGCCTGTAATCCCAGCACTTTGGGAGGCCGAGGTGGGTGGATCACCTGAGGTTGGGAGTTCAAGACCACCCTGACCAACATGGAGAAACTCCATCTCTACAGAAAATACAAAATTGTCCAGGCATGGTGGTGCAGGCCTGTAATCCCAGCTACTCGGGAGGCTAAGGCAGGAGAATTGCTTGAACTCAGGAGGCGGAGTTTGCGGTAAGCTGAGATCACACCATTGCACTCCAGCCTGGGCAACGGGACCAAAACTCCATGTCAAAAAAAGAAGAAGAAGACTTGTTTTCTCAATCAATAGCTGCACCATCAATATCTAAAAATGTTCAAAGAATGAAATTGACACCAAAGTGTTTTCTAACTCATGGAAAAAGGGAATTTACTTCAAATAAACTGGGCAAAACTATAAATAAACAAAAAGTGTGAGGAAAGTTATTGTGATGGTCAATTTTAGAGAACTTGTCAAATTAAAAATTTAGTTGCAAACGTGAAGACTCAATAGCTCATCAGCAGAATTGTACTTGCTTTACAAATGGGCAAATCTACATATGTGGCTGAACTTGCTGTTTTACTTGTATTCATGTGATGTCAGCACCAACCAATTATCAAAGAATATCTTCTTTTATGTGAATACTTGCCAACAAACATAAGTGATGCTTAAATAGTCAAAGCAGTAAATAACCTTTTTTGAATCACATGGTGTTTTACTGAAACAATTGTGTCAAACATTTGCACTGATGTGCACAAGAAATGGATAAAACTGCTGGTACCTTAACATGAATCAAGAATATTCATGATGGCACCAAAGAATATTAGTAGTCATTGTATTTCTTAGTGACCAGGTATTTAATAGTAAAGGGGAAAAAAATGCCAGCTTCACTTACAGATGTTCTGTATAAAACAGTAAAAATTATTAATTTTATTAAGTTTCAAACCTTGAGAACATCTTTTTCATATTCTGTGTGATACAATGGGACATACACCTAAAGCTAAATATTCCAGGTCATATTACTCATATTTTGCTATTTAGAAAGCATGAAGCAAATAAATTACACTAGAACATCTAAGGGAGAAGTAGTTTACATGACTTGTGACATTTTATGACAATCTTAAAAGTATGAGTCAACATGACCAGGCACAGTCTCTCACACCTATAATCCCAGCACTTTGGGAGGCCGAGGCAGGCGGATCACCTGAGGCCAGGAGTTGGAGACCAGCCTGGCCAATGTGGTAAGACCCCATCCCTACTAAAAATACATAAAAATTAGCTGGGTGTGGTGGCACACACCTGTAATCCCAGCTACTCAGGAGGCTGAGGCACAAGGATTGCTTGAACCCAGGAAGTGGAAGTTGCAGTGAGCTGAGATCATGCCACTGCACTCCAGCCTGGGTGACAGAGCAAGACCCTGTCTCAAAAAAAAAAAAAAAAAAAAAAAAAAGTATGAGTCAACAAATTTCATGTACTTAAAACTACAAAACCAAAATTTAAAAGGCCATTACAGTCATCTTGGTCAAAATTTTCCCAAGTGCAAGATCCTCCACCATATCTAGGAAGATTGGTCACACATCTCCTACTCAAACCCCACCACTACTCATTCCCTTTTAAGAAAATCATTTTTTTTAAGATTTCTGGTAGGAAGATTATTTTTCCCTCAGTGAAGTGGAATTTGCATCCTTTCAACATGCTTGGATCAGCCCTCATTGCATTCCTCTTCAATGCAACCCACCCTGCTTTCAGAGATATGCATAGAATGTAACTTCTCCCTATAACAACCTCCAAGTCAGAACTTCTCGATTTGATACAGTGGAAAGAACACTGCTATAGAACATTGCTATATTTGGAAGCAGAGCCTTTGAGAGGTGATTAGGTGACTAATCACTTTGAGAGGGATTAGTGCCTTTTTAATAAAGGAGACTTTGGAGTCTAGCAAGTGAGTCTTCTTCAGATGCTAAATCTGCTGGCATCTTGATATTAGACTTCCCAGCCTCCAGAATTGTGAGAAACAAAGTTCTGTTGTTTATAAGACACAGACATTACAGAATTTTTGTTATAGCAGACTGAATGGACTAAGACAAACACTGAATTGAGAAATTAGACCTCATTCAAGTTCCAGTGCACTCACACCTGCAAGGTAACTTTGAGAAAATTACTAACTTCCTTGAGTTTCAGTTTATGAAAATAGAGAATAATAATTCTTTCAACCACACCCCAGCAGTTGGTGCAAAGATCACTGGAGAATATGTTTAAAACTTCTAGGTAAACATAAAAATAGTGTTCATCCATGCAACATACATTTATTTAGAAACACACCTTGCTAGATTTCTTTCCATGGAGCCATACAGAATTTTAAAGAGCTACTATTGCTGGGCTCAGTGGCTCACGCCTGTAATCCCAGCACTTTGGGAGGCCGAGGTGGGCGGATCATGAGGTCAGTAGATCGAGACCATCCTGGCTAACATGGTGATACCCCGTCTCTATTAAAACTAAAAAAAATCAGCCAGGTGTGGTGGCAGGCACCTGTAGTCCCAGCTACTCAGGAGGGCGAGACAGGAGAATCGCTTGAACCCAGGAGGCGGAGGTTGCAGTGAGCCAAGATCGCACCACTGCACTCCAGCTTGGGCGACAGAGCGAGACTCAGTCTCAAAAAAATTAAAAAAAAATAAATAAATAAGAAGCTACTATTGCTGAACATTGACTATGTACCAATGTCTCATTCATGGTTTTACTCCTTTTATAAAAAATTATTTCAAACAATTTAATGGCATAGCTCTAAATAGTATACCATTTTATACCTAAGGAAATTGAGGCACATACAAGCCAGGTAACTTAACCCAAGTCACACAAAAACAACCTAGTTAGTTCCTCTTTTCCTAACAGCCCTTCAAATACTGGAAGACAGCTTTCCTACCTACTGTCTACTTGCTTTATCTCTGGGGATCCCTGCACACACATTTGTCTTTTGCTCAGAAGAGCCTGGCCAGAGGCCTGGCTCAGAATCCTGGAGTCAATTGGTCACTGGACCTTTTGAGACCCAAGGATGCCTATGCTAATCAGGTTCAGCAAGACAAACATCTGTGAAGTAAATGCAACCCAGCCTGCATTGAGAAATACGCTAGGAGAATCTAACCTCTCTTCATAACTAACTCCAAGTCAAAAAGAACGGCTTGAAAATTTGTCAAAGTTAGCAACTGCAATTTCAGCAGAACACTTGTACACCAAATAGCTAAATCCCAAGGCTAACAACCAGTGTTACTTTTTTTTTTTTTTTTTTTTTTTTGGAGTCTCACTCTGTCGCCCAGGCTGGAATGTAGTGGCACAATCTTGGCTCACTGCAACCTCCGCCTCCCGGGTTCACGCCATTCTCCTGCCTCAGCCTCCCAAGTAGGTGGGACTACAGGCACCTGCCACCACGCCCAGCTAATTTTTGTATTTTTATTAGAGGCGGGGTTTCACTCTATTGGCCAGGCTGGTCTCAAACTCCTGACCTCAGGTAATCCACCCGCCTCAGCCTCCCAAATTCCTGGGATTACAGGCATGAGCTGCTGCACCCAGCCTCAGTGTTAGAGTGTTTATTTCTCACTAATGTCACGTCATAATAAACAAATGTGATTTTTATTTTTTCACACACAGAAACTGGATCATCCAAATGACTATTGGATGACTACCTTCATAGTAGTCACTTTGGTGGGCTCTGCACTTATTTAATAACACTCATCATAGTACCAGGCACACAGAAGGCATTCAGTCAACGTAGGAATTGTTCTGGTAATGCTGCCATTGCTTACAGCATTTTTGGAATTATTCTTCTGATGTGTCTTCTGAAGTCAAAACATATTTTAAGCATCTTGTTTGTTTTTTGGGTTTTTAGTTTATTATTTTTTTCTTTTGTTATATCTTAAATATCTTTAATAGTAGCAGTTCTTGGCCTTAGAGGACATAGCTTAGCAAATTGTAAAATTAATTTTCTCCCATTGTGAAACAAACCACAGAAAACTACATTAAACATATAAATTGATTACATTTTTAGAAATGCCAAAAGCACCTATTCAAAAAGAAGTATTTTGTTTTTCTGGACACAAATTTTCAGGTACTGAGAACATGCCTAGCTATACAGAAAAATCCAAGGCTTGTCTTCCCTGGATTTAGTTATATATGGAAACAGATGTAGATAAAATAGAGAACGTTTCTTGAGGTAGGACCACATTTTTTACATTTTTGGGTCTCTTCCTCCACTAGCACTACATTTTGTTTATAGTAATTGCTCGATAATTACTCAATTAATTTTCAGTAAAAATTACTTTGGACAGGAAATAGAGAATAGGCTTATTAAAAGAGATAGAAATTACTTACTAGAAACTCATCTTTATTTGTGAGATCTAAAATTATGTGATAGACTATTATTGAGGGACTGCCTTAGGCCATTTCTCTAATTCAGGTCAGATCCTTGGTCAACCTTTCCCCCATCCCATCATGCCAGGAAGTTTGCCTCTTTCATTACTAGCATGTCCTCCTCTAGATGACTCCTCACTTAAAAGTGACACCTGAATGAAGTATTTACAAGTTCTCCCTCCTCCTTTACCCTGCAGTTTTAAGCAATCATATGTATGGATCTTAGTGTTACTTAAGGGTCTTTAAACAGAAGAAACATTAAGTCTGATATTCCAATTTTAACATCTTTGATGGCTCCCCACTGCTTGCAGGATAAAATCAAAATTTGGTCAAAATGGTAGAGGGTCATTCATGACCTGGCTCCTGCTGTGTCACCAGACTCATTTCCCTTTCCTCCCCTTACAACTATACTGAACTCCGAAAGGTTTCCTGAACCCAACAGGCTATAGTGTGCCTATTGTTAATCAATTGTTAAAACCAAACGATGACATCCTCTGGAAAGCTTTCCCTGAGTTCTCCTACTATGCTCTGTGCTCTGCACACAGCACATACTGAAAAACTCATTTGCAGTAGTCTGTCCTACAAGGTTGTGATCAATTTCAGCACAAGGGTTATCTTTACTCTTTGTACCCTCAGTACAAGGTCTAGCTTAGCAGGCCCCTACTTACTGACTTTATTGCTTTAATTTGGTAAAAGGAGAAAGAATTATACAATCTAAAGAGAAAGCAGAATATCGTTTTAATCTGGAAAGTTGCAGTTACAAGAAATATTCACTACCAAAGAAATCATTGATCACATTTTAATGTAACTAGTGAAGTCCTTCTCTACTTACTCATCATCATGGATCAGGTCCCTTCTCGTGGAGGTTAGATAGACTGGGCTATTTGAACTTCCTTTAGCCCTGTCTCTAGCTAGGTCTAGGAGGGTTCTCAGTGCTTCCTGCAGCAACTCGTTCTTTATTCTTTTCTATGGATTTAGGTATCATGTGGTACCTCTGGGGTGGTTTCACTGGCTGAGGACAGTGTTTCCTAATTCCTAGATTTCAGGTCCAGTACACTGACTTCACATCTTTGCCCCATCACAGAAATCTTTCCCTCATCTCCACCCTAGAAAGAATTTGAGTATTGTCCTCTGTGCCTACTTGTTAGTCTGAAGCATGTGTTACTGATAAGATACTAACTTCATCACCTATAGCTTTCTGCTGAGCTATTATGTCTCACCAGCATCTACTCAACTTTAGTACAAACCCCAAAATTACGGCAACCTGATGCCTTATCACAGCAACTTCAATACCAAACCTTGGCCTCTTGTTTCAAAGCTCTTATCCTATTTTATGATTTCCTGTTGCTGGTAAAGTGATGCCTCTAATTCTCAATTCATGTTCATAACAAAGTGATGAAATACTCTTCGCCAACAATGTCTCCACTTTGGAGAAAAATAAGCTATAATTTCCACCAAAGGAAGGCAAGGGTCTTCTGTTAAAATAAACGGTCCTTATTATTGTTGGCACAATCCAATCAAGGAAAAAAGAGTTTTTATCTTCATACTCAAAGATACTCAAAGCAGAGAATGCTGGCAGAGTGACAGAAGAAATTACCTCACTTTTGGAGGAGAAAGGGAAGCAGGTCTGTCCTTTGAAAATTATCTCCATGTTTCACAAGTTTTCCCACTCTTTGTAAAAGTCTCTATATTGCACTGATAAATTTGCACTTCTTTCCTTGTGATTTAGGACATACTATATTTTATCCTGTGTGGACACATTACAATCATGTTTTACAAGCGGGAAATAATTGTCTTAAAAGTTAAGCTCTGTACATTCAGAATGTCTGTGTTAAAAGAAAAAAAAAGGTTAGGCTTTCAAATATTGCCCCAGAACTGGGCAGGACAGGGGGAAGCATTTTGCAAGACTGAAAAATCACACAGGTAATGGTGTAAAGATCAAATATGACAACCCAACTTTCACTTTCCTTAAGTTTCCAAAGGCCTAGTTTTTAATATTTATAACGAGGACCAGCAAACTACTGTTCCTACCCAGCTGGTTTTATTGGAAAAGACACACCTAGCTGTTTACTGTCTGTGGCTGCACTGGTACTATTAGTTGAGTAACTGAACAAAAATCACATGGTCTAAAATATTTACCCTATAGCCCTTTACAGAAAAAGTTTGCCAACACTCAATTTAGAAAATAATCTTCAAAAAAGAAATTTGCAGACGTCTTAATAGATGGCATGAGCCTCTATGTCTCTATCTGGGGATACAGAATTTCCTAGACTCACTTCTCAGTAGCCAGGTTCTTCTCATTCTGTAAAATGACTCACTCTAATATTCAATAAACCAAAATAGCTTTTAAAAGCTAAACAATGTCAGGACATTAAGTCCAGATTTGAGGGGGAAAATAAGTATCTCTTCACCTCACCAACTTCTCATAACGCAACTGTACCTGCTTATTACAGTATCCAGATTGACATTTCATTGTTTTCCCTTCTGCTAGTTTCTGCGTCTCTCCAGCCATTAAAGAAAACCACATTAGGGTCAAGCGCGGTGCCTCACGTCTGTAATCTTAGCACTTTGGGAGGCTGAGGTGGACGGATCACTTGAGGCCAGGAGTTTGAGACCAGTCTGGCCAACATGGCAATACCCTCATCTCTATTAAAAATACAAAAGTTAGCCGGGTGTGGTGGCACATGCCTGTAATCCCAGCTACTCAGGAGGCTGAGGAATAAGAATCGCTTGAACCCGGGAGGTGGAGGTTGCAGTGAGCCACATTCATGCCAGTGTGCTCCAGCCTGAGCAACAGAGTAAAACTATCTCAAAAAAAAAAAAAAATAAATAAAAAATTCAAATTGCATTAAGACTACAACAAAATTATATTCCCTACTTAGGAAAGGTACATCCTGGCATCTAAGTAAAAATTACATACATAATTATAAACCTCTTACACAAAAGCTGACACAAACATACAATTTCATTTTCTCAAGATATCAATGTCTACCAGACAACTAGTTTTAGGATATCAAGTGCCCAATTTTAAAAAGGTTAAGTAACCGAAGTAAGGCAAAAGAGTTATACATTCTTGCCAGATACGGTGGCTCACGCCTGTAATCCCAGCATTTTGGGATGCTGAGACAGGAGGGATGCTGAGACAGGAGGATCACTTGAGCCCAGGAGAGTCTGAGACCAGCCTGGGCAACATAGCAAGACCCCGTCTCTTTAATAAAATTAAAAAGTGAGGGGAAACAGTTATAAACTGTTGTCACAATTCTCCAGTCCATTATCATTCACCTTTAGCATTCCAGAAAATGAGGGAAAACCTTGAGAGAAAAGGAGTGCAAGTATCAAGTTAAACTCTTGCTTATTTGCTTACCTACCTTATTTCCACAAAAAGCATAAAGTGGTATGACTAACAAAGGCAATTCTATTTTGAAAGATTTGAAAGCATGGAAACCCATTCTTGCAAGTAGTTCACAGGACTATGACTTACCATTAAATTTCAATGATTACATTTCAGATCTCTGATAAAACTCATTTTAAACGGCTGAATAAAATCAAGCTTAGGTCATGATTGAACATAACACCAAATAAAGCAGAGATAAAACAGTTGTAATTTGCTGTGAGAACTCAGATGTTTCACACTATTTACAACCACTTAGAATAGTACCTGCCTATTTAACAAGTTAATTTTTTAAAAATAGGTACTACCTGCTACTGGGAAAGGTCCACTTGAATTGTCACTAGTAGTGAATTAACAGCTAAATTTATGGAACACCTACTGTGAACCAGGATTTACACCAGGTGGTTTTCATTATTGTTTTCATCCTCACGATAACACTATCGAATACATATTAAGTTGCCTACCTGGATTAAAGTCACAGCTAAAGCTGTGCATGGCAGCTCATGACTAATCCCAGCACTTTGGGAGGCCAAGGAGGGCAGATCATGTGAGGCCAAGTTTGAAACCAACCAGGCCAACATGGCGAAACCCCATCTCTACTAAAAATACAAAACTTACCTGGGCGTGGTGGTCGCTCCTATAATCCCAGCTACTTGAAAGGCTGAAGCATGAGAATCGCTTGAACCTACAAAGCAGAGGTTGCAGTGAGCAGAGATCACGCCACTGCACTCTAGCCTGGGTGACAGAGCAAACCCGTGTCTTTAAAAAATAAAAATAAAATTTAAAAAGGCACAACTAAAAAGGGGCAAAGTGTAGTTTCAAACCCAGGTGTGACTACTTCCACCATACTGTATGTTAATACATTATAACTGGTTGCTGGGCGTGGTGTCTCATGCCTGTAAATCCTAGCACTATGGGAGGCCTAGGCGGGCAGATCACTTGAGGTCAAGAGTTCGAGACCAACCTGTCCAACGTGGCGAAACTCCATCTCTAAAAATATGAAATTTAGCCGGGCATGGTGGTGTGCACCTGTAACCCCAGCTACTTGGGAGGCTGAGGCATGAGAATCACTGGAACCCAGGAGGCAGAGGTTGCAGTGAGCCAAGATCACACCACTTATACTCCAGCCTGGGTGACAGGGTAAGGCTCCATCTCCCAAAAAAAAGAAAAAGGGTTTTGGGGGGCAGGATTTTTAAAATATTCTAAAGCCCAGGCCATGCCCCAGTCCAATTAAACCACAATCTGGGGTGTTGGTGGGGGCGGGGGATGGTTGACACATTGGGGAAGCTCCCCAATGATACCAATGGTGTAGGTAAGTTTGGGCCCCACCACTACACATGCTCTTATATATTGCAAGTTAGGACACTGCTGCATTGAACATGCTTCAGCAGTATCCTTCAACCAGACCTAATGATGTAATACACTGTACCTTCAATCATTGTGCCATAGTTCTACAAAACAAATATTCCAGAAGGGTAGGCAGAATGAATTTAAAGTGTAAGTTAACTGTACAAGTGAACAAAAATTCACAATTACAAAACCTCTTGAACTAGATAATTACAAGACATTCTCAAGTCCTGAACTACAAGTTTTTCAGGTCCACGTGTCCCATAATTATATATATATATATATATATAAAGTATATATGTATAAATATGTATACATGTGTGCATATGTATACACATATACATATATATTTTTTTGAGAGACAAGAGTCTCGCTCTGTCGCCCAGGCTGGAGTGCAGTGATACAATCTTGGCTCACGGCCTCTGCCTCCCAGGTTCAAACAATTCTCCTGTCTCAGCCTCCCGAGTAGCTGGGATCAGAGGCATGCACCACCACACCCAGTTAATTTTTGTATTTTTAGACAGAGTGGGTCAGACGGGGTTTCACCATGTTGGTCAGGGTGGTCTTGAACTCCTGACCTTAGGTGATCCTCCCGCCTCAGCCTCCCAAAGTGCTGGGATTACAGGCGTGAGCCACCATGCCCGGCCCCCCAGTTAAATATTAAAACAATCACAGTTCTCCTGAGTCCCATCATTTTAAGTTCAAGCATTCAGCCCTGCCTAAAGAAAGGAAATAAAAAACACCAGCATCTGAAGCATCTCTGCAGCATCTGGAGGCTTTCAGGGATTTTTCTATTGCTTGAAATGTCCTGTCATTCCCAACAGCCAAATCACTTTTATAACCTCAGGAAACATAACCATCTAAAAGTTAAAATATCCAACTCTTAGTGATAATCATTTAAAAGCCCTAGTAACACATCCCTTATTTATAGAAATATTTCACAAGTGTGTATCCTTTTTTCCTTTCTACCCTATTTTTTTTTTTTTTTTTTTTGAGACGTAGTCTCACTTTTTTGCCCAGGCTGGAGCACAGTGGCACGATCTCAACTTACTGCAACCTCCGACTCCTAGGTTCAAGCGATTCTCCTGCCTCAGTATCCTGAGAGTAGCTGGGATTACATGTGTACGCCACCACACCTGGCTTATGTTTGTACTTTTTTTTTTTTTTTTTTTTTTAAAGTACAGACAGGGTTTCACCACGTTGGCCAGGCTGGTCTCCTGACCTCAGGTGATCCGCTGGCCTTGGCCTCCCAAAGTCCTGGGATTACAGGTATGAGCTACCGCACCCGGCCTACCCTCATCATCTAAATTCAACTTAGTTTGCATGATTATGGAGCATGTATGTAGAATCTAATATCAGATTAGGGATGATGACGGATGGGGTGTTAGAACAAGTTATTTAACAGATTCCTAAAAGGTTTATATAACCACATTTTAACAGTATACATAAACACTAGCAAAAAAGGACAAAGTATTTTGGGGGGAACCAGATCCTCTAACATACTGAATTTTGTCTATATAAATCTGATTTTATTGTCAATCTGGTTTTTAGATTAACACACTATTTCAATTTTAATAGAAATCTGCAGAAATTAATATTCTAATCCTTATACTAAAATCAAGCAAATAGTTTTTGAAATGCTATTTTAAATCACCACCTTAAGAATTTTGCTCATGAATTACATTTTATAACAAAATAAAATAAAGGGGGGGGGGTAGAGAATTAGCAGTGACAGGGACTTAAAAGGAACCAAGAAATTCAAGGGAATAGATTATGTTCACTTAGTTGTAGGTCAAGACACTGTAAACTGTATGCTTTACCTGTGTGTTCAAGTCAATTTATACCTCAATAAAGTGTTAAAAAACAAAAATAAAAAAGCTGCAGAAAAAATGAGTTTGAAATGGCCAAATTTGCTTTTCAGAATTCCATAGCCTAGCTCTAAGTTCAGCAATTCCACCTTAGATCTATAACTAGTTTCTGTTTGTAGGCTATCTTCACAACAATATGGTCCAAGCTGTTTACCAGCTGCCCATTATTTACACAGCAAGCTAAAACTATGTTAAACTTTAACTGTTCTCTTAAATTATGTGTATGGCTCCAACCCCTCATAACCAAGCTTATTAATGTCATTAACTTAATGCATACAATAACCATACCACTGTACTTTACCATTTTTATAAAGAGTAAATTACTAAACACATTCCATATCACAATGCATTAAAGCACAATAAACATGAATTAACTGCTGGTAAATGGGAATTAAGGCAGAAAAAACTGTCTAAGACAGATGCCAAAAAACCAAAATTACAGAATCTTTTTTGAAAGTAGAAAACACAGTAAGGTAGATCTCAAATGTAAACCACATTCCTCAGGTTCCTTCTAGCTTGTTTTTGAAAATACAGGTTGCATCTGACAGATTTCATTAATCTATTAAGCAAATAGTACAATCTAAGAGTCTCAAAGACATCAATATGTGATACCGATAGCTTTGTCAAAGCATGCTTTACATTCTCCTGTGGCTAATTCTAACTACATTTAACTTTAGCTGATTAGATTGAATTGTGACAAATCATATAGTAAAACCTCATTTTAAGTATAAGGTCTATTTAATATTTTATTACCATTCTAACTTCCTCAAGTTTTGTGGGAGTGTGCTAGTGTGTTGTTTTTAATTTCCCCATCACCACCAGTCTCAGTGGGAACAAAAAAAATAGTTTCCGATGAAAGCTAGGGAGTCCGGGTAGGGTATTTATGTAGAAATAGCAAAATACTGCAGCCATCTGAGAAAATACCGTTTTAAAAAACAACAAACACTTAGGAATAGATCTGACATAAAACCCCAAATATTTTTGCTCTAAGATTATGCTCTTTACAATTAGAATATATTTAAACATGAGGGGGAGCTAAAAGGAAATGGGGGTAAACAAAACCAGAAAAATCAAAATACAAATATACACAGAGCCAAAATACTTTCAGTCAGCAGCAAAACAGAAACAATTCCAAAGTTAATGTGCAAATGAAAATAAAGTAGTTAACAGTCATTCATTTAATAAGCTTGTGTATTTGATAATGAAAAGGCTTAGCTTTCCTTTTCTCACCTTGGAAAGTAATCATCATCTTTAGTAAGGTATTACTTTTAAAAGTATGACTTTAACAAGTGAATAAAGCATGTTTAGAGTATGTTTATGTTTAGAAACAATACCTTGAACACTACAGAAAACAACAATATTCTGAAAATCCAGTTTATTTTCCATGTTGTGGACAGATCCAGTCAGTGTGATCAGTTTTTCTGCGTGTGTAATAATTTATCAAAATAAGTTTTCCCACAAGACTCTTTTCCATCAACTCTGAAAACCCTGGTCTGACAACATACCCCAATAAAGCTTTTGAAAATCACCTCTTAAAATTTGGAAGAAAATGTGGCAAGTCTTTTCCTGTAACATTTACTGCACTACAAATGGCTAAAGAGCAATTTATGTTTTAAAAGGTGAACAGTACAACAGCTGAGTTCAGGAAATTGTTTTAGTGCACTTTGCTCCAGTTTTAGCCAACATGCTACATTTTCCTTTTTGGTTTTTTTGTTTGTTTTTTGGGGGGAGGAGAGGGGGACCGCACAAAGTGGACTTAAGGATTTCCATTGTACGAAAAAGATATGACTCTGCAAGCAAAACAGTGTAAGCTGCCTTTTTTCTTAAGACCTGGACATTTTAAGACAGAAGCTTTGCAAAACATTACACAATTTTTTATTATTAAATGAGAAAATCTCATTTGTTACATCGTCACATTGCTAGTCAGAGAAATGTTGCAGTGATGAAGAAAGTCAATGTTGGACCAACCCAAGTCCTCATTCCTACAACATTCATTTACAAAGAAATAATGTTCGACACAGCCCAACAAAACATTCTTGGTTTTCTTCGTATTGAAGTCCCCCAAAAAATCCTCTTCTAAATGGGGTATTTCACTACATAAATTATAGTTCTTCATTTTTACAATTCACCCCAAACTGTATGAGAGATGTATCACACTAAGATTTCTAAAGCTGTTAGGAAATCCTTCACACATCGTCGTCATCTGATGTGTCACTGCTACTTGTTTCTGTGTCATCATTCTCAGTTGTGGGTTTGAAAGTGCTGTTCTTCCAAGGTCCAAACTTGAAGTCACAGATCAGGCCGTTTTTCAAAATACCATTTTTTCTCAGACCATTCTTCTGTAACTAGAATGTTAAAGGCAAAATAAATAAATTATTCCTCAAGAGTTACAAACCTACTGTAATAAATATAAGCATGAATATAATAAAATTGTATCCTATCCCCAAAACTCCACAAGTAATGATATGTCTGAAAAAATCTTGGATCCAGACAAAGTAGATGTAATAATTGTCACATTGATTAAGGTACTAAACTTTTCCACATTTTTACTGCCTCAAGTGACAACTGTGATAAATACCTTCAGGGACTTCCCAGAATATAATCAGAAACGATTAAGCTATATCTGTTATTTTTATTATTCTAACCTAAATTAATACACTCCCCCACAATCTGCTTTGTTCATAGTTTGTAAAGTAGAATGAGGTATATAAAGTTACAAATCTCTTGCTTAACCAGAGATGAAGATACTAGAAAAAATATAGTTGTCTATTTCTGAAAATGAGAAATCATAACTAAAAGGTTAGTTGGTAATAAATAAGAATTGGGTCAAAAGATCATCAAAGAAGAAAAAAGATAGTTGGCTCAAATTAGAAACAATTTAAAGACAGAAAATAAGCCCAGTGTAGTGGCACAAGCCAGTAGTCCCAGCTGCTCAGGAAGCTGAGACAAGAGTATTGCTTGAGCCCAGAAATTTGGGGATGCAGTGAATTGTAAGTGGCCACTGCACTCCAGTCTGGATGACAGAGTGAGACCCCAACTCTTTAAATAAACAAATAATGGATTTGAAAAAAGCATCTCAACTTTCCGATGCTCTAACAAAAATTCCCTAATACTCTTTCAGAAAGGTAACTAGGGAAACATTAAGCAAGATGTTTTAGAATATGAAATACTCTTGTGCAAGAAAAGGATAAAAGGTGAAGTTACTTATGAAGCTACTAACACTCTCTACTTCTTATCACTCTTGCTCCTCCCCCAAAAAAGTCAAAAAAACAAAACAAAAAAGGTCCAGAAAATGACTAATCATAGACATCACTTACACTAATTCCTAACTATTGCACACCCAATAGTTTAAAGAAGCCACTATTGCAGATTTCTACAAAGTCAATTCAACCAGGTGCAGTGGTTCCTGCCTGTAGTCCCAGTTACTCCAGAGGCGAAGGTTGGAGGACCACTTGGAACCCAGGAGTTCTAGAGGCCAGCTGGACAACACAGCAAAAGCCCGTCTCCCTCTCTCTCCTTTTTTTGTTTGTTTTAAAAGCAATTCTGACCTATCGTGATAAATTCCTAAATAAAACTTTTAAAATCTCCCCCATTCCATGCTTGCATATAATTATATTGTTCTAAATAAGGTCAATTTAAAAGTGAAGTTGTGTGATTCAGGTTTTCTTACCTGTTCACTAATAACTTGGAATTCTCTCATTTCATCCTCAGTTAAGGGAGCACAAGTTTCATCATTTTCACTGTCTTCCTGCCAGCCCATTTCCTTTAACAATCTGAAAAGGAGAGGAAAGGAAGTTTAATTTAAAGCTTACCCTGTGCAGGACAGTTTCATTTTTATTATGTATAAGAAAACATGATCTAGGATCCACTATACAAAGACCCCAAGACACATCAAAAGGATTTTTGAGCTCAGGCTTTGAATATCTTTCTGAAAATGAATAAACAGGTAAGATTAACAAACTGATATTAAAATTAGAATGAACTCCTTGACTGCTTAATCTTTGGTGTCAAAGGCTCTTCAGGCTGGAAACTTTTAACAGACGTGAAGCAAATCTGCTAAATTCTTATACTAAAAGTAACAGCAATATCACTCCTCTTTTTCTTCAGTACCACCATATTTCTGACTACTCATTAGGTTTTCTACTTGGGCAATCATAAACATTGTAGCAATAGCTACAGAATTTGATTGGGAAATCTCCAAGCTTGTTTCTTATATGGCCACATATCTTGTATTGATATGAAAGGGTTTTTACAAAATGAAACCCCTAAGTACCTCTGTTACTCCTACAAGGAGTCTTCAAAAAGTTCATAAAAAAATGTATATCATGGAAAAACTATGCAAGAATTTCAAGGAAAAAAACTCTGCACCAAAATAAACTTGTGATAACTTGTGATAACATGTTTCAACAGAATCTTGTTTAAGGCACCACAAAGGGTAAGATTTGGGAAAAGCCCCTATCAGATCAACATGAATTCTGCTAAAATTGAAGCAAGAATACCAAATTTATAGTGAAACTTGGGTGGAAGAATAATGAAATCACTGATGCTTTACGAAAAGTTTATGGGGACAATACCCAATGGAAACCAGCAATTTCAAATAGATAACTCATTTTAAGAAGAGATGAGGTGATTCTGAAGATGAAGCCCTCACAGAAGCAGCAGCAGACCATCCTGATCAATTGACAAGGAAAAAATTAATCCTGTTAGTGCCCTAACTGAAGAGGACTGATGATTAACAACAGAAACAGCCAACATCACAGACATCACACTTGGTTCAGCTTACTTAATTCTGTATGAAAAATAAAGTTGAATAAACTTTCCACTCAATGTGTGCCCAGATCATCTGCAGACAAAAACAGAGCTTTCAATGGAAAGTTTAAACAAGTGGGATCAAGATTCTGAAGCATTTCTTCAAAGAACTGCACATGGCTTTACCAGTATGATCCAGAAGACAAATCACAAAGCACTAGCTACCAATAAGTGGAAGTGATGCGCTCAAAGCAAAAGAGGACCAGTCAAGAGCAAAGGTCACGGCAACAGTTGTTTGGAAGGGATAAAGAACAGTAACAACTGCTTATTATGAGTGTTTTGAGAAGGCAACCTAAAGCTTTAGCGGAAAAATGCCTGGGAAAGCTTCACCAGAGAGTCCTTAAACACAACAATACTCCTGTTCATTCCTCTCATCAAACAAGGGCACTTTTGCAAAGTTTCAATGGGAAATCATTAGGCATCCACCTTTCAGTCCTGATTTGGCTCCTTCCGACTTCCTCATTTCCTAACCTTAAATTTTAGAGGGGGCCCATTTTTCTTCAGTTATTGTAAAAAAGACAGCACTGACACGGTTAAACTGCCAGGGCCCTCAGTTCTTCAGGGATGGTCTAAAATGACTGGTATCACTGCTTACAAAAGGGTCTTGAACTTGATGTAGTTATGTTGAAAAGCAGAGTTAACAGTTTTTATCATTTAATTACATTGTTCCACAAACTTTTAAGTCCCCTCTCATTTACACCTAACTCATCTTTAACTTGCGCCTGCTACACATTAGCTGCTTATAGACTTTTAGACCTTTTTTCAAAGAGTCTCACAGAATATCTGAGACCTTGAATAAAACGTTAATATGATATCCACATTTTGCAGATGAACAATAAAGATCACATAAGTAAAGTAACTTGCTTACTTGATGGCAAAGACAAATAGAATTTTGGTTTTCTGTCTCCCAAATCAGTATGTATTGCATAGCACCTTGTTGCTTTTGAACAAAAAGGTCACAGTCAGCATTAATCATTTCTTCTTTCATTCCTTTTAGCCACGACTTCTTCTAATGCACTGTCTTTACTCTTTAATTTGGATGGCCTCCTTTTGAAATAGCATTTCCACTCACTTTTACCATTCAATGTCACCTAATACAGAGGCTATTAAACTAGACCAGCAAAACAATCTAACTGCTCTTTTGCTGGATCTAAACTTTTACCTGTTTTACTTTTAAAAACTGAATCGTAACTAAGCAATGCAGGTGGAAAAAACTATCAACTATTATGAAAGAGAATATAACAGAAGGCAAGTATTTCTACTTCTCCACCAGAGGCTGTAGCTTTTAACTGTTCTTGAAATAGCTTTCAAAATAATCTAGTTGGGCGTGGTAGCTCACGCCTGTAATTCCAACACTTTGAGAGACCGAGGTGGGAGGATCACTTGAGCCCAGGAGTAAGGCCAGGCTGGGCAACAAAGTGAGACCCCATTTCTACAAAAAATAATAAGAAACATAAAAACAATCTGTGTTTCCCTTTCCCCCATAAACATACAAACATGTGCCACATAACTATATTTTGGTCAGATAACTGATGCATAACCCCATGAGACTGTAATACCATTTTCTTACTGTACCTTTGTATATGTTTAGATATGCTTAGATATACAAATACATACCACTGTATTATAATTACAAATACTGTACAATATTCAGTACAGTAATATGCTATATAGGTTTCTAGCCTAAAAATAAGAGTCTATACCATACAGCCTAGGTAGGTAGCAGGTTATACCATCTAGTTTGTGTAAGTACACTCTATGAGTTTCATGCCACGACAAAATCACCTAACGACACATTTCTCAGAATACAACCCTGTCATTAAGCAAAGCATGACTGACTGTATTACCGTAACCCTCACCTGTACTTTGCTTTTTCATTTAAATTATTTCTTCCCACTCTCCTTCAAACTATTGCCACATCATCCTGATACCAGTCTCACAATTACCATCTCTGATAAATATTTTCGGTGGTTTCTCACTTTCTAAAGAACAAACTCCTTAACTGTGTTTGTGCCACAGTCACAAATTCAAATTCCTCAGTAGAGGAAATCTAGGATTAGAAGTTAGAAGACCTGGGTCACAGTTCCTACTTTATCACAAACCAAGTATAAGACATCTCTAAAGTCCTGCCTTTTCAATATGACCGTTAACTTCAGTGAGTAAATTTCCCATTCCTGTCAAAATATTCCACTGAACACCCTTAAAACAAACTAGGTATATACACCATTCTAACCATGTCTTTACATCCCTTCTTTTTCCAAACTACTATCTAGCACGCTTGCCCTTATTTATGTTTAACCCTTTCAAGATTTAATTTAGGTCCCAATTAAAACTTCCTGACTAGGGCCAGGCGTGATGGTTCATGCCTGTAATCTCACCAATTCAACAGGCCAGCTAGGAGTTCAAGACCAGCCTGGGATATAGTGAGACCATGTCTCTAAAAAATAAATTTTTATACAAATAACTATTTTAAAAAGAAAGGAAAGGAAAGGAAAAGGAAAGGAAAAGAAAAAGAAACCTTTGACTGGTACCCAAGTCATAATGATCTCTATCCCCAAACCCTCTGAATTTCTTTGGCATTTACTTCCACTAATTCATTTGGTGCTTGCTTAAACAAGTTGACAACTGTATCCCTTTGATGTTGAGGCTACCCTCAATACTCTGATAAAGTTGCTAAAACTTAACAACTAAGAATGATTTATGTGCCTGAGTATTTAATATTTCTTATTTTAATATTTGAAAAGTATTATTAAAAAACCTATCACTGGCCAGGCGCAGTGGCTCACGCCTGTAATCCCAGAACTTTGGGAGGCCGAGGCAGTGGATCACCCAAATCAGGAGTTCAAGACCAGCCTGGCCAACATGGTGAAACCCCGTCTCTACTAAAAATACAAAAAATTAGCCCGGCGTTGTGGCGGGTGCCTGTAATCCCAGCTATTCTGGGAGGCCAAGGCAGGAGAATCACTTGAATCCGGGAGGTGGAAGTTCCAGTGAGCAGAGGTCGTGCCACTGTACTCCAGCCTGTGTGACAAGAGTGAAACTCCATCTCAAAAAAAAAAAAAAAAAAAAAAAACCACATACAAAACTATCACTGCCCCGTGATTATTAAATTCAACGAATATGAGTATTTATATGTATAAAACTTAAGAAGTCACAAAGTTTACAGAAAATATGAAGCAATGGAAAAGAAGTATCATTCCACTTTGACAGGAAAAAATAATCCTAAAATCTGAAAGAAGCCATTAACTCTCTTAGCTTAGAATGGGGAAAAGGGTATTGATGTACGTCTTTGAAAAATTTACAAACACATATTCTACTTAAACAGTCAAGAAAACTAAAGCTAAGAAATTTAAATTAAAAAGTTCCATATCAAATAGCACCTTTACTCTTCTTCCCTTTTCTGTCTTAGGATCTTTTTTGGCTTGTGCAACATTTCTGTAAAACTACCCCTCCATTCCAACTAGCTGCTACCAAATCTGATATCTTGAATCCACAATTTTATCATATTCTTTGCAAATAACAAAATGTTCTTATTCTTTGCCCCCTTCACCTTCATGTCCACACTAGAAAATGGTATTCCTATGCAAAACTAATTCTTTTTATAGTTTAAACTATATGGTTTAGGGGAAAAAAACTGGTTAAAACTTTTACAGTAACCTAAATATAAAAGAAAAGTATCCATTGTTTTAAAAAGACAAACACAATGTAATCTATAAAGTCTCAAAAAAAATTAAAACATATATACTAATCATTCAAGTAGTAATCATCAATCATTCACTGATACGATCTCTTCATGCAGTATGGGGTTTTTTCTTTCCCTCCCTCTACAGCTTACTCCAATTTAGGATGTTTTTGTCTTTTGTATTTTTTATTTTTTGAGATGGAGTCTTGTTGTGTCATCCAGGCTAGAGTGCAGTGGTGCGATCTCAGCTCACTGCCACCTCACCTCCTGGGTTCCAGAGATTCTTGTGCTTCAGCCTCCTCAGCAGTTGAGAATACAGGCATATGCCACCACGCCTGGCTAATTTTTGTATTTTTAGTAGAGATGGGGTTTCGCCATGTTGGCCAGGCTGGTCTCAAACTCCTGGCCTCAAGTGACCCACCTGCCTCAGCCTCCCAAAGTGCTGGGATTACAGGCGTGAGTCCCTGTCCCTGCCGAATGTTTTCATCTTGATTTGCCTTAGTTTCTAAATCTCATCCTCCATTTTCTCCTGTTAGTAGTCACAGAGAACCAAATTCTGTCAAGTTATGAAACGAAAGTCTCTCTTTCGTAAGTCTTCCTAAATGAACAAGAAGCCACCAAAATGCTTCCTGCACTAAATATCTGCTCTGCAGATTAAAAAATAAAATAGTTAAAACATTCAATATGTCTATTAGGGGTTATAAGAAATACTTTCTAAAGGTATGGGCCAACTTTTTTTTTTTTTTTTGCTACTAAAGTACTGAAGGGAAATCGGAATACAAGATATTAGGTGACAACTTTCTCACTATGGCCTTAATGAATAGATTCTGTGAGTTAAAAAATCTTTTATCTGTATTCTTTTACTGCCTATGCTCTATCTCCTTAAGAGGTAACTCATCTTTTACAATCATTAGAATATCTGATATGTTTGTGTCATTATTCTCCTTTCTACACACAGGCCTTTTCCTTTTCTACCAATTGTGTGACTAGAAATATTTCAATCATTATTGGTGAGAGTGTAAATTACCAGAATGTTTTGGGATAACATGGCAGTAGCTGATTATTTTAAATATGTATGGCATCTGACCAATCAAATTCACTCCTGGTAATCTGTTACCTATACATTTATACAAATATTTAAGAATATAAATACAAGGATGCTGATAACAGCATTATTTGGAATAAGGGGGGGAAGAGGAAAGGAGAGGAAGAAGGGAGTAGAGGAAAGGATAGAGAAAGGGAAAGAGAAGGGGAGACAAAAGAGAGAGGGGATGTGAACACACATAAATCTGGATCACAGGAAAATAGTTTCACAATTTATATCCATACTATAGAATAGTGACTTCAAATGGCAGCAGGGGAGAAACAAGGTGATTCATTAGAATGATGGGAAAAAATCCTGAAATATCTATTTATGTTTATCTTTTTTAAAAAGAATTCATGTTTGCTAATTTTCTATATTTGCCATTTCAGCCATCACTCAAGCCTATCAGACACAAGTTGTAAACCGTATAGCGTGAAATTCCACAATTTGAGAGGCAATAAAAAGAGTGTGGTGACTTATTCATCCATTCACATTAAATGTACAATAAATTATATTTTGTCTAAACAAGTGAATTTAAAGATATTATCTGGCTAAATTAGTTATAAATTAATCTAGCTAAATTAATTCTCAAATGCAATTATCAGCCCAATAAATTATTTTAGAAGAAAGTTAGGTACAAATACAAAAATCACTGGGTTTTTTTGTGTGTGGTTTTTTTTTTTTGTTTTTTTTTTTTTTTTTTGACAGTCTCGCTCTGTCGCCCAGGCTGGAGTGCAGTGGCACGATCTTGGCTCACTGCAACCTCTGCCTCCTGGCCTCAAGTGATTCTCACGCCTCAGCCATCCGAATAGCTGGGATTACAGGCAGGCACCACCATGCCCGGCTAATATTTGTATTTTCAGTACAGACAGGGTTTCACCATGTTGGCCAAGCTGGTCTTCCATTCCTGACCTCAAGTGACCCACTCACCTTGGCCTTCCAAAGTGCTGGGATTACAGGCATGAGCCACCACGCCCAGCCTACAAAATTAAATGCCTACACATTCACATACAATAGTTACAGCCACATTTAAGAAGCAAAACAGGGCATGATTTGGAGAAGGGAAACAAAAATAATCACGAAGATAAAATAATAATGTATGATTAAAGACAGAAAGATAAAGGTTTATTCTGAAGGAGCAATCTAACAGAAAAAAAGCGGGGGGCATCGGGCAAGGCTGGGCATGGTGGCTGTAATCCCAGCACTTCGGGAGGCCGAGACAGGAGGATCGCTTGAGCCCAAGAGTTTGAGACCAGCCTGGACAACACAGCAAAACCCCATCTCTACAAAAAAATACAAAAGTTAGCCAGGCACGATGGTATGCACCCGTGGCTGAGGCAGGAGCATCACCGGAGTGGTATCAGTGAACCGTCACTGTGCCACTACACTCCAGGCTGGACAAAGGAATAAGACCCTGCCTCAAAAAAAGAAAGAAAAGAACAAAAGACAATCCAGCCAGGTGTGGTGGCTCACGCCTCTACTCCCAGCACTCTGGGAGGCCAAGGCAGGAGTATCACTTGAGTCCAGGAGTTTAAGAAAAGCCTGGGAAACACACTGACATAGTGAGAGCTCATCTCTACGTTTTTCTTCTTTTAAGGGGGCGGGTATAACCTTTGGCAGGAGAAATATACACTAAACTATTAAACATCTGAAAAAAATTAGAAATAAAAAAATTAAAGTATTCCTCAAAATAAGTACAGATTTACAAAACAGAAAAATACTGCAATATTTACTTCACTCACTCATTTGACAAATTCAAGCAAAGTAATGTGCCAAGCACCATTCTAGGTGCTAGATACAATAGTGAACAAAATGGACAAAACGTTTGGCCTCATGTAGCTTATGTTCTTAATTGAAATAGAAGTTGAAATTATAAATAAATTCTACAAAAGTTATTCAAGAGGAGATATAACCCAGTTTTCCACTGTCTTAGAATTAAATGAGGTTCTAGAAGAAACTGGGAAAAAGTAAAGTCAATCAACTGGGCTGTTAATAAATGTAACTTAGCCCTAAGTTTGTTTTAGAAGGTATTTTTAAGTTAAAAACAAAAAAAATTCAGTTTATACAAAGCAATTACAGAATAATAATATGATAATCTAAGGGTATAAACTATTAACTTTCTTTGCTTTTATAGTTTTTAAATCTTTTAGTTATGCCGAACCATGTGGTTATTTAAGGAATACAGTAAGGGTGTGTCATTTCTGCAAAAACACCTGCTTTTAACTACAAAAAACAAAAGTAAATTCTAGATATAAAGACTCTTTAATTCTAAGACTAAACCACTTAAGAGGTTACTATTTTTTAAAATGCTTAAGACTATACTGATGGAAGCAAAAAGTGCTGTTAAAAGTTTACAACAGGCTCAGAGCAGTGGCTCACACCTGTTAATCCTAACACTTTGGGAGGCTGAGGCAGGTGGATCACCTGAGGTTAGGAATTCGAGACCACCCTGGCCAACATGGTGAAACCCCATTTCCACTAAAAGAC
This sequence comes from Chlorocebus sabaeus, assembly GCF_047675955.1. NCBI lineage: Eukaryota > Metazoa > Chordata > Mammalia > Primates > Cercopithecidae > Chlorocebus > Chlorocebus sabaeus. The sequence goes on from NC_132907.1 coordinate 38,073,190, forward strand.
AAAAATTAGCCAGGTGTGGTGGCATGTGCCTGTATTCTTAACTACTGAGGAGGCTGAAGCACAAGAATCTCTGGAACCCAGGAGGTGAGGTGGCAGTGAGCTGAGATCGCACCACTGCACTCCAGCCTGGGCGACAAAGCGAGATCTGTCCAAAAAAAAAAAAAAAAATTTACAATAAAAACTAAATTACAGGCTAGGCACTGTGGCTCATGCCTGTACTCCTAGCACTTTGGGAGGGCGAGGCAGGAGAATCACTTCAGCTCAGGAGTTTGAGACTAGCGTATGCAACATAGTAAACCTTCATCTCAAAATACAAAAAATACAAAAATTAGCTGGGTATGGTGGTACACACCTGTGGTCCCAGCTACTTGGTAGGCTGAAGTGGGGGGATCACTTGAGCCTGGGAGACAGAGGTTACAGTGAGCTAGTATCGCACCACTGCACTCTAGCCTGGGTGACAGTGTGAGATACTGTCTCAAAAAATAAATCACATACTGGGACAATTCGCTATCCATGTGGGAAAGGATGAATTTGGACTCCTACCTCACATCATCCAGAAAACCTGCATAAACCACGAGAGGAAAAAAATGAACTAGACTTCATCAAAATTAAAACTCTCTGCCCTTCAATAGGTACCACTGACACCGTGCGTGGTGCTGCAAGCCTGTAATCCCAGCTACTCAGTAGGATCACTTGAGACCAGTCTGGGCAACACAGAAAGACCTCATCTCAAAAGGTGCCTGTGGGGGGGGGTGGGGGAAGAGCAGAGGTGGGTGGGAGATGGCTGTACTACTGAGAGAACGAAAAAACTCACAGGAGAAATTATCTGCCAATCATATACAACAGACTTATACACAAATATATAAAGAACTCTTACAACCTAGTAAGAAAATGTAATTTTAAAAGAGCAAAGTATTTATACAGTTATTTCTCTCCAAAGAGGATAAATGGCCAATAAGCACATAAAAAGACGCTAAACACTATTAGTCATTAGGGAAATCATACTTCACACCCACTAGAATGACTTAATCAAAGAGAGATGATACCAAGTGTTGGTAAGAAATCATACCACAAAAAGAAATCATACTTCAAACACACTAGAATGACTGTAATCAAAGATAGATGGCACCAAGTGTTGGTAAGAATATGGAGAAACTAGAACCTTCTACATTGCTGATGAGGAAGTAAAATGACAGTCATTTTGGAAAATAGTTTGACAGTTTCTAAAAATGTGACACACAGAGCTATCATATGTCCCAGCAATTCAACTCCTAGGTATCTACCCAACAGAAATAAAAACATATCCACACAATAACTTATATATGAATGTTCACAGCAGCATTATCCAAAACAGTCAAAAAGTAGACTGGACTAGAGCCTACTGTTTAAAAAAAAAAAAAAAAAGAGGTACAAACAACTAATATTCATCAACTGATGAACAAAAAAGCAGTATAGTCATATAGTGTACCATTCAGCACTAAAAAAGGAACAAAGTACTGACATGTGTTTACAATGCAAATAAACCTTGAAAATATTATACTTAGTGAAAGAAGTTAGACATCAAAAATCACATACTGTATTATTCCACTTATACAAAATACCTACACAAGGCAAATCTATAGAAAGAATAGTAGCTGCCTAGGACAGAGTGCAAATGAAAAGTAAATGCAAATGAACAAAGGGCTACTTTGAATATATTAAAAATCATCTGTATATCATAATGGGTGAAATTTATGGCATTAGTTGTATCTCAAACCTGTTAAATCACACAAAAACTCTATAGTATTGAAATCTTGAATACAGAAAATGCTGAGGAAAAAGTAAAAACAAATACTAGCCTGTGTTCTGCCTCAAGTGAACTTGAAAGAACATCAGTTTGTGGGAAGGTTGAAGACCGAATGATCTGCTGGGAAATCACCGAGGCATTGCCATTCTCTTGAGGAATTTCATTTTCATCGAAGTTTCGGTTTATATCCCTTTCTTGGTGAGTACTATTGCTGTTATGTAAATTAAATGAGTCGTCATCCTGATTTTCAGAGAGTTAAAAAAAAAAAAAAAGATTGAGTTCTAAAGAATACAGTTATTAAAAACTTTTAATAGATCCTAACTAAGCTTCCACTGAAAATACATCAATGTGGCCAGGCACAGTGGCTCACCCCTGTAATCCCAGCACTTTGGAAGGCCAAGGCAGGCAGATCATCTAAGGTCAGGAGTTCCAGACCCACCTGGCCAAAATGGTGAAACCCTGTCTCTACTAAAAATACAAAAAAATTAGCTGGGTGTGGTGATACACGCCTGTAGTCCCAGCTGCTTGGGAGGCTGTGGCAGGAGGATCGCTTGAACCTAGGAGGCGAAGGTTGCAGTGAGCCGAAATCATGCCATTGTACTCCAGACAAGAGCAAAACTCTATCTCAAAAAAAACCAACAACCATAAATGTAATACTTATTAAATTAGGAATGAAAAATTAAGCCAGGATGGATATCCAAAGCTTTCTTACCCTAAGTATTCCTATCTATATAACAAAGGTAAAACTAAAAGCATGAAGTCAGGCAAGATGGGAGAAGCACAAGAAAGCAGATATAAACAGGAACGCTTTTTAAATGTATTTTTCCACAGGAACTACAGAATGAAGTAAGTCTACTTTAGAAATGAAGTCATGGCTGGGCACAGTAGCTCACGCCTGTAATCCCAACACTTTGGGAGGCCAAGGCAGGCAGATCACCTGAAGTCAGGAGTTCAAGACCAGTCTGGCCAACATGGTGAAATCCCGTCTCTACAAAAAATGAAAAAATTAGCCAGACGTACAAAAACACAAAAATTAGCCAGGTGTGGTGGCACACACCTATAGTCCAGCTACTAGGAAGGCTGAGGAACAAGAATCGCTTGAACCTGGGAAGTGGAGGTTGCAGCAGCCCAAGATGATGCCATGGCACTCCAGCTTGGGTGACAGAAAGAGACTTCATCTCAAACAAAGGGAGGAGGGAGGAGGGATGGGGGGAAGGAGAGAAGAGGAGGGGGAAGAGAAGGAGAGAAGAGGAGGGGGAAGAGAAGGAGAGAAGAGGAGGGGGAAGAGGAGGAGAGAAGAGGAGGGGGAAGAGAAGGAGAGAAGAGGAGGGGGAAGAGGAGGACGAAGGGGAGGGGAGAGCGAAGAAGTTATTATTTATGCACATGGCTTTCCAAGTTACTTTCCAAGGAGATGATTCAAATGTATTCCAAGGTCCTAATACATGCTCAAATATTTCAATGACACACCAATGTCAAATTAAGTATTGCTATTCAATTACCTTCTCTGAGCCAGCACGGCTTTCATCTTCATGTTCCTCTTCTACTCTGTCTCTTTTCAATGCTTTCAAAAATTCACTCTTCTTATCAGTGCGCATTCGTGTCAGTTTGGTTAGACGAGGCTGCTGATTAAGTTTGTCAACAGGAGAAGAGGAATTTGAGCGATTACACTAAGAGGAAATTCAGAAATACTGATAAATATGTAGCCAAGGAATCAATGTCAACATAAAATTCATTACTACCACAGCTTCCTATTTTACCTTTATTCACAGAAAACAAAATTGATTATAATGTCTATGTTAAAGTCTAGTTCTCTCTATCCCTGTATTTTCCCCTACTCAATGAGTCAACAAAAGATTTTTCTTGTCCCACAAACAATGAAGGTCTAATAATACTCAGAACTACGATTCTAAATTAGGCGTCTAAATATTATTTTATAAATGCATCCTAGGATTGTTTAAACTTTTCTATAATACACAGAAGAGCAGCTTTTCAAACCGTGTTACACAGAGCTCTACAGTTCAGTAACAGCTCCAGTAAGATCTATTTTATAATTATTTATACACATACGTAAAGTTTATCAGAGTGAATTTCACCTGGGAAAATGTTTGAGAGACAGCAGGGAGGAGAGGAGAAAGAATCCTTTTGTTTTTGGTTCTTTGGTGTTTTGACAGTGGAACATAAAACAGAATGTTAAAACTCTGTGTCATATGGATTATCAGTCATGGAAACAAACCATAATAATGCTTACTTCTTGGCATTAATGTTTGTATAGCTAATCTTAGCAGAATTAACCAGCTAGGAATGCTAGTCCTTCCCTCAAAGTTCAAAAATTCTGTGTCTGAGATCATAAATAATAGTATATGAGGGGTTCCAATACAGTACACAAAGCAGTTTCAGGTATAATAATATAAGTGTTACGGGTGTCCTTTGACACTGGACTGGTCAGAGAACTCCCTGTTCTGGCAGTTTCAAAACCTCGATCAAATGAGAAAGAAATACCTGAACTACCATCCTGGCTAACACGGTGAAACCCCGTCTCTACTAAAAAATACAAAAAACTAGCTGGGCGAGGTGGCGGGCGCCTGTAGTCCCAGCTACTCGGGAGGCTGAGGCAGGAGAATGGCATGAACCCGGGAAGCGGAGCTTGTAGTGAGCCGACATCCGGCCACTGCAATCCAGCCCGGGCGACAGAGCGAGACTCCGTCTCAAAAAAAAAAGAAATACCTGAACTATCAGATACTCACAGTCAGTACAGTAACAATACATACTTTTCTCTCTTGTTCCTCCTTTCGCCCCACTCAGTATTAACAGTAAGAAAATGTCCACCATCCCCAAAAGAAAACATTATACAATACAAATCCTCATTATTAGTTAAGTTCAATACTACAACATAACTATCACAAGTATCAAATAACACTGCAATTTTCATAATTATTTTCTTAAAAATTACTATTGGTCCAGGTGTGGTGGCTCATGCCTGTAATCCCAGGAACTGTGGGAAGCTGAGGAGAGAGGATCACTTGATGCCAGGAGTTTGAGACCAGCCTGGACAACATAACGAGATCCTCATCTCTACAAAAAATAAAAAAGTAGCTGGCCCAGTGGCAAGCACCTGTAGCTGTAGTCCTAGACAATCAGGAGACTAAGATGGGAGGATTGCTTGAGCCCAGGAGGTCAAGGCTGCAGTGAGCCACAAATGAGCCACTGTACTCCAGCCTGAGCAACAGAGACCCTGTCCCTCCCACCACCCCCCAAAAAATTATTTTTTGTTTTTCAGGATGTTTGGAATTCCACGCCCCCCCCATCTCCAACCTGCCACCACCACTTTTGAGACAGGGTCTCACTCTGTTGCCCAGGCTTGAGTGCAGTGGCACAATCACAGCTTGCTGCAGCCTTGACATTCCCAGGACCGAGTGTTCCTCCCACCTTAGCCTCCCAAGATCTGGGATCACAGGCACATACCACCATGCCCAGCTATTTTTTTTTTTTTTTTTTTTAAGTAGAGACAGGGTTTCACCATATTGCCCAGGCTGGTCTGAAATTCCTGGGCTCAAGTGATCCTCCTGTCCCACTTCCCAAAGTACTGGGATTATAGGCATGAGCTACCACGCCCAGCTGGGAATTTTCATTTAAAATATTTTAAATGATTCCTACTTTCCCAAAGTGCAAAACTGGTTAACAAATGAAGTATATGAATCCAGTTTTCTGAAGGAATGAAACTCATTTTAATGTATTCATTTAATGAATGTCTACCTTTTATTCACTGTTAAATTATCAAAATTAAAATGTTACATTCCTCAAGAGTAATTTTTAATGTCATACCTCTTTCACTGAATTTGTTGATGGACTAAAATTCTTGGCAGTTGATTTAAAAGCATTAAAGTTGCCAACACCATATGTGGACTCATGAGGGAAAGAAGTTCCAACTTTATTTTCTTTTGTTTGGCTTTTCCATTGTGTAGGCTAAAGAAAAACACACAAACATTAATGGCTATCAAAAACCGGTTACAGGAGAAAGACAAAAACCGTGAATATTATAAAACAAAAAAGACTACACTAGGCTCATAAAAACAAGTATTTTTGTATCACACTTCATTATTCCTACACAGTTCTCTGTTCCTTTTTCTACAAATAAAATCAAAACTGAGCATTTAGGTATCTAACTAATGTGCTATTTTTCCAAAGTTACATAAAGTTGGGTTTCTTTCACTTGAGAATAAGAAAACACGTAAGTTTCCAAAACCCAAAACTGAGCACCAGGTAAAACAGCATTATATATTATCATTAAGCAAATATATCACAAATACATCTAGCATAAAAAAAAAAAAAAAAAAAAAAAATTTGTAGGTTTCACTTACTACTGCTAAAACAATAAAACCACACAAACGCACACACCACATCAAAGATAATTAAGAGCACATATGGGTCAATTCTTGCCACCTAGAACTCAGCACCCCACGAAGTACCTTCATACACATTTTAAATTCTTTAACATTTTCCCCCATAGTATATAAATTGGTTATCAACTCAAAATTTACATTTGTGGTAATTTAGAACTTACTTTTGTAGGTGGAGCAGCAGGTTTAGGGACTAAACCTTTATAAACACTTGGACCAGTTCCATTCTTAACTGGCTGCGACGGAAGATTTCCTACTACTGGGAATCCAGATAGCTGTAAGTCTTTTGTATTACCTTTCTTAATGACCAGCATCCTTGGGGCTCTAGATTTAGGATTCGGAGGATATTCTGCATAAATAAAGCACGAACAACAGTCACTCACAATTTCAAATTTTAGTATAGAATAAAACCACCAAAAGAACAGTATATTCCAAACTTTTTTTTTTTTTAAACTAACAGCTACCTCCTGGGTAAAATAACTAAACTAAGTAAGTATAAACTATATCCCAACTTAAGAAGTGAAGCTAAAACATTACCCCACAGAATATAGAAAGAATTGGGCAATGTCAAGTAACACAGATAAATTTTGCTAGACAGTGGCTCAGAATGTTAAAACCAAGAAAAATTATATTCTAACATGTCTTGCATTAACTATAAAAAATTGCAAATTTCAACCTAATGACTCAAGATATAGAATATAAAATGCACTTCTATTTTCCCTTATCCGTTTGAAAAGAGAATTAAAATTTCAATTTTTTCATTTTACTCCACTTACAAAATTATTACCAATAAGAAATTACATTCCTTTTATTTCTAAATACTTCAGTTATGACTAAGAATTCTATTTCACAATATCAATTCATGTATTTATTGACCATTTATCTACATTCAATGCATTATATGAATGCAGAACAACCAACTCAATCCTGATTTCTGAAAATAAGTACTACGAATAATTGCTAAGGGCAGACTTTTCTCAAGACTACTACAGCTGCTAAAAATAAATATTATTTCTATAATTTAATCAATGTGTATGTATAATCAAACAGACATTGCAATGAAGTCTTTCTATCCTTACAAAAACTTTGAAAACATCAGTTTCATAGCTGCAAAGTTTAGAATAAAAATGAGTTCTGCACATTAAATAAGATCATGTGAATTAGTGAGTTGGGTAGATATTTGTAATGATTCCCTCCTCAAAAACTAAATCAAGCTTCCTCAAGGATCATCTTAAAACACAAAACTAAATATGGACTCCTAGGGAAACCTGGAGGGACTCTTCAGTTCATGGGAGGGTTCAAGCTCTCCAAAAGATAAAGCCGGTATGGTGCTTCACCTATTGAAATGCTCAAGGATAAAAAGAACAAGGGCTTACAATAATCTGAGAAAAGGTTCATCTTTCCAAAAATTAAACATGTTGACTTAACTAGGGTAAACATTCGAACTTCCTGACAGTCTAAAAAAAGCCCAATATGATGGGTTTTTTTCCTTCTGGCGCACAAAAACACACAAAGTATTATCACCAAAGTATAGCTTTTCTGATATGACACAATAAAGGTAACAGAACAAAAACAAAGATCTCAAACAGGCCAGGCGTGGTGGCTTAAGCCTGTAATCCCTGCACTTTGGGAGGCCAAGGCAGGGAGACCACGAGGTCAGGAGTTCAAGACCAGCCTGGCCAGCATGGCGAAACCCAGTCTCTACTAAAAATACAAAAAAACTTAGCCGGGCATGTTGGCACGCGCCTATAATCCCAGCTACTCGGGAGGCTGAGGCAGGAGAATCTCTTGAACCCGGGAGGCAGAGGTTGCAGTAAGCCGAGATCACGCCACTGCACTCCAGCCTGGGCGACAAAGCAAGACTCCATCTCAAAGAGAAAAAAAAAAAAGATCTCAAACAAAGAAGAGTAAATAATATTAGGAGTGTACTAACAATGTAAGATTTCCAATTATTTTTGGTAAGCAGATGATAATGGCATGGATAAAGGATAAAAAAAAAGATTCTTGCTATTAATAAAATGTCAGAGAAAATCTTAGCATATAACTCGAAATCTAAGTTAAGTAAAGCCCAGGAATCTGAGGAATGATCAGTGCTACAAAATGTAAAAGGTAATCTCATCTGAGAGGAATCCAGGTGTTAAAGCAGAGGGCAGTTCTACCACTATACCACAACTAAGTTTAAACATGGCTAACAGAGACTTCTAGTTCAATGTGGTTGACCAAGCACATAAGTTTATTATCTTCTTCTAGATTCTTACATTAAAATTACTATAAGGGAGGAAATCAAACACAACTATATAAAATAGGAGTAGAGTCATCAGCAAGAAAATGATTTCAACACACATTTCTAGAGAAGTAAATAAAGTTTCAATTTAGAGTGTACACAAAAGAACCTAACAGCCGAGGAGGACCTAATCTACCAAGTAGAGCCTCAAAGAGATCGGGACTTGAAAATGCCAGATATGGCAGAGGGCAGAAATGCAACTTTGACAAATAAAAATAAAATAATTCAAGAAAAGATCCTTACTAATTCTAAAGAATGTACTTTAGGCAGACGGAAAATGATCCAATGTGGGAGGCTGAAGACATTAGAATAAAAATTTTTATAAATATGAATGTATCAGATCCAGGAAGTAGGCTGGGTATGGTGGCTCATGCCTGTAATCCCAGCACTTTGGAAGACCAGGGTGGGAGGACTGCTTGAGTCCAGGAGTCCAAGACCAACCTGGGCAATACAATGAGTGAAACTACATCTCTACAAAAAAATTTTTTTAAATTAGTCAGACATAGTGATGAGCACCTGTAGTCTCAGCTACTTGGGGGGCTAACATAGGAGGATCCCTTGAGCTCAGGAGGTTGAGGCTGCAGTGAGCTGTGATGGCACCACTGTACTCCAGTCTGGGCCATAGAGTAGGACCCTGTCTCAAAACAAAAACAAGGAAGCAGAAGAGATAACAACTAGATAGGCAAGTAGATATACAGTCTTTAAGCCTCAATATAGTTCCTGAGTACAAATTTCACCTTTCCCAAAACTGGATTCCTAGACACCTAGGAGTAAGAAATATTCTGGCTAGTTCCTCAATGAGGTCTTCAGTGCAAAGAATGATGAAATATCCTAAAAAGAAGAAAAGTGAAAGCTAAGAAATCACTCACAAAAGAGTAGGTGACAGAGTAAGAGATAACAAAAGTCCTTGAAGAAAGACGATAGAGACTGAGAGGGAAGGGGAGGGATATACCGTTATTGTGCTAAGAATTCGTATTAGGCCAGGCACACTGACTCATGCCTATAATCCCAGCATTTTTGGGAAGCCGAGGTGGGTGGATCACGAGGTCAGGAGTTCAAAACCAGCCTGGCCAACATGGTGAAACCTTGTCTTTACTAAAAATACAAAAAATTAACAGGTGTGGTGGTGGGCCCCTGTAATCCCAGCTACTCGGGAGGCCAAGGCAGGAGAATCACTTGAACCCGGGAGGCAGAGGTTGCAGTGAGATGAGATCACGCCATTGCACTCCAGTCCGGGTGACAGTGTGAGGCTCCATTTAAAAAAAAACAGTAATAATTCATATTTAGGCCAGGCATGGTGGCTCAAACCTATAATCCCAGCACTTTCAGAGGCCAAGGTGGGATGGATCACTTGAGCACAGGAGTTCAAGACCAGGCTGGGCAACATAATGAGACATCATCTCCACGAAAACATTTTAAAATGAGGCAGGAAGATCGCTTGAGCATAGGAGGTTGCGGCTGCAATGAGCCATGATCGCACCACTGCACTCACGCCTGGGGGACAGAGCAAGACCCTGACTCAAAAACCACAAAAAGAATTCACATTTAAATATTACACAAGAATATGTACTTTTGTACCAGATTTATCAGAATTTGAATACTAGTTTCAATCTTACCAGTTGTATCATCTTATATAAGTTACTTAATCTGTCACCTATAAAATGAAAAACAATAGCTCGTCTGGGATTTACTGTGAAATGTTTCATATTCAAATAACTACTAGAAAAAAATACAGAAAAGCTATACACTGTCACTAGCACAGGATTCCAATTACAATTCAAATTAAAGGTGCCCTTTTGCAAGAATTTCAGGTTACTTAACCTGGAATTAGATAGCAGGGGGAAAAAATAATTTTAGGTTGACACGTAAGAGTAAGAAAAAGAAAAACTTAAGATAGACATGATAAAACCAACCTATGTCCTGTGTAACAACTCTGAATAATCAACATAAACCTGCTCATTTAAGAAAAAGAAGTGTTCTTAATGGTAACTATAACCTGTAAGTAACGGAAGAAGTGAAGTGGCACTAAAAGGCAAGAATTAATTTGCATCATGTATCACCATTTTATATTATTTAAAAATTGGCTCATCTATTCATAGATTTTATCCACAAATTCTCCTAGGAAAACCTTGCCAAGTAGTTAAGCTCTTAGAGTCAAACATTATCCAATGTTTGCTTTGTGACTTGGTTAACTATATGAAGACGACCCCAAATATTTACCTTTTAAAAGAGAAAACATATATTGACGCAAGACCTTAACACCTATATAAAAGAATGAGAAAGTGACTACCTTCTGTAAGTTTCATGTGCTTATTACCTCAACCCCACCTACACAGGAATTCTCATGTTCAAATTTAAGTTCAGAACAACTGAAGGCAAATATGACCTTTGGATTTTCTTAACATTATTTCCCTCTATCCTCGCAAATAACTGTAGCCTGACAATAACTGACCTTTTTATTTTTATTTTTGTAGAGACAAGGTCTCACTATGCTGCCCAGGCTGGTCTCAATCCCTTGGCTTCAAGTGATCTTGCCACCTTAGCCTCCCAAAGTGCTAGGATTACAGACCTGAGCCACGAATCCTGGCCCTATAATTGACTTTATCATTTTTACTGTCTTGTTATTCATGCTCTCCCCATACCTATGAATGTAAGAACTAGTCTTCTATAAATGCAGTGATGACGGGGAACTGGCCCAATTCTCAGGAAGACAAATTAGAACCAAAATACTGCCATAATACAAAGTAAATTGGCCACACAGATAATTCAAAGCTGACGTTTCAATTCCTCACCTCTTTTCTTTCACTACAATCTCCATATAGCTACCTTCTACATACATGAAGTTACTGACTCAATGACCACATTTAACTACTTCATTCTTTGGCCCACTACCTAGAAATTCATTTTTGCCTTCTAACAAATCTACAACAAGAATCTCCTTCATTTATTGGATTTGAACAACATAATTAGCTGACATTTATTAAACACCTGTGACATGACCAAAGATTTTTACACAGTAGACAATTTAACCTTAACAGTGCTTTTCTTTGTTTTTTTGCGGGGGAGACAGAGTTTCGCTCTTGTTGCCCAGGCTGGAGTGCAATGGCGCGATTTTAGCTCACCACAACCTCCGCCTGCCTCAGCCTCCTGAGTAGCAGGAATTACAGACATGAGCCACCACACCCAGCTAAATTTGTATTTTTAGTAGAGACGGGGTTTCTCCATGTTGGTCAGGCTGGTCTTGAACTCCCCACCTCAGGTGATCCACCTGCCTCAGCCTCCCAAAGTGCTGGGATTACAGGTGTGAGCCACCGTGCCCGGCCCAACAGTGCTTTTCTCATTATGATTTTTGTGGTCATCCTCACCTCACAAATGAATAAATTCAACCAGATTAAGAAATCTGTCCAAAATCTAAATAATCAATAAGCAAAAGATCTAATGTTAGAGCCACATCTGATTCTGAACTCAATACTCTCCCACTATTATCTTAATGAAGAAAATGGAAATTGTTCCTGTGGCAGGTTTTCAAAATGCTTACCAATCCAACTCCAATAGTAAACCTACACTGAATGGTTGGGATAAGAGGCTTGCAAGTGTGCACTACACCAAGTGACGTCAAGAGTCATCACCACATTGATGCCAGTTAATAATTGTTTCCCATTATTTTGACAGAAGAAGCAAATTTAATGTATAAACAAAAGCATGTAGCCAAGTGAAGGGTAATTAGTATCTGAATTAATCAAGTTTTCTTTTTGTTTCTTTCTTTGGAAAAAGGGTCTTGCTCTGCTGCCCAGGCTGAAGTGCAGTGGCACAATCATAGCTCACTGTAACCTGGAAATCATGGGCTCAAGCAATCCTCCCACCTCAGCCTCCCAAGTAGCTAAGACTACAGGCACACAAAACCACATCCAGTTTATTTATTTTTTACTTTTTTGTAGAGACAAGGGTCTCTTCTGTGCGAGCTCCTGGCCTCAAGTGATCCCCCGCATCCTATGCTCCAAAAATGCTGGGATTACAGGCATGAGCCACTGCACCCAGTAAGCTTTCCAATTAATTTGAAGAGAAAACTTGACACTAAGTTTTGATCACTAAGACAATAGTATATACACAGACCAAATGCAAAGACTCAACAAATTCCTATTATGAACACTAATTTCAATACCAAAAAAATATGTTAAAGATCATTTTTATAACAATTGGTGCTGTTTGAATTTTGTTGGTTTTTAATGTTTGTTTGGAGATGCAGTGTCTCTTTGTCGCCCAGGCTGGAGTGCAGTGGCGCAATCTTGGCTCACTGCAACCTCTGCCTCCCCGGTTCAAGCAAATTCTCGTGCCTCAGCCTCCCAAGTAGCTGGGATTACAGGCACACAGCACCACGCCCAGCTAATTTTTGTATTTTTAGTAGAAACAGGTTTCACCATTTTTGGCCAGGCTGGTCTTGAACTCCTGACTTCTGATGATCAGCCCACCTTGGCCTCCCAAAGTGCTGGGATTACAGGCACTAGCAACCACACCCAGCTGATTAACATCTTTATTAACAAATCTATTTCGGTTTATAATACTATGAGTTTTAGTCAAATGAGTTTCACTAACTGTGATAACTTATATCAACACCAATCGATATGGTATTTCCCTTTAATGGGGGCTCTCAACATTGTTCATATAAAGAACATGCTTAAAGATACACACTTCAGGCCGGGCGCGGTGGCTCACGCCTGTAATCCCTGCACTTTGGGAGGCCGAGGCGGGCGGATCACGAGGTCAGGAGATCGAGACCATCCTGGCTAACACGGTGAAACCCCCTCTCCACTAAAATACAAAAAATTAGCCGGGCGCAGTGGCGGGTGCCTGTAGTCCCAGCTACTCGGGAGGCTGAGGCAGGAGAATGGCGCTAACCCGGGAGGCGGAGCTTGCAGTGAGCCGAGATCGAGCCACTGCACTCCAGCCTGGGTGACAGAGTGAAGACTCCGCCTCAAAAAAAAAAAAAAAAAAAAAAAAAAAAGATACACACTTCACAAATATCAACAATTTCCATGGTGAACAAGTAATTCAGACCAAATAAAATGTACTTGGGTCAAGCTGTCTACTCAAATCCTATTAATTTTCCCTTTTCAACCTTGAACACATGTTGCACTACTTTTTTCTTAAAACACTATAATTTTAACAACTGTTTTCATGTAAGACAGATACTCAAAAGTCATTTCAACAAAGCAATTCATCAACAGAATACTGTCAAAAAAATTCAATGAAGAATTTTCCCTTCCCTTAATTCTGTTTATCAAAGTTTCTATTAATAAAATCAATCCCGTTGGCTTTCATCATAATTTACCTCACTGAATGCAATGATGTCAATCTGTATGCTTGTGGCAAATATTGGAATTCTCTAGAAAACAACCCATTTATATTAACTGGTCACTAATTTGCTTTGATTTAGAATGCTCAACGAACCAAAAGAACTCTAAGCAATGAACCTTTATGTTCTTAAGTAGCATATCAAATATGAGCTAAAATCAAGAAAGCTCATCAAACTACCAAGGAGCTGAAAAAATATATAAATGCTGAGTTGGAAGAAGACCATGCTTAAGCTAATTACTAGTCACAGAAATTTCTCATTATTTAATATCTTAAGTAAATGTTAAGCTCTGCCAATAATATGTTGCTGACATAGTCACTGACACAAAAACAGTCCTCCATAGAACTTCTGAAAACACACGATCAGCAGCCACTAACTTTATTATTTTTATTTTTTGAGACGGAGTTTCACTCTTTGTTGCTCAGGCTAGAGTGCAATGGTGTGACCTCAGCTCACTGCAACTTCTGCCTCCCAGGTTCAAGCAATTCTCCTGCCTCAGCCTCCCGAGTAGCTGGATTACAGCCATGCGCCACCACACCCGGCTAATTCTTTATATTTAGTAGAGACAGGGTTTCTCCATGTTGGTCAGGTTGGTCTCGAACTACCGACCTCAGGTGATACGCCCGCCCTGGCCTCCCAAAGTGCTGGGATTACAGGAATGAGCCATTGTGCCTGGTCGCCACTAATTATTAATGCAACTCAACTCAACTGCACACTAACACTTGAACACACACCACTCTTTCTTCCTCACTCACCAAAGAAATCAAATAATTGTATTATTTTTAAATTCTCACAAGCAGCTTGAATTCCTGTTTTACTTTTAAATTATTAAGAGCATGGAGATGGACTATTTAATAACCATTAATTTTATGTAACAAACCGCTACGATCCTGGTTAAGACAAAAACACTACTGAAGTCACAGAAATAAGCTGCAAGAAGGTGTTTCCAGTAAAGCCAACTAGGTTCTAAGCAGAATTCAATTTATGTAGTTATATTACAAATGGCTTAATTACCTTCCCCGCAAGGTATCCCTCAAATTGGGGCATCATGTTTAAGTCTGCCAGTTTTTGATCTACAAAATTATAGTTTCAGGGACAAATTGCTTTTTCTTTTTATAAATATTATATTTTCGTTAGTAAATTTTTACTTACCTGGAAGGAAGTGGCACTAGAAAAGTTCTATTGAAGTCTTTCCTAAAATTCTCTTGTCTTCCTCAGGAACATAGCTATTTTAAGTGTTGCAATAGGGAAAACAATACTTGGGAACCCAGGGGGGAAAGTGAGAGAGGAATAGTAAAGTGTGATACAATGAGAGTTTCATTGTATTCCTATGGGAAGTAGTGGGAATTTAACAATTAACCATTCCACAATTAACCATTTTCTTTTTTTGTTTATGCAGACACATTTTCTTAGTTTACCTAAACACAGTAAAGAGTACATCTTCCTTTTGAACATCTTTTCAACTAGTACTCAAAATCCTTAGACCAACCCTGAAACAGTAGAACCAAAATCTTTATATTAATACATTTTACTCTCATTATTTTCAAATATGTCTTTGTCTCTAAATCATTTCTAAGATTATTAAATCAACCCAGGATCAGTACCAATAGTATCTACAGTTTTATATGACAAACGCTCACTGGCATTCTTGACTTTTTAAATTTACTTTCATTCTAACCAAATCCAAATTATTCCTAACTTCTTAGAGATTCTATTTAACACCTTCCAGGTGGTTCTATATTCTTATGCAATCAGTTGTTCCCAGAAAAACTGAATAATAAGGAAACATACCTAAGAGAGGAGCTTGGGAGATTTTTTTGGTTGGGTATGTGTGTGTCTGGGCGTGTAGGCCTGGGGAGAGTGGTAGAAATACTAATTTGCAATACAGAAAAAACAATGCCATTCACATGGTTCTAACAAAAGTGTCTGACCACCCCCACCCCCACCCTCAAAAAGCCCTTAAATAAAGAGGGAGATCAAAAGAAAACAAAATAATTCCCGAATTTCACCTCATACATACAATACAGCACAGGAAGTGGCAAAGTTTAAAATAATGCCTTTACTGTTAGGACTAGTATGCTGTCATAAGCCACAATCCTTTTGTTTTAGTGAGTTGATTTTCAATAGAAAAATACAAATGAACATGTGTTTAAGTTCCAACATGGATTGAGCACCTCTGAATTTAGTATCAAATAATTAAATTTATTTTTCAGATGTCAAATCTTAGTATTATAAAATTTTCCATTATTTTAAACTTCACTTGAATCTTTAAAAAGCTGTCTAAATTGTACTATATGAGTTCAGTTTAATCTTCTGTAATATGCTATCAAATTGAACTGTCAGCAATCTTTTAAAAAAAAAAAGGGGGCTGGGTTATTACTAGAAGAACCCTCATTAAGCTTTGAAAATCAGAAATCAGAGACAAGTAATTTCAAATATAGACTAGCTCCACAAGCAAATTTATACAATTATCTGTGACAGTCTACACATATATGTGTGTGTATATATATATATAACCATTTTCATAGGTAAAAATATTAACTTCATGTCACACTATGACCAGAAGTACTTTCACAGTTAACTTTGAACAACAAAAAATTAAACTCAGTTTTTGTTTCTTTACATTATCCAGCTGCTCTCAAAATTGTTTCAATTCATTACACTATTATCATTTAAGTCATATTCAAGTTGAGTATGTTTAATGATACTAGCATGTGCAAATCAACTACTTCAAATCAAACTCTTCTATTCCAAAACTCCTTTTTAAAGATGAATGTTACCTTTTTTGTAGCTAAGTACATCAAATACAAATATTTTAAAAAGAAAGTTTTATTCTAGCCTGTTCTCTATTTTAAAAAACACAAAAAGTGAAACCTATAAATATCAACATTTTTGTGCCCCTCAAATATAGATAAAAAATTACTTACCCCACACACCTGCAGCTAAAGATTTATTGTGGTTTGGTTCTCTCTCATATTCAGGATTTAAAGATGGCTGGAAGAAAGTTGGAATAAACATTTCACATTTTAAAAATAAATCCTTTGAAAGCAATCTCAGAATCATACATGTTGTAACTGATGAATCAAATATGACCGACTCTTAGCTACAGGTTGAATAACCCTAATCTGAAAAGCTATAAAATCTGAAACTTTTTGAGTGCCAGTGTAACGCTCTGTCTACTCATTGAAGCACTTGGATTTTGGATTTTCAGAAAAAGGATGCTGAACTACTAAATGTAAAATCTGAAAAAATCCAAAATCCAAAACACTTCTGGTCCCAAGCATTTCAGATAAAGGACATTGAGCTTGTATTAAAGATGAATTACTCATAAACCTTACTCTCAGCTTACTCTGCTAGCCATTAAAATAGTTACTATCTATACTAATTGCTGGTCAGAGAAAACAAGAGTGTGTTTAAGTTTCATTATCCATAACTAAGAAAAAAATCAGGATTAAAAACCAGGCTACTCTGCCTATGGAGTAGTCATTCTCTTATTCCTTTACTTTCTTAATAAACTTGCTTTCATTTAAAACAAAACAAAACAAAACAAATAAAGAAAAACTCAAGAGAATGTCTTTGCATCAATCTAAGAAATAATCCCTCCTTAGCATAAGGTTGAGATCAGAGAAGAGGAAAATCAGACCAATTTTTTAAAAAATAATTTCATCTTTTTTGTTGTTGTTGTTTTGTTTTTTGAGATACAGTCTTGCTTTATCACCCAGGCTGGAGTGAAGTGGTACGATCTCAGCTCACTGGAACCTCCGTCTCCAGGGTTCAAGTGATTCTCCTGTCTCAGTCTCCCAAGTAGCTGGGATTCCAGGTGAGCAGCACCATGACCAGTTAATTTTTGTATTTTTAGTAGAGATGGAGTTTCACCATGTTGGCCAGGCTGATCTCGAACTCTTGGCCTCAAGTGATCCACCTGCCTCAGCCTCCCAAAGTGCTGGGATTACAGGAGTGAGATATCACATCTGGACTAATAATAATTTTAACTTTTTAATAAAAACTCTGTAAATAATGGGTCTTGCTATGTTGCCCAGGTTGGTCTCAAAATTCGTGGCCTCACTTGAACCTCCCACTTCAGCCTCCCAAAGTGCTGGGAAAACAGGCATAAGCCACTGAACCCAGCCTCCAGTTCTTAAAGTTGTCATCACTAGTTAACACACTCACTATCAAAGCCAAGTTCAAATCTATATTTCAACAAGTGATATTCAGGATTATTAAAAACAAAAGTGAGATAAGCATTGAATGAGTACTCTAAAGCTAATGTTGGTAGATGCATTTATCCTCTAAAATCCTAAATTTCCAGTGTTCTTTCAGGTATTTTTCATATTGCTAGCACACAAACTGCCTCATTTAAAGAAGGTACTTAATATATATTAAATAAAATGAATTTTAATATAAATATTTTAATCACCTAAAAAATGATTACTAACATTGTACTGAGATTACTGTAAAGCAAATATGCATGCATATCACCATGATTCCTTCAGAGATACAAACTAAGCAGAATTAAGATTCTGGTGGTGGTTACATGTGCATAGCATCTTTAAAGTATACTATTAGAAATAATACTCTGCCAAATCTAGGATTATCATAGTCAATGACAACCACATCTTGAGAATGGGGGTGGGATATGAGAGTACTATTATCATTCCCAGAGTTTGTTTATACAGTTGATCCTTGAACAACACAGGTTTCAACTATGCAAATCCACTTATATCTAGATTTTCTTCCATCTGTGCCACCTGAGACAGCAAGACCAACCCCTTCTCTTCCTCTTCAGCCAACTCAACATGAAGACAAGAATCAAGACCTTTATGATGACCCACTTCCACTTAATCAATAGTAAATATATTTCCTCTTCCTTATGACTTTAGTAGCAGTTTTTCTCTAGCTTATTGTAAGAATACAGTATACAATACATATACAAAATATGTGTTAACTGTTTATATTATCATCAAGAGTTTGGTCAGCAGTAGGCTACTAGTAGTTAAGTTTTTGGGGGAGTCAAAAGTTATAAGCAAATTTGACATCAAGGGGGGATCAGTACTACTAACCTCTATGTTATTCAAGGGTCAACTATACTGTAAAATTTCAATGTTACGATTATTAAGTGGAAAAAACAGATCACCAACATGAGAATACAGAGTAATTACAAAGTTACTTGGTAACAGGACCTAAGAGTAATCTTTTATTTTTCTATTTCCCTCACCACTCCCTGCCCTAAATTCAATCTATCAAAGTTTTCCTCTTACTGAAACCTTCCATTCAAAATACTTCCATATCATATCCAAAAACTATTTTCATTTATCTCAACTACCCAGTTCAAGCCATCATTTTCTCCTGAACTATTCTCTTTTGCTATAATCCGTTCAAGACCTAAGAAGTGTAAAAACTAACATCGCATCACATGACTCCACTCTAAACAAGCTTCTCATTAACCTTGTAATTAAACCAAAATTCTGTACTTGACCTGCAAAAATTCCATTTGATTTAAATCCTTTCCTCTCTCTCTAACCTTGTCTAATACTAACTACTCTTTACCCATACTAGCCTAACTTTTATTCCTTAAACATAACAAGATTGGCTGGGTATGATGACTCATGCCTATGTTAGAAATGCTTGTTCTTTGGTGCCATAAAGAAATAGCACTTGAACATAAATTTAATTTCCTCAGCAAGGAAATTTTTACTTTCTGCAGAAAGGGTACACTCGCCAGCAGTTTTGCCACGAGAGTACACCGAACAAAGGAGACAGAGTCATTTATAACTTGACACATCTGCTTTACTGCTGTGTCCAGTTTCTACTGGCTGAAACAGGACTTCATATTCTGCATTTGTCCTGACTGGCTAGCAACTTAAAACTTTTTAAAACTTTTTAAACTTTTTAAAAGAGGCAAAGGCAGAGGAGAACAAAGGAAGGAGGAAGTAACTTGTGGAATGCTGAGAAAGGTAAAAACACCTCCAAATAAGGAAGAACAGGCTATGACTTAACACCTGCTTGGACTAGTATAAGCATGCCAAGGCAAATATTTAGGCTAAATTGTAGGAGCTAAGAACATAAAGTACATTGATTTATTACGGCTAGCAGATAAATTAAGAATGTTAGCACAAGTGTTTGAATAAATTCTGCTTCTAAGAGAAGTTACTAATTATTCTTAATTAGACAAGGAAGAAAGTCTCTTTGAAGAACCTCTACTTTACTTTTTACACCTATAATCCCAGCCCTTCGGGAGGCTGAGGTCGGAGGATTACTTGAGGCCAGAAGTTCAAGACCAACCAGGCCAACATAGTAAGCTGGGTGTGGTGGTGTGCAACTGTAGACCTAGAGCTAGCTACTCAAGAGGCTGAGACAAAACAGGACTGCCTGAGCCCAGAAGTTTGAAGATGCAGTGAGATATGATTGGGCAACTGCACTCCAGTCTAGGCAAAAGAGTGAGGCCCTGTCTCAATACCACCACCAACCCCCACCCTGATACACATGAACATGAAAAAAATAAGACAAACCAAGGATGATCGCATCTTGGCATGAGCTCTCCCTCTCTTCCTTCAGTCTTAACAAAAGTTCGCTCCTTATCAAGTATGCCCCAAATTAAATGTCACTTCCTATCTAAATTCACTACAAAATATTACTTGCTTAGAGAACACAAACTTGGTAAGAGTAAGGGCTTTGCCTATCTCAATCCAGTACATATTGTGTGTGCCAAGAACACCAGCTGACTCAGTGACTCATACATACTGAATAAGAATTGACAATGAATATATAAAAAAGTAAAGTACAAATTTTCTACCTAGCTTTTAAATTATCAAGAATGAATCACAAGAACTAGATAAATGTGACTGTACACTAGGTCAGTTTTTCTGTAATTTAAGAAATACAGTCTTTTGGCCGGGCGCAGTGGCTCACACCTGTAATCCCAGCACTTTGAGAGGCTGAGGCAGGCGGATTACCTGAGGTCAAGAGTTCAAACCAGCCTGGCCAACGTGGTGAAACCCAGTCTCTACAAAAATATAAAAATTAGCCGGGCCTGGTGGTGGGTGCCTGTAATCCCAGCTACTGGGAAGGCTGAGGCAGGAGAATCACTTAAAGTAGCACTTATAGAAGCTTCATTTGTATAAAAGTTATAAAAAACTTACAAAATCCTCAGCTTCAAACTGTTTACGTTCTCTCTTGTCCTCTTTCCTCCCGGTTTCATTGTCAGGTATGTTGTTTTCATGTAGTCCTTGGCTTTTTCCAGAATGGAAAATACTGCTACGAGAACGGGAACTTCCACCATGGTATCCACCTCGATGATTTATGTTTTCTGTACCATTTCTTCCATGTGTACGCCATCCATTTTTTTCTTTCCTTCCAAAGTTACCTTTATTTGATAATAGTAAAGTAATATAAATTAAAAGAAGAGAGTTAGGCTTAAAAATCGAATCACATCAAAACATTCTTTAAAAATCATAAAGAAAATTAGCTATAACATCATTCCTTAGCAAATTTTACCTCCATTAGGACGTCCAATAGCAGAATCAAAGCCATCTGAAGAGTTGTGTCGTCGACGATTCACATCATAACGATTCTCTGTCCATGCAAAGTTTTCAGAATGCTTCTCAAAATTCAATGACGACTGAAACAAATTATAAAAATACAGGCAAATATTTATGAAACCTAAATATAACTTAAAAACTAGTAATACTCCAACTTATTCCCAATAATTTTAAATGGTTAAGAAACACATATTGCAGTTATTTTCAAGGTTTTTCAAGGTATTTGATAATTGGGTAACTCTATGTATAATGGATTCACCAATGGTCCATTTTCTTCTATCTAATGGAAACAAGCATACATTCTTAGAGTTCAACATCTTTTTTTCCAAAAAATATAAAAGGTAAAGTGCTATTGTATGGAAAACAAGTTAAAATATGATATGCTTCTTGTATAGTGAAACGTTGTCTGTATCATACATTACCTGATATAAACATTTTCACTACAGCTCAAAGTTTCCTTCTACATCAGAGAAAAACTGTCAAATGAATCTTCAGTTTTAAGTCCCTTAAATTTATTTCCATATTCCTCTTCCCCAAACCAAGTGCTTTTTTAAAAGATCAAAATAAAAGAATGTACAATAACTATTCCAAAAAATTAGAAACACAGAAAAGTTCTAACAATGTATAAAAGTCACTAGGCCCAAACATATTAATCTACTAATTGGATAAAACCACAATCAAAACTTCCAACAGTTTTTTTAAAGAATTTAATTTTGGGCCAGGCGTGGTGGCTCACACCTGTAATCTCCAGCACTTTCAGAGGCTGAGGCAAGTGGATCATCTGAGGTTGGGAGTTCGAGACCAGACTGACCAACATGGAGAAACCCCCGTCTCTACTAAAAATACAAAAAAATTAGCCGGGCATGGTGGCGCATGCTTGTAATCCCAGCTACTCGGGAGGCTGAGGTAAGAGAATCGCTTGAACCCAGGAGGTGAAGGCTGCGGTGAACCGAGATCACGCCATTGCAAATGAAGAGAAGAGAAAAGAGAGAAGAGAGAGGACAGAGGGGAGAGGGGAGAGAGGAAAGGAGAGAGGAGAGAGGAGGGGGGAGGGGAGGGGAGAGAGGAGGGGGGAGGGGGAAGGGGAGGGGAGAGAGGAGGGGAGAGGGGGAAGGGGAGGGGAGAGAGGAGGGGAGAGAGGAGGGGAGAGAGGAGGGGAGAGAGGAGGGGAGAGAAGAGGGGAGAGAAGAGGGGAGAGAGGAGGGGAGAGAGGAGGGGAGAGAGGAGGGGAGAGAGGAGGGGAGAGAGGAGGGGAGAGAGGAGGGGAGAGAAGAGGGGAGAGAGGAGGGGAGAGGGGAGAGGGGAGGGGATAGGGGAGAGGGGAGGGGATAGGGGAGAGGGGAGGGGATAGGGGAGAGGAGGGGAGAGGAGGGGAGAGGAGGGGAGAGGAGGGGAGGGGGGGGGGAGGGGAGAGGGGATGGGGGGAGGGGGGAGGGGAGAGGGGAGAGGAGGGGAGAGGGGAGGGGATAGGTGAGAGGATAGGGGAGAGGAGGGGAGAGGAGGGGAGAGGAGAGGAGGGGAGAGGAGGGGAGAGGAGGGGAGGGGAGGGGGAGGGGAGAGGGGATGGGGGAGGGGAGAGGGGATGGGGGGAGGGGGGAGGGGGGAGGGGAGAGGGGAGAGGGGGGAGGGGGGAGGGGATGGGGGAGGGGGAGGGGATGGGGGAGAGGGGGGAGAGGAGGGGAGAGGAGGGGAGGGGAGGGGGAGGGGAGAGGGGATGGGGGAGGGGAGAGGGGATGGGGGAGGGGGGAGGGGGGAGGGGAGAGGGGAGAGGGGGGAGGGGCGAGGGGGGAGGGGGGAGGGGAGAGGGGAGAGGGGGGAGGGGGGAGGGGAGAGGGGATGGGGGAGGGGGGAGGGGAGAGGGGAGAGGGGGGAGGGGAGAGGGGGGAGGGGGAGGGGAGGGGGAGGGGGAGGGGAGAGGGGATGGGGGAGGGGAGAGGGGACAGGGGACAGGGGACAGGGGAGAGGGGAGGGGATAGGGGAGAGGGGAGGGGATAGGGGAGAGGGGAGGGGAGAGAGGAGGGGAGAGGGGAGGGGAGAGGGGAGGGGAGAGAAGAGGGGAGAGAAGAGGGGAGAGAGGAGAGGGGAGAGAGGAGAGGGGAGAGAGGAGAGGGGAGGGGAAAGAGGAGAGGAGAGGGGAGGGGAAAGAGGAGAGGAGAGGGGAGAGAGGAGAGGGGAGGGGAGAGAGGAGAGGGGAGGGGAGAGACGAGAGGGGAGAGGGGAGAGAATTTTAACAGGTGGTCTCAGTAATCCAAAAAGAAAATGCATGAAAATTATCAAAAAATGTTTGGTGAAAAAGGCCAGGCATGGTGGTTCACACCTGTAATCCCAGCACTTTGGGGTACCGAGGTGGGCAGATCACCTGAGGTCAGGAGTTCGAGACCAGCCTGGCCAATATAGGGAAACGCCATCTCTACAAAAAATACAAAATTAGCCGTGTGTGGTGGCACACGCCTGTAGTCCCAGCTACTTGGGAGACTGAGTCAGGATAATTGTTTGAACTCGGGAGGCAGAGGTTGCAGTTGCAGTGAGCCGAGATCACACAACTGTACTCCAGCCTGGACGAGACAGAGTGAGACTGTGTCTCAAAAAAAAAAAAAAAAAAAAAAAAAAAGAGAGAAAAAGAAATAGAGCTCTGTAAATCAATATAAATAAGGACAACCCAATGGGGGAAAAATGAGCAAAAAGCCAGTTCTCAAAAACATGAAGAGCCACAAATCACATGGAAACACAGCCAGGTTCTCTTGTAATCAAAATGGAAGATTAGAATGAAGTTGACACTTCTTGCCCATTGGCCAAAATATAATGACAGTAAGGGTTGAGAAGACAGACAATTCTTTTTTTTTTTCTTTTTTCTTTTGAGATGGGAGTCTCGTTCTGTTGCTCAGGCTGGAGTGCAGTTGCACGATCCTGGCTCACTGCAACCTTCACCTCCTGGGTTCCAGTGATTATCCTGCCTCAGCCTCACGAGCAGCTGGGATTACAGGCACCCACCACCATGCCCAGTTCATTTTTATAATTTTAGTAGAAACAGGGTTTGACCATATTGGCCAGGCTGGTCTTCAATTCCTGACTTCAAGTGATCCACCTGCCTTGGCCTCCCAAAGTGCTGAGATTATAGGCGTGAGCCACTGCACCTGGCCCAGACAATTATTTATTACTGGGTTAGAAAACATACACATACATATATGCTTACTTATTTATCTCAGTAGGGAGAGAAATGCACATGTATATCTGTACTTATATTTGTCATCTTTAAAGTCTTTACAGGTTTTTTTAGTCTTGCATGTATTTCAATAGATTTATTCCAGCACCTTAGTATTTTTAACTTTTTTTATATTATGCCCCAGAACTGAGCAGATGCCATTTATACTGCAAATATTTTTCCACAGCTTGTTTTTTTTTTTTAATTTCCTTAAAAAAATAAATTTCCCCCACTGAAATCTGGGTAAAATAAAGAATGGGGGGATCTTTTTCCCCCTTAGAGACAGGATCTATGTTGCCCAGGCCAGACTCGAACTCCTGGCCTCAAATGAAGCTCCTGCCTCAGCCTCCTGAGTAGCTGAGACTGTTCACCACTGTGCCCAGCTTTGAGATACAGATATAGATATAGTTGCTTTTTTTGAGACAGTCTCGCTCTGTCACCCAGGCTGGAGTGCAATGGTGCAATCTCAGCTCACTGCAACCTCTGTCTCCAAGGTTCAAGTGATTCTCCTGCCTCAGCCTCCCGAGTAGCTGGGACTACAGGCATCCGCCACCACACCTGGCTAATTTTTGTATTTTCAGTAGAGACAGGTTTTCACCATATTGGCCAGGCTGGTCTCGAACTCCCAACCTTGTGATCTGCCTGCCTTGGGTTCTCAAAGTGCTGGGATTACAGACGTGAGCCACCGCACCAAACCAGCTTTGATATTCTTAAAAAGACTATATTGGTGGTTTTAATGAAGTATTTAAACATACAAAGAAATAAACAGGCCAAGTGCTTGTTACTATTTTAAATTATATTTTTTAAAGCCTTCTTAAGTCTTTGTTGCACTTACAATTCTATCTTGTTTTAGTCTTTTATCTAGCAACTTTATTTCTAGTAACCTTAATTCTTACTTTGTAGCGTATCTGTTGGGATTTTTTTTATATGGACAGTTACTGCTCACAAATAATACCAATTTTCTATCTTGCCCTTTAGTCCTGTTACCTGTATTTCTTACTCATATTTTACTGTGCTGGCTATATGTCAGAGTCTTTCAAGTCTCTGAGATTTTATCATCTCTGCAAGTTATGAGCTAGCCTGGATACTGTTTCATGTATGCTGGCAAAAGAAATGAGACAAAAAGACTTTACTACTCATGGCACAGCAAGCAGCATAAGCATGATGTTAGCACTGGTTCTGTACAGCCCCCTAAGACCTCTGGGGCTTGACATGGAGGGGGCCTAGGTGGATGCTGCCCTTGCACTGAGTTTGGCAAATCAACCACATTTATAAAGAGCTTGGTCTTTGTCCCTCAATGTTGCTTACTACAACCAACCAAGAAATGGCCCATGCAAAGTGTAGTCAAGATCTTGCATACAAGCAAGAAGGTGCAGGGGGCTGGGTGCAGTGGCTCATGGCCATAATCCCAGCACTTTGGGAGGTTGAGGCAGGTGGATCACTTGAGGTTAGGAGCTCGAAACCAGCCTAGTCAATACAGTGAAACTCCGACTCTACAAAAAATACAAAAATTAGTCCAGGCGTGGCAGTTCACGCCTGTAATCCCAGTACTTTGGGAGGGTGAGGTGGGCAGATCACCTGACGTCAGGAGTTCGAGACCAGCCTGGCCAAAATGGTGAAATGGCTCACTAAATACACTAAATTCACTAAAAGTACAAAAATTAGCAGGGTGTGGTGGCGGGTGCCTGTAATCCCAGCTACTCGGGAGGCTGAGGTAGAACTGCTTAAACCTGGGAGGTGGAGGTTGTGGTGAGCCAAGATCGCACCACTGCACTCCAGTCTGGGCAACAGAACGAGACTCCATCTCCAAAAGTTAAAGAATAATTTCAGAAGAATACAGGCCGGGCGCGGTGGCTCACGCCTGTAAGCCCAGCACTTTGGGATTTTGGGAGGCCGAGGCGGGAGGATCATGAGGTCAGGAGATCGAGACCATCCTAGCTGACATGGTGAAACCCTGTCTCTACTAAAAATACAAAAAATTAGGCGGGTGCAGTGGTGGGCGCCTGTAGTCCCAGCTACTTGGGAGGTTGAGGCAGGACAATGGCGTGAACCCAGGAGGCAGAACTTGCAGTGAGCAGAGATTGCGCCACCGCACTCTAGCGTGGGCGACAGAGCAAAACTCTGTCTCAAAAAAAAAATATTAGCCAGGCGTGGTGGCGCACACCTGTAATCCCAGTGATTTGGGAGGCTGAAGCATGAGAATTGCCTGAACCCGGAGGCAGAGGCTGCAGTGACCTGAGATCGTGCCACTGCACTCTGGCCTGACAGAGCAAGACTCAATCTCAAAAAAAAAAAAGCAAAAACGCTCAGAGCCCAGGATGAATTGCCTCTCTCAACGATCTACACATCAGCCCTATACATTCTTGGCTGAATTTGAATTTTCCCATCATTATTCCACTGTCAGTAACTCATATTAATCTTCCTGACAGAGACTAGAAGCAAATTAATTTAACTGGTCTTATACAGCATTTCATTAAGTCTATTATCGACATCTCAAGTGAGGTCAGGACCCAGCCAACTGAATAAACCCTGGAAGGAGGAACGCTGGTGAATGTTGGGGACCACCAAAAAATAATTTTGCCAGGATATGGTCTATGGCCATGATTATTCATTACCGTTCATTAACAGGAATTTAAACTGACCTGACTGTTGGTGTCACTCTAACAATTACAGGGACAACAAATGGGCCAAAAGTTACCCCTCATTGTCAATAGAGACCTCCTGTATCTCATTCTCTCTCACATAAAAACCAGCCACCCCAAGTGACACAGGTCACTCCAAGATCTGCTGTTAAACTTGATTTGGATTACTGTTAATAGCTTAGTTCAGAAACATGAACGATGTCTCAAAGTAACTGGAGCCTCAGTTGCTACACATGTCACTACTATTCAGGTATCTGGATAAGCATATGAATTGTTATCGATCATAATGAAACAAGGTTGTATGGATCTGAGTGTTCAAATGCAGATTCAGGAGCTGCCATTGATGGCATCAGGAATAGCAGGATAGTTGACTGCCCACATCCACATGAATTTTTCCAAGTTCAAAGTATGTGGACAGAGGTGGCAAATCTAGCAGTGTGTCAGTGTCATCTCCTCCAGCTACTGTTTGACTCAGGTAGTGATGCTGGTTCAGCGTACAGAGAGGGCATTAATTGTTCACCTTTCTGCACCTCCTGGGGTAACATGTTCCTCAAGTGTTGGGGTATGTTTGCTCTCCTCCACAGCCATGAAATTGGTTAGTATTGTGTCTAGCAATCTTAATTCTTACTTTGTAGAATCTGTTGGTTTTTTTTTTTTTTTAAATATGGACAATTAATTGTTCACAGACATCAGTTTTCTTTCCCTTTTTTTTTTTTTTTTTTTTTTTTTGAGACGGAGTCTTGCTGTCTCCCAGGCTGGAGTGTAGTGGAGTCATCTCTGCTCACTGCAAGCTCTGCCTCCCGGCTTCATGCCATTCTCCTACCTCAGCCTCCTGAGTAGCTGGGAGTACAGGCGCCCACCACCACGCCTGGCTAATTTTTTGTATTTTTTAGTAGAGACGGGGTTTCACCGTGTTAGCCAGGATGGTCTTGATCTCCTGACCTCGTGATCCACCTGCCTCAGCCTCCTAAAGTGCTGGGATTACAGGTGTAAGCCACTGCTCCCGGCCAAATAATACCAGTTTTCTATCTTCCTTTTTAGTACTACTGTATTTCTTACTCATATTTTACCGTGCTGGCTATATGTCAGTCTTTAAAGTACAAGAGCTGGGACCTCACTTAAGAAAAAAAGAAAATCTCCTACT
This sequence comes from Chlorocebus sabaeus, assembly GCF_047675955.1. NCBI lineage: Eukaryota > Metazoa > Chordata > Mammalia > Primates > Cercopithecidae > Chlorocebus > Chlorocebus sabaeus. The sequence goes on from NC_132907.1 coordinate 38,101,536, forward strand.
TGAACCTAGACTTTTCACCTGGTGGGGTAAGATGTTAATGAGATGGGGCATTTTTATGTAATTTGTAGTGATCCACTGTGTCCCCTACCTTGGTCCTCAATGGATTCTGTAGGGGGAGACTAGGTGAGCAGTTCACTCAAGCAAATGGTCATTGTCTTCATGATCTAGGATGTCAACCCAAGAGAATCTAATAAGTCAGAATTACTTAGATTCCATTTTGGCCACGTTATCACCCTGGGGTATGGCCTGGACTTTACTCTTAGAGGAAAGCAATGTCATGTCCAAGGATGGTCAGGTCATAATCCCAAATTTTAAAACTATAAACTGGGTATGGTGGCTCTTGCCTATAATCCCAGTGCTTTGGGAGGCCGGGAGTTCAAGACCAGTCTTGGCAACATAGCAAGACCCCATCTCTACAAAAAAATTAGCTGGGCATGGTGGTGTGCACCTTTAGTCCCAGCTACTTGGAAGGTTGACTAGAGATGATCACTTGAGGACGGGCACTGTGGCTCACATCTGTAATCCCAGCACTTTGGGAGGCTGAGGCAGGTGGATCGCCTGAGGTCAGGAGCTCGAGATCAGCCTGACCAATATGGTGAAATCCCGTCTCTACTAAAAATACAAAAATTAGTGGGGCATGGTGGCGTGTGACTGTAGTCCCAGCTACTTGGGAGGTTGGAACAGAAATGCTTGAACCTGGGAGGCAAAGGTTGCAGTGAGCTGAGATTGTGCCACTGCACTCCAGCCTCGGCAAGAGAGAGAGACTTAGTCTCAAAAAAAAACAAAAATAAAAAAAAGAGGATCACTTGTGTCCAGGAGTTCCAGGTTGCACCAAGCTATGATCACGCCACTGTACTCCAGCCTAGGCCATAGTCTGAGACCCTGTCTCTAGGAAAAAAAAAATTTAATTAAAAATATAATTTAAAAAATATATATATAATTAAAATGTCTACATTCTCACAATTTCTCATTTATTTTATACCAATTATACCCAGGAAGCGACTATGAAGAGGTTTTAGTTATGCTGCATTCAATGACCAAACAGCCTCACAGAGGTGTGAGGAGGTAAGGAAGGTAGAGTTTTAACTTGTTTTGAGCTGAATTTTGAAGATGTTCTTCTAGTACTTCACAATACCAGATGTCTATGGATGGTAGAGAGCATGGAATGTCCACTGATTATACTGAATATTGACCCTGCAAGGCATTCTTGAAAAAGTTTCAACCATAGTAAGGTACCATTGGTAGCACCAAGAATTGGAGCTCATCTGACAAACTTCTGGCAAGAGTATAAAGAAAATAGTTATAGAGGCCGGGCATGTTAGCTCACACCTGTAATCCCAGCACTTTGGGAGGCCGAGGTGGGAGTATCAGGGGGTCAGGAGACAGAGACCACCCTGGCTAACACAGTGAAACTTGTCTCTACTAAAAACACAAAAAATTAGCTGGGCACGGTGGCACACGAGTGTAGTCCTGGCTACTCAGGAAGCCGAGGCAGGAAAATCGCTTGAACCTGGGAGGCAGAGGTTGCAGTGAGCCAAGATCATGCCACTGCACTCCAGCCTGGGCGACAGAGTGAGACTCCGTCTCAAAAAAAAAGAAAAAAGAAAAAAAGAAAATAGTTACAGATAGCATATGGAGTAAAAATTAGACCACCACAAGGGAAAGAATGTGGCAATATCTAATCAAGTCCCAGCAATTTTACTTCTAACTATAGCTTAGAGTACTGCTATTCATAACGTAGTCCACAGATAGGCAGCGTCAGCATCACTTGGAGGTTTATTAGAATTTGGGACCCTACCAAAGACCTATTGAATCAGAAACTTAATTTTAACAAAATCCCAAGTTGTCTTAATACCTATAAAAAGTTTTGAGAAGCAGTAGCCTTAAAAATTCTTACACATATGGACAAGGAGAAATTACAAAAGCATTCAATGCAGTACTCTGTCATAGCCAAAAGTTATAAACAATCTAAGGCTAAATAGACAAACAAAATGTGGTGAGTGGACACAAAATAGAATACTAGTCAAAGTTCAAGATAACTACACTAAACCTATAGATATCAACATGAAAAAAATTTCAGACATAATGAAAAGCAACATGTAGACATTTAAATAACCATTTATGTAAATTTTAAAACATACAATACTATCTACTGGCATTTACACATATAATAATAAGAATATGCATTGAGAATACCTGTGGGAAAAAAATTAAAATGGAAACAGGATTTTGAAGTAAATAGTGGACTCTGTATATGTAATACTCTATTTCCAAAAAGAAATATAAAGCAAATATAGTGAAATGTTTAAGATATAACTATGTTGAGTGGTAAAATTTTTTTTTTTTTTTTTGAGACGGAGTCTCGCTCTGTTGCCCAGACTGGAGTGCAGTGGTACAATTCTGGCTCACTGCAATCTCTTCCTCCCGGGTTTGAGTGATTATCCTGCCTCAGCCTCCTGAGTAGCTGGGATTTACAGGCACGTACCATCATGCCCAGCTAATTTTTGTATTTTTAGTAGAGACAGGGTTTCACCATGTTGGCCAGACTGCTCCTGAACTCCTGACCTCAGCTGATCCGCCTGCCTCAGCTTCCCAAAGTGCTGGGATTACACGCATGAGCTACCTACCATACCTGGCCTAAATTTTTTTGTTTGTTTGTTTGAGACAGGGTTTTACTCTGTTGTCCAGCTCTACTAGCACACTCATAGCTCAATGCAGCCTCAAACAACCTCTGGGCTCAAGTGATCCTACTGCCTTAGCCTCCAGAGTAGCTGGGACTACAGGTGCAAGCCACCATGCCTGGCTAATCATTTTTAATTATTTTGTATAGACGAGATCTCATCAGGTTGCCAAGACTGGTCTTGAATTTCTACCCTCAAGCGATCCTCCTACCTCAGCCTCCCAAAGTACTGAGATTACAGAAGCGAATCATTGCACCTGGCCTACTTAATTACCAGGGTGGTTAGTGTTTACTTACTTCTTTGTACATTTAAATACTTCATTAAAACCTTCTACATAGTCTTTTTAAGAGTATCAAACACAACTGGGTACAGTAGTGTGCACCTATAGTCCCAGCTACTCAGGAAGCTGAGGCAGGAGCATCACTCGAGGCCAGGGGTTCAAGACCAGCCAACACAGTGAGACCCTGTCTCTAAGGGGGAAAAAATTTTAAGGAAATTTTTAAAACATCAAACAAGCTGTAGAAAAACATTTGGAATATAAATGGCATCTGCTTAGTTCTCAGGTGCCATATGAAAAAAAATTTTAAATAAAAAATATAGTCAAACATAACCCAATATGAAAAGAGCTATAAGTCACTAAGAAATAGCCTACATAAGCAATTCTGAGAAAAAATTTCTAACACAAAAATATGCTCAATCGTAATTAAGTGATGCAAATCAAAACAAAGTATTATCTTTTCATCTAATTTCACAAAAACGTAAAAATGAAAACATCCAGTATCTCCAAGACTGAAAAGCTGCCCCCCTTCCCATAAAACTGTAACGGGATTACAAGTAGGTGAGAACTTTTTGGAGAGCAGTTAGGCATTATCTACCAAAATGTACAAACCTTCTGACCCAGTAATTCTGCTAGAAATTTACCTTACCATTATATTCAAGAAATGCCCAGGTATTTCTACAGTCTAATCCATTAATAGGTAATTAATTACATAATTCACGTAGATCCACTCAACAAAAGTTTATACAGCCAAAAGAGATGAATTTCTTATGACTGACTATAGAAAGATAACCAGAGAAGGTATCCTCGAAAAAAAGGGAAAAAACAATTATTTCATGTTTCTCCAAACTGGGATAAAAATATATTTTGGTGTATGCATAAAAGTATCCTAGTATTTCTCTTCTGAAACCTAGTCTACTATCCTAATAATCACGAAAAGTTATTAAACGGATGAATTTTAAAGTCTGATACATACGGCTTTCTATTCTAGCTCTAGTATGTCTCAGCAAATTAATCTCAACCTGAGTTCCCTCATCTGTAAATGGTGGGGCAGGCAGAGATAAGAGTGTCTACCATCTTAATATTTTTGTTACCTTTATATAAAGTGTTTTATTAGAACAAGTAAGGCAGAGCCCATCTCCATCCATTTCCTCTTACACTGCCTTTCTTTCTGGACTGTTTTTAAAAATAGTTTTAAGGCCAGGTACAGTGGCTCAAGCCTATAATCCCAGCACTGATTTTAAGACCAGCCTGGGCAACAAAGTGAGACCCTGTCTCTAGAAAAATTAAAAAAAAAAAATAAAAATAAAAAAATTTTTTAAAAAGTTTCATTTAAAATTTTCTCTAAATCCCAGAATACCTAAATAAACAATAAACCAAAAAATCTACACAGTAAACCTTCTCCATAGAAGTTTCAATGAACTCTGCCTATGTGCCTTCAGAACAGCAAAAATCAAAATAAAAGTTTCAATGAACTCGACTAGCAGTCTGATTGAATTTTCTGATCCTTTCAGCCCTAAAAGTATAAATAGCCTACATTTTCATCGCAAGCTGACATTGCTTACGTTGTCAAAGGAAAGATTTGGTAGAGTAATACTAATCTTTTTAACATTGCAATAAAAGAATCAAAAAATATTACTATTATACACTAGTTATAGAGATAACTACAGATTATTGAATACAGATATGAAAATGTATTCATCATAGTAAAGTTCCACCATAACACATTTTTTTATTTTGTTTAAAAAGAAAAAAATTCTCCAACTTTGTTTCTATTTCATACCATTCATCTACCCTTTTAATACCACAGCCCTGAAATCTTTCATCAAACAATTATGAAGATACAGCATCCTGTTTACAGGGATCATTTTGTCATCCTTCCTAGCATAACAAACAGAATTTGCTAGTTATCTAAATTTTTCAGTATCTGTTCAACATTCATTCAGTAGGCTGGGCGCGGTGGCTCAAGCCTGTAATCCCAGCACTTTGGGAGGCCGAGACGGGCGGATCACGAGGTCAGAAGATCGAGACCATCCTGGCTAACATGGTGAAACCCCGTCTCTACTAAAAAATACAAAAAACTAGCCGGGCGAGGTGGCAGACGCCTGTAGTCCCAGCTACTCGGGAGGCTGAGGCAGGAGAATGGCGTAAACCCGGGAGGCGGAGCTTGCAGTGAGCTGAGATCCGGCCACTGCACTCCAACCCGGGCGACAGAGCGAGACTCTGTCTCAAAAAAAAAAAAAAACAACAACAACAACAACAACAAAAACATTCATTCAGTAATACTTTCAAACTGCTGGTCAGGACCTATTAACAAATGATGAGATCAGTCACAACTAGCATTTTTTAATGGAATTTTTAAAAAACCAGAAAACTACAGAAGAAAACATTAGTGTACCATAGGTATATGAAATTTATTTGTTATATCTACGTGGAAATGAAGAGAGTGTGTAAAATATCCTTCTCACTACAGGTCACAACTAACAGTCTAAAAGTCACTGCCCTAAATAAGAGAGTTATACTCAGCCACATGCAGTTTAAATTTTTACCACATGATGGGGCTAAAGTTCTACACATTTCAAAACTACTGCCATACAGTTCTGAAAACATTTTTACCCTTAATTCAAATCTTCATGTCATCTTTCCAAACAAAAAATAAATACTATCATTTAATTTAAATAGAGAATGCAATACTAAATGTATGTTCCACTTACTCAGAACAATATTAAAAAGAGAAAAATGATGTGGGTAAACAAAAGACAATGGCAGAAAACAAGAGGTTAATTACAAATAGAATTCATAAATGAGGATCTGACAGAGGGAAGAATAAGACAGAGAAGGTATAATAAAAGTATCACTAGAAGGTATTTTGTTTGTCAAAACCACTACGGGCAAAGAAACAAATCTCAAATACTGCTAGGTGAGAGTTTAAATTGGGTGGGGTGCAGTGGCTCATGCCTGTAATCCCAGCACTTTGGGAAGCCAAGTCAGGTGGATCACCTGAGGTCAGGAGTCTGAGGCCAGCCTGGACAATATGGTGAAACCCCATCTCCACTAAAAATACAAAAATCAGGTGGGTGTGTTGGCAGGAACCTATAAGCCCAACTACTCAGGAGGCTGAGGCAGGAGAATCGTTTGAACCCGGGAGGCGGGGGTTGCAGTGAGCAGAGATCACACGACTGCATTCCAGCTTGGGTGACAGAGCGAGACTCCATCTCAAAAAAAAAAAAAAAAAAAAAAAAGTTTAAATTGTCAACTATTTTCTAAAGCTAATTTTCAATTAGAAGAATTCAGAATTTAGAATTGGCATTCCAAATTCTAAAAATCAAAATCATCATCATTATGAGGGCCTATACAAACTAATCCAGAGTCACGTCCCAAAAAGCATTAAGAATTTCAATGCATGGTAACAATTATCAGCCAGGCTCAATGGCTCACATCTGTAATCACACTTTGGGAGGCTAAGACGGAAGGATCTCCTGAGCTCAGCAGTTCAAGACCCGTCTGGGCGAGATAGTGAGACCCTGTCTCTATTTTTTTTATTTTTTAAAGTACCAATCTTAGCTTCAAGTTAACATTTAAACGAAGACAAAAAATATTTACAAGTTTTTTTTTTAATGTTTTGTTTATCTTTCCAGATTTTTTTTTTTTTTTTTTTTTGAGACGGGGTCTTACTCTTGTTGCCCAGGCTGGAGTGCAATGGCAAGATCTCAGCTCACCACAACCTCCACCTTCCGGGTTCAAGCGATTCTCCTGCCTCAAGCCTCCCAAGTAGCTAGGATTACAGGCATGCGCCACCAAGCCCAGCTAATTTTTTATTTTTAGTAGAGACGGGGTTTTTCCACGTTGGTCAGGCTGGTCTCAAACTCCCAACCTCAGGTGATCCGCCTGCTTCGGCCTCCCAAAGTGCTGGGATTTACAGGCATGAGCCACCGCACCCGGCCCAGATGCTGATTTTTATTACTGTGCTTTATGTTAGCTATGAAATCGCTTAAAAATTACAAGAAGTCTTACATTTATTTCAGAGAAAATGACAAAAAAAGGAAAAGTAAACAAAGACAAAAGCAGGAAACCCATATGCATCCAGGCAGGACTGGGGAAAATGCTGACTTAAAAGACCAATGAGAGCAGCTCGGCTGGGATGAATTCCAGGGACCCACACAAGAATGAGAAGGTGGCAGTCAGTAACAACTAGTGATTTCAGTGGCTTAATCAATAGAGGTCTCCATTCCCCAACAATTTCAAGTACCATTTTTTAAATTTTAATTATTTGTTTTGTGTGTGTATGCGTGTGTTTGTTTGAGACAGAGTCTCACTCTGTCATCCTTGTTTGTTTGTTTGAGACAGAGTCTCACTCTGTCACCCAGGCTGGAGTGTAGTGGTGCGATCTGGGCTCACTGCAACCTCTGCCTCCCAGGTTCAAGTGATTCTCCTCCCTCAGCCTCCCGAGTAGCTGGGACTACAGGTACGTGCTACCACTCTCGACCAATTTTTGTATTTTTAGTAGAGACGGGGTTTCACCATGTTGGCCAGGCTGGTCTCGAACTCCTGACCTCGGGTGATCCACTAGCCTTGGCCTCCTAAAATGCTGAGATTATAGGCGTGAGCCACCACACCCGGCCTCAAGTCCCTTTTTTACAGTCAATGAAATTTTTACTCATTTTACAGAATTCCAAAATGAGTCCTATAGAAAGACCGCAGAATAGCAGATGCATCCTGGATTCCAATCTAGGCTCGCACTAACCAGCAATGTGAAAGCAATTCAACTAACCTTCCAAAATCTGTATAAGGTTTAGATGATCACTAAGATCCATCTTCAAACCCCAAAATTACAATCTATAGGAAAATTCTGTAATTTCAATGTATCTTTTTCAACACATATGGCAAATTTATTAAGACCTGGGTAAGTCCTTATGGGAGAAGAAAATTCCAAATTATAAAATTGTTTCCAGGCCGAGTGTGGTGGCTCATGCCTGTTACCCAGCACTCTGGGAGGCAGAGGCAGGCGGATCACTTGAGGTGAAACCAAGTTATCAGGTCCCTGTGATAATTCAAGTTTATGTTAATGGTCACTTAGACTGGGGGCCCCCAACAGTCTCAGCATAGGGCAACAGCAAAAATCAAGTGATTAGAGAATATGAACTTTCAGCCCCACCCACAAACTAGAGAGTATGAACTTTCAGCCCCACCCACAGACCAACAATTGCTGAACACATGAAACTGCTGGGAGGGTAGTATACCCAGACAGGACATTGAAGCTCCACACACCACCTCTCCATACCTCACCATTATCAATCTATTCACCAGTATCCTTTATAATAATAATAAATCAGCAAATGTGTTCCCCTGAATTCTTTGAGCCATCCTAGGAAATGGTTCAGACCCGACGGGGGTGGTTGCAGAAACCCTGCTTTGTAACCAGTGAGAAGTACTGGTGACTGGGACTGGCTATTGGCATCTGAAGTGAAGGCAGCCTTGTGGGACTGAAAACTCAACCTGTGGGATCTGACACTATCCCAAGCAGACAGTGTCAGAACTGAAATGCATTACAGGATACCCAGGTAGTGTCTGCTAGAGAACTGCTTTGAGGGGGAGAATCCAAAATATGTGGTTATAGAAGTGTTCTGTGTTGAGAGTAGAAAGGAAAAATAGTTTTTTGTTTTGTTTTGTTTTCTTTTCTTTTACATAAATCTTATAGTCTAGAAAAGTCATAACACCTAAAGAAATTACTTTCCATCAAAATGAACACAACTTGGCTGAACCAAAAGTATACATTACTATAAAAAATTTCATAAGTGATAAGAAATTAACTAGTATTCATGAGAAAGATATTTTTAAATAAACTCTTAATCTGTGTGAAAATTTTCATTTATTTAATTTATTTACTTTTGTAGAGAGGCAGGGTTTCACCATGTTGCCCAGGCTGCTCTCAAACTCCTGGCCTCAAGAGATTCTCCAGCCTCAGCGCCCCCATAGTGCTGGGATTATAGGTGTGAGCCACCACGTCCGGCCCAAGAGAATCAACGTGCTTTTTCTGAAAATGGTTATATTCTTAATTATACCAGCTCTTTGCATTCGCATTGTCTCATTATTTAGAGGCAAGTATTTAGACAGTTACAGGTGGATCTTTGACCACTTACAGTTTTTTGTGTGTGTGTGTTTGTTTTGAGACAGCATTTCACTCTTCTTGCCCAGGCTGGAGTGCAACGGCACAATCTCGGCTTACCACAACCTCCGTCTCCCGGTTCAAGCGATTCTCAGCCTGGATTAAGGCATGCAACACCAAACCCTGCTAATTTTGTATTTTTAGTAAAGACGGGGTTTCTCCACGTTGGTCAGATTGCTCTCAAACTCCTGACCTCAGGTGATCCACCTGCCTCAGCCTCCCAAAGTGCTGGGATTGTAGGCGTGAGCCACTGCACCCGGGCCGTAGTTGTTTATGTCTACACACTAGATCATGCTGGAAGAAAGGCCCATCAAAAAGCTTCCCTAACAAAATAACTTGACCAAAAAAATTGTATTATGACTTTTTGTCAGAATACGCCGCTATTTTCCACTTTGTAGACTATTAAATCACTATCTTTTTTTTACATAATCTATCAAAAAAGCCCATTTCTAGCATCTGCTTCAAAAATTTATTCTTAGCACATCTTAAAAATAGACAATTTTAATAATTTGCAATCTCCTTGAATGTCTGTAAATGTATCTGTAAAAAACTATTCTATTTTTATTTATATAAGTTAAATGAACATTCCTTAGTGAGTCCTAATGTATGATATTGCAAAGTTCACATTATTCCTGAAATTTTAGTCATGAGCCATTCAAAAGCCATATTTATGTGGGGAAAAAAAGGATTCCAGATACACGAAAAGGCTTTGAAAAAATGTTTATAAGGAAAAAGCAGGTTATCAGAAGAATAGTACAGAAACACAAAGTTTTTAGATTTTCTTGAATAAATGTTTCTTCATTTGCTATGTGCCCTTAGAATAATTTTCACACTTTTAGTGTTTTGTTTTGTTTTTAAGACAGAGTCTCGCTCCTTCACCCAGGCTGGACTGCAGTGGCGCGATCTCAGCTCCCTGCAACCTCATGCCACCACACCTGGCTAATTTTTGTATTTTTATTAGAGATGGGGTTTGGCCATGTTGGCTAGGCTGGTCTTGAATTCTTGACCTCAAGTGATCTGCCCACCTGTGCCTCCCAAAGTGCTGGGATTACAGGTGTGAGCCACCACACCCAGTCACAGTGTTTTGTTTTTTAATTGTTTTTCCCAGTTATACTTGTTCAAACTAAAACTCAATTATTTAAGAGTCTGCAGCACTTGAGCTACAACCAACTACCCCTCCTGCATCCAATCTGGGCAGCTATAATCAAGAGAAGACAGGTTTCTTCTCCCGTCTCATCTCCTAAACAAGGGGTACACCTTACTGGGAGAGGCAGACTGCCAACATTTCTCACCCGCTCCAACTCGAATTGAAGAAGTTAAATTCCTGATAACTACAGTCAAGAAATCTGAGGCTCCTTTATTCCACCCAACCCCCACTCACAGAATGAAGGCTCTAACCCAGGTTCATCAGCCCAAGAAAACTGAGCCCTAATTGCTCTTGCTCCAGCTATCTAATAGGGCAGTAGTTTCACTCTGGAAAAACAAATTGAGAAGATTCAGGCTATTGCTCCACCTAGCATGAGGAGTAATGATTCAAAGATTTTGCTAAGGGTAAGAAGCAGTCTCTCAAAGGAACTAACTTTATTCAACACTAACAGCCCTCTCAGAAACAATGGAGATACTGGTAGTAATAAGAGGCTGGTAGCTCCTCTCCATGAAGAGCAATAAGCTGAATCACAGGCCAGTTAGTTCTGAATGAATCTGAGAAAGAGATACGTAAGGAGAGCCCTACTACGGTCAGAACCAACCTCAGGAGGCTGGGCCTCAAAACTACACCTGCCATAACTAAATTGGATCAGAGCATGGATCACAATGTAGGCCCCCAAAGGCATTAATGAAAACAATAGAGCAATTAGCTGGGAATTAATGGAGCCTGACAGATGGGTTTGATACCAAATGAGACAAACAGTTTTACAGAGAGATGGGGAAAGACACAGAGAACTCAGATAAATCGTCCTCATCCCAAAGTGACTGTGCACAAACCCTTTTCTCTGCACCTCAATGATTTTACTTTCCCTCATAGAAAAAGGAGATCAATATTTAAAATGAGTATAGCAGGGACTAAGAATAATTCTAAATCACCACATTCATGGAATTATGAACAAATTACATAATGTTCAGCAAAGCACTTTGCAAAGTGAAGTACGCCATGTCTGGTGGGTATCATTATGAACAAGTCAACCTATGTAAGAGTAAAAAACAGTATAGAAAAAGGTAAGATGCTCTATTCAACGTATCTGACTAGTAAAAATTAAAATTTTTGAAACTGATTACTACAAAAGCTAACTTTGAAATAAATGGCTTAGTGCGCTGATGGTATAATAAAAACTGACTTGTTAACTAATAGAACAGGCAGGGCATGGTGGTGCATGCCTGTAATCCCAGCAATTTGGGAGACCGAGGCAGGCAGATCACTTGACGTCAGGCATTAGAGACTATCCTAGCCAACATGGCAAAAACCTCACCTCTACTATTAAAAAAAATATAGAAGTTAGTCAGGCATAGTGACCCACCCCTGTAATCCCAAATACTAAGGAGGCTGAGGCAGAAGAATCGCTTGAACCCAGGAAGCGTAGGCTGCAATAAGCCAAGATCATGCCACTGCAATCCAGCCTGGGTGACAGAGCAATGCTCCGTCTCAAAAAAAAAAAAAAATTTTAATATAGCCAACAAATTAAATAACTTAGATGGTAATATAAATGTTTTGGGTTTTTTTGTTTCGTTTTGAGACAGTTTTGCTCTTGTTGCCCAGGCTGGAATGCAATGGTGCGATCTTGGCTCACCATAACCTCCACCTCCTGGGTTCAAGCAATTCTCCTGCCACAGTCTCTTGAGTAAATGGGATTACAGGCATGCACTACCACGCCTAGTTAAGTTTGTATTTTCAGTAGAGACAGGGTTCCTCCATGTTGGTCAGGCTGGTCTCGAACTCCCGACCTCAGGTGATCCACCCACCTCGGCCTCCCAAAGTGCTGAGATTACAAGGGGTGAGCCACCATGCCCAGCCACAAATGTACTTCTCTGCAAAGATACTATTACTTCTCCATGACTTAATTACATTTGTGTAAAAAACGAATGCAAGAGAAGCAGACAGAAAGAGAGATGCAGAAAGAATACCTTTGTTGATGATGGTGGAGTAGGGAAATTAAGCCAGGCTGGAGCAAAGTCATGCTGCGCCATTTAGGTCCAGTCTCTCCAACTCAGTGAAACAAGGCTTCAACACCTCATGGCAAGTCCCTGTCATATAAAAATGGAAGGAATTAGACCTGCAGCTCCTGGGCAAAATTTATCGCCTTTGTATTACAATGATCTTACTACTTACTACTATAGGATTCTATTTATAATGAAAATCCAGAAAAGACAAAACTATGGTGATAGAAAATAGATCAACTTGGAAGGGGGATGACTCCAAGAAACAAGAGGGAATTTTCTGGGTAACTGAGTATTATCTTGATTACAGTGGTTATTACTACAGTACACATTTGTCAAACCTCAAATTATAAACTTAAAACTGGTTTTTTCATAAAGTATACCTCAGTATAGCTTTTTAAAAAAAATCAAATAGATAACTAGACACCAAGTGTTTCCTGACATAACCCAAAATGAAATACGGAGTACCATCTATGACATAGTCTTGTGCCCACCTAAAATAAAATTAGAAATCTGATTTAACTACCAATTAGCAGGACATTCAAGATGGAGAACAAGTTAAAGGACATCTGGGGGAAGTAATAAGTCAAATCCAGATCATGGGATAATTTAAAGGTTAAATGAGCTGGTTTCTACAACAAACAGTGGCTTTTAATGGGCAGATGAACTAAGAATCCTTTATGTGAACAAATCAACCTTAAAAAAAAAGAAAGAAAATTATGAAACAATCAAAACTTTGAACACAAGCTGGATATTATTAAATGGCACTAAGGAATAATCACTTTAGATGTGATAATAGTATGGTGGTTATGTTTTAGAAGGAAGACAGGCCAGGCGCAGTGGCTCATGCCTGTCATCCCAGCACTCTGGGAAGCCAAGGTGGGAGATCACCTGAAGTCAGGAGTTCGGAACCAGCCTAGACAACATGGTGAAACCCCATCTCTACTAAAATAAAAAATTAGCTGGGCATGATGGCAGGTGCCTGTAATCCCAGCTACTTGAGAGGCTGAGGCGGGAAAATCACTTGAACCTGGGAGGCAGAGGTTGCAGTGAGCTGAGATCATGCCACTGCACTCCAGCCTGGGCAACAGAGCAAGGCTCCCTCTCAAAATAATAATAAATAAAAAAGACATATACTCAAATCTTTACAACTAAATTGATGATACATCTGGACTGCTTTTAAACCAGGGAATGGGCCTGGCACAGTGGCTCATGTCTATAATCCCATCACTTTGTGGTGCTGAGGTGGGCAGGTGGATCACTTGAGGTCAGGAGTTCAAGACCAGCCTGGCCAGCATAGAGAAACCTGTCTCTACCAAAAATACAAAAAAAATTAGCCAGGTGTGGTGGCATGCGCCTGTAATCCCAGCTGCTCAGGAGGCTGAATGAAGCAAGAGAATTGCTTGAACCTGGCCCGGGAGATAGAGATTGCAGTGAGCCGAGACAGTCACTGCACTCCAGCCTGTGCAACAAAAGCAAAACTGTCTCAAAAAAGAAAAGAAAAGAAAGGTTAAGAGTAACCAGATGCAAAAAGCAAATACAACTAGTTAAAACTGACAATGTAAGTGAAAATGTTTAAATGCTCATATTGGCTGAGGGAGAAAAACTCTGATACAACTTGAAAACCTTAAGAGGAATTCCAATAAAACACTCATGAAACAAAACACAGGTTTTGAGACTATGTCTAACCAAAATATACTGCACATCACAAAAATCCAGGTATTCAGAGTCCTATTTATTTCTATTTGCATTAAATTTCAAAGTCTTGTGGAATAACAATGAAAACTCACGTGTTTTAAAATTTATAAAAGATTTTTATCTTTTAACATGAAGTTAAATGCTAAACGGTGCTTTGTGATACACACTTTTCCAACAACTCTGTTGAAAACTCTTAAAATTGTAGTTTCAGTAACTCAGTGGGAATGAAAAGCTTGTACCAAATAAAAATTCGTAAGAAACTTCAGAGAACCGAACCAAAAACTGGTAGGGCTCACGCCTACAATCCCAACACTTTGGGAGGCTGAGGTGCGTGAATCACAAGGTCAGGAGTTCGAGACTAGCCTGGTCAAAATGGTGAAACCTCATCTCTACTAAAAAAACAAAAATTAGCAGGGTACGGTGGTGGGCACCTGTAATTCCAGCTTCTCAGGAGGCAGAGGCAGGAAAATCACTTGAACCTGGGAGGCAGAGGTTGCAGAGAGCTGAGATCACGCCACTGCCCTCCAGCCTGGATGACAGAGCAAGACTATCTCAAAAAAATAAATTAATTAATTAAAATTGATAATTTTTCAAAAAGGCATATCCATACAAAATGGTAAAAAGTTACGTAATGGCCGAGCACGATGGCTCACGTCTGTCACCTCAGCACTTTGGGAGGCCGAGGTGGGCAGATCACCTGAGGTTGGGAGTTTGAGACCAGCCTGACCAACATGGAGAAACCTCATCTCTACTAAAAATACAAAATTAGCTGGGCATGGTGGTGCATGCCTGTAGTCCCAGCTACTCGAGAGGCTGAGGCAGGAGAACTGCTTGAACCCAGGAGGTGGAGGTTGCAATGAGCTGAAATTACGCCACTGCACTCCAGCCTGGGCAAGGAGAAAACTCCATCACCAAAAAAAAAAAAAATTCCCCAGAGGCAAACCACTAAAATCACCTATTCATTTCTGCAATGTCTTTATATTAACTTTAATTTAAATCTAGTTCTTAAAGTATGGGCCTGGTGTGGAGGCTCACGCCTGTAATCCGAGCACTCTGGGAGGTGAAGTGGGAGGATTCCTTGAGCCCAGGAGTTTGAGGCCAGCCTAGGCAACATGGTAAGACTCCGCTGAGTGTGGTGGTCTATGCCTGTAGTTTCAGCTACTAGGGAGCCTGAGGGAAGAGGATTGCTTGAGACCAGAAGTTTGAGGCTGCAGTGACCTATGATCATGCCACTGTACTTCAGCCCAGGTGACAGAGAAGATCCTATCTTAAAATTAACTCATGTTCTGAAAAAAGGTTAAAAAAAAAAAAAAGCAGTATTGTTATGGCAGTTACACAAGTATATAAAGGTTAATTAAAGTTTCACAAGTTCCACACCACTCATCTTAACTGCACTGTGCCATCTGATTCCTTTCCCTGTGTATGTTATGGGTTGAACTGTGTCCCCCCAACCAACAAGACGTATGTTGAAGTCATAGCCCCCAATACCTCAAATGTAGCAATATTTGAAGATAAGGTCTTTAAAGAAGTGACTAACTGCAAATGAGGCAATTAGAGTGGGTTCTATTCCTACCAGACTGTGCCCTTATAAGAAATTTGGACACATGCACAGATAAAAGGACCATGTGAAGAGGCAGCAAGCAGACAGTCATTTGCAAACCAAGGAGAGAGGTCTCAGAAGCAATCAACCCTCTGCTGATGCCTCTATCCTGAACTTAGAACTCCCAAAACTGAGAAAATAATTTTCTGTTGTTTAAGCCACCCAGTCTGCGGTATGCCCTAGTAAACTAATGGCAGCCGTAGTAAACTAATACAAACAACTTTAGAAATAGACCAACTAAAATGTTTATGTATTATTTCCTTTACACATACACAACAACCAAGTACATACAGAAGACAACTACCCTCCCCCCCAAAAAAGGCAAATCAACAGTCCTACTAACAATCCAGGAGTCAGCATTCCACAACTCATTAGAAATCTTCCACTGGCCCCCCACTGGTAAATTTGACTGGCTTAAGAAAAAAATATTTTTTAAGAAATCTACTGGATTCTCTTATATCTGAAGGTCCCATGTGGACATAAAGAGTTTAAGATACACAAACAGGTCTGGCGCGGTAGATCCTGCCTGTAATACCAGCACTTTGGGAGGCCGAGACGGGCAGATCATGAGGTCAGGAGATCAAGACCATCCTGGCTAACATGGTGAAACCCCATCTCTACTAAAAATACAAAAAAATTAGCGGGGCGTGGTGGTGAGCGCCTGTAGTCCCAGCTACTCTGGCAGCCCAGGCAGGAGAATGGAGTGAACCCGGGAGGCGGAGCTTGCAGTGAACCGAGATTGCGCCACTGCACTCTAGCCTGGGGGCTACAGAGCAAGACTCTGTACCCCCCCCCCCAAAAAAAAAAGATACACAAATACTGCTACTATGAAAACCCTAATTTTTTTTCTCTGTCACCAAATTTACAATTTATTCACGACATCTATGTAGAATACAAATTTCCCCAGGAGAAAGCTGGTTCTGAAAAAATAAAACCAAAGTGTACATCTTTAAGTGCATATGCCTGACTTTAATTTTTTAAAAAAGATTATTCTTCAGACTGAAAAATAATACACTTTGGCAAAAAATACACAAATAGATGAAACTTTTTCTCTTTTTTGTTATGTTTTATTTCTGACCCTACCAAATTTGTGCCGTTTTCAAAGAAAAACTTACTCAAATTGATTCCGTCAGAATAACAAACTTAGTCTTTAAAATGATTTCAGAAAACTTTAAGCTTTAAAATCACAAAGACCATCAAAAACACCCAAAATCAACCAATAGCTAAGGAATTCTAACTACAACCAGAGTAGAGTAAAAATCCTCAACAAAATACCAGTAAACCAAATCTAGCAGCATATAAAAAGGATCAAACACCGTACAAAGTAGTATTTTCCCAGGAATGCAAGAGTGACTCAACATACAAAAATCAATCAATAATACACCACACTAATAACATGAAAGAAAAATACCAAATGATCATCTTAATTGATGCAGAAAAAGCATTTGACAAAATCTAGCACCCTTTAATTATAAAAATACTCAACAAACTAGAAACAAGAAGGAAACTTGCTCAACCTGATAAACAGCATCTATTTTAAAAAAACCCACAGCAAAGCATCCTCAACTGTGAAAGACTGAAAGCTTTCCCCTTAAGATCAGGAACAAGACAAGAATGCCCTGCTTTCACAAGCTCTATTCAACACTGTAGTAGATGTTCTAACCATAGTAACTAGGCAAGAAGAGAAATGAAAGCCATCCTGAGCCAGCACAGTGCAAAGCACCTTTAGTCCCAGATACGTGGGAGCCTGGGACGGGAGAAGTGCTAGAGCCCCGCAGTTCGAGGCTGTAGAGTGCTATAATGGCACCTGTGAAAAGCACTACACTGCAGCCTGGGGAACATAGTGAGACAGTGCAAATTTTTTTAAAAGCATCCAAATTGGAAGGAAGAAGTAAAATTATTCCTATTCACACATTACATGATCTTATACAAATTCTAAAGAGTCCAAAAAAATATGTATTAGAGCTAATTAAATTCAGAAACCCTGCAAGATACAAGACCAACACACAAAAACAGCTGTGTGTATATACGCTATTAACAATCCAAAAAAGAAATTAAGAAAACTCAATTCGCAGTAAAATCCAAAAGCATAAAATACCTATAATAAATAAACATAATGAAGAAAATGTAACACTTGTACACCAAAAACTATTAAGACAATGCTGAAAGAAATGTTAAAAGACCTAAACAGAAAGACATTCCTGGCCGGCCACAGTGGCTCAAGCCTGTAATCCCAGCACTTTGGGAGGCTGAGGCAGGTGGGTCAGGAGTTTGAGACAAGGCTGACCAACATGGTGAAACCCCGTCTCTACTAAAAACAAACAAACAAAAAAATTAGCTGGGTGTGGACGCAGGCGCCTGTAATCCCAGCTACTTGGAAGGCTGAGGTAGGAGAATCGCTAGAACCCAGGAGGCGGAGGTTGCAGTGAGCCGAGATCACGCCATTGCACTCCAGCCTGGGAGACAGGGCGAGACTCTGCGTCTCAAAAAAAAGAAAAGAAAAAACAAGACAGACAGCCCTGAGGAATGGGAAACTTAACACTGTTAAGACATCAATACTACCCAATCATCATCTACTGATTCAACGCAATCTCTATTAAAATTCCAACACTCAGCCAGGCACAGTGGTTCACGCTTATAATCCCAGCACTTTGGGAGGACGAGGGGAGGAGACTGCTTGAGCTCAGTGGCTCGGAACCAGCCTGGGCAACATGGCGAACCTCGTCTCTACCAAAAATAAAAAAATTAGCCAGGCACGGTGGCTCGTACCTGTGGTCCTAGCTACAGCTACTTCGGACAATGAGGCAGAAGGATCGCTTGAGCCCAGGAAGCAGAGGATGCAGTGAGCCAAGATCACACCACTGCACTCCAGCCTGAGCGACAAAGTGAGACCCTATTGATACGGAAGGAGGAAAGGAAGTGCTGGGAAGAAAAGGGCATGATCCCTGGCTAGGGCTCCACCTCCATGAGATCCCTGGCTAGGGCTTCACCCCCCTGAGAAAGAGTAAGACCACACTGAAACGGAAGTGGGCAGACAAGTGCTGGAAAGGGAAGGGCATGGTCCCTTGCTAGGGCTCCATCCCCGGGTCTGTGCCCACGGCATTTCTGTTTTCCTGCCCAAATGCTGCATTTCCCAAGACCACTCTGCCAGTCACACCCCCAACGTGTGCCTATAAAACCCTCCGAGACTAGTAGGCAGACACACAAGTGGCTGGACGTCATTAAGAGAGACATACCGGCAAAAGAACACACAAACAGCTGGACGTCGAGGGGAGCATGCCAGTGGAAGACCACACATCGGTGGAAGACCACACGCCGGTGGAAGACCACACGCCGGTGGAAGACCACACTGACAAGAGAGCAGGCTGGCAGGCCATCGACCAGTGGAAGGGCGCGAAGTTTCGCTGAGTTTGGCAGGTGCGGTCAGAGGAAAGCCCAGGTCGCTGAGCTGCAGGACTCCAGGGGAAAACCACCCTCCCACTCCATCTCCCTCCTGGCTTCCCATCCATCTGCTGAAAACTTCCACTCAATAAAACCTTGCACTCGTTCTCCAAGCCCAAGTGTGATTCAATTCTTCCCATACAGCAAGGCAAGAAAGCCCTCTGTCCTTGCGATAAAGCAGGGCTTCTAACTGAGCTAATACAAGCCGCCTACGGATGGCTAGACTGAAAGGGCACCCTGTAACACATGCCCACTGAGGCTTCAGGAACTGTAAACATTCACCCCAGGTGCTGTAGTGGGGTCGGAGTCCCACAGCCTGCCCTGTCTGCATGCTCTGCCTAGAGATTTGAGCAGCGGGGTGCCAAAGCAGCAAGCCACAACCCCATCACACGCCCTGCAAGGGGGATAAGAGAACTTTTCCATAAGTTTCACTATTTCAAAAAAGAAAAAATCCAACACACTCTTTCGTGCAGAAATAGAAAAGGCCATTCTCAATTTCCTTTGGAAGTGCAAGTGGCCCTAAACATCCAAAAACAATGCAGAAAAAGAATAAAGTTACAGAACTCACACTTCCCTATTTCGAAACTTACTGCAAAGTAATAGTGAGCTGGCCATTTGTAGATCTTCTTAGGAAAAATATTCAAGTCCTTTGCCCATTTTGATTATTTATTTTTTGAGACGAAGTCTCACTCTATCACCCAGGCTGGAGCACAGTGGCACTACCATGACTCAATGCAGCCTCCACCGCCTGGGTGCAAACAACCCTACCACCTCAGCCTCCCAAGTGGCTCGGAATATAGGCATGCCCCAACACACCCAACTAATTTTAAAAATATTTTTCATAGAGATGGGGTCTCACTATGTTGCCCAGGTTGGTATCCAACTCCTGGAATCAAGCAATCCTCCCACCTCGGCCATAGTGATCAAAGCAGTGTACTACGGCCTAAGAACAGACATATAAACCAAAAATAAGCCCACACATCTATACCCAAGTTATTTCCAACAAGAGTGCTAAGATCATTCAATACGAAACTGTCTTTTCAAAAAACAGACTGAGACAACTAAATAGCCATTGGACCCCCCTACCCAAACCACATACAAAAATAAACTCAGCTGGGTGCAGTAGCTCACGTCTGTAATCTCAGCACTCTGGGAGGCCAAAGCAAGTGGATCGCTTGAGGTCAGGAGTTCAAGACCAGCCTGGCCAACATGGCAAAATCCAACATGGCACGGTGGTAGGTGCCTGTAATCCCAGCTCTTTGGGAGGCTGCGGCAGGACAATAGCTTGAACCCAGGAGGCAGAGGTTGCAGTGAGCTGGGATCGCACCACTACACTCCAGCCTGGGCAACAGAGCAAGACTCTGTCTCAAAAATACATAAAATAAACTCAAAATAAATCAAATACCTAAATATAAAAGCAAAAACTATAAAACTCTTAGAACAGGGAGATAAAGCTTCTTGACCTTGGATTTAGCAATGAATTCTTAAATATGACACCAAAACCAAGAGTAACAATTTAAAAAAAAAAAAAACTTCATGAAAATTTAAAACACATGCAAAGAATATTATCTATAAAGTAAAAAGACAACTGACAGAATAGAAGAAAATATATGCACCTCATATCTAATAACGTCTAGTATCCAGAATATATAAAGAATTCTTCCAACTCAACAATAAAAAGACAACTCAATTTTAAAATATACAAAGGACCAAATGCAGTGGCTTGTGCCTGTAATCCCAGCACTTTGGGAGGCCAAGGCAGGAGGATCACTTGACCCAGGAGTTTGAGACTAACCTGGGCAACAGAGTCCTCATCTCTACAAAAAATTTTTCAAAACTTAGCCAGGTGTGGTGGGGCACACCTGTATTCCCAGCCACTCAAGAGGCTGAGGTGGGAGGACCGCCTGTGACCAGGAGGTGAGGACTACAGTGAGCCTTGATAGTGCCAGTGCACTATAGCCTGGGTACAAGATCCTGTCGCAAAAAATAAATAAATAAAATAAATAACAAAATAAAAATGGGCAAAGTACTTGAATATTTTCCCAAGATAAACAAATGACCAATAAGCACATAAAATATACTGAATATCATTAGGGAAATGCAAACCAAAACCACAATGAAATACTACTTTGCTCCCACTAGAATGTCTATACTCAAAAAAAGAAAAAAACAGAAAATAAATGTTACCAAAGACATGGAAAAACTAGAACCCCTGTATATTGTCGGCGTGAAGGTAAAAGGGTTCAACAACTGTAAAAGTTTGGCAATTCCTTAAAAAGTCAAACACACAATTACCATATTACTCAGCAATACCATTACTAGGTATATATACAGAAGAACTGAAAAAGGGTGCTCAAATTCTTGTACATCAGTGTTCAAAACAGCACTATTCACAGTAGCCAAAAGGAAGAAACACCCCAAACGTCCATCAATAGAAAATGAACAAAATGTGGCATATACAATGAAATCGTAATGATAAAAAGGAATGAATTACTAATACATGCTGAGTATAAACATCAAAAACAAAGAGAAGCCAGACACAAAAGATCACGTTGTACGCCTCAAGTTAAGTATCCATAACAGGTAAATTCATAGAGGCAAAAAGCAGATTAGTGTTACCAGAGACTGTTGGGAGGGTGGAATGGGGGTGACTGCTTAGAGACAGTTCTCTTTTGGGTTGATGAAAACATTCCAGAACTTGACAGAGGTAGAGGTTTGAAAACACTATGAATGTACTAAATGCCAATGAATTGTATACTTTAAATGATTAACTTTATGTGATGTTATTTTTACTTTAATAAAAATAAGTAGAGTACTATATTATAATCTCTTGAATAAATTAAAAAATCGTAAGTCCAGATAAATACAAATAAACATATGTAAATTTAAGAAACACGTTATTCTATAATTTCTAAGTACCTCATCCCCCCAAATAATTAACTGCAGCTTTGCAGTGAAATAGTCTGGCAAATGTGCCCTTAATTGACACATCAACATCAGTGACAGAACAAACTGATATTGTGTGCCTGAACAAGCGCCACTTACTTCTGTAATATTCTAGACCAAATAACCTGAATCTAAACATAAGAAAAGCCAAACCTGAGAGACATACTAATATAACTGCCCCAAAATTTTCAAAAGTGTCAAGTTTAAATTCAAGGAAAATAATTTTTAAAAACCAATCAAGTCAGGCAAAGTGGCTCATGCCTACAATCCCAGCACTTTGGGAGGCCCAGGTCGGGGGATCGCCTGAGCTCAGGAGTGTGAGACCAGCCTGGTCAACTTAGCAAAATCCAATCTCTACCAAAAAAATACAAAAATTAGCCAGGTGTGGTGGTGCAGGCCTGTTGTCCCAGCTACTCAGGAGGCTGAGGCGGGAGGATGGTTTGGGCCTGGGAAGTGGAAGTTGCAGTGAGCCAAGATTCAACCACTGTACTTCAGCCTGGGCGACAGAGCCGGACTGACCAAAAAAAAAAAAAAAGGTGTAAAACATGTTTATTCTATTTTTGAGTCATGGTTTTAACTTTAAAAAACTATGACATTTTTATTCCACTGAACTGTTTGCTTCGGTTTTAACGTGACAAAACTTTATTAATATTTAGTAGGCATCTACTGCAAGCACAGTCATCTACAGACTTCCCTTGTTGATTCTGATTCAGTGGTACTTAAGCACTGCACAGAACTCTTTTAAATAAATACTAAGAGTTACGGGTCATCAGATAAGGATGGTAAATGCCCTACTACTCAAAGAAGAAAACACCTAAGGAACATGGCCTCTACAGGTAGCAAAAATTGTTGCTTCCCTATTTTTTAGATGTTTGGTCCCGAAAGAAGTATCCAATGTCTTATCTGTTATCAAGCTATCTGTTTACAGATCAGATCAGATGATCTGAAACATGAAACTGCATTCATAAATTTTTAAGAAATCTGGGTTATTAGAAAGTTCCGGCCGGGCGTGGTGGCTCAAGCCTGTAATCCCAGCACTTAGGGAGGCCGAGACGGGCGGATCACGAGGTCAGGAGATCGAGACCATCCTGGCTAACACGGTGAAACCCCGTCTCTACTAAAAATACAAAAAAACTAGCCGGGCGAGGTGGCGGGCGCCTGTAGTCCCAGCTACTCCAGAGGCTGAGGCAGGAGAATGGCGTGAACCCGGGAGGCGGAGCTTGCAGTGAGCTGAGATCCGGCCACTGCACTCCAGCCCGGGCTACAGAGCAAGACTCCGTCTCAAAAAAAAAAAAAAAAAAAAAAAGAAAGTTCCAACGTTTGAAAACTTCCATTTTAATGTTCCTCTTATCTGAAATTTGTTAGACTCCATCCTCTTCAGTTTACCTCTTAAGCTGTCAGCACCTTTCTATGCTTTTTCTTTTTTGTTGTTGTTGAGACAGAATCTTGCTCTGTCACCCAGGCTGGAGTACAGTGGTACAATCTTGGGTCACTGCAACATCCCCCTCCCGGGTTCAAGCAGTTCTCATGTCTCAGCCTCCCAAGTAGCTGGGATTACAGGTGTGTACCACCACGTGGGCCTGGATAATTTTTTTTTTTTTTTGTATTTTCAGTAGGGTTTTGCCATGTTGCCCAGGCTGGTCTCGAACTTCTGCCCTCAAGTGATCTGCCCGCTTCAGCCTCCCAAAGTACGAGGAGTACAGGTGGGAGCCACAGCGCCAGACCCTTTCTATGCTTTACTTGCATTTTTATCATAAAAATCAAAACAGGAAGTTATAAAAATTATTCTATTGGTTAAATTATTCCATATGAAAATTGCTATACATGTATTTAAGTACATACATATACATAAATATGTTGCGTTCAGCCTCCTAAAAAAAATAAGGTGAAAAAAGCATTATATTCTGGAAACAAGATGCTTTTAATTCTCAATTTTTGAGACATATTAAAGACGAAACACACAAAATATAATTGAACTTGAAAACTTACAAAGAACTTTTATATAAACTTCACCACCACAAGAAAATAAGCTTTACCCTCCATAAGGTAAACAAATTTCTACTTATTGAGCTTCTCTTTCCTCACAAACTGATACCAACTGAGGAATCACTGAAATTTATTCTAACAGCCTATGGAATCCTTTTTTGTTTTAAAGATTGGTAAGTTTTAATTTATAAATATATTGCAAACAGTATGAACTCATTGGGATAAAATTTAATTTAAATCAACTCATTTATTGAACAACTATTAATAATATGAGCAATATGGCCTAAGCACTGGAAGATACAAGGCATAAGAGAGGGCAGTCCCGCCTCTAACAGCTTACAATCTAATAGCATTAACAAATAACTGTAATACAAGGCTGCTGCCTCAAATCCTCTTAGAAGTGTAGACACAAGCAATTTTTTCTCTGAAATATTTACCAAAAAGTGTCATCACTTCGAGTGTTCAAATGATAGATAAGCTTTTAAAAAAATATATGCTGCTGGGCATGGTGGCTCACGCCTGCAATCTCAGCGCTTTGGGAGGCCGAGGAGGCTGATCACTGCAGGTCAGGAGTTCGAGACCAGCCTGGCCAACATGGTGAAATCCCACCTCTACTAAAAATATAAAAATTAGCCAAGCGTGGTGGCATGTGCCTATAATCCCAGCTATACGCAGGACACTGAGGCAAGTGAATCACTTCAACCTGGGAGGTGAAGGTTGCAGTGAGCCAAGATCAGGCCATTTGCACTCCAGCCTGGTGACAAGAGTGAAACTCCAACTCAAAAAACAAAAACAAAAACAACGCTGGAGCCAGGCCCAGTGGTTCACACCCTTTGGGAGGCCAAGGCAGACCGACTGCTTGGGCCCAGAAGTTTGAGACCAGCCTGGTCAATATGGTGAAACCTTGCCTTTACAAAAACTAGCCAAGTGTAGTGGCATGCACCAGTAGTCCCAGCTACTAGGGAGGCTGAAGTGGCAAGATCACCTGAGCCTGGGAAGTCAAGCCTACAGTGAGCAATGATCGCTCCACTACACCCTAGTCTAAGCAACTGAGACTCCATCTCAAAAAAAAAAAAAAAAAAAAAAAAAAAAAAAGGTCAGATTAACTTACATGAAAAAAAAGGCAGAATTATAAAAGATTTAAGTAATTTGCCCCTAGGCTACAAGAGCCAATAAATGACAGAAGCTAGGCAATGTGAACCCAGGTCCCCCTGCCTCAAAAGCCCACTTTTTCACTACAGTATCGCTAACTTTCCCACAGCAATTATTGAATGTTAACAAACCCATTCTCCTAAGACATTTTTCAGAAAGTAACCAAATAACCTGTCTTCAAGACCTGTTTAACAAGTTAATGAAATGTCTGCATTGCACCACAATATCCATGTGTTTTAATATAAAAAAGAACGTTTACTGTCAAGTAAAATAACCTTAAAGCAAGCGGCTAACTTAGGTGTCGGCTACCCTAGGTGTTTCTTAAGCAATTTATATTAAAAAACACTGCTGAACTATGTAAAATCCTAGAGATGGCTTAGTCCAACATGAACAAAAACAAGGCTACATGACTACGGTATTATCAAAAAGAACTATCTGGCCAGATGCAGTGGCTCACGCCTGTAATCCCAGCACTTAGGAGTTCAAGACCAGCCTGGGTGACACAGTGAAACATCATCTCTACTAAAAATTTTTTTAAATTAGGAGATCGACTTGAGTAATAACTCCATCTCCCACGTGGCATGGGCAGCAATGCATCAATTACAGTCTTCCTTTACTGGGAAAAAATTAGCTGCACATGGTAGCACACACTTGTAGTCCCAGTTTCTCAGGAGGCTGAGGCAGAAGGATCGCGAGCCTGAGCAACAGAACAAGGCCCTGACTCAAAAAAAGAGAGAAATACCTGACAATTACCTCATATGATACAGAATTTAACTTTTTAAAAAATAAGGTTCATGGCCAAGCGCAGTGGCTCATGCCTGTAATCCCAGCACTTTGGGAAGCCAAGGAGGGAAGATTACCCGAGATCAGGAGTTCCAGACCAGCCTGGCCAAGATGGTGAAACCCCGTCTCTACTAAAAATACAAAAATTAGCCAGGCATGGTGGTGGCCACCTGTAATCCCAGCTACTCAGGAAGTTGAGAAGAATAGCCTGAGCCCAGGGGCTGGAGATTGCAGTGAGCCAAGATCACGCCACTGCACTCCAGTTGGGCAACAAGAGTGAGACTCTGTCTCAAAAACACAAAACAAAAAACAGGGTTCATACACTAGAATCAATAATTATCAAGGAGCTGCTAATGTACCATACCTTAAAATACAAAGGTAGGTTTTGTTATTTAAAGTTTTCAGGCCAGGCGCAGTGGCTCACGCCTGTAATCTCAGCACTTTGGGAGACCGAGGTGGGCGAATCACAAGGTCAGGAGTTCAAGGCCAGCCTGGCCAACTTGGTGAAACCCCGTCTCTACTAAAGATACAAAAAATTAGCAGTCATAGTGGCGCATGCCTGTAATCCCAGCTACTCGGGAGGCTGAGGCAGGAGAATCACTTGAACCCAGGAGGCAGAGGTGGCAGTGAGCACAGATTGTGCCACTGCACTCCAGTCTGGGAGACAGTATAATACTCTGTCTTTTAAAAAAAAAAAAACAAAAAAAAACTTATTTACTCAAGACACAAACACTACAATGCTTTATATTTTGTTTTAATTACGCAGAAAATGAAATTACCTTCTCAAGCACTAACATAGAAAGAACATGGAATTTATCAGTTTCTCCCTGCCTGCATCCATGCCTTGGCCAGCAGTATAATTCTAAAACGAAAGAAAGAAAAGGAAGGAGAGGAAGGAAAGGGAAGGAAGTGGGGTGAGGGGGAGGCAAGGCAACAAAGTCACTTTAAGAATTTCAAGTAAGGGCTGGGAGCAGGGGCTCACTCCTGTAATCCCAGCACTTTGCAGTGGGTAGATCACTTGAAGTCAAGAGTTCCAAAAGAAAAAAAAAAAAATTGTTACAAATACATCTGGAACCACCAGGTCTAGTCGACCAAACACCACTTAATATATTCCAGGTACACCTAAATTCAAGTAGTATGGGGACAGCAGGAGGTCTTGAACAGCATACAGCAGTATGAGAAATCGGCACTTAATCCAGCAGGTAAGGGAAGTATTAAAAGCAAGTTTTAAAGTGACAATTACATGTCTGGAAGTATGCTTTCAGAAAATAAATCTTGTAGCAACGTGTAAAAGGAAAGGGAAGAGTCACCTTTCGATTCTTATCTCCTTCAGCCACCTTCCTTTCCAGGGCTAACCCAACACACCACATTACTGGTTTCCCCTGTATTCCTATGGCTACTCCTCCTCAGTCTCATCAGGTTCCACCCATCCCTAATGTTCATATATCCCAATGTCTAGCCCTAGTTCTAATATTAGTAATATAAAACTATAAGTTAAAAACTATAAAAAATAGTCAGAAACTAAATACTATGACACTGCTGACTTTTGTTGTATCTACCAAACAGGAATATCACTAGTTTTACTTCACAGGAGTATGATTACATACAAGTATTTTGTATGTTAAAAGAACAAAAATATTGTGGAATTGATATAGTATTCTGAAAGAACACAGAAAAGAACTGTACTAAGCGTACCCTGCCATTGTAAATGTACTCTTTGATTTTGTTTGAGAAATATTTATTGGAGTCCAAATCATGATTAATTCATATTAAATCCCACTTTATCATGAGATATAGTAAGATTTTTCCTGTTTAACAGATGCCTATTACCTAAAGAAACAAATAATTTTAAGCATAAAATTATTGCAACTGCAAAGCCAAACAATATATTCATAACTGGAAAAAAAAAAAAACGTGAAGCAAATGACATTTGGAGTACCAAAAAGTTAAATAATTACTAATAAACATTTATTTAGAGATAGTCTCACTCTGTCACCCAGGCTGCAACCTCCGCCTCCCAGGTTCAAGCAATTCTCCTGCCTCAGCCTCCCGAGTAGCTGGATTACAGGCATGTGCCACCATGCCTGGTTAATATTTGTATTTTTAATAGAGACAAGGTTGCACCATGTTGGTCAGGCTGGTCTCGAACTCCTGACGTCAAGCAATCTGCCTGTCTCAGCCTCCCAAAGTGCTGAGAATACAGGCGTGACCACGCCTGGCCTAATAAATATTTATAAAGAACAATAGAAAACTAAGAAACTATGATAATCACTACCATAACAGAAATATAAAAATACTCAATTTACACAAGATACTGAACTTGTTTATTCTGTTCATTAGTACCCATTACAAATACAACAGGATTTCAAATTCATGATGGCATCGTGACTTCAAAGATCCTATTTAAAAGGCAAAAAAGAACAAAGGAGTTAAAGAATAGTAAAGGAATAAAACTGTGATAATGAAAAGGCCGTGAGCCACTTCATGAAATTTTTGGAATGACATAAATGCAGCATAATAACTGATGAAACAAGACAATGAAAGCCAAGGCCTAGAAGACATGTGGAAGGCAGAATACAGTGGGAAGCTGATCTGCTCTCTAGAATGCTGAAATGATTTAGGATTACAAAACTGCAGATACAAAGGAGGGCAGAGCGGGAAATGGGATTGAAAAGAAGTAGCTGAAAAACCTGAATGTACAATTGTCTACATGAATATAAGCAAACACAATAACATAACGATGACACCGAAACAAAAAGGAAAGGTAGATTCTCTCAAACACAAATAAGGAGCTAATATGGGTTCTGGCACCAAAGATACTTGGCTTTTCAGGGTCCTACAACATTGACAGCTGTTCAATAAACACTGCTAACATACACATTAACTCTCAAACAACTTTTTATTGCCTCATTCTTAAATATGAACAATCATATTGACATATTGACATATTGACAATCATCAAACATTTTAAGCAAAGTAGCAAGTGAAAGAGATCATTTAAAAAAACTATCAACAAAAAGGAAACAAAGAATTTAAGAAATAACTAGCAAGATAAATGAATTTTTCAGAACCAAGGACAAACAACAACTTCTAGAAAGAAAACAATACCTGCCTGCAAATGAAGAAAAAAATGAGACATTAAGCAAAACAAATTTTAAAGCAAAAAAAACTGAAGCAGGCCGGGTGTGATGGCTCATGCCTGTAATCCCAGCACTTTGAGAGGCTGACATGGGTGGATCACCTGAGGTCAGGAGTTCTAGACCAGTCTGGCCAACATGGCAACCCCATCTCTACTAAAAATACAAAAACTTAGCTGGGCATGGTGGCGGGCGACTGTAATCCCAGTTACTTGGGAGGCTGAGGCAGGAGAATTGCTTAAACCAGGAGGTGGAGGTTGCAGTGAGCTGAGGTCGTGCCACTGCACTCCAGCATGAGCGACAGAGCGAGACTCTGTCAAAAAAAAAAGAAGCAAAAGATTTTCTTTTACAATTCTGGGAAGCTTCAGGAGAGTTCCTGCTCTGAGCATGGAAATAAAGATTCTATAACAATTCTTCTCCTCAAATGGAGAAGGAGAATACGTAAGAAAGTCTTGTAAACTGTAAACTACTATATAAATTACTTTAAAAAAAAAAAAAAAAAAAAAAACACGGGCTAGGCGTGATGGCCAGGCAGGAGAATCACTTGAGGTCAGGAATTTAAGATCAGCCCGGGCAACACAGAGAAACCCCGTCTCTACTAAAATTCAAAACAGGCCAGACGTGGTTGTTCACGCCTATATCCCGGCACTGTGGGAGGCTGAGGCAGGTGAATCACTTGAGGCCAGGAGTTCGAGACCAGCCTAGCCAACGTGGTGAAATCCCATCTCTACTAAAAATAAAAAAAATTAGCCAGGTGTGGTGGCGTACACCTGTAATCCCAGCTACTTGGGAAGCTGAGGCAGGAGAACTGGATGAACCCAGGAGGCAGAGGTTGCAGTGAGCCAATATCGTGCCACTGCACTCCAGCATGGGCAACACAGCAAGATTCCGTCTCAAAAAAATATATAAAATAATAAAATTCAAAACAATTAGCCAGGCCTGGAGGCACACGCCTGTGGTCCCGGCTACTTGCCGGGCGGCGGGGGGGCGCTGAGGCAGGACAATGGCTTGAGCCCAGCAAGTCGAGGTTGTAGTGAGCCCTGATTGTTCCACTACTGTACCACTCCAGCCTGGGCAACAGAGCGAGACCTTGTCTCCAAAAATAAAAATAAATAAATAAAAAGATTATGACAATTTTATTTAAATCCTAGTTCTTCTAGTACCATGAAAGCAAATTTGTTCAGTGGTTATTTGCCATTTATAGCATCTGATGCTATACAACACAAAATAGGTGGAAAACAAAGGTGCACTAAGGTAATGCTTATCCTGAAATTACCAAATGTGAAATCCACCAGACTAAATTTCTCTACTATTAATCTGATAACAAATTAATTTCATATCTGGTTACTTTGTGTTGAAACTCCACATCAG
Organism: Chlorocebus sabaeus; assembly: GCF_047675955.1. Lineage (NCBI taxonomy): Eukaryota > Metazoa > Chordata > Mammalia > Primates > Cercopithecidae > Chlorocebus > Chlorocebus sabaeus. The sequence continues at coordinate 38,131,924 of NC_132907.1, forward strand.
TAAAGAACAGTCAAAAGAAGTCTTGACTCTGAGGCCACACATGGTGGCTTACACCTGTAATCTCAACACTTCTGGGGAACTTTCAAGACGGGAGGATCACTTGAGGCCAGGAGTTCCAGACCAGCCTGGGCAAAGAGAATCTAGTCCTTGGCTCTACAAAATATTAAGAAAATAAAAAAATAAATCCTGACTTTAAAAACTGAAAGTAACTAGGCAGAGATAGAAAACGCTGACAAAAAGTAACCATCATATAGAAGGAAAAGGAAATACTGAGAGACTATGTGCAGATATCATACTGACTTTTACATATCTTAACCACTGCAAAAAAAAAAAAAAATTTTTTTTTTTTTTTTTTTTTTGAGATAGAGTTTCGCTCTGTCACCCAGGCTGGAGTGCAGTGGTGCAATCTCAGCTCACTACAGCCTCCACCTCTCCGGTTCAAGAGACTCTTCTGCCTCAGCTTCCCAAGGAGCTGGGACTACAGGTGCACGCTACCATACCCAGCTAATTTTTGTATTTTTAGTAGAGACGGGGTTTCACCACATTGGCCAGGAGGGTCACGAACTCCTGACCTCAGGTGATTCGCCCGCCTCGGCCTCCCCAAGTGTTGGGATTACAGGTCCTCATGAGCCACTGCACCCAACCGAAAAACTTATTTTAATATTCATTTCACAAATAAAAAATCTTTGGGCTTAAAAAGGTTGTCCCTAAGTCATCACAGCTAGCTCCTAATGAGCTTCAAATACAAGCAAATACATCTTACTCCAATGTTTTTTCATCTACATTATGGTACAGAATTCAGTTTCAAAACTGTAACTTCGGTAACTACAACAAAATAGGCTTTATAATTTGCATGTTTCAGGCTAATCAACTTCCTAGAATTAGAAAGTAAATAATTAAACAAAATGTTAAGAATAAAATTTCTAGGTCAGACGTGGTACACTTTGGGAAGTCAAGGCAGAAAGACCATTTACGCCCAGGAGTTGGAGACCAGCCTGGGAAACACAGGAAGACCCCATCTCCACAAAATATACAGGCATAGTGGCATGTGTCTGTAGTCCCAGCTACTTAAGAGGCTGACATGGGAGGATCACTTGGGCCCGGCAGGTCAAAGCTGCAGTGAGCTGTGATTGTGCCACTGCACTCTAGCCTGGGCAATAAACTCTGTCTCAAAAAGAAAAAAGAACTCAATAGAAAAATCAGCAAAGGATATAAACAAAGTTCAAAGAAACTAATCTTATACATGGAAAATTTTTATTCTCACTGCAAAAAAAAAAAAAAAAAACCCCATCCTCAAAAACCTAAAACCAGAACTACCATATGATCCAGCAAGCCCACTGCTGGGGATGTATCCAAAAGAAAGGAAGTCAGTATATGGAAAAGATATCTGTATTCGTATGTTTACTGCAGTAATATTCACAACAGCCAAGATACGGAATCAACCTTACTGTCAATCAATGGATGAATGGATATAGAAAACATAGTATGTACATGGCTATGGAATATTATTCAGCCATAAAAAAAGAACAAAATCCCGTCGTTTGCAACAAGGATGGAACCAGAGGACAGTATGTTAAATGAAATAACAGAAAAATAAATACTGCCACATTCTCTTGTGTGGGAGGTTAAAATGAACTCACAGAGATAAAGGAGAATGATGGTTACTAGAGGCTGGGGAGTGGGAAGGTTGGGGAGATAAAAAGCGGATAGTTAGTGGGTACAAAAATAGGAGGAGTAAGATCCAGTATTTGGTAGCACAACAGGGCAACCACAGTTAACAATAATTATATATTTCAAAGTAACTAAAATGGAGTTGGAATGTTCCTAAGACAAAAAATTACAAATGCCTGAAGTGATATTCCCACTACCCTGATTTGATCATTACACACTGTATGTACCAAAATATCATGAGCTCCTTAAATAAGTGTAACTATTATGTATCCATAAGCAGAAATACATATAATTTTTTACACAAGGCAAAAATGCCCAAGAAAAAAGTCTGATACACCTCATTAACACTAGAAATTTACATTGGTACACCTATATGGAGAACAACTGGGCATTATCCCAAATTACACTCAGAAATTCACTTACAGGAATTTGCCTTATATTTATGAGAACTATTCACTAGTGCTACTCATAATAGCAAAAAAGAAACAAAAACAAGAAACAGCCTAATGTACATTAATAGAGGTCTAGTTATACTACCATGCAGCCAATAAAAAGAATGAGGTAACTTTACACATATTAACATGCAATAATGTTCTAAGTTCATTAAGTAAAAAAAAAAGACTGCACAGCAGGGTAGACATGATGCCACTCCTTGTATTAGAAAGCAAAAGAATGTGGTTTTATACACATCTCTAAAATACGTTAAGAAACTAACAGCGGTTTCCCCAGAGGGGAACTGCTGAGAAACAGGATTAAAGGGGTGACTTTCCTCTAAACCTCTTGTGGTACACCTTTTGTAATTTGTGTGCATAAATTCAAAACAATTTTAAATTTTTAGTCTGACTCAATTTTACTGTTTCCTGAATAAACTTCTTTTAAAAAAAAAAAAAATTCCAAAAAGGATGAGTTTGTGTCCTTTGTAGGGACATGGATGCAGCTGAAAACCATCATTCTCAGCAAACTATCACAAGAACAGAAAACCAAACACCGCATGTTCTCACTCATAGGCGGGAACTGAACAATGAGATCACTTGGACTCGGGAAGGGGAACATCACACACCGGGGCCTATCATGGGGAGGGGGTAGGGGGGAGGGATTGCATTGGGAGTTATACCTGATGTAAATGACGAGTTGATGGGTGCAGCACACCAACATGGCACAAGTATACATATGTAGCAAACCTGCACGTTGTGCACATGTACCCTACAACTTGAAGTTTAATAATAATAAATAAATTTAAAAAAAAAAAAAAAATTCCTTAAACTCTTAATCCATTTTTTTTTTTTTCCTGAAACTGAGTTAGGCTGAAGACCAATCATCCCAAGCACAGGAAACAAGTTCCAACAAACTAATTTTTTAACTGAGCCCAACCTATGAACCAGATAGCACTAACAAAAAATACTTCTCATATATATATATTTTTCGAGTCAGGGTCTCACTCTATTGCCCAGGCTTGAGTGCAGTGGCATGATCTTGGCTCACTGCGACCTCTACCTCCTGGGCTCAAGGGATCTTCCCACCTCATTTCCCCAAATAGGTGGAACTACAGGTGCAAGCCACCATGCCCAGGTAGTTTTTGTATTTTTTTGTGGAGATGGCGTGTCACCATGTTGCCCACACTGGTCTCAAATTCCTGAACTCAAGTGATCTCCTACCTTGACCTCCCAAAATGCTGGATTACAGAGCGAGCCACAGCACTCAGCCCAGGCTGTTTCTTTTTGAGGCGGAGTTTCACCCTTGTCACCCAGGCTAGAGCACAATGGCTCGATCTCAGCTCACTGCAACCTCAGCCTCCCAGTTCAAGCAATTCTCCTGCCTCAGCCTCCTGAGTATCTGGGATTACAGGCACCCGCCACCAAGCCCAGCTAATTTTTGTATTTTTAGTCGAGACAGGGTTTCACCATGTTGGCCAGGCTGGTCTTGAACTCCTGACCTTAGGTGATCCACCGGCTTTGACCTCCCAAAGTGCTGGGATTACAGGCATGAGTCACCGTGCCTGGCCAGCAGTTTCTTTAGATTTCATCTCATTTAGTCCTCATCCCATCCCCAGAAGGCTGGTGTTACCCTCTTTTCAAAACAAGAAAAATAAGTGTTTATATAGATGAGAAGCCCATTTTAAAGTTCCCAAGGTCATAGTACTAAACAGTAGTAGCTGAATTAACCACTCTGGATACGCATACATACTATAAGTAACATAGGATACATCAAGCAGAGATCTTACCTAATACAAAACATTGGCCTTCACAATAGACATAAGTAACTCCTTTTTTTTTTTTTTTGAGACGGAGTTTTGCTCTTGTTGCCCAGACTGGAGTGCTATGGCATGATCTCAGCTCACCGCAACCTCTGTCTCCCGGGTTCAAGCGATTCTCCTGCCTCAGCCTCCTGAGTAGCTGGGCTTACAGGCATTCACCATCACTCTGGGCTAATTTTGTATTTTTAGTAGAGATGGAGCTTTCCCATGGTGGTCAAGTTGCTCTTGAACTCCTGACCTTAGGTGATCCACCTACCTCAACCTCCCAAAGTGCTGGGATTACAGGCATGAGCCACCATGCCCAGCCAACTCCTAAATTTTAAGTTTTACTCAGGCACTGTCTTACTACCGCTATGTCAAAAAGTACAAAATACAGATCTCGATCACATAGACAAGTAAAAGATGAGCAGTTTGAGCTATCACTGCAATCTAGCACTATCCCCAGACTACTGTCCTCTCAGCAAATTAAGTACTCGAAGTACTGAACAGGAAGAACCAAAGTGAAAACATTTTCATTCACTTTTCATCATTTCCATTTGTCCTTACAAAAGGAACTCATTTCAACCAGACACAAGAATAATTCATGTAAAAAATGTGAAACTACCAGTCAAGTTAAAAGAAAAAAATTAAGGAACCCTGCTCAGGTGAGTGCATTTTTCAAGTAGTTTTCAAGCCAGTGTTCCAGAAACAATTTCATCACTCTCCTGAGGATACTCACCTGTAACAGCCTCAAGTTTAGCATCCTTCTAAGAGCTTTAGTAAACAAGGTCCTTGCAAGAGATCTATAACATGCTTTTCTTACATAGAACGAAAACACGATCACACAGGTAAACTTTGTAACGACAAAAATAATTTAAGTTCTGTGGATATTTATCTGCATTAGTTTCCTCCTCAAATAAAGACACACTACAAATGAACTATCATGGCCTGATTTCTGAAAATGAGAAGTCTTAAATTCTGCTGATAAATTTCAAAGCCACTCCTTAAAACCTAGATAGGCTGGTGTGGTGGCTCACGCCTGTAATCCCAGCACTTTGGGAGGCAGAGGCGGGCGGATCGCGAGGTCAAGAGATTGAGACCATCCTGGCCAACACGGTGAAACCCCGTCTCTACTAAAAATACAAAAATTAGCTGGGTGTGGTGGTGTGCGCCTGCTCAATCGCTTGAAACCAGGAGCCGGAGGATGCAGTGAGCCGAGATCACACTACTGCACTCCAGGCTGGTGACAGAGAGATACTCGGTCTCAAACAAATAAACAAAAAAACCCCTAAAGATAAATGTATTTTGTTTCTTTGAACCTGAGAGCAAAAATAACCTAGGTTTCAAGCCTTCTGACTCAACAGTTCGAAATTGGGGAAATTTTTAAAGGCAAGGGTCACAGTAAACAAATCTTGATGAGATGAGGCAGTCCCTTCAAAAAGCTAAGAGCAAGGCTGGGTACGGCGGCTCACACGTGTAATTCAAGCACTTTGGACAGCAGAAGCAGGCGGACCACTTGAGGTCTAGAGTTCGAGACCAGCCTGGCCAACATGGCGAAACCCACCTCTACTAAAAATACAAAAATTAGCTGAAGTAGCTGGTCACAACAGCAAGTGCCTGTAATTCCAGCTACTTGGGAGTTGAGGTACAAGAATCACTTGAACCAAGAAGGCAGAGGCTGCAGTAAGCCAAGGTCGTGCCATTGCACTTCAGCCTGGGTGACGAAGTGAGAATGCCACCAAAAAAGAAAAGAAAAAACAGCTAAGACCAGCCAGGCACAATGGCTCACACCTGTAACCCCAGCACTTGGGGAGGCCAAGGCGGGCAGATCACTTGATCCCCAGAGTTCGAGACCAGTCTAGGCAACATGGCAAAACCCTGTCTCTACCAAAAAAATACAAAAATTAGCCAGAGATGGGGTACACACCTGTAGTCCCAGCTACTCGGAAGGCTGAAGCGGGAAGACTGCTTGAGCCCAGGAGGTCAAGGCTGCAGTGAGCTGTAATCACCGACCACACTCTAGCCTGGGTGACAGAGCAAGACCTTGTCTCAGGGGGAAAAAAAAAAAAAAGGCTAATAGCAAATCCAAAGCCAGTCTTGAATCTAGTAGACAAAAATCTCATATAACAAATTATTTTAGCTTGAATAAATAGGTAGCTGGTGGAGCCATACTGAAATGAGAAATAGAGAGAGTATGAGGCTAGGAAGTAAGACTGCAGTTTGCCTTTTATTTTTTGAGATGGAGTCTCGCTCTGTTGCCCAGGTTGGAGTGCAGTGCCACAATCTTGGCTCACTACAACCTCCGCCTGCTGTGTTTAAGCGATTCTCATGCCTCAGCCTCCTGAGTAGCTGGGATTACAAGCACCCACCACCATGCCTGGCTAATTTCTGTATTTCTTTTAGTAGAGACAGAATTTTGCCATGCTGCCCAGGCTGGTCTCAAACTCCCAAGCCATCCACCTGCCTCAGCTTTCCAAAGTGCTTGGATTACAGGCATGTGCCTCCATGTCCAGCCTGAGTGTAGCTTGGAACGTTAAACTTGACATGTAGAGAAGTCAAGGTGGCAGTTAAGTTATAAGCCTATAATACGGGGAGAAGACCTGAACTGGAAATTTAAACTTGGGATCATTTGCATAAATATACCTTTTAAAGCTATGATATCGTATCACAAATTACAAAAATATTATCCCAAGAGTGGAATGCATGTGCTTCAACAATTTTTTTTTTTTTTTTTGAGACAGGGTCTCGCTCTGTCGCCCAGGCTGGAGCAGTGGTGCAATCTTAGCTCACTGCAACATCCACTTCCTGAGTTCATGCGACTCTCTCACCTTAGCCTCCTGAGTAGCTGGGACTACAAGCATGCACAACCATGACCGGCGAATTTTTGTACTTTTTGGTAGAGACGGGGTTTCACTATGTTGACCAGGCTGGTTTCAAACTCCTGACCTCAAGTGATCCACCCGCCTCAGCCTCCCAAAGTGCTGAGATTACAGGCGTGAGCCACCGAGCCCAGCCTCAATAATTTTAAATGTCATATATACACATATGTATTACAAATACATTATATGTACACAGATATATATATCTCTTTGTTGTATGTATATATATGTGTATCTCGTTTCTGTTGCTTCTGTCCCTTCAATGTATACTTACCTATGTCCTCCAATTCACAATCTCTCCCTCCTGGTTGATCATACGGTCTTCAACCACTACCACCTGTGACCAGCCACACCACCATTTTCTATATTTTACAATTTCAAAGCATTTAGCATTCATTTTTTCACTTGACTTTAATAGCAACAACTCTGTGAGGCACTATTTTATACAGCAAGAATTAAGTCATAAAGACTATGTTGGTCAATATCACATAGCTATTATATAATGTAACAGATGGCATGAAACCATAATTCAAATTCAAGGACTCTTTTTATCCTGTATTCACAGAACTTCACAGCAAACTACATGGACAGAGGAATCTTACGTTTTTGCCTTGTTCACTAGAAAATCCCAGCACCAACGATACCATAGGCATTCAAACATTTCCTGAGGCAAAGGAAATCTCCAGCACATAATTAGCACTCAAGAGAGAAGAGTCCCAAATCCACTGTTGAGATAATATATTACAGTAAATAAGTTGATACTTTTACATCCTACTTTCTTATTTCCAGTATAGAAATGCTGTCATTTTCTAAGTATGCTCAAGTATGAATTAGATACCTAACATTTCAAGCCACTTAAAAGACTGATACACAAATTCAAGATGTCATTATTTTGCAACAGGTTTTACTTCACACACCCACAAAAACAATTTCCTTATTACTCCAAATTTCCTATAAAAGATTTTTTAAAATGTAAGACATCCAATGTTAAAGCAGAAAGAAAAATCAAATACTATTTTATTTATGGACTAGCATTCCATGGAATTAGCATAATACATACACACACACACACGCACACATCTCCCTCTCAATGAGTCCAGAAATAGACACACATAATTTGATTTTCATCATAGAAATTTCAAGGTGATTCAATGGGAAACAAAATCTTTTCAACAAATGAAACTTGCACAACTGGACATTTATATGGAAAAAAAATTGGGGGTGGTCACCGTAGCTCTCGCCTGTAATCCCAATACTTCGGGGGGCCAATGCAGGAGGATCCCATGAGTCCAGGAATTTGAGACCAGTCTGGGCAACACAGTGCAACTCCATTTCCACAAAAAAATTTAAAAATTAGCCAGGTGTGGTGGCACACACCTGTAGTCTCAACTACTCAGGAGGTTGAGGCAGGAGGATTGTTCCAGTCCAGGAAGTCAAGGTTGCAGGGAGCTGTAATTACGCCACTGCACTCCAGCCTGGGCGACAGAGCAAGATCCTGTGTACCCCACCCCCCAAAAATTGGACATTTTTTTATCACATCACATGCAAAAAAAACAAAATGAATCAAAGACCTAAAACGTTAAGAACGAAATTACAAAACTTCTACAAGATAGGAGAAAACCCTATGACCTTGGGTTAGGCAATGACTTCTTAGGACACAAAAGCACAAACCATGAAAGAAAAAAAAAAAATTTTTTTTTTTTTTTTTAAGAGGCAAGGTCCCGCTCTGTCACCCAGATCAGAGTACAATGCCGCAATCATAGCACACTACAGCCTTGAACTCCTGGGCTCTAGCAAACCTGCCACCTCAGTCTCTCAAGTAGCTGAGGTATGCCACCATGCCCACTTGATTTAAATTGTTTGGAGAATAAGCATCTTAGTATGTTGCCCAGGCTGGTCTTGAACTTCCAGCATAAAAGGATTCTCCAGTCTCAGCCTCATGAAGTACTGAGACTAAAGGCATGAGCTACCAGGCATTTTATTTCAGTATTTAAAACTTTTGCTCTTCAGAAGACACTGTATTAAGAAAATGAAAACAAACCACAGTCTGAGAGAAATTATTTGCAAAACATGTATCCAAAATACATAAAGAATTCTTACAATTCATTAAAACAACCCAATTTCTTTCTTTCTTTTTTTTTTTTTTTTTTTAAAGACAAGGTTCACTCTCATTGCCCAGACTGGAGTGTAATGGCTTCATCTCCACTCGCTGTAACCTCTACCTCCTGGGCTCAAGCCTCCAGAGTAGCTGGGACTGCAGGGGGCATGCCACTGTGCCAGGCTTACTTTTATACTTTTTATAGTATATTACTTCTATGATTTTGGAAACACTTTTTGTAGAGCCACCATGTTGCCCAAGCTGGTCTCAAATCCCTGGGCTCAAGCGATTCACCCACCTTGGCCTCCCAAAGTGCTGGCATTACAGGCATGAGGACCGTGCTTGGGCCCCAGTTTTTGTTTAAACAGGCAAAATATTTGAACAGACACTTCACCAAAACACACGAAAAGATGCTATCATTATTAGGGAAATGCAAATTAAAGACACAATACTAATTCCAACTATACACAATGGTTAAAATTTAAAAGACATAACCAGCCGGGCGTAGTGGCTCATGCCTGTAATTCAAACACTTTGGGATGCTGAGGTGGGCGGATCACCTGAGGTCAGGAGTCCCAGACCAGCCTGACCAATATGATGAAACTCCGTTTCTACTAAAAATACAAAAATTAGCCATGCATGGTGGCATGTGCCTGTAATCTGAGCTACTCAGACGCTGAGACAGAAGAATCACTTGAACCTGGTAGGTGGAGGCTGCGGTGAGCTGAGATCGTGCCATTGCATTCCAGCCTGCGTAACAAGAGCAAAACTCTTGTCATAAAAAAAAAAATAAAAATAAAAAAGGCCCAAGGTGGTTGCCAAAACAAATTTTAAGGAGTGCTGGTGATAACAACATCCATTGCTAGTGGGAAGGCACACAATTCACATGGCCCGGGCAGTTCTGCTAGAGATTTTCATATGAGAAATTAAAACTTAAGTCCACACACCCCGTATCAAAAATAAGAATTAAAAAGAAGAAGCCGGATGCGGTGACTCACGCCTGTAATCCCAGCACTGTGGGAGGCCAAGGAGGGTGGATCACAAGGTCAGGGGTTTGAGACCAGCCTGGCCAACATGGTAAAACCTCGTCTCTACTAAAAACACAAAAATCAGCTGGGTATGGTGCCGGGCACCTGTAATCCCACCTACTCGGGAGGCTGAGGCAGAAGAATCGCTCGAACCTGGGAGTTGGAGGTTGCAGTGAGCCAAGATCGAGCCACTGCACCCTAGCCTGGGCAACAGTGTGAGACTCCATCTCACCCCCCAAAAAAAAAAAAAAAAGGCCAGGCACAGAGGCTCATGGCTGTAATCCCAGCACTTTGGGAGGCTGAGGCAGGCAGACAGCTTCAGGTCAGGAGTTCAAGACCAGCCTGGCCAACATGGTGAAACCCCATCTCTATAAAAATACAAAACTTGGCCAGGCCTGATGGCAGTTGCCTCTAATCTCAGCTACTAGGGACGCTGAGGCAGAAGAAGCGCTTGAACTCGGGAGGCAGAGGTTGCAGTGAGACGGAATCATGCCACCACACTCCAGCCTGGGCAAGAGGGAGACTCCATCTCAAAAAATAAAATAATTAAAGGGAAGAAAATGGAAAGACCAAAAACACTGCACCCACCAAGCTGTGAACAAAAGAATAACTAAAGAACAAGAAACTAAATGACATATCTTGTACATAGAAAGATGCAGAAACTAGCAATTATTTGCAGGGTTATACAGCAAATCTGTTAACTGTTCTGATGGGTGGGACGGCTGACAAAATGGGAAAAGCAAGCAGGTAAAACTGAAATACAGAGTCACAACCACAAAACAGTTTACCAGTAACAACGAACATTTTGTTTTTCAACATTTCTGTTGAAGGTAATGGACCTACTTTCCAGAAAAATGCACTGAAATGCCCACAAAAGTATCAATTTCGGAGAATTCTCAGAAACCACCGTCTTGGCCTGGCATGGTGGCTCACATCTGTAATTCCAGCACTTTGGGAGGCCAAGGTGGGTGGATCACCTGAGGTCAGGATTTTGAAAAGAGATGTATTCCCTGGCCGCCCCCAACTCCCCCCCCCCTTTTTTTTTTTCTTTATGTTCCCTAGGCTGGTTTCAAACTCCTGGGCTCCAGCGAGCCTTGTGCCTCAGGCTCCCAAAGTGTTAGGATAACAGGCATGAGCTACCATGCTCTGCCCCCTCACCCCTTTTTTAAACAGTATTTTATATATTAGAGGTTTTGTTTTTGTTTTTGTTTTTTTGAGATAGTCTTGTTCTGTCGCCCCGGGCTGGAGTGCAGTGGCGACGAAAAACACTGAGGCGCCTGGCCTCTTCTTATTCATTTAAGAGACAGGGTGTCACTCTGCCACCCAGGTTGGAGTGCAGTGGTGTAATCACGGCTCTCCGGCGTCTCAACCTCCTAGGCTCAAGCAGTCCTCCCGCCTCAGCCTCCCAAGTAGCTGGGACTACAGGCGCATGTCACCATGCCTGGCTAATTTTTTTTATGTTTTGTAGAGTCTTGTTACGTTTCCCAGGCTAGTCTCGAACTCCCAGTCTCAAATGTTCCTCCTGCCTTGGCCTCCCAAACTGTTGGGATTACAGGCATGAGACACTGCGCCCTGCCCCCTTTAATTCTTAATTCAGTTTTCAAATTATACTTTAAAGCCATATTTAAATTTCTGTCGAGGTAGGTGGATCACCTGAGGTCAGGAGCCTTGCAGACCAGCCTAACCAACATAGGGAAACCCCATCTCCAAAAAAAAACACAAAAATTAGCTGGGCATGGTGATGGGCACCTTAATCCCAGCTACTTGAGAGGCTGAGGCAGGAGAATCGCTTGGACCCAGGAAGCGGAGATTGCAGTGAGCTGAGACTGCGCCATTGCATTCCAGCATGAGCGACAGAGCGAGACTGTCTCAAAACAAAAACAAAAAAAAAAAAAAATCTTTACATCTGTATTGCACTTCACAATTTACAAAAACCCTCCATACACATTTCCATCAGTTTAATGAAGAAACTATGGCCAAAAAAAGTTAGGTGAACATACAGTCACACAGGCATTTTTCTAGATATTCCATAACCTAAACCAAGTTCCCTTCCAAAGTCTCAGCCTTGACCCTTTTTCTACATCACCACCTTACCTGGATCTAAACTGTTACCTAAACATTGATAGATCTGAATATTGTTACCTAAACATTTTTATCAAAAAAGAAACAAAAAAGATGGTTTGGTTAAACAAAGTTAAATAATCTGACCAGGTGCAGTGGCTCACGCCTATAATCCCACCACTTCCCGAGGCTGAGGCAGGTGATCACCTGAGGTCAGGAGTTCGAGACCAGACTGGCCAACATGACGAAACCCCATCTCTACTAAAAATACAAAAAATTAGCTGGACATTGCGGTGGGGACCTGTAATCCCAGCTACTCGGGAGGCTGAGGCATAAGAATCACTTGAACCCGGGATGCGGATGTCACAGCGAGCGGAGATTGTGCCAGTGCATTCCAGCCTGGGTGACAGCAAGACTCTATCTCAAAAAAAAAAAGAAGTTAAATAATCTGGTCTGGTTTTAAGATCTATCCTCACTTGCTTATTTTACTTTCAGATTAGAAGTCCTCCTCAATTATCCCTTTCTTGAAACTCTCCCCATTTTTTTTTCTGTTCACTCTTTCTGTTCTTTCTCCATTACTCTTCTCCCTTCCTCAATTTTAATGTATCAGCAGTTTCTACCATAAAAATCCATGTAACTATTTTAATTCAAAAACAAAGACAAGGGGCTGGGCCCTGTGGCTCACACCCATAATCCTAGCACTTTGGGAGGGGGAGGCGAGCAGACATCTGAGGTCAGGAGTTCGAGAACAGTCTGACCAACATGGTGAAATCCTGTCTTCTAAAAATACAGTATCAGCCAGGCCTGGTGGCACATGCCTGTTATCCCAGCTACTCAGGAGGCTGAGGCAGGAGAATCGTTTAAACTGGGGAGGCAGAGGTTGCAGTGAGCCGAGTTCATGCCATTGCACTCAAGCCTGGGCAATAAGTACAAAACTCTGTCTCAAAAATACCCAAAAAACAAAAAAAAAAAGGAGACTAGGTAAAACAAAGCTATGCATTTAGCTCCATGCCTGTGGAAAGAGGTTACGGGTGAAAGAAAAAATACAACAAGGCCAGGCACTTGTGGCTCACGCCTATAATACCAGCACTTTGGGAGGCCAAGACAGGAGGAACCCTTGACCCCAGGAGTTCGAGGTTGCCTGAGCTACAATCCCGCCATTACACTCCAATCCGGGTGAGAGAGCAAGACCCTGTCTCAAACACACACACACAATTTAATTTTAGCTAACCAAAGATATCACCCAAATAGTTACTAGCAAATAGCAAAACAGTAGTATCTCTTAGTTTATTACCAAACTCCATTAGTAGTCTGTAATCGACATCAACCAGAGAGAAGCAGTACATGAAAAGAAAAACAAAAATATCAAAGATAATGTTCAAATAAATGAATTAGTAAAGTAAAATCCCCAAGAAAGCAGTGTAAGTATGGCATAGTGCTGAGTATGTGCTCTGGAGTCAGACTGCTTGAACAGTTATTTGGTCAAGATTACAATTCTAACAAAGTAACTTTCTCCCAGTCTCAGCCTCCCTAAATCCTAATTTTCTCATCAGTACCACAGTGACTATAATAGTACTTTCCTTACGGGATTAAGAATTAACTAAAATATGCCACATAAATTACACAGCAAAACATATGACACCATCATCATCTATAAATGTTAGCCACTATGATTATTATTTTTAGAACTACAGTTTACAAAGAGAGAAAAAAGGAAAATATAAAGAGTAAGAAAGAAAAGGAAAAGTGGTGTAACTTCTGGGGAAAATCATCAGTCCAGCAATAGTTCCAATTACCAACGGGTGGAATTACTTATTTCAATCTCCAGAAAATAAAATGCTGAAAATATCTGTCAAAATGTTCAAGTAAATCTGTCCTTGAAGAACTGCTGTAAGCTAAGTTCACAAATGTTAGACTACTCACAGATTAAAGTTAACTGTTAAAAACTCTGATCTCTGAAGTAATCTTCATTCTGACACTACTGCTTAGGGGTAACAATACCAGTAACGGTAATTTAGAAGAAAACAAGGCTAGACGCAGTGGTTCATGCCTGTAATTCCAGCAGGAGTTCAAGGCCAGCCTGACCAACATGGTGAAACCCTGTCCCTACTAAAAATACAAAAAATTAGCCGGGCGTGGTGGTGGGCGCCTGTAATCCAAGCTACTTGGGAGGCTGAGGTAGAATCGCTTGAACCCAGGAGCGGAGGTTGCAGTGAGCTGAGATTGCGCCACTGCACTCCAGCCTGGGCACACAACAGAGCAAGCCTGTCTCAAAAAAAAAAAAAAAAAAAAAAGAAAAAAAAATCACGAATAAATATTATACAGTTTTCTAGGAATAATGATCGTCTGACTCCAGTTCAACTTCTTAATCATATTTAAGATGTATATTCTTAAGTAACTTGAGAAGTCACTGAATTGAGGAATGAACAAAATACAGGCTCTCCCAAGTGAAAAGGTGTGGAATGTTCTCACCAATTTTACAAATCAAGGTAGACAATCAGAACTACCACACAGGTCTGACCTAAAACACATATAACCTAATCCACTATGACAAAAGGAATTACTGAACTCTCTAATATCAATTTCAGAGGAAAAAAAAACTGTATTTTTTACTACCACTTTTGCTCCATGGGGACTAGCAGGATTCAACAGTTTAAGCAAAAAAAAAAAATTCGTTCAAAATAAGCAACTGACAAGTTATTAGGTTAGGCCATTCTGGTAAAGGGTTCAAAAATTACAATTTCGGCCTGGCACGTGGTGGGCTCAGGCCCGTACGTAATCCCAGCACTTTGGGAGGCCAAGGCACAAGGATCACCGAAGGTCAGGGGTTCGAGGCCAGCCTGACCAACATGGTGAAAACCCGTCTCTATTAAAACAAAAACAAAAACAAAAAATTAGTCGAGCCTGGTGGCGGGCTTCTAAATTGCCGTTACTGATATTGTTATCCCTAAGCAGTAGTGTCAGAATAATCCCAGCTACTTGGGAGGCTGAGGCAGGAGAATCGCTTGAACCTGGGAGGCAGAGGCTGTGGTGAGCCAAGACCATGCCATTGCACTCCATCCTTGGCAACAAGAGCAAAACTCGGTCTCAAAAAAAAAAAAAAAAAAAAAATTACAGTCTTTCGTCTCAGAAAGACCATGGAAATAACCCTCTAATTTGAGTTATACTCATGTGTTCACTAATATTAATTGCCTAAAAATTAAATTTTGTCAGTAGTCAAAGAGGAAAAAAATTAAATTTTAGTGTATCTCTTTAAAAAACACTAAATGCCTGTGATTCACTGAAAAATTAAACGTAGTAACTAATGGTAACTAGAAACACCATTTAATCCTGAAAAATACAAACATTAAAAGACAACTCTCCCACCTGTCAAAACAATTTCTATTATAGCAATTAATATTCACAACATTTTTTTTAAAAAAAGCTTTGTTTATAAACTTAGGCCAGCATAACATCGAGTGAAAAAAAATGTATACTCATATTCTCTTAAGTTACTTAAAGGTTCTTAATTCAGCTTGCTCAGTTCCTTTGAGCTGCTGGTCCTGGTAATACCCTCCTTTTTTGAAAGTAAAGTGTTAATTAAGAAATAATCTGAAATACAAAACCATTTCAACAAAACTATTTCAAAAACTTAATTTCTATAACGGATTAATATGTTAGGAACAGTTATGCCTTAAAACAAGCTAGTTCATGAAATACATTAAAAACTGCTACCTGTAATATAACCAAACTATGTAACCCCAAATGCAACACTAAACTGCAGTTCGAATGCAGTCTAAACTCACATTTGAAAAGTAAACTGGCTATCAAGGCACATGCATTTAGAATGCAAACTGGCTAAGGCGGCACGTGGTGAATTATTTGTTGCATTTTTTCCTACCTTTCTACCCCTATGAATGAATCCTCAAAGCCTAAGGCAATACATACTAGCCAGACGAATTTAGCTTTATACTTAAAAAAACACAAAAACCTGTAGCTTAGGACTGTTTGAATCTGAAAAATTCCTAAGCTTTAAAGGTTTTTTCTGAATTTCAGTTTACTCAGACAATGGTTAATAGCTGTTTTCAGACTGTCAAGGAAACTGAAACCAAGCACTATTACTGCAAGAAACTGAAAGGCTTCCAAGAATAACATAGGATAAACTCGACTCCCATTACAGTTTACAAATGAACATTTGATTTGCTCACCATAAAAGTACTTACAAATTCCAACAGGACTGCACAGGAAGGTGTTGGTTTTTTCTTTGTAATCTTTGTTTTCCAGTTTGTATTTTTATTTTGTATCCTCTGAAATAATATCGAAGTTCTTTGAAGATACTTAACCTATGACTATTTGACATAGAGTTACTTCAAGTCAGCTACCCATACTTCTGTTTTAAAGTTTTCATATGGCTATCTCCCGAATTAGCCAAGTTCTTTAGATTTAAGATCAAAGTCTTCTTTATTATTCCATGTACTTGCCACTGTTGTACTTGTCCACTCCAGATGAAATATCCAATTTACGAGCCAAAAAGCAAAAGCAAAAAGAAAATTTCACATCTGAAGAGCATTCCTAAATATCAGCATATACAGAGACACACATAGCTATCTCAACACTACCATGCTGCCGGGAAACTGCAACATCTTAAATTTCTACGTAAATAAAAGATAAAAGGAAAAAAATTCGGTATTCTTTCAATGTCTTCATTTAGAAAAAGTGTCCCATTGTAACATGAAAGAGCTGAAGTCAAAAATTCCTAAAACTTTCAATAAAGGTAAAAATAAACTGCCATGAACCTTCAGCACTACTCAGTCATTTGAAACTGCTGAAACTACTCAGTACACAAATCAACGTCACTCAGTTTCGGCTGAAGAACCCCAACAACGGGGTGGGGGAGGGGGAAGGCAAAAATTACCACCAGCTGAAATACTGTAACCAGTTATATAATCCGTTTGAACCAAAATACTGAAGAAATGCTGCCTGGGTCTCTTTTTAAGTAGCTTGCTGAATTGTTCACTACTATCAATTCACTTCATAGACGATTCTTGCCAATTTTAATAAACTTCTGGGGCAAAATTATCCAAAAACATTGTAAATCCAAAATGGCCACTTAAAATATCCGGGGCCTTCTACACAAAACCTAGAAGATGATCTTCATATCTGAGTAATTCATTCACCTGTAAAAGTTATAAAAAAAAATTATATACTGAGTTTTGATTTTGAACTAAAAAAAAAATCAATCCCCAACTTAAAAAGTCAACCTCTGGAGAGAAAATCACTTCTGTATAACCTTACAGGAGCCTGGAAAAGGGCTTTACCCAAGCAAGCACCCGATAAAAGTCTACTGAATGAAAAACACATCGGAGTAGAGGGAGATAAAAACGGTAGGTGACGGTATCATGGAGGGCAAGGGCAAATTTCACCTGGGAAGGGGTGCAGATCCAATATTGGGGAATTATATAAGCAAACCTTCTTATACTTCTTGAATACATTTGAAACTATGAAACCGTCACTTAATCTTACAAAAGATCTTCTCCAACCCTCTTCGATGTACCAAGGAAAGCGAAGACAGGTGTGTTGCCACGGAGCATTAGCAAATGTAACTCACAGAATAATAAATGTAAAGAAAAGGAGGCTCCCTCCAAATTAGAACGTCTACCAGAGGAAGCATATTGCCCCAGTAAGGCCAGAAAGGTGAACTAGAAGTAGGGCAAACCCGCTCCTTAAATTCTCCCGAGGAGACTTCCCCACTTCTGAGGGAGCAGAGGGCTAGAAGGTGTAGGTTTCCACTTCCTCGAATTAAGAAAACAGCTTTCTCCCAAAACTGAGGGGGTGGAAGGGACAGGGCCCTTTTCGTAAACCACAGGAAGAATGGTTCTCTCCCAAAAAAGCACATGTCCCCTCAGACCCCACAAGACTCGGAGGAACAAAGTAGCCTTCGCCCCAGTCCACGGCAAGTGCCACGGACCTGGGAGAGGCGGGGAAAGCTGAGACGCTGCTGAAGAAACCGCCGAAGGCCACAAATCGGCCTCGACTCCCTCAGCCCTGAGAGGGATAGTGGTGCAAAAGCAGGCGGGCGTGTGCGAGAGGCCGGGGGAAGGCCGAGCACGGAAGGCGTCGGACCCGCTCCCAGCCTCCGCCAAACGGCAAACACCCCCCAACCAAGCTGCCGGGGCTAAACCACCCACCCCCTCCTCACAACCGCCACCTCCGCTCCACCTAGGCCGAGTCAATAGCTACAGGGGCCTATCGGCGCCTCCCTCCCCTCTTACTCCTTGCTCCCCGCCGCCCCTCCGTCCGCGGGCAGCCTCTCACCTCGCGCCGCCAACGCCGCTCCCGACCCCTCAAACCCCAACACGGACACGGGCACTCCCCTTCTCCCCCGGACTCGAGCGTGGAGCCTAGAGGACAGTGTTACCTTCTGCCCCACCAGAGGTGCCCCTGGCCTGGGGGTGTCGACGCGCCTGATCCCGGGAGAAGGTTTTCGGTACTTTGAATAATCCCCTTTTGCCGCTTTTCCCTCCCCCACAACCAGTCTCAGTCCCAAAATGGCGCCGACCCGATCCGCAATGTTCTGGGCCAAGTCTCGCGAGATCGTGGACAGTGGCGAGGCGGGGAAGGAACTAGAGGGGTTGAGAAGAGGGGAAGGCGGGGCGAGGAGAAGGAGGGAGAAAGGGTGTGGAAGAAACGGTGCGAACGAACCTACTGGGCGGGACACCAGGAAGAGCGCCTCCACCAGAGAACCTTCTGGCCCAAGCAACCGCTCACGCCGCGGTCAAAAAAGCTCCGCCCTCTACGTCGGGCGCCTGGGGGGAGGGGGAAGAAGGCGTGGCTAATCCTGGGGGCGGGGCTTTGAGGAGGCCCCGCAGCAGGGGCGCGCGGGGGGCGGTGGCTCCACACGGTGACGTCAGGAGCAGCTGGAGTCGGGGATTACCCCCTGCTGCTGACGTGAGGACGGTGAACAATCGGGAACGTTCGGTGGAAGGGGGAATTCCCCGCCGCTCTGTGAGGCGCCCCTCCTCCCGCACTCCCCCCCGCCCTGGGCTGCTTCGGAGTCCGGGCTGTTGGGGCCGCGGGGAGGGCGAGAGAGGAGTGCTGCGCCGGGAGGCGGCCGCGCAGGCTCGAGTGGCGCGCGGCGCGGCGTCTTCCCCACATCTAAGCTCCCGAAGCCGCGCCGCAGCTTCTCAGAGCTTCAAGCTGCGGAAGACGCCGCGGCGCGCGCCTTTCGCCGGGTACCCCGCTCGGGCTTCGCGCTCGGGCCTGGGTGAAGCGGCGCTCACACGGCGCCTATACCCAGCCCTGCGCAGGCGGAACGTCTGCCGAGCCGGCGCCGGAGCGATAGGGCGGGCTGAGGGGATGCTCCACCGTGGCGTGCGAACGCGGACTGTGTTGGGCGTGAGAGGAGCACACGGGAGCCCTACGGCGGAGGAAAGCAGACGTGCTGGGAGCCAAGACCAGACTCTCAGAGGGTAGAAATGGCTACTAGATATAATTGTGCTAATTATTTTTCTTTCTACTAAATTTGCAGTAGGTGAATTATTCCAACAGTCAGAGTATCAGAACCACAGAGCCCATTCGAGATTTTAAAAAATCAGTATTATGGTGTTCACAGTCGTTTATCTAATTGTGACACCTTTTCGCCTTATAACCGTGGCCTCACTTTAACACCTGGGAGATTGGCATTCCAGGGGAAAAAGTCACATTTGTTTAGAGGGAGGGTGGGGGGAGGTCTCAAAAAGGGAATGTCTGGAAAATAAAAATATTTGGCTTTTCGCCCACCCCTAAGCCTCAAGGACTTCATAACGTAGAAATTTTATGGTACTTGTATATGCATTATTGGGTTTTTAGTTGAATGGAATGTTTCTAAAAGATACCTGAAAAACGGGTGGAGTGTAAACTCACCAAAATTTACCGTCGCCAACCTTTTGTTTTAATCTTTATCGGGAATTGGCCACTTTGAGCAATTAATAATGCCCCTCTGCGGGGCAAAGGAAAGGGAATTAACACTTGCTGGATGCCTTGCCCTTGCCAGGCATTTTAATGCTGGTATCACCCTCTGGGGTGGGTACTATTTTGCTCATTTTGCAGATAAGGAAACAGGTTGAGATTGACGTGTTTAACAGTACGGAATATGGAAGTTGGGCACCACGACTTGGCTGCATACCACATTTAAACAAGTCTATTAGGGGCTTGATCCACTTTGTTTTCTCTACACCACGTTGTTTCCGTATAAGCGACTTATGTATTGGGAGAGGACCTGCTCGTGCTTTTATTTGTAAGCATGATATCAAACCAAGAAAAAGTAAAGGAAACAAAAAAAAGATAAAACTGATAACTTGGAAACACAATGTGGGCCTTTCATGTGACAGAAGACACTATAAAGTCGAAGAACTAGTAGTGAAACAGAGAAACAATTGTAATTACAAGCAAGTTGATATTTATATATATTCGGTTACTATCTTTAGCGTATGTTTTATTTGCATAATAAAATATAAAGAGCTCTACAAATTATTAAGAAAAAGATAACACCCACTCTTTTAAAAAGTTAAGGGCGGACCGACTGTTGTGACTCATGCTTGTAATCCCAACACTTCAGGAGGCTGAGGCTGGAGGATCACCTGATGTTGGATGAACACAGCAGAAACCCCCTCTCTACTAAAAATACAAATATTAGCTGGGCGTGGTGGCGGGCATCCCTAGTACCAGCTACTAGGGAGGGTGAGGTATGAGAATCGCTTGAACCCAGGAGGGAGAAGTTGCAGCGAGCCAAGATCGTGCCACTGCACTCAAGCCTGGGCGACAGCGTGAGACCCTGTCTCAAAAAAATTAAAAATCACCCGGGTGCGGTGGCTCACACCTGTAATCCCAGCACTTTGGGAGGCCGAGGTGGGCGGATCATGAGGTCAGGAGATCGAGACCATCCTGTTTAACACGGTGAAACCCCCTCCCTACTAAAAATCCAAAAAAAATTAGCGGGGCGTGGTGGCGGGGTCTGTGGTCCCAGCTACTCGAAAGACTGAGGCGGGAGAAAGGCGTGAACCCGGGAGGCGGACCTTGCGGTGAGCCGAGATCGCGCCACTGCACTCCAGCCTGGGCAACAGAAACTCCATTTCAAATAAATAAGGCCGGGCGCGGGTGGCTCTGGCTCAGGCCTCTAGTCCCAGCACTTTGGGAGGCCGAGGCGGGCACATCACCTGAAGTGAGGAGTTCAAAACCAGCTTGACCAACATGGTGAAACCCCATCGCTACTAAAAATACAAAAAATAGCTGGGCTTGGTGGTGTACGCCTGTAATCCCAGCACTTTGGGAGACTGAGGCGGGCGGATCACTTGAGGTCAGGAGTTTGAGACCAACCTGGCCAACATGGTGAAACCCCGGCTCTACTAAAAATACAGAAAATTAGGTCAGATGCGGTGTCTCATGCCTGTAATCCCAGCACTTTGAGAGGCCTAGGCAGATGGATCACCTGAGGTCAGGAGTTCGAGACCAGCCTGCATAACATTGGCGAAACCCTGTCTCTACTAAAAATACAAAATTCACCAGGCTTGGTGGTGAGCGCCTATAATCCTAGCTACTTGGGAGGCTGACACAGGAGAATCACTTGAACCCAGAAGATGGAGGTTGCAGTGAGCTGAAATCACGCCATTGCACTCCAACCTGGAATTGCACTCCAGCCTGGGTGACAGAGGAAAAAAAAAGAAATACAAAAAATTAGCTGGGCATGGAGGTGGGTGCCTGTAATCCCAGATACTTGGGAGGCTGAGGCAGGAGAAGTGCTTGAACCTGAGAAGCGAAGGGGAAGGTTGCAGTGAGCCGAGATCATGTCACTGCACTCCAGCCTGGGCAGCAGAGCAAGCCTCTGTCTCAAATAAAATAAATAAATAAATAAATAAAAGTCGAGGGCATGAACAAGCTAGTCGTGTGTGTGTGTATACATACATAACATATGGGGGGATTTAATAATTATATGAAAAAATGTCCCACCTCACTAGAAATCGGAAAAACTGAAAATAAAATTAACAGTGATTTACCAGTTTCACATAGCAGACTGACAAAGATTTTAAAAGACCAAAAACCTAGATGAGGATATAAGGAATCGGCCGGGTGTAGTGGCTCACACCTGTAATCCTAACACTTTGGGGAGGCTGAGGTGAGTGAATCATTTGAGGTCAGAAGTTCGAGACCAGCCTGACCAGCATGGTGAAACCCCATCTCTACTGAAAATACAAAATTAGCCAGGCGTGGTGGCGGGTGCCTGTAATCCCAGCTACTCCGGAGGTTGAGGCAGGAGAATCGCTTGAACCCAGGAGGTGAAGGTTGCAGTGAGCTGAGACTGGGCTGCTGCACTCTAGCCTGGGCAACAGGAGTGAAACACTGACTCAAAAAAAAAAAAAGAAAAGAAAAAGGATATAAGGAATAGGCATTTATTTGCATTAACCATATCAAGAATGAAACTCTTGATATGTGCAAGCCTTTCTGGAAGATAGTTTGGCTTTCATAAAAATGTAAAAGCCTTTAAGATACCCTTTAAGCAGTTATTTTATGTCTTAGAATTTATTTTAATAAAATAATAGGAGGCCAGGAGCGGTGGCTCACGCCTGTGATCCCAGCACTTTGGGAGGCCAAGGCAGGTGGATCACGAGGTCGGGAGTTGGAGACCAGCCTGACCAAGATGGTGAAACCCTATCTCTACTAAAACTACAAAAATTAGGGCACGGGCGGGGGCTCACGCCTGTAATACCAGCACTTTGGGAGGCTGAGCCTGGTGCATCACCTTAGGTCAGGAGTTCAAGACCAGCTTGGCCAACATGGTGAAACCCCGTCTCTACTAAAAATACAAAAAATTAGCCAGGTGTGGTGGTGGGCACCTGTCATCCCAGCTGCTCGGTAGGCTGAGGCAGGAGAATCGCTTGAACCCTGGAGGTGGAGGTTGCAGTGAGCCGAGATCAAGCCATTGCCCTCCAGCCTGGGCAACAAGAGCAAGACTCTGTTTCAAAAAACAAACAAACATAAATAAATAAACAAACAACATAAAAATAAATTAAACTACAAAAATTAACCAGGCGTGGTGGTGGGCGCCTGTAATCCCAGCTACTTGGGAGGCTGAGGAAGGTGAATCAAATCGCTTGAACCCAGGCAGCAGAGGTTGCAGTGAGTCGAGATCACGCCGCTGCACTCCAGCCTGGGTGACAGAGCAAGTCTCCATCTCAAAGAAAAATAGATAATAATAATAATAGGAAAGGTGTCCAACAATTTATGAAGCTGTTCATTGATAACTTGTTTAAAACTCCGCACAAAAAATAGGTTGGTCCGAGTGCAGTGGTGTGTTTAAATAATAATAATAGGAGAGGTATCCAACAATTTATGAAGCTGTTCATTGATAACTTGTTTAAAATCCCCCACAAAAACATAGGCTGGCCCAAAAGGCCTGGCATGGTGACTGACGCCTGTAATCCCAGCACTTTGGGAGGCCGAGGCGGGCGGATCACAAGGTCAGGAGATCGAAACCATCCTGGCTAACACGGTGAAACCCCGTCTCTACTGAAAATATAAAAAATTAGCTGGGCATGGTGGCGGGCGCTTGTAGTCCCAGCTACTCAGGAGGTTGAGGCAGGAGAATGGCGTGAACCTGGGAGGAGGAGGTTGCAGTGAGCCAAGATCATGCCACTGCACTCCAGTCTGGGAGACAGAGCGAGACTCCGTCTCAAAAAAAAAAAAAAAAAAAAAAAAAATAGGCTGGTCCAAATGCAGTGATGTTTTCAACTAATTGATGACAACTGGTTACAGATTTCTTTGTTCCTTCTCCACTCCCAGTGCTTCACTTGACTAGCCTTAAAAAAAAAAAAAAAAAAAGAAAACCGCACATAAAAAAAGAGAAACAACCTACATGTCTATAATAAAGAAATTGACAAAGTAAATTATATTACAATCATAGAGTGGAATATGAAACCATTAACAATGATATTTATTAAAAGATGGTCACATGAAAAGATGCTCACAGCATACTGTTAAGAAAAATGGGCTGGGCGCCGTGGCTCATGCCTGTAATCCCGGCACTTTGGGAGGCCAAGGCAGGCGGATCACAAGGTCAGGAGTTCGAGACCAGCCTAACCAATATAGTGAACATCTCTACTGAAAATACAAAAATTAACCAGGTGAGGTGGTGTGCACCTGTAATACCAGCTACTCAGGAGGCTGAGGGAGGAGAATAGCTTAAACCCGGGAGGCAGAGGTTGCAGTGAGCCAAGATTGAGCCACTGCACTCCGGCCTGGGTGACAGAGTGAGACTCAGTCTCAAAAAAAGAAAAAAGAAAAGGAAAATGAGAGGCAGATTACAAAAATGTATATGTAATATCCCATTTTTGTCAAATAAAAAAGTATAATCAAATGAAAAGTTTTGACAGACTAGAAACAAAATAACAATGTTTATTTCTACGTGGCAGACAAATAGAGGATCTTAATTCTTCATACTTGCTAGGAGCATATATTACTTTTCTTTGAGATGGAGTCTTTCTGTCACCCAGGCTGGAGTACAGGGGCAGGATCTCAGCTCACTGCAACCTCTGCCTCCTGGATTCAAGCGATTCTTCTGCCTCAGACTCCTGAGT
The DNA here is from genome assembly GCF_047675955.1 of Chlorocebus sabaeus. Lineage (NCBI taxonomy): Eukaryota > Metazoa > Chordata > Mammalia > Primates > Cercopithecidae > Chlorocebus > Chlorocebus sabaeus. Next base: position 38,156,481 of record NC_132907.1, read on the forward strand.
AGCGGGGATTACAGGCCTCTACCACTACGCCCGGCTAATTTTTGTATTTTCGGTAAAGACCGGGTTTCACCGTGTTGGCCAGGCTGGTCTCGAACTCCTGACCTCAGGTGATCCACCCACCACGTCCTATCAAATTGCTGGGATTACAGGCGTGAGTCACCGTGCCCAGCCTACTTTTCTAATTATAAAAGAAAAAAAAAATTTAAGAAAAATTTTAAGAAAAAAAGCTATGGCAGGGCATGGCGGCTCATGCCTGTAATCCCAGCACTTTGGGAGCCTGAGGTGAGCAGATCACAAAGTCAGGAATTCGAGACCAGCCTGACCAACATGGTGAAACTCAGTCTCTAATAAAAATACAAAAATTAGCTGGGCATGGTGGCGTGCACCTGTAATCCCAGCTACTCAGGCTGAGGCAGGAGAATCTCTCGAACCCAGGAGGCGGAGGTTTCAGGGAACCGAGATCATGCCACTGCACTCCAGTCTGGTTTACAGAGGGAGACTTTGTCTAAAAATACACAAAAAACAAACAAACAAAAACAGGTGGGGGCTGAGGGATTGATGTCACCATGTTCTGCTTAGTTTTGAAATTTTTATCTTACTTTTTATTTTTATTTATTTATTATTTTGAGATAGGGTCTTACTCTGTTGCCCAGGCTGGAGTGCAGTGTTGTGATCTCAGCTCACTGCAATCATCACCTCCCAGGCTCAAGGGATCCTCCTATCTCAGTCTCCTGATTATCTGGGCCTACAGGCACATGCCACCACACTCAGCAAATTTTTTTTGTATTTTTGGTAGAGATGAGTTTTTCCATATTTCCCATGCTGGTCTCAAACTCCTGAGCTCAAGCAATCCACCTACCTCAGCCTCCCAAAGTGCTGGAATTACAGTCATGAGCCACCATGTCTGGCCAAATTCTTACTTTCTTTTAGAGATGTAGGTCTCTCTCTGTTACCCAGGCTGGTCTGGAACTCCTGGCCTCATGCTGTCCTCCTGCCTTGGCCTCCCAAAGGGCTTGGATAATAGGTGTGAGCCACTGCATCCATCCCTTTAGGAGTTTTTATATTAACTGCTGGAGAATTTACTACATGCTTCCTTTAATTTAATTTTATTTATTTATTTAGTTAGTTAGTTATATATTTTTGTAGAGACAGGGTTTTGTTGCCCAGACTGGTCTCAAACTCCTGAGCTCAAGTAATCCTCCTGCCTCAGCCTCCCAAAATCCTAGGATTAAAGGCGTGACTCACCACACCCAGACTTACTACATGCTTCTTAATCCAAAGAGATGCATGGGTTGACAAGTATTCCTCCCTGCTCCAGTTATGGGTGGCCCAGTTTCCCTAATTGGCACTTCCACCTCTCTGCCTCTCCCTCTGTACTAGGAGGTATGCAAGAACACACAACATGATCACAATTAACAGCAAAATTTTTAAATTTTTCTTTCTAATAAGTGACTTTCAAAATGCTGCCTCTATAAATGGCATTTATTATTTTAAACCTACAGCAAGAATGTAAACATGTAAATTCTTGTAGGTAAGGTGAAGAATGTATTTTGTAGTGTTTCAAAAGAGTGATCTGTTTCAATAGGTTGTATCCTGTGTCTCTAGAAATGGAAAAGAATATAGGGAACCCTGGAAGTGTAGTTGACTCCCTGCAACTACAACTCTCTGCAACCTTGTCAAAGACTGGGTGACACAAGAAGGAACCCAGTCCAGCGCTGGGCTACTTTGCTCCTTCCTGATTCTATGTACAATGAACAGATGGGACCGTGGTTAGGAGTATTCTGTTTGTTATGTCCTCTAGATATGGTAACATGCTGCAAACCCAACTTCCTGTTCCTGTCTAATATGCTCTGGAGTGAAAGGAATGAAGTATGGCCAATGAATGGTCGAAGAGAAGGGCAAACACAGGTGGTGGAATTTCCCTATTATTTATCCTCTTAGGTTTGTTTCCAAGTTCATTTTTGCATAGCATCCTCCACTTTTAAATCTGGTTACCCATTTTAGGAAAGGAAATCCATCACATTTTTCGAAAACTTGATTGAATCTGTAGTTTCCCAGTGTAACAAAGTGGCAACCCTCCCAAACACTCTACTTGAATGAACTAATATTTCTCATAACATTGAGTCTAATTGTCTAATGAGCATATAGGGATGCAGATAAGCTAAATGACATGGTCAAAAGCCAATCAAAGGAAATGGAGATAGAAGTAAAACTAAAGATTTCTCATTTGGGCTGGGCAGGGTGGCTCACACCTGTAATCCCAGCACTTTGGGAGGCTGAGGCAGGAGAATCCCTTGAGCCTAGGAGTTTGAGACCAGCTGGGCAACATAATAAGATACCATCTCTATTCTAAGAAACATTTTTTTAAAAAGACTTCTCATTTTGGTGTCTAGTATTGAGCTTTTAAATTTCACAACTAGAGTAGTCATAGATCACTTCAGCTTTAGTGAAACTAGGACCTGTTTTCACACTAATCAGCTTTTTAAAAACTCCAGTCCAGGAGTGGTGGCTCAGGCCTGTAATCCCAGCACTTTGGGAGGCCGAGGCTGGTGGATGGCTTCAGCTCAGGAGTTCGAGACCAGCCTGGGCAATATGGCGAAACCCTGTCTTTACACAAAATACAAAAATTAACATAGCGTGGTGGCCTATGCCTGTAGTCCCAGCTACTTGGGGGACAGAGGCAGGATTGCTTGAACTTTTGGAGGTCAAGGAAGCTGCAGTGAGTGGAAATCATGCCTCTGCACTCCGGCTTGGGTGACAAAGCAAGACTCTGTCTCAACAAAAAAAAAAAAAAAAAAAAAAGCAAGCAAAAGTATATGTTAGAAGTAAGGTCCTACTCTACTTCAAAATTAAACTTTATTATTATTATTATTATTCTTTTGAGACAGGGTCTCACTCTTGCCCAGGCTGTGAGTGATTTTTGTATTTTTTATAAAGACTGGGTTTCACCATATTGCCCAGGTTGGTCTCAAACTCCTGGGCTCAAGCGACCCACCACTTAATAAATTAGATATGATCCATGCTACCCTACCGTTTATCTTAAGAATGCTATTATTTTCACTTTAATAGACTTAGATTCATCTGGTTTTCACATAGCAGTGGAAAGAGCATGGGCTTTGGAGTTAGACAGACCTAGGCTTGAACCCTAGCTCAATTCAGATTTATTTCATATTAAGTGCTGTTGCTGTGCTATCTGTTGCAGATACAGAAATGATTAGGATATAGTTCCTGCCTCCAAATTCCTACCATCTGAGGGATAAAACTGACATAATATCTACACTTACTGCTCTACCCTATAGTACCTAGCAATAGTAGCCATTCAATATTTGTCAAGTGAAAACATTTCAAAACGTTTTGCTGGGTGCTAAGTTAGAAGCATGTACACGGTGCTGAGGGATGGCTTTTCAAGAAAAAGCTTTAAAAGCTGAGTCTGGCAAATTGGACAGAATTCCAGGAGGCAGTGGCCTTCCAGGTAGATGCTGTTGCACAACTAGAAAAGCACAAGGATGAAAATAAGCCACAAAGGGGCCAGGCGCAGTGGCTCACACCTGAAATGCCAGCACTTTGGGAGGCCAAGGCAGGCAGATCACCTGAGGTCAGGAGTTGGAGACCAACCTGGCCAACATGGTAAAAACCCATCTCCACTAAAATACAAAAATTAGCTGGGCATGGTGACACACTCCTGTAAGTCCAGCTACTCTGGAGGCTGAGTCAGGAGAATCACTTGAACCCAGGAGGTGGAGGTTACAGTGAGCCAAGATCATGCCACTGCACTCCAGCCTGGGCGACAGAATGAGACTCTGTCAAAAAAAAAAAAAAAAAAGTCACATCGAGGCATTTCCAAAGATGCAAAGAGAAATGACTGTTACCACCCAGGCTGCTGGGAACCCAGAGAGGGTTGAGATTGCATCACAAGGGCCTCAGCACTGTGCTAGGAAGATTAGATGTTTATCCTGGAGGCTTTGGAAAGTCTTTTAAGCAGGAGAGAGGCATGATTGGATTCATGCTTTCAAAAGAGTCTTCTTGTGATCCCGTGAAAAAGAGATAAGGAAAATGAGGCTACAGGAAGATAAAGAAGCTATGAACCTATTGCGGTAAAGTAGGAGAAAGATGATGGTGGCTGGGACTTCGCTGGCCTCCTTTGGGTTTCTCCCACACACCATGATTCTCCCTGATGAAAATCATTACGCAAACTGTTTCTTCTGCCTGGAACACGTGTGCTCTCCCACTTTCTATTACCAGCTCTTACAAGCTTTTAAGTCTCAGCCTAAATGTTACTTTTATAGACAGCTGTACTGACTACCTACCTAGTTTCCCTACTCTCCCTTATTGCATAATTACAATTTAAAGGTATTAATAATTATAAATTAAAGGTATTAATAATTTATAAGTTTATTTAGCTGGGCATGGTGGTTCACGCCTGTAACCCAGCACTTTGGGAGGTCATGGCGGGAGGATTGCTCGAGGCCAGGAGTAGAGACCAGCTTGGTCAACATAGCGAGACCCTGTCTCAAAAAAAAATTTTTTTTTCGCCTAGCGCAGTGGCTCACGCCTGTAATCCCAACACTTTGGGAGGCCGAGGCGGGCGGATAACCGGAGGCCAGTAGAGACCAGCCTGGCCAACATGATGAAACCCTGTCTCTACTAAAAATACAAAATATAGCTGGGTGTGGTTGTGGGTGCCTGTAATCCCAGCTACTCAGGAGACTGAGGCAGGAGAATTGCTTGAACCTGGGAGGCAGATTGAGCCATTACACTCCAGCCTGGGCAACAAGAGGAAGCTCTGCCGCAAAAAAAAAAAAAATTAAAAAAAATTTAAAAATAAGATTATTTAATATCTGCCTCACCCACTGCACTCTAAGTTTCATGGGGAATTGAATGAGTGAATAAATGAATGAGCAGAGAGTGGTGGAGCAACATAAACAGATTAAAGAATAGGATATAAAACTCAGAAAATGTGATGTTTCAATGTTTGTGAAGACAAGGCAGAAAAAAGAGTCAGCGATGACACCCAGTTTCTAATTTAGGCACTTGGGTGGCTGTTAATGGCATTCCCTGAGTTAACTGAGGCCCAAAAACAAGTTAGATGGAAGATGGAAATCATGAGTTCAGTTTGGGACATTGTGATATTATGAAATACATATTTGGTCTTGTCCCAGCTTCCTGGCATGCAACTCTTAAAATCCTTGACATCTCTAAACTGGTAAGTGTCTTTTTGTATGCTAGTACATTGACTGATGGCTAGGGATTCCTGGATAGCCTTAGGATAGGGTTGGTTGCCTGGAGAACCAATCTTGTGATTAGAAGGTTGAGATTTTCCAGCCTCACCCACCAACCTCCAGGTTGAGATTTTCCAGCCTCACCCACCAACCTCCAGGGAGGCTAGAGGTCAAGTTGATCACCAAAGCAATGAGACGGAGTTTCGCCCTTGTTGCCCAGGCTGGAGTGCAATGGCCTGATCTCGGCTTACCACAACCTCCACCTGGTGAATTCAAGCGATTCTCCTGCTTCAGCCTCCCGAGTAACTGGGATTACAGGCGTGCACTACCACGCCTGGCTAATTTTGTATTTTTAGTAGAGACGGGGTTTCTCCATGTTGGTGTTAGAAATGCTTGTTCCCTGGTGCCGTAAAGAAATAGCACTTGAACATAAATATAATTTCCTCAGCAAGGCCATTTTTCACTTTCTGCAGAAAGGGTACACTCTCCAGCAGTTTTGCCACAAGAGTACATCCAACAAAGGAGACAGAGTCATTTATAACCTGATGTGTTCACCCTACTGCTGTGTCCAGTTTCCATTGGCTGGAACGGGACCTTACATTCTGTATTTGTCCTGATTGGCTAGCAATTTAGAACTTTTTTTTTTCTTTTTTTTTTTTTCCGAGATGGAGTCTCGCTCTATCACCCAGGCTGGAGTACAGTGGCGCCATCTTGCCTCACTGCAAGCTCCGCCTTCCGGGTTCACGCCATTCTCCTGCCTCAGCCTCCCGAGTAATTGGAACTACAGGCGCCCGCCACCAAGAACTTTTTAAAAGAGGCAAAGGCAGAGGAGAACAAAGGAAGGAGGAAGTAACTTGTGGAATGCTGAGAAAGGTAAAAACACCTTCAAATAAGGAAGAGAAACAGGCTATGACCTAATGCTTGCTTGGACCAGTATAAGCATGCCGGGGCAAATATTTAGGCTAAATTGTGGGAGCTAAGAACATAAAGTACATTGATGTCTTTATTACAGTTAGCACATATCTAAGAATGTTAGCACAGGTCTTTGAATAAATTTTTCTTCTAAGAGAAGTTACTATTTATTCCTAATTAGATGGGGAGGAAAGACTTTGAAGAGGAACCTCCACTTTACTTTTTACATTGGTCAGACTGGTCTTGAACTCCCAACCTCAGATGATCTGTCCGCCTCGACCTTCCAAAGTGCTGGGATTACAGGCGTGAGCCACTGCACCTGGCCCGAAAGTCAATGATTTAATTATTGCCTATGTAGTGAGGCCTCCATAAAAACCCAAAAGACAAGGGTTTTTTTTGTTGTTTGTTTGTCTGTTTTTATTTGTTTTATCCAAAAGGACAAGTTTTGAAAAGCTTCTGGACAGCTTAACATATAGAGGCTCCTGGAGGGTGGTATGTACAAAGAGGACCCTGAAGCTTCTTCCCTGTTACTGATTCCCATGTAATATCCTTTATAATAAACCAGTAAACATAAGTGTTTCCCTGAGTTCTGTGAACTACTCTGGCAAATTAATCAAACTCAAGGAGAGAGCCATGGGGACTCAGATTTATAGCCAGCCAGGAAGTCAGAAGCACAGATAAAACAACCAGGTAGATAGCATCCGAATTGAATTGAAGGATGCTGGTGTCCCCTGAAGATTCCACCACAGAACTGATTGGTTGTTGGTAGGGAGAAATCCCCACACACTTCCTGATGATCAGAGGTCACAGAAGTTTTTAGTCAATGTTGAGTGAGAAAACAGAAAAAACACCTTTTTTTTTCTGTATCTATGGAGACACGTAGTGTGAATCTCAAACCACAAACTCAAGTTGGCAAGAAATGAAACTCAGTGAAATTTTCACAATAAGCCCTATCTAGCGTTAACCTCAGTCAATTTAGGAGGTTTCCCCTTTGCCTCCAGTTGTCTTATTTGGAGATAGATAACTTATGTATGCTAATAATTCAGGGAAGGATAGGGTTTCATGTCACCTGGGAGTCAACGTTGGAATCTGCTGAGATTTTTTTTTTTTTTTTTTTTCTGCTGAGAGACCTGTATGCTGAATATTTATTTATGTATCTGAGACAAAGTTTCACTCTTGTTGCCCAGGCTGGAGTGCAATGGCGTGATCTCAGCTCACTGCAACCTCCGCCTTCGGGTTCAAGTGATTCTCCTGCCTCAGCCTCCCGAGTAGCTAGGAATACAGGCATGTGCCACCACACCTGGCTAATTTTGTATATTTAGTAGAGATGGGGTTTCTCCGTGTTGATCAGGCTGGTCTTGAACTCCCAACCTCAAGTGATCCACCCACTTCTGCCTCCCAAAGTGCTGGGATTACAGGCATCAGCCACCGCACCTGATCTTTATGCTGAATTAATGCTGATCATTGGCTCAAAAAAGTTCCACTCTTGAGTCTTCCCTTCGTAATGGCCCAGGAAATTAAGATTCCAGTAACATACAATGGAAAAATTTGGAAGAGAGAACAGCAATAAGAGGTTGAACGCAGAGAGAAAGAACACAGGAGAGACACAATCAGTAATAGCTTACAACATGGATGGGGATAAAAGATAGGAAGGTAAAACAGAGTGGGTGAGACTATAGCATAATGGATCTTTATGCTATTAGAAGTAATTTTGACTTTTTTCTATATAAGAGAAGGAGCCTTTGGTTAATTAATTATTTTTTTTCTTTTTTGAGGCAGAGTCTCACTCTATCGCCCAGGCTGGAGTTCAGTGGCCTGATCTCAGCTCACTGCAACCTCCACCTCCCGGGTTCAAGCGATTCTCCTGCCTCAGCCTCCCGAGTTGCTGGGATTACAGGTGTGTGCCACCATGCCCAGCTAATTTTTGTATTTTTAGTAGAGACGGGGTTTCACCATATTATCTAGTGGTCTTGAACTCCTGAATTCAGGTGATCTGCCTGCCTTGGCCTCCCAAAGTGGTAGGATTTTAGGCAGGAGCCACCAACCCTGGTCTGCCTTTATTTTTTTTATTATTATTAAATTAATTTTTTTTTTTTTTTTTTTTTGAGAAGGAGTTTTGCTCTTATTGCCCAGGCTGGAGAGCAATGGCACAATCTCGGCTCACTGCAACCTCTGTCTCCTGGGTTCAAGCAATTCTCCTGCCTCAGCCTCCTGAGTAGCTGGGATTATAGGTGCCCACCACTGCACCCAGCTAATTTTTGTATTTTTAGTAGAGACGGGGTTTCACCATGTTGACCAAGATGGTCTCGAACTCCTGACCTCAGGTGATCTGCCTGCCTTGGCCTCCCAAAGTGCTGGGATTACAGGCGTGAGCCACCGTGCCCAGATAGATGCCTTTGGTTAATTTAGATGGAAAAGTGACATGATCAGATTTACATTTAATAAAAATACTCTGGAAATAAATTGGAGGATGAATTGAAAAAAATTGAGGCTGGAATCTGGGAGACTGCTTACAAGGTTATCAAAAGAGTCTAGCTGGCTGGGTGCGGTGGCTAATGCCTGTAATCCCAGTATTTTGGGAGGCTGAGGTGGGCGGATCACTTGAGGCCAGTGGTTAGAGACCAGACTGGCCAACATGGTGAAACCCAGTCTTTACTAAAAATACAAAAATCAGCCAGGCATAGTGGCGTGCACCTGTAATCCCAGCTGCTTGAGGGACTGAGGCAGGAGAATCGCTTGAACCCGGGAGGCAGAGGTCATAGTGAGCCAAGATCCCACTGCACTCCAGCCTGGGTGACACAGCAAGACTGTCTAAAATAATAATAATAATAAATAAATAAAAATAAGAGTCCAGTCAGGGATTCCTTTCTTAACAAATATATCCATCTACATGAGTGGTGTCAACCTGGGCAATTTTGACCCCCAGAGGGTATTTGGTGATGTCTAGAGGCATTTTCAGTTGGCCAACTGGGTGGATGCTGGTGAGCAGACACCAGTGATACTGCTAAACATCCTACAATGTTCAGCACAACACAGAATTGTTCATCCCAAACGTTCTGTAGCGTAAGATTAAGAAACCCTCATCTAGATGGGTAATATAAAATTGGGATTATGGTCTAATAATTTTACATATATATATATATATTTTTTTTTTTTTGCTTAGCAATACACTGTTATCATCTTTTCAGGTTAATGATTGTAAATCTGGCCAGGCATAGTGGCTCACACCTGTAATCCCAACACTTTGGGAGGCTGAGGTGGGAGGATCACTTGGGACCAGGCATTCAAGACCAGCCTAGCCAATATGACGAAACTCCATCTCTATTAAAAATTCAAAAATTTGCTAGGCATGGTGGCATGCTCTGTAATCCCAGCTACTCAGGAGACTGAGGCAGGAGAATCACTTGAACCTGGGAGGCAGAGGTTGCAGTGAGCCGAGATTGCACCACTACACCCCAGCCTAGACAACAGAGCTAGACTCCAGCTAAAAAAATTAAAAAAAAAAAAAAAAAAAAAAAAGCAGGGCATGGTGGTTCACACCTGTAATCCCAGCACTTTGGGAGGTCAAGCTGGGCAGATCACTTGAGGTCAGGAGTTCAAGACTAGCTTGGCCAACATGATGAAATCCCATCTCTACTAAAAATGCAAAAATTACCCAGTCGTGGTGGCACACACCTGTAATCTCAGCTACTCGGGAGGCTGAGGCAGGAGAATCGCTTGAACTCAGGAGGCAGAGGTTGCAGTGAGCCGAGATAGCACCACTGCACTCCAGCCTGGGTGAAAGAGCGAGACTCCTTCTCAAAAGAAAAAAAAAAAAAAAAAAAATTGTAAATCTATATTATTACTTGTAATGGTACAGTTGCATCAATATTGATTTAAATAATTGATCTCATATCAATGGATATTTAGGTTGTTTTTAATTTTTTGCAATTAAAGCTAATACTGTGATGAATATCCTTATACCAAAAAAAGAAAAATAAGCCAGGCACAGTGAATCACACCTGTAATCCCAGCACTTTGGGAGGCGTAGGTGGGCAGATCACCTGAGGTCGGGAGTTCACGACCAGCCTGACCAACATGGAGAAACCCTGTCTCTACTAAAAATACAAAAAATTAGCCGGACGTAGTGGTGGACGCCTGTAGTCCTAGCTACTCGGAGGAGAATGGCGTGAACCCAGGAGGCGGAGCTTGCAGTGAGCCGAGATCGCGCCACTGCACTCCAGCCTGGGCGACAGAGCGAGACTCCGTCTTAAAAAAAAAAAAAAAAATTAGCCAGGCGTGATGGTGCATGCCTGTTGAATCCCAGTTACTTGAGAGGCTGAGGCAGGAGAATCACTTGAATCCGGGAAGTGGAGGTTGTGGTGAGCTGAGATTACTCTCCAGCCTGGGCAACAAGAGCGAAACTCCATCTCAAAAAAAAAAAAAGAAAAAGAAAAGAAAAATAATAAAATAAAACTTGTATGTAGGTATGTAACACTACTACCTAATTATATATAAAATAACCTATAGATCACTAAACCTCCACTTTATTCAAAGCTTTTTATAGTCATCTCACCCTCCCCCAGCTATATGCCCTATTCTTTTTTCAGCAGCAATCCATTTAGTGAACAGTAAAGGTTCTTAGCTTTTCTTTGTTTTGTCTTATACTACCCTAATTTGAGACATTTCAATTTTTATTAGCACTTATGTCTCAAAATTGGCAGGGAAAAAACAGGAATTGAAACTCAAATATAATTTTTTTAGTGCTTATCAAAATTTTGATTAAAGACTTGGGAAAGAAGCTGGAAGCATGATTAAAGTGAAATGCTTGGATTATCTGTGGATTTCCTACTCCTGGTTTGGTGTTCCAGTGAGTAATTAAGGATTGCTTCCTTTGCTCCTCAGTATTATTCAGTGTTACTATGGAAGTCTTCGTCCTACATTGCTGGCACTTACTCTAATGATAACTAAGGCTACCGATTGTCACTTCTTCATTTTTGCAGCTACTTGGTATCTGATTTATTTGTGTGTCTTCCCTGTTTCTTTTTGCTTTCTAGTTTTCTGTCTTTCCAAGTCACAAAGTTACTAAAGTTTGTCACAACCGTGTGATAGCTCCATCAAGATTCCAGACTGGGCATGGTGACTCACGCCTGTAATCCCAACACTTTGGGAGACTCAAAGTAGGAAAATCACTTGAGCTAAAAAGAAAAAAAAAAAAAAAATCCAAAAAAAGGAAATGTTTAAAAGTGTTTGTAAGCTGGGTGCAGTGATTCACACCTGTAATCCCAGCATTTTGGGAAGCTGAGGCAGGCAGATCACTTGAGGTCGAGAGTTCAAGACCAGCCTGGCTAATATGCTGAAATCCCATTTCTACTAAAAATACAAACAAACAAACAAAAATTAGGCGGGCATGGTAGTGCATGCCTTTAATCCCAGCTACTCCAGAGGTTGAAGCAAAAAAAAATCGCTTGAACCCAGGAGGTAGAGGTTGTAGTGAGCCAAGATCATGCCACTGCTGCACTCCAACCGAAGCAACAAAACAGACTGTCTCTGAAATAAAGAAATAAGGCCTGGTTTGGTGGCTGATACCTGTAATCTCAGTATTTTGGGGGGCCAACACAGGCGGATCACTTGAGGTCAGATGTTCAAGACCAGCTTGCGCAACACGGTGAAACCCTGTCTCTACTAAAAATATAAAAGTTAGTCGGGTGTGGTGGCACGTGCCTGTAGTCCCAGCTACTTGGGAGGCTGAGACAGGAGAATCATTTGAATCTGGGAGGTGGAGGCTACAAGTGAGCTGAGATCTTGCCACTGCACTCCAGCCTGGGCAACAGAGCGAGATCCTATCTCAAAAAATAAAATAAAATAAAAATAAAAAAGTTGAAAAGTGCTTGCAAATCAGAGTATTAGTAATTTTTACTAGAAATAAAGAGATAATTTTAGGCTGGGTGTGGTGGCTCACGCCTGTAATCCCAGCACTTTGGGAGGCCAAGGCAGGTGAATCACCTGAGGTCGTGAGTTCGAGACCAGACTGGCCAGTATGGTGAAACCCCGTCTCTACTAAAAAATACAAAAAATTAACTGGGCTTTGTGGCAAGCGTCTGTGATCCCAGCTACTTGGGAGGCTGACACAGGAGAATTGCTTGAACCCGGGTGGTGGAGGTTGCGGTGAGCCAAGATCGTGCCATTGTACTCCAGCCTGGGCAACAAGAGTGAAACTCCATCTCAAAATTTGAAAAAAAAAAAAAATTATCTTTCTTTCTTGCTTGCTTTTTATATTTCTTCTTTCTTTCTTTCTCTCTTTCTCTCTTTCTCTCTCTCTTTCTTTCTTTTTTGATTCAGAGTCTCAAGAGTACAGTATTTCCATCACAGCTTACTGCAGCCTGGAGCTCCTAGGTTCAAGCAATCCTCCTTCCTCAGTCCCTTGAGTGTCTGGGACTACAGGTGCACACCATCATGCCCAGCTAATTTTTTAAAAACAATTTTTAGTAGAGGTGAGGTCTTTCTAAGTTGCCCAGGATGGTCTCAAACTCCTGGCCCAAGTGATTCTTCCACCTTAAAAATGGAAGAATTAGGTGGGGCACTGTGACTTACACCTGTAATCCCAGCACTTTGGGAGGCAAGGCGGGCAGATCACATGAGTTCAGGAGTTCAAGACCAGTCTGGACAACATGGTGAAACCCTGTCTCTACCCCTGAAAAATACAAAAGTTAGCCAGGTGTGGTGGTGCTTGCCTGTGGCCCCAGCTACTTGGGAGGCTGAGGTGGGAGGATTGCTTGAGCCTGGGAGGTGGAGGTTGCAGTGAGCCACTATCATGCCACTGTACTCCAGTCTGCATGACAGAGTGAAAGTCCATCTCAAAACGGAAGAATCAAGTGATTCTTCCTCTCAAAGTGCTGGGATTATAGATGTGGGCCATCGTGCCTGGCCCAGAAATGATTTCTGATAGAAGGGAATTTATTAAATTTTTTTTCCTTTTTTTTTTGATTTTTTGAGACGGAGTCACTCTGTTGCCTGGGCTGGAGTGCAGTGGCACCATCTCAGTTCACTGCAACCTCCGCCTCCTGAGTTCAAGTGATTCTCCTGCCTCAGCTTCCCGAATAGCTGGGATTACAGGCATGAGCCACTGTGCCCTGCCTTTTTTTTTTTTTTTTTTTTTTTTTTTTTGCCATCTCAAAGGTCTAGACCTCCACAGAGAGCGGAATTTATTAAATATTAAAATAAGGCTGGGTGCAGTGGCTCATGCCTGTAATCCTAGCACTTGGGAGGCCGAGGCGGGTGGATCACTCGAGGTCAGGAGTTCGAGACAAGCCTGACCAACATAGAGAAACCCCGTCTCTACTAAAAAATATATATATAAATTTAGCTGGGCATGGTGGCACATGCCTGTAATCTCAGCTACTTGGGAGGCTGAAGCAGGAGAATCGCTTGAATCCAGAAGGCAGAGGTTGCAGTGACCCGAGATCACACCATTGCACTCCAGCCTGGGCAACAAGAGCGAAAGTCCATCTCAAAAATAAAAAATAAAAATAAAAATAAAATAAAATGGGTACCAGAGTAGTTTGAGGAATTGCTATCTTTTAAATCCTCAAACTTGGAAGAAGTTTAAAGTGGAGACTTTACCAAAAAAAAAAAAAAAAAAAAATTGGGGGCACTGACCAGTACATCTTTGCTTCTGAAAACAGAATGCTGAGGGAACCCATTCTGTGTATTAGTGAGACTGACCCCACCTGACTACCAATTTCTCCCACCTCCACTCCAATTCAAGATGTTGAGGTGTGTATTCGACCTGCCTAATGAAAATATACCATCTTCGACTGGGCATCGTGGCACACGCCTGTTACAAGAGCATTTTGGGAGACTGATGTGAGTGGATCACGAGGTCAGGAGTTTGAGACCAGCCTGGCCAACATGGTGAAACCCCATCTCTACTAAAAATACAAAAAAATTAGCCAGATATGGTGGTTCACACCTGTAATCCCAGCTGCTGGGGAGGCTGAGGCAGGAGAATCGCTTGAACCCAGGAGGCGGATGTTGCAGGGAGCTGAGATTGCACCACTGCACTGCAGCCTGGGAGACAGAGTAAAACTCCGTCTCAAAAAACAAATTCCGTCTTCATGGCCAAAGTGTCAATTTGAGGATGTGACTCAAGCTTAACCAATTATAACCTTGTCTGGGACTTTGCCATAGATGCTATCGTAAAGACACTCTCTTTCTACTGGGGTTACTAAAGCTGAGAGGATGTAAATCTGGGATTGCCAGTGGACAAAATCTGGGATTTCTATTCTGTCTGCCATGTAGCTCACAGAAACAATTACAATCAGAGCCCTGACATTTTTTTTAGTCCTTGAATCTAGTCTTTCCTTTCTGAAGCAGTGATCAATCTCTGGACTTCACAGTAATGGAAGCAAACACATTTTCTTTACTTCTTTACCAGTTTGTATGGGGTTTCTGTCATTTTCATTCTAAGGAGTACCTATGAATTCAAGGTCTTTGTCCTGTAAGGTGTGATACAATGCAGTGTTTTCTTTCATCCATGATCTCCAGTCTATTGAGGAAGACCTTCAGCTTTTGGTAAATAAACTGGCCATCTGAAACAACCCATAAACAACCCAATTGTGGTGTTTTTCTTTCTTTTTGTGTCAACAGCATGGCTAGCCCAAAGAAGAATCAGATTCACTGACTCTGTCTATAAATAAGTTTCCCTTAAAAGCAGGATCCCTTTTGTGGAGTATAATTGAAAAGGAAGCAATTTATCCTATCCAATTTTCCTCTATCACCCAAAGCAGAGGCTCTTTTCACATCAGCATAATGAAAGGCAATCTGAGAAAGACTCTGGGAAGTCTCCTTGCAGTTAGCATTCTTTTCTACTGCAAAAGATGAATCCAGCCAAACTTCTAGAAGTGTAAAATGAATAAGTGAAAAAAGACAATCAATTTGAGGAAAAAAAGTTGGTGAATCAAAGGTTGAGAGAAAAGTAGAATTGGAATGAAAAAGTAAAATTGGAGGATCAGAAAAAGAAAATGAAAACAGAAAAATTACTTAAGATTTTCTGTGTTGTTTTTTGCTTTAATTTACATGCAGAAAACTTAGTTACTAATGGCATAGTAATTCATCCATTAAACAATTAGTCATATACAACCTCCTCTGACTTAGGAACTGGGCTAAATGCTGAGGATGCAACAAGGAGCAAGATACCCATGGCCTTATCTCTGTTTAGAAAAGTCAAAATTTGGTTCTAAGTAGGAAATAAATGAATCTCAGACACACACTCTATTAGTGTGGTGATGTTTTTTCTCCCCACTAGCCAAATGCCCTGGGCAATGGGCAAGGGGAGGCTAGAGCTTAGCCCCTTCTCAAGCTAAGCCTCCCGTTTAAAGGGCTTTAGAAGAACAAGTGAGCTAGGTTCACATTTTCCCCTGAAGCTTGGAAGCCACACAGCACCTGACTCAGCAAGGCTGTGTTGACCTGCTTTTCTGACAAAAGAGCTAAGGGAGAGGACTGTGTTGGGAACAGTCTGCACCCAGTGGTTGGTGCGGTAGAGGATGCATGAGTTACTCATAAGCCAAAGCCAGATATGGACTTGGGTAAGGCAGATGGATTTGCACTAAGAAGACCACTTGTAAGGATGTGGTAACTCCAGCAGAGAGGTGGATCACTAGAAACTCCTGGAAACCAGGGGCCAAGGGAAGACCACACATGGCCAGCTGGAAGAATCATTGCTTTACATAAAAAGGAGGTTTTTTCTTTGTTTGTTTTTGAGATGGAGTTTTGCTCTTGTTGCCCAGGCTGAAGTGCAATGGCATGATCTCAGCTCACCGCAACCCCCATCTCCCGGGTTCAAGCGATTCTCCTGCCTCAGCCTCCTGAGTAGGTGGGACTACAGGCGTGCACTAGCGTGCACTAGTGTGCCCAGCTAATTTTTGTATTTTTAGTAGACACGGGGCTTCACCATGTTGGCCAGGATAGTCTCAATCTGTTGACCTTGTGATCCGCCCACCTTGGCCTCCCAAGTGCTGGCATTACAGGTGTGAGCCACCACGTCGGCCTAAAAAAAGGCTTTTAACATTAGAAATTCTCAAAGTGGCTGGGTGTGGTGTCCTACACCCAGAACACCACAGCTACTTGGGAGGTTGAGGCAGGAGTATACCTTGAGCCCAGGAATTCGAGGCTGTAGAACACCAGGATCCCATCTCTGAATAGCCACTACACTCTAGACTAGGTAACAGTGAGACTTCATCTCCACAGAGAAATTCTCAAAGTGGGACAGTATCTAGAAAAGCTCTCTATGGGGAAAAAATCAACATTTAAAATCCGCTCAATCTAGAGGACACCAATACCAGATTATAACTGTGTAAGACCTTTCTGTTCTTTATTTATGCTTCCTCCCTTCCAACCAATAAAACATGAAATATATTTGAGCTTGAGGGAAGGAGAACTTGAATTGGTGACAGTTTAGAATGTGGATTATTCAACTGGACTGGCCTTTTTCTTGTCTAAAAGTGACAGCAAAAAAAACTACAAAACATGCCTAAGATTTTGTCCTGGGATGGGACAAAATTATAGAGAAAAGATTTAAATGTACAAACTGAGAAAGAGTGAAACAGTTTTCTGTTATTAAACTATTTACATGCCTTCCTTCATTACCCCATCTTCCAACTATCCCCAAGAGTGGGCTTATTTGCATAAAATACAGCACAGACTGTTTATGCAAAGGTTTATGCTTATGTGTAGATGGGATTGTTAGTAATTTTCATTCTATCCTGAAAGGGGTCTATTGGTCCCAAAGTGAAAAACTGTTACTCTAGGCCAGTGGGTCTCGACTCTACAGATCTTTGTTTTTTTCTTTGAGACGGAGTCTTGCTCTATCACCCAGGCTGGAGTGCCGTGGCTTGATCTCAGCTCACTGCAACCTCCACCTTTTGGGTTAAAGCTATTCTCTTGCCTCAGCCTCCCGAGTAGCTTGGATTACAAGTATGCACCACCATGCCCGGCTAATTTTTGTATTTTTAGTAGAGACGAGGTTTCACCATGCTGGCCAGGCTAATCTTGAACTCTTGACCTCAAGTGATCCGCCTGTCTCGGCCTCCTGAAGTGCTAGGATTATAGGTGTGAACCACTGGGCCCAGCCAGCTCTACAGATCTAATACCTCCCTTTTCTTTCAATGATAAACATTTTGTGTTTATTACTTTACTATAGTAAATAAACTGGAAATAATTGATAAAACACACAGCTCGATGTGTAAATGTTTAGTCAGGGTTTCACTAGAATGCATAATGGGATAGTCATACATCTGTACATATATGTGGAATCACTGAAAAGCTACAAGTGCAGAAAAGCAGGTATATTGTACTGACTTAAAATTAGCTGACATGTTATTACTGGTATTCTTTTCTCTTTTTTTGAGGTGGAGTTTCGCTTTTGTTGCCCAGGCTGAAATGCAGTGGCGTGATCTCGGCTGACTGTAGCCTCTGCCTCCCAGGTGTAGAAAGTAAAAAATTTCCTCTTCAAAGTTTCCCTTCTTGTTAAAGAATAAATCATAAGTGTTAGAAATAATAGTTTATTTTAAAGACTAACTTTCTTCAAGCCTCCTTGCTTTGTGTTAATGACTCTTTGTTAAGCTCTATCCTATGTAGCTGTTGGACACAGCCTATGCCCCTTCTTTATTTGAAATTGTTTTTGCTTCTTGTCTTTTTTTTTTTTTTTTTTCCTTTTTGTGGAGAACGGGGTCTCGCTATATTACCCAGGCAGGTCTCGAACTCCTGGGCTCAAGCTATCCTCCTGCCTCTGCCTCCCTGAGAGCTGGGATTACAGGCGTGAGCCACCGTGCCCGGCCTGTTTTTGCTTCTTTAAATCTTTTGTAAGCAACTTCCTCCTTTCCTTAGTTCTCTCTTGCCTTTACCTATTTAAAAAAGTTTTAGGTTGTTAGCAAATCGGTTATCAGTTTAGACTGCGAGGTTCGGCTCCAGCCAATGGATGCAGGAGACAGCAATAAGGACAACCCAAATGCATAAGGGATAAATATGTCTGCTTTTTCTTTGTTCAGTGTACTCTCGTGGCAAGACTAGCTGGCAAGTGTACCCTTTCTGCAGAAAGTAAAAATTGCCTTGCTGAGAGATCTTTTGTCTCTGTGCTGACTTTTATTTGCGGCACCAATTATCTATTTCTTTTTTTTTTTTTTTTGGTTGTTTTTTGTTTTGAGATGGAGTCTCGCTTTGTCGCCCAGTCTGGAGTGCAGTGGCGCGATCTCCACTCACTGCAAGCTCCACCTCCCAGGTTCACGCCATTCTCTTGCCTCAGCCTCCCGTGTAGCTGGGACTACAGGCGCCCGCCACTGAGCCCCGCTAATTTTTGTATTTTTAGTAGAGACGGGGTTTCACCGTGTTAGGATGGTCTGATCTCCTGACCTCATGATCCGCCCGTCTCGGCCTCCCAAAGTGCTGGGATTACAGGCATGAGCCACCGCGCCCCACCCAATTATCTATTTCTAACACAGGTTCAAGTGATTCTCCCACCTCAGCCTCCCGAGTAGCTGGGATTATAGGTGCACACCACCATGCCCAGCTAGTTTTTGTATTTTCAGTAGAGATGGGATTTCACCATGTTGGCCAGGCTGGTCTCGAACCCCGACCTCAGGTGATCCTCCTGCCTCAACCTACTGATATTATTTTCTGAAGCTCTGAATGTTTCTTGGTAAAGTTTCCCATAAAAGGAAGTACGATTCTTCAGTTTATTCAGTAGTTGGCATTCTTAGAAAATTCAGTGTACGGCCGGGCGCGGTGGCTCAAGCCTGTAATCCTAGCACTTTGGGAGGCCGAGACGGGCGGATCACGAGGTCAGGAGATCGAGACCATCCTGGCTAACATGGTGAAACCCCGTCTCTACTAAAAAATACAAAAAACTAGCCGGGCGCGGTGGCGGGCGCCTGTAGTCCCAGCTACTCGGGAGGCTGAGGCAGGAGAATGGCGTAAACCCGGGAGGCGGAGCTTGCAGTGAGCTGAGATCGGCCACTGCACTCCAGCCTGGGCGACAGAGCGAGACTCCGTCTCAAAAAAAAAAAAAAAAAAAAAAAGAAAATTCAGTGTACATTTAAGGCATGCCAGAAACACTTAGTGTTTATATATTAAACAAAGTTGACTAAATTTAGATTCCCTATCTTTGTAACAATAAAAAACACCTTCACAAATTCCCAGATTACCCTCAGGGGAAGATTGTACCACTCAGCACTGGGTAGGTCTGTGAGGTCATCCATTCCCACTTCTCTTCGGCTGTCTCAGTTCTTGCTTAGCCCTTCCTCTTACCTTTCCTCACTTCAGGGGAGTTCCTAGGCTGATGAAAACTCTCTTTACAGTATTTTTTTTTTTTTTAGAAATGCTAATGAATTGAGAAGATCACTAAAGCTGATTATCTCATCATAACCAAATCTTGATTGAATTTGGATGTTCTAAAACTCCCTAGTCTGTCACATACTCATTATCATAAATGACTGTTCTCAACCATTCCTTAATAATGGTTTTGTCTTCAGAGGATTATCTCTCTACATTTGGGGGTTTTTCTGTAGAAAAATCCCAGAATCATGCTGATTGGTCCTATTCCACATTTACGATCTCCAATTTCAGTTTTCATGGATGTGTACTTTTCTTTTCTTTACTTTTCTTTTTTTTTTTCTTGAGACAGAGTTTCCATCTTGTTGCCCAGGCTGGAATGCAATGGCACGATCTCAGCTCACCGCAACCTCCGCCTCCCAGGTTCAAGTCACTCTCCTGCCTCAGCCTCCCAAGTAGCTGGGATTACAGGCATGTGCTAATTACACTCTGGGCTAATTTTGTGTTTTTAGTAGAGACGGGATTTCTCCTGTTAGTCAGGCTGGTCTCAAACTCCTGACCTCAGGTGATGTGCCTGCCTTGGCCTCCCAGAGTGCTGGAATTACAGGCGTGAGCCACCGCGCCTGGACCCTTTTTCTTTTCTTTTCTTTTCTTTTCTTTTTTTTTTTTTTTTTTTTTTTTTGAGACAGGTTCTCTTTCTGTCACCCAGGCTGGAGTGCAGTGACATGAACATGGATCACTGCAGCCTGGATCTCTGAGGCTTAAAAGATGCTCCTGAATAGCAGGGACCACAGGTGTGAACCACCACATCCAGCTCATTTTTAAATTTTTTGGTAGACACAGGGTCTTTCTTTGTTGCCTAGGCTGGTCTCAAACTCCTGGGCTCAAGGGATCCACCTACTTCGGCCCCCCAAGGTGCTGGGATTACAGGTGTAAGCCACCGCACCTGGACTCTCTCCAAGTATTTGAAGGGACTTGGGTATTACTATCTAAGTTTCTGGTCATTGCAACTATATCTGTATTAGGGGGCACCCCAAGCCCAGTAATGCTGTCATCCTTACAGACTTGTAGAGGTACCCCCTTGGTGATCTTGAATAAGATCTAAAAAAATTATCTGGATTACCAGGCAGAGACTCTTGTTCTTTCCCCTGAACAAAGAGTTTCTCTCTCTTTGCTGAGCTGCCTGGAGCTGGGGTTGGGGTAACACAAGCAACTCTGCAGCCACCACCACTAGGACTGCACTGGGTCAGACCTAAAGCTAGCACAATACTGGGTCTTAACCACTATCTGGTTATAACCACTATCTGGCTACTGGCTATGTTTGCTCGAGACCCCAGGGCTCTACAATCAGTAGATGGCAAAGTTAGCCAGGCTTGTGTCCTTCACTTCAGGGCAACAAATTGCCCCAGACCATGGATGGGTTCAGAGATGCCATCTGGGAGCCAGAGCCTGAAGTTTGAAACTTCAGGAAGGACGTTTAGGAATCTACCTGATGCTTTGCTCTACTATGGCTGAGCTGGCATCCAAGGTTCAAGACAAAGTCCTTCCTACTCATCCCTCCTCTTTCCCTAGGCATGGGGTGCCTTGCCATGTCCATAACTACCACAAGCACAGGGTGAATACTGCCATGCTACTGCTAATGTAGAAGTTGGTATTCCTATGGGGAAGACGATCAATGGAAGCTTCTGTTCCATCATCTTGCTCTGCCTCCCAAGAGATAACTTTATTACTAATAAAGTAGGTGAATAAATAAATTTACAAAAAGTATTCTGCCACCTGTACACCTGAAGGAAAAGTTAAATTGTTTATGCAAGTGGGTATTTTATAAAATGAATGGTTTTGTTGATGCAAATGGCAAAGTTCTGAAACATATTTGTATGAAATTAAAAGTGTGCTGTATATTATTACTTTTGTAATGTTCTGATTTGTTTATAATTTTACTCTTCTGCCTCTGTGCTAACTATCCCATTGTGACACCTGACTTAATTTGAAGGCTCTGATATTGGTTTTTTTCACATGCCCTGTATTAAATAAAACTTAAAGGAAGCCATTGGATTGGACTGAGTTTCTGTACTAGGCCCATCAGACCAAATAAAAATGGAGTTACTCATGTTCTAGTTCCATGCCACTAACCGGAAACTAAGTTGTTTATTTGACCTGAGAAATCAGAAAAGAGAGAGAAGAGCTGAATCCCCAAGCAAGCCAGTTTTAGAAGATAAAGTTATCTCTGCTTTAACCTTTACAAGTAAAATAACTTTGAAATGGCCTATCTACTTTTTGTTCTGTTTCTTTTTCCTTCAGCAGTTTTCTGCTTTTAAGAACAATCTTGGGCCTCGCACAGTGGCTCACGCCTGTAATCCCAGCACTTTGGGAGGCTGAGGTGGGGGGATCATGAGGCTAGGCATTCGAGACCAGCCTGGCCAACATGGTGAAACCCCGTCTCTATTAAAAATATAAAAATTAACCAGGCCTGGTGGCGTGCACCTTTAATCCCAGCTACTCAGGAGGTTGAGGCAGGAGAAGTGCTTGAACCTGGAAGGCAGAGGTTGCAGTGAGCCGAGATCATATCACTGCACTCCGGCCTGGGTGACAGAGCGAGACTCTATCTCAAAAAAGAAACAAAAACAATCTCCTCTGCTCAGCTCCTCAGAATACTCATTCTGTTTTTTAGAATTACAAATAAAAGCCAATGACATCTTTAATCTGAATTTGTTGTAATTTTGTCTTTGGACAAATATTTTCCTGTGCTTTCAGATGCCGCTGTCTCAATCTCCATACAATCTCTGGAAGATCAGTACATTTTCCCTTCAATATTAAGTTGGTATTGATATTTTACTATTAGTTGCCTCCAGCCTGTGAAATTATAGGTGACTGTTTCACTACTTTATATTTCCCAGATTTTAAATTTATTATTTAAATTTCTTATATTTTTTACTTTTTTTTTTTAACTTTGAGAGATGTTAACATACAGAAATGTGCAGAAAAAAACATAACTAATACCTGTGTCCTGTGTTCCCACAATCCAGAGTTCATCTATAATGTTATAATTAACAAAATAATACAAATTTTTTTTTTTTTTTTTTTTTTTTTTTTTTTACATGGAGGAGTCTCTTGCTGTCACCGAGGCTGGAGTGCAGTGGCATGATCTTGGCTCACTGCAACCTCTTCCCTCACCTCCCAGGTTCTAGTGATTCTTCTGCCTCAGCCTCCCAAGTAGCTGGGATTACAGTCATGGGCCACCACGCCTGGGTAATTTTTGTATTTTTAGTAGAGACAGGGTTTTGCCATGTTGGTCAGGCTGGTCTTGAACTCCTCACCTCAGGGGATCCGCCCGCCTCAGCCTCCCAAAGTGTTGGGATTACAGGCGGGAGCCACTGCACCTGGCCATTTTCTTTTTTTTAGACGGAGTTTTTTAGATGGAGTTTCACTTTTGTTGCCCAGGCTGGAGTGCAATAGCACAATCTCAGCTCACTGCAACCACCACTCCTGGGTTCAAGTGATTCTCCTGCCTCAGGCTCCCAAATAGCTGGGATTACAGGCGCCCACCACTACGCTCAGCTATTTTTTTGTATTTTTAGTAGAGTTGGGGTTTAGCCATGTTGTCCAGGCTGGTCTTAAACTCCTAACCTCAAGTGATCTGCCCACTTTAGTCTCCCAAAGTGCTGGGATTATAGGCATGAGCCACGGCTCCCAGCCTCATTTTAATAAATTAATAAATTCCACTCTCTCAGGAGGTCTAGACCTTTGAGAAGGCTTTAAAAAAAAAAAAAAAAAAAGGAGGCCAGGCACGGTGGCTCACGCCTGTAATCCCAGCACTTTGGGAGGCCAAGGCACTGCACCTGGCCTCTATAACCTTTGTGCTGCTGATTTTTTTCACTTTTTTCTGATAATAACAAATAAGGTAAAACATTGTCTTATAGAATATAAAGAGGTAGAATGATCACAGAGTCTGAAGACAGAGAAAAATGTGTAAAAAGTAAAATATTTTCTCAAGTCCAGCTACTTTGGAGAGAGTAAAATCACAAGTAAGGGATAATTTTAAATGATAAAGATACCCTTGCTTTGAAAATAATAATATAGAGGCTACTGCCTACTATGTGCCACAAACTGTTCTAAATATGATATGGATGTTACCTTCTTTTTCTTTTTTTTAGTAGAGATGGGGTTTCACCATGTTAGCCAGGATGGTCTCCATCGCCTGACCTCATGATCCGCCTGCCTCGGCCTCCTAAAGTGTTGGGATTACAGGCGTGAGCCACAGCGCCCAGCAATATTTGTATTTTTAATGGAGACGGGATTTCACCATGTTGGTCAGGCTGGTCTCAAACTCCTGACCTCCTGATCCACCTGCCTCAGTCTCCCAAAGTGCTGGGATTACAGGCGTGAGCCACCACGCCCAGCCAGATGTTATCTTCTTTAACCTTGGCAACA
Source organism: Chlorocebus sabaeus (assembly GCF_047675955.1). Classification (NCBI taxonomy): domain Eukaryota; kingdom Metazoa; phylum Chordata; class Mammalia; order Primates; family Cercopithecidae; genus Chlorocebus; species Chlorocebus sabaeus. The sequence goes on from NC_132907.1 coordinate 38,180,348, forward strand.
ATGTGAACTATTGTAATTATATCCCTATTTTACAGATGAAGAAACTGAGGTATAGAGAGTATAAGTGGCTTGTGTACAGTCATACAGCTGGAAGGCAGTAGATCTGGGAGTATTAATCTTGATAGTATAACTCCAGGGTCTGTGTGCCTAACCACTATACTGAGCTCTCATAGGTAGAAATGCTAGAACCCCAGCCCCACATCAAGTCTGTCTTCCCCCCAGTAGAATTCAGGGAAGTGTATTAGTTACCTGTTTCCTCATAACGAACCATGCGAAAACTCAGTGGCTTTAAGCAACAGTCAGTTACTTCATGCATAAGCCTGCAATCTGAGTAAGGTTCAGCAGGGAAGGTTCATGTCTGTTCCATGTATTGTCAACTAGTTGAGCTCAGCTACAAGGTGAAAGATCCACTCCATGATGGCTCACTCCCATGGCTGATAACGTGGTGCAAACCATTGCTGAGAACTCAGCCAGGGATGAAGACTCTGGGGACATAGTTTCTTTCTATGTAGTCCTTTTAACAACTGCTTAATTTCCTCATGGCATAATAGATGGATTCCAAGGACCACTATCTCAGAGGGACAGAAAGTGGAGCCTGCTAGTGTCCTAATGTGTGGGGATAGAAACTGCTGTAGCATCACTTCCACTATATTCTATTGGTCAAGCAAACCCAGAGTCCAAATTCAGAGGAGGCCTCATGCTCCACCAGTGTCAGCAGTGGTATTAGGCCCTAAACTTAGATCGTGCTTCCTGCCACTTATAATAGTCCTCGTGTTGTAGGACTTTTCTAAACCACCCTTTTAGTTTCTCATGATGTCCCACTTGGAGCCATCATCTTGTAGGCCTGATCAGAAGACACTGGAAGAAGCAGCACACAATACAACCTTAAATATCAAACTGCCCTGCTGACTATCCGCTGTCATTCCTTGCCTCTGCCTGTGCTCTCCAACTGTCCTACATCAGGATGTGTCCCTTTGGCAGCCAGGACACTATGAGGTCTATAAGGTTAAAAGGACCTCCTAGGTCCCTGCCCTACCCATCTCCCTATTTTCCTCACTGCTCCCCTCTTTCCTAAAAACACAATTTGTTTGAAAGCTTCCATTCAAGGCAACACAGGCTACATCATTTAGGAGGCCCAGTGCAAAACGAAAGTTGGATTTCCTTTTTCAAAAAGCAAGATAAACGTATCCTTAGAGACACAAAAACATAATTTTTTCTTTTCTTTTACAGTCTTTTAAAAATTCTATTTTATTTCTTTTATTTTTTTGAGATGGAGTCTTGCCCGGTTGCCCAGGTGGGAGTGCAGTGGTGTGATCTTCGCTCATTGCAACCTCTGCCTCATGAGGCAATTCTCCTGCCTCAGCCTCCCAAGTAGCTGAGACTACAGGTGCAAGCCACTATGCCCAGCTAATTTTTGTATTTTTAGCAGAGATGGGGTTTCACTATGTTGACCATGCTGGTCTGGAACTCCTGACCTCAAGTGATCTGCCAGCCTTGGCCTCCCAAAGTGTTGGGTTTACAGGCGTGAACCACCACACCCGGCCTTAAAGTCTCTTTCTTGACTTCTCTTGGTATTTTGTTGTTCTAAGCAAAGAACAGTAGGTCAGGTATTTCACAGTGGAAAGCAAACTGGGCTGAATTCAGCTGACACCCACAGAGGGAGCATTTAGACAAGTCCTAGCCGAAGGAGTATCACCCACCCCAGCAGTTGGAACCTGAGTTTTAGCAAGTGTCACCATCACGGGATAAAGTGTTCTGGGGCCCTAAATAAACTTAAGCAGCAGTCTAGGCCATGAGGACTGCCACTCCTAGGCAAGTCCTAGTGTTGAGCTGGGCCCAGAGCCAGTGGACTTGGGGGGAATGCAACCTACTGAGATACCAGCAGAGGTGACTAAGGGGTTGTGCCACCCCTCCCCCAACCCCAGGCAGCACAGCTCATCACTGAAAGAAATCCTTTCCTTTCATGTGAGGAGAGGAAAGAGGACTTTGTCTTTCAACTTGGATACCAGCTAAGCCACAGTAGGACAGGGCACCAGCAGTCTTCCAGACAAGATTTCTAGACACACTCTGGGCCAGAAGGGAAACCACTGCCCTGAAGGGATGGATCAAGCAGGAGCCATCTCCTGCTAACTAAAGAGCCCTTGGGCCCTGAACAACCAGCAGCAATACCCGGGTCATAAGTCATGGGTCTTAGGTGACACTGAGATGTGTTGGCTTCAGGTGTGACCCAGCACACTTCCAGCTGTGGTGGCTATGGTGAGATACTACTTCTGCCTAAGAAAAGAAAAGAGTAAAAGGAACTTTCTCAGTTGGGCAGGGCTGCTCACGCCTCTACTACTAATACTCTGGGAGGCCGAGGTGGGTGGATCACCTGAGCCCAGGAGTTCAAGACCACCCTGGGCAACATGGTGAAACCTCGTCTCTACAGGAAAAAAAAAAAAAAAAAAAGGCTAGACATGGTGGTGTGCACCTGTGGTCCCAGCTACTCAGGAGGCTGAGGGAGGAGGATCACTTGAGCCCAGGAGGTCAAGGCAACAGTGAGCCATGATTGCACCACTACACTCCAGTCTGGGTGTTGGGGTGAAAGACCCTATCTCAAAATAAGCAAACAAACAAAAGGTTTGGGGAGGGGCAGAACTTTATGTTGCAGCTTAGGTACCAGCTCAGCCACAGTGAGGTAGAGCACCAAGTGAGCTCTTGGGGTCCTCAATTCCAGGTTTTGGCTCTTGGATGATATTTCTGGATCTGCCCTGGACCCACTGCCCTGAATGGTGAATACCAGTCCTGGCAGTATTCACCACAAGCTGACTGAAGAGCCCTTGGGCCTTAAGTAAACCTCAGTAGTAGTACTCCCTATGGGCCTGTGGTGGTGGTGGCCATGGGGTGAGGCTCCCCAAGAAGGGACAAGTGGGAAGAACGTGAGTGCCAGCTCAGTCGCAGTAGAAGATCAGGTAGATTCCTAAGGTTCTTGACTCCAGTCCCTAATTCCTGGATGGCATCTCTGGACCCACCCAGGGTCTGGGGCAACTCACCACCCTGAAGGGAACAACACAAGCCTGGCTGGCTTTGCCATCTGCTGATTGCAGATCCCTAGGGTCTTGAGTGAACATAGCCAGTAGCCAGGCAGTGGTTGCAGCGTGCCTTGGGCAAGACCCAGTTCTGTGATAGCTTTAGGTCTGACCCAGCTGCTTGTGTCACCCTACCCCCAGATCCAGCCAGCTCAGCACAGAAAAACTCTTTTTGTTTTTTTGTTTTGTTTTGTGAGAGTCTCACTCTGTTGCCCAGGCTGGAGTGCAATGGCCCAGTCTCGGCTCACTGCGACCCCCACATCCCAGTTTCAAGTGATTCTCCTGCTCCAGCTCCCTGAGTAGTTGGGATTACAGGTGCCCATCACTATGCCTGGCTAATTGTTGTATTTTTAGTAGAGACGGGGTTTCACCATGTTGGCCAGGCTGGTCTGGAACTCCTGTCCTCAAGTGTCCACCTGCCTCCGCTTCCCAAAGTGCTGGGATTATAGGAGGCCACTGCACCCAGCTGAAACGTTTTTTGTTTGGGAGAACATAAGGGAAGAGAACAAGAGCCTCTGCTTAGTAATCCGAAGAATTCTTCTGGATCTTATTCAAGACCACTGTATTAGTCAGTTCTTGCACTGCTATAAAGAAATACCTGAGACTCAGTAATTTATAAATAAAAGAGTTTTGTTTTTGTATTTTTTTTTTGTTTTGTTTTGACAGAGTCTTGCTCTCTCGCCCAGGCTGGAGTGCAGTGGCAGGATCTCAGCTCACTGCAACCTCTACCTCCGGGGTTCAAGTGATTCTCCTGCCTCAGTCTCCTGAGTAGCTGGGATTACAGGCACACACCACCACACCCGATAATTTTTGTATTTTAATCAGGGACAGGGTTTTACCATGTTGGTCAGGCTGGTCTCGAACTCCTGACCTCGTGATCTGCCTGCCTCAGCCTCCCAAAGTGCTGGGATTACAGGCATGAGCCACTGTGCCTGGCAAGAAAAGAGGTTTAATTGGCCTGTGGTTACACAGGCTGTACAGGAAGCATAGCAACTTCTGGGGAGGCCTCAGAAAACATACAATCGTGGAAGACAAGGGGGGAACCAGCACTTCACAGGCCAGAGGAGACAGAGAGAGAGAAAGGGGTGGTGCGGCAAACTTTTAAGCAACCAGATCTTGTGAAAACTTACTATCATGAGAACAGCACCAACTGAGAAATCTGCCACCATGATCCAATCACCTCCCACTGAGTCCCACTGCCAACACTAGGGACTACAATTCGACATGAGATTTGGGTGGGGACACAAATCCAAACCATATAAACTACCAAGGCAATACTTCTATGAGTCTGCAAGAAATATAGTGTCACTGGGCTGGGGGTGCCCCTTTATGTAGATAACGCTTAGATCACAACACCAAAGTCTTTTCAAATACCTGGAAAGTCTTCTCAAGAAGGATGGGTACAAACAGGCTTACTCTGTGAAGACTAAAATCTATACTTAACTTTCAACGCCCATACACTGACAAACAAGCATAAGCATCAGTATCATCCAGGAAAACATGACCTCACCAAATTAAATAAGGCACTCAGAGACCAATCCTGGAGAAACTGAAATATGTGCCCTTTCAGACACAGAATTCAAAATAGCTGTTTTGAGGAAACAAATTCAAGATAAAACAGGGAAGGAATTCAGAATCCAATCAGATAAATTTAACAAAGAGATTGAAATAATATAAAAGAATGAAGCAGAAATTCTGGAGCTGAAAAATGCAATTGACATACTAAAGAACGCATCAGAGTCTTTTGTTTTTGCTTTTTCTTTGAGATGGAGTTCCTCTCTGTCACCCAGGCTGGAGTGCAGTGGCGCAATCTTGGCTTCCAGCCTCAAGTGATTCTCCTGCCTCAGCCTCCGAAAATAGCTGGGATTACAGGTGCCTGCCACCATGGCCTGGCTAATTTTTATATTTTTAGTAGAGACAGGCTTTCATCGTGTTGACCAGGCTGGTCTCGAACTCCTGACTTCAGGTGATCCACCCGCCTAGGCCTCCCAAAGTGCTGGGATTACAGGCATGAGCCACCACACCTGACCTGAAGCTCCCTTTCCAGGACTTCTGTGAAGTCATGTTCTCTTGCGTTCCATCCTACTTATTTGGCCACTTAATCTCCGTCTTTTTCTAGGAACCTCTTCTGCTGCCTATCTTGGGAATGTAGGTGATCCCCAGGGTTCTGTCCGGCCTTCTTCCCTTCTCTACTGAATGATCTCTACCATGTCGATGAGTGAAAAACAATGAAGCATGTCTATAAGATCTAGAAAATAGCCTTAAAGGGATAAATCTAAGAGTTATTGGCCTTAAAAAAGAAGGTAGAGCTGGGCGCTAAAAATACAAAATTTCACTTTGAAAGGCCGAGACGGGAGGATCATGAGGTCAGGAGATCGAGACCATCCTGGCTAACACGGTGAAACCCTGTCTCTACTAAAAAATACACAAAAAATTAGCCAGGCGTGGTGGCGGCGCCTGTAGCTACTGGGAAGGCTGAGGCAGGAGAATGGCCTGAACCCGGGAGGCGGAGCTTGCAGTGAGCCGAGATTGCGCCACTGTACTCCAGCCTGGGCGACACAGCCAGACTCCATCTCAACAACAACAACAACAACAACAAAATACAAAATTTAGCCGAGTGTGGTAGTGCATGCCTGTAATCCCAGCTACTCAGGGGGCTGAGGTAGGTGAATCACTTGAACCTGGGAGGCAGAGGCTGCAGTGAGTGGAGAACGGGCACCACTGCACTCCAGCCTGAGCAACAAGAGCAAAACTCCGTGGAAAAAAAAAAAAAAAGGTAGAGAGAGAGAAGAAGGTAGAGAGAGAGAAGAGAGAGATAGGGGTAGAAAGTTTATTTGGCCAGGTGTGGCGGCTTGCGCCTGTGATCCCAACACTTTGGGAACCGGAGGCTGGCGAATCACCTGAGGTCAGGAGTTCAAGACTAAAAATACAAAAAATTAGCTGAATGTGGTGGCAGATGCCTCTAATCCCAGCTACTGGGGAGGCTGAGGCAGGAGAATCACTTGGACCTGGGAGGCAGAGATTGCAGTGAGCCAAGATCATGCCATTGCACTCCAACTTGGGCAACAAGAGTGAAACTTAGCCTCAAAAATTTAAAAAAAAAAAAATTAGAATAATTAAAATAAAGAAAGAACGTTTATTCAGAAGAATAACATAACTTTTCAAACCTAATACACGATATCAGTATCTAAGTACGAGAAGGTTGTAGAACACCAAGCAAATTTAATCTAAAGAAAACTACCTCAGGGCATGTAATAGTGAAACTCCCAATGGTTAAGGTTAAAGAAAGAATCCTAAAAGTGAGAGGTGACAACATGCTAGCAGCCTCGCTCTCAGTGCCTCCTCAGCCTTGGCCTGCACTCTGGTGGTGCTTGAGGAGCCCTTCAGCCTGTCCCAGCACTGTGGGAGCCCCTCTCTGGGCTGCCTGAAGCCAGAGCCGCCTCCCTCTGCTTGCCAGGAGGCGCGGAGGGAGAGGCGCCCGCGCCAACCAGGGCTGCTGCGGCCCCAGCGCAAGTTCCAGATGGGCGTGGGCTAAGCGGCCGCGCTGGTAGCAGCCGGCCAGCAAGGCCGGCCTGGGGCAGTGAGGGGCTTAGCCCGTGGGCCAGCAGCTGCAGAGGGTGTTCCAGGTCCCCCAGCAATGCTAGCCTGCTGGCGCTGTGCTCCAATTCTCACCCTCCGCCCCCTGCACCATGGCGCCTGGTCCCATCACCACCCAAGGGCTAAGGAGTGTGGGCAGAAGGCACTGGTCTGGCGGGCAGCTCCTCCTGCAACTCTGGTGCAAGATCCACCAGGTGAAGCCAGCTGGGCTCCTGAGTCTAGCCGGGACTTGGAGAACCTTTATGTCTAGCTAAGGGATTGTAAATACACCAATCAGCACCCGTGTCTAGCTCAACATTTGTAAACACACCAATCAGTGCTCTGTGTCTAGTTAATCTGGGGAGGACTTGGAGAACTTTTATGTCTAGCTACAGGATTGTAAATGCACCAATCAGCACTCTGTGTTTAGCTCAAGGTCTGTAAACGAATCAATCAGCTCTCTGTAAAATGGACCAATCAGTTCTCTGTAAAATGGACCAATCAGCAGGATATGGGTGGGGCCAGATAAGGGAATAAAAGCAGGCTGCCCTAGCCTGCCAGGGGCAACCTGCTGCAGTCCCGTTCCACGTGGTGGAAACTTTGTTCTTTTGCTCTTTACAATAAATTTTACTGCTGTTCACTCTTGAGGTCCATGCTGTTTTCATGAGCTGTAACACTCACTGTGAAGGTCTACAGCTTCAGTCCTGAAGCCAGTGAGACCAGGAATCCACAGGGAGGACCGAACACCTCCAGACATGCTGCCTTTAAGAGCTGTAATGGTCACCGCTATGGTCTGTGGCTTCATTCTTGAAGTCAGTGAGACCAAGAACCCACCAATTCCGGACACAAAAGCAGCAAGAAAATAGAAACAAATAACATGCAACAAAGATCCAATATGTCCCTCAGAGAACTTCTCAGTGGAAACATTCCAGGATAGGAAAGAGTGCCGTGAGATATTTACAGTGCCAAAGGAAAAAAAATGTTACTTTAGAGTAATATATCCAGTGAAAATATTCTCCAAACATGAAGGAGAAGTAAAGACTTTCCTGGACAAACAAAAGCAGAGGGCTTTTATCAACATCAGACCTGTCCTACAAGAAATGCTAAAGGGAGTTCTTCAATCTGAAAGAAAAGGACATTAACAAGCAATAAGAAATCATCTGGGCTGGGTGTGGTGGCTCAAACCTGTAATCCCAGGCTTTGGGAGGGTGAGGCAGACAGATCACCAGGTCAGGAGTTCGAGACCAGCCTGGCCAAAATACTGAAACCCCGTCTTTACTAAAAATACAAGAAATTAACCAGGTGTGGTGGTGTGGGCATGTAATCCCAGCCACTTGGGAGGCTGAGGCAGGGGAATTGCTTGAACCCAGGAGGCAGAGGTTGCAGTGAGCTGAGATCACTGTGCCATTGCACTCTAGCCCGGGTGACAGTTCCAGACTCTGTCTCAAAAATTAAAAAAAAAAAAATCTGAAAGTACAAAACTCACTGGTAATAATAAGTACACAGAAAAATATATAATACAATAGTGTTGCTGTGGTGTGTAAACTACTTTTTTAAAGTAGAAAGACTAAAATATTACCCAATCGAAAGTAGTAACTATCGGCTGGGTGTGGTGACTGTAATCCCAGCACTTTGGGAGCCCAAGGCAGGCAGATCACTTGAGGTCAGTGGTTCCAGACCAGCCTGGCCAACGTGGTGAAACCCCGTCTCTACTAAAAAATACAAAATATTAGCTGGTGTGGTGGCGCACGTCTGGAATCCCAGCTACCTGGGTGCCTGAGGCACGAGAATCACTTGAACCTGGGAGGCAGAGGTTGTGGTGAGCCAAAATCATGCTACTACACTCCATCCTGGGTGACAGAGTGAGACTCTGTCTCAAACATAATAATAGTAATAATTATGGGCCAGGCATGGTGGCTCATGCCTGTAATCTCAGCACTTTTATGAACACACTTTTATGAGAGGACGAGGTGGGTGGATCACCTGAGGTTGGGAGTTCGAGACCGGTCTGATCAACATGGAGAAACCCCGTCTCTACTAAAAATACAAAATTAGCCAGGCATGGTGGCACCTGCCTGTAGTCCCACTTAGGAGGCAGAGGCAGGAGAATCACTTGACCCCAGGAGGTGGAGGTTGCAGTGAGCCAAGATCACACCACTGCACTCCAGCCTGGGCAACAAGAGCAAAACTCCTTCTAAAAAATAAAATAATAAAAATACTAATAACTATAGCTGGGCGTGGTGGCTCATACCTGTAATCCCAGCATGTTTTGGGATGTTGAGGCAGACAGATTGCTTGAGTCCAGGAGTTCAAGACCAGCCTGGGCAACATAGAGTAACCATCTCTACAAAAATACAAAAATTAGCTAGGTGTGGTGGTGTGCACCTGTAGTCCCAGCTACTTAGGAGGCTTAGGCAGGAGGATAACTTGAGCCCGGGAGACAGAGGTTTGCACTGGTCTAATCCAGCCTGGGTGATAGAGTGGTACCCTATCTCAAAAGAATATTAAAAATAATAACTACAACTTTTCAAGACATAGTACAATAAGATAGTAATGGGAAAAACAAAATGTTAAAAAGCATGTAGATGAAGTAAATACGTAGAATTTTTATTAGTTTTCTTTTTGCTTGTTTGTTTCTGTATGCAGGCAGAATTAAGTTGTTATCAGCTGAAAATAATGGGTGATAAGATAGTATTTGCAAGCCTCATTGTAACCTCTAATAAAAAAACATACAATGGACACACAAAAAATAAAAAGCAAAAAATTAAATTATACCACCAGAGAAAAATCACCTTTACTAAAAGGAAGACAGGAAGGAGGGAAAGAATAGAAGACCACAAAACAACCAGAAAACAAATAACAAAATGAATGGCAGGAGTAGGTCCTTATTAACAATAACATTGAATGTAAATCGAGTAAACTCTCCAATCAGAAGACACAGAGTGGCTGAATTGATTTAAAAAAAAAAAAGACCCAATGATCTCTTACCTATGAAAAACACACTGCACCGATAAAGACACATATAGAATAAAAATAAAGAGACATGAAAAGATAGTCCAAGCCAACGGAAACCAAAGAAGAGCAAGAGTAGCTATACTTAGACAAAATAAATTTCAAGACAAAGGCTTTAAGTAGAAACAAAGAAGGTCATTATATAATGATAGAGGGATCAATTAAGCAAAAGGATATAAATAGCCATTGTAAATATATATGCACCCAGTACTGGAGCACCAAGATACATAAAACAAATATTAAATCTAAAGAGAGAGATAGACCCCAATATAATGAAAGCTGGAGACTTTAACACCCCAGTTTCAGCATTGAACAGATCTTCCAGGCAGAAAGCCAACAAAGAAACATCGGACTGAATCTGCACTGTTGACCAAATGGATCTAATAGTTATTTATAGAATATTTCATCCAGCGGCTACAGAATACTTTCTTTTCCTAAGCACATGGATTATTCTCAAGGATAGGCTATATATGGGGTTACAAAACAAGTCTTGAACATCCAAGAAAATCAAAATAATATCAAGAATTTTCTCTGAACACAATGGAATAAAACTAGAAATTAATAACAAAGAATTTTGGAAACTATAGAAACACATGGAAATTAAACAATATGTTCCTAATGACCAGTGGCTCAATGAAGAAATTAAGAAAGAAATTGGAAAATTTCTTGAAACAAATGGCAATGGAACCACAACATACCCAAACCTATGGGATACAATGAAAGCAGTACTAAGAGGGTAGTTTATAGCTTTAAATGCCTACATCAAAAAAGTAGAAAAATTTCAAAGTTGGGCACGGTGGCTCATGCCTGTAATCCTAGCACTTTGGAAGGCTGAGGTGGGCAGATCACTTGAGGTCAAGGGTTCGAGCCTGATCAACATTGCAAAACTCCGTCTTTACTAAAAATACAAAAATTATCCGTTGTGGTGGTGCATGCCTGTAATCCCAGCTACTACTTGGGAGGCTGAGGCAGGAGAATCCCTTGAACCTGAGAGGCAGAGGTTGCAGTAAGCCAAGATCGTGCCACTGCACTCCAGCCTGGGTGACAGAGCGAGTGCAGTGGCACAAGACAGATCGTCTCAAAAACAAAGAAAAAGAAAACAAAAAAAGGTAGAAAAACTTCAAATAACCAACCAACAACTTAATGATGCATCTTAAAGAACTAGAAAAACAAGAGCAAACCAAACCCAAAATTATTAAAAAAAAAAAAAGTAATAATAAAGATCAGAGCATAAACAAATAAAATTGAAATGAAGAAGACAATACAAAATATTAGCAAAACAAAAAGTTAGGTTTTTGTTTTTGTTTTTTTTTGGTTGGGACGGAGTTTCACTCTTGTTGCCTAGGCTGGAGCGCAAAGGCACGATCTCGGCTCACTGCAACCTCTGCCACCAAGGTTCAAGCGATTCTCCTGCCTCAGCCTCCCAAGTAGCTGGGATTACAGGTGCCTACCACCATGCTTGGCTAATTTTTTGTATTTTTAGTAGAATCAGGGTTTCACCATGTTGGCCTGGTTGGTCGGAACTCCTGGCCTCAGGTGATCCACCCACCTTGGCCTCCCAAAGTGCTGGGATTACAGGCGTGAACCACCTTGCCTGGCCTCACTTCATTTTTGTATAAAGTGAGAGACACTGATCAAGTTTCATTGTTCTGTATATGATATCCAGTTTTCCCACCAGCATTTATTGAAGAGATTTTTCTGCAATGTATATTCTTGGCACGTTTGTCAAAAGTAAGTTCATTGTAGATGTATAGATTTATTTCTGTATTCTCTATTCTGTTTCACTGATCTATGTGTTTGTTTTTCTGCCAGTATCATGCTGTTTTGGTTACTATGGCTCTGTATATGATTTGACATCCAGTAATTTTATTTTCCAGTTTTGTTCTTTTTGCTCAAGATATATTTGGCTATTCTGGGGCTTATGTGGTTCCATATAAATTTTAGGATTTTTTTCTATTTCTGTGAAGACTGTCACTGGTATTTTGATAGGAATTACATTTAATCTGTAGATTGCAACAATATTGATTCTTCCAACATAAACATAGAATATTGGAATAACAATATTGATACTTTCAATTCATGAACATGGAATATCTTTTCTTTTTTGTGTGTCCTCTTCAATTTCTTGCATCAAAGTTTTATAGTTTTCATTGCAGAGATTTTTCAATTCTTTGGTTTTGGTTAATTCCTTTTTTTTTTTTTTTTGAGAAAGTCTCGCCCTGTCGCCCAGATTGGAGTGCAGTGGTGTGATCTCGGCTCACTGCAACCTCCACCTCCTGGGTTCAAGCAATTCTCCTGCCTCAGCCTCCTGAGTAGCTGGGACCACATGTACACACCATCATGCCTGGATAATTTTTTTTGTATTTTTAGCAGAGACGTGGTTTCACCGTGTTGGCCAGGCTGGTCTCCAACTCCTACCTTAGGTGATCTGCCTGCCTCAGCCTCCCAAAGTGCTGGGATTACAGGTGTAAGCCACCGGGCCTGGCTGATTAACTCCTATGTATTCAATTTTATTTGTAGCTATTATAAATGGGATTACTTTCTTGATTTCTTTTTCACATTGTTTGCTATTGGCATATAGAAATGCTACTGATTTTTGTAAGTAGATTTTATATCCTACACTTTTCTGAATATGTTTATCAGTTCTAGTCTTTTTGTGGAGTCTTGAGGTTTTTCCAAATATAAGATCATATCTGCAAATAAGGATAATTTGATTGTTTGCTTTCCAATTTGTTTTTTGTTTTGTTTGTTTTTGAGACAATGTCTCATTCTGTCTCCCTGCCTCAGCCTTCTGAAGTGCTGGGATTACAGGCCTGAGCCACTGCACCTGGCCAGAAAAAAAAATTTTTTTAAAGATAAAAATTAGCCATCAAAAATTAGCCATCTCAGAATGATGTGAGCAATTATTATTATTATATTTTATTTATTTATTTGTTTATTTATTTATTTTTGAGACAGAGTCTCGCTCTGTTGCCCAGGCTGGAGTGCAGTGGTGGGATCTTGGCTCACTGCAACCTCTACCTACTGGGTTCAAGCGATTCTCCTGCCTCAGCCTCCTGAGTAGCTGGGATTACATGAGCCCGCCACCATGCCTGGCTAATTTTTGTATTTTTAGTAGAGACGGGGTTTCACCATCTTGGTCAGGCTGATCTTGCACTTCTGACCTCGTGATCCGCCCACCTTGGCCTCCCAAAGTGCTGGAATCACAGGCGTGAGCCACCGCGCCCGGCTACTGTTATTTTTTAAAAACACTTTGAGGTATTTATAGTGGTTATGGCATACAATCTGCATGTGACATTTTTAGATAAGATAATTTAATAGACAGTGCCAGATAATGTTATCTGTTTTTATTGAATCTGCTTAAGGTTTTATTATCTGAGAGGCCTCCAGATTTCTTTTTTCTTCCCAAGAAAATCTTCCTTGTTGGTAAAATAGCTAAAACATTTAAAAGACAAAAATATACATGCTGGCTGGGCAGGGTGGCTCACGCTTGTAATCCCAGCACTTTGGGAAGCTGAGGCGGGAGAATCGCTTGAGTCCAGGAGTTCAGGGTGGACTCAGGGGCAGGGTGGCTCACGCTTGTAATCCCAGCACTTTGGGAAGCTGAGGCAGGAGAATCGCTTGAGTCCAGGAGTTCAAGACCAGCCTGGGTTAACATAGTGGGAAGTGGGACCCATCTCTATTAAAAAAAAAAAAAAAAAAAAAAAAATTAGCTGGGTGCGTTGGTACATGCCTATAGTCCCAGCTGCTTGGGAGGCTGAGGCAGGAAGACAGCTTGAGCCCAGGAGGTTGTATTTATAGGTAAAAAATAGCACTGCTTAGATCCTATGGCAGCAGTAAAATAAGAAAGTCAAGCTGTACAGCTGTGATGGTCCCACCAATCCTAGCTCACAGGCAAGGTGGGACCTAAAAGGGTTGCTGGTCAACAGGAAGGGGTGGCTTGGAGAACTGATCCCAGAAGAGGGCAGCCAAGAGCTGCCTTAACAATTGCGGAAAGCATCAGAGGAGCCCTTCAAGGGTGACTTTAAAAGGGGTTCTGGGCCGGGGGAGGTGGCTCAAGCCTGTAATCCCAGCACTTTTGGGAGGCCGAGGTGGGCGGATCACGAGGTCAACAGATCAAGACCATCCTGGCCAATATGGTGAAACTTCGGCTCTACTAAAAATACAAAAAGAGCTGGGCCCGGTGGCGCGCCTGTAGTCCCAGCTACTCGGGAGGAGAATCGCTTAAACCGGGGAGGTGGAAGTTGCGGTGAGCTGAGATTGCCATTACACTCCAGCCTGGGTGACAGAGTGACATTCCATCACACACACACACAAAAAGCTGGAGGGGGGCTCTGGTTCATTGTGGAAAGTCAAACTCGTGCCCCTTGGGAGGCTGAAGCAAGAGGATCTCTTGAGCCCAGGAATTTGAGGCTGCAGTGAGCCATGGTGTAGTGCCATTGCACTCCAGCCTGAGTGACAGAGTGAGACCGTTTCTTTAAAAAAAAAAAAAAAAGTGTGTGTATGTATATATAATTAAGGTCCACAAAAGGAACTTTTGCTTATTTAAATATACACAATAGTTATGATACACTTGAAAATACAATAAAGGTATGCGCTAATGATGAGTTTGAGGGTACTTCAGGGAAGCTGTGATATACCATTGTACTATGGCTTAAGCCTCCCTTGGAGCATTCTTGGAAGTAAGGGCTAAAGCTTAAATGCTACCCAGGTGTTATCTGAAATCTCCTATGTATAAGATCTAGACAGGATTGGCTTGAATGCTAGTTACTTACTATAGGAAGTCCAAAGTCCTCCCTAAGATTTCTGTGACTCTCTGGAGAGAGGAGGTAGATGTTAGGGAAGGTATGATAGTCATGGTCACATATATATGTATAAACAAAGCATTTAGGCCGGACTGACTCGGTGGCTCAAGCCTGTAATCCCAGCACTTTGGGAGGCCGAGACGAGCGGATCACGAGGTCAGGATATCGAGACCATCCTGGCTAACACGGTGAAACCCCGTCTCTACTAAAAAATACAAAAAACTAGCCGGGCGAGGTGGTGGGCGCCTGTAGTCCCAGCTACTCGGGAGGCTGAGGCAGGAGAATAGCGTAAACCCGGGAGGCAGAGCTTGCAGTGAGCTGAGATCCGGCCACTGCACCCCACCCTGGGCCACAGAGCGAGACTCTGTCTCAAAAAAAAAACACACACACACACACACACACACAAAGCATTTAGAACAAATCCTGGCACGCCTTGTAAGTATTAGCTATTTTCACCTCTTCATTCTTCCTCCTCCACCTCCTCCTTGTCCTTCTCTGCTTCTGGTTTCCACTAAGCAGGGTCAGTTAATGGATTGTCACCTTGTTTCTTACACAGGTGTTACATTCTGCACCATGCAGAATCCATTGGTTAATTTCATTACCTGTTTCAATTGATACATACTTATAACACTAGTACTCACTCCACTGCTCACCTCCCACCCCATGCCCACCTCCACAGATGTTAGTCTCTGTTAACACGAAGCTTTTTTTTTTTTTTTTTTTCTTGAGACAGAATCTTACTGTGTTGCCCAGGCTGGAAGTGCAATAGCACAATCTTGGCTCACTGCAACCTCTGCCTCCCAGATTCAAGCAATTCTCCTGTCTCAGCCTCCTGAGTAGCTGGGACTACAGGCGCACATCACCACACCCGGCGAACTTTTGTATTTTTAGTAGAGACGGGGTTTCACCATATTGGTCAGGCCACTCTTGGACTCCTGACCTCAGGTGATCCACCCGCCTCAGCCTCCCAAAGTACTGAGATTACAGGCATGAGCCACTTCGCCCAGCCAACATGAGGCATTTTTGCTTTTGTTTTTTGAGACAGGTTCTTGCTCCATTGCCCAGGCTGGAGTGCAGTGGCAAGATCATAGCTCACTGCAGCCTCAACTTCTTAGGCTCAAGAGATCCTCTCACCTCAGCCTCCCAAGTCTGCTACCACAGACACATGCCATCATGCTCAGCTAATTTTTTTTTTGAGTCTCGCTCTGTTGCCCAGGCTGGAGTGCAGTGGTGCAATCTTGGCTCACTGCAACCTCCTCCTCCCGGGTTCATGCCATTCTCCTGCCTCAACCTCCTGAGTAGCTGGGACTACAAGCGCCCGCCACCACACCCGGCTAATTTTTTTTTTTGTATTTTTAGTAGAAGCGGAGTTTCACTGTGTTAGCCAGGATGGTCTCGATCTCCTGACCTCGTGATCTGCCCACTTCGGCCTCCCAAAGTGCTAGGACTACAAGCGTGAGCCACCGCACCCGGCCCATGCTCAGCTAATTTTTTAACTTTTTTTTTTTTTTTTCTAGAGACAAGGTCTCATCATGTTGCCCAAGCTGGTATTCAACTCTTGGCTTCAAGTGATCCTCCTACCTCAGCCTCCCAAAGTTTTGGGATTTAACAGGTGTGAGCCTCTGCACCCAGTACATTTTGTTTTGTTTGTTTTTTTTTGAGACGGAGTCGCTCTGTCACCCAGGCTGGAGTGCAGTGGCCGGATCTCAGCTCACTGCAAGCTCCGCCTCCCGGGTTTACGCCATTCTCCTGCCTCAGCCTCCCGAGTAACTGGGACTACAGGCGCCCACCACCACACCTGGCTAGTTTTTTGTATTTTTGTTTTTTTAGTAGAGACGGGGTTTCACCGTGTTAGCCAGGATGGTCTCCATCTCCTGACCTCGTGATCTGCCCGTCTCGGCCTCCCAAAGTGCTGGGATTACAGGCTTGATCCACCGCGCCCGGCCCATTTTTGTTTTTTTATCAGATTTTGGCGAACATTTGGGGAGTGAAAATGAATGAGGTATGGGTAGTCACAGCTCAACAACATGAACCCTTTCACTTGAATACTAGATTCTTCTCTTTTTTTTTTTTTTTTTTTTTTTGAGACAGAGTCTTGTCCTGTCACCCAGGCTGGAATGCAGTCGTGCGATCTCAGCTCACTGCAACTTTTGCCTCCCGAGTTCAAATGATTCTCCTGCCTCAACGTCTCGAGTAGCTGTGACTATATGCACGTGCCACCACACCCAGCTAATTTTTGTATTTTTAGTATATAGGGTTTCACCATGTTGGCCGGGCTGGTCTTGAACTCCTGATCTCAGGTCATCTGCCTGCCGCGGCCTCCCAAAGTTCTGGGATTACAGGCGTGAGCCACTGCTCCCAGCCAAATACTAGATACTTCTTAAAAGCTCTTTTCCAAGGAATTTTTCTATTGGCTTCCAACTCGTATAGGTACTTAGGAACACACTGGCTAGCTTGTTTCTCTTCTCTCCTGGGTCTTGTATCATTTCAGTACCCTCTCCTTCCTGAACTACAGCCCCCAAATGCAAATTCTTATTCTTTATACAGAACACAGCAGTTCTCACTGCTGTCTACTTGCAAGCTAAGATCTGGACTCAGTTTTGCGTATCCAAACACATCCAAATGCTCAGTAGAACAAAAGGCTTTTATTTACCAGGCTCTACCCTCTTTTGATGGACATTATGGTTGAAAATTTCATTTTTATCTCATCTTTGCACAGGCAGGTAGAATGAGAGAGATTTAACAGGGACCTACCAGAAGACAAACTGGGAGGGATGTGGAACTTCCTAGGGAGGGGATTAACATTTGGAGAGCAAGTATCAGCAGTAACACAGCAGTTTTAAGCTGGAGACCAAAAACCTGAAATAATCCAGTTCATGGAAAATGAGGCATACTAAGAATTCAAATCAAGGGAATGGAAGAGTAGATACAAGTTCCTGCAAAATGGAGCTTGTCAACCAACTCCATACAATAACTAGGGTACCTGATTAAGGTCCCCCATATTCTCGGCACTTGTATTGTGGGGGTCTGAAGAATGGGCAAGGAACAAACCCCCATATGCGAAAAGGGCCGGGCATGATGGTTCACGCCTGTAATCCCAGCACTTTGCGAGGCTGAGACGGGCAGATCACCTGAGGTCAGGAGTTCGAGACCAGCTTGGCCAACATGGCGAAACCCTGTCTCTACTAAAAATACAAAAATTAGCTGGGTGTGGTGGCGTGTGCCTGTAATCCTAGCTACTCGTGAGGCTGAGGCAGGAGAATCGCTTGAACCCGGGAGGCAGAGGTTGCAGTGAGCCGAGATCTCACCATTGCACTCCAGCCTGAGGGACAAGAGTGAAACTCTGTCTCAAAAATAAATAAATAAATAAATAAATAAATAAATAAATAATCCATATGTAAAGGACTTAAGTAGGCAAGCACTCTAGGGGCTTGAGACAGATCTGAAGAGATTCTGACACTCATGATATGACTAACAATCGTTCTATTCCTTCGAGAAACAAGTGTGATTAAGTTAAAACATTTGTTTTGATTGGTTGGTTATTGGTAGAGACGGGGGTCCTGCTATTTTGCCCAGGCTGGTCTTGAACTCCTGGTCTCCAGTGATCCTCCTGCCTCAGCCTCCCAAAGTGTTGGGATTACAGGAGTGAGCCTTGATATTTGATAAAGGTAGTACCACAAAACAATAAGGAAAGGATGGATTGTTTCTTAGGTGGCATGATAAATCTGGCTTACAGTTTTACAGAGAAAAATCAAGCCTGAACTCTCTGTTTTTACCCTGTGTAAAGGGGACTCAAAATGGATTCTACTATCTACTAAAATAATATTAATAGAAGATGCAGGGGACTATGTTTGTGAATCAGGAGGAAAACTTGAGCAAGATCTAAAATACCAACATGAGATGAAAAAAAAAAAAAAAAAAAAAAGATGAGGGACTGGGCAAGGTGGCTCACGCCCGTAATCCCAGCACTTTGAGAACTCGAGGTTGGCAGATCACCTGAGGTCAGGAGTTCGAGACCAGCCTGACCAACATGGTGAAACCCTATCTCTACTAACAATACAAAATTAGCCGGGCATGATGGTGCATGCCTGTAACCCCAGCTACTCAGCAGGCTGAGGCAGGAGAATTGCTTGAACCAGGCAGGCGGAGGTTGCAGTGAGCTGAAATTGTGCATTGCACCCCAGCCAGAGTAAAACTCTGTCTCAAATAAATAAATAAATAAATAAATAAATAGAAAAAGAAAAAAAAAATTGAATGTGACCGCATAAAATTTAAAGATTTGTGTTCAATGAAGGACAAACTTATGAGACAGTTGACTGAGTTGGAAAAGATAATAGCAATGGCTAAAACCTTCAGGGCATCAAAACTAGAATATAAA
The DNA here is from genome assembly GCF_047675955.1 of Chlorocebus sabaeus. Classification (NCBI taxonomy): domain Eukaryota; kingdom Metazoa; phylum Chordata; class Mammalia; order Primates; family Cercopithecidae; genus Chlorocebus; species Chlorocebus sabaeus. The sequence goes on from NC_132907.1 coordinate 38,199,187, forward strand.
TAACTCCAGCAAATCAGCAAGAAAAATTTGGAAACTCAATAGAAAAACAGGAAAAAGATATGACTAGGCAATCTGAAGCAAGAGAAGTCCAAACGGCTAACAAATAATGAAGACATAATCAGCCTCACTAGAAAGCAAATAAAAATTAAAGCAAAGATATTATACCGTTTGACATTCATCGGATTGGCAAAAATGATAAAGAATGATACATCTCAGTTTGGCAAATATATGGGGAAGTAGGGTAAACTGATTCAGGTATTCTAGAAAGCATTGTGACAGAATTCGGTGGAAAAAGTTAGTATATACCTCTGACTCAATTATCTCTGAATATACTGTGCATATGCCAGGGAAATTCTTGCACAGGTCTGAAGAATAGTCATACAAGGATATTCATTCCAGTGTTAATGTTAGTGGTGGGCTGGAGGCAAATTAGGTACCCATTACTGGAAAGATGAGTACATAAAGTGTGTTAGATATGTACTGTAGAATCTAATATAGGTAGAAGCAATAAATTACACACACACACACACACACACACACAGAGCAATATGGGTAGATCATACAAACACAATGCTGGCTGAGCATGGTGGCTCACACTTGTAATCTCAGCTCTTTGGGAGGCCAAGGAAGGAGAATTGCTGGAGCCTAGCAGTTGGAGGCCAGCCTGGGCAACATAGTGAGACTCTCATCTTTCCAAAAAAAAAAAAAAAAAAAGCCAGGTGTGGTGACACATGCCTGTAGTCCCAGCTACGGAGAGGCTGATGGGCTGATGTGGGAGGGTCTCTTGAGCCCAGGAGGTTGAAGGGGCAGCGAGCTGTGATCATGCCACTGCATTCCAGCCTGAGCATCAGACCAAGACTCTGTCTCAAAAGCAAAAACAAAAACATAATGCTGAAGAGCAAAGAAGTAAGAAATAGAACAAACAAGCCTGGGCAGCCTAGGGAGACGCCATCTCTATGAAGAACTAAAAAAATTAGCTGGATGTGGTGGTGCACGCCTGTGGTTCCATCTACTCCAGAGGTTGAGGCAAGAGGATTGCTTGAGCCTGGGAGTCCAACCTGAGTGGCAGAGATTCTCTCTCAAAAAAAACCGAAACAAAGCAAACAAAAAAAACACACCATATATCATTTATGTAAATTAAAACACATAGAAATGCAATACAAAGTTACACATTTTGCAAGAACATATATGTATTTTATAACCTATATAAAACACATTAAGCTGGGCGTGGTGGCTCACACCTGTAATCCCAGAACTTTGGGAGGCTGAGGGAGGAGGATTGCTTGAGCTCAGATGTTCAAGAACAGCCTGGGTGGCATAGCAAGACCTCATCTCTACAAAAGAAACACACACACACACACACACACACACTAGAGGCCAGACACGGTGTCTCACACCTGTAATCCCAGCACTTTGGGAGGCCAAGGCAGGTGGGTTACTTGTGCCTAGGAGTTCAAGACTAGTCTGGGCAACATTTCAAAACTCCATTTCTATTCTAAAAACAAACAAACAACAGCAGCAACAAAAGAACATCAATGTGAGGACAAAAAAATGAGATTTGGGATTGGGGCATTCTTTATGCAGAACACAGCAATTCTCACTGGTGTCTACATTGAAGGAAACAAATATAAATTTTAGAAATGAACGAGGCTGGGTACAGTGGCTCATGCCTGTAATCCCAACACTTTGAGAGGCCGAGATGGGCGGATCGCCTGAGGTCAGGAGTTCAAGACCAGCCTTACCAACATGGTAAAACCCCGTCTCTACTAAAAATACAAAATTAGCCAGGTGTGGTGGTGCATGCCTGTAATCCCAGCTACTTGGGAGGCTGAGGCAGGGGAATTGCTTGAATCCGGGAGGTGGAGGTTGCAGTGAGCTGAAATTGCATCATTGCACTCCAGCCTGGGCAACAAGAGCAAAACTCTGTCTCAAAAACAAAAACAAAAACAAAACAAAATAAAACAAACAAAACCCCAGTAGTAGGTATTATGTAGCTGACTTTATGTTAAGCAGTGAGTTGAAAGATATGATTAACTGAAATCTCTACAACTGACTTTTTTTTTTTTTTTTTTTTTGAGACTGAGTTGCACTCTTGTCCCCCAGGCTGGAGTGCAGTGTCATGATCTTGGCTCACTGCCAAGATCATGCTGCCTCCCGGGTTCAAGAAATTCTCCTGCTTCAGTCTCCTAAGTAGCTGGGATTACAGGTGTGTGCCATCACACCCAGCTCATTTTTTGTATTTTTTAGTAGAGATGAGGTTTCATCATGATGGCCAGGCTGGTCTTGAACTACTGACCTCGGGTAATCTGCTCATCTCGGCCCCCCAAAGTGTTGGGATTACAGGTGTGAGCTGCTGCACCTGGCCCTCTACAACTGACATTTAATATGAAAGGAAAAAAGAGTAAATAAATGATAAAATGTATGCTTATCCATCAGCATTAACCACCTTGAAAATATTATAATAAAAGAAATCGTAATTACCACTAAAAGGGCAAAAAAAGCTTGAGAATATACTTAAGGTGCCAAGAAAGGGATACCAAAATAAAACAAAACAAACCAACCAACCACAAACAAACAAAAAAAACCCAGAATATACTTAAGGAAAGATTGTATTACTGAGGCCAGGCACAGTGGCTCACACCTGTAATCTCAGCACTTTGGGAGGCTGAGGTGGATGGATCACTTGAGGCCAGGAGTTCGAGACCAGCCTAACTAACATGGTCAAACCCTGTCTCTACTAAAAAATACAAAAATTAGCTGGCGTGGTGGTGCACGCCTGTAGTCCCAGCTACTTGGGAAACTGAGGGACAAGAATCACTTAAACCCGGGAGACAGAGGTTGCAGTGAGCCTAGATCATGCTGCTGCATGCCAGCATGGGTGACAGAGTGAGACTCCCTCTCAAAACAAAAAGAAAAAAAGAAAAGGGCCGGGCGCGGTGGCTCACGCCTGTAATCCCAGCACTTTGGGAGGCCGCGGCGGGCAGATCACGAGGTCAGGAGATCGAGACCATCCTGGCTAACACGGTGAAACCCCGTCTCTACTAAAAATACAAAAAATTAGCCGGGCGTGGTGGTGGGCGCCTGTAGTCCCAGCTACTCGGGAGGCTGAGGCAGGAGAATGGCGTAAACCCGGGAGGCGGAGCTTGCAGTGAGCCGAGATCGCGCCACCCGCACTCCAGCCTGGGCGACAAAGCGAGACTCAGTCTCAAAAAAAAAGAAAAAAAGAAAAGGATTGTATTACTGGAAATTTAAAGATGACATGAACTAAAGGGTTCTGGAAGGAGAAAAAAGAAAATATATTTTCAAATCAAGTTTTAACTAAACATCATTCCAATCAAAATACCAACGTAATTTTTATTTTTTAAGAGTTTGAACATGTTAAACCAATAGGATTTTTCTTAGAAGTAGTTGAAACTGATACAAAGTTCACTGAATATAAAGTTCAGTGGTCACAACTATGAATGAGAAAAAACAAAAGTTCACTAGGCTGGGCACTGTTGGGAAGCTGAGGTGGGAGGATCACTTAAAGCTCAGGAGGTGGAGACCAGCCTGGGCAACATAGTGACACCTTGTTTCTACAAAAAACAATTTTTAAAAATTAGCCAGATGTAGTAGTGCATGCCTTTAGTCCTAGCTCCTCAGGAGCCTGAGGCAGGAGGATCACTTGAGCCTGGGAGATTGAAGCTGCGGTGAGCTATGATTGTACCACTGCACTCCAGCTGCGGTGAGCTCTGATTGTACCACTGCACTCCAGTCTGGGTGGCAGAGCGAGAGTTTGTCTCAAAAAATAAAAATAAAGTTCACTAAACAGATTAGGGTATCAAAAAATAGCTTTAAAAACGAGAGTACAGAGGAGACAGTCTCTGTCAAGATGGCAAATGACATTACGATGCAACAATAATTTAAATAATGGAATAAATAAATAGATTCATAGGACTGAAATAAGAATCTCAGAAATATAACTTTATTACACATGATCATTTAATATATAACACAAAGACACTACTAAATAGAATAAAGGATTATTTTATGAATGTTGAGACAACAAGTTGACAGTCTGGAGAAAATTACCTAGAACCATACCTTATAGTTTCTTTCATTTTTTTTTTTTTTTTTTTGGACAGAGTCTCCTCTGTCGTCCAGGCTGGAGTGCAGTGTCACCATCTTGGCTCACTGCAACCTCTGTCTCCTGGGTTCAAGCAATTCTCCTGCCTCAGTGTCCTGAGTAGCTGGCATTACAGGTGTGTGCCACCACGCCCACCTAATTTTTGCATTTTTAGTAGAGACGGGGTTTCACCATGTTGGCCACTCTGGTCTCGAACTCTTGACCTCAGGTAATACACCAGCCTGGGCCGCCCAAAGTGCTGGGATTCCAGGCATGAGCCCCCACACCCAGCTGAAAAATTTCTTTTTCTTTTTTCTTTTTATTTTTCAGACAGAGTTTCGCTCTTGTTGCCCAGGCTGGAGTGCAATGGCGCAATGTGGTCTCACAGCAACCTCCACCTCCTGGGTTCAAGCTATTCTCCTGCCTCAGCCTCCCAAGTAGCTGGGATTACAGCCATTCACCACCACGCCTGGCTAATTTTGTACTTTTAGTAAATATTTTTGTATTTTTTGTATTCTCCATGTTGGTCAGGCAGGTCTCAAACACCTGACCTAAGGTGATCCACCTGCCTCAGCCTCCCAAAGTGCTTGAGGCACTGCGCCTGGCCACAAACAATTTGTTTTTTAAAGCAACTTTTCTATGCTTTTTACATGTAATATTTCATTTTATTTTTCATTTTTTCAGATGGAGTCTTGCTTTGTCACCCAGGCTGGAGTGCAGTGGCTTGATCTCAGCTCACTGCAACTTATGCCTCCCGGGTACAAGCAATTCTCCTGCCTCAGCCTCCCAAGTAGCTGGTATTACAGGCTTGTACCACCATGCTTGGCTAATTTTTATATTTTTAGAAGAGACAGGTTTTACCATGTTGGCCAGGCTGGTATTGAACTCCTGGCCTCAAGGGATCTGTCTGCCTTGGCCTCCCAAAGTGTTAGGATTACATGCTTGAGCCAACACCCCCAGCCTACATGTAATATTTCATTTAACCTTTATAATAATTCTGTGAAGTAGATATACTTGTTACTGCTATTTTGTAGATGAAAAATTGAGGCAGCTGGGCGCAGTGGCTCACACGTGTAATCCCAGCACTTTAGGAGGCCAAAGTGGGTGGATCACCTGAGATCAGGAGTTCGAGACCACCCTGTCCAACACCGTGAAACCCCATCTTTACTAAAAATACAAAAAAAAAAAAAAAAGTTAGCTGGGCGTGGTGGTGGGCTCCTGTAATCCCAGCTACTCGGGAGGCTGAGGCAGGAGAATCGCTTGAACCTGGGAGACAGAGGTTGCAGTGAGCCGAGATCGCGCCGTTGCACTCCAGCCCAGGCAATAAGAGTGAAAATCCGTCTCAAAAAAAAAAAAAAAAAAAAAAAAAAAAAAGAGGTGGGGTCTATTACCCTTGAATTGCTCTCAAAAAAAAAAAAAAAAAAAAGAAAGAAAGAAAAAGAAAGAAATGATTGGTTTGAATGACTAAGTTTTGGAATAATTTGTTACACAGCCATAGATAATGAAAATTCTACTTATTATCCTGTGAGTTAGGAATCATTTTTGTTCCAAGTTTGTAGAGAAGGAACGAAGGTTCAGACTGGTTAAGTAACATGCCCAAGGTCATATGACCAGTCAGTAACTGAAGTGGGATTTGAAACCAGGTGTGTCTGACTCCAGAATGCCTGCCGTCAATCTCATGCCATTCTGTCTCTGAAAAGGGAACTCAACTCACACCGCAGAGTCATTCTGCTCCCCACTCAGAACTTACTAGTTTGTAGAGAAGAATTCCAGGCCTCTCAATTCCATACTGCTAGGAGGGTCAAGTTCCCAAATGAAACTTCAGGAACATATAGAAATCTGGAGATTTAATAATGGTCAACAGAATCTAAAAAAGGAGGTATATGGGGGTTGAAGAAGTATTTCAATCTCAGATATAGTTCTACTTTTTCAATATATGCAGTTCCTCAGCTGGAAAGGACAACTCAGGCATCGCCAGTGTAGAAATATGTCCCTTGTAGAATGATGGGCAAGGCTTTTGTTTATTTTCTGTGTTTTCTTTTTTTTTTTTTTTTTTTTTTTTTTAATAGAGACAAGGTCTCACTATGTTTCTCAGGCTGGAACTTCTGGCCTTAAAAGGGCATCCTGCTTCTGCCTCTCAAAGCATTGGAACTACAGGCACGAGCCACTATATCTAGCTGGTTTATTTTCTACTGGGGAGTATCACTAGCCTGTCTAAAACATTCCAAAGCATCTTTGTCCCTTTGGTTGGTTGAAATTAAAGGCACTCTCTCCCAGAAGTTTTCTTCCTTCTGTGCCCATCTTGTTCAAGGAATTGGTTTCTGCTTTAAGTCAGGACACTAATAATGACTTTATGAATTGACCTGAGGAGGAATTTCCCGAGGGAGAATTGACCTAGGTAAGATTCTTGGTGCCTCCAAGACCTTCATTTGAATCCAACCTTGAATGCAAGTGATGTGATGATATATTGAGCATTTCCTAGGGCTTTTTCCAAGGGAAAAATAGGACCACTTGAGGTCCTCCCAGAAATGGAATTTAGTTCTGAAGACCGATTTTGGCAACTGAAGAAATTTGTATGCCTTCCTTATAACAATTAAAAGTAATAACTCTGTGGTCTTTCATGAGATCCAAAAGCAATACTCTTTTGATTTTGTTGCTTTATTCTATTGTTCTTAGGCTCCTGTTGTGCTTAAAATTGTTATCTCTTTGGCTAGGTGCTATATGGGTTGTATTTATCTATGCCTTTCATAGAATAGATACCACAGACTTTTTTTTTTTTTCAAAAGAGAAATGACAATCAAAAGCATATCACACGTGGTGGCTCACACCTGTAATCTCAGCACTTTGGGAGGCCGAGGCAGGCAGATCACAAGGTCAGGAGATTGAGACATTCCTGGGCAACATAGTGAAACCTCTGTACTAAAATATAAAAAAAAATTAGCTGGGCATGCTGGCATGCGCCTGTAGTCTCAGCTACTCGGGAGGCTAAGGCAGGGGAATTCCTTGAACCTGGGAGGTGGAGGTTGCAGTGAGCCGAGATCGCGCCACTACACTCCAGCATGGTGACAGAGCAAGACTCCATCTCGAAAAACAAACAAACGAACAAAAACCACAAAAGCACATCACAGCTCTATTAGCTCATGGCCTCTGTTTCCCATTGTGGCACTTAACTTTGCATCCAAAAGAAGCAACTGTGTGTAATTTTAAAATATAGAGCAGTACTAAGTTTAGCCAAGTAGGTGTCACTGAAATTGTAAAACTTGAGTACGGCTTTGAAAATTTTCTCTCTCTCTTTAAGGATAGCAAAATCAAAGTGAAAGCATGTATAAAAACTATACTAAAATTAAAAGAACTGATAAAATAAGATTAGTGAAGGAAAAAATCTCATGTGCTTGAGGATCACAGCAAGGTATTCCCCAAATTAAAGCAAAGGAGAAACGAAATTAGTTACATTCAAAATGTAATCAACGAGGCCAGGCGCGGTGGCTCACACCTGTAATCTCGGCATTTTGGGAGGCTGAGGCGGGTGGGTCGCCTGAGGTCAGGAGTTCGAGACCAGCCTGGCCAACATGTTGAAACCCTATCTCTACTAAAAATACAAAAATTAGCTAAGTATGGTGGTAGGTGCCTGTGATCCCAGCTACTCGAGAGGCTAAGGCAGGAGAATCACTTGAACCTGGGAGGTGGAGTTTGCACTGAGCCAAGATCACACCGTTGCACTCTAGCCTGGGCAACAGAGTGAGATTCTACTTCAAAACAATAACAATAACAACAACAGGCTGGCTCACACTTGTAATTCCAGCACTTTGGGTGACTGAGGCAGGTGGATTGATTGAGTGACATAGTTTGAGACCAGCCCAGGCAACCTGTGAAATCTTGTCTCTGCAAAAAAATCACAAAATCAGCCAGGCGTGGTGGTGTGAGCCTGTAGTCCCAGCTACTCGGGAAGGTGAGGTGGGAAGATTGCTTGAGCCCTAGAGGCAGAAGTTGCAGTGAGTTCAGACTGTGCCACTGAACTCCAGCCTGGGCAACAGAGTGAGACTCGATCTCAAACAAACAGACAAACAATAACAATAATACCTGCTGGGGCAGTGGCTCACACCTGTAATCCTAGCACTTTAGGAGGTGGAGGGAGGAAGATGGCTTGAGCTCAGGAGTTTGAGACCAGCCTGGGAAACATGGTGAGACCTCTTCTCTACAAATAATAATAATAATAAATAAATAAATAAATAAATAAATAAATAAATAAATAAATAAAAATAGCCAGGAGTGGTGGCTAAAAAAAAAAAAAAAAGTTTATTTAATTCTATCACTAGACTTTGGTACAGGAGAGACAATAGGGAGAGGTGAGTAATATGGTAATCAGATATATGCATTAGTCCATCTAGCTAGTGTCAGAAGGTTCTTAGGTATAGCTAATTGTTGCTGTGTGGAAATGTGGGTCCAGTGCTGTCCAATGCTCTGAATTTTTTTTATATGAAATTTCTTTAAAATTCCTTACACTTAATTATTGATTATTTAAAATATTCTGTACAGTGGGCACAGTGGCTCACACCTGTGATCCCAGCACTTTGGGAGGCCAAGGCAGGCGGATCACCTGAGGTTGGGAGTTCGAGACCAGCCTGACTAACATGGAGAAACCCCATCTCTACTAAAAATACAAAGTTAGGCCAGGCACAGTGGCTTACGCCTGTAATCCCAACACTTTGGGAGGCTGAGGCAGGCAGATCATGAGGTCAAGAGATCGAGACCATCCTAGCCAACATGGTGAAACCCCATCTCTGCTAAAAATATAAAAATTAGCTGGGTGTGGTGGCACACACCTGTAGTCCCAACTACTTGGGAGGCTGAGGCAGGAGAATCGCTTGAACCAGGAGGTCGAGGTTGCAGTGAGCTGAGATCACGCCACTGCACTCCAGCCTGATGACAGAGTGAGACTCCATCTCACAAAACAAACAAACAAACAAACAAACAATTAGCCGGGTTGCCTGTAATCCCAGCTGCTACTTGGGAAGCTGAGGCAGGAGAATCGTTTGAACCTGGGAGGCAGAGGTTGCAGTGAGCCAAGATCACACCATTACACTCCAGCCTGGGCAACAAGAGTGAAACTCCACCTCAAAAACAAAAAACAAAAAAAGTCCTGTGCAAAAATCAGTAAAATGTTGATAATCATAGAAGTTGGGTGATGGGCACATGATGGTTCATTTTATACTCTCCATCCTTTTCTTGTATGTTTGAAATTGTCATAATAAAAAGTGTTTTTCTTAAATCCAACCCATGCTGGCCAAATTAAATTATAATTTCTGTCTTACTTGCTAAGTGCTAAGAATACACTTACACCTGTAATCCCAGCACTTTGGGAGGCCAAGGCAGGTGGATCATGAGGTCAAGAGATTGAGACCATCCTGGCCAGCATGGTGAAACCTTGTCTCTACTAAAAATACAAAAATTAACTGGGCGTGATGGCATGCACCTGTAGTCCCAGCTACTCGTGAGGCTGAGGCAGGAGAATTGCTTGAACCCGGGAGGTGGAGGTTACAGTGAGTCCCATACTGTTCTTGTGATAGTGAGTACATCTCACCAGATCTGATGGTTATTATAAGGGGGAGTTTTCCTGCAGCTCTCTTTGCCTGCTGCCATCCATGTAAGATGTGACTTGTTCCTTTTTGCCTTCCGCCATGATTGTGAGACTTCCACAGCCATGTAGAACTGTAAGTCCAATTAAACCTCTTTCTTTTGTAAATTGCCCAGTCTCAGGTATGTCTTTAGTAGCAGTGTGAAAACAGACTAATACACATATACAGAATAGGCCAGTCACAGCGACTCATTCCCATAATCCCAGCACTTTGTGAGGCCTAGGTGAAAGAATTGCTTGAGCCTAGGAGTTCATAGTGATATCCTTCCTCAACAACAACAACAACAAGAAAAAAAAACTTAGCTGAGCATGGTGGTGTGTGCCTGTAGTCTCAGCTGCTTGGGAGGCTGAGGTGGGAGGATCACTGAAGCCCAGGGAGGTGGAGGCTGCAGTGAGCCATGATCATACTATTGCACTCTAGCCTAGGTGACAGAGCAAGACCCTGTCTCAAAAACAAACAAACAAACAAACAAACAAAGGAACACGTAATGGCCAGGCATGGTGGCTCATGCCTGTAATCCCAACACTTTGAGAGGCCAAAGCAGGAGGATCACTTGAAGCTAGGAGTTCAAGACCAGCCTGGCCAACATAGTGAGACCCCATCGCTACAAAAATTAAAACAAACAAACAAACAAAATACATATACAAAATAGTTTGTATCACCTGTATAAAAGTTAAATTCACAAAGAGCTTTTGTGGCTTCTGTAACAAATTACTGTACATTTAGTGGCTTGAAACAATAATGATTTGCCAGCCACGGTGGCTCACGTCTATAATCCCAGCACTTTGGAAGGCTGAGGTGGGTGGATCACGAGGTCAGGAGATCAAGACCATCCTGGCTAACACGGTGAAACCCCATCTCTACTAAAAATACAAAAAATTAGCCAGGCACAGTGGTGGGCACCTATAGTCCCAGCTACTTGGGAGGCTGAGGCAGAGCTTGCAGTGAGCCGAGATCGTGCCACTGCACTCTAACCTGGGCAACAGAGAGGAACTCTGTCTCAAAAAAAAAAAAAAAAAGAAAAGAAAAGAAAAGAAAAAGAAACAACAAGGATTTATCATGCTGCACTTCTGGAGGTCAGAAGTCCAAAGTGACACTCACTCAGCTAAAATCAAGGTGTTCAGTAGGGTGGCATTCCTTCTGGAGGATCCAGGGAGAATCTACTTTCTTGCCTTTTCCAGTTTCTACAGGTTGCCTGCATTCCTTGGCTTGTGGCCCCATTCTTTATCTTATAAGATTTTCTTGCAACACCATATCACTATGACACTGACAGTGAAACTCCTACGTCTTTCTTCCACGTTTAAGAATCCCGTGATTACTTTGGATCCCCCCCCAGATAATCCAGGAAAATCTCTCTTTTAAAGTCAGCTGATTAGCAACCTTAACTCTATCTGCTGTATTTAAGTCCCCCTTTTCACAGTGTGATATATATAATAAGAAATATATTTGTCCATAGTTTCTGTCATGGAGCTCCTGAAACACCTGGCATTTCCTGAGTGATAGGAGTTTCATTTGTTATTCTTTATGAGCCCCATTTGTTTTTTTGTTTTTTAGAATGTAACAACAATAAAACTAATCTTAATTTTATTTGCATTTAATACATCAAATATTATATCTTTGAGTCTACCAGTTTTCTGTTTTTGAAAAATGATTAAGCAAACACTTAATATCAAAGGCAGAATCACATTTGTTCAGGTTCATGTTGATAATAACTGGAGCTTCTTTGATTTTTGCTGTTGTTGTTGTTGTTTTTGAGACAGAGTCTCTCTCTGTCACCCAGGCTGGAGTGCAGTAGCACAATCTCGGTTCACTGCAACCTCTGCAGGGATTAAAGGGATTCTTGTGCCTCAGCCTCCCAAGTGGCTGGTATTATAGGCTCCCGCCACCATGCCTGGCTAATTTTTGGTTTAGTAGAGATAGGGTTTCACCATGTTGGCCAGGCTGGTCTCGAACTCCTGACCTGATGTCATCTGCCCATCTCGGTCTCCCAACGTGCTGGGATTACAGGCACGAGCCACCATGCCTGACCTATAACTGGTTTTGAGTTAATGTAAATATTTGGGATTGGCCAGCATAAACCAAGACGATGGTGATGGACCTTAATTAAATTACCATTACTGCAATGCCATACTATTCCTTCAATTTTACCCTCTTTGCAAACTTCAAAGCAGGACAAGAGACCATTGTACTTCCAAACAGGCAGATTTCTTTTCTTTTCTTTTTTTTTTTTTTTTTTTTGAGACAGAGTTTCACTCTGTTACCCAGGTTGGAGTGCAGTGGCATGATCTCGGCTTACTGCAGCCTCTGCCTCCCAGGGTCAAGTGATTCTCCTGCCTAAGCCTCCTGAGTAGCTGGGACTACAGGTGCCCACCACTATGCCCAGCTGATATTTGTATTTTTAGTAGAGAAGGGGTTTTACCATGTTGGCCAGTCTGGTCTCGAACTCCTGACCTCGTGATCCACCCACCTCGGCCTCCCAAAGTGCTGGGATTACAGGCGTGAGCTGCCACGCCCAGCCCCAGATGGGTAGATTTCTTATTTGGAATGCTCCATGTGGTATAAGAAGATGTAATGGATGCGTCTTGCCTCCTAACCCACGTGGGTTTCCATTGATATTTGTTCCTATAAGCTCCAGTGTTTGTTCTAAAATTAGTGGCACTACACTTATTTCCAAAAGCCCAGGTTCATCAGGATGATGCTTTAGTACCAGGGCAATTTCAAATTCATAATGAACTACAGAGGAATGCCAGCAGTACTGTTTATTGTTTTTTTCTACTGGTGCTCAACCAAGAATATGTCCATTTTCATCAGGTGCTGGATTCCCATTTAGTTGTTCTATTTCCTTTGCTGGTATGCAGCACTCTGGAGCCTGTTTGAAGTCCTCCTCAAGGTTCTTTGGTGTTTTGAACGTAGAAAAATGTAAAATCTTTTTTCGGCTTGTTTGTTAGGTTTTCTAGCTAGTTGAGCCCACAGATGTGGCTAATCTGCTGCTCCCTTTTGGCAGAAGGCTCCTCTTTCACCTCCATCACAAACACACATGATATTTTTTGCTGCATGGAGCCCAGGCACCTCTTGGTGAGCCCAACAAGCAGAATGAGTGTAGGGTGCATTTTTTTTTTTTTTTTTTTTTTTTGTATATTTTTTGAGACAGAGTCTTACTCTGTCGCCCAGGCTAGAGTGCAGTGGTGCGATCTCAGCTTACTGCAACCTCCGCCTCCTAGGCTCAAGCGATTCTCCTGTCTCAGCCTCCCAAGTAGCTGGGATTACAGGTGCAAGACACTATGCCGGCTAATTTTTGTATTTTTAGTAGAAATGGGGTTTTGCCATGTTGGCCAGGCTGGTCTCAAACTCCTGACCTCAGGTGATCTGCCTGCCTTCGCCTCCCAAAGTATTTGGATTACAGGCATAAGCCATTGCGCCCAGCCAAGGGTGTGCTTTTAAATGGCACCAGGTCCAGGCAGGGTAAAAGCCCTGCAGCAGTAACTATGAGCCTCCATCCCCTTCGTGTGTGTGTGTGTGTGTGTGTGTGTGTGTGTGTGTGTGTGTGTATGTGTTTTGATCTCACTCTGTCGCCTAGGTTGGAGTTCAGTGGCGCAATTTTGGTATGAGCTCCTTTTAATCACACCTGAGTTTACACTAATGAGGTGAGTTGATGTGGGGCCTAGATGGGGGCTGGTCACCAGAAAAAACAAGTGGTTAGAGGGTTGGAAGTTTCAGCCCTATTCACCAACCTTCTGGGAGGGAAAAGGGGATTGAGGATTGAGTTTTAAGTCTTGAACAACAAGATTCAAAAAGCTTCGAAGTTGATGAACACATTGACTTGCTGGGAGGGTCATACTCCTGGAGAGGGTTTGGAAGCTCCATACCAACTCCCACCCAATACCGTGCCCTATGCACCTCTTCCATCTGACTCTTCCTGGGTTGTGTACTTTATAATAAACCAGTAAATGTAGGAAAAGTTCTTCTGAGTTCTGTGAGTCATTCTAGCAAATTATTAATATCAAACTTAAAGAAGGGGTTGTGGGAACCCCTGAGTTATATCAGCCAGAACTATGGATAAGGCATAACTTGCAAGTGCAGTCTGAAGTGGGGACAGACTTGTGGGACTGAACCCTTAAGTCTGAAGCAAGCTAACTCCAGGTAGTTTGTGTCTGAATTAATTGAAATGTTTGACATCCAGTTAATGTTGGAGAATTGCTTGGTGTAAAAAAACACCCCAGACACAGAACCTAACATATTGATAGGTTTTAGGGATTAGGATGTGGACATCTTTGCTTCCCTAGATACTAAAGTAGGGGCCAGGCACAGTGGCTCACACCTGTAATCCCAGCACCTTGGGAGGCTTGATTGCTCCCACCTTAATTGCTCTTTAAAAATTTTTTTGAAATATTTTAATTTTTAATTTAAAAAAATTAGCCAGGCGTAGTGATGTCTACCTGTAGTCCTAGCTACTTGGGAGGCTGAGGTGGGAGGACGGCTTGAGTCCGGGAGTTCAAGGTTGCAAATGAGCCATGATCATAATGCTGCACTCCAGTCTGGGCGTCAGAGACCCAGTCTCCAAAAAAAAAAAAAAGAAAAAGAAAGAAAACAAACCAAGTTGATACTGTGATGACTCCACATCTGAGCAGTACACTAGCCACAGAAAGGATCTGTACAGTGCGGATAGGCATGCCTGTCTTTCACAGACGAGTGTATCTTTCTTTCATAGCTAGGTGTACTGTCTTTTTATAACTTGATGACAATAGATATTAAAACCATTGAGGGAGCTCTCTGAACCTGTCCTGGTTCTGGGGACTGCCTAATTTGATAAAAAACAAATTAAAAAGTAATAAAACCATCTAATTTTGTTTGTTCTAATTCCACATTTAGTTAACTTCTGATTTTACCCATGTATATATTTTTTCAAGATACAGAATACTCTGACTACACAATATTAATGACTTCTCTATTTGGCAGTTATGCTTCTTTCTTTTTTAAATTTTTTGAGATGGAGTCTTGTTCTGTCGCCCAGGCTGGATGCAGTGGCGCAGTCTTGGCTCACTGCAACCTCCCTCTCCCGGGTTCAAGTGATTCTCCTGCCTCAGCCTCCTGAGTAGCTGGGACTACAGGCACCCGACACCACACCCAGATAATTTTTGTATTTTCAGTAGAGACAGGGTTTCTCCATGTTGATCAGGCTGGTCTCGAACTCCTGACCTCAGGCGATCTGCCTGCCTTGGCCTCCCAAAGTGCTGGGATTGCAGGTGTGATCCACTGTGCTTGGCCTATTTGGCAGTTATATTTCTCATTGTAAATTAGCACCTTGGATACTGGTTTTAATATCTGTTGTCATCAAGTTATAAAAAGACAGTACACAGTACACCTAGCTATGAAAGAAAGATATACTCATCTATGAAAGACAGGCATGCCTATCTGCACTGTACAGATCCTTTCTGTGGCTAGTGTACATTTCATGGACACTTTTGTACATTTCATGGACAATGAAGAAAGGTGGAGTTTTTGGACCTGAAGACTCAACTCTAGATTGTGGTGAATACAGCAAAGTTCTGCAATTTTGTGTGTCCTTTCCTCAGGTAGCATCTCTCTGTCTCACTGCACATTTCTTTTTGTTTTGTTTTTTGAGACAGGGTCTTGCTCTGTTGCCTGGGCAGGAGTGCAGTGGCATGATCATAGCTCACTGCAGCCTCTAATGCCTGGGCTCAAGGGATCCTCCCACCTCGGCCTCCTGAGTAGCTGGGATTACAGGCACACATCAACGCTCAGCTAATTAAAAAAAAAAATTTTTTTTTTAGAGACAGGGTCTCACTATGTCAGTCTCAAACTCCTGGGCTCATGCAATCCTCCCTCCTCAGCCTCCCAAAGTGTTAGGATTGCAGCGTCAGACTGCACCCAGTCCCACTGACTATTTCTTATAAACATGGCAAGGATCTTTCATGCATCATAAATGTGAGTTAAATGAGTTAAGACCTTTAGACAAAGATGATATCAAAGGCAAGGAGGAGCCTCCTGCCCATCACAATATCAGGGCAAGAACAAAGGCTTTGAAGGCCAAGAAAGCCACACTACAAGGCAGCCAGAGTCTCCTGAAGAAGGCCCATGAGTCACCTACCCTCCAGAGGTGTAGCACACTGAGACTCCAAAGGGCCCTAGAAAACGAGTTTTCAGGAGGAACAACTGAAACCACGGTGCCATCATTAAGTTCCCCTTGACCTCAAAGAAGGTAGAGAAAACAACATGCGATCAGGCAGTCTTTGAGAAAAACTGTATGATACTGACATGGTGCGTACCCTGATAAAGCCTAATGGAGACAACAAGGCATACATTGGACTGGCCCCTGAGTACAGGGACTCGATACTGCCAACAAAATTGGGATCATCTAAAACTGAATTCAGGCCGGGCACGGTGGCTCACGTCTGTAATCCCAGAACTTTGTGGGGCCAAAATGGGTAGATTGCTTGAGTCCAAGAGTTCAAGACCAGCCTGAGTAACATGGCGAATCTCCATCTCTACAAAAAATGCAATAATTATCCGGACATGGTGGCATGCACCTGTGGTCAGGAGGCTGAGGCAGGATGTTCCCTTGCGCCCAGGAGGCAAAGGTTGCAGTGAGCCAATTTTGCATCACTGCACTCCAGGTTGAATGGTAGAGTGAGACCTCATCTCAAAAAACAAAAACAAATACAAAAAAACAGTGCCACGAGACTGGAAGGAGCTATACAGAAGGGAACATGGGCCAACTCCACTGTAGCCTGTGTGCAGAGATGGCCAATGACCAGAGGACCCTACCCCATTCCTGCTGCTCTGACTCTGTGAGTTTCATTTGATGACACATCCCTAGGTGGGGCCTAAAGAATAACTGAGGGTCTTTTTTGGAGGGGGGGGGGGGGAGGCTTTTTTTTTTTTTTCCTGTTGCACAGGCTGGAGTGCTGTGGCATGATCTCGGCTCACTGCAACCTCTGCCTCCTGGGTTCAAGCATTTCTTGTGCCTCAGCCTCCCAAGTAGCTGGGACTACCTACATGCATGCACCACCAAAGCCTGGCTACTAAGTTTTGTATTTTTAGTAGAGATGGGGGTTTGCCAGGTTAGCCAGGCTGGTCTCCAACTCCTGGCCTCAGGTTATCTACCTGCCTTGGCTTCCCAAAGTGCTGGGGTTACAAGGCATAAGCCACTGCACCCAGCCTGAGGTTTATTTTCTGTCAACGCAGGAGGATAGGACTTGAAGAAGAAATTAAATTTCTTTATAAGAAATAATAGATTGTGACATATCTTTTAGGCGCAACTTTATGGACTGTTACACAAAGGCATGTAACACCTCCATTATCAGGCCTGTGTCTTACCTTACACCCTCTTCTCCACTACAGTCCACCCACAGCCCAACTGGACTTAGTCACTCTGCGTTTTTTCATGACAGAGTCCCCAGGGGGCAGAATGTAATCTATTCCTTTCTGTACCGTTGCATTCCTCTCAGGGCTTGCTTCCTCTTCTCTCCTTGGGAATGCCCTTCTGCATTCTCATTTCTGCCTGTCGAAATTGAATCACCTTTTGAAGAAGCCCAGTTCAAAGCCCCTTCTGTCAGCTGAATTGTATTCCCTTCAACACAATTCATGTGTTGAAGTTCTAAACCCCGGTACCTCAGAATACGACTCTATGTGGAGATAGATAGGAAATTGAAAGCGTTAATTATGTTAAAATGAGGTCATGAGGGTGGGCCCTAATCTGATATGACTGGGGTCTTTAGAAGAAGAGGAGATCTGGACACAGACAGATATAGAAAGAAGACCATGGAAAGACCCAGGGAGAAGATGGCCATCTACAGTCCCGGAGAGAGGGCTCAGAAGAAACCGATCCTGCCAGCATCTTGATCTCAGGCATGGCCTCAAGAATTCTGTTGTTTAAATGGCCCACTCTATGGTACTTTGTTGTAGGGACTCTAGCAAATAGGACCTGTTCTTCAGACTCACTTTGCCTTGACTGTTCTGTTGCTCTTTGTGCAGCGGCCTTGCACGACCCTTAGTTGTAAACACAGTCATCCCTTTGGATCTGTGGGCGATTGGTTCCCGAAACCCCCATTGATACCCAAACCGTCAGCTGGCCCTTGGTATCCTTGGGTTCTGATGTGTGGACAGGAGCACCCACTGCATGCTTCCTTTCAGCTTAGGGATGAGCCTCATCTATGACCTTTGCTTCTGCCATAGTCTCAGGATAATTCAAGATTGGCTGAGAAAATGACTGATACCTTGACTGAAATGATGAAATGTGCTGTGGCTTGGGAGATGCAATGGTATAACTTTTCTTAGAGTTTGGAAACAAAATGAGTTACAATTAACTTATTTCTGTGGTGGACTGTGTCACGCACCACCTAGATCCCATAGTAGGAATGAAAGACTTATTCCCCCAGCTCCCAGGAATGCTGCAGGAAGACAGCACTCAGCTGTCTTTGGTGATCCCCTGGACTTGAAGAAAATTGTCTGATTGATCTAAGATCACCTGTCCTTTCAGGGCTGGCCTGTGGGAGTATAAAGGCTTGGCTTCCTATCTCCAACTCTGAGCAATTCTGAAGAGCCATCAACCTGAAGGACAATCCTTTGGGGTCCTGAGGTCTTTGCTGAGCCAGCATTGGAGCTAGACTTCTTCCTAGTCCTGCTTCTTCCCCTCCTTCCTCATGTGTTGATCCTAAGAGCACTGCCTAATAAAGACCTTGCATGTCAACTTCTGTCAGAGTCCATTTCTGGGAAACCCAACCCAGAAAGGGTTTCATATCAATTAATTAGTATTTTCTTGTAAATTTATGGCTGTTCATACAGACAACAGAAGGTATGTGTCAAATCCATGTTAATTATGTTTATTTTGTAATATAAATTCCATGAAGGAATACAAGGGAAGAAAATATGATTGCATAGGGTGGGAAAATAGGTAGTAATTACTGAATTGTAAAAGAGCATACATTAACGTTATTAATTTAAAATGAAGTTTATTACTATTTCAGCTACATTAAATAACCTGGTGAGCCAGCTGTGGTGGTGCACGCCTATAGTCCCAGCTACTTGGGAGGCTGAGGTGTGAGGATCACTTAAGCCCAGAAGGTTGAGGCCAGTATGGGCAACATAGCAAGACCCTGTCTCAGTAAGTAAGTAAGTTAGTAAATAAATAAATAAATACATAATTTGGTGTACTAGCCATTATTTCAATAAATTAACTTTGTGTGAGCAAAGATTTGAAGACTGGTCTCGCTTTTGTGCTGTTTGCTCTCACCTCAATTTTCTTTCTTTCTTCTTTTTTTTTTTTTTTTTGAGACAGAGTCTCACCCTGTCACCCAGGCTGGAGTGCAATGGCACGATCGTGGCTCACTGCAACCTCCGCCTCCCGGATTCAAGAGATTCTCCTGCTTCAGCCTCCCAAGTAGCTGGGATTACAGATGTGCACCACCATGCCCAGCTAATTTGTTGTATCTTTAGTAGAGATGGGATTTCACCATGTTGGCCAAGCTGGTCTTGAACTCCTGACCTTGTGATCTGCCCACCTTGGCCTCCTGAAAGTGTTGGGTCTGCAACCATGAGCCACTGCGCCTGGCCCTCACCTCAATTTTCTTCAACAGCTACTTGCCATGAAGGCTTGGGTTTCTGTTTGTTACTAGAAGCATCCAGACCAAACATCTTCCATGAGGGAGAAACAAAAAGCTGAAGCAAACCCCTAAATGTGCTTGATAAAAATAAGGGAGTGACGCACATCTGTGTCAAGCAGGTGGACAACCAAGATACTGGCTGACACTTTCATTTTGTTTGCTTTTGACTGTGAGCAGTAACATTCAAGAGAACTGGAAGGTGGCCCCTTAGGCTGCTGGCTAGCAGGGAAGTGCTGCAGGTCAGGATGGGAGGCTGCAGAGGAGGAGGGGAGGGGACAAGAAAGGTAAGTATGGTTCCTTGAAAAGTCAAGAGCACAGACCCTAGATCAGATGCTTAGATTCAAAATCCTTGCTTGCTTTCTAGCTGTATGTCCTTGAGAAAGTTCACTTAACTATCCTGAACTTCAGTTTCCTCAAGCATAAAATAGGATTAATGATAATTCTTACCCCATAGATTTGTCATGGTGATATTACATGTTAAGCATCTGGAACAATGCCTGATAATACAATCTCTTAATAAATGTTAGGCCTGTTCCTCTAGACTAGGAATTGAAGGTTGGTCTTTGTGCCCACAAACCACCCCTACCCTCAATGCCAGGAATGGCCACGGTGCACTGGAAGCAGCATTAGCAAGAGCAAAAGAAGATAGTGTATCTTTCATTACATTATTTAAGTCAATGGACATTAGTTATCACCCAGTAAAAAGGTATCTTACAGGGACACAAAGATGATTCAGAGATCTACGCCCCAAGAGCCTATTGTCAGATACAGAGTGCATGGTCATCTGGCTCCTGTTGAATGGAGACCTACCCTTTGGGAGTCACAGTGAAGTGTCAAGGTGACACTTCACTGGCCAGTGGTCACCTTTGCAGAAAGGCCTCACTGCCTGCAGCCTCTGGCACAGGGCAAAGAGCGCAAGTTTTAGAGTAAGATCGGCCTTTGAATCCTGGTCTGCTCTGGGCAAATCACTGAGTCCTAATGAGCCTCTACTAGCAAGTCATTGAGTCCTGCTGAGCCTCTACTACCCTCATCTCTAAAACAGAATGATACTTACCTTATAAGGTTGCTGCACCAATTAAGATGAGGCAGACTAAAATGCTTAGCACAAAGACTCAGCATTAATTCACTGGACAAATATTTATTGACTACCCACTATGTTTCAGATACTGTGCCAGGTGGTAGGAAAAACTTTGCCTTAGTGTCCCTGGAAAGAAAAAGTGTTCGGAAAGATGGAACTATATAAGATCTAGCAAGGTGGGTCAGTAGGGTGACAACTTTACAATAATTTATTGTACATTTCAAAATAGCTAGGAGAGAAGAAGTAAAATGGTTCTAGCCTAGGCAGGGTGTGGTGGCACGACTGTAGTTCTAGCTACTCAGGAGGCTGAGGCAGGAGGATTGTTTGAGCCCAGGTTACAGTGAGCTATGATTGCACTACTGAACTCTAGCCTGAACGACAGAGCAAGATCCTGTCTCCAAATAAATAAGTAAATAAAATGGTTCTAGCATAAAGACAAATATTTAAGGTAATGGATATTCCAAGTACACTGCTTTGATATTTACAAAGTATATGAATGTATTCAATTATCACATGTACTTTGAAACTATGTATTTGTATTATGCATCAATTAAAAAAGAAAATAAAGTAGGAAAAAACAAAAAGAGGAAACTATGTCCAGAAAGTCTTCTTCATAATATTTTTGAGTGCTGGCTGTTGTAAAACACTATGTCAAGTTGAATGCTTCATACAGATTAACTCACTTCATCCTCGTACTAGTGGTGATGGATTAGACACTATTATCCTCCATGCCTCCACTTTGCAGGGGGAGTGGGCAGACAAGAACTGAGATGGGTAGGCAGGGTTATGATCACAAGGAACCTCATAGCACAGGTCATGCAAAAACTGTGAAGCCTGTCCTGGATAGCCTGTGTTTGCACCTCCCAGTTTTTCAGTGTTTCCACCTGCTCTGCCCTGATCAAGGCCCCAGGAGGCCAGGCTGTAAGGACTGTATCAAAGTCTGCTGCGCCCTCCCTTCCACTGAGGTTCACCTACTGATTATCTCTGCAGAGGTCAGAGGGAGGAACGTGAGGTCAGGGTATTGATTCCCCTGGCTCCCTATCTGTCAGGTTGCCTGGAGCTGGCTGTGTCCTGACTGAAAGCCACTTTCCTTCTACAGGAGGCCAAGTCCACATAACTCTTCCCTCTAGGTTTTAGTTAATTCTCCCCCACTTCAAATCTTTACACTTGGGGGAGCTAAAATACAGGTTGCTACTAGCAGTGGATCACTGCAGCATCCCTGTGGGATCCCTACATCTACAACATTAAATAGCACCTTTGTGAAAAAACCTGTGTACTTTTTCTTTTGATTTATTTATTTTATTATTATTATTTTAAAGATGAGGGTCTCCCTATGTTGCCTCCTGGACTCAAGTAATTGACCTGCCTCAGCCTCCCAAAGTGCTGGGATTTCAGGCATGAGCCACTGCACCTGGCCCCTAAACACATACACTTTTTAATCCATTTCCACTGCCATTTCCCCTGCCCAAGCTGTCCTTGGACTAGATGACTGGATAACACTCCAATTTGTTTTTCTGCATCTGCTTTTTTTGAGGGGGAAGAGGGTGGAAGGAAGGACATAACACTAAAATGGTTTTATTCTTCTCTAATTATTGCTTTGTTGTCGGTTGGGGGTGATGGCGGTGGTGGTGAAACTTGCTTTTTTCCCCTCAATATCTTGGGTAGATTTCACAGATCTACCTTCAGTTATTAAAA